>NC_067282.1:84451144-85809269 GCF_020740795.1 Apus apus | reverse complement strand
TCTAATCGTCAGGTTAAGCATATCCCTGGGTAGTAAATACTCTTCTTGTGTATGAGATGTCCTTTAATTCAGATCTCTCTACAAATTTATTGGGATTTTATCCCTTTGACACGCAGATTGCAACCTTTTCCTGTTTTATCATGCTCTTGGATATTTTGTTGCTGTTAGAACTCAAAAAACTAATCTAGTCTGGTTTTCCTCTCATATGATTTTTGCTCACCTTTTCCTCATCCTAAATTCTACTTCGAGTTCATTTTTTTGAACAGAGAAGACCCAAAACATAAACATTTAAGAAGCAAGCAGACTTTGAATACTTTTTCAAGCACACACTGCAAAGCAATTTCACATCATGCTACAATGGAAAAATAACTAAAGGAAAAATCAAAGTATTTTTTCTGAAAGAGGCCTTTTTACCCAAAGATGTGCAGCTAACCTAACCTATGGGGTTTACCTGTTCTCACAGACAGCAAGTCATTTTTAATGAAAAACAGGGAATGAAAACAGAAAACAAACTATTCTGTAGTAACAGTGCCCGTTAAAACCCAAGTATTTTGAAATTTCCTTTACAGATGTTGCAGCCTTCCCTCCATAACCAGAAGATATGAAGTAATGAATGAAGGCAGTAATGCTGCACTTCTGCCTTTCAATGTTCCCAGAAGTCAACTGTATAAGAACAAAAACTACACTTTTGAGTTCTACCTTGGCATAAAGTGCAAGACCCAAAACTGCATTTAACTGTTATTTCCAAAACATTGGTTTGAGAATAGTCCTGGTCATTGGATCACTTCAGACTGAGAAAGCAGCTCTTTACACACAGTTTTATTTACAACAGTTGCTCATCTCTAACAACTGAGTATTGGACATAAAATCTAGAAAAGAAAAAAGTTACGCTTTTCACCTACATTCCGCCATTACTTCACACAGTTATAACTGTAAGCATTTCCATAACTACTTTAAAAGGATGTCATCTTTACAAACAAAAATGTAGGGTGACAGAGGTGTTATAGTTCTGCAAGTGAGCCAGTAAGGAGAAAAATGGAACGCTGGAATGTAACAGCACTGTTACATCAGTTCATTAAAGCCCACCCAGGACTGCGGATTTATTGAAACACATTTTAAGGTGTGTTCAGTGGTTCCAAATACTGATCTGGGAATAGATCCAGTTTTTTTCTAATAATTTAGATAACATAAAATGTGACAAGCAAGGCTCTCACTTTGGATCAGTAGAACCTGCAATTTCCCTGTATGTTCCCAATGAAGAGAAACATCTCCTTTTCTTTTTTTAAGCACACAATGGAAAACAGGTGAGAAAGATGTAACTAAAAAGAAAAGCACTGAACACTAACTGATCATTTCTACCAAGAAAAATAAGTTCTTTTTTCAGTTTACCCCATTTTGTCATAGAATTCGTTTCCCTCCTTTAATTGCTACTGGAGTTCTTGCTCCTAATGACAGATTTAAGTATTAATACATGTTCTTTTTCATTATTTCTGTTACTAAGGGATACTTCTGAGTAAAATGATTTGCACTTCAAATATAAAGTCTGATTATAAAAAGAAATTTTGTGGGCCATGGCTTTTACATTTAAGTTGTAGTCACCCACAAAAGATTTTTCCCACTTAGAAAGATAACCTTATTTTATGTTGCTAAGACACCATGAATTACAATCTCATTTCTGTCATGGCTACCACACTATCAATCAGGAGATGTCAGAAACCAACAATTTACTGTACACTTATGGCTGGAAAAAAAGCCTAGAATAACCACAGAGCGCCTGGAGTTTTAAGCCACGTCTCTCTGTCTCTCTGAAACAAGAGATTAAATGGGAGCTGTTCTAAAAATGCCTCAAATCCAGACTGATCTTGTGCCTGACTCTTACAGAAAGAAAAGACATAACCCAAACACTGGAAGCTACAGATAATTAATTTACACGATATTTGTGTACTGGTCAACTAAATGGGAGTTAACTTAAGTATTACTGCAACAAGCTAAATAAACAAAGGGGAAAAAAATACACATGGTTGGTTTAAATTATTTCTTTCTGTTCCTTACTTTGCAGTAAATCTGACATACATAATTAGGTCAGAAAAAGCCATACATTTTTAGGCAAGTAGACTTCTGGATGGATGTACGGCATTTTATAGATACTGAAATACTCTTCCTGGTGGGAATACAATATTGGTTTTGCCAACATTGGCAGGCACTGTATGGCAGAGATACTGAGTCTTTGTTTTAATACCGAAAGACATATTTCCCAGGAGAAGCTAAGAGAGAACAGCTCTCTGAAATAATTACTTTTACCAAAGAAGCTGAAAGTGGCAAAAGTAAGAGTCATGCTTTAGCTTCTTAACCCAAAATTAAACACAACTCTTGAAAATAAATGTTTTTTTCAAGAGCTATTTTAAAAGAGACATAGCTTTACAGTCAACTTTTTCTATATGAACACACGCTACTGATTTGTCCAGCAGTTAGCATAAATAAGTCCTGACCTGGTTATTCATTAAACCAGCTAGAACGTAAATTTAAAATAATAATATTTATATTGAGCTATATAAGAGGCTGGCATTTACATAAAACCTCAAGCAGTAGGTAATGTTCCAAGTGAAAGAAAATGTTCAGCTTGACTTCTTGTTTTCCTCAGTTCTGCTTTCTAGCAAGATATTTATCTCATCTGACTAAAGTGGATACAGGACTAATCTGAGATACCAGTATCTAAAGCACTGACTTTTGAAACCGAATCTCACTCAGTAAAAATTACAAACTGGTAAGCTGGGAATAGTATTTTCCCTTGAAGAAAACATTAATTAAATTACCAAAGTGTCTTCATTAATAATGCAAAATCAACTATGACCCAGTGAGGAACCACACTACATTCAAAAACAAACACAATGGTAATAAAGCCTACTTCATTATTCATTTTGTCTTTGAAATGGCTGAAGTAATGCTGGGAGTTACTTCCTTACACTGGGATGATACCAAGAAAAAGAGCACAACAAGACTGAGAATGAATAAGATGCATCTGAAGGCAAGCTTGGTTTTGGAGATTTGAATGTGACAACCGAGCAATGACAAGCTGCTTAGAGATGATCACACTTATTTGCAGGATGAGTGCAGCAATGGAGGTCAAGATACAGGGGGTGCACATGGAAGACCATGATGTTGTGAGAGCTGCACAGACCCTGGAATGACAGGCAAGAGGCTAAAAAGGATGGCTGGGGCAAAAGAGATGGCAAAGTATTCACAAAAGGCAATAAATACTATGTAGAATTGAAGAGCAACTGGGAGATCCCTAAGGAAACAAGTATTTGGACACTGAAGTGATAGGAGTTGATGACTGGACAATTCTCTGGGTAACAGATTTGAAAAATACTGGAAAAGATCACTGGTTAAGCAGATGATCTGGGACACAGTAGGAAGATATGGGACAGCCCTTTCCTTCCCTGACAGATCATGTTCCTTACCTAAGGAAGGCCTGACAGCTTGGATCTGTTGGCAGCAGCTTCACTGGCACACCTCAGACGAAATTACAGTAAATGGGAAAGTGTGGGAACAGAGGCCAACGTGAGACACTAAAGAATTGCCATTTCCAGAGCTTGGGTTTCTGTTGAGCAGTGAAGGATTAGGAAACAAAAAATATGTCAGGCCCTCCTCCCCTCCATCTTTAATCCCTGTCCTCAGTCATGTTTTATTCCAGACAGGAAGAGTACTTCATTGGCTGTGAACTACTGCTCTGCAGTTTGGAACAGAAGACAGAGCTTGAAGAAAAACAACAGTCCAACAAAACCAAAAGAGGGCTCTGTTAGCTGCACTGAAGGACACAACTTACCAATTTAATGAAAATGCCCAGGACACAAAATTATATAGATATATTATTATATTAATATACTGACATGTTTTATGTGTTACATATTTTATTTTTATATATATTCTGGGTGGATAATTCAGGTGTCAGACATACTAATGCAAAAAAATTATACTTCACCTTGAGGTTTGCCTGTAATAAAAAATTTCTCCCATCTGTGGTGTGATTACAGCCCAGTAGGATATTTTACTTCCAAATTTTATCTATGTAGACAAACAAAAACAACCACAAAATATCCTTCTGGATTACCATACTTACTCATAAAAAAACTATCTAAAGATATACCTGCTTTTTAGTTTCTTCTTTTAAAAAATAATTTAGACAAGAAAACAAACATTATACACTCTCTTCATATTATTTCAGATGGGATGCCCCCACATTCTTCCAGACTTTTCAGAGTGACCTCCTACAGCGCTTAGGAATACCACTTTCTAATTAATTTCCAATTCCCGATTCAGTGTGAGTTTGAGCCTGATATATCGACTGCATATTCAAATGTCTAAGAGAAGGGAAGAAGGATCCTCATACCCTGTAGGACTATCAGGAAGCCAGAGAAACGCTAATTCTCAACAACGCCTGGGATTTTCTCTCCTCAGCTGTCTCAGGCAAGAACCCTCACTCTGTGGCAACAGAAGCCCAGTATTACAACACCAGTCAACAGCATTCCTAGGCTTATGCCTGTACCAATTTTGATACATCTCATACAACTGATATTACCATAATGACTGATATTATCCTTGTTTCAAAAGTAAAATTAATATGAGGATTCAAAATCTATATCCAAAGTCCTACTTTTAAACAGGATTATAAATTTGTTTCAAATGCAAGGATAAATGGAATATCAAAAGTGTCCTCACGAATACAAATGTTAAGTATTAGTAGGAGCATTATGTCAGCTCTGGAATAAGTTTTAATTCAATTGCAATGTTCATGATCTAGAAAAGATTAACAATGGAATAAAACAAACAAATTACTATTAAATAGACCAGTTTCTTACTTCTATTGATAACATTTAGTACATTAAAAATTTGAATTAGAATCATAGAATCATTAAGGTTGGAAGGGACCTTAAAGATCATCAAGTTTCAACACCTCTGCCATGAGCAGGGAACCCTACCACTAGACCAGGTTGCATAAAAACTTGTCCAGCCTGGCCTTAAAAACCTCCAGGGATAAGGCATCAACAACCTCCCTGGGCAACCCATGCCAGTTCCTCACCACCCTTATAGTGAAGAATTTCTTCCTAATATCTAACCTAAATCTTCCCTCTCTCAGTTTAAAACCATTACCCCTTGTCCTATCACTATCTTCTCTGATGAAAAGCCCCTCCCCAGCTTTCCTGTAGGCCCCTTTCAAGTACTAGAAGGCTGCTATAAGGTCTCCCCGGAGCCTTTTTTCTCTAGGCTGAACAGCCCCAATTCTCTTAGCCTGACTTCATTTAAATCAATCTGACTTTTTGTACAACACTAAGTTAGGACAATTACATAAAGGACAGGCATATTCAACAAGTTGTTACTGCAGTAACACACTACTGTCATGTTTTAAATGCGTAAGGGGAATGGAAATTTAAATCCAAATTAAAAACTATTTTCAATGAGTTGTTTACAATTGCATAAAATGTAAAGATCAGTATTGATTAAAATATTTTATAACTAATCCATTTTTTAAAAAACAAAACAAAAACCCCAAACTAACAAAAAAACCCCAACAAAACAAATATTTCTTTAAAAGCCATCTATCTCTACCCTCTTTCCAAAGAATACTTTTATTCAAATATAACATAAAAATATATTAGAAAGAAAAGCATAAAAGATAACACACTCTCAGGAGAAAGCAATAAATATCTCAAGAGGAGAAAAAGTCTCTATGATACCATCAGCTTAGAAATTAAACATCTGCTGAACTTGTAAGAAAATTGCTAGGCAAATCAGACCATACTGCTTGGACACCGAAATCCCAGTGACTCAGTGAGAGAAGATTCTGTTTGCTGCAATAAGCTAGAACCAATACAGTATTATCAGAGAACTTACAAAATATTTTACTTTCTGATATTAATGCAGGTTGGTCACATATATTTCAGCTCATTTATGTACTAAAAAAGCCAGAAGTTACTTGCCGTCACAATCTACATGACATTCCCTGTAGGATGACTGAAGTCATGTTTCTATTGCTATTTTTCACCCATAGAAACATACATCAAAACAGCAAACCAGCTTTTGCTGAAAATAAACTTCCACCTATCAATACCATCAAAATATTTTTTTTTTAATTATTTTTTTTTAGCAAAGGTGCAGTGTTTTTCTTTAGCTTACTTTGCATTTCTTGTCCCTCAAAGGCCAGAAAGTCCACTTGGTTTGGCAATTGTTTCTTCAAAGGTTTCTTCGGTTCCAAATTCAAACTAAAAATCAGAGATCTTCCACACATCCATTTATTTTACAGTTCTTTCTACTTACTGCTTTGCATAAAGCATAACTTACAACACTGACATTTACAACACTAACAACAGAGCAATGGCACTAACACATATAAAATCACATCCCAGGATTTCCTTAAACATACAACAGTAGGTTACCAGAACACTATCTCTCAGTGAGTTTTTCTTCTCTGAGGGATGAAGAATTAAAGCTGCCATTATTATTTGTGGCCTGAATTCATATCCCAGAGCATGACTGTTGAAAAACTATTGAAAAAATAATACAAAATTTCAACTGACATCTCTGCCACACCTGTACCTTCCCAACTAGATTTCAGTTATGGTTGAAGTGAAAATGGTACAGCAACTTGAATACAACCACAGTGAAGACTTCGGTATCATTCAGTGGCTACCACAAAGTGTTCTAAAAACAGGGCCTAGAGAAGTTCCATCAGGCTTGATCATTTCTTCTTACATAAACCTTAAGACATTTTGATCACATATGTCTTTGCATCCAAACTTCTCACAGTTTGAGCTCTGCATCATGTTATGAGGAAAGCTCTCTGCAAGATGCCAAGAAACAAACTCGGTCAGGGAATTTACCAGCTCCATATACTCCTCCTCTACCAAGGGATACTGCAAAATTTCTCAGTTATCCAAATACTAAAGACACATATAGACAACAAATTGATTCACTTTAAGAGCTATGTTAAACTGATTGTTGGTAGAAAACATCACCCTTTTACACAGTGGAGAAGCACAAACAAGCAGCACAGTGAAACTCTCCATGATCTCATAGCTGAGCAGATGTTTCAGCTGACAAGCTGAATGTTACCTATAAGAAGAGTAAAGGGAAAAGGCAGACTGTGGTACCTGCTATGAGGGACACTCCCCCTGCTAGGAGTCTGACACTGCCAAATGAAACATACAGGGAGAAATGGAACTGACAAAAGTACAAAGGACTTTACCTTTTACTTTACAATATCTAGAAAGACTGCTGAACTAACCTCTGTTTTCTCAAAGTAACGGCATACCTTCTTGATAAAAGATTCTAGTGTATATGCACAGCTACATATATGAATATACATATAAACCACAATTAGCAATGTGGCTTTTAGGGCTTCTATCTTGTTATACTACAGCATAAGCATGAACAAAAGAAAAACAAAATGAAAGGAAACAGTTTCAAAACTAAGTTCCACAGCACTCTCTAGACACTAACTTCAGTCTTCAAGCTAACATCTCTCTATATAAAATGAACAGGAGAAGAAAAAAAAAGCATATGCTAACAACTAGTTTCTTATAAAATAATGGTAAAAAGAAAGTTAAGACTATTTTCCTGAATATTCATACTGAATTCTTCAGAAAACCTGTATCTAATAGCCCAAATATACAGCAGTCTGACATGTATTTAAACATTTAAACCAAAGCTTTTGAGATGTCCTATAAGTACACTCAAGGAAAATATTTAAATAGCACCAGTTTTAGTTACTAACTCTTCAAGAAAAAAAGTACCAAAACACAATTTTAAGGATAATTGTCTAGAGTAATTTATACTTTCAGAAAACAAAATATTTGAAATTGCCCTTTTAAAGGATTAGTGAAAAATGCCTACAGGAATGCAGTGCAACTCAGTCAATTTTCAACCTTAAAAGCAAATTCTAACATCCAGAACATAAATGAAAGCCATGTTTACACCTGACATAGCATGATAAATCTGAGAATTTTACAGATAAACCAAAATGCTGTTGACTCTGCCTACTGAAGCTTATAATGGAATGAAAAAAGGTTCAAGAAAGGTAGTAGCTTATGGTTGCTGACAATAAGATTTCAGAAGTGAAGAACACCATTAACAGTATGAGAAAACATGAAAAAAATAATTATTTTATCAAAAGAAAAAAGTCTGCCTTCTGTTTTAAGGATTAGAGTTCAGATAAAAAAAAACAACAATTCAATATTCAGAAGTCAAAAATGGATAAAGGAACAAGAGGGAAGAGGTAAGAGAGAGAAACAGTGCTATACAACCATGAGGCTGAGTCAAAAGCAGCAGAGATAAATATAAGCAGCAAGCAAGAGAAAGAGTTCTCCAGAGCTGTGCAACAAATATAAAACAAGTGGAATTCAGAGGTAAAGAGATGTAAGATTTGAGGAGATCATAATGCATAGTAGAATACTGCCATAGGCAAGCAGGCAGAGGTTTGTATCACTTACACATATAAACGCAAACAATGATAAAGCCTCAATATTATTAAGGAAAATAGCTGTTTGAAAACCAGGAAAAGGAATCATCATCATCATTCTTTCTAGCAGCAATCACTACATAATGAGGAGGAGGTTCAAACAGCAAAAAAAATAGATTATGCCAGGAATTAACCTTAGAGGAATCCATGTGTCCAGAAATTTTATCCATCTTTTTTGCAACTTAATCAGTAGATCTAATAAGAGATTACTTCTCTGCACAAGGCTTTTTCACAAGTTAAGATAGCCCTGTACAGAGAGGCAAGTGGAAAAACAGCAGCAACCACCTATAAATAAATGGGCAGCTACATTGAAAGATTTCAACTAGGTATGCTGCTTCAGCAAAGGAAAGCTATTTTTCTCCAGTCTGTAAGACCCTAAGGTATATTATTAGGTTCTTTCTTCCAACAATTTAAACTGCATTTTACAAGGATGTAGAAATGCTGAGGAAAAAAGCTACTTCTAGTCATATAAAGAAACAAATTTAATCTCAAGTACAAGTATCTAATCTTCTGTTATTCAAGATTATGGTAATGTTTTTCTATTATGCTTGGAAGCTACCTGTGCACTAAGTTTGCATGTTCCTCTCTAATTTATTTCCATGTGGCCTAATTTTAATTACCACCTCCACTCCCTGCCTCATCCCATAGCTACTCTGTGCAGAACTTGTCTAATGTCTCCAGAGACAGGAAAGTAGGCTGGGACCTTTACTGCAAACATGTAACATTAATCTCACTACATCCATATCTGTTACAGCACAGGTTGGGCTATCAACCATGACTTGAGAGGTGGATACAAGGAACTAGAGTTTTTGTTCATTTTGATTTTTGCAAAGGACTATCCAAGGTTTTAGGAGGACTTTCTTACAATAGGGTTTTCAAGGCTAAATAGCCTCTTTGTATCATGAATATAAGTACAGCATAGTTTCTAAGCACTAAAAGGCAAACAATACACAGCCTTTTCCACTTTATGTAAACAGCTATTTGAAACAAATCCCCTCAACCTAAATTAAGGCTTCCTGAATAGGCTGAAAGCCTTCAGTGGGACTAATTAGACAGAACCACTAGGCCTTGAGGCTCACAGCTGCTCACTGGTACCCTCTGCAAAGACTGAGAATTAAATGCAGGGTAAGGGGTTTAAATTGATTAACGGGTATCAATTGTCCCTTCTCCACAGGTACAATCCTAATCTCGATCTTTTTATTCTCTAATATACCATTATATGACTAATTAGTAGGCATTATGGCACACGTATTAATTTAAAGGAAATATTTCAAGAAAATCTGACCTTATTTTAAATTCTTATTTTAAATAAACAGGAAATTCTCCCTTAGTATTTTGATTAAAAGCAAGTGTGAAGGAGTGCTAAAGAAAGGCCAATAAAAATCAGTAAGTCTTTCCTTGAGAGACTGCACTGCAAACTGTCAGTCCTCTATGTGTTACTTAAGAATTCTACTCTTAATTAGTTCTGTAATTTTGTGATTTCTCCATGTATTTATAAGCTGGCATACCTGTGTTGGAAAGCTACAGGACTTCATATACGTAAGTGAATTATAAATAGTCAAGCTATATAGGACAGATTCAACACTATTGCTTCTTCATAAGGAGAGTGGTAAGCAAATAAGTTTAAAGACTCGAGATGGAAACACTGGAAAAGTACTTCTTAGTCTTTATTTGCCTTGACTGCTTAAATCTTTCAACACAGCACATCAACATCAAGAAATACTTCCATCAAAAGAGCAAAGAAGTTAGATTATAATTTTCAAACCTCATGAATTAATGAAAAATAAACAAAGAAGAAACCGGTATATAAGACTTAGAAGGGAATAAAAAGCCCTCTAAAATATTTCAGTCCAAATCCTGTATTTTATCATCAAGAAAAAAATGAACTGGGCTTCATGAAGAGCCCAAAACTCTCAGCAAAGATTGTGTGCCACTCAAACATCTGTTCTTTCAGCTTAAGAGTGATGTGGTGAGAAGACACTCAAGGTCGTCTCTGGATACAGCATTAAGTGAAACCACCATATGTAAAGACCAAGTGCCTGGCCTTTGCAGTATAAAAACAAAAATCAAGTTTTCTATTAGGCACAGAGAACCCCTACAGAGTGCAGAGAAAAGACAAAATTACTAAATATAAAACAATGTGGTTGTTTTAACATTATAAGCAGAAAGCCACGTAGAATTAGCCTACTTGGTGTGAAACTGTCTGGACAAGCCAAAGACAAATCTCTTGTTTCTTCATGCCTTCCCATTATATTAGTGGTAAATTAGTCACCTCCTTCCATCTGGAACTAGCAGTCCACAGACCTGTGCCCAGGGCAGGAGGTGTCTTTAAGGTGTTCATGCTCTTTCATTTGAAAAACTCAGGGTTTTTTTTGTTTGGTTGGTTGGTTTTTTTGTTGTTGTTGGTTTTTTTGTTTGTTTGTTTGTTTTTCTGAGAAGAATCTGAAAAAGAGGCTCATTTGGATCATAAAATAGAGAACTCCCAGAAAATGAAGAAGTCCTGGAACAATGCTGCTATTCCACAGGCTATTGATAAATTTTTCAGAAAGCCATTAAAACACCATTTTTAGAATAAAGCGATCAAAACTTGCTTATGAAACCAGTCTGACAGGTCTAACACTGAAAATTACAGAACATGTTCGTGGACAGAATGCTCTAAACACCACAGAAAGAGCAGACGGCATTTAAGAAGGGCACAGAAAGCCAGGGCAGGGATGGAAGAAATTTTCTGTCAGCATTTAGGCTTCCCTGTTATTAGGAAATAGATAACAGAGCTTTCAGAATGGTAGTTTCAGACATGATTTCACTCCAGGCACCTAAGTCCCTTTTGGATCCTAAATTTAACCTGGGTGCTTAGTTCAGCTCTAGAAGAAAGGCAGTTATTTATCTACCCATTCATGGAAACAGCTAGCAACCCAGGCTACTAATATCTGCATAGCACTATTTAAATACTAATATAAATAATGGAGAACTAAACCAGAAACCTGGAAACAATATGGGAGGTGCTAAATCTTAATCACACCATCTCAAATGGTAGCTCCCAGAAGAAACAGCTGAGCTGACAACACAGACATAAACCTGAACTGCATAACAGTGAACATTTGTTTTCTTTTTCTTTCAATATCAGTAATTTTCAGTAAAAAATTACTAATAATCAAACAACAAAGCTGAAATCCGCAATCAAACAACTCTTCTTACATGTCAACATTATGGATTCACAACTGCTTTGCTAGGTAGCTTTCTTTCCTGTGTAAATATATTTGGCATATTAAAACAGGCTTTCCCAAAATAGCAAGACACCATATTGCTTTTAAAAACAAGAATAAGATGGTTTTGATTAATGAAGAAAAGCTGGTGAATTAGCAACAATGTTACAGAAGTCCAGTCAAGACAGATTTCTATTTACAGAGACCTAAGAACCTCAGCCAAAGCTGAAAACTTCTTATACTCAACTCAGGGTACATAGCTTTAAGAATTAAAATAAAACTTCTGCCTTTCTCTTGTTTCCAGAGGACCATTTTTTCTAGTCTAGCTGCTCTATTAGTTCTTAATTGACCATGCAGCATTATCAAGAAGACAAGAAAGTTCAATGTTTGTACTTAGTAATTCTCCAGAAACTCATCTGTTAACTGATTAAGAAAGGCACAGGGGATTGGGTTGAAGTCCAGCTACTGAAGCTTTGACCTTGTATTATTTACAGAGACTGACTTTTGTACAAATGCTTAGCTACTAGAAACCCATAAGTGGAAGAATGTCTTGCTTCGAGATACACTGATAGCATAGGATAAAATGTGGAATCAAACAACCGTTCCTAAGTTACTTTGAAAAAAGTATCAGAGAAGACTGGGTTTCAATGATGTAAAAAAAAATAATATATTTTTCAAATGCAAGACTAGAGCATTCCAACTAGAAAAAGCCACATAGCATTTAAGTCTTTTTTTTCTAATTACATAAGGCGAATAAACTAAATAATACACACTCAAGCTATTATTCTATACACTTCATACCTACTGCACAAAGTGCTTCATGTAGAACACTGCCTTCTCTAAAGGTCTTGACATGCACTTAATATTAAAATGCAAAAGACCCTCATCATGTCTGTTCTTACCAACTGAAGTAATTGTCATCATTATCTGGGCCTTTGTAATCACATTAAAAGTACTATTTTCTGCAAAAATAAAGGTTCTCACAGACCTGTTCTGAAATAAACCAATTTATAAATTTTAGGCAATAAGAAAAGTTAAATGAAGTATTAAGTCCCAGTGCATTTCAGTGAGATTCGAGTGCTCAAATCCTTGAAGCTGATTTGAAAACTGTAAATCTTAATATACTGTTGAGAAAAGACTGTGGAGGGGTTTTGTTTGCTTGTTCTTCAGATGACTCAACTACAAAACTCTTCCCCTATTACAATGGGCCTACATACACACCAAATCAAATGGGTTACCTCAGCAAGTATTTACCAACATTCATATAGCTTTCACTGATTGAGCTCTCAGAAAGTAATACTATGCAATGATGACTAGAAGGAATAAAGCAAATTATTAAAAAGGAAGCTGTATATTAAGTATGTTGCATGCATATTTAAGTAAACAGTGCATCTCAAGTATCTCATCCCACCCTTCTTACAGCCTAAGAGTGTCCATCTTTAAGCAAGACTGGTTATAGGAAACTGAGATATGAAGCACAGTTTTCTACTCATCATTTATTAAATAGAAGACATCTCTCTTTCCTTGATCTTGGTTAAAATATCTTATAATTCTTTGAAATTCCACCTTCAACAAAATAACAAATACAGAATCACGGTTCTTCAGCTGCATTTAATTACAGGAGACTATTTTCTTCCATCAGAAGCCAGAGTTAGATGGGCTGACAGACTAAAGTCTCTCTCATACATCACCATAAATAAAACTCTAAAACAAAACACAAACTTAAGCACTGTTCTGAAGTAAAACAACAGATTCCAAAAATATCTTTCATCATAGTTTAAATATCCTCAATTATTAATTGCAAAAAGAATACTCACATAAACATGCAGAATCAAGCCATAGCAAAGATCAGTCTTGACCTTGATGGAAGCTGTTTTTGGTATACCTCAGGAGGAAAAAAATCCTCATTTTCCTGTTAATGCTGTCATGCAACCCAGAATGAATGACTAATAATATTTTTTTTTTATGTTAAAACCTCTGGCTGTTAATGCAAGTGCCTAAAGCTCTGCATGCTTCTGTAGTCCCCTCTCCCTCCCCATGCAACAATTTACCTGCTCTTCTTCACTAATGTACAATCTTCCTCTTTTTTTGTTCCTCCATTAAGACTCACTTCCTTATGAATACCCATCACTCACTATACAGCATGACAGCATGCTGGCCCTTCACTGAGATAGAACTCTATTAACAACTACTGGTGAAGAAATCCTGCAGGGGTAGACAAAATTGTACTGGTAAATAGTGCGTTCCTCCAATGTAGAAAATACACTACCAGAAACTACTGTGAATCAAATTTTAATCCATACAACTTAATAATTCAAGTGTAAGTTATTTGAGAAATAGATTCATTCATTATAAAAAATCTATGGTTAAAAAAAACAATCAACAAACAACCATTTTTCTCTTCCTCCCCAAAATGCTCCCAGCATAACAGATCCAGGTCCTGCTCAGGTCTGCAGAACCAAACCCAGTGCCTGAGAGGTGTGACCCATACATTTTTCATAAAAAGACGCCTGAAATAAAATGTATGCACACACAAGTGGAAAAGATGAAAGATTAAATTATGAAGACATCTGTCTTTGTATTTTTCCCATAATCATGAAAAATAGTTAATTTTAGTGCCATAAATGAATAAACTTAGCAGAGTACAGTTACTTTGCCCTGTCCTTCAAATCTAGCAAAAATTCCCACTGACTCCTACAGAAACATCAGTTCATCCAGTTCTCTGGTACAGAACAAGAACCCCAGGATACTACAGTATCATAATGAGGAAGACTAGTGCAGGAAACCTAGAAAAGATGAGTATTTTTGTTCCTTCTCTGTGATCCCTGAAGAAACTCAATGGAAAACAGCATGTATTTTCAAGCGATGTACTGCAAATGACATTCGTATGAATAGAACATACTTGTTGAATAGAGTTGAGTACAGTACTATTATGTTTTTGTTATACTTGGATTATTTTGCTAACATAAAGTACAGTCTTGCAGAACTTGTAAGCAAATGTACTTAGATTTCTAAATACCTTTAAATTACACAGGTCAGGTGGATCAGTTTAATTCAGAAAGTACCCACAACATTAGTATTGCCTTTATAACTTAAAAATTTGAATTGTTTAATATTAATCCAAGTTAAACATTACAGAACTAAGAAATATACATTAGCCAAACAGAAAAAAAACTTGCTCATCATTAACAATTAAATCTTAAGTCATTATTTGAGATAAGTTAGCTCACCTTCCCACAATCTCTACCACTTGTAATGGCATCATCAGCTCACTGCCATCACTAGCATTTGGCATGTTGGGGTTTTTTGCCCCTCCCTTCTCTTTAAATAAAAAAACAACCCACAACAAATAAAAAACCTCCCTAGATCAACTAATGATAAAGCTATTATTGTATCTTGACTAAATCCTTATTTACAAACTACAGATTTTGCTTTCACTTACTAGAACTTCCAGCAAGCACAAGCAAACACTATTGCCCTGGACCTTACTATTTTCACTTCATGGATGTTGGTAAAAGGCCCAGCCAGCAACTAGCTAATGTTCCACCATGCTTCAGAACATCTTTTTTACAGAAGTCTACATTTTAATATAAATGTATATAATTGTTCCCCTAAATCATCACCATTAGCAACATAAATCGCCCAGAGCATCATGCTGCTTCTGCCAACCACATATGGCAAGACTGAGCAGCGCTAGTTACTCCTGGAACACTACACATCAAACCATACATGCCGTCCTACTCCCAAACACCCTCATAACATGCAACAAGACTAATTTTTGAAGAAATGGATGTTCTAAATATTAGGCACAATTTAATTCCTCCCTGCAGAAACAGGTATTTCTATCACAAAAGTATTTCAGAAGACACACTATTAAATCTGGTTAATACACCATCAGTTCAATTAAAAAAAAAAAACCCACACACATTCTCCATATACATCAAATAGTTTCCAAAAGAAAAAAAAAAAACAACACAACTTAAGAGAATCTACAAAATAGGCTATTCATGTTTTATTTCTGTCCAGATTGCCCTACAGCTTCTACACGGTAATAAAAGGTGCCAACAGATCATACAATACTGGAGGATCAACAGGGAAATTTACTGGATGTGCAGAAGGAAGTGGGAGAGCAGGGGAAGTTGTGGGAAATTCCAGTATGAATCACCACTCAGGAGCCTTGAGAGGGAAAAGGGAGCAGAAGAGAAAGAAAAGAGGTATACAGAAATAATTCCTTCTGTAAAAGAATGCTCTTCTATTGAAAACTGAACCAGACTTCGAAAGAGCGGCTGTGGATTCCTTAGACAGATGGTGTCAATAGATCTGTCTATTAGTCACTTTGACAGCAGCAATATGGTGATGGGGTTTGCAAAATGCCACTTAAAATTCAATATAAACACAACAGAAGCACATTAAGAAGTTAATTCCACTTTCCAATACATTAGGCTTTTTCCCACATACCA
Organism: Apus apus; assembly: GCF_020740795.1. Classification (NCBI taxonomy): domain Eukaryota; kingdom Metazoa; phylum Chordata; class Aves; order Apodiformes; family Apodidae; genus Apus; species Apus apus. The sequence continues at coordinate 85,793,088 of NC_067282.1, read as the reverse complement.
TGTAAAACTAGCTACTGTTAATATCTGAGAGTCTACAGTTTCTGCTGCAGTTTTACAGACTGTAGCAGACAGAGACTTAAACCAAAAGCAAAACTCCACATGGGACTGCTGGCCTTAACAGTTGAAAAGCTCAGACCTAACGGCTTTCCTGTAAAAGTCCTTCTGCATCTTTGGTTTTGCTTTCATGTACTAGTGATAACACCTCATTACAGATAGATCATCTAAAATTTGAAATCATGATTGCTCACGCACCTCCCTCCCCTATTGAAGGGTGTCAACTTCCTAATGTGATCTAACATTTTAAGTAATCAACTCATAATTCTTAAATGGTTTAATTTTAAATGTATCTGGTTTAATTATCTGAGTTTACATTACAGAAGTGTTTTATGTCAATGGATACAAATGAGGCATTCGTAAGACATTCTTAAATTGAAACAAATTAATACAGAATCCTTCACAAGCCTGAAACCAACTTGGTTAGTTTCTACTGAGAGGAAGTCTTGCAGAGGGAAAAAAAACAAACAAACAAAACAAACAAAAAAAAAAACACCAAAAAACAGTGATTTGGAATTAAAATATTACTATTCTAACATATTATGTTAGTTCATAGGAACTGATAGGTTAAAGATGTCCAGAATGCGACAGAACAGCTAAATACATTAGGAACAAAATCAACTTTGTATTTATGCAGAATTACACATTAGCTATTAAATGGCACCCATATGGCTAAGTTACACAGGTCAATGTAAAATATAGCTCTTTTAGAAATCAAATATATTCTAAGTACATACATCTCTAGGATTACTCTCACCCTCATTGTTGGTTCAGTGATTAAAATAAGCCGTAGCAATAATATTAAATAGTACTTTTGTGGCAAGGAGCTCAAAGATTCACTTTTAATTTTCAGAAATATTTACAACATTCAGAAAGTCTGACTTTATCCCACTGCCCTACTTCATTTCTCCAATAAGAAATTTAACTGAAAAAAACCAATAGTTTAATTCTGTTTTGGTTTTGGATGTGGGTTTTTGTTGGGTTTTTGTGGGTTTTTTTGTTTGTTTTGTTGTTTTTTTTTAAGGTGGAGGCAAATGCTTAGCCTAGAAAGAACATCCATCCTCAATGAGGACAGACATGGAATTCCAATAATCTTGGTTGTTAGCCATGTAAAAAGCAATGTATAAGCCAAACAAAGACAAGGTTAGTCTCATCACAGATAATGCACATGGTGGAAGAACTCCTTGGAAAACAGTGAATACCTAAGAGCAAAAGAATTGTAATTTAATTACCCACAACAAAGCATTCCACCTGTCTAGCACAAAATCTGAGTCATACAGTTACTGTTTTAATTATAAAAGATTCATTAGTTATAACCATGCCTCTACTGGCATGGCAAATGTATCTTGAATAACTTTTTTCCCTGTCCTTGTTACTGTGCTAGAAGGAAAACCATTTCTCAAAGAATACATGGGATGCACTTGAAGACACACAATAGCTCCTGGATGCAAGTATGCGGTCATGTTCAGATTAAGGAATTCAGAAAGACCATAGCCTGCCTACAAGATTTAAGTCTGAACAGGCAATACATATACATATGAAGAAAACACAGTATGTACAATTTAATGACACAAAGCTCCAAAAGTCCTTTCCACTACTTTCTCCCATTAGAAAATATGTCCATCTTTGGTCTTTCCTTGAGGATGGATGGTAAACTGTAAGCTGCTAGCCACTATCAACCCACAGGAGGCTGTTCCAAGAGAATTATGTTTTAATATGATGGAACCAGAAGGATAATATGGAATATAATTTTAATACTGCATATATATAGAAATATACATGCTTTTTGTGCATTTACATAGTATCTTAATTCAAAAAAGGTGGAAACCACTTGTCATACTGTACTTAAGTCCTATGAACATTTTGTAAAATACTGCACTGTGACTTTCATCATTCATCTCATAACACCTAATTCCAGGGTTTTGGTGAAAACAAAATGCTTTCTGCTGTAGTATCATAATTTCTCAGAAACCAAAAAAAGGCAGCTCAAACAGAAGATCAAGAAAGAATCAAACAAAAATACTTAGAAATGAAGATGGGGGGGACAATTAATTGCTTGTCACGCTATATGTTTAAAAGGGAATTTTCTATTCTAATGGAACAGAAAATACATTTTATAAATAACACTTTCCCCTCTGAAGCTTCCAAATTATAACAAGCTTTTTAAATAAACATATGAAAGATTAGAGCGCTTTTTTTTTTTTTAATTATATGTTTCCTTATTTTAGTAACACCTTAAGAAACTTCATATTTTATTTAGGATTAATAACTTAGCAGAGAAAACATTCCCCCTTCTTTAGCATGCCTATACTTGTGTTTGTAATGATGGAGACAAGAAGTAGAGGATTAAACATCTCTCTAAAAGGAGCTGCTGAAAACTGTCAAACTATTGGCTATTCATGAGAAGGGTAAATTGCTAGGAAAAAAAAAGCTCACAACAGACTAATATTTGTAGGTTATGCAAGGATGAATCTATTTTAAACTAAATAACTAGGTATCCTGAATATAAAATATGGCAGTTTGTGATATGGAAGACCAAGTTAATCCTTTCACCTGCCTAAGAGAAGGAATCTGAAAGCAAGACAAACATTTTGGAAGAAAAAAATAGACACTTTTACCTTAAGAAGGACAATGAGTTGTCTTTGAGTTTGGGATTTAATGATCCAATAAATAATAATTCAGTGCTGCATAGCTAGAACAGAATTACACCAGAATTACCCTGAAGTTTGTTGGAACTGAGAACTCATAATATACCAGGTAAATCGTATTACCTGTTCCCAAATCTAGTTCTTGCTTCATTTTGACACTTCCTGAAAAAAACTTTTTGCCATATGGAGCCTCTGAGTTGATTATTCTGAGAAGTATTTAATTTTTTTTTCATTATTTTATTTATCAATTTAACTGACTTAACTCTGAAGTCTATTCCCATGACAAATTGTTTTCATTTCCTAGTAAGCAAGGAAGGAAAGAGCTTATCTTTAGAAACTAATAAAATCTCTGCTTACATTGTTTACTCCTTAAGACTGTTCAAAGTGAAAAAGATGAAAAAATATAATCAAAATAGTTAAGATTTTATCACTGTGGTGCAGATATCTTAACTGAGTAAGAGGAAAAATGTTACTTAATATAATCTAAGGAATGCTTCTCTTCCTGCTGCTCCTAAAATAGGTTTGTTTTTTTTTTTTAATTATGTTGAGATAACGTATATTGTAGACTTAAATCAGAAGTATACTAAAGGTTGTATGATTAATACTAACACGTTTCAATTCCCTTAGAACTCCAAAACAGTAAGGTAGTAACAAAGACTGATACATAAAAAACAAGCAGTATTTCTTGTTCTTAGTAATAATTCTGCCTGTTGTAAGCACTCCTCCCATCATGGAAAAACAAATCTGACTCATATTCCCAACTATACCTTGAAGTAACCAAACCTTTAAGGGAAAGACTACTTGTAACATTTTTAACAGTTGAATGTCATTAGATTAAATGAAATTAATATGCACTATTTCTCAAAAATCTGTGATAGGACAAAGTGCAGTGAGGATAGGTAAAGAATTTATTTATTTACTACAGTAATGAATCACAGATTCAAATGTACATACATATGTACATACATAAACAACAAACACAACTAGTGTTTTTTGATAAAGGATATATAAAATACCTAACCCGACACAACATTCCTTTAACTGTGAAACTAAACCCACTTCCTTATGATGGCAAGATGATATTGGATACACTCTGTGATTTTCCCTTCATACTGCTGAATGAAGTCATGTTCCAAGGTAACACAAAAAAATATACAATATGATTTCAAAAGCCAGCATGTAGCTTTTTTAATAAATCTTCAGACTATCAATTTTCTTCATGTTAGAAGTATTTCCTTAAAAAAACAAATATAACTTCAGTAGCATCTACTTTTTATTGAATGCACAAAATCAAAGCTGGCCAGTGTATCAACAGCCTAACACAAGGGCATTAATTAGCTCAGCTGCTGAATATTTCCCAGACTGGTATTGCTTCTAATAGTTGGGTGATGTGATCCTCTTTTGTGGCTTTCATGGTGTCCTAATTAGTGATTTCTTCATCCCATAAGAAAACCCAAGAAAAAAAAAAAAACACACCAAGTAAAACAAAGAAAAAAAAACAAACACCATAAAAACCACACCAAACCAAAATTAAAAAAAAAAAAAAGGCAAGAAACAAAACCAACAACCCAAACTACAAAAAAGAACAGTAAAGCAACTTGAACGTTTATCATTGCATAAACAGGTGGCTACTTACACCAGGTAAAACCAAAAGAGTCCATAAAAACATCTGTACAGTCAATGTGAAGAAAAAAAAAAATGAAAAAAAAATCCTGCTTTCTTCATCTTTCTAGATTCCAACTAATTAAAATTGACATTACAGATCTGCTGATATCCTGCACATTAGCACACTAGTAAGAAGTGGTGAATACACAAATTGAATGGCTGTTGAAATGTACAGTTTTCATAAGAAACTATGTAAAAATTTTGATCTCCTAGTTAGATTCCAACTTAGGAAAAAAATCCCATTTCCTTTCTATCTTTTTCCCAGAATTTTTGCTTACTTTTTTAGTATTTTTAAGTGTATATGCTTAGAAGCCAGATACTTTAATCTCTGGAACTCAGCCACAACCAGGAAAAATGAGAAGCTTTACATGACATCTTTCAGGCTTCTGTGCCCACTAGCACACCTGCCACTTCTGACAATCAAATTGTGGAAACATTGTTTCCTTTAGTTCAATTCACCCCCAGCCACAAATAGGCCTCTACTATTCTGACTTGGCCTACAGTGACATAGGAAACAAAGTTTAGTAGGAAAGAGACCTGTTGGACACCTGTGCTAAAAATGGGTATTAGTCCTCAAGACTGACAAGTCATTTTACTGAGTACAAATATTAACCAAATTGCAGTATTAACACTGAAAATATTTAATCCAGCTTCTTAAATAGAAATGGCTTTTGACCCTACTTTATCCCCAGGGATATTACTTTATATTAAAAAAACAACCCAGACCAAAACCAACCAAACAAAAATAAAGCAACAACAACAAAAGAACACCCACTTTGCTATGTAACTTAAGAGTAAATTAATTTCCTACGATATACATAAAGGCATAATTTTGCTTAACAGTTGGCAGGGAACTATGCACATTCCAAAACATACCAGATATATTATATAATATTTGATTGAAAAATATATATGTATTTTAGAGACATACCTTAACATGTTCAAAGAAAAGTTAACTCAAGCTGTAATTAAAAGAAATACCAATAAGCAGGGCAGGGCAAGCAAGACGTCTGGAAAGACTGTTTAAAAAAAGAAAAAAGTAAGCGGAGCACTACATGACAGAGCAACCCACACAATGAACCAAGTCAAACCAATAACTTTTCTGTTGCTATCTCCCACATGCTAAGGAATCTCAAATCAGGAAGGAAGGAACAGCTGAGGAAGTCCGGGATACAATGTTTGTTTCTGAGTAACTAGCAGCGATCTCCTGTTGCTGAAGATATATAGGTCTCTGCCCCTCTGTGTCAACCCCCTTATTATTGTGCTTGCTGTATTAAACACTACTTCTCAAACTGCTGACATACAATTGCCTTGAAATCACCACTGACTTGGACCTAGAAAATGACTTTATATCAGCAGTCATGCAGCTCAGGGCAGACCTTTGACTACCACTGCTGCTGTCCAGCTGCCACACAGGAGGCAAGAAGAGAATTCCCATGCTGTGAAGGCAATGCCAAAAAAGCAAGATACTTGTGCTGGACTGACTATGCATGCTCATCACAGAAAACTGTGATAGAGACCCAACTTATCTCAGTTTGCAAGCCTTGAGAATTTAAGAGAAGAAGCCATGCTCAGGTTACCCTACACAAAAAAAAAAACAAAACACGTAACAGCCTCAGTTTTCTTACATATTCAATGTACATTAAAGATCTAGAACAAAGAAACACTGAGGAAACTTCCTTCATATTTGACTGTCTTTCTTAACCTCAAGCCACAGAACTGGCAAAAGAAGCATGTGATGATTCAAAGATCCTCTGACAAGTCCCAGCTACAAACGGCAACTAGTTTTTACACAGTAAACCAGGATGCAACCATGCCTTCCACCTGGGACTACCAACCCTTCACAAAAAAAACAACAACCTAATGTGATTATACTTGATACTACATTGAAATACCCAGCACACTTTGCAGGCTAAACATTTTAGTTGAAGTGCCTGTGGATGGGGAATGAAGGAAAGTTCCACATACTCCTGGTCTGATACAAAGGGTAGTTCTGTATTCAGTAATTGTTTTTTCTTACTGCAAATCTTCCCTGATCGTGTGTTTATAGATGTTTAAAAATTAAAGTAATTCTATATTTGTAGAGCTATTTTAATACAAATTAAAAAGTAAACATTTTACATAGTTGCACTTTGTGTAAATGCAGAGCAATTGGTAGGCTAAACACTTCATACAAGAAACTTAAATACATATGCTTAGCGGAGGAACCAAAGTAGTGAGCAGTAAAGAGCTGCAATTCAAACTGAACAAAATAAATTTCTCTACTCCTGCAAACACTTAGAACAACAGCAAATCTGACTAACAGTGGATGAAGTTGCAAAGCTGCCTTCCATCATATCTGAAAAGTTGTAGCAGTCTGCTGAAGTTCCCACTGACTGGAAAAGAGGAAACATAACTCCCATCTTCAAAAAGGGAAGGAAAGAAGCCTCAGGGATCTACAGACCAGTCAGTCTCACTTCGGTGCCCAGCAAGATCATGGAGCAGATCCTCCTGAAGGCTCTGGTAAGGCACATGGAAAATAAGAATGTGGTAGGTGACAATTAGCATGACATCACCAAGGGCAAATTCTGTCTAATGGATCTGGTGGCCTTCTATGATGGGGTCACAGTATTGGTGGACAAGGGGAGAGCAACTGACATCATCTACCTGGACTTCTGCAAAGCATTTGACACTGTCCCACATAACATTCTGGTTTCTAAGTTGGAAAGACATGAATTTGATGGATGGACCACTCGGTGGATAAGGAATTGGCTGGATGGTTGCACTCAAGGTGTATCAATCAATGGCTCAATGTTCCAACAGAGAGCAGTGACAAGTGGCGGTCCTCAGGGGTTGATACTGGGACTGGTGCTTGTTAACATCTTCGTCAGCAACACAGACAGTGGCATTGAGTGCACCTTCAGCGTTTGCTGACAGGACTTGTGGTGTGGTCAACACACTGGAGGAAAGGGAGGTCATCCAGAGGGACTCTGACGGACTTGAGAGGTAGGCCCATGCAAACTACATGAATTTCAATAACGCTAAGTGCTAGGTCCTGCACCTGAGTCAGGGCTATCCCAAGCAGAAATACAGGTTGGGTAGATCAAATGGATCAAAAACAGCCTGAAGGAGAAGGACTTAGGGATGTTGGCTGATGAAAAGCGCAACATGAGCCAGCAATGTGCACTTACAGCCCAAAAAGCCAACCATATCTTAGGCTACATCAAAAGAAGCATGGCCAGCAGGTCAAGGTAGGTGATTCTGCCCATCAACTCTGCTCTTGCGAGACCCCACCTGGAGTAGTGTGTCCAGTTCTGGAGCCCCCAACATAACTACACAGAGCTGTTGGAGAGGGTCCAGAGGAGGGCCACAAAGATGAGAGCACTGGAGTACCTCTCCTATGAAGACAGGCTGACAAAGTTGGGGTTATTCAGCCTGGAGGAAAAGACTCTGGGGAGATCTTAGAATGGCCTTCCACTAGCTGAAGGAACCTACAGGAAAGCTGGGGAAGGACTCTGTACAAGGGCATGTAGTGACAGGGGGAGAGGAAACAGTTTCAAGCTAAAAGAGGACAGATTTAGGTTAGACATTATGAAAAAATTCTTGACTAAGAGGGTGACAAGATACTGGAATAGGTTTCCCAGAGTTGTGGATGACCCTCCCTGGAAGTGTTCAAGGCCAAGTCGGATGGGGCTTCAGCAATCTGTTCTAGTGGGAGGTGTCCTTGCCCAAGCCAGGGAGACTGGAACTAGAACCAACTATAACACAGCAAAGTAAGCTCTTTTGGAGTAAAAGAACAGCATTTATTTCATTTTCACTAGACAAATGAACAATCCCAGGGTATGTGATACCTGTATTCTGTGAATGGGGCACAGCAAGCATTAGCAGTCTCCACTAAAAGCAATTTTCAGCCGCCTCCACATAGAAGGAGCTAATTATGTCAGTCATGATGATTGATGAGTAACAGTTTTGTGATCTCACCTGTTCTTCAACTGAGCTCAGATCACTCATTATATTAGTAAAGAGGATCTGGAACAAGAAACCAAAGTTCCTATTATCCCTTTATTTCCAAAACAGTAACAGTTTACAAATTTTTCATCTGTTAATGTAATCCTACTTGCAATAAACACAAGCGGGATATAGGAAGGTTAACTTCTTCCTCAGAAGTGAGGGAGAAGAAAACAAATACAAAACATCGAACTGATTTGAACTTCTCATGTGGGATAGGCACTTGCCTTTGGGTTTGCCAGTTGCTCATCTATTTGGGCAGATTCTCAAGCAAAGTAAATTAACACTGTCTCATTGACTTTACTAGAACTACACTCATTTACAACAGTTAAAGCTGACCTACATCATGCAATGCACATTGCACACCAAGGAAGAGCTGCGTCAAGACATCTGGAGCCAAGAACTAGACTGTGTTTCTTCCACATCCTTAATTGTTACGCTGAATGTTCACTTTCTTCTCCCAGGGACTGCAGCCCTCCTTACACTGCAGTGCCAACAAAGTGACAGCTTATACAACTAGTAATTTCCAACTGTTCAGTCCTGGCCAGTTCAAAGCCGCTGGGTGGCTAGACAAAGCATGTCAAAGCCTAAGCAACTCCCCTTGAAACTTTTGGGAGGGAGGGGTGCCGGTGCTTGCCACACTTAAGTTACAGAACTCTGATTTCAATTGAATTCTTATGGGTTTTGCCAGCCAATACTCTTTTAACACTCAGACACGTTCTGTCTGTAGCTGGTGGTTCCCTATGACTGGCGATGTACCATTATGAAAAGAAGCTTGACACAGGGAGTCAGAGATGAGGCAGGGAGAAAGAAAGAGAATCAGTGTAATTCAGAAAGGAGAACTGTTAGGATACCTCCATACCCTTGAATATCTTTTCTACCATGTATAAATGTAGGTCTGAATATATAGTCCAAACCACTAATGAAGAGAAAAAAAACCCAACCAAACCCCACAACCACTGGAAGGAAATAAAAATGTAATATACCTGGGGAGATATACAGTACTATTCAAGAGTGCAAGAAGAATAAGCACATGAGCTCCACAGCAAAAGCAAATAGTTTTCTATATACATGGGTAGAAATAAAAGTTTAAGATGAAGCCACAGTTTGAACTGAAGTCAAAAACAAATTGCCTACCTGTAGGTTTTAAAGCATAGGCTCTGGGAAAACTAGAGGCACTGCTGTACAAAGCCTGACAGCTCAGAATCACTCCATAGCAACGGACACCCCAAAGCAAGCACAAATAGAAGCCTGTACTTCTTTCTCTCTTAACACCATTAAATGATGAAATTATGATATAGAGGCTGTACTAAAATTTTTTTGTATCAAATGAGTGCAGCTTTGGTTTTTGTTGCCTTTAAAAAAAAAATTAGCTTAACCTTGTTAAATCAATTCTTATACTCACCAGGGCATGACATTGTTTACATAAGACTAAGTGCAAAACCCTGACCTCTGTATTTCCATCATGACCTCAGAGAATAGAGCCCACTCACCCTACCCCAGTTCTTACAACTTTAATTATGTTCGACAAGGCTGCTGTGCTTTAAAGGTATCATTTACTGAGACCAAAAGCTGTTTATTTTTATTCCCGTTAATCACTTCCATTTTTCTTTTATTCCATTTATACACCCTGGCTTTTGCAGTCAGAATTGCTCTCACACTGGATCACTGAACAGCTTCTTACACCAGTATACAGAAATGTAAAAATCTGCATGATTTAGCTTTTATTTGATGTCAATTGAATCGATCACAGAAATTAAGTAAAACCTCCCAAATTTCTTGGCTCTTTAAGGAAACCTGCAGGGCTGAGGGACAAACACAGACAGGGACAGGTCCTATCTGTCTCATTACCTACAGTTTAAACATAATGAATCAGGCTGATATCTTTAAACTCTAGCCTGTGTAACTTCCCTGCCACTCAAAACACACCTATTCTCTACCTGCATACTGTTGAACTTAAATTTTCAGGAATACAGTAAGTCAGAGAATTGAGTGACAAGTCAAGTTACCAATGCAACTTTAGAATTATCTAAAAGAAAAACTTAAACATACTATGGGAATTTTATTAGGATGTTATCTCAACACATTCTTTAAATTATTTAATAGCATATAAGGAAATCTATAAAAATACATTAACTGTAAAACTTAAGCTATAATAGTTTAAAGCAATTATAATTTAGTTTATCATTATCACTTAGTTTAAAGCCATTATCCTTTCGTTTTACGTTTAGAAGATGAACAGCCTAAATAAAAGTTGTATTACATTGTTTATTTAATGGGACTTCTAAATTGAAATAAGAAGAACATAGTTTGAACTTCATGGTAAAAAGCACAATCTTCACTTTTTTTCTGTATCACATGAGCTACTTGCTCATTAGACATAAATGGGTAGAAAACAAGAGTTTCTTTGTTTGCATACATTAACTTAAAGCTGTAAAACTCATTCAGCCAAACTTTCACCTTTAAACCTTAACCTGACTTGTAACAACATTTGTAGCCTCTAAAATTACACTGCATGCACCCAGAGTTAATCACCCTTCACTTTTGATGCATAAAATAATGATCTACCACTTAAACTTGAGCTCTTAAAAGCCCAAAGAAAAATACGTATGTATCTGTGTCTTAAATCAGTAGCAAAATAACAAAACTCTACCTACCACTTTCCAGCTGAAAAAGAAAACAAAAGAAGACATATAACTTGTAGCTCTTGAAGTTGAAAATATGTGCATTTAAAAGACTTCTTAAGAGATGAGATTCATGCTTCCAAGCACATGCTATTGATCAAACACCTGGTACTTTTAGGAAAAAAAAAAAGACTAGTCACAGAGGCAAGTCTGGCTTTATTTTTTCTGTAACTTAAAACGTTGGGAGAAAGAAATGAAATTAAGTAGAGATTTGGAAACAGCATGTTCAAAAAGCTGATGAGCTTGTTATAATTTAAAATGACTGGCACCATTCTATCTTTGAACAAGTGATCTATGCTTAACATTTTGCTTATAACATATTATGGCTCCAGTCAAATACTGTGCTAGCAGGAACCAGACTGTACTCATTTTCAAACCTGAGAAATAGCTGTGGTTGAGTAGTTTTGCTATGTAAAAAAATCAGAACTATTAAAAAACTAAATAAATTTATGCATTATACTTCTCTCACAATCCTGACTAAACCCCAAAGAATAAAAAAGGCTATTATACATACAGGAAAATTCAAATTAAAAAATGTTTTGAAAAAGGCTATTAGACAAACAAACAGAATCAAACACAGCAGATAAAAATGGGAAGCTAAACCAAAACCAGTTCACATGTTGAGGAAGCAGGGGAATGACTGACTACCACAACACACAATAAATCCAACTATACAATCAATGACAAAAACAGATGCTAAATTGCAGAATTTTATCAGTCTTGAAAGTTTCCTCACTTTTTAAATTTAGACATGACATCATTAATCTTCACAGTTTCCCTATTATTAACTTTTTTCTATGTAATATCACGTAGTGGAGAAGCGACACACAACTTGAACCTTTGCAAGACAAGGTAAAAATTGAAATCAGTAGTTAAACTCCTTTTGACTTTAAGGGGCTGAGAATTCATGCAGGTTTTGGCTTTTTTCCTCAGGCCACAAAGAACGAAATGCTGTTTGTCTTTCATTTATGCTAATAAAGAACAGGGAGCTATTTTTATTTTCTCTTTATTACTGATTTTTTTTTTTTTTTAAATAAAGGCATTCTCATTTTTAAACAAGTTTTAACAAGTACCTTACAGTCTGCACACATAATGCATTGGGTGGAGTAAAAGCCCTCAAAAACATAGTGCACAGAGCCAATAATGGACTTGTTGCCAACACCCTGTGATTTCATGACTGCTAGAACAAAAACAAATGCCACGTTCAGTTCATTACAAAGAAAAAGATTCATTAACTTGATGTGGCTTTTTACTTGACCTGCATAAGGTGAGTAAAATACCATTTCATTTTATGAGATTCAAAATGATCAGCTGCAAGCCTATAGGAATTGTAGTGAAAAGACTAAGTGAAATTACTGCTTAATTCTAATTATTACTGGACTGTAGGTCACCATGAATTTTTAGCTGAGAGGTTGTTGTTTTCCTTCCTGTACTAAAGTAAGCAGCAAACAAAATGTACATAACTTTCTGCAAATCAGTATAAAATAAAATGTTAATTCCTGTCAAAGACAGGAATATCAGTCCTGAAGACCTGATAACCTGAGTGCAGACATTAAGCTACATTTATATAATTATTTCCCCACCAAAAAATCCCAGTTATCATTCAAAAATCAAACATTTACAGTATCAATATGCCTTACGGCCAGAGGCGGGGGGAAGGAAAAAAAAAAGGTATTTTTTCAGCAACACAATTTAGGGAATGTCAGCCCATAGCTAGCAGAGGTTAAAGCTGAATTCTATTTTAGTATTTGCAGTGATAAGGCTCAGAGGGATAATATCTTATTCGAGAAGGGCCTTTCTACCTCTTCTACCTCTATGAATTTGCTTTAGAAAGGTCAACTATTTTTAAGCAATAGCACCATAAACGATGTTAATTTCTTTTTACAGTTCTAAAAAAACCCTAAAAATTATTAAAAAATAGCACTTGAACACAGACTTCTAAGTTTTTAAGTGGAGGGAACAGAGAAATCGGTGAAGTAAAAAGAAGTGCATTTATGTCAGTTCTATAATCCTCCCACAGGATGACAGCCTTTGAACATTTCAAACATTATTTGTGATATGATACCAAGCTACATTACCATTCCAGCTCAGTAACTGCCAGAATCAGGCTCAAGAGAAGTTAAAATAAGTACTATGTACATCCCTAATCTTGTTTCACTTTGTGTGTTTCAAAATTTTGCTTTCCCTACAGGCAACAGAGATTAACACTCACAAGTGAAAGAGAAAACAGAAGTAATCATTTTTTTTAAGTTTTCTAAGAAGCAAAGTACTCACCAGTAGCAAAATTCCATCCTGCACACTGCTTGTCATTTCTAAGCTTTGACTGCTGTATACACATTTTTAAAGTCACAAAATGTTCCTCAGAACAACTCTTCAGAAGTTAATCTTCCTTAAGTGCTGCTATTAAGTTTAAAAACTGATTTCTCATATCAAATGGCAGGGAAGACTTTCTTGCACTTTCTGTATTCAAGAGGTAAATTGTAGCAATGGTTCCTTCTTTGTGGTTGGCATCTAGTTTTAAATTATTCCTTTTAATTTTTAGGGGCTGTATAACCTAAGTAATGAGTTCCATTAATCACTACTGAATGATTTAACCCAGCCATTCAGCTCCAGATGCCACTCAGTGCTAGAGATATGCTAATTCCTTCCAAGCTTTACCTCCTTTTGCAGTTGAAACCATAATTTTCCACGTTGGTGGAGACAGGATTTTACTTCTTGCATGGGGCCTCCTGCCAATCACTTTTTATGCCTAAGCACTGGCACAGTGCAAATTCCATGCACGTGGTTTCATCAGACACACTTTCATTAAACCTGTTCGTTATGTATGTCCTCTCTCCCACATTCTGCTGCTACATCACACTGTAGTCCTGACCCCTCTCCTCTCCAGTCACAACTCCTGGTTTGGGTAGCAAACAGTAAAAATATTTTTTACTACCCTTACCTTGTTCTCTTTTCTCCTTGTTTCCTCACACTACTTTATTTTAATATATATCTACTTTTTCCCTTTATCACCTCCTACCATTAAACACTTTGATTGTGAAGTATCTGTCAACTGCTGTAGCTAGGGCATCAGCTATATTCCAAAATGAGAAAGTTGCAGTGACAAGAGTTCCTTTGTGAGTGGGAGGTGGGGGAGGAAACATTCAGAATTTGCAAGTCCCAGTTATGAAACTACCTAGCATCCAAAAGACTTCCAGCAAGAAGTTAGAGAAAGCACCATGTTTAATACTAGGTGCCAAGAGGTTTTGACAGAAGTACTAAATGACTAGCACCATTGCTGAAGATTGGATCCAACCATCCATATTTTATGACCTGGTATTATGTATTCACCATGTAAATACAGGTACAACCTATTTTTAAATTTAGTGGCTGCTATCCTGATCTTGAGCTTGCATGCTTCATCTTTTTTCGCCAACAGCAGATGCCCAGGGTGAAAACTCTGCTTTTGACAGATGTTAGTTAACTGTACTACAAAAGTGATAAGATGATCATAAAAAAATTCATACTCAAGCATATTTTTTATTTGCTTCTCACCCTACACAGAGTTATAGATGTACATGCAAATTCAAAGATATACAGCTTTTTTTCCGTTATTTGGCTCTTGGGGAAACGTTCACCTCAATCTCAATTTTCAGGTGGGCTAACTATCTTCAGTTATGAATGTTTATAGGCAGTTGTGGGTAAAGTCAAACACTTTATGAAATTTAATTTAAACCCTAGAATCAAGAGTTTCAAAAGGCGCTCCTGATCTTAAAGGGCTGCAAACTGGTTCCAACCTGGTTCCAACCTTAACAACTCCCAAAGCACTGAATTACAAAAATCTGAGGTTTAGCGCTTATCAAAAATCAAACCACTTTAAAGCATATCCATCTGGTCACTATCAAAAAAACCCTTTCTTTCCAGCTTTATGTACTTCTAAAAGAAAGGCAACTTCATCCAGCACACAGCTTTAGGCCTACAGTATATCCTCAGCCATTTATTTCATCCTAATTTCTACAACGAAAAACTGTTAACGTCCATTACGCTACTGTAGAAGCAAATAGCAAAATTCAGCTCTTCTGTATGTGAATTTACAACCACGAACTGCTTTATATGTCTAATTGTCAATATAAAGGCAGTTAAGCAATTAGATAAGAGGCACTATAACCAACACAGACTGCAAAATAAGTATCTTGCCTGGGGATATCCAAATTTCAGAACATATAAAAATGCCAGCCAAGCAAGTTTTCATGCAATAGTAGCATGAAACAGTTTAACAGTACTAAAGAAATCAAAACTCTAATTTAAAGACACAGAAGACAAAGAGTACCAAACTGAGCAACATCAAAATATATTGACTATACAGCTATCTCACAGGGCCATTACAGATGACTTTAGATTTCATTGGCTGGAAACAGACCCCCACTATACCCTGCACTCCATGTCTGAAAAGACAGGTCATTCCAAAATTTAGTTTATCCAACTGTAATTTGCTATACAAGATGAAGAAAATAAAATAGTAAGTTTAAGATTTTAAATTCAGAGCTCAGCATAAGCTTTTCAGCTTTACAGATCTTTAATCTATGGTAAGAGGTGTTCATCTAATTTTAATAATTCACTGTAATAGCATTACACTTAAGGTAATGCAGCACCATATTAAGCAAATACTTGCTAACAGAAAAGGGTAGCTTGAATAATTTTGCTTATGTGACTGCATTTTTTTTTTCAAAGAAAGCATAGTTATTTCAGTATGTTTTCTGGACTGCTGCAGTCCTATTTTTCTGGTTAAAAAATTAATATCCACACCATTTCAATCATATTATATTCAACTAGGCATTGTGGTCTAAGCTGAATTTATAGTAAGCTATTTTTAAACTAAATGCTCTATTTAGCTTACAGTGATTTACTTAAATGTAAATATAAACATGTAACATAGTACAAAAAGCCCTATGCCCCTCTACATTTGTCAAGTCTAGTTGCAGAAAACAGGTGGTGAATGAGAACACAAAGTGGAACTTACCTCTATCACTAGTCAATGAACCCACAGAGGTACTCTTACCTTTAGTTATGAAATCTAATTGTTTGTTATGCAATTTCTTTGAAAGTCAAATAAGAAAGAAAGCATCACCATATTTACTGTTTTGTGAAAGTGTATACAAGCAGTCTATATGTATCTGCATTCTGAGAAAATACCTAAAGGTATTTTCAAAAAGAAACTGTTTTGTGCACCAGTTGCATACAGTTTGTACTTAAAAAATCTCTTAAGATAAAACCCAAATATGCTGAAGATGAAGCTGAAGACAACATAAAAAACTGCTATTTCTGTTATCAAAATGCAGGTATTGAATATCTATGTCAGAAGGTGAGGCTTATGACCAAGTCAGACTTTCAGGGCCTTCATTCCTCCTGCAGCAACACTGACATCTTTTTACTAAAAGCTAGATAGAAAAGTGCTCAAGTTCTATGTAATTTTTTGGACAACAGTGCTCAACACAAGTAAGCTTGAGGACCTGAAATGCAGATTTTACAAAGATACAAAGCTGCTTTTTAAACTTTCAAAACACACTGAACCTTTATTTACATCTACAAGTATATTCTCTGCTGATTAACAGTAGATCCTCCTTCCCAACCTTCCAAGTAACTGTTTCTGGAAAACAATTAACATTACTTCCCACTGAAAAAAAGAAAAGGCAAGAAGTTTTCTATTCCCCTTCTCAGCACAGTTACCCTCTTTTTGGTAAGACCACCTTAAGGATGCACCATTCTCCTCAGAGCTGCTTTCCAGCAGGTCAGCTCCTAACCTATACTGATGTATAGGGTTGTTCCACCCCAGGTGCAGCAGCTTACATTTGGTCTTGTTAAATCTCATCAAGCTCTTCTCCACCCAGCTCTCCATCCTGTCCAGGTCATGCTGGATGGCAGCACAGCCCTCTGGTGTGTCAGCCACCCCACCCAGTTTTGTATAATCAGCGAACTTGCTGAGGATACACTCTGTCCCCTCATCTAGGTCATTGATGAATATTTTAAACAAGATGGGACCCAGTATTGACCCTTGGGGAACACAGCTGGCTGTTACAAAATATCACGTTCAGGGAAAGGTAGTTTCCAGTACTTGGCCTGTCTTTCAGTATCCTGACTGCTAACGTAAGTCTTTAAAAAAAACAAAGCCCCGAGACATAATACAACAACAAAATAATATAACTCTGCACATCTGACTGAAAACTAAAGTAAAGTAATTATCAGCTTTCCAACTACTCCTCTTTTTCACCTATCGAGATTTTACATAGTACAAGGTCCCAACTGGGCAAGTTCAACATAGCTGCCTGCCACCTATGGCCCATGTCTGCAGACAAAAATATTTGTTCTCATGACACAATGTCTTTCTTCACATAAAATGCCCTCTACCCACACCAACTGGGCACTGATTTAAAGCTGACACATAATCAGCTAAGGGCCATCAGCATGTATGTGAAACATACTATTACAGCCAAACATCTGTATTAGGGCCTGTGTAAGTAATCCTAGAGAAAATCTAAAGAGAAGGTATAAATGAGTAAATTATCGGCCCTTAAAAGCAACTCTAACTTTCTAGATCCTTAAGAATACTTCTTTGTAGCTCTACTCTCTTGATCAAGCTTCTAGTCACTAACAGGAAAATATTCCCTCTGCTCACACAGTTTGACTTGAAATACACCTCAGTCACTATTTCAGTTATTTCACTATTTACTTTGCAATTTTATGAAGAGGCACTCAGACAAAAAGTTAAGGGAGGTTATCACCACCTAATGAGATTACATAGCAGAATACACAAAATGTGTCAGGACCCCAACATATACAATTCTTAAGTGCCCTTTAGTTTGCTTGGAAAGAATAAGGTTCCTGCTAGCTTCCTGACTGCAAAACAACCTCAAAGTACTAAAAAATATTTACAGCAAAAAGCCTCATTCATAGCCATTTGAGTATATAAATAACCAACAAATTTGCAGCAATAACTTACACATTGACAATGCTGATCTTCACTACGAAAGAAACGCACTTTGAAGAAGAATCTAAAACAGCTATCATGACATACAGCCAAGTGACCGCTATTCACACAATGCATTTAACAGTAACAAAAATAATACATTTTAAGAGCTGAGCAAGTGACCAGACTTGCTAGCCCCAGCATATTATTAATCTAATTAGACAAAGCTATCCCCTAATGGGACACATTATTATACTTGCTTAGGATTGCAAAACAAAACTCTTTCAGTTATTTAGGAAAATTAAGTGCCAAACTAAAAACATTATGTGAGAGTGGGGGAACAGGTTATCCAATACTTAAGTACATCAGTAGATTTCTCATCTTGAATATCCAAGGATAATAGTATTTCCTCTCTCTGCTTCTTACAAAAACTAGATTGCTTTTGATTCCCCATTGGACCTTTTTGGACAACCCTTTCAAAGCATTTTATATTAAAACATGATCTGGCATGGATATCACTTTAATAGGTATCAACATTGTTTAATGTCAAGTAAGTGCCACTAGTTTCTGATAACATTTGTAATGGTCCATCTATCTTTGTAGATCCAATCAGAACCTTTAGCCTGTAGACTTTGGGCAGGAGATTCAGGAGCATCCTTCATATAAATTTATGTTTCCCAATAAAATCTTATGGATGGTACACAGCAACCCTCTGAAGTTCAGTACCCTCAACATTACAGATGATCCCTACTAACGAAAATACTATGTTGATGTTTCAGGACAATGGTATAGACTACATGACATGGAAGCAAGAAAACATATGACAACCAATACTGACTCACATTAGTAAAGAAGTCAGCATGAGTAAAAATGCCAGTTCTTCTGTTTTAAACAGGTATCCGAATTAATGCCTAAGATATATGAGAAAGGGTCTTTTTCCAGTTCAAAGGTAACAAAATAACCACACAGTAATGCAAAATGAAAAAAAAAACAAGTTTGACCTCCACAGATCCTATCAGTAGTCACAAGGATAAGTGGTTTTGAATCAAACACCTGGATAGTCAGATAGCTTCTTATGATGGAATATTCTCCATTTCATAGTATATGGTTATTTCTTTTCTGGTCTGAAGTCCTCAAATGCAATACAAGCATGGCCAGCTTCTTCAATTATAAGTAGTTGAAGTCATCTTTCTTAGACACTCTTAAAATAAAGTTACATAGAACCGCACACAGTGCATTAGGCATAGGTGAAAAATACCCACGTGTTATGCTCTCTTGGGTGACATATATGGATTATGCATTAGACATTCATAATCCTTTGAATTCCTGTGTAATATTTTTTAGTATCTTTTTATTACTATTAGACGGCAAATATGAGAAAAAGAGCAGAAATATTCCTGAAATACTCTAATACCACTTCATGAAGGAAAACTTTCCTCTTTAAGTACCAACTTAAGAAACAAACAATTTATCAAAGAAACAGCCAATTTCTTTACTCCAATAGGTAGGCTTGCCAACTGGAAAGGATTCCAGGGGCACTCCACGGACAACAAACTATTACCCATCAGAAGATATTCCTTCATGGGAGAATTATAAGAGACAATTTTGCCCTCCACTGGCTAGAACTATCACTGGAAACCATGCCTGGCTGCTGTCAGAGCTGCCTATTTCATACAGCATGAAAAAGCCCTCTTGAGCACATATAGCGGAATCCCATGTAAAGTACAGTAATTAGTACAGAATATCAGGGACAGAAAAGTGTGAAACCATGTCTATTGCAATGCAATAAAATACCTCAGAAATACAAAGACTTCTGTGGTGGAATGAAAAACATCAAACAGTAACATATTTAGCCTTGAGAATTGCTAGAGCAGTGAACACACAGGGAAAACAAGAACCTTAACACTCTTTACTCCCAGCAAAAATGTTCTGCATGTTACTCTCCACATAACTGGAAGCTTTAATTTTCCAAATGTATTAATATGATGATGCTGTTTCTTGGGAGGTGGAAAGAAGTAAATTCCATGGATTATTATGGGAAAACTGCCTCAAAAAGGAGGAAAAAGGGCAGAATGAAGGAAAATACTTAAGAAAACAAGGATACCAGAGAAGTACCTCTTAAACCATTTTTATGCTTATCTTTATGCAAGGAAGCACTGAAACTACAATGGTAGAATAAAGGAGAAAAGCTGCTACAGTTCAATGTTCAAAATTATTCAAATCTAAATTTATTCAACGTTATTAACCACAGGCTTAGATGAAAGAAGGTATTCCACAGGATTGCACAGAAGCAACACCAGAGTAAAAATTAGAGTGTTTAAATTCTAAGTGGTTTACCAATTACTGTTTTAACAAACACTAACTCAATTACCTTTCTCTTATTAATATTTTCATCATCATCATCCCCCAATTATTTCCCACCTCTCAGTAGATGTTTCTAACATCCCATTTAGAGTATGGCCACACAAACCAGTGATTCAGTATTGGGTGTAAATGAGGGAAGTGAAAACCTTCAGTGGAAAAGGGAGGAAAGTATCAATCAACTTGCAAACAGATCAGCTGTCAGTAGAACTCAAAGGATTTCAGTGTGGAAACTGCTGTAGATGACTCCTGTCCTTCCTTCTGCACTGCAGCCATCTGCCCTCAAACTTCATCCTGCCAAAGGCTTCTGGCATCTCTATTGTTCTAGACACAAGACTGACAATCCAAGGGAGAGAAAGAGAAACCCCTCTGGTAAGGGAGTTGGAGAAAAGTTAGTCTCTGATGTTTGTCTCTATCTTTACTACTGTCTTTGCTTAAAAGGCAAAAATAAAAATCCTCCGTAAAAAAGCATGGCTTTTTTTCTGCCTTTTTTTCTGCCCAACAACTCAGCTGGAATCAGCATTATTAAAGAGAACATCCCTACCCTGAGGGGAAAAGGAAAACAAAAAACCTTTCATTCATCTTACGTGAGGATTTATAAGAAATAAATTAGAGAATAAAAGAAGAAGCACCACAGAAAGAAGAGGAAAAAGACAACCAAAAAAACCGAAAAAAAAAACCCACAACAAAACAAAAAACCATACCGTTTCTCAACTTGGAGTTAAAGATAGCCATTACAAAAATGGAGTACTTTGGAGAGTACACTGTCTATGAAGTCAACTTTGTCATGGTTGGGACAATTAGCATGAAAGATTTACAGAGAGCTAACTGGTGAAGACTCTTCTCCATTCTAATTGTTTCTTCCATTAGATAATGGAGGCAACACAGAGAAAGACAAACTAAAGATGGCACGACTGACATGGTCAAAAGTGAACAGGGTCAGAGTTACTCTCTTTTAGAGGAAAGAGAGAGATGCATGACTTTGCATATTCAAAGCCACAAGAAGGAAACCTAATACCTAACAGCAAAAAGGTAATAGTTAAATTTATGATAAAATCTAGAAACAGACGTAAGTTATTGCATTTGGTGACATAATTAAGACTTAAAGCTTCAGGCAGTGTACTTAAGTCTTTCAAAAACTTAAATTAATTCATTTGCTGACCAGGTGTCCCATGCTACCATAACTTTAATGACTCAAAAGGGTCCTCAACAAACTTATAAAAACCAATGAGGGTAGAAAAGTTAACCTTAACACAAGGTTTTACTGAATTTATTCGTAGCTTAACGTATGACAAAAGGCGCTGTCGAGAAGGAATACTGCAGGCAGATCAGTCCGGCCCCCTAACAGCAACAGGAAGCTTATACAGAAACTAAACCCAAAACCCCAAGGGCCTTCACGCCGACACCCCCGCGGTGCGCGGGATGAGCACCGCGGTAGGCTCGCCGCCGCGCAGCGGGGCGGAGGGACCCACACCCCCGCTGAAGGCACTATACGCAGCCCTTTACCACATTCCTCGACACCAGGACTTGATAGCGTGCTTACACTGAGCAAAATCTGCTATCAACAATACCCTGTTACAGCGACACTATCTTTAATCTACAAGCACGATAAGATGCCCCAACACGTATAAACCCCGCGCAAACAGTGGCTAATGACCATTAATCCCCACTATCTCCTCGGCGATCTCTCCTGCTCCCATTTATCATGCCGGCGCTTCACTTCTCACACGTGGGTAAACTTTAACCTCCAAGGTGAACCCAAACCTGTACCCAAGCGCCCCCACCCAGGGCTGTGCTCCCCATGCGGGGCGGATGCGCGGGGTTAACCTCTTCACGCGTGGGCCCGCGTCCCGAACTGCCCCGGCGGCTGGGGCCGTTAACAGACAGCCCGGGGCAGGGTGCGCAGAACCTGAGGTCTCTCCCGGGGCGCGTCATCCGTGGGGAGCCCCAGCCCCCCCCTCCCGCGGGAGGACGGGGTCACGTCCCGCCGTCCCCTCACCGCCTGGGCTCATTACCAGCCCTAGTTACATCAAACGATCTTCAGGAGCTGCCGGCGGGGGAGGGGGCGCCGCACCCGGCGCCACGCACCCTTCCCCCCCCACACACACCCCCCCCATCCCGGTCCCCGCGTCTAGCCCGGGGCAGCCCTCGTCTGCCGAGGGGCCACGACGGCCGGCAGCTCCCGACACCACAGCAGGGGCAAACGTGGTCTGGGCGCCCGCCGGGTGGAAATCAAGCTTCATTTTCGAGGAAAGGAGGGGGGCGGGAGGCGCGGAGAGGCCGGCTGGCGCATCTCCCCCCGCCAAACCGGGGCGGGCGGTGTGAGAACGGCCACCGCCGCAGCCTCGTATCTGACCCGCCTACGTGCAGCGATTACCTGAGGTGAGACATACGAATCCGAAGAGGTAAAAGTGAGCAAACTCCGCGATCATTGTCCTCGGCTGGCGCCTGCAAGCAGTCTCATGCCAGAAGAGCGAGGTGAAAAACGAAGAGCCCCCCAGTTGTAATTCCACAGAAGCTTAATGTAAGCGAGGTTTCCTAATCCCGCCGGACACCCAGGGCGAGCCCCCTCCCGGGAGGGCGCTGTCAGATCCGCCAGGCTCCAGCAGCACGCCAACTCCGGCCGGCCTCCCCTCTCCGGGCTCGGGCTTTCTTCAGCGGCGCCTTGACACTTCCCAGGATCATCCAAAGCGACAGCAGAAAACAAAAGATCCTCGAGTTCCAGCAGCCGAGTTCCGCTGCCTCCAGATCACAAGTTGCTTCTCCGGCCCCAGACTTTGTTTTGGGAGCCCGGGACGAGCCGCTAACGGAACGCAGCCGGGACGGGTGCGGACCGGCTACCGCCGCCCTCAGCGAAGGCGAGAGGCTGGCAAGGAAGCGCTCTCCGCAAAGTGCCCCGCCAAGTCACTGAGCAGCCGACGCGGGCGAAGGGCTGGTGGCGGCGCGGGACAAGCAGCGGGCGGAACGCGGCGGCGGAGCGGCGGCAGCCCCCGCTCCCATCACGGGGGAAGGAGGCGGGCGCGTCGGGGGCCGCGGCTGAGCCTGGCCGGAGTCAGGCGGGGCGGCGGGCAGGGGAAACCCGGCAGCAGCTCCTCGCCCTGCCTAGCATCGCCGCTGCCCCCTGCACGCGGGAATCCCAAACTCGCCCCCACCCCAGCGCCGGAGGAAGGCACAGCAGGGGCGAGAGAAGAAAGAAAGAAAGAAAGGGAAGAGGGAGGGCGAGTGAAACTTCCCCGGGCCAACGCCCCCAACCACCCGCCCGCCCTCGGTGCAGCAGCGACGGCAGCGGGAGTAGAAGAAGAAGGAGGAGGAGGAGAAAGAGGAGCGGCTCCTCGCCCTCCCCCGCTGCCGGGGCAGGGGTGCACGAGTCAGGCGGGGCCGAGCCCGCCGCGCCTGAACTTTCTGGTGTCACGCTGAGCTGCTCGCGGCCGCCGTGGGTTTCCCCTTCCCCCTCCCCGCCGCCTCCGCCTGCTCCCCGCGCTGCTGCTCCCGCCGCCGGGGCAGGTCTGGTGCTGCCTCAGGACACCTTAAAGGAGCCGCACCTACACGGCCCCCGCAAGCCCGGCGCGGCGCGGCCCGGCCCGGCGGATCCCGCCCCGCCCCGCGTGCAGCCGGCACCGCCTCCCGGCCCTTCCCCCAGCCGGCCGCCGATGAAGGTAACGCGCGATGCGGCTCCTGCCCTCACCGCCCCGCTGCCCCCGACCGTGCTCTGGGGCACGGTGCAGTCCCCCGCCCCCTCCTCTAGTCTGAGCTGGCGGCAGGGGGAAGAGACCCTGATGTAGGCGGAGGTAGGATTAACCTCAGAAAAAGTGCAGGTTTCCCCTCAGAAAACAAGCAACAATCAGAAAAGCCCCAACTCAGGTGTGCGGAACCCCAGGCCCCAGCTGGAAAATGGCATGGCACGGGTTGAGGCCTCCCTTGAAGTTACGGACCTGTCTGTCTCGCTGTTACCAGGCGATTCTGCCCCGTTAGGCACCCAGTCACTGCCACGGCAGGTAGGGCCACAGCCTGCCTTTGCCCTCACCGTTCGCCTCTCCATTCTCCTTTCTTACCGTGATCAGTGGCACTAGCAAGCAGTATTGTGGGCAGGTACAGCATTGTCTGGCATTCCCAGAGGAGCAAGGAGACTGAGGTTTGCCAGATCATCCCTAATACCTGCAGCCTGGCCACGCTCCAGGCATTGACCAAACTCTGGGACACCTTTCCTCAAATCTGCACACCTGTGGCTGGGCATGAGGACAGATACTATGCAGAGGTAGAAAACAGCTCTTACAGTCAACTCCAGCTGGTTGTGTTAGCTTTATCTCCTACAATGAGTGATGGGGCAGGAAGGCTTTCACCAAGGTGAAAGGGGTGGGTGGACCTGGAAGAAAGAGTGCTGCTGGACAAATCAGACAACTGGCAGCACTACCACCTCACAGCAAAACTCCAGCTGTTTCTAGGTGTGACTCACTAGGTTACAAGGATTAAATGAGAAGTAAAAACAAATTTCATTTCCAAGAAGCATGTTTAATATATTAACCACATAGCAAGTGAGCCTTTTCTTGCAGTGGGATAATAAAACTCCAGAGGAAAAAACCTTTCTTGGCTTCCGTTGTAGGATGTATACATTCCCCATGTTGTTATCGGCCAAACAGGTTGGGATGCTCCCAGTCATCATCCATGGAACTGCACTCCCTGCTGGCGTGCCACTATGTTTACCCCAATTTGCCTCCCTCTGGGCGGCATAGCGCAAAAACTCTGAATAACAAAGTCCAACAACAGGAAAGTCCTGTGGACTGTATTGACTTTGTTTTAGTCCACTTTTCTGCAAGATCTGTAAGCACAAATTTTCAGTAATGTAAAGCAAACCTGGTTCCCACTGGGAAAGGAAGATCCTATTTTGTGTGTTAGTAGTAGCCAAACTGGCAAGGCTTTCCACTAGAACTGGTAAGAATAGACAACCTTTAGAGGACTCAAAGGTTAGGAAATTATCAAGTGTTGTAGCTCAAATCAGTCATTATTTTTCAGAGAGAAAAAGGAATTAGTGTCCTACTTCAAAGACATTTAGAAAACAATCATAATTACGGAATCAATAACACCAAGTACTTTTGGATATGACCTGAATTCTTCAAATCATACCTAGCCAAAAATTTCTGTTCAGTGGCTCCATGCCATTGGTTTGCACTTTATGGAAGAGAACTGTATTATCACCTCCAGAATTAAAACACACCAGAAAAATAGTTACAAGGTCCTAGGTAATCCTTGAATCCCAGTGAGTTCAATATTCCAATAACTTAGGTTTGGGGTTGTCGATTTTTTTTTTTTTAATTAAATAAATGAGAATCACATGCAAGGCTGAAAACAAGCCTCAAGAGCTCTTTGTTTCACCACCCGGTTCTGAGATAGGGTCAAATATAAGTAGACTACCACTAGCAAGTATTTTTAAATCTCATTACTTATACACTTGTAATGACTGGATTTCACATTCTCTTTAGGTAACCGGTTCCAGTTACTGGATAGTCAGATATTTAGATACCTTTTTTTTTTTAAGCCTACACTAAATAGTCTTTAGGAAGGAAAGAAAACACACCATCACCACTGATATAATTTTGAAGATGTGTTTTTTATTCCTTGTGTAGTATCAATACCTGACAGACTCACATATTTTAATTGATTGCCTCTGTTGAAAAAGCAAAACCACAAATCTACAAGTAGGTCACTCTACAGGGAAAAAATGGGTTTACATATTTGGTGAATGCACATACATACATCTTATATATATATGTATTTATGTACTTGTAAAGTGTCATTTTTATGTATCCCTGTTTTTATATGAAGCTGTCAATATTCCCTCTAATCTTTAATTGTAAAAACTTTTTTGAATGTGTTTCTATGACAAATGTATACTCTAGCAACATACATTAATCTATTTATTTTTATCTGGCAACAAGCATAGTTGATGTGGAGAGAAAGTAAATAAAGCACTTACTAATTCCCAGGATGTTGTTGGTTTTTTGTTGTTTTTTTTTTTTTACTCAAGACAAATCCTGCTCATTAGTGAAACAGCAGGTTTCCAGATTCACAAACTCTTTTGCTCAAGTCATTCTAATTCATTCAAAAAAAGGGCCAGGGCCAGTAAAATTTTACACTGCACTGAAGTTTGTACATATGCTGGATGTTAATTTTCTAATTCTCCATTTAGATACAAATATATTCTAAGTACAGGAGTGGATTAAAGTTCTGAAGCTTGAATGACCTTACCATATGAGGTGAGCATACGTAAAACAGTTTAAAGCTTTTGTGCCACAAGTACCCCATCTTAAACAGACATCTAAGGCTGTTTCTATCACTATAAAGAAATCTTTATAATTTGAGAAGTACAGATTCGTTCTACTTTAGGTACCTATGGTGAAAGTACACTACAGCTTCAAAGACTTCTTCAATTTGTACTGTCTCAGATACTTCATAGCATAACATTTAGCTGTCAGTTTTTTCTTACTTCAGAAAAATTACTAGGAGTGGATATATACTGCTCTAATTATCTTTTTAAAAATTCATTTAGATTGTAATAATATATAACAGCTGCATGGCTGAATGAATCTCTTCAAATTGTAAGCCTACAGAAATTCATCATGGTATCTTATGAGCAATTGACATAATCTTCAATTCTGCAGGTGTTCTTACAAAATGTGTGCTATTCAGGCATCCTTATTGCCCTTGTTACTGAGACATATATACATATATATGAGATAAACATGCAGATACATATATACACCCATATATATGTATGTCAGAAAATGTTTCTAGGAAACGAAATATGGCTTTAACCTCTTCAGATCTGGGGAACACTTCTATTTGTATTAAAATGCAGATACACATTCTTTGTTAACTCTGGAATATGTGAAATGTGAATGCCTGAAAAATAATTGGGTAAGATCACATACATTTGGTGATATGTGAAAAGGAGAAGGCAAAAATGTCACAAAAATAGACTTCACATGAAATTATATTGATGGATAACTTTAACTCCAAAAAGCACAGGAAAAAAAAAAGTGCCCATTTCCACTGACAAAGTCCTGTTTTAAAGTGAATCTTAAAACTACAGAAAATACAGAAAAATACAGAAAATACAGCCTTTGATTGTACAATAACACACATCTACCGCATTCATCTAAGTGAAATAGTATCTCTCATTCCTAGCATTTTTCTTTATATTTAAATTTCATGCAGTACTGAATGCACAACAGTTAAAGGACTGAATTTTTAATCTGGTATTTATCTTCTTCAAAATCTCACCTCCGCCCTTGCCTTTTTTAAGACTTTCACAACCATGTCATTTTTGAGAGAATATGACTGCTCCTATGCACAAAATTACACACGCTGCCTGTGCTTGAGGCACAGGACTCTGGTTGGGCAACTTCCAAGAAAAAGGAAAGATTCTGCAGAACTGATGGTTATGATTCAGCAGGTGGCACTCTTTCCACAAAGTGACTGAAATCCGTGCTGACTGTTACACAAGGGACAACGTGCTTTTAGAGATTATCTATTTCACATTACCCAGAAGAGCCTGAGTTTCTCTAAATGCTAAAGATTCTACTTCTCTCTAAAGGCAGACATATGTACATGATATCTTGGATGTGTTATGGGGCAACGGCACTCTCTCTCCACAAACCTTTTTGAACTTCAAATGACTCTTAACTTCCTGATCTTAAAACTACTGTGTAGCCCTCCAGTTATCTCTGTGAGCTGGCTGCCAGATATACCCATGTGCATGCATGTATCTTTATTATATGATCACGTGTGCAGGTGTCTGCATATGCACACAGAGTTTATAATTCTGAATAGTCTGAGGCTGGCAGCAAGGGTAACTAAATCAGTAATATTATTCTGTATGCTACAATCAAGCTTCCGTTGACATCACAGAGAACTAGTTGAGATAAGAGTGCACTGTTAGTGTTACCAATGAGACTGCTATGAAGATGTCTGTACAATTTATTCAAACGAGCTATTTTCACAGATTTTTATCCCGGGCTTGGGTCTGCTTTCATATAATTGACCGTAAAGATTCAGGAGCACATTCACCCATAGTAAGTCATATGATTCCATGTGACGTTGTCTTTTGTGTTTTGTTGTTGGTTTTTTTCCCAGTTAATCTCTTAATCACTTTAATGTTAGTTATTTACCTACTATAGTTAAATTATGTTTAAATTACTGTATCACATTATCTTACCATCATAATGTAATACTAATTTCAAAAAGGCAGCCACTTAAGTAGCTCACCATATTCCCGGTATTGTTCTATCAGCTATAATGAAGTCTAAAAAAGTGTTTATTCCCAGCCTTTTTAGGACACCACAAGAGTGATCCATTGGACTATTAAGTAAACTGTCTTAAAAAGCTTTTTTTTTTTTTTTTTTTTTTTCCCCTAAGTGTAAGCATTAATATTCTGAAATGAAATAGAAAAATACAAGGAAATATACATATCTCTCTGTATATTTGTCTCTAAGTACACTGTGGGCCTAACCCATGGTAAAAATCCTAACTAGAGCCAATAAACATACATGACAGCAGAACAGTCTATCATTTCAGTAGTGTTTTGCAGATTTCAGTATTTTAGAAAAATGGATTTTTATATGTTAGAGCGGAACAGTCAGTGAAGTTTTTAGAAGAAGGAGCACTATAAAGTGTAGCTGAATATAAAAAGTGCATGGATAGCAAAAGCTTGAAAACCTACAGTTGCCATATAATTAACTGGGATAGTTATTATGAGTAAACAAAAGATGTTACGATTTCCATGTCCATATAAGTCAATTTCTGTCTTTCTTGACCTGGCTGGTTACTGTTTAAACCTGCTATTCAATGAAATTATCTTATTGTGTTTGATTGTTAAGGCCTTAACATGGTTTTGCTTTTATTTACATTAATGTAGGGATGTAACTCTCATTTCTTTGATGTTACTTTTAATTACACCACTAGTGAATTCAGACTTCCAGTACCTTTTGCTACTTACAACATTTAGAATACTACTCATAGTCATTGCAGAGTAACGAATACTAGCAATAAAATATAAGATTGTATTTGTTTGTTGAATTTGTAGATAGAGACCCTTAACAAGCTCAAGCCTCATTATTCTAGGTATATAAAACAACATGACAAAAGATCCTTTCTTCAAAGCATCATTATCAACATAAAGAAGTACAAGAAAAATTCAACCACTGGCATAAACATTCAAAATTCCATTGATGTTTATCCTTTAATACTCCTTTATATTAGGGGTGAATGCGGCTTTTCATTTCTGTTCCAAAGATGTGCTATAGCACATCCCCACTGGAAAAAATCACCAAAGCTATATTCCTTCTGTTCCCTCAGTAAAAAATCCTAAGGGCATATTTTCTATTCAGTCTACTCAGCAGACTAGCTGAAATGTTTAAAAATTATTATAATTATAGGAAATATTGCATACAACTTCTGTGGTTTTCTTCTTTTTAATAACAAAATGCTAATCTGCTTAATATGTAATTTATATACAAACAAGACAATATTTATTACAAATGCAGTGATATCTCTGATATTACTAAACAAAGGGAGACTTCTCCCTGAAATCTCAGTATTTGGTTTAAAGGTTTAACAAATGAGCCATTCAGTGCTCACTATCTCCTTGTTTCAATACGGACCACAGGAAGAGTATGAGGGTGTCACCTAGTGGATTGTTCAGACTGCCTGGAAGAGAGCTAACAAGCAAAAACATCCAAATGGCACTGAATCAACTAACAGAATGAAAGAGAAAGGATTCTTTTTTTCTTTATTTAATTACTCCAGGGATTGTGAAGGCTTCAACAGAGCATTATTGTTCTTTAATATCTGCCTTTGGGTTCCCATTCAAGTCACAGAATCTATTGGCACTGAAAGGGCCTGTAAGAATCATGCATACAAAATTTTGAAGAGAAAATTACCTATGTTCCTGTCTCAGAGGAAAGGTTTAATATTACAACAGATGACCATTTTAAATGAGTTGCACAAAACTTTTGTGTAAGATTACAAATAAGTGGAAGAAATTATATACAGTGCCTGTAGGTTCCATCAATTATGCTTTAAAAGAAGAAACCATTCTGTGGTTTTCAACAGGCCATCAAAAAAAGGTTTTTTACATGTATTAGTTCGAGATTGCTGTATGCATTTTTAATTCATGAATAGTTAAGGTTAACCTTAGCAATCTGGAGATGAAAAGGATTACATAAACTATCCATCTTGTTTCTTTGATTGAATTACTGCACATATTTAAAGCAGACGCTACTTAAGAACTGAGTACCTGCAGTGAATTAACTCAGTCAAATGCAAAGCAGATACCCAAGCCAGCTCACCCAGTACAATTTCAATTGCATGTTGAAATTTAAAATAACCAGCATACAATTTATAATTGCATGATGAAAGCCTATCTGATCCCATATATTTAACCTCTTTTAATTAAAAATATGCTTACTATAGCTTTAATATTACATTCTGCCCTTGAGTGGAGGAAGAGAAAAAATTAAGGATGGAACTACAAATGATAGAGACATCCTGTTTCAGTGCCTAGAGCATATCTTTTATTACACCCCCTGAAATTTTTCAGTGTGCTGTGTGACCAGCATGGGAAGAGAAGAAAGTATTTGCCTCATGATCGTACGCTTATTTGTTGGTGTCAGAAGGATGTACTGCCTGTCAGTAGGCATAGTAGGCTACTGGAAACAGCAGCAAAAATCTTATGCTACCAATACGCTTCGCTGGCCTTGCCATTGGTACCCTGCTTGAAGGGGTAACAGGTCTGCTCTAATGAAAAACTGGAACTGCCTTCCTCTGTGTATAAGGGCTACCCCAGCATTAGCCTCAGCCTTTTCTGCATATACAGAATACATACACACAATCTAAAATTCCCTGCAAAATACCCAGTGAAAAGGTATAAAAGACCCCAGCAATCCTTATCCATATGAAGAGCTCTCAAAACCATACTTCAAGAGAACTGTAAAACTGTGTGTTACTTAGTTTAATTACCAAACAAAATATGAGTATAAATGTATTTCAAATGTTTGAGTAAAACCAAAATACTCCTACTTTTGAGGTAGGAAATAAAGGAGAAAAAAGGAAAAAAGATGAGTTAAACCCCTTTTCCCCAAAACAGAGAACAGAGTTCTGTGAATCAAAACCATCTTATTCTGCTAGATACTAAAAGTTTTCTGGCCCTTGGAACTATTTATCTCCTCTTCAGGACACAGAGTTACTTCTGAGTTTTCTTTTTACTTTCTTTTTTTTCCTCAAAACTGCTGGTCAAGGTCCTAATGCATTTTGGTGGGAAGTGCCCAGGTGATATATGTTGTGAAGTTCAGTAGTAGACACTGATAAAGTGCAAAATCTGGAGGGCAAGTAAGGATTGCTTCTGAGGGAGAGAATACTGTCAATAAGTCTTGTGTTACCCATTCATACAGCAGGCTATTTTTTTTTCTAAATAGTTCCTTCCAGCTTTGTGCAGGAAACAGCAGTACCAGGCTCCTGTACTGCATGCATCTCCTTTCTCACAGAAGGTCAGTCTGCATTCAGAATTAAAAAAAACCCCCAACAACAAAAACC
Source organism: Apus apus (assembly GCF_020740795.1). Lineage (NCBI taxonomy): Eukaryota > Metazoa > Chordata > Aves > Apodiformes > Apodidae > Apus > Apus apus. The sequence goes on along the minus strand of NC_067282.1, from coordinate 85,761,160 downwards.
CCCAACAACAACAACAACAAAAAACAAACTAGAGGGAAGGCCTTGGGCCCTAGCTAAATATTTCATTAAAAAAGAAAACTTGTCTTGCATGTGTTCTGCTTAAAACCTCCCAAAGGACAAATCCGTCAGGGTATGTCTACATGGTTAGGAGCATCCAGTAACACAACTATTCCTCCCACTCTCTGAGACGGCCTGACACGAGCCAGCTCCAATCCAGAAGCTGAGTAAATATGCTATCATAGTGCCAAGCCTGAGCTAACACAGGTTGTGTCTCAACAGGCCTTATTAGCTCAGGCTCATTACTGTAATAACATGGCTATATGGCTGCTGCACTGCAGCTGGCTCTGTATGCCTGGCTTACTGTGTATGAGGAGCAGGCACTTAAGTAGCTGCTTCTGACTGTGTAGACATGCCGTCAGCGTGTTCCTCCTCTTCTTCCTGGATATTTTGTCATTTAATTTAAAATCAACAGCTGCTCCTCTCAAAAAATTGTACTGGCATAAAAGAACATTTTAAAAATAGCATGTTTGTGAAAGCTTGTGGAGTGCTGCATGCCTCTAGCAGGTCAGAGGATCATGCCTGTTATAACATAATGGTGGTTTCCCAAGAAGAAAGCATGATCACATAGGTATACAGACTCAAGCTTCCTCTCACTTCTTCACAGAGAAGATGCAAGAGTAGATTACACACACACACTGAGTGCTGGAGGAGGCCTAAAAGTGCAGAAATCTGCTTTCAAATAAAAGGTGAAAAACTCGTCTTTTTTTTATATAAATGTCCAAGTTTTATATTTCCCCAGTTGTAACTGAGTAGACACAATTTATCTGTGCTTACTCTCAAATGTACTGTTGGACAAACATCCTACTTTTAGCTGGAGGGCACAGTCACAGCTGCATGGACTCATAACTAACCTCAAAGAATGCAACAAGAACAGAACATTTTCTCTTGAAATCTTAATGCTGGAAGGGGACAGCCCAAGAATAGTACTTCAGATAGTAATAATCTGACTACATAAATATTCAGACCAAAAAAAGTCTCAGGTGAAGTTCTTACAGACCACAATAGAGGAAGATATTACCTGCGATCTAGCCCTTCCACATAGCAACTCTGAAGTTGCAATTGTTTGGTAGGTAAGGAGAGGAGCAGCAGCAAGACAAAAACATTATGTGACAAAAAACTAATTCTAAACCAACACATAGAGACACACACAGAAAAAAAGTATTCCTGATCACTTTGGTTTTTGTTTCAGCTTTAACTAACTTTTTAAGGAAATAATAATGAAACTCAAAAGGAACAGATTAAAAGAGGAAGGAAAAAAAATAACTGGAGAAAATTGTTTCCTAATGACAGAGTTGGAAAACTGTCACTTTTGTGTATTCAAAATTTATAATCTCACATAGAGATAACAACCTGAGGCCAGGGGAGGTTGCCTTGGCATTAGAGAGTTTGCAGTATTGAATCCTTGCATATTGCCATGAAAATGTGGCACTACCAAGAGACTACTTCTTAACTAGTAAGGGAAACAATTCACCTGAGTAAAAGTTGGAGAGATTTTGTTCAAGCATATTCAGTTGGTTCTTTTTATGAACAACTTTATTTTAAATTGTAATTTTTTCATTTGCTTCCCAAATGTTAAGAAAATATACATGCTTACATTTCGCAACACATTTTGGTATGCAGTACTACTTGTGTTGCAACATTTGCATTTTGATTTAAAGAAGAAAATTTGGTTTAAAAAACCTGATGATGATGATGATTATGATGATGATTATTATTATTATTAGGATAACCTCTCAGTCAGTTCAACATGATCATTAAAGTCTACACATCTTTCAGTAAGTACTTATCAAATCTCCGATGTATTTTGTCTGTTCTTACCTGGATTTTTTCCAAAAAATGTTTCTAGTTTTTAGTGAACTATGCTGTAATGCCCTCTGCTGGTATTAAGTTGGTAAAAGCACTTCAGATTTCCATTTTAGGTGATTCAGAAAGGTCCAAAAATGGTTTAAAGGCTGGAGGATCAAACCACTGTGAACTTCTACCAGTACCATAGGTTGGTGAAACTCTCTAAGAGACTTAAAGAAACACAGCCAAATTTAACCTAAACAAGACAAAATTTGACATAAAACTTTTTACAATGTTGTCAAGACCTCTAAATGTTTCCTAAGAAAGAATATTTGCTAAAATCTCAAAATCTATGAAATATTGCAAGGCTAAGGGAAGAAATGATTAAGAGCATCAACTGACATCCATTTAACTTAATTAATTAAAAATAATTAGCAATAAAGCCAGACTGTGAAAACTTTATCAGAATGGTCATGTTAGATTTCAGCATTTCAAATGGAATTTAAAAGCTCTTGATTTACATTTTACCCAGCCAACACAACAATAACCATGGACTGAAGCCACTGTTAAAGCAAGGAACTGAATGTATGCAGTAGGACTTATGTGATAATCTTGGTCAATATGCTAAACAGCTTTTAAGAAAATGGGAATGACAATTTAGACAGTTAAGTATACATATACTGAAAAATCCTGCTTCAATACTTTTATGGCATGAATACACAGAAAGAAGGAGATACTGAAAATCAGCTTAAGTTTTTTCTTTCCCAACTTGCTACAGAAGGCTTAGTGAGATGTTGTTACCCATTCCCAAGGACTTAATCAATACTTTCTGTGAATAAATATCAAACAAACATCTTCTGTGCAGCAAAATAAATCGAGTAATGTTTTATAAAGTGCCATATCATCTCATAGCAGCTTGGTTAAAGTTGCCTTAATTAGAGAGGGTATTAATACAAATAAGGTCTAGGATGTTCTTGGTTTTGTCTTTCAGTTCTTTCTGAGCATGGGGTAAAAATTACAAACCTGGGTCAAATTTGGCATCTTGGAAACATGAATGAGAGTTTCAAAAGTGCTATGCAGAGAGGGATGTTCAACTGCCACTGAAAGAACTCCCCTTGGTATTCCTGAAAATCCCACCCTTAAACCTTTATTAAGAATCCCTTTAAATAAATTTTTGCTTGAAGCCATAAATCTTCCCATCAGATAGGCAGGGCAAATCACCAATTAACAGGAGACATGAAGGATTTTCTTGATTACAATTTGGACATGCATTTCTCTGGAGACCTACTTTTGTTCAAAACCAGCATGTCTCCTCCATGTTTGAGAACACAGTACGTTTCACAATGGAAAACTGGACAATTTTACTGCAACAGAAACATGGGCTTGAATAGTCTAAAATGTTCTAATGAGACACATTGCTATACAACAGATGACATTGTTTGACACAACTTCGTTTCAGATGGCAAAAAATTTCTGCTTCTGTGTGACACAAAGTCATTGGATCCAAATGGTAAATACAAGTAGATGAGGTAATAAACAAGTTAAAGACAAACATTAGCACTCAAGACTCTTACGTAGATCTAGGCTAATCCTTAGGGGATTTGAGGTTCTTGGATATGCTGCATCCTAAACTGGTAGTTGCTTGAGGTAACAACCCACTGCCTGAGAGCAGGTGTGGGAGTCATGCCTGCCATTTTTCAGATCTCTATGGAAAGCTGGAGACCATCTGTTCTTCCACAACATTTTAATGATTTGTAATATCTCTGATTATCCATGTCATTTAAGCCACAGTGAAGACACCAGTGGAGACAAATTTTAAGTAGCATAATGTAGTTATCTTTGAAATCCGCTTTGCCCTCATGCAGATTGTAGTTGTTTTAATTTTGTTTGATTGGATTTTGTTTTTAAATTTAACGTATTAAGTACAGGGAACAGTGTGATCAGAAACCAGAGTTCCTAAGTGACATCATGCGATTCCTAGCTTTTGTGAAATTTGCTTTGCTTCTCTGAAAGAGGTTGTCCAGAGTAGTCTAAAAAGTGACATTCTTGAATTGTCTCTTCTCTCTCCTGTATTGAACATGATGAAATTAGACCCAAGTATATGTAACTATTTCTTACTACAGAGATTAGTATTGTGTCCAGTGGCTAAAACAAGAAACATCTTCAAGAAACAGCATATTCTTTCATTACCCGTTGGATTCAGGATATGGATTTGACACTGTTCTCTTACTTGAATAGTGAAAAGAATGAAGTAAGTACACAGTGAAAAAAACATCTTATAGAGGGGAATCTTGGTATACAAACATACACAGATTGTTGTAGCACTTTAACAATGTAAACTAAGTATAGGAATCATGTAATATCCTGGCCTAAATGCTCCCATGCTTGCCATGACACTTTATATAGAGCATATGTCTCAGGTCTGAAAAAAAAATAATAAAAGCTATATTGGTAAAAAGTTAACTTAAGCTGTCCTAGGCAGCCATCTCTGTGGCATAGCAATATTCCCTGCGTCTCACCATCAAGCACATGTTAGTAGCAACAAGTAGAAAGGAAGACTAAAAGGCTGTGGGTCTTCAACATCCTCCTGCTGTATAGGTGACAAACCCTTTAGTCTGATAGACATTCCATGACCATAAAGTTAGATCCAGGCCCATAAACAAAATAAAAACAAAGTGCTGATGTTCCGTCCAGTCATTCTTCAAACATTTGCCATATGACACACTGCCATGTTCAAATGCGAGTACACCAATTCTGCCTCATGAGGCATTTTTGTACCCAAAAAAACCCCCAAAACCCAACAACAACAGGTAAACAGCTTTTTGGGTGCATTTATGCCAAACTGTTAAGAAGTTTAGTAAGACATATTAAATATATCTCTACTTTTGAAATCACATACCAGCTTCTGCAACCAATATTGACAAAGAATTATTATTATTGTTGTTACTGTTACCATTATTGTTATTATTTTATTATTATTACTATTATTGTTGCTATTCTTATTAATGCTATCATTATTATTACTATTATTACAAACAACCTATAATAGCATTGTGCTGAAGAACCAAAGGAAGAAGTGGAATCTTCATTTTTTAATCCCTGGAAATTAAGATAAGGTGCTTTTCTGGAAGCCTTAAGCAAATAAAAGCGTGTCTTACAGAGCCCCGTACAGGGCTTCAGTGGGTGAAATGTATATGGCTTTTATAAGATTATGTTTGTTAATCAAGTGGTCTTTTCTATTTTAAATGCTACAAATCATGTAGCTGATACTAAACAATAGATTATCTAGGAGAGTAACATCAGTATTCTAAAGAGTTTATATACTACAGCTAATCTAAAACAGTGTATTTGTGTCTGCAGCTATAACCGTGCCACAACTTGCAAAGTTTCTTTTCTGTTCTATCGACAGAAATGAACAGAGATCCAAAACATGATAGTCCATATCCACAAAACAGCAATGAGTTACTCTTTGACACCTCTTCAGTTTGTGGTTTACACACTACAACACAAGTGGATTACACTCATGTTCCTAATTATAAAAGTCAAGGGAATTTTCCTATCTTTCAATGAAGTAATGTTTTCAGTTGATTACAAGTAAGATTGGAAAACAAATCATCTAATGAAGTATGGGACACACTTGTACTAAACACATTCACACATCACTCAGCAAAGCTGCCAATAAAGTAAAACAAAGACAACTCCTCAAGTGTTTCCATTAAATTAGTAATTAAAGGCTTTCTAGTTTGTAGCTTCATGGAGTACAAAGAATAAATCACATAAAATAAAGGCAAGACACTATCAATCCAATTTCATGCAGAATTCCAACTCCTGAAAGGTTTGAAGCCTCAGGCACTGAGAATTTACTGTTCTCATTCAGAGAAATGATTTGCAGACCTAAATGAATATTTTAAGCCTTTTTCTTCTAGTCAAATGATCCATCTGTTTACTAAAACAATTCACTGCACATCGAAAGAGGTCATTTCAGGGTAAAGCCTCTATCTAAGCAAAGGGTAAACCAAACAGGGTGTCAAGTTGAACTATTTGAAGTATAAGGTGACATCAGATAATATTTGATGATGGTCAGATTGTATGAGCTTTCTGCTGCAGCATTTTTAAGACTGGTATACAAAGAATCTTTTACTTGGAAGGTATAACATTAACAACAGTTTGTATTTCTGTTTCATTGTCATCGTTTTATGCTGTCAAGTAGTGTTGATAACAAACTTTATATGCAAGAATGCATATACTCTCCAGCTTACTAAACATCTTACAGCTACACCATCAGACAAAGAAGTGTTTGTCAGTAGGCTATGAATACGTACTTTCAATAAAGGCAACAGGCATGTGCCAGAGAATGTTACTCATCTTCTCCCATTTTAGAATGAGAGATTCTGTTTATTTCAAATTACTAATTTGCAGTAAAGTTGGAATGCTTTGATGTGGGACTTAGTAGCAGGGGGAGATGAGTAAAATCAGGATAAAATACATTCTTGTGGAATCAGTGCACTGAGTAGGAAAATGTTTGTCTGAAACTATACTCTATTACCTAAATTTAACATTACAAAAAAATTTAGTGGTGTTATGTTTACAATATATCTTCTACTAAAATCAAGACAGAACTCCCATTAAATACACTATATTGTCAAAATTAGAATCTGTTCTGGGAGAAGTTGCCATGAGTATTCAAATGCCATCACCATTCCCAAGAATTAATAGAATATATAGAGAATAAGAGCTGTTCTCAGTGAGGTGATTCCCTCCACTTGGTTGTTTGTTTTTTATCCCCTATGCCATGCATTGGAAACAGGTGAGTTACTACAGATAGTAGTTAGTGGAGACAGTACAGACTCCAGTGGAGGAAACTGAAATAAGCATAAAACCCCTAAACTGTATTGGCAATATTGTGTATACTGTTCCAAGTCACAACTTCATCTGGTTGGTAAAAGTACAGCACTGGATCCCAACCAGAGTTTACTGTTGTATTTGCAACATCATATGCAGTACAGCTCTGTGGAGCCAAGGCTTCAAAAGAGAGCCTGCTCTGTTGAACCCAGATTTCCTTTCCATGGACATATTGTTAATATCATGATAAATATAAGTAATTACATCCAGCAGAAAATTCCAAGATCATTTGTTTTACTTTTATGTTTTCAAAAGTTTTTTCTTAAAACCAAAGTGGGAATTTGTAGAGCATTTTCTTTTCTGCACTAATAACTTTGCTGTACCTGATCTTGACTGGTGTTTCACATTTTAGCTGTCTAAAAGCAAGTTCTGTCTTTATTCTGTCTACAGCAGACAGAGAAATGGGCAGCTCTGGAGGCTTTTTAACGGATGGATCTTAACACCTATCTTAGAACTGATGAATCATTTTCTGGAAAGAACTGATGAATCATCTTCCATAAGTGTCCGTTTCTGCCCCCTTACTCTATGATTGGTTTAGACTCAGCCTAATGACTTACCATACAGTTGAAGTCCAGTCCACCTGGATTCTGTGATTCTGTGATTCTGTGAAGTTAGGCCAGATAAAACCGATCTTTATACATAATACTAGAGGACCACTTGAGTAAACAACCTTGTTCTGCTTGGAAAAAATGTTCACACAAAGGCATCTTCAGTATTTAGCTTTAGATATATTTAACACAGGTCTTTGAGTTAGGTGTCTCTGCTGTAGACAAAGTCTGTGAAGAAGCAGTGAAACTTCTATCTAAGAGCTCTGAATTTGACTGGTTTGACTGAATCATCAGCCATGTGATTGAATCATCTGAATCAAGCAGTCTCCTTGATAATTTTCAAAGAACATTCTAAAACAGCTGTTTGCAAACAAATTAATTAAAAATGTGAGTGGCTATAAGAAAGGGACAGACTAATTACACTGCAGTTTCCTTTAACACCATTACATTTCTCCTACTATTATACAATGACACAGACAAACAAAACTGTATTTCCCCATCCAGCAGTTTTGCAGCACAAGAGGAAATTGCTCAAGCTGTAGTAAATAAGTTCTGTTGAGTCTTACATGTACACAATGTATGTGCTTTTTCTCTTTGCCCCCTTTGTCATTTACCCATTCTTGTATTTGGAAAGAAACCATAATGAACTCTCTGGGCAATTACAATCTTGTCCTGAAGTCTTAGAGGTTTTGACTCCCTCTTAATAGCCCTTTGAATAAAAAGCTTAATTAAACTTGCTTTAAGGTGATTTACTCTTTGATGTTGAATATCATAATAGCATATCAACTGAAAAAAATCTTTTCATGTTTTTCTATAACCCTGCATCACTTCTTGGCTTATAAAAATTACATTGTCAATGTGCAAAAGTTGCATTAACAATCTAATAAAGCAAACAGGGCACATGATGGTACTATTCACTCTTCTAACAAAAATTTCTAGGATTACTTTTTATTCCCATGACCCTGGAATTGCAGGAGGTACTTTATTAGGGACAGTGTTGCTTCTTCGTGTGCCGTGTTTTGGAAGATGCGTTTTCCTTCCAAGTTTGTGAAGATGACAGGGAAATTATAGTGAATTTATGTAAAATATCAGCATCAAAATCAAGTCTTATTCTCCAAATATGCTAAACAGACACTAAGCAGGTGAAGAAAAGAACAGCAAATCTGGCTGTTTGCAATGGAAACCAGTAGAGTTCCCCATGTTCTGTCATGTTCTATACAGTAGGTATGAAGAGTGATGACAATAAGAAAAAGTTGCTTCTTCCTTGACTCTGTTTTTTCATCTCACTTGAGTTTTAAAACCCAAGCAAGTGTTTAATCCTTACTATTTGTTTTCAAAGCCATGGATTAATTCTTCCAAAGCTTTTTAGATAAATGGTGAAAATGCTGTTATGAAAACGTGTTGCTGTCTTTCTGTTTCTTCTTTCAAATCTATTCCTTTGTAGGCTTTTTTTATACTGCTTCTGAGATTATTAGACAGGCTAGAGGTAAAATACTGATATTACATAGATTTAATCTCATAAGAAAGCATATGCCATCTTTAAAATGATTTAAAGAGCACAGGTGCTTTATATTAATCAAATTATTTTTTGCTTTGAGTATAACTATGTCAATGGAGGTGCTTATCTGTTCATTTTCTTTTCAGATAAATCTCTGCTAATCATGTCTGAGGGCATGTTTTAGAGTTTTTAGACTGGCTATAGATATTGTACCATTTCAAAACTATAATAAATTTTACACTCTAATAGCTACAGTGCATCTGGATAACATTCAACCTGATTGATAATAACTGCCACCTACTGTGCTACAGTGACAAAGCATAAAAGCCTGTTATTATTGGCAACTGCAGACTACAGTATACAATATATATATAGAGAGTATATATATAGTGTATATATATAGTATATATATATAGTATATAAAGACTCATACTATATAGTAAATATTTCTGTGGTGGGTATCAAAGTCTTACCTCCTTGACTATAACTGTATATTCACATATAAAGAATGTATTGCAAGATTGTAGTCCATGATATATAATCAAATCTAGTCGACTTTCATTTCTCATTGGGAAAGACATTTTTTAACTGGTGGAGGACAACAGGAAAAAAAAAATTCAGATAACAAAATCAAATCCTTTTTTACTCAAAACATTGAGGTTCAGGTGAGGTACACTTCCAGTGAGTTTTCAGCCTGGTATTTTTTAGTGTCACCAACAAAATTAATTGCAGAATAGAAAGATAATCAAGTTGAGACTACTAAAAACATTTGCAAGTGGCAAAGAACACATTGGAAAAAGGGTGACTTGGCTGATGTTGCAAGGTATAGCTATACAAAGTCTTCACTGAGAGAAGGGCGTAGGAGTGGGCAAAAGAAATCAGAAAATTTGGCCATGAATTTCACATGATGATATTATGCTACCAGAAGGAGATAAAGGGAAAAGTGCAGGAAGGGAAATAGGTGAAGTAATACTGAAGACAGTTTGGATTGAATATATTGAGGGAAACGAGTGAACAGACGCAGGAGCTGTGAAAAAGTGACAGCAATGCTTTAATGAGAAGTGGAAAGAATTAGAATAGCTTCAGCAAGTCTACAAGCAAAGCAATAACCCAGAGAAACCTAGTGACATTTGGGAACTTAAACAAGGCCTGATATCTAGTCTGAATGCTATCAAGATAAATGGAAGTCTTTAGCAACAGCACCACTTGAATTCTTATTCCAGTGTTATGACACTTCCTCCCTGTTCATCAAAAGACTGCACTGTTGAGAGGAGGACTGGGTTATGCATTAAATATCTGAATAGGAAAAAAGAATAGAAAAAAAAATCCTCTCCTATCCCTTTCTGTATAATACTTTCCTCATTTTATTTTACGGGATTAAAAATATTTAGTGTTTGGCAGCTACTGGGCCACAAGAATTGTATCAAATCATCACTGTCTTTATATTTGCCTCCCTACTGCCTATCTCATAAAATATAATTTCCCAAACCCAGTGCCGGCCACCACTCTTCTTCAGTCAGATTCTTCCTAGAGACACAAGTGTCACATCAACCAGTCCAACACCTCATTATAAAACAGGAGGTGAATCATTGAGAAAAGAAAGCAAACAGAAAAGAAAAATGTAAATAGCATCACTTCTTGGTTACCAGGTGCATCTTATCTTATCTCTCTCTGTCTCCCAGGCTGTAAATTCCTTAGGGGTAAGGGCTGACTTAACAAGTGCTTTGTAGGGTGTTTATCAAAGCATCATGAATGAGTTCTAGCATGGTGACAACTATGTCACGGAGCTACTTTTCAGCTATTGTATATTGGTTTATGCAATACTACTTTGGGATTAATACATGTGACATGATTTGTGTTTTTCAAGAGCAAAACAAAAATAAAGAAATTTGGATTTCATAGTCACTTTCCTAGGAAAAAACCTCAGAAACTATTGCCAAACCAAATGTTTAGTCTGACTGCAACACTAGGAGATCCATGAGTAAAATCAGTATTTAATTTGTTCACTCTCAGTTTCTTTTCTCTGAGATTTGCTGGGGCTTTGTGAATTTCAACACGAATTCAACATGAATTACATGAAACATGGCAAACTGAACTGTCTTTATAACAAATTGAAAAACAGATTTCTAAAAAGTTCTGAAGTCAGAACTTGTCATAGTTCCCTACATTCTGAGCCATGCTATTTACCTATTAACTGACACCAGAGATTCAAAGCATGTGTGCTTCTCTATATATCCATTTAATTTCTCTTTGGCTGTATTCCTGCATAATCTTTTCACTTTAAGTGTGCTGATTTCAATCTATATCAGTGTTATTTAATCCCAAATTCTTGGCATATTGGCCATTATTAACCTAGCCCTTTCAGAGATTATCCCTTGAAGCAGAGGCAGGTGGGTGAGCACTTTCTTTGCATTGCCTATGGCATAAATTTGCATTTTTCCCTCCACCTAAGAAAAAGTGACACTAAATGAGGAATCAGTCAGTTTTGTCTCTTGTGGTACACCAATCTTTTATACTTTCTATTAGTTTTCCAAAATTACAGTGGTAATAGTTCTCATTTACTTCATTCTTTTTGCCAGTTTCCTAATCTGCTTCTCCAACAACCTCAGTGAAGCAGGTAGGCTGTATAAATATAATTTTTTATATTTATTTTTTTTCCCAGTTGCTTATTACATTGTGTCAGACAGTAAAAGCATAGTTGCAGGGCTGGGATCAGACCTAAGAGATCACAGTATATGTTCTTAAACTCTAATCTTCTATATATATAAAGTTGAATTGCATGCAAGCCTTATAGTCCACTTACAAAACTACATGTTTAATACATGTTTCATTCCTTCAGGTAAACCAAGGAACATTCGTATTAGGACCACATGACAACAGGTTGTATGGCTTATATTCCAACAATGAACAAGAGCGATATTTCACATTCGAGCTAACAAGACACAGGAGAGCTGTTCAACAACTCTCAGCCTCTTATTTCTTGTATATATGCACTGGGGTCATGACAGACTTAGCAGTAGCTAATATTAAGAACAGAGCTAAAACCAAAGTTTCAGTTAGCTAACAAGCAATGCCACTCTTGTCACTTCCTTCTAGAAGGGTGTACTATGGCATAACTTCACTTCCATGTGGAAGAGAATTACACTCACTTGCTATTTGTACCACCATTCTGTGGCTAATCCTGGAAAGCAAATACACATCCTTTTATTAGCACAAGAACATACACTTTAAAGTGATAAAAAGCAGCAGAGAATTTGGGGCTATGTACATTTGGCTTCCTAAACCTCAGGTTTTAGAGTATTAGTTCTTGTAAAGCTACTTTAAATTGAAAGTGCTAAGCGGAACTGCTAAGTCCTACTGATAGCCAAAAACAGGAGGTTTGAAATTATCAATTAAAAGAACTGCTTTGGCACCAGCTGCAGGCTCCTGAGAAATAGTGCAAATGCAACAAATGGCTTATTTTATTAGAGTTCAGTTGGAGTTATTTTCTTAGATGAAAGGTTTAGGCAGTTGTAAGGAGGGAGCAGAGATTACCTCTCATCATGGGTGGGGGAGCCTAGCCAGGGAGTTAGTGTGGGATGAAACAGGCTCTCTATGCAGGTTTTTTCCAGTAATTGCCACAGGAAAATAAGGACTTACTAGAATGTATGTTTTGCTGTACATCCCCAGTGCAGAAGGGTTAAAGCAAGTGTAACGCTTATTTAATGAGGATCCATGCCTATGAATAATATTTTCAGCCTCTTACTGAATTCCAAGCCTCAAAGTACATGACAGAAATATATCCATTTACTACAAGATGAAACATTACATCTAACCTATAATCACAGGAAGGCTTATTTTATAAAACTTGCCATTTAGTTTTGAAATAAAGACCATTTTTCCGTTTAAAATGAAAAAAGAGTAAAGACATCATGCTGAAGAAATTATGCAAATTAAACGGAGTCCATACAAACCAAATAGTTTCAAGATCAGAGGTGACATATTTTCTAATTAATAGCGGTTTAAACTTCTATTTATGAGCCTATAAACAAATACACCTTTATAGGAACATGTATGAAAGAAGACAGAGTATCTACAGAAGAGGACCCCGTTAATTTTCCATACCATTACTGTTACAGTAATAAATAATAAACTTTGAAGAATGGTTTATTTATAAATTACTGAACTCCTATTACTGTCCTGTAGTCATGATTTTACACAGGATTTTCAGACAAAAAATTTGCTAAGACCATGGACATAATGGCTAGTTGCCTGGGGAGGCTTATAACAGACCCTTTGATTCAGAATATCCTACGGCAAGCATTCCTTTGGTGGTTTTCCTTGTGTCCGCAATAACACCACCTGCCTTAAAATGGCTGCTTTGGGTCGGTTCTCCCCCAGAGCAGTAGGCTAGTGATCTCCAGTGCATTGCATGCTCTTAATAGCAATGTACTATTTTTTTCCCAAATACGACAGCATCTATTCATCTGGGAATCTGTAGCAAGCTGGACTGAGGCCAGAGAGTAGTCCGCCTGCTCTGACAGCTTCTGGCAGACTCGACATCCACAAATCTGCTGTTTGTTGCAGAATTTACTAGAGGTTCGTGGAAATGGTACCCATGGCTTCATAAGGGACTTTCCAACTCTATTTTTTTCCCATTCAGGAGCCAAATAAAAAGACTATACAAAGCCTGAAGTATTTGCTTGCTGAACAGGACATTATCTAAGTTTGTCTTCGCTACTAGATTACATAGTAAGTTCTATGACAAGCCTTTAAAAAAAAAGAAAATTTAAATGTCTCAATCTTATGAAAACATTTTACATTTTATTTTCTCCTTTAACTGGTTTGTTCAGTCATCTGAAATGTTTTCATTTTGAAAAATCACCATTTCAGGGGAAAAATAGTTTGCTAATTATTAACTGCATTTTCTCACATCAACTTTCCTGCAAAGGAATTTCATTTTAAGTTTGATTTTGCACCAGCTATCCGTATTAGAAGGTTGTGCCATAGTTTTACTCCTTTGATGCACAGATACCTTTTTCTAATTCACAAGTTTATTTATAGCCACTTTATGCCCATTTAGCATTGTGCCAATATCATCTTTATTTTTGATTGTTACCTTCTCTTTCCCAGATTAATATCTCCTGATGAATGCATCTGGGAGCAAACCTCTTCCCTCAGCTTTGTTTCTGCATCACTGTTTAACAGTTGTAATTTTGATTGACATGTACAGTCAGGTGTTTTTTTCTTTATAATTTCGCAATAATGAATTCGCAAATTTATTGTAGATAATCTAAGTCCCCTAGTTTATGACCTTTTTTTTCACTTACTCAGTCCCATTCCAGTTTTGCTAGTCCTTATGAGCAATACAGCTTTCTCTAAATGATGTTCTGATATCCTTCTGCATTTATCTCCAAATCTTACCATACATCATGTTTCATACGAGGATGGTTAGGAAAACCAGTAATCTAGGGCAGCACAATGACAAATATTTGAAAGATTCCACTGTAACTTTACTTCAGCTTCAATATTTCTACAGTTCTCCCTTCAGCATCACCCTTTGAATTGCTTGCTCAATTTATTGGTCTTATACTAGTTTCAATCTACTGCAGCGTACTTTTGGTTTTGCTTACATAAAATAGAAAAAATACAAAACAAAGTCCACATATTTAAAATATCTGCTTTTCTCTCATCTCAAGTAACCAGTTACCCAAGAAAAAAATGAGATTTCATAATTTGTCTTCATAGTCATCAAGTATAGAAAAACTTACCCCACTTTCCTCTTTTCCCCTGCCTTTCTCAGTTATAAATATGAATCTCATTTAACACCACTGTGATCACAGTGTTTTTCACAGTAAAAATCAACGTGCCTGTCAACAGTGTTTTTCCATCCACCATACTCTAAACACAAACCATGCAAAACCACAGTTTCTTTTCCATTTAGACCTAATACTACCAGCGCACAGCTGTGAATGTGCCATGCAACTGTGAGCAACTGAAGAGCAAGACATCTCACACTTTAACATAGACTTCCAGCTTCCTAACTAAACCTTTGCATACTGTTCCTAGTCTTCTACCACCACCTCCTTTCCATTGTATTTTCTACTTCCCTCAGAGAAATGTAAGCCAATGTCTGTTCCCTCCTGCTCTGTCAGCACTTCTACTGCACACCTGCCTTCACAGAAACCATGCTTCTGGATTTCTCTGCTTTGCTCTGTACCCTCAGCTACTGGTGGAGATTGGCTGTGGGGCAAACAGGAAAGCAGTTGTGTGAAGGAGGAAGTTCATACTACTACTACTACTACTACTACTACTACTACTACCAGTAATAATAACCTGATAAGTCTGTTCAGAGTATAAAAAAAGCTGAAGATGAAATCTAAGATTCAGTTGAAGTATTCTTTCCAAATTCAGTATTTCCTGGCAAGCCGCTTCTCTGTACCATGTCCTCTTCAAGTCTTTGGATAAAAAAGGTATATCAAAAGGAATGGGTCTTAGAATCAAATTATATCCTTTTACTATTCTTTACTCGAACTAATGAAAAATAATTTTGAAAAATTTCAACACAGAAGCAAATGGAAATAAACAGGGTAGATAATTAATCCTTTCAATGACTGCTGTAACTAGAACAGCAGCATTTTAATAATGCATCAATTTCCACCAACCCCAGCAGTTCATTTTTTAATATCCCCCAAAACTCCAGTATTCTGAGGCACCTTGTGGTCTCTGTGATGGCTGCTTCTGTAGTAGAGTGCAACAGCTAAAACTTCTGAAGACGCCTGATCCTTTGGGAAACAAACAATCCATGTTTGTTTTCCCTGCCTGAATTTGTATTCTTGTGAAAGATGAGTCTTCCAGAAAACTCCAAAGTAACCCCCCCACACACCCACACTGCCCGTGGCATCTGCTTAAGGACTGATAGAATAGGCCAATGATTTTGGGGGCATCATGTCCTTTAAAAAAGTTCCCACACTCAGATGGCTGTCAATGGTGGTGCCAGTGAACCGTTACGCAAAGTGCCCCAAACACTTTGTAAGCTAGGATCTGGGAGGACAATAGTAAAGTTCAGTGCTGGAAAGAGATAGTGTACTGAATGCACAATGCCAAGCTTTGTTTGTGGGGACTTCTGCTGGGGGAGAGGGCTACTTAATCTCCCCACTTGCCCAGGGGATTCTAGCTGTTTTAATGTGTCCTTTTTGAGAGCCTGTGAACTGTAGAATATAGGCTGGTAACAACTTTCCTTAGGACTGCCTCAGCAGAACCAAAAGCTGCCAACACAGAATACCAGCACAGTGGTGCTAATGAGCACAAAGACGACCTTTAACTGTTTTTACAGCTACCGTGGCTAGGGTTTCATGTCATTCCTTAGTGAAGGAACTAATTCTTTCCCTTGTTTTATATGAGCCTGGCTTCTATCACACTGCAGAGGATGGCCTCTTCACCTATTTTCCTTTCCCCCCCCCCTCTTTTTTGAATAATAAGAAAGCCTGATGCATCTTTAATGAACTATGGGGCTTACAGGGCTTTTTCTCCCCTTCTTACTATACAATGTACATTCACAGTGCATATGTACTGGCCGATAAAAAAATATTAACATTATTAGTGATTTGTGTAAGGATGAGAAGCAAATGGAAATCCAAATTGTTGACATATTTTTAAGCATTCAGGGATAAACTCCTGAAGTCAGTGACATTCCCAAAGCAAGAGAAGAATAAACTAATAGTCTTTACTCCAGGAGCGTTCTAGTTTTTGTACTTTAGGAAATATTAATGTTTTCTTTTATGTAACTTGGGCCTTTGGCTGTTTATTATACATCATGAATGAAACTTTTATGTAATTTGGGCCTTTGGCTGTTTATTATACATCATGAATGAAACTGTGCTATAAATGAGAAAAACAAAATTGTTAAAATTATGCTATATATTAAAAAGGACGCATGGTGTGAGAACAAAGACATAGACCCTAAAACAATAGAAGAAAATCAGAGATACTTTTTAGAGGAAAGCATGACTTGAAGTAATTAAAGGAGGCCTATGTATAAATATATGAACTCAAGTGCTCTTAATTGTCCAACCAAAATTTTCATTCTTTATTCGCTACATACCACATTACCTACATGCGGACATAAAAAGTATAAAGAATTTTCTTTTTACGCATTGTGAATATTTGTCTCTGCACCCAACGATGACTGCACTTGTCAATGAACTCATGACAGCCTATATGAACATTTGTATTTGACTTTTATTTCCTTCCCTGTAGTTATCTACATATCATATAAAATCTGCATGTCCATGTATCCATATTGGTATCTGAATATCCTTTTGTTTTCTTTTCATCCTTCTTCACTTTCCTTTTCCTTTCTACTTCACTCTGAATTTTATTTTTTTTTTATTAAAAAGATACAGTGCAACTAAGGTTGAAGTGTTAATGAGATATTCAGGGCAAAGGACATGTTCAAAAGCTACAGTTAGTTTCTTTTTGCTGCAATAGCATAGGAAAAAGCAGCACAGATGTTCTTTGTACGTATATTAGTACTTCATATCAAATAATAAATGGACCATAAGTAATGGACTCATGCAAGCCCAAAATACAGCTGCATGTTTCGAAGCATACTAGCATGCTGTTGTTTCTTTCTGAATGAATGTACTTTACAGTCCCATGAGAAATCACAGATATTTCCTCATATAACCAAATCAAAACCAGGCTGATCAGATTGAATCCATGAGAAATGCACATGGTAGTTAATCTGGAAGCATTACATTAACTCTACTTTTAGTACTTTACGGCTTTCTGTATTTAGAATAATTTGTGCACCACTAATTTTATATGCACAAAGCTCTGCTGTGAAGCAAACCTGCTTTAACATATACTGATGCCTCCTGAGATTAGCCAGCAAGGTGAGAACTCATGCTGAGATGCTAGTTTTACACCTCTGTGTCATAAGCCAAACTCATGACCCATTTTAATAAATTGTTGCTCACTTTTCACATGATGGCACAAGATGGTCAATGAAGTCAATTAAATAACATGGTTTAAGGAGGAAAAAAATCAGGAATAAATGGCTATAATAAGTTTGATTATAAACTATACGAGAATCATGGGTATTTAGGTGTTTGGCAAAAAGATAAACTACGTATGGCATTTTATAGGCAAGGGGGTTTTGCTTGGCAACAAACATTTGGTGAGAAACAAAGTTCATACAAAACCAGAAACTGAGTCCTGCTCTAGAAAATTAGATAAACAATTTTGCTCAAGAATTTCTAGGGAATTAAACAAGGTTTTGCAGGATCAGTATTCAAAGTTTTATTCAAGCAGCCAAGCAAATAGATTAGATTTTCCCTAGAAAATGTGGCTTCAATTCAAGCCCAAGCCAATTGCTTTAATTTTTTTTCTACATGGTATTTTGAACCAAATCTGTTCTTATAGAGTGTAATTTTCTTTTGAAGATAGCAAAGGTATTAGTGATGCCAGTATTTAATTAACCACAATATCAAACAAAACAGAACAGAACAAACCAAAACAAATCAGACGTTTGGGGTCTGCTGCTGTTTGAAGAAAAGAGGAAACACACAAACATGATCTAATACAACAAACTAGTAATGAAAAATATTAAATTTATTCTCAGATTTTGCAGGCAAGTGTAGGTTATTAAATCCATGCAGAAGTTATAGGAGAAACCTGCAGGACAGGTAGGAAACATGTATTGTTTAGCTGCTATGTGAGATGAAAAGTCTTGAAGAACTACAAACCCAGTCAAATTTGCTTTGGATTGCCCTTATGGCACCAAGTTGGCTTGTATCTCTCTGGAGCAAACAAACATCAGAAGCTGTGATAGGTGTAGAAATCATCAAGTGACATGACATTTCTAAAGGCAGGTTTTATGGCCACTTCTACTTGCAGGCTCTGGTGCAGCGGAGCAGAAGGAAGTATTTGGTGAAAGGAGAATGAATGTGACTGGAGCAAGGTAATGTTCATTGGCTGCCAGAACACACCCCTTGAGAAATGGCAACTTGCCACAGATTAGAGGTATCCTGGGATTCCTCTGGGTTGTACCAGGATATAGACAGCTCCAGTACAAAAGGCTATAGATAGATTTTGTTGGTGGTTTGATAGATGACATAAAGTTTAGTAACTTTGTGGAGACAACTTTGGATAGGAAAGGCTAAGCGGAAAAACTATTTTCTTGGCTTCAACAGAGAAAATTAATCTTTTTATTAGCAGCATAATTTCTGACCTAAAGAGAAAAGTGAGTTGGACACAAGAGATTGGGTTTGGATTATCATGAACCAAGCAAAAAAGTGAAGAAGCAGAAAAAAGGAAATCAATTATATGAAAGCTACATCCACATTTCCCTGTTTGAAGCTGAAGTCCGAACAAAAAATCTCCCGTGGCTTAGCTGAGCACGGAGCCAAAGGCTGTGTCTCAATGTGGATAGAGGGAGCCCCAAGGTGACTATAACTTGCGGATCCCTGCATGAATGCAAATATAGCTACACTCACACATCTGTGTTTTATTAGGTCAACGTTGGTTGCCAAAATAAGTATTATCATTCCCACTAAAAAATAAATATATTCTTAGGATTAGTCAAATTCAAATTTAATTTTACTGCCACAGACAACCCTACTTGTATTGAACAAAGCTAAGGTCTTGTACTTCAGGTACATTATTTTTGTGTACAGAGCATGACTTATTTGATAGTGGAATAATACAGTTTCCAGAAATTCTCTTGTATAGCTGCAACAGAATCTTCTCAATTCGTCCTAATAAACAACAGTCCCATTTGTTATATCTTGTCTATATGAGGAAATGAATGCACTGTGAACTAGCATGTGAATTAAAAGTATACTTGCTAGTCAGCACTAATTCCTTGTATGGACGTGCTAAGATCTAGATTTATTCAACAAATTTTGGGCATATAATGATGAATCCAAGTCAGGATTGTAAGCCTCCTGCAGTTTTTCTACTGCCAGTGAAGAATCAATTTGAGATGTTACTTATGCTCTAGAATAATCCCTCTTTAGCTATTACCTGCATAAAATAAGTAAATCTGTTTCTTCACAAATTAAATGTCAAAAGTTTGGTGAGGTGTATCCTGGTGTAAGGGTACTCTGAAATAGTGAGCCAAATGAATAAAAGGAGACATCTTGCCTAGGTGTCAGCCTGACTCTGTAATTGTTCTCTTTGTCACCAGATCAGCAGTGAACAGGGTTTCGGTACTGTGACTGCTTATGTTATGCTGGCTTTTTATATAAAAAGAAGAGTTTTGTTTTCAGGGCTGTCAAATCAATAATATCTCTACAAGCTTCAAAAGCTCACAGTTTTCTAGTGGAAAGAGTATAAATAAAGAAAATATAATCCTCAGACCTTTCCCTCTCTCACTCCCACCCCAAAGGACACTAGTATGTTCTGTCTAGTCTCTTTCAGCTTTAACATTTCCTGCTACACTCAGTGAAATTTAAACAAAATCACTTTTACAAACATTTAAAAGGAAAAGTATGGAGTCTTGTAATTTCCCTCCTTGTGTAGCACTAATTAACAAAGGCTTTTTGTGAAAGCAAAAGGCTTTCCTTTTTTAGAACTGGCATGCTCCTCCTTACTGATTCCCAACTGTGGTGGCACAATCCAGTATTTCTGAACAATTATGAGAACAGAAATAGATGGGATTCAATAGAAGCATGAATAATGGCAACCAGAAATGGAGTGGTGACATAATCTGTCTTCCAAGCTGCCTTGAGATATAGTCAAGAAAACACCACATTGTAACTTGTATGTTGTGATTGCCTCTGATAGATATCACCAAATAATTTTAAGGACAGATTTATCCACTCGGGTTAGCCATTTAAACATATCTGAATGAAAGCTGTGCTTACATACTTATGTCATATATGCCTTCAACTCCCACATCCTAATGATTATCAGATGGTTATTCTCTGTCTTGTGCTCAAAAAAAAAAAAAAGTGGAGCTTCTACAGTGTTTCCCATGTGGTGGTTTCTGAAAACACACTAGGAAAGGGTATGCCATGTGAAAAACATATTGAAAAAACATGTTCAAGGGGGCAAAAGAAACGTAAGGCTCTGTGAGCAGAGTATATATGCAGAGAAATATATAGAAACAACCTGAATGTGATGCGAAGCTGTTAAGATTTCAAAATTGAAGGAGGTGGATGAATTCATAGTCAACAGAACAAGCCCTATTTCCAACTGATGTTTTGTTTCCAACACCAAGCTGTAAGCATGTTTTATGAATCCTAGATTAGGGTATCTTATGAATACATTTTTAAAGTTATATATTTTTGCCTTTATTTTTTTTAACACCTTATAATGAATTCATAGTAAATCTAACACAGTGAAGATGCAAAGTATTTGTTTCGTGATAGAATTTATGGTCCTCAGAGGGATATGACCCATTACAATTTGCTTATTATTATAGCTTTGGGGGGAGCAAGAGATGCATGGCTCTTAAAGCTCTGCCACAATTTATCACAGTCTTCTGTTTTCATTTGTTTGTGACTTTCTGAAAGAGTCTTTTTTTGGGCTGAGACCTCTATAATTGGTCTCAGCACAATGGAACTCCTCCTCACTCATCCCTTTTCCCTTCCCATCCCCCTGCTTTCAATCTGTTCAGCATTTTTGTGTTGGTGGTGAGTGGAAAAAAAAATAGCACTTATTAGAGACTTTTTTTATGGCTTCACCATGATTCAAAAGCTGTCTAAAAAGAAACCAAGACAGTTTTTATTTGGCACAGTGAACAGAACAAACTGCCCTATTTAAAGGTGCAGTTGAAGGTGTGCTTATGAAGGATACCGGCAAAGTGCCCCAGGAGGCATTTTAGTTATCTTTGCCATAGGCAGGTAAAATCCTTCCAGTTCCTTCCTGCTTGCTGACCTAATGCCATGCCGACAACTCTCTAGAATATTTCCTGTTGCAATTGCTAAAAAGTAACTTCTAAAAGCACACAAAAGTCAATACAGCAGCAAGATCAAATATAGCACAATAGAAGGAAAGGTGGTTTTAGGGGTACTGCACTATTTTGCAAGCTCTTTAAGACCTCTCCCCTTTCTTCCCGATAGGTCTGTGCATGATTTTCATCTCCATTTCTTTTACATGTAGCAATGAGTCCTACAGCTGACCTGTCCTCCCTCTCTTCTCCCTCTTCCCATCACTTCCTTCTGATTTGTCTTCCTTTTTCCTCTACCCCTTTGTGAGATTTGCTAATTGGAGTTAAGTCTTTTTCACTTGCAAAGCCATTCTGTCTGTTTTTGTTCTACCGCCAGTGCCAGTTCACTAGGGGTTACATGCAGCTAGTAGTAACACACGCTCTGAGAACTGTGAGGCTCCATTGTATTGACAAAAAAGGCAACTGTGAAAGAGAGCTCAATCCCCTGCCAAAGTGAGAGCTATGGTCCAACCATACAGATCTAGCACAGGACTGTGTACCAGAGGGGTGTCTATCAGAAGTCTATGTCCAGATGGATCAGTAGCTTTTTTTGCACCTGTAAGTGTTCCTTAAGCTTTATCTGCAATGACTTGAAACTCTTTGGAATGGTTCCTCAGTATATGTGAGTGCAAGGTTTAGGACACTGGGGCTTTTTTTAGAATCTATAGTATTATTTCATTGCCTATAATTAATCACTGTAGTGTTTGATGTGGGTTCAGACATTCAGACTTACTCCTCTTTTTCCTTTTCTCGAGTTTTGATAAGTGATCTGGGCAAAGACTGGCCCTGGAGTCTCCCTGCATGCTAGGTTCACAACAGTGAAATGCCCCAGATTTCACTCACATTCCTCCTCAGCTGGATGAGGTCAAGGGGAGAAATAATCACAACCAACCAGTGCTGCGTTGCTTGCACTTCATTAAATACACTGACACTATCATTAATCAAAGTTATGTTTAATGGTATCTTCACAGTGGAATATGTGATTAATGCTATTGATATCAGAAGAACAACCTGCTGTTATCTTGCAACTACTTTGTCTTCTTTAAGATGATTGGAAATTTGCATTTGAGGGTATGCATGAATGAATGTATTTATTCCTGGGTTTTATGTATTTATCCACAGTACAGATTGCTTCTCTGTGTATAAGGGTGCCACGTGTAATGTGTGCGCAAGTGATTTTGTTATTTACATATGTGAATCATCAGGGCATACTTTTAGAGTATCTTGTCTTACCGTTCGCTGCCACCCAGGGAAAGCCTGGGGCAGCACTCTGCAGCAGGAACTGGAAGAAGACGTTCTGCGTTCGAGAACTCCACTTGTCTGAAGGCGAAGAACATGGGGGTGAGGGAAAGAGCATATTGGCATGACACTGATTTATGGGGTGCAATGTACTCCTTCTGCATACCAAACACAGAGTGCAAGCTGGTGTGGAGATTAGGGGAGGTGAGGCCATACTTTATTTCCTATCCCCTGGAGAGCCTTAGCCCATAAGGATGAGGGATAAAGAAGTCTCTGTAAACACCTGTTTCTCTATTTTTCCTTTCTCCTTCTGCCCTTTTGTCATATCTAAGAAGAATATAGCCCCAAAATTAATCCAATTTCTTAAACAAATTAAAACTGCAATCCATAAGAATGGGTTTAGCACAGAAACTACATTTCTAGACATTCTCTAATGGGCCTTCAAGTTTCAAGGCTTTGTAATTACAGGCTCTATGCATATTACATGCACTGCTTTTCCCTAAAGAAACTGACAGCATTTGTCTTGATTACTGAAAACAGATGTTTGTAGCAAATGCATCGTGTTATAGCTATGTTGCATGAAAAATTGAAGTTACATCGCATGCACACTTACAGGTCTCCACTAGAGGGAGATCAGTAGAAAGCAGAAAAAAACATTCTCTATACAAAAAGGACGACAGCAACAAGATCCGTCTTTTCCCTAAACTCGTGTTTTTCGGTGTGTTGCTGTTTAGTCATGCTTAAGTAAGCAGAATGCACCTGTACATGCTTTTAAAGGCATTTGCATAGTTAGTGCTAAAATTTATGCATTTACTTCAAAATTGTCTTCTGTAGGAAAGGTGACATTTCTACATTGGAGCTGGTGATCTTATTAAGCTCTCATGTTTAGCTTTTTGTTTTGAAATTTTTGTTTATAAGTGTCTTATAATTGAAAAACATACATAAACACTCAAGAAAAACAGCTATGGGATTACACTGATGTTTTGCTTTTGTCTGAATTCTCTACATTTTATTGAATATACTATCATTTGGCATTTCAGGAAACACCTGAGCATTTCCTACAGGAAAGCTGGGAAAAGACTTTTTACAGGGGCTTGCAGTGGCAGGATGAGGGGTAATGCTTTTAAGCCTAAAGAAGAGAGATTTAGGTTAGAGATCAGGCAGAAATTCTTCAGTGTAAGGGTGGTGAGACACTGGAACAGGCTGCTCAGAGATGTTGTGGGGGCTCCATCCCTGGAGGTGTTCAAGGGCAGGCTGGATGGGGCTCTGAGCAACCTGCTTTAGTGGGAGGCGTCCCTGCTCATGCAGGGGAGTTGGAACTCGATGATCTTCAAGGTCCCTCCCAACTCCAAACATTCTGTGATTCTGTAATGCTGTGAATCATTCCCACATGTCCTATCACTGGAACCCAGAAAGAAGAGACCAGCACCTCCCTCTCCACTTCCCCTTCTCAGGAAGATGTAGAGAACAATGAGGTCACACCTCAACATCCTTTTGTCCAAACTAGACAAGCCGAAAGTCCTCAGCTGCTCCACATAGAGCATTTCTTCCAGCCCTTTCACCAGCTTTTTGCCCTCCTCTGGATGCATTCAAGGACCTCCACATCCTTCTTAAATTGTGGGGTCCAGAACTGTACACAGTACTCCAGGTGAGATCTCACCAACATTCAATAAAGGGGGATAACCACCTCTTTTGATTGGTTGGTCATGCTGTGTGTGATGCACCCCCGGATGTGGTTTGCCCCTGTGGCTGCCAGGGCACACTGCTGGCTCATGTTGGGCTGGCTGTTGATCAGTACCCCCAGATCCCTTTGTGCAGGCTGCTCTCCAGACATTCCTCTCCCAATTTATACTTGTGCTTGCTGTTACTCTGTCATAGGTGAAAAATCAGTATTTGTACTTGTTGAATTTCATCCCATTAATTATTGTGTGGTGCTCCAATCTATCTAGATCCCTCTGTGAGGCTTCTTGTCCCTCAAGAGAGTCAACAGCACCTCCAGGTTTGGTATCATCAGCAAACGGTTTTGTTCCTCATACTTCTACAAGTTCCAGTAGAGATTAGGGACTCCCTTCCCTGCACTGTGGACTGCACCTCACCCAACATCTCCAAATCCTTTTTACCTTCCTTCCAAGATGCTTAGGAGAGGCACCATTATTTTTCTATTAAGCACTGAGAAAAAAACCCCAAACAACAGAGTTCATTATGTGACTGTGTAATTTCTGCCTCAAAGTACTATCAATCAGGTGATTAATAGCACCTTGTGTCAATGGCAATATCAGCTTTCCCCTCAAAATAACTTTGGAACCCAGTGGTTGACCTTCTCTTTTAGAAACACAAAGAGTCTGACTTGCTTCCCTGCCAGACAGTGACTGAGGCGTGTCCTAGGCATCAAACATGAGTGCCACTGATAACATTGCCACATTCAAAGGGTTCACCCCTCTTGTGCCTCAGAGCAGCTATAGTTGCATGAAGGGCAATGCACTTTTTTTTTTTTTTTGCACAATAACTGGGTTACCTAGAGAAAAGTCACAATTTATATTGAAGTGTTCCGGAGATTTATCATCAGGGACAATGCATTCTGGAAGGCAAATGACTAAAGTTTTGTTAAACAAAGCTATGTGGTATCAATTCGGTAACCAGATGTATTTTTCAAAAGTTGATGTCCCTGTCTGGCAGCCTTTTCTTGTCTCAAGCAGTAACACATTTGGCTAGCAGTAGATTGTGCTAATGTTTAAGCTATTTAGCTCTGAGAAAGTTGATACTCAAGTGGTTTCCTAGATGTTGATTTCTAAAAGTATAAGCACGTTTTCTTAACAGCTCTTAGCTAAAAAATCTATTTTAAAATGTCTTTTTGTATTTTCATTTGCAAATTTTATCATTTCAGTATTATAAACTTTTTAGAAATTCCTTAAAAAAAAACCAGAAATACTAAGCTATCGGTAAGTCTTAATAAAAAAGAAATCTTAAAGGCAATTTTTTGTATCATATGAAATATTGTTTTCAGGGGTAGAAAAAGCAAGCTTTAAAAAGAATACCAAAGAGATAATTTAAATTATTTATCTATCTAAAAGGTGACAGTTGTAGCTTGGAAAAAATAGCATGCATATATACAATGCAAATTAATTTTCACATCTATTTATGTTCACATGCATTTATATTTACATCCAGACAGATGATTCATCAAGCATTTTCATTCTGTCAAATATGTTGGGAAAGTTGAGATGAAAATCACCAAAGTACAGCTGAAAAAAAGGGCATTGTGCTACCTGGCTACGATGGTGCACATGTGGTTTTTTTTTTCTATCCCTTGGGAACTGCTGTCTTTAGAAGCAGGAAACAGGCATGTTCTCCCCTTGGTTGATTCCTGAGCATATTTACACATAAATACGGAGTATTGAGGTTACTGTACACTCATGTTTGTGTCTCTTTATTTTGGATTATTGCATATGGTCCTATATTGTAGCTTACATATCTCAGAATGCACAAAATGCCCACAACAAGCCACTGCAAGATACAGGAGCATGGAATACTAGTTTCAATAATTGGCCTTAGAAGGGGCAGTAAGTTAAACTTACACAGTGGTTTTCATCCAGCTTGCGCTAGGTGCTTAGTCACAAATCTTTCAGCTCAAGCTGTGTCAACTGCAGAAAACTTATCTGAGTCATGCCCTAACACCTCCCTGCTGGAAGTCAGGTTCCTAAAGTGATGCTCTCTAACCTGTTCAGTGAAAATGAATGATGTGAGCTGAAGCAGTGACTTGCATGT
The DNA here is from genome assembly GCF_020740795.1 of Apus apus. Classification (NCBI taxonomy): domain Eukaryota; kingdom Metazoa; phylum Chordata; class Aves; order Apodiformes; family Apodidae; genus Apus; species Apus apus. The sequence continues at coordinate 85,734,447 of NC_067282.1, read as the reverse complement.
CTCTGTCACTCATTGATTTGGGAGCATTTGCAGAATCAGCTGAGCCAGCAGCTTGCTGGAGGCCATATCCTCCATACCCTCTGGCAAAGTGAAACAAGGAGAAGAGAAGGAAGACCACAAGTACTAGCTGAGGAAGATGTATAAGCAAGTCCAACCAGTTCAGGTAGATTCAGTTGTCACCACCAGTATACTGTAAGACTAATGTAGAAGTTTGCAGTAGGTACCTCAATGCCTCACCAGCAATATGTTTGCATGCCATTCTGTAAGTACATGCCAGATGTGGGCTAGCTTTAGAAGATCCTGGCACATTCTAGTCACTAAAACTTCCCGAGCACAGGAACACTGACTGAGAATCATGAAATAATAATCTAAGTTACTTAAAATAAAACATCCATATAACTGTATGCCTTTTTCTGCAACCTGTTCTTAACTGGCATTGCTGAATGAACTGCACTGTCATGGCCTCATATTTCAAGCATTTGAAGACAGAACAATGAAAAATTCAGTGCTTATTTGTCCATTATGTTAAAATGTGTTGCTTTTTTTCAAATGCTGCCACCTTCCATATCAAGAGCTGTTTAGTGAGGATGGTAACACACTGTGATCAAATTTCTCCTTGATCTTATTTTTAATAGTTAATCTAAACAAACTAAGGTTATTATTAGTCTTCAAGTAAGAAACACAGAACAGGCTGTTTGTCATATCTTTTTGGTATTTTCTGATATAACACACATTAAAAAAATAAAAGATACGACTCCTTCCATCCTGTAGTTCTGCATGTAAAATCCCAATCTACAGAAAATATATCACAGGTAGAGTGAATGGCCAGAAAAGGACAGTTTACCAGGCTTTCTATCTTTTTCAGAATTGGAAATAACGTTTTAAACTCATTTAAATAAAGGGAAAAATCATGCTGCTGTATGTACTGAAGATGTATCATTTCTAATGTCCCAGAGAAGACTTAACAGCAAAATAATTAATTGTTAAGGGTTTTTATTGTCCTTATTGTCCTACATAAGACTGTAAGAATGTTCACAGATTTGTCAAAAAAGATAGTCGCTGAATACTGTTGAAGGTAACTCACCATACACATACAAAACCCTATCATTTTACCTGCAGACCTTCTGCAGACAACCTGACATTCTAGGCGTTACTAACATAGCATAATGGGTTTGCCAGAGGTGCTATGCAGGATGCAGCACTGAAAATTTTGTGTAATTTATCCTGTTAAGACCTCTGCTTTTATTTATGGCAAAATTAATTCAGCATAACATTTCCATTCTTAGCTTTATAAAATTAAGACTAACAGATTATCTCAAATAAAGTGATTTGATAATATATGCTAATTTCCAAAACAATCATCTGAGCCATAAAGGCTGCGTATAATTAAGTTGTTGCCATCAGATTCTGAACCAAGCTCTGGGATTACATTGGAATTTCTTCCAATAATTCTTACCTACACACAAAATTTAATATGAAGCTGTGAAAATTCTAGACCACTAATAATATGTGTCTCTTCTTTCTACAATGAGAAGAAAAAAAGAACACCTGTATGACTTTTGAGCCACAACACTGAATAATTTGGCAAGATATCAAACAAAACAGCATTGGTTTTGATTGCTATTCATTTCTGAATGCCAAAACACATTATCCTACTTTTGAAAAGTGTCATGCTGATTACTACTTCCAAAGAAGATTGCATTTCTACGAGTGATGAGCTGTGCTTCATCGCCTTTGTCAAAAATGAACACTTACATGAATTCTCTCATAGGTTCTGAAACACATAAAGGGTCAAAGTTTGTCGAAAATATGACTAATATTATTTAAGTGGCAGGTTTTTTTGGGATACGGTCATAGAATCACAGAATGGTTTGGGTTAGAAGGGACCTTGAAGATCATCTAGTTCCAACCCCACTGCCATGGACATCTCCCACTAGACCAGGTTGATCAAAGCCCCATCCAACCTGGCCTTGAACACTTCCAGGGATGTGGCTTCCACAATTTCCCTGGGCAGCCTGTGCCAGTGTCTCATTACCCCCACAGTAAATAATTTATTCCCAATGTCTAACCTAATTTTACTCTCTTCCAGTTTAAAACTGTTCGCCCTTGTCCTATCACTACATGTCCTTGTACAAAGTCCCTCCCCAACTTTCCTGTAGTCCCCCTTCAGATACCAGAAGGCTGCTAGAAGACCTTTTTGGAGCCTTCTCCAGGCTGGACAACTCCAACTGTCTCAGCCTGTCTTCATAGGAGAGGTGCTCCAGCCCTCAGATCATCTTTGTGGCCCTCCTCTGGATTAGCTCCAGCAGCTCCATCTCCTTCTTTAGTTGGGGACTCCAGAACTGGAAACAGTACTCCAGGTGGGGTCTCACAAGAGTAGATGGGGAGACCTCCCTTGACCTGCTGGCCACACTTCTTTTGATGCAGCCCAGGACACAGTTGGTTTTCTGGGCTGTGAGCACATATCTCTGGCTCATGCTAAGCTTCTCATCAACCATCACCCTTAAGTTCTTTTCCTCAGGGCTGTTCTCAACCCATTCTCCACAGCCTGTATTGTGCTTGGGATTGTCCCAACCCACGTGCAAGACCTGCACTTGCCTTATTGAACTTCATGAGGTTGGTATGGCCAACCTCTAAAGCCTGTCAAGGTCCCTTTGGATGGTTTTCCTTCCCTCTGGTTTATCAGCCACACCAGACAGCTTGGTGTCATCGCTGACTTGCGGAGGGTGCACTCACTTCCACTGTCCATGTTACCAATGAAGGTGTTAAACAGTGCTGGTCCCAGTTCCAGCCCCTGAGGAATGCTGATCTCATAAGCTTAACCTAAATAGCACCTTAGCAGGTGTAATTTTCTAGTTTTCTAAAAGACTGTAAGTCTCAGACAGCTATGACTAATATCAACAGATAAATTATCAATGCAGTAAAGCCCAGAAGACTCTTTAAAAATGAGGAAGGTACTTATGCATGTTTGTTTGTATGATTGTAGTTGTAATTGGTCTTTTGGTAAACTAGGCCTTCCACTGTCCAATTTTCTGATTAGCCACATCTTCAGAACTTCAGCACAAATTTCATTTATTTATACATAAAAAAAGATTACAGCTGTGCACCTACATAACTTGCAATTGCAGCATGCCTATGCTTTTTTGGACTTGTTAGGGTAGAATCTGCCCATCACCCTCCCAAATTATAGGGTCTCTGCCTCTTGACTAAAGGCTTAATGTTAAGAAGTGTCAATTATATAAAATGAAAACACAGCATTTCAACACTAATTTATACAGTGTAGCTCTAAGTAATTTTCATGAGTAGAGTTAAGTGGATCTTATTGTAAAGCACTAGTACTAGTGTAATTGTAAAATGCATGTTTTCTATTAATGTGTATGAAAACAAATTCCCATTTGTGTACATAGTTAAACTGCACACTTAGACCTGACTCGCCTTACTTTCCAACATAAAAATAAGAAAAAACTACATATACTAGAGTATCATTGAAAATAATGCATAATACATTTTTGTCTAAAATTCTCATGTTTCAATAAGAAGTCACAGATTTCTTCAAGAGACAGTTTTTATCAAGAATAGCTGAGAACACAATCTTGTTTAAAACATTGATTTTGAGGAAAATATATATTTATTTTTTTTTTAACTGTTCAGATCTAATTTTCCTAAAACACAGCATGCATCTAGATGTATTCACCAGAAATGTTAAATTTCAAAGCCTGCCCTAAAGATTTTTCTTTTGGGACCTACCCAAATGTGGATACACACTTGTCTCCTGATCTGTTTTGGCCAGCTGTTTTCACAGACCTTCCGACCAAGATAAAAGAAAACTCAAAGGAATAGATTATTTCACGAGATTTCTACTCTTTAGGGCAGAATCCTACTAGGAATAGTTTATGTTATTTCCCAGCTGTCAAAGTCATATGGAAAGCCTTGCATTAACTACTTCAATAAAATATAAACATGTATCTCCAGACTCCATTGATTCAGCCAACAGCAAGGTTGCATGTAAAGATCTTCCAAAAAAACAAAATCTAAGATTATTTTCCAGAAATCAATGTATTATGATGCTAGAAGACACATGCTTTACAGAAAAAACGTCACAGTTCTTTCCAGAATGCATCTTTTTTAATTAGCAGAATGTGATAATGGAACTGTGTCAGTTTTCAGGTTTCTAGCATTTAAACCAAATATTTTTGTTCACAAGGATAGGAGCAGCTCTGTGGGATTTTTCTGTGGCAGGTGGCAGCCTGCTTTCTTTCAACACACACCATGCAGAAAGAAAAAGAGAAAGCACTGAATAAATTCCAATTTGGCATGATTATGTGATATGTAGCGTATGTGCATTGAAACTCTCACCTATTGGCACTTGCAATTTTAGTATCATGTAATTAAATTGATTTTTTTGTCAAGTCAGTTTTAAACTATCTCTTTGAAGCCAAAGGCTAGTGCATTAATCCACTGTGGTATTTATTATTTAAATACTAATCAAGAGGTCAATTAATGTTTTCATTGCTTTTGTAAATGAGTAATGGAATACTGCTCAGAGCTCTTGGGAGAGTCTACTGTTAAATAGGAATCTGATTTCATTCCTACTTTTCAAATTGCCCTAAATATATTCATTATGCAGCTCTTACCTTCTATGGAGTGAGTGGTATGTTTCACTGGAACTCTAATTCCTATACTGCATATCCAAAAGCACAAGCTTTTGCAGGAAAAGGGTGTGATGACTACACAGCTGATTTAATTCTAAATGAATGTCTTTTCCATGTGCCAGACATGAACTAGGAAGCTAATATTTGATTCATATTATCTACAATATTGAACAGAATATTGAACATATTATCTAAATTATTGAACAGAAGGGGAATTAAGTCTGCAAGGGATGATTAGCCACTTTGCTAATATTGATTCATGTGTATGGAAAAACAAATTTTGACAAAAACATTCCTGAATTTACTAAACACCTATATAAGCTCTGTTTTACTCACTCATTAGGGATGACTATTATTTAATGCATTTTGTGTTAAAGCCAGACTTCAAGTTCCTTGATCCTGTGGGAGTCAGACTTGGACAGCTACCTTGTCACATAATAAAACCAGTCTGTGATAAAGGGATCATCGTGTAACATGCCTCTCCTCATGGTTATCTATTTCATTATAAACTCTAAAATTCTCCTGGCCCAAAAGCACACTGGCTTTCTCACCTAGGAGCAGAGATGCCAGATGTCAGCACAGAAAAAGTTCAAGATCTTCATCCTGACACAATCTTGCTCACTGTCTCTCTGGAATCTGTTACATTTCACTGTATTTCCTTTGGTCTCCTTTGTGAAATGGAAAAATCAGATAAACAGGGAGAATAGCACTGTCATATGAGCTTTTAGGAGGAATGTATAGAACTTTTTAAAGAAGTGATACTTTCTTTCTGCTGCTGCATTTGGGAACAAGGTTGATTGGCTAGCTAAAATCTCATTTCATTACTGCCTGTAATGTTATACAAGCACGGAAGCGCTGTAGACATGGCCTACAACTTCTTACATTGTTCAAATGCATTCTTCAAGTTAGATCCCCTGTATTATGTGGACTACACTGGGGCAGTTAAGACTGGATTTTTTAATCTAAATTATTAACAATAAGTAATGGCAAGCAAAATATGTTTCACTGTAACATCTTAGTTTTTTTAAATATCATAGAATACAATTTAGAAGCCATCACTACTATACTGATAAATGAAGAAAGGAGGAATGCATACCTACAAGAGAGAGTTTGGGAAGAATTTTAAGAACTTTAGACCCTCAGAATATAAGCTTTACCCCAACAGAGAGATGAGTAGGACCAAAGCATGACCATTAAAAAAGAAATCTAAGAAATCCACAAACACTCAAGAACAGGGAACATGACCCAGCTCTGTACTTATACTGAAAGAAGAGAAAAAAATTTATTCATATACTTTATGTTAAACAAGCCCTTTTGCTTAAGTCAGGTTCCAGACTGTCTGTCTATTCTTTGACCTTGTTCATCTAGTCCTCATCTCTGATGTATGAAGCGAGAAGCAAGGTGCTGAAATGCAAATAGGTGTACAAATGAGGTTCATGCATGTGCATGTGATGCTAGGATCTTCGAAGTGGCTCTAAAAGCAAATCTACCACAGAAATCCAGCATTACTGCTATTCATCAAGAGAAGAGAAGTATTAACTCAAGGAAATCAAGTAAGTCTGTTCCTTAGCAGAGGTAGTTAATTAACGATTCTCCACATCCATACTCAAGAATAGATTTTCTGGAATGAAGCTTACTCATTATGGAACCAAGCTTTTTTTTTTTTTTTTTTGTGCATCAGACTTTTATCTGGAACTGAATCTTTGAAGTCCAGGCCTCTGCTGTCAGGTCTTATTTCCTTTATTGGCTCTTGCTCCATCTCAGACTAAGGCAATACAAAAACTGAAACTGACAATTTTATGTTAGTATTATATTTTTCATAGTTTTGAACTTCATATTGAAAAGTTTCTTCTCACAGGAAAAGAAAGTCACATGTTTAGTTTATATTAGAATAACACTCAAAAGCTTACTTTGAGCCAACTGCAATATGATGCTCTTAAAAGGACAATTTCTGCTCCAGAGGCGTCACAATTTTATATTATTTCTAACAGTTCTATTTCTGAGTGTGCTGAGCACTTAGCCAAGATGCAGTCTGACGAATGAGGTTCAGAATATGACTACTACTAATTAGCAGCTGTTAACAACTGAAAAGATGCATGTGGTACAAATGCTTCAATGCCAACAGAGAGAAAGACTTCCTACATGATGAGAAATTATTCACAGGGTTGCACTGCTTCCCAAAGCAAGTCTATTGTTGTTGGCACCCATACTGTAGGGACAAAGATCTTATCGGGTGTGTGCAGGCACTAAGCCATCTTGACAGATGGCTTCTGTTGTGGGTAAAGCATGTGTTGTATGCAGTATGTTAGAGCAATGATGCCCACTTGGACAAGTGAAGTGTCTGCCTTACCTTGATTTTCCACACTGCCATTACTGACTCAATTCTGAAGTCACTGAGTTTGAAAAACCTGCTCATATAGAGATCTTCAGTATTCCTGGACTTTGCAAAGAGCTTGAGAGCTAAGAAGGGTAACAGTAATGACAACCCTATCACCATCTTTCATCCTTTAGCTAGAAGAATCCAGTAGTATGAGCCAAATTTTTTTTGGTAGACCTGCTAAGGTTTGTAAATATATCAACAAGGGGAGGAAACTCAGCAACAGTCCCTGTGCTTGAATGAAAAGCATGTGTGGACAACTGAATCTCTAGTGTTTTCAAGTGAAAGAGCTTTCTGTGTAACTGCTGTACTGGTTTTTGCTGTGTAAATTGCTGTACTGTGGCAAAGGAGGTTTTTATACTGGAGGTATTTTAACTAGTAATTTTTACCCCGTAAGAAACAATAGTTTCCTGAAAGCATTTCTCAAATGACAGCAAACTGACCATTTTATCATGATGTTGATTCTTGACATTTTGTCTATTTAGCTGCTTCACAGCAGCGAGTACCATAATGCTGCTGGAAAAAAAAAAAAAAAAAAAAAAAAACAAACCACCAAAAACTAATAGATTTTGAAGATTGAGAATGGGAAAGCTGTTTTTTCTTAGAATGATGAAAATTTTAGCTTTCTTTCAAATTACACAGTAATTGCACAGTGTCAGTGATGATGAATAATAAATGACTAGAACAGCACGTGGCATGAGAACAAATGGTTTCCTGAACAGCCAGATCAATGAAGCCTGGTTTCCTACAGATTTGTTTCTTGCCTCCTCTCCCAGTATTCACGTAGCCACAATTTGGTGCTTGCTCTTCTCCTGATCTCTACATTGTCTGCAGTGTAATGCAGTATCACCAGTTCTCCCACAGTCTTCCTTGTACACCATAATTTCTCACATCTCTCCTGTATCTTCTATTTATCATTTTGTACATGCTAGCCAAGAGTCAGTCCATGCTTGTAGGCATTCTGCAGTTATGTATCTGTTAATTTGTCAGGCAGTCCAAACAGAATGGGACCTACCTTTTGGAGAAAAAATAGGACCCTTCTCTACTGTCAAATTTAGTTGACATTCAAATGCTAAAAGCAGGTTTGCAATCACAGACATTTTGTTCACATAGGAGTGCAGAAAAATAAAGACTACTTTTGTTCTTAAATCTTTTTTATTTATTATCCCACCTTTGAAGAAAGTACTGCATTCACTTTATTTTTTTTCTTTGCTACTTAATATGTTAACATTTTATTGACTACAAAAAGTCTGATTATTATGGTTTATGTTCTGTTCAGAAGCACCCCCTGACCTTCTTTCACTTTTCAACAGAGACTGACTAGTGAAGGCTGAAGTGCATAACAATGTCAGTGTTAGGGAGGCCTCACAATTTCCAGTGTATTATGCTTCTGAGCATTTATTCTGTTTTCATTAGTTAATTGTGCTTTCTAAAATAACTGTCTGTCATTTATCAAAATGTAATGTACCTTTAATAAATATTAACCTTTCATTTTTATTATATTTACTCCAATATGCAATATTTTCAACCATCATTTAAAACAGAGTTTTCCTTCAGGAGTATGAATATGAGAGGCTCTTTCCTATTCAGTTGGAATTATATAGCTCATAAACTCAAGAAAATATGGAAACAACTGATCAAATTAAATTCTGAAACACAACCTTCTTATGAACCCTTACAGTTCATTGCTTGCAGAGCTCAGTCTCATTTAGCTAGAACTTCAAAGATGGTATTCTAGAGTCAGTATATCCTTATTGTATATCTTGCTGTGGAACATACTGCATAGAACTTACAACATCATGAGATGGCTGGTAGCTTGTTTGAGTCAATTAGGACAGAAGATATTTTCAGGTAGTTGTTTCACTTGAGAAACTTATTCTTGGTTTGTATTGATTCATTCTGAAATATGGTGGCAGTATCATGAAATGTTCTAGTCTCTGAGTTCCGAACAAAGGTTATTTGGGAAACTTAATGTATTTGTCTTACTATTTTATGTGATTACCTATGGAAAAGCATGTATCATAATTTTAATAATGATAGCCAGACATTCTTCATTCACTGTAACAGTTTCAATATTGAAATAAAATGTAAATCTGTTCATTCTGACATGTGAAGGAACAGTATTTGTTTCATCATTGATTTCTGTTTATGTTTAGAGTTCATCAGTGGAAATGCACTTCTGTACTGCAGGTTATCTGTGAAATTCAACATGCTTTTTAATCCACAATTTCATTTGTTTAGTGTTTTTGGACCAATAACGTGTGTATCTGTGTTGTAATAAAGAGGATGTGTGAAATTTAACTACTCTATAACCTTATGTATCTTACACAAAGGTTATTTATCTAGGTATTTATAATTTAACTCCCATATTTGTATTATTTTTCCTAACAAAACCCTGTTATTTGAAGGAAAAACCTAATTTAATCTAAGACAAAAATGCTACATCCTAGGATACGATTTAAAGAGATTGCTGTACATTAATTCCTCTCTACTCTTACAGGTTGTTAGAGGTGTAGAGAATTGATAGCTGCATAGTAAATGAGATGTTCACTGCTTGAATCAGTCTTATATTTGCACATCTTCTCTCTGTATAATTTCTACTGATTTAAATACACCTAGGCCTATTTCCACTAGTTTTCTTATAGTATATATTGAAGAAGAGGGGTGGAGTTAAGCAGAGGTCAGGCCCACAACTAGATGGAAATCTAGGCAGGGATACAAATCTTTATAAGGCTTAATAATCCTTGCTTTGGGCAGTACTGAGTAATGGACTGGCAATCAAAAGCAATAACGCCCTGATTTGTTGGCCACTGTGAACTGAATCACATCATCATAAACAACTGTGAATTCATTTGTAACTCTATAGGTTAGAATAATCAATGTTAATGAGACCACAGCATTTAGTAACGTGCATGCCATGTTTTAGTACAGAATAATTCAAGACAGCGCTTGGCAAAGACCAACAGGCCCAATCTAACTAAATCTACCCATGCCAAAAGGGGTCTTTAATGAGATTTGGATCCTGTGTGATTAACTTTTGCCAAAATAATGCTTAATCTACTGGCATTTCATACAAATAATAATGATTTCCCAAAGGTGTAAAAAAAAAATATATATTCATATTCAGTGTTCTAGTTTTTCAACTGCTTGAAAAAGACAAGAAAGCCCAAGAATTTTCCAGAGAAATCCTTGTATTCTTATTTTTAAATGGTAGCCAATAATACATTTCCTTCAATACTTCACTCACTTGAATACAATGCAAATCTCTAGGGAGATAATTTAAGAAAATTAATTATATAGAACTACCACATAAAATTCAGAATATCACAGAATCACACATTTTTTTGAGTTGGAAGGGACCTTAAAGATCATCAAGTTCCAACTCCCCTGCATGAGCAGGGACACCTCCCACTAGAACAGGCTGCTCAGAGCCCCATACAACCTGCCCTTGAACACCTCCAGGGATGGAGCCCCCACAACATCTCTGGGCAGCCTGTTCCAGTGTCTCACCACCCTTACACCACCGAAGAATTTCTGCCTGATCTCTAACCTAAATCTCTCTTCTATCTTGAATAAGTTTTTTGAAAGGGCTGTTTGATTTCATATTACAAATTTGACATCATATTACACTGAGAACTGAACAATGTGGAACAAAAGAAAGTATTATACTTGATCTGGTAGTCAAGAGGAAATTCTGTCTATAAAAAAGAACTTGACTGAATACAACATGTATACCAGGTACTTTTGGGGAACATAAAACTGTGAAATGTAGTTACAGTGTAGTGGTACGGTTAATTTCTACTATTTTACTATTCCTAAGCTTTCATTAAATCGTCCTACTTTGAAGGAAATGTAGTTGTTTCAAATCCCTTCTGATGCTTGCCTGTACTTGAAAGGACACATTGCAAATAAAAACAGTATCAGAATGACACAAAGTCTGGACAAGCAGCTACTGCTTATTGTTTTAATTCTGTGGCATTTTTGGCTTCTAATTTGAATGTTGTGTATTTAACTGTTCAGTTTTCTGCCATTTCTTGTTTATGCCAAAGGAGGTTGAAATAAAGTATATTTAAAATTCATACTTGTGTTGAACATACGTACTTTACATTAGAAAGAACACATAGAGGAAATAATTCCCAGATTATATAAATACTGAAGGCATGTTGGCCTAAGTTTTTTGCATCCTTTTTTTTGCATACCTTTCAGCATTAAAGCATTGAGGGATCATCTTCACTGGGACTATTTGAAAGAATATTTATGTGGTAGGTCCATTTTTACTATTTAAAATGAAGACAAATAAATACTTAAGGTTGTTCCTTGTACATTTAGATAAATAATATTTAGTCCTTTCACATAAAAACTTTGATAATAACTTAGAAAATATCTTAACATCATAGTTAATATACTTTACTCAGTCTTTACCCAGATTATTTTCTGAATGCTCTTAACCAAGGAATAATTATTCTGTAAAATAAGGTGTTTTCATTTAGTAGCTAACATTTATATGATAGATTAATAGACTCAGTTTTAAAGAAAAGCATCAGCTGTGGAGAAATGTCCTTCATTAATGTCCCAGGAAAATAGTGTTTACTCTGATAATGGCAGAATATTTTAGGTAAGTCTATTAAAGCTAATATCCTTGCCAGAATTAAAAAAAAAAAAAAAAAAAAAAAGTAAAGAAAGTAAAATAAAGGGTCGACTACTAGATAAAAACACCAGAGTAAGATTTCATTTCCCAAAAGAAGCTAATCTTTTCTACCTCTCTGAAAAACTATTTAAATGAGGTCTCATTAGCCTCAGTGATTGGTGCTCAAGGTGTGCTGCTAGGTTTGCTAACCTTTTGATTAAATCCCTGGAGGTATCTGACCTAGTTCTTCTGTGCTGACCATCTAAAATATGTTCTGATGCATACTGTTGTTAAGGTAGTCTCAGAACTAGTATAATTAGTGAGCCTTAAGCTATTTAGAGCTTAAAAAGGCAAGAAATGATTCATATGGAAACTCACACACTTAGTGTCTCTTCAGAAGGAATCAACACTCAGTGCATCCCTGGGAATCTTTTATACTTTACAAGACTACTTTCCTATTTATCTCTCTTGCAGGTTTGCTTAAAATATATTGAGTTTTATCAGTAAAAGAAACTGTAAATACAAGAATGGGACCAGAGTTGGATGTTATTAATAAGGGTGCAAAGCAAGAAAATGAGAAGTTATAATTGTCAGTACTTTTTCAAGTGTAATTATTGTTTAACTCTGTCAGGAATAGATGCTTGCATACTATTAAAATATTTGAGTTTTGGTAGATTTTCCATATATCCTAATGAAGTAGTTATCTCTGACTAAATAAAAAGGTAGTTCCTCTGGGCTTTGTTTTGAGCAGTGTGCAATGAACCTTACAAATCATACAGGTCAAGCTGTGGCTTCTTCATCTGTCTGATTTATAGAATCGTGAAATAGTTTGGGTTGGAAAGAATGTTAAAAATCACCTAGTTCCAACCTCCCTGCATGGACAGGGACACCTCCCACTAGACCGGGTTGCTCAAAGCCCCATACAACCTGGCCCTGAACACTTCCAGGGATTGAGCATACACAGCTTCTCTGGGCAACCTGTTTGTTATGGGGCAGTGTGTTCTTAATACTGAGATAAAATCCCAGGTAACACATAGTGACATAGAGGCAGCTAGCATCTGGGAGCTTTCATTTCAGCTGAGACAAACTATCCCCTTTGATTATCTGCTACCATCCTGCTCCACAACCTCTTCATCCATTCCTGGCACATGCTCTGTTGTATCTGCTACCAATAGAGCTGTGTCAGAATCTGGGTTTGATGAGTACAATCAGGAAAAGTGTAGAAGAGAAAAGAGGAATGATGGATAAAGGCTGGAAGGGACGCTGGGGAAGGCCAGTAGAAGCAGGTGCCATACAGCAAGAAAAGCAAGAGGGTAACCGTGGTGTGGAGCCCTCCCCGTTTCCTTACACTGGTCAAAGATCCTTGATTGACAGCAAGACTAAAGCCCCAGGACTCATGCACTTATCTGCAGCATTTCTGGGGCTCTACCCCAAAATACACAATCTCTCAGAGCCTCGGCTGTGGTGATTGGGTGCTTGAGGAGGGGAAGGAAGCAACCCCAGTCCTTTATCACCCCATCACTCCTTTCCACCTCTTCTGCTTTATGCACATGGGAACATGCAGAGAAGACCTCTTCTATGACCAGACTAGTAATACATGTGGTAAGTGGCACAAGAGAATATGAAAATTGGTTATGTCCCTTTATGCCTCAGGATGAAAGCTGAGGATAAGCAGTAATCTAGCCTATTGGTTAAGAAATTTTTTAACCCAGAAACCTGTAGTGGTATTTTTAAAGCAGTGCAGATCAATACCTGTAAATCAGAAGACTACACAGAATATGTGCCATGTCGTGACACTCAGTAGCTTATAACCAAATCTTTAATTGTACTTCTATTTAAATACACAAAAGTACAGGAAACATTCAAACTGTTCCAGTCCTTCTCAATTTCATCCACAGGCTCTCCTTTTCCTTCTATCAGTACTGTTTTTTTCCTTGCCTGCTTGTAGTAGCACTAAGAAGCCAAGCTCATGGACCCAGCAGAAAATACAAAATCATTTGTAAGGAGACCTTTTGCAGGGAAAAAGGAAGGCTAATCACTCAGGCTCTTGTAACTCTCCATGGTTGCTCCATTACAGCAGAAAAGACAGGTGGCCAGTGGGTGTTTGCAGTGCTTCACCCACTGACTTCTATGTAACATTTATCTAAAATATTCTAATTATATGGAATATTCCACTTTATGCCAAACTGCAGGCTACTGCATAATAGAGGCTCATTATTATCCAAGTCCCAGACCTGACAATGTACTCTGTATGCATATGTTGGAACCAGGTTTCAGAAGAATCCAGAATACATTTTTATTCCATTGATTTAATCTAATAAAAGGAATAACAAACCCCACTGATTCTGAGATACTGAAAAGCAAATCAGAAGAGACTTTTATCCATTTTTGATTCTATGTTTCTATTTGTTCTAAAAGCTTCATATAAGAAAAAGACTTCAAATTTAACTTTAACCATACTGATACATGCCAGATTAAAATCCACTTTTTCTTTTATTTGAGTATGCTAACAGAAACACAGAATCACAACCTCCTTTCAGGTAGTTGTAGAGGGCAATGAGGTCTCCCCTCAGCCTTCCCTTCTCCAAACTAAACATCTCTAGTTCCCTCAGCTGCTCCTCGTATGACTTGTTCTCTAGCCCTAACATAGTTCTGAAAGTATGTTCTTCACCCCTACTGGAAAAGACAAACAAAGAATCAAGAAAAAAAACCCTCCATAATTAAGAAATGTTCCATACCTTGCAAGACTGGACTCTCCTCTATCATGTTAGAAAAAAGAAGGAAACTACTTTTCAAAAGCTGCTAGATGACTTAAGATCCTATGTTTTTCTAGATGGACTCATGCCCTTAGCTCAGTTTCTAGTAAGATTTTGAAATCTTCCCATGAATAGTACTTATTGTATCCATTGCTTGCTGAAGTAAATGGACTGCAGCTGGATGGGCATTGGATCACTCTTACCATGAATATGTGTGTTATGGCTAAAGGGAAATTATTATAGGCAGCAAAAGATTGTAGTGAATTGTAATTTCTTACTATATTCAATTCAAGCTGTGTCCCAATGGATGTACAACACTTTCTGCATAGCCCTACCCTGCCAGCACCACTGAAGAACCCATCAGAGTGACAGAGTTCTAGGTATGCTAACTCAGCCATTTCAAACTGCTTCACTTTGATACAGTTGTCTGCCTAAATACAGCTGACCTACTTTGACTGGGCTGTCAAAATAAATGTCATGGCACTTTTTCTTTATCTCAGTTCAGCTTCTGGACAGCAGATTTTAAGAGCATCTGCAGCTACAAAAAGACCTTAACCTTAATACAAGGACTTTTTTTTTTTCAACCAAGTTAGTAGAAAACTCATGCCATCTGGCTATTACAAAAGAATTAATTATTCAGAATTTAAAACTAGCTGCAAACACTCTTCAGAGAAACTGTATAGACCTATTAAGGAATAGATCTCACCAAGTATATTCTGTCTAGGGATTATATTTTATAGTCACATGGTTTAAAAAAAAATAAATATAACTTATCCTCTTTATTCTGTTCTCCTCTGAGTCCCCTACACTCTTGGTAATATTTGTAGCTGTCTTGGCTTGGATCGATATTCAACATGTTCGCAAGCACAGAAACACAGAGACAAGCTAACCTGACACATGTGTATGTATACATGTGAATAAGCTTATAATTAACTTATATTGAATTTGTATATAAATGAATTTGTTTATAAAGCACTTAAACAACAAAAGTATGTTCTAACACACTGGTATGGCAAAAGCACATGCCTGTCAATAACAGGGCTCTACAACGCTATGTTGGGCTCCTGGAAGACAAAGCAAACACACCCTAATGTCAGTGGTGGTTTTGTCTTTTTCTGGAAAGATAAAGCCTCAACATTCTGGAGTTTAAGTGCAGCCACTTCTCCCACCTTATCATTGTTAGTTTTTCAAGGAACATTTTTGGCCAAGGAAACAGTTAGCTTCAAGTAGCTTAAGAACAACTAAGTTGTTTGTTTTGGTTTTGGTTTTGTTTTTTTGTTGTTGGTGTTTGTTTGTTGATAAAGTTCTTACATTACAGAATTGCAGACTGATTGAGGTTGGAAGGAATCTCTGGAGGTCATCTTGTCCAGTCCCCGTGCTCATCAGGGCCACCTGTAGGTGGTTGCCCAGGATGTTCTGATGGCTTTTGAATACCTCCAAGGATGGAGACTCCATAATCTCACAGGGCAACCTGTGCCAGCACTCTATCATCCTCACAGTTCAGAGGGAACTGTCTGTTTCAGTTTGTACCCATTGCCTCTTGTCCTGTCACTGATAACTACTGAGAAAAGCCTGACTACATCCTCTTTGCATCCTTCCTTTAGGTGCTTACAAACACTGATGAGATCCCAGCCCATTATTATAAATTTTAGTGAACTTTTAGCTCAGTATATTGATTCTCCATGATCTAAAAGTGGCTTGCTGTGCTGATAGGCTGAGCGAAGCCTAGATTATGACAGCAATGTTTAATGAGCTATCTTGTTTGTTAAGAAAAATGCACACCACCTTTGCCTAAACAGACATTCCCTCAGAAAATTCTTCACTTCATTATAAAGACTTCCCTTTGGGATGATTATCCTGTTTACCCAGCTTGCATATAACAAGATTGTGAATTTTGAAGAATTTTTGTCAGGGACTTTATGGAATAAAAACACTGTGATTATGGAAAATTTTATTCTTTTCCTCCAAAACTTAAAAACCTTTGGCAAAGCCTCCAAAATGTGGGGAAAAAATATAAATCAAACTATGAGTGTGATATCTATATCAGCTCTAATTTTAATTTTATTTTTTAGAGATGCTTTATTTAATTTCTCATTGCATACCATCTGATTGTTTTGAATATGATATGGGTATAACCTTATTACGTAATTCTTAGGAAGTAGAAATGTTTATATTTATGCATATAACTTTTACATAAAACAACAGCAATCCCATCTTGTATGCTCAAGAACTGAATATCATGTTGACAATAATTTGTGTGCATATTGTCCAACGATATTTATGCTATTATCACAAATTCCTACAGTATCTTTTTCAAATAAGCTTTCTTTCTGTTTTATCCTTTTGATAATAGTCTGGAAGGTATAGTTAAACATCTAGAATTTTTGAGGAAGAACATAACCCCCAAGTTGTTTTCAGCCTCCTGTGACGTACTTACTGTTAATTAAAAAATGGCTTCTATATAATACCTGAACATATCATAGGTAGTTTGTTGGGTTTTTTTTACAGAGAAATAGGCATCTTCCTCCCTCAGCAGACTTTTACGCCAAATTTGCCATTTGAAGTTTTGTAACAAATCCAGAACACTAACTTTGTAATCACTTGATCAATAAGTTCATGATCCTTCACCTTCCATTTCCTTTCTTTTGTGCTTCCTGTCAGTTTACCATTTCCACTGATGTGAAGACTTCAGAGTATCCATTTGTTTTTAAGCAAAATAGTAAAAAGAAATAATCTACACATGAAATTATGAAAGGCCTCATTACATATCAAAATATAAATAAACAAATACATACTTTTATGGAAAATGAAGCAAATTACACTTTGCTATCTAAACTTTTATATCTACTGAAAAGCAATTCGGTTTATCCTGGACAATACCTAGTCCTTACAGAAAGGACAAAATTTTACATTTGGCTTTGCAACAAGACAGAAAAACGTATTTTGCTAACGATTAGACAGAAATAAATACAGAAAGTAGTTTTTCAGTGGTTTTTGAATGGGTAAATTCTGAATATATGAGGCGGCTGCTTACACCATTCCAAGTTTAGCCAAACTGCAACCCTTTTTTCCCAGTTGAATATTCAGAAATTAACCATGAAGTTAGGGAAAAAAAAAAAAAGAAAAAAGAAAACAGGAGAATGAAACAACTGGAGCTAATTACCTCACAAGACCCATCTGATGGGAATAAAGGAAAGAGCCTAAGAAGGGGCAGAGAAAAACTTAAAAAGTGAAAAGTTAAAAAGCTAGTGTAGATTTGGAAGATATTATTTCATAATACTCACAGTTGTTTTTTTTTTTAAAAAAAAAGGGTTCTGGCTATATTCAGGAGAGCAAAATAATTTAGAGACTTCTGCAATAAAGAAAGCAGCAGTGAGTTTCAGCTGTAATTTTTCACTGTCTTTTAGGAAGTATCAGACAGAAACCCTATAAATAATATATTCTCTAGTAAATTGTAAATTGTACCACAGAAAAAATGTCTCCTTTCTTATACAAGGGTCACTGAAAATCAATACACTTTCTTCTAAAAAGTGCTCTACAGTGTTTTAACACTTATAGGGCATGGTTCAACTTGTTATGGTTCATGGATAAGCAACATTCAAGAATCACACACACACATCAAACACTGAAACAAATGTCTGAAGGATCTGATAAAAAAACCCAAAGAAATCAAACCAAGTCAAACAAACCAAAACTAAACCAAACCAAACAAAAAAATAAAACCCACCAAAAAACCCCCCGAAAAACAACTCTGGATCATTTGAGAGATTTTTATTTTCTTATTTAGTGCTGATGTATGAAGCTGTGATATTGGGACAGGAGTTGCATTATAAACAGTGCTAAAAGGAGAGATCATTTTTGATGGTAAATCCTAATTTGATAGGTATTTCTGTTTAGACACCCATATATTGGGTTCAACACTGTCTCCCACAATATTCCTGTATCCAAGCAGGGACATTATGCTCTGGGTGGGTAAGCCACCAAGATGAGTCAAAACTTCATGATTCTATGATCTTGTAAGGTAATGGTTAATGGGCTTCAGCCTACCTGGAGGACAGTAAAAAGAAGAGGAACTTCCAGGTCTCTCTTGGGACCTGGCCTGCTAAGATCTTTATCAGTGACCTGGAGGAGGTGAGAGAGGGCACTTGCACATTTACAGGCAAAACCAAACTGGGGAAACCAGTCCACAGGCCTAACAGCAAGGCTCCCATCTGAAGGGAGCCAAACTGGCTGGAAGAACAGGCCAACAGGAACCTAATAAAATGTAACAAGGACAAATGCAAAGTGCTGCTGTGGGAAGGAAGGATGCCTCATATCCACACAGACCGGTAACTGTCAGGCTGGGGAGCAGCTCTGCTGGGAAGGCCCTGGGGCTCTGAGCTGGCAGCAAGCTGAGCATGAGCCAGAAGCTTGCCCTGGCAGCAGAGATGGCCAGCAGCATGCTGGGCTGTATGAGTGCACAGGATCAAGGAAAGGAATTATCCCTCTCAGAACTCATTTGGAGTACTGCATCCAATTAGGGGCTTCCCAGTACCAGTACAAGAAAGACATTGATAAACTAGGTTGAGTTTGACAGAGGGTCACCAGGATGGTCAGGAGTGGAGCACTTGCCCGGGAGGCTGAGAGACCAGGGTTTGTTCTGCCCGGGGAAGAGGCAGTTATAGGGGGACAGAACAGCCACGTGCCTCTACCGACAGGAAGGTCACTGAGGAGATGGAGACATGTTCTTCATAATGTTCTGTTGAAGAGTGAGAAACAACAGGCATAAGTCAAAACAAAAGAGGTTCAGACTGAATATAAGAAGCTGTTTTTTTTTCCCATATCAGGAGAGGCTGTCAGTGAAGTGGGTGGCCCAGAGAGGCTATGCCAGCTGTGTCTTTGGAAGTTATAAAGATCTGACTGGATCAAGCCTTGAGCAGCCTGCTCTGACCTCATACCTGATGCTGCTTGCACAGGAAGCTGGACTAGAGACCTTCAGTAGTTGTTTCTAACCTGAAGTACTCTGTAAATCCATGATCCTATATAGTAGTTATTGTTAAAATTACCAACAGTGCAAATGCATGAATCACAAGAAACTACCTTTCATTATTTTTTTGCCAGGTAAGAAAGTGCATTATTTGTAACATGATAAACAAAGGTCATGTATTACAGTGTATTTCACTGCTATGCATTTAAAGAGACCATGTGCATTACTAACTTTCTACTAGTTTAAATAAAACAAATTGCCTGCCTAAAATAAAATATTAACTTGTGTAACATACTCATATGAGGATGGGAAGTGATCTTTTACCTTTCTCATCCTGTGATAATTCATACTCTTTTGACCTACTGGCAGAAATTTGTAATTCTGAACATCCTCACAAGTTGCTTTGCATACTTAATTCACTGCACTGACAGCGGTGTCTGAAGGCAATTTGCTCTGTCTTTACTCTTGCTAGGAGGCCCTCAGCAGCCAGCCTCTCAGCAACACCAGGGGTTCCTGTTTGTGACAATACAAATGGAAAAGAGAAAGTATAATATGCCTTTTGTTTTGATTTTACTTGTCTCATGATCAATTAGGAAAACATAGGCTCAAGATGCTCATCCTAGGAAATCAAATATAGCATGCATAATCTATCACAACCTATCACAAATTTGAATCTTTGGAAAGGCGATTTCAAACTCCTGTTTGAAAACTACTCTAGAATCTGCTGCTGTAAAACATCCTACATTTCTATAATAAATTTCTATCCTAAATTAACTAGGCAAATGTTATGCCTGATTTTTTATTTTTATTTTTTTTTTTTTTAAATAAGCATAACAGTATCCATCTGTTCCTGGATTTAGAGTGCAGATGTACTCTAAGAAGTAGCTTTGTAAAATTGGTATCATGGGGCTCTGTGTTTGTTCTTAAAGTGATTCAAAAGCACACGTGCTCAGTTGGCAAGTTTTAAAAAAGAGAAAGACTACGAAAAAGGTCTGAACTGCTAGCTTTGCCTGTATCCTGAGATGTAAAAGTCAAGCAGAAGCTACTGAGTACTAGCACTTGCAATAAGTATTCTGTTACTGCAATTAAATCGATGTTGCTGCTATCTAATCTAGTGATTCATTCAGGTCTGTAAGATGTCTAATGGTTCTGCAGTGCAAACAAGTATTTGCTTTTCTCTTCAGATTGTTGGACATGCTGAACTCAGTGCAATATGAGACTTACCAAGAGCTTATTTGGAATACTTCTACAGAATCAAGATTTTTGTTTTGTTCAGACAGTGCTACCTACCTGCTTCATATCTAAAATTACAGCCTACTCACAACCCAAAATATCCAAACTCTACAACCTACGTCTTCATTCCCCACTTTCTGCATCCCATTAGCCAAACTAGCATATTGTGTTATGTGTTTTTCCTAATATCCCTCATTCTTTCCAACTAATCTTTAAACTAAACACAATAATTCAGAAGGAATGTCAAATAAAACAGCAACTATTCTTTACAACATTCTTATTCATCATGCTGTTGCATATCTTAGCTTTTTCTTCTCCCACCTCTTCCTCTCACTCACAAAATCTGTGTGTGCATTTACTACCTCTACTAATCTGTTAGAAAAGACACGGTTGAAAAATACTCCGTTTCTCACTGGATAAGGATTACTGCAGATTCCCACCTTTGATGTCAAAGAAGTCTTATTTTTTTTTTTCTTGAATGTGTTATTAGGACTACGACTTCCCAAAAAAAGGCACTCTTGTAATACATAGGATAACCAATGTAAGATTACTGGAATATAAGAAGAAATGTTTTAGAAATGGCCATGCAACGAAGAGTGATTTCCCCTTCATTTCTTGAAATACTCGGCAAGGGCAATCTGTCTTATTTGACAGAGGACAAGTGGTGATCCACTATGAACAATTCTCCTGATCACGTAACACCACAGTAGTAGAAAAGAAAGTCAATGCAAGAAAAAGGGATGGAATCCCTTGTCATGTAAATTAACATTTCTGGAATGATTTCATTATTAAAATCAGAGGAAAAAAAAAAATCAAGGCTAACTTTGGGTCACAAGTGGGAACTACAGGATTTCTTTGCATGCTAGAACAGTAATTTTGAAAACTACGAATAAAAAGCTTACTTGGAAAGATTCTTTTAAACAAAACATAAATCTACGTAGTGAGGAGTGGTGATCCTCATCAGCAAATGTTGGACTATATAGTGTTAATTTAACAAGCCATCATTTGGGTCTCTCTAACACAAGTGATACTCTGTGATCTGTTAAATGATCCCCGGTATTTATGTCACAGTTGGTTTAACAGGAAATGTTCTACTTCCTGGAATATAATGCATGTGCACACTTCAATAGCACAGCACAATGCAATCTTAGAGATTACTCTGCAGCCACTGATTCTGTGGAAAATAACAGAGGTTCATACTTGACTCTTACAGCCCTCGCACTATTTTGGAGAGGAAAAAAATAAGCTTTTGAGCTAAGAGTGAACAGTTTACTAATCAGGCTGGCAAACTAGATGTAAAATCTGATGTGGAAAATACCCTTTTGTTGAAAATCTGCCCTAACAGGTAAATGTGAAACAGAAAAGTACGTTTAGTAGTTTTAGTCAAGACAGTTTTAGCCTATGCTCTTCTTCAGGTTTACTCAATCCCTGCTCCATGCTGCAGTGTTGTGGCTTTCAAAACTGCTCGGGCTCTAGGGGACATAATTCAGCACATCATTTGCTTCATTTGTCCACTAACCACAAGTTCTACTCTTGGTAATCCTGACATTATTAAAGATCCTTCCTTTTAGAAGTTTGTGGGGTTTTTTTTTCCAAATTCTCTATCTCCTGAGTTCCTCAGGTATCTTATTAATGTGATTTTCTGTATTTCTTCTCTGACACAAAGTGAGACCTCTCCTAGATCTTTTTCCTTGCTTCCTTATTCTGTTTGTTCCTGTACTTATCTCCAGGACTTAAATGAAAAGAATAATAATGATGGGTACCTTAAGGGTTTCTTTGCACTCTAAAATAACTGCCAAAAAAATAGTTTTCATCGGATATCTCTGCAGTCTAAACTTGACAAAGGACTGAATTCCTTCTTGAATCTTCCATTCTCCTGCTGTCCTTTGGTGATTAGAAAAGATTTCATTACATTCTCTGGTGCACACTTCTATCACCTGCTTTTCCTTTCAGAACTTAGATCCAAACTGATGGAGAGGTGGGATTACTTGCAATTATTTTTAGGTATCTATGTCACTGTTATTCACCTAAAGTTCCCTTTAAGTCTGTAGAAAGAAAACCAGGCATGGTTACAGAGCATTTCAGAAAAATACTTTGGATGTCTTCCTCAAGGCAAATTAAATATAACACAAAATATGGTTTTATTCTATTGAATGTCACTGTGATCTGGCCTGTTCTTCATGCACATAGTTAAAACAGTAATTTAGATTTTTACTTTTACATATGTTAACTATGTGATTATTTTCCAAACTGCCCTCAACAGAACAGATGATCTTTTGTGAAGATCCAGGCAAGGTGATCTTCTGGGCTAATTTCTTTAAACTGAGAGAATTATGGTTAAAGGTTTTTGGTTGGTTTTAATTCTAAAACTTTTACTGAATCAATCCAGATATGTCTACCGACTTGAATATGCTACCTACATGGTCACATCAACTTTTAGATGGTTTTTATTTTTAGCATTTCTCTCCTACCAAATCTGCCGCAGAAAACCTTCCAAATTACTGCCTTTAATATAGATGTGTACACAGACTCTACATTTGGGTCTACAGTTAATAGCTAGCAATAATAATTTTCATAATAAAAACATGATGATCTATTGGATATCACATTACTATCTTGATTAGGGAGATTAAAAAAAAAATATCTAGCATTTGGTCCTGTAACATACTGAGAATCATGATAAGTTAAATACTAATTCATAATTTTCCCCCAATAACAGTCTTAAAATTTATCAATTTTAATCTTTATCTGAAATATCTTGGGCTAGCAACTCCTCTCTCCTCCTTGAAAACGTGTTTGGTATGAGCTTACTTCTCAAGGCAAGTGCTCACGTCCACAGTGGAGACAACACAACATGGATAGCCAGAATTCTCCTGATTTAAAGTGGACTTTGGAAGAACACACTGAAACACTCTGTAGGAGACATGTACCTCCACTCAAAAAGAGCATGAAACAGCTGCATATATTCACAATAAAAAACATATACAGAAAGAAAAATATGTAGTAAAATTATAATATTTAACCCTGAAACTTTGCAAATTAGCAAATGCTTTGCTTATTTACCTCAAAGCTAAACTTCTATGGATCTGGAAGGAAGATGTGCCCTACAGATGTGACACTGCTCTTAATATGAGTAAACATTTATGATCCTACTGTATAACAACAATTACTAGCTTGTTTGTGTTTTATCCATTCAGACACCACCCGAAGATAAAAACAGGATTAAAAAATAAACTGCTGCTTCTTTTTTGCCATGGGTCCAGACATTCTGGACTTTATCTGAGTGATTTCAGTAAAGAGTCAGAGAACTGCGTGTACAAACAAGCTTCTGGAATGGCTTTCCTTTTGGAAAACAGAATTCTACAGATAAAACAAAAAAATTATCTAAGAATACTTCTGTATAACCCAGAAACTCTATATTAGGCCCACATAAATGAGCCCATGAATTAGAAAAGAAATTAACTTTACCTATAAGATGTATTACAGTTAATGATATTTTTAAAAAACCTTACTGGTTAGTACAGAAAACTGTTGGACTAATTATAATAAATACTTCAGGGCTTTTCCATATAAACAAAGGTATGTACACATATTGTTACTGATTTCTACTAAATAGTAGAGAAAAAACACTGGATCATTAAATCTTTAACCACTAAAGACTTGGTCTTTCCTTCATTCAGTGCTCATTCAAGCAGAGGCACAAAACCTCCAATTAAGCAAAACCAGCCACTCTCTCAGTTTTCATTTTTGTTCAGCTTGTGTTCGCTTCTAACTTGATCCTGACTTTTGTGCTTGCTTGGAAAATGTCTATTAACATACAGTCTAGAGTTATGATCCGGAGCCTCTGGGGAGCTACTGGACCAGGGTTTGATTTTGTCGGTTCTCTCAAATGACCCCATTAGTCTACGAGAGGCTGGTTAAACAGCTGCAATGCCCTGCAGAAGCCCTGTCCTCAGACACAGCACCCAGGTGCACACGAGCACCTTGGTGCGGGGGAAAGATCCTTGTGGGTGGACAGACGCAGAAGAGTCTGTGCTCTGCTCAGAAGGTCAGGCCATGTCCCCGTGATCAGAGGAGAGCTACTGCCTTAAACACAGCCATATATACCTTACACACTGCCCTGCATGGGGGACCATGATCTCTGCTGTGGAGCAGCATCGCCTGCAGCCCTTGCCTGCTCTGCCTGCCATCACCCACCCAGCCTGCTTGCTATGATGGCTCCTGTGCCAAGCCCCCACCCCTCTCTGAAACACACCAGTGGGGAAAAAGCAATGTTGTCTACCCTAGAATTCTTATCCCCTGCTACTCTTGTGGCTAAGGGGGCTTGTGAAGGGCACATGTAGGGCCTCCTCTCCCACAGCTGTGGGCAGATGTGAGGCTGTCAGGGGTGGGAAGCTGTCTGTCAGGTACCAGTCTCAGGCCAGGCAGAGGTGAGGGAGCGAAAGGGGAACTGGCTGCTCTTCTCTAGGCAAAACTAAGCAAACTTAAAAAACTAGAATCAAACTTGTGGTCCCAAATAAATTATTGGCTGCCTAAACATAGGACTCACGCATCACTGTTCCTAGCCTCATTTTCTGAAAACAACAAAAAAAATAACTTACAGTGAGCTAAAAAAGAATTCTTTAAGAAATATCAGTTTTCATTTTCTCAATGTGATGACTCAATGTGCATCAGGGAGGGCAGATCTGCCAAACTCAGAGAGTGAGGCAGGGGGAGAATTTATGAAAGAAAAAAAAAAGAATATTTAGAAGATAGAAAAGTCTAAACGATCCACATGCAGCAGGGTCTATGCTATGGTTTTCTAAGAAGGCATCTATTTTCTTGACTGAGGAGAAGTTTGTATTGCATCGTTTTTTTAACTTTTTTATTTGAAAAAGTATTTAAAAGTATTTTAAACTGGAATAAAATCACATGTCAAGGTTTTAAACCACATGCAGGGGTGACTGTGAGGGGCAGATGATGAAAGCTGTAATCAATGTAAGTGGAGTATAACAGACCTGAAGATTTATGAATGGACAATAAATTACTCCCTCTCTCTTTTATCTACCTATCCTCTTCTTGTATCCTGTAAGACCATCTTAGTTATGAATATCTGATTCACACACTTTTGTTAACCTGATTAATTTTACACAATGTGAGCAGTAGTAGCAGTACCAATAAAGTATTTAAAGAACATCTTCCAGTTAAATGTCCAACTCATTCTCCTCTTTCCAAAAGTTGCTGCCACCAGAAGAATTAAAACTTACCTTCAAAACCTATAAGTTATTTAGATCTACAGTCTGCCACTTTATGGGGACACCGGTAATTTATGAAAGCCCTAGACTTGGGGATTCTGTGACTGAGCCCAGGCTGTGCTTGGTAGCGTGACTCCTGGAGCTGGCTATGATTTCAGTGTGCAGAGTTACAGAAATGGGTGCCTCAGAGTCACTGCTACCACACACCGTATGTTGCTGCTTATCTGTGGCTTTTCTTATTTGGCCTAGAGACACATTTCTCTAATTTATGCAAAGCAGAAGTCAACAAAACAGATTCTTCTCCAATTACATTTTCATTTCACTTGATTTTATTTTTTTTTTCCCCTGCTGCAATATGTTTTACTTTTGTTCATAACAGAAACAAAGCCAAAAAACCCACCAAAAACACAAGACAACAAAAAAAACCCCAAATAAACAAATGGAAAAATCCCTACCTTTAATGTTTGGAAAAATTTCTCTGAGATTATATATTGCCTCATGCACTAATATACACAATTAGAAGGAAAAGAATGGGTGCATTCTTTCAACAATAAAAAATTACTTAAATCACTGAAATGCACTAAGACACACAGAAAAAATGACAGTCTTGGTTAGTTTGAAGGCACAATAACATTTCTCAATAGTATGAACAATGTCAAACTTCTAGGGTGATGGTGAACAACAGCTAACTAGCAAAGATAATTAAAAAACTGTGTACAGGTGGTAATGGCAGATGCAGGTGGAAAGTGTCAGAAGTAGGCAGTCAGGAATATTTTGGAAAGATGCACTCTACCTGTGTAGCCCAGCGAATTGTCACCATTATCAGAGGTGGGGAGTGGTGTCCCGCTGTCGGTCCCCCTCTCTAGGTCGTCGGAGTCTGTCGGAAACAACACCAGAGCTGCTGATGGGGTCACAGTTGTAACAGTAGTTGCCATTTCGATCACAACACGTCCAGACACAATTAACTCCACACATGACAGCAAGAGCCACAGTGCCAGCGCACGGCACACTTCATCCTTCCCCTGCCTGCATGGTGGTACACAGTGAAAGGTGGCTGGGAGCATTGCCTGGGGTCCCCAAAATGCTGCCCGCTGTCCTTCTCTGCCCCTTCCAAATCTCACTCTGCAGCCCGCCAGGCGCGGTGGCCACCCTGCCAACCAGCCAGCACAGGCTGTGGTGAGCATATGGGGACAGGAAGGCAGGAGAGCTGAATGCTAGCATTGCTAATTTTCCACCTTATTGTTAATCAAAGCTATTGACTGTGATCACTCCCCATCATCGCTTCATCTCCTGGCAATTACAGACTCAGGGGACTTCACCTCTTTGTGGCGAGGAGGCGGGGGGGACAACTGTGTCTTGGCAAGCACGGAGGGGAGGAGCGGGGAAGACTGCTCTACCTCTCTGGAAGATGGAGCAGTGGAAAGGGGTAGAGCCCCTCTGTGAAAAGGCAACAGTTTAGCAACATAGGAATTAAGACACATTTTCTGAGTTGAAAGATGCTTGCAAGAATAAAATTCAATTTTGATGTCACATTAAAAAAAAAAGGGAAGGGAAGGCAGCTGGTCAGATAAACACATAAATTAATACGTGTTTTAAAACCCCAAGATCAATTGCTGATCAAAACACCACAAAACACCACAAAGATAACTCATAATAATGAACTAAATAATTCAAAGCAAAAAATATCATAAAAATGACAGTGGCTCTGAAAACAAAACAGCACAACCCAAAGGAATTTGTTGTCAATATTACTAGATCTTTTCACTCTCATCTATACAGCTCAATGCAAAACTGTTTATAAAACTTAAACTCTATTTTTAATATACTTTTGACAGTGCACTGTCCAACAGATAACCCCTAAAAACAAACATTCCTATTTTGTTAAAAAAAATCCACAAAACCAAAACAACTGCAAGAAGCAAATATCTTTGCAAGATTATCACTAACACAACAATAGGCTGCTTATTTCTTTTTTACTGTTGACAGGTGTCAGATAATTTATTAATTATTGTAAAGACCCTGGACAGGAAAGATGTGTTTTGCTCTCTCTCTCACACATATTCTTGACTTCTGTAATTACTTTCTTTTCAATAAAATCCACATACCACTAGAAATCATCCTGAAGTTTCACAACACACCTAAAACAATTATTTATGAAATCAAACAAGAAAAAACAGAAGTGGATTTTAAATTTTTTTTCTGGAGCCTTAATTTTGCTAGTTCATTTTAAAAATGTGATGCCAAATGTTCATATTCTCCATTTGTCTTTTAAGCAATCTTACAGGAACAGCATCCTTATGAATGGATATGTTTTTAATTACAAAGCAAAAACAGAAAGAAAACCAAAATCCTCAAGACCAATCCATTTAAGGGGGACTCACTAGAAAAATATTTCGAAAAAATTGTCAGTTAAGGAACTGATGTGCAAATTAAGAAAAGACAAAAAAAACCCAGCAAGCCAACCAAACACTATGGTGTGTCATCCTGGCAGACGAAGAAAGTGAAATATGTTCATTTATTGGTCCATTCATCTTTGCTGGCTTGCTAATGGCCAACGTCGTGTACATCTTTAAAATCTGTTCTGAAAATGTCTGTAAAGTGACTGGATCAACATTCTGCTTCTCCAGATTGCTCACTTATTTGCATTCAAGGGTGGATTGGGTCAGAGTTTTAAATCACAACAGTAAAGGACAGAAAGACAGGACTTTTAATTGAATTAAGAGGCAGAGGTTATGCCTACTTTTTTTTAGAGGAAATGTTTATAACCAACTAAAGAAAGTTCAAACTGAGATTTCAAGCAACAAACCTGCTGATGATAATTTTGAAAAATTAATTTCCTTCTAGGAGATTTAACCACACATTACTCAAAATTATGAAGAAGAAGGAAGATGCACTGAAAGCTACTGGAGTGTTCTACGTGTCAGTGTAATGTCTGGTGTCACGTGCAAAATATATTTGCATAGTGAAATCATCTTTTGTACCCAAGATATTCCCTCAAACATAGCATTGCCAACAATTTGCCAACCCTCCTTGTTACACCTCACAAAATGACTGATTCTAGCGTCCTTTAGCAAGACTCACTTAGGAGTATAGTTAGAAGTCCCCATTTCAGAAATTATGTGCATTTAATACAGCCAACAGGACATGAGAGCAGCAGCTTTAGAAAACTAGGTTACAACTACTTGCAGCCCTTTAGGCACAAATATTTTGGCTTCAGTCCCTGCACTAACAGAAATGAGGGGATCAGTCTCATTTTCAAACAACTGATATTTACATAGTATCTGTTAGTGACAATGTACTTCCTATTTAAAATCCAAAAGCACACAGTCTTTATTTACTCTCTCATTCTTTGAGAAATGCTACTTTTGATTGAGTCATAAATAACATTATATTCAGCTAATGTTAAATTATGGTCTCTGGCTGGAAATGACTTTCACTAATGACAATCCTTGAAATTCAGCTCTTGCTGTGCGTGAATTCTGCCCTTTTCACTGAACAATAACTCTGCACCCAAGTTCTACATTTTGAGCTGTGGTTCCCTGCACTGGAGTGAATTTTATTTCAGCTCTGTCACAAGATCCAGCTTTGTCTTTGCCTGCAAAACTTAACAGAAAAGATAAAAAACTTAACAGAAAGAAATACCACAGACTTAAACAGCAAGTTTCACCATGAGATTGCTGCAAAGATACTCTGTTGAATGGGTGGCAAAGGACCTCAATGTAAAGCCGTGATGTATTTACTACTACTTCCTTGCTGTAGGATGAGACAATTTTCCACTTGGCTTTACTAAATATAATGAACCTTTTTTTTTTATCATAATACTTTTTGAACTAGTTGCACTGCCAAAAAAAGTGAAAGGAATGAATTATATAACTTGGAACAATTCACCTGATGTATGAAAAATTTACAGCTCAGTCTGAGTCAAAGCAAGGGCTGAACTCAGTACCTCTTGTCTCTTAGAGAATGCCATAATCACTCTATAACAGGCTTCACAGAACTGACAAACAAAGATGTCCCTCAAAACAAGTGAAAGTCTTGGTTGAATTTCTGTATCAGACAAGAGGAATTTAAACCAAGGTCTCGGATATCCTAGTTGCTCAGAAAAGCCTATTTGCAGTGAAATAAAACTTACACTTTAAAAAATGCCTAAGCAGTAATTGGTTTATTCATTAAGTAAAAAAACAAACAAACATAACAACCAAACAGAAAATTACTTTTTACCTGTAACTATGCAAAACTTCAGGAATAAAGTAAAAGGAATTCCCTACTACTCCTTTTTTTTTTTTTTTTTTTTTTTTTTTAATACTTCCAAACTGGTTTATTTTTGAAAAGAAAGATGAAAAGTGAAGCCTTGAGTACCAAACTGAAGAAAAGGAGTGAGCTACCCTTTATCCTTTTCTTTCACAGGAGCATTTGAGAGGTGTCTCATTTGAGAGAAGGAACACCCTCATGATGAAAAATACCTCGTTCCCTCTTTCTACAGCCATATTCAGATTCACCATTTTTTCAGTTGGACAAGTACATAAAGGCATTAAAAAAACCCAAGAAACTTCTATTTTGACTTGACTGGAGAGTGCTATGTCTACCAGCACTAACTGGTCTAGTTTTTGGTGAAATGGTTTCAAGTTTAGTCAGAGCAGCCCAAGAACAGATAACAGAGCAGCAACAGGATTTAGCTTGATGATACAAGTTGAAAACATGTTTAGGTAGTTCAATGGTAGTCAGATAGCACTAAAGAGGTATGTGAATATGGGGAAGCTTTTCCAATGAAATTTCCACTGAAATTTTATTGGAGTACATCAATATCCACTAAACACCACTCATTAATTTACGTGTCTTTAAGTTTTAAAATGACCAGAAAATGTGAGTACTAAATATTTACTATTGTTATTCATTCTTTTAGCTCCTATAACACCTCAGAACAGACACATTTATTTTTGCACGTACTTATATTAAAATGCTTTGTGCAATCATAACCTCAAATATTATAATAAATATGCTTTTAACCATGGTTCTGCTATTCATTGAAAATTCACCAGTGATTTCCACCCCCACACAGGTAACAGAAAGTGGTGCCATCAGTTACTCTTTCTTTTGTACCGAGGAGATATGTCTGTATGACACCTTTTATTGATGACATATCCTTAAAAGTCCCCAATGATTCAGTATTGATGTTCTGGTCCATCCTCCTGGAGGACGTAAAGACAAGTTGAAAAGACTTACACAGAAACAACTTCTTGCTACTGTTGGAATATCACTTGAGTTTTTACATGGGTGATTGTTTATCTGAAATGAAAGCGACCTTCTGAAAAATGTCTGACTACAAAAATAGTAATTGTTACCACATTTAATGTCAAAATATATAACTGTATTATTTCTTGTTACTTTTCTCTAAATTTCACTATCCTAAACAGCTCAGAGGTACAAAATTAGGAGGAAAGATAATGAACATCTTTTTGTAAATAAACATTAAGAAAAGATTAGGGTGAAACAAATTAATATAAACTACTATCAATATTAGAATTGTGTTCTACAAATTGGATCAATTCTCATTGATTCATTTCTAGTGATCTAGAGAAATTTAGGAAGAGACATCAGAAAAAAAACCCTAACTGTGACCACATCAAACCACAACCTCAGATAAGGAAATATATTAGTAGCTTGGTTAATTGTTTTTTGTTTGTTTGTTTGTGATTTGGTTTTGGTTTTGTCTCCAGCGTTTTGATTTATTCTAGGGTTTTCATTGGAGTTCTAGTAGAAATACAATATAATATGTCTTAAGGTTTATTTAATTTAATTGTATTTCTTAATTTTGTTATACATAATGACAAAACATTTTATGCTATCAGAATATAGATAAGTAAGGATAACACCTAAGGTAGAACCACCATTAAAATTAAATTAATGTATCTGTGAGAAGTAACTTTTGTAGAGGGAAGTACTATCTAAAATTTTATGTTTATTCAGAAAAGTACAGATAAGCTTTCAAGAATGTAGACCTATTCTTCAG
Organism: Apus apus; assembly: GCF_020740795.1. Taxonomy (NCBI): domain Eukaryota; kingdom Metazoa; phylum Chordata; class Aves; order Apodiformes; family Apodidae; genus Apus; species Apus apus. Next base: position 85,702,592 of record NC_067282.1, on the reverse strand, counting down.
ATCTGGAACAAAAAGAAAAAACTTCAAGCTATGTGCAGAATTTGGAACAATTAGGTCACCCTTAGACTATCACAGCTTTTTAAACACTTGCAAGTCTGTATCAGAAGCCTATGTAAGCACATGGCTGATTAATCTGGAGAATATTTTTACTGATGTTTCATATTAGCTGGAAGGAAGTATTCTATTATTTTTCATAAGATGTTCACATTCAGCCAGCTAACTTGTTTAAATTTCATAACTTCAGGGAATTATGACTACTTTCATCAGCTGAGAGAGAACTTCTCAAGAGATTTCTGATTACCGTGGGAACTACTATCAAGACATTTAAATAATAACTAGCAAAATATACAGTTGAAGAACAGGTTATGCAAGCTTCCCATACAATCCTCCAGCTCCACTGGTCTTCTTGCAATAATCCCCTAGCCATTGTAATAAAGTCTATGGGACTACACCCAGTTCTCCAGGCATTAACACCTGGAGGTGCTTCTGTGACTTTAGACCTTTAAGGTGGTTTTGAGGCTAAATTATGCAGCTGCTTTATAAGTAGTTGCCCCCAAAAGAGTAACAAAGAACTGGGTTCATTTTCTTTTTTCTGTAGAATGGGAATACAGAAAAACACCACCATGCTTAATTACCCCATATTTTATTCAGCTGAGTGGTGAACTTAGGAAAGGTGGTGATTCCCCTCATTAATGACTACTACAAACAATGAAAATGCAGGAACTGATTCAACACACCAACCCCACCAGCCTTACAGTCACATGATTTGGATTGAAACTACAATAAACATCATCATTGGAGGGGATGCCTGCAATTCAAGAGCTGGGAAAGCCCTTTCTTGTTCCCTTGCTTTTCTGTATGTGCAAAGTCATCTTCTGAGTCATCAAAGATATATCTGCAACACAGCTGTGTCATTTACATTTTACTAGTTGACCTGCAGAGCTCAGCACAAAGACTAATATTAAATCAATGTATGTCAATGCTTGTTTATAGGAAGAATGGACACACTTGCACTAATACGCTGTTCAGCAAGGGGATACATTGACATACTAAGTAAGCCTCTTAAAACTGCTATATATGCAAGAATATCTGATATCGGAAGAACCACAGGTCCTTTTTGTTTTCGTTTTTTTCAGAAGACAGTTCTGGCTCCTTTTCTAGCTGTGCTGGCTTGGTTTTTCCCCCTCTCCTTTTAGGAGGACAGCCTTTGAGCCTTTTAGCTGTTGCCAATGCATGTTTGCTACCTCCCAACAGTGACTTCAGCCACATATGATTATTCATACCCTTAGCACATGGATTTCTCAGAGGAAATATGCCCAGTTCTTGCTCTTCTGTGATTCCCTTCCTTTTTGCCTTTCATAATCACAGCCCTTTGGCTATGACAGAGAAGCCTGCACACAGGACACGTTCTGAAGGTCCTCTTCCTTTCATATTTAAGGCAACTCATGTTCTATTTAATCCGTCCTCTGCACAAGGCAAAAACCTGATAATTAAATAATTTTAAAAAGAGGTTTTAGCCCTGTTGTAGTTTACAAAAAAAGTATTTGTGGCCTAACAGAAATTAATTTAGCAAGTAGTGCACAGGGATGATTTTTAAGTTAAATGAAAGGGTGAATTGCCAGATAAACAAGTATTCACTCTGACTAGTAAAAAGAAAAACATACCATGTCAATCAGTACAGCTCTACAAGAATAAATTTACAAGCTACAAGCATTATCAACTCACAAATACATATCCATGCAAAGTAGTAGTACATCAAGTCTGTCCAGAATTCCCTTTCCAATTAACCTTCTAAGACACTGAATCACCCACAGATATCAAATGATTCACACTTGCTACACAACTTTTTAAATCCAAAGAACATTTTCTTTTACTCGTGCTCAGTAGAGTTAAGTACTTCAGGGTAGTTTTTGTCTTTTATTATTAGGTCATAGGAGTTCTTTCTATAAAGATCTTCCTAAGAGCTACTGCTTTTTTGCAGTGTAATGAAATGTATTCTACAAAGGAAGTTAAGTTCGTCCCTTGGAGAGAAGGCATACAACAGGTGTTCCTCCTTTCTTGTTTACCTGAGCTGACTACTTGCTGCTCAAAATCATATCCTTAAGAAAACAAATGATGGACCATGTAAGCATTTGCCTGGAAAAATTGATATTAGGCTGAAGTCCTTTCTTGTTAAAGCAGCAAAATGCTCCCATTGACTGTATGCAGTGTTATGTTAGCACAGCTGCAAATACTTCGGGGAAACGAAAGAGCCACAAATAAAGAATTAGCAATTACTATCTAGCTCATAATGAAACATACGTATGTCCCAATCAACTTAATAATTCTCAGCCTAAACCAGGAAATATTTATAAAATAGTGGTAAGTCAATGTAATAGTTCCTATTGGTCCTTTAGCATCTTCCAGCTAGGAATTTCATTTCTCAGTGTGATTCATTTCAAAAGAAAATACAGAGTCAAAATTTTCTCCAAGTTTATGAACTCAAACTCCAGATAAAATAGAACATAGATGTAATTAAATAGTCAGAATAATCAATAAGTCTTCAATCTCATCAGAATTCAGCTCTGCAAAATTAATACCAGATAAGAAATCACTCAACACAGCAAGGGGAACTTGGGTTTACAAGGATCTGCAGATTTCTCTAGATATTGTCAATTTGTAATATTGTGTACATTGAGCATGGGAATTACTAGCTAGAGGCTGTAATTTTGAAACAAAATAGGACCTTCAATAGATCCATGGGAACTGCTGAAATAATTAGAGCTGTAACTAGAAGCACAGAGCCCAAAGCAATAAAGTATGAACACTGAAAAATGTTATGTTTTAAACTACACAAACATAATGAGAAAAATGCCAGTGTAAATAACAAAAGCAATCACATCAAAATTTTGATGGATAAGACTATAAGGTTAGAAAAATTGACCAAATTACCTGTGTTTAAAAACCAACCAGACCTTTTGAGATAAATTACCCAAATGAGACACAACCTTATCAGAAACTTCACTTTATGTGCTGGCAGACACAGGACAATATATAAATAGCAAATGGAAGCAAACAATTAAGCCAACCTTAAAAAGGAAAACCAGAAAACCCACAGTGCTAAAGATCAGGGAATTAGACTCCTTGTAGACTCATTTATCATCACAGCAATGAACTGAAAATGGAAGCACAGATGACTGAGAAACCATTGTGTCAGATTTACTTGTAGAAAGTTTCCCAAGTATATCATTGCTGGCTAGGTCACAGCTTTAATATCTCAGAACTGAAGTACAACACTGTAAGAGTGACAGCTTGAAAAAAAGAAAAATTTCTTTAGCAAACCCCGATTGTTTGTTTGTCCTAACTTCATTAAATATGTTGGTGCAGCTGCTTTGGGCAGGAAATAAGAAATACTTCTGAAGCAACATTATACATATCATATGTTTCTAGTGTGATTGGTTCCATATTGTTGGGGCCCTCAAACGCCTCTAGCAGAGTTCCTCAGCACATTTCAGTGTGTCAAACTACATAAAAGTCATAACTAGATGCTTGCTACGGGTTTGGACGGCTGCTATCTGGCACAGAAACTCCAGCAGGGAAGACAATGCCCTGGCTTCAGTCTGAACACTGCATTCTCCTGCAAGCTGCCAATAAAGGCGTATGGCCTAAGCCCTAAGGTGGCTAGAGTCCTCAGCCCAGGGATGCCCCAGTTCAGTGGCAGTGGGGCCAGCAGCCCCCAGCCCTTGCTGGCAGCAGCAGGTGGGCAACAGGCTATTGGGAGCACAGCGGATGTGTCAATAGGCAAATCAAGTGTTCCTCAGCAACACCTTTACTAACTTGTCAATAGGGAAAGTTAAAATCAGGTTGGGTCTCAAGTTGAAAACTGACTCCAGTGAACCTTTAAAAACTAAGGACACAGAGCAGAAATGAAGTATACCACACAAAGGAGTATTTCAGAAGATCAAGTCACTGATAGACATGGAGCTGTGGAACCAGATCTGTGCACATAACACGTCAATTGCAAGCAACTGGTAGCTCTCAATTCAGTGGTACATCACTCCTACCACTGAATTTAAAAGACTGCATTCTGTATCTAAAGGTTTGCTAGTTTGGAACTTCTTTGTGTTATGACACTAAGCATTTCTAGGCATGTGAAAGGTTACTTCAACTAGTATACTAAACTTCTACCATACTACTCACCAAAATGGAAAATATTTAATATTATTACAGATTTAATATTATTTACATGTATTGACTTTGTTGGGAATGTAGTTATGAAAGATTACAGAAAAAGGAGATGATAACGAAACACAAGCACAAGAACCTAGTGAAAGAAAAGCATATTTAGCATATTAAGGGCAATCAATCATCTTTCATTTCTAGCAGGCCAGACTACAGAACATTCCTGTACAGAAAACACTGTAATTTCAGAAGGTGCTAGATATGAAAAAAAGAGACTAACACGTTGGATCAAATAACATATTCAGCTAGAGACTGATCTAACATTGAACACTGGTTATAAAGTAAAACAATACAAAGAAGAATGATGCTGTTTTATTGCACCAACTTAATATTTCAAATAGAAAAAAACAAAACAAACTGCCTCAAAAGATAGTGCAGAAATTTAAACTTTAAAACAAAAGAAGCAGTTTACCACATCATTCCCATTACTCAAATTTTACAGTTTATCTAACTCTACTGAAACTTGTGTTGTTGTCATTCTGCAACGGGAGGGTGATCAAGGAGATGTGATATGATCTTGACAGTGTAAAATCACAGATAAACGAGCGTTAAGTGTATTTAAGTGCATGTAAGTGATCAAAACTGAGTATAACTGAAGCATTAAGTAAGTCAGTGAAAAAGAGCTTACGTCTGAGAGACAGAGACTACTTCAAGACTACTTCAGCAAAAGCTTCATAAATGGTTAAATATTTTAAAACATTTTCTTAGCTATAAAGGACTGAGTGAGAACAGAAACATTTGTCACTAGAAAGTATAGAATTAAACATTATCTAAGATGTTTCCCCTATAGTTTTTTTTCTCAGTGGTTATGGGAAATGCCTGTATTTTTGAAAATGCATTTAGTCTCAGAAAAGAAGGCGCTGATACATAGTACATAAAGAAAGTTATGTTCAGTGATGAAATGTAAACCGGGTTAACAAAATTGAAATAAAGAAAAAAATAAAATCTCCCATAAGCTGACTGAATATTAACTAGTTTTACACTGACTGGCACTCATGCCTGAGAAGTTTCCCTGGGTAAGCTCCTATTTAAGCTCTTATCAGCTTGAAACTTGAACATAATCATGTTTGCCTAGATTCAGGCTGAGTGTGTCTCAGGGTCCTGCCTCCCCAGTCATCTCAATCAGAATCCTAGACAAAACCTTCCCTATTTTCCTTGCAGCCTCCCACCATGGGTATTTTTCTCAAGGCAACCAAAAGACAGAAGTTAGTGTGTGGCAAAATCTTGTCCTAATATGCAGAGAAAATGTAACTACATCTTAGGCTCGCTGGTTCAGACACAGCTTTGAGACTCCTTCCATTTTTCTTTAAGAATTTGGTTGAGGTTAGCAAGTGAATTCAGAAGACACTTGAGGATGGTACCCAACAGATGTGCACTATGTGATAATGGAAACACTGTTCTGTAGAAAATCAGACTAAAGTAGAACACTTCCAGGCCCTTCTCCATTCCTCTCAGCTGACTTTATCAATATATATTTCACAATCTGCATTAGTAACATTAATACAAATTATGTATTTCATTAATCTGAACAATTATAAAGATTCTTACAATTGAAAAAAAGACCATTTGTAAGAAGAACATTGATAAAAAATGTTATAAGCACATGAAGATTTTTCTGATGACACAGTATCAAGGAAAATCTAGTTGAATTTAACCTGACCCCTCATCTATCATATCCTGTGGGTGAGTCAGTTAATGACTGTATTGATTCTCTTTTGTGTTCATTCTTATATACATCATCCAACCAAAGTGAGAGAAACCATAAGATATTAAATTTAGAGAAAAATATTTCATAGAGAAATATTTGAAGTTGCAGCTAAGAATTATTACTATACAATAGATTTGCTGTACTGAAATCATAGGACATAATTATATAGTCACAGTTGGACATATCACACAATGCCTGGCAGTAGTGTAATGCTAGTAACTAAAATGGACTTCAGCAGAATTGTAAAAGATGAGTATCTGATACATGTTAAGCGCCACATTTCACTAAACTCCGGAGCACTGGACTGGCTTGGGAATTTGATAATTCAGAGAACAATGATGAAATTGGTACCTGAGACCACGGTTTCTCCAGCCTACCAGTAACTGAAGATGAGAAGCAGGAAAAATATTCCATTTCTACATGCATCTAATTTCACAGGCATTTTATGGAGCTTGTTTTTTTTGCTCTTACTCAAATGTTAAGAGCAGAAAACATGACTCCTACTGTAATATTTTTCTGTTTTGAAGCAAGGTTGATCAATGAGAGAAATGGAAATTATCTTTCTTCCACAGGGAGAAAGGAGTCTCTGCACTTTGTGTGATTAGCTTCAGACTGTGAAGAAAGGTATCGAGTAGACTGAACTAGTATGTGACTAAAACACAGCAAACATGTCTAATACTACCCTATCGACAAAATACTTCTTTTAAAAATACTGGAAGCATTGTCAGTTTTTTCTTTGACCTTCCTTTCACAAAATGAAACGGTTCTATCTTTCTTATACAACTGGTTTTAATTTCCCAACTAAACAGCTCAACTAAAGAGTAATCTTTGATTCCTAGACCAATCCAATCAATTATTATTTTAAAATTTGCATATTTAGAAAGCTTAATCTTTGCAAGGATCTTCTGGGCATTTTCTTCATTTAAAAACCTCTTTCTCAATCAAGTGTGAACTCTCCTGTATTTCTAGTGTTTCAGGTTGTTTGGTGTTTCAGGTTTAGTTAACAGCAAAGAAAACAAAGCTGAAGATGCATCTTCGTGAAAACTGTGTTCACACAGCCTTCCATGAGTTGCTGAAAGGTCACTGTGCTAAGGGAGGCTGCAAGAAGAGAACACACATTCGATCCAGTCTGTGGCTCCTTTTAAGGAAACAATTGATTTCTTTTGTATTTTTATTACTAGAAAAACTGAAAACAGATATCTGAGGAAAACAGAACCAGATCTCCCACTGCAAGGACACTCAGAAAAATCTGGTTGGTGTCTCATGCAATGCTAAACCACAGGGGAAAACCTGGGATTGAGAAGAGCCCCTGACTGCTGCAGCTGGGGCTGGACCCTGCAGAGGTCAGGGAGGTGTGGCGGTGCCTCCAGGGAGAGCTTCCATGGGGCCCTACAGAGCTGAGCTACAGCTGCTGCTGCTGCTGCTGCAAGGGGAGGAGATGAAATTATAGCATGGAGGGGGGAGGCAGGGAGGGGAGGAAAGCAGACGGTCTGAAGGGATGAAAACACCACAGTTTCACTTTCATCCCTCTAATACTCGCAGGAATCGCTTTAGGTGGATGAAGGCCATCTCTTGAAAGTCTTGATTCCTCTGTTTTTATGCTTTGTATTTCTACAGAGAGTAGAAATGAAGTGATAATGAATGATCATTAAAATAATTCCAAACTGTCATTTAGATCCCAATGAAATGGGTACACCCTGATACATGTTACTTCAGCAAATATTGTGACTAGGTATTTTAGTAAATATAATCAAGCAACAGACAGCTACAAGATGACACTGCTCTTCAACCAAAAATCCTTGCAAGTAAAAAACTCCTGTACAGTCTTACGGTTACAAAAAATGCAAACTTGGAACTTAGGAAATTGCTGATCTTACTACAGTTTCCCCAGGCATGTTTTAGTCATTAATTCCATAACCATATCTAAGTATTCCTACAGTGTAAAGAACAGACGATGTTCAGTCAATAAGCAACTATGCAGTGTATGATTTCTCCTTGTTAATACATATTCCAAATACTGCTCTAATAATAGTTTCATTTTGCTAAGTGACTTTGTCATATGGTAATGGAAGTCCAATAGTGTTTGAAATATGAAGACCCTTAACACTGATTAGGAATCAGACTTCTTCAAAACTAACAAACTCACAGATGCTACTGCTGAATGTTCTGCAAATCTGAACTAATATATTTTCCCCAAGAGCCTGCGAGATGGAGGAGGTACTGTTTTTATCTCCATTTTAAAGCTTTAGATCTAGGATGCCACAGCAGTTAGCATCAAGTTCTCTGAAGAAAGCTATTTTCAGTCTTCTACCACCAAGGCTTCCAGCTTCATGTCTAAAAGCCTGTAATGCTGGAGCTAGTACAGGGAGAAGAGAACACCAAAGAAGTCCTAATGCTCTCTGTCCTAATACCCTAATGATCTCTGCTGCCTGATAGAATGATGTTGACTAGTTTAAAAGTTTAGCCTAACTGGCCCAAGGGAGCAAGTACACCAAAAATGTTATGAAGCCCAAGTGAGGACATCTCCTGCCTTCATAAACATTACTAGACCAATAAATAATGATTTGATTAACCTATGAAGGAACGTTTCCAGTCTTAGTAAAGGATTAATAAGCACAAAATACATTTGTCACTTCCACCAAATGTGTTAAAATGACAGAATAGTTAATCTGTAATATTCTGATTAAAACTCGTAATTAATATCTACTTTTGCAAAAATACATTTAAATGTTATATTCAGTCTTTAAAAATCTGGGTTTATGTTTGCATGGCTAATATGAAATCAAATATAAAATACTTTTATTTCTGTCTTCTATTTTTCACTCTTCAGTCCTTCTCTCAAAAAAGTAAAAATGTAAATCCTATTGCCATTTGTAAGTATGCATGTGGAAGAAAATTGATTGCTGAGGCAAAGTTCTGTATGTGCTGTGGAAAATAAAGTCATTCAGACAAAGGTTCATTTTATTTAAAGGAAACAGTTTGTGACTGATTGCTTGGGAACAAAACAAAGGAAAAGTTATTTTAGAGAATGTATTGGCTTATGGAATTAAGACAACTTAAAGAAAAGAAAATCTTAAGCAGAGATAGGTATTTTGAGAGAAAGACTGTAAACCATCTCAGCTGCTAACTTTTAAAATCAAGTATCTTACTATGTCACTTCCTTGTTGGGTTACCACAATCAGATCAATAATACTCAAATCCAGACAGGTACTAAGACACCAGATGCCTCTGTGGATCTATTCCCAAGTCTCTCTTTAACCAAATTATAAAACAGGAATAAAGGATTCCTGAATTATAAAATATGGATGTCCATATCAAACTTAGATGTGACTTAATGTATTTGTTATGACTATAAATTACACGATCAAAAATGTTTCAGTAATAATCTGAGAGGGTTTGACAAGTTATGAGGCATAAGTTTATCTAAGACATTTCTTAACCACTTAACCTTCTTAACTACTGAAAGTTGAAGAACTGTGTAAGTACAACCCTTATCTTATTAGTCCTATACTTTGAAGAGAATGTTGTATTTGCATTGTAATTACCTCTTCAGAAATGTCAGCTGCTGCACCCTGTAAAATAATTAGTTTTATTATGCCTAACTTCACCACTCCTCCTGAAAGCCAGCACTTTTCTCTGAGAGTGTGTAGGTATTCAGTGTTCTATAAAATAAAGATTTATCTTATATAACACCATTCATGTTTTAAAGGCAATGACAGGGATTTTCTTTGACACAAAGAGAAATACTCATACGTTGAGTATTTATTTTTTTTCTTTCTGCAAGACTCTTAAATGGTTGACAACTTTGTCCTACAAACTCAACTTTCTTAGTATGAGACTCTCTTAGTATGAGACTCCTATGCTAGAAAATCTAATTATGCTTAGCAAATATGAACACCATCCTAACAGATTATGTTTTGTCATTAGTATAAACTAGTGTCAAAATTGTTTCTGGTATTTCTGTATTTCTGTGCTACTACAGAAGCCTCTAGGAACATTTAAACATGACATTTTGCAACACCACTCAGTGCAATCCTGAACTGATACAAGTCCAAAATACTTTCCTTCTCCCAGTGTCTCACTGAATGCAAACCCCACATCTGCAAAACCCTATTCAGCACCTTCTGAGACTGTTGACTCAGGTTCTACTAATCTGTGCTATGGAATGAACTGCAAAATTACAAGTTGTTTTTAATTCTCTATTATGCTGAAGCACCCTTTGTCACCAAATTGATTTCTGGGATCATGTCCACGTGAAGAAGACACAACATTTTTTTGTTTGTTTGTTTGTTTTTTTGTTTGTTGGTTTGGGTTTTTTTTGTTTGTTTAAGGAATTTGTGACCCTTTAAATATACCAAAAAGTCTAATTTGGAAAGAGTAAACAATGACATGGTCTAAATATTTTCCTTCATGAAGCTGAACAAGCTGCAGCATGCCCAGGTTATTCTCAAGACAAAGAAGTCCAGACAAAAAGATCTTGGCATCCACAAATGCCATATGGAGTTTCCATGTGTCATTGCTGTATGACAAAATTACATCCTTTCCCCCCCGCCCCCCCCAATATATTTATAATATACTGACATTTCTGCCAGTTCTTTTTCTTCCAAATCTGGGAGGAGGAGAGTTAAATTATTCTTTTGAGTCCAGAAGCAGAGAAAAATAATTAGCTTAAAAAACTCCAGCCATCATCTGAAATGGCTTTTCCAGGCATAAAACTGCACATTATTAAGGCCTAGCATTGTGGGACTTTCCATGGCTTGAGGCTAATGCTCTCCCTAAGCAAAGCTGAGGATCCATCCTTTCTCATGCCTTGATGCTCCTGTTTCTAACCTTCACAGTTTGTTAGTGAGGTGACCTTCAACCTTTGATCCTTGAAAGGCTATTAGCAGTAACTCCAGGAGATTTGCATCAATAGCATGGCTGCAGGAGAGCATTCCCAGGTGCATTCTAAATGCAATTTATCACATTGTTGTACAATTAATCACTGGGATATCACGATACACTCAGAATGCATATAAAAATATTATAAATACATGTGTGAATAAATAAAAATTCACATTTAGTGTAGGTAAGTCAAGTTGTATCCACTTTGCTGCTATGACCCCATTTATGTACGGATTCCCCAGTTATCCTAATCCAAAAAAAGTATTTATGCAGGTACTTTGCTTCAAGCAAAATCTTAGTGTCATAAATGTGGAGTGTTCTCTAAACAAAGCTATAGAAATCAATGACACAAACTGCTAGAGAAATTATCTATGTGTTTCAGCAGCTTTTGCTGAATTGGGACCTAATCCCAACCCTTTACACTACAAACTAACATTTTAAAATTTGGGACAGGTTTGACTATGTGTCAGGTAAACAATTCAACACACCTGCCATGTTTGGTGCATTACTGTAATATCAATAAATAATAACATCCCACAGCCTGGAGTTATTTAGAAGAATTGCCAGTGATAAATAATTTGTTTTTTTTTCTCCTTTTTCACTGTAATTTGTACCAGTTCTTCTCTTCAAGATTCTCAATTATATTTCTAATTGGTGTCCTCCAAAAGATTTCTTTCGGGATAAAAGGAAGATTTTTATGGTGCAAATGTGTCACACTAGGTAAATTCTGCTGTGTTTGATGTAGCTGTAAAACAAAAGCATACCTGATGTAGTAGTGTATCTAGATACAATATTTGGAAACAATCCTGAAATAATTCCTCTTTTTCTATTTAAATAATAATTACAATGAAAGTGTATGCCAGAGATAAGAAGAATAAGGGCTATGATAACAGAATGTCCATAGAAGTTGCCAAAATAATGCTCCTTAGAGCAAGTAAGACAAAGCATTGTTTTACTGAGTTTATGGAATTGGAAATATATATATTTCAAGCATAACACAATATGATTCAAAACAGCTGACTTTTCATTATAAAGAGTTGAGAAATTACTGACAGTTACAACTTAAAATTACCCCATTGACGTAACTGTAACATGAACCAAAAGCCTCATCTTGCAAAGACTTTTGAGCTTTCTATTACATGCTGTGGGAAGCCCCATTGACCTCCTGGCTTTCAAGGTTAAGCAGGCAACTATGTCTTCTCCTCTTGATAGCTTAGTTGACTTGCGATCTAGCAAATGAAGACCTAAAAATTACCAAGCTTAAAACAAAGCATTTTTATTTGGGGCCAAATAATTATGTGGACTCAAAGGAAAGGAATGATAGATAAGGAGAGTAGAGTCACAAGGATGGAAGAATGAAGAAAAAAGTCAGGTTGAGAAATGAGCTCCAGCTGCTAACTCATAGAAATATTTCTCAATAAAGTTCATGAGGTTTTACACAAGGATACAGTAGTGTGTGTGACTGCTGAATAGTCCATGGATTAAGAGCCACAGACACAGATATAATCCTTCCTGAGCTTTTAGATTTTAACTATTATCAAGCCTGAAAGCTTCTCTTTTTGTTTTGTTTTTGTTTAGTTCTTTTTCTCCAATAAAGTTTATGGGCTTTATAATATGCACTTATTTAGTCTGTACAGTACCCTTTGGTGATATTACTACATGATCAGTCATAAAGAAAGGCAAGTAAACATTTTCTAGACTATTTTTGTAAACTTAAGTAGCTGAAAAATAAATGTTGAGTCTACCTAACAAATACCTTCATCAGTACTGAGGGAAAGATATAAAACCTACATAAACATAAAACTTGCCTCTAACTTTCTGCTCCTCTCATTCCAAAGTTTCCATTTAAGACAGCAATCCATGCAAAACCTTTCTTGAAGTTTCTCCATTGTCATTAGTATTAGAGTTGCATCACTGACAACACCACTACAGTTTAAAACACCAAGATAATCAAAGTCCTCCATTGTTACAGTCTCCAAATAGTAGTATTGATAGGATGCATAAAAAGTTCCAACTTCAGCAGAACATTGGACAGACATTTAGGTTTATCCCTCAAACAGCAGTTAAGCATATACTTTGTTAAGCATGTTTAAGAGACATTTATTTCAATAGAACCTAAGCATGTGGTTAGCTGCAGTTACAGGCCTTGCCAAATGAGGATAAAAGTGCTCACAAAATTATGATTGCCTCTACATTTGAATTTCCTGGTGACTTTTAAAGACAGACTTTGAAAATGGTTTGTAAATATATTCCTTTATTCTTGCATATTCACTAATAGACTTGTGCTGGAGAGTCCTATAACAGTACTGTGCATATTCCTCTGATCGTACAAAAAATTCAAAATACCTATTATTTGCAATGTCTTGCCTGTAAAATGAGATGCCAACTTCCATGATCATTTGCTATTCTCTCTTTAGAAAAATTTTATACCTTTTAAACCTCCTAATTACAATAACAAATACAAAGTCCTTTTTAGTAATAAGGAAGGAAATGGGCACAGAATCATAATAAAGAAAAGCCAGCTGAGGAGCCTGCTAGAAAACAATACTATGTATAATTGTGTTTAATTATGCAGAATTAACAAATGGCAGCAGCACTGGTTGTGTTACTTGACCAAGGCTCTTTGCCAAGTAAACAAGCTGGTTTTAATGTAGGAAGTAACCCATTCAGTTATCTGGCGCCTTTGAGAAAGGCCCTGACTGCTGCGTTCTCCATCTGTGTTGCCAAAAACATTTAGCAGAAGAAAGAAATCTGTTGATTTGCTAAAGCAAGATAAATGTCAGTCATTGATATGGGTGAATGCACCAATAAGATCATAAAAAAGTTTTCTAAACATTTTATTCATCTGGAGCCAATGATTTAGTAACACCATGAGAGCTCAAAATACTAATTAGTATGAATTTGCAGGGTTGATATATTATACAATAGAATATCAAACATGTTTATTTGAATATATTACCTCCACTAACCCCTCCCCTCTCCATAAACACATATTTGAATGTATTTAAAAACATGTTTAAATATTTATGATCTCTAAAGCCTCATTATGTAATTTTCTCCTATGGTAAGCAACTAATTTGCATTTTAAAATGAACACAGGTTTGCTGATACATGAGAGGTTCCCGGAGAGTCAAGGTACCCCGACTCAGAACTGATGCCTTTAACAAACCTGAGCACTGACCTCACCAGTAGCTCCTCCTGCTTCCCCAACACTGTGGTCTGCCAAACAAGAGATCTGGCCTGGCACACCTGTGACAAGGTGTGCTGATCTGGGGAAGCTCGCATTCAAACTTTTAAAATTAAGTACAGATTAAAAAAACCCACAAAAACTTGCAAGGAGAAGGCAACAAAAACTCTAGGAGATTCCTACAAGTATGTAGCAATCTGCCCCTTCTGAACTTCTCTTTCACATGTAGGTTTCTTTGAGGGTTGTCACCATGAGAATGGTAACAGCAGCAGATGATCATCAAATGAATGAGAATTTTAAATGAGAAGTTCATTTATACACATATATTTGCAGGAAGGCAGAAGACCTATTGAAAACCATGCAGAGAAGCAGAATATGGGTTTTGATAGAACACAGAATACAGACTGGAAGTAAAAGGGGTGGAAAGTCTCTGTCAAACAAACTTCTCTATAGATTTGCATGGATTCAGGTTCACTTGAGTAGCTGGAGCTGGTATCGTTAAGATCCTGACTAGTTTTCTCTTAGGTCAGACCAGGATTCAGATTACTGCAAGGTACGGTGAGCTAGTTTCATCTGAAATCCTGGGAGAATGGTGAGTTTTGCCCAGTCTTTCTCAGGAAGAGTCACTGTCACAGAAATTTGGTTGCAGCTGACGAGAAACTAAGAACATAAAGACTGGTCTTTGCTTTCAGTGTTTCTCAGGATGACAGGGTACATGAAAACCAGGGACACCAACCTGTGGAGCACCAAGTGCAACAAAGGACTAAAGAGACCCATTTTACTACCTTAAAAATAATAAGCTTTAGAATTTAATGCTAATTTTAACCTCCACCTTTACTGGCACAGAACGGCAGTTTTCTCCTTCCTTTTTTTGCTATATTTTCTCAATGGCATTCAGCATCACAAAAAAACAATTCTTAAATCCACAGAATGTTATGTTTGGAAATATAAAGTTTAAATAAAAATGCCCCTCTGTGTCTGTGTGTGTATCAGTATGAGACTTCACAAAATTGAGCTATTTCCAAGGCAAACACAAGTAAATCTGGACATCCTCATCTATTCAATATTTTATAGGCCCAGTAAAACTTGATCAAAATCCACTTATACTTGTCGGTTGTGTGACCTAACCTTTAGGGAAGATTAATTAGATTAACAGACAACATACTGTAGATTCCAGTACTTCCTCAATGGCTATTAAATTACACAGAAGGAATTATGTTTTAGGGCCCTGCTTCCTTAAATCAAATTCCAGCCCTGTCACCTTTCTTTCATTTATTAGACTGCAAAGCTCTTGCTTCTTTCGTAATAAAAACTGAACCTCTGTTAAATTCCATCCTTAGTACTTGAAGTTATTAATGATTACTGTGCTTAGGATCAGATAACTACAGAATTGAAGTCTTCACTGGGAGAATAAGGTTCATGACAGGTATCCTACCAAAGGAATGAAAAGGTGTCACTTAATTTGTGAAGAGGCAAGGAGTAGTGGAGTACTCTCAGTTTTAAGAGAGCGGTGAAATCCCACAGCAGTGGAAAAACAGAGTGGCTGCTGATGTGGCAGAAAGAAGTACCCAAACTGGAAGAAGGAGGCCTGTTCAGCTCCCACTGTCAAGACAAATAACACTAATGTGTGGAATGCCTCCTGGTTAAGGCATGGAGTTGAGTAAATTTGGCTTAAGAAATACCTCTGCAGCTTTCCTAGCATATTTTCTTTTTTCTTTCTCAAAATGTTGTCCAAAGAGTAAGCAAAGTTTTTTGTGCACTTGCCCTGTATTCCCAGACACTAGGGAGCTTGGATACACCCATAAGCATGTGCAGAATATCCAGCATTGCCTAGAAAGCACCAGAGAACCTGTATACACACATCACAATGCAACAAGCTGAAGAAAAGAGACAAGGATCTGGGCTTTCCTACACTCACACCTACCTATAACCTGTTCCCAGGATAGTGTAAACAGCACAACAACTAAGAAACATAGGTAAATATGTCAAGCATAAAGAAATTAAGAAGATCTGAGTTCAGATCTTCATTCTGAAAAAGCTGTACAGCTAGGAGGAATATAATAACAAGCAGCACCAAGGGAATTACTCGGTGCTTCCATGATGTAACAAGAGACAAAAAGATGAAATATGTGACACAAGAATGACTATGGACATACTATCTGCTGCACACTCTTCCACAAAAATTGCAGCCTGCTACTGCTGTTAAAATTGCTAGAGACACTGAAAAAGTTAGTATGTAAATGTCAGTGACAATTTTTTTAAGTTATCAGGATGCCTGGACTAGATAGGAAGCAGTGCCACACAATCTGGCATGAAACACACCACTGTGCGCCTAGTCTCAGTCCCCATTAATGTTCCAGGCATTATGAACAGTATTCAGGAATGTCCCATTAGGACATCAGAAAGACCTGTCATCATCAAGACAGCACACTCTTGGTCTTTTTTCTCTGCAGCTCATTTCTGCTCTGCAATATTAATTCCATGCTACATGCCTAGCTTGCTCACTGCATTTACTGCTGATGCTGCTCTTTCTGTGCTCCCTGTATTGCTATGTATGTTAAGTATGTGCTGCCAAGTCCCCTTACAGTTAGTACAGTTGCTTTAGTAGCTACAGCAATCCATGGCTCCTAATGACAGGCCAATTATCTTTGAGGGTAGCAACTTACCCACAATGGTATTTCTCAAAAATTACGTAATTAAACCCATACGGCTTCAGTAAACAGCAAAGCAGTCTTCAAGAAAAAGCTTGATGAATAAAGACAAAAAAATCCTCTGGCTTTATTTAAAATATGCTTTAGCCACCTACTTGTATACATTTTTAAGAGAGAAATTTCATTTCAAAATCCAAGCAGGCAGGCCAGAGCCTTCAAGCAGCCTGAGACAAAGAGGGTTTGGAGCAATGGGATGGAGGGATGAAATAGCAAACCCTGACAACCCTGCACTTGTGATCAGGTAGCAGAGCCCAGGAGGGGAGCCCAGTAACGCAATTACGAGCAGGTGACACATGCCAAGAGAAACTTCAGTCTTCAGGCAAATGCTGCTAGAGGGACTTTGACAGGTTTTAC
Organism: Apus apus; assembly: GCF_020740795.1. Classification (NCBI taxonomy): domain Eukaryota; kingdom Metazoa; phylum Chordata; class Aves; order Apodiformes; family Apodidae; genus Apus; species Apus apus. The sequence goes on along the minus strand of NC_067282.1, from coordinate 85,685,527 downwards.
AGAGGCTGTGCTAACTGATCAGAACTTCTTCAGGACATGAACTGAGCCCCGTGTCTGGCATGCAGTATGACAAGCTGTGAGGCCTTCTTACTAGAATCACGGCAGTGCGTAAAACCATTTTTTCTCTAGTGTTATTCTTTGTTTTGGACTTTTGTGTTCTGCTGGTGCTGGCATCTTTGTGCTTTTGCACAGTGAAAAAAATAAGAGTGTGAATATTTTACACTACCTATTCTTGCCGTCTTAATTTGGATGCCATCTACACCCCTGAGGATCCCTCCATGGTGGGAAATGCCTTGACAGTGATTTAAAACATCTGAACTACAACTACCGTCTGGAAGAGTCTGTCCTAATGTATTAAATACTTGCTTGAGAAGCAGATAAAAATGCAGCCTTAAAATAGGTGATATGATACTGCACTGCAAATAATGCTAAAGGGTTGCTAAAGGGTTTCTGCCAAAATGCTTTCAATTCTAAATAAGAAAAGGAGGAAAACAGACAGCTTCATTTGCCAAATGCCACAAGTTAGCAGCAGTGAGGGAAACACTACCCAAGCTCTGTTCTCCATTTACTAGACTTCATTTGCACAGCCAAAGACTTCTGTATGGCCACATTTTGAAGTTAAGCAACACCACCCCCCTAAAAAAAATTCTATCATGAATATTAGAAACAAACCAAACCAAAACCAAACAACCTCCTTATTCTCTCTTTGAATCCTGGAAAAATAAAATACTTTAACGGCTTCATCTTCTTACTGAATCTGCATTCTGAGCTCCCATTTGATTACCATAATGAGTCAGGGGGGAAGCACACAGTGAAAGATAGATTCTTTAAATGAAAAAAGGAAAAATTCTTAGTGTCACAGATGGCTGTCAGGATGAAATGGAGCTTCTGTCTGCTGAGGGAATCAGACATTAGTGTGAAATCTGAATAGAAAGGAATATAGCAGAAGGCAACATTTGTAAAGGAGTTCGCCACCAACTGGCATTGTGAGGGTTAATTTACTGCCAGGAACTGCTGGGCTTTTCATTCTCAGTAGACACACAATAGACAGATCCCAAAAGTACCCATCATAATCACAGATGCTGGGGATTAATGCAAAAATGAAAGCTTCATGAATATTAAAAATATCAAAACTGCTAATGATGTAGCAGAGTTTGGAATAACAACCAATCTGAAAATCTAAGTGTGTGCCATGCAGACATAGTGAGACGCTGTCTTTTTAAAACTGATTAAACCTACTCAATTTGTAATAGAATGAGGTTTATGCATATTAGGAGCTGAATTGACTGCCAAACTTTACAAATTGCAAGGGCTAATTACCATAATTAAGCTTTGGATTGAAGAAGAAAATTCCATTTATCTCAGAATGACTCAGTGGAACTTCAACAAAGAAGGCAAAGTACATCAGATGGTTTGGCCTTTTTTATCCTTTTTTTTTTTTTTTTTTTTTTTTTTTCCCCTCCATTCTTCTAAGTGGTGTTTCAAAGCAGTTGTGAAAAAAATAATCAGAATGACAGCATAGAAATGCTTTTACTTGAAAACCAGAAAAAATGCATAGATTAGGGATCTGATCAATTTTTTTGTAAAACCTCCCCTAGCAACTATTAAAGTAAAAGGTTAAATTTTCACACATAAAATCTGAGTCTGGGGTAATGCAAAGCCACATAACTTTTATAACCTGAAGCTACATATAATTCCTGTAACTATGCTTCATCAGTTTCCTGGAGAGGACACTGGGCAGTGTTTGATGCACTGGACCCTTCTTCTGCTATACATGTTTGCTGTTTGCCCTCTCATGCTGACACAGAGAAGTTACCTTGAAGGATGAAGTAACAGCTACCACAATTTAACATAAAGATTACATGTTATTGTATGACTTTGAGCTGGATCCAAAGTCTTCCACTAATCTCAAATGGGATTTGAATCTTGTCCTTAGGGAATGCTTAAGTCTGCAAACAATAAAAGCACAGCTGTGAAAACTTTATTACAACATACAGGAAAATGTCTTAGTGTATTTCCTTTCCTATCCCCTTGTAAGAAGAAAACATAATATGAAGGTCTTCTGTCAGTTTACCTGGGCTTTTAAGTGACATATGTATATGACCATACGTACATAGAGATACGATGCAAAAGAGAACGCTGAGATACTGGGGAAGTATTAATCCTCCCATGGATAATGGGACTCAACTTTTCACCCATTGGTTACTTCAGTTCTGTTTGCATTTTTCTAACTTTTGCTACTAGGATGATGATGATGATGATGACGATGTCTACACATTTTCAGATCTCTTTACAGAACGCTTGAGCAAAATGGTGATGAAAAAATATATGTACACATTCATTTCTTAAAATTAAAGAAAATTTACAATGCATTAAAAAAAACGCAAAGCAAATTAAACAGAACTCCATTTCATTCACTGTAGCTGTCAGGACAGTTATATATACCATTAGAGGTGTGCTATAAATATTTGTAAAAAGAAATACTAAAAGCCTAGGTAAACATATGAAAGAAAAACAGGCAAAAATAAAAAGATGTTCCCGTTTAAACTTTTTTTTTTTATATATATTCAGCTACATTAGAAGAAACAGAACTAAACAAAGAGAAATCAGGAAGAATTTCAAAACGCAGACAACTACAAGTGAGATAGATTACCTGAAAGAAGAGGGAGAACGTACTGATATTTATCAATCAGCATTGGTACTTTCAGGAACCATCTGAATTTGCTGGATCACATCTTTGTTAAAGCTTCAATAACATTAGTAACATTCATATGTAAACATATAGGACAAAAGAAACTACCAGCTAATTCTACTCCAGAATTTGCATCTATCAATACAGATTCAAATTTTAATGTGGTACCGCTCCTCCTGATTATATAAACCATACATGTCTGCTTCTCTGAAATTCTAATCTCATAAAACAGCTAAAATACAGACAGTAGCACTGCATTTACTCCTTGAGGAACTAACATAAACTGTATTAAAATACTAGATCATGGGCACTTTTTCAAAAACCTTCCATCTATGCGTGCCATGCCTTTCCCTTTTTTATATGGCTGCTAATACAGCCAGCTCTGGAGACAGCCATCATCTGAAATTCCCCACTATGCAAACTAAGCATCCTGGCAGTAACTTCACTCTGCATTTTAAGTAATCACAAGGCATTCACTTCACATGCTTAAAATCAAGCTTGTGTTACTTTATGTGGTGGCAGAAAAAAAAGAAATATAAGTTGTGGAGACCCTCTCATCATGAGGAATTTCTAGAATTGGGATATGAAAGTGAATATGTTGAAGATGTACGTATGTGAGCAATTTTGTGCGTTACTAATTTTGTGTATGGAAATGTATCAGCCTCCTTGTATGAGTTGGAAGTAAGTCCACCAGACATAGCAGAAATGCAAGAAGGAAGAGGACAAACTCTGATTTACATCACTTTCACTCTTTCTTATATCCATCATTAAAAAAGGCAAATACACACATTTATTACAAAAAGGAAGATTACCCCTTCTCTATTTACTGTGTTGTTTTTTTTATTTGTTTGTTTGTTTTGTGGTGGGTTTTTTTGCATTGTTTTTGTTTGGTTGGTTTTGCTTTTCGTTGAGTCTTTTCTTGCCCTTGTATGGATCTACTCTGGAAATGCATGCAGCTGTTAACGGATGAAATACCAATAGAATAAGCTGCACTATATTGTCCTAATGCGATTATGTCAAATTCTTGTTATGTCAGCCTGTTTTCAGAGACTCCATTTTCTTTTTTTTCTCACAGTCCTGCACCCAGTGGCAAAGCTCTGTGGCCAGAAACAGCGCAGGCAGCTTTCAGCAGGCAAAAAATGTCCAACCCCTGCTTCTAAGTGGAATAAAGAGGTTAAGTGGCATCTAATGTCAGAGAAAAAAAATAATTCCTACAGTAAGATACTGGCTTACTGAGTTCAAAATCAACATTTACTGTTCAACACCTTGAGTGAAACATGTCAGCAATTAAGATGTCCATGCTTCAACTGATCTTTTGTTCGATTGACCATTCATTGCATACTTGTGGCTAGAATAAACTTCATATAGCTAACATACTGTTTAATAAGACAATGCCTGTGCTTTCTCAGAAAATTTTTCCTTGCCCTTAAAGTGAGGGCATAGGTTATTCATAGATTTGTAAACAAGCTCTTAAACCATGTACTACTTGATATTTACTATGTTTCCAGCAAGAATGCACATAATTGAAAGCAGGTCAAGCCCAAATGTGCAAGGTGCCCAAGCTATGCCCTGCTGTTGGTACTTCCTATTGCATATCCCTCAGATAAGAACAGGAAAGACAAATTCTAAATATTTGAGTTTTGAGTGAATGAACCTTCAGTTAACGACTCATGATTTCACACAGTCTGTTCACTTTCATTGGTCTGTTTGGTTTTAACTTCTTATTTAAACAAACTAACAAAACCACTTAAAATACCCAGATCTAAAATCTTGCAGAAGAAGGATGGCAAAGACAAGCTGCAGCTCTGTCATTTATTAAATGAAGTGGAAAAATGTCTTCACAATATTTAAAATAAGCATGAAGTACAAGGGGTGTGTGTTTTTTAAACGGAATTATTAAAATAATTTCATCCAAATAATTATTCTACATTTTGCATTTCTAGAAAGAAAATTAAGTTGTGTGTAAATGTTTTTTAGAGACTGCTCAGTGAAAAAAACCCCAACAACGTAGAGTCTTAAACCACTGATGTTTAACCAGCTTAACTGAACATTATGGAACTTTAGAAACTGGTATATTATTACCTGAGAATAGTTTTTACTATTATTTATATGTCTGTTATTTTTAAAATCACCCAGGATTTTCTTGTTTTCTCTACATACATTCCTGTTCTGTGACCGTGGGCTAAGATCTTCATGCTTTGCTCTGGTATCAAGAATAGAAATGCTGAAGAATGCACCCCTGGATCGTTTAGAGGCCTTAACGCAAAAGATGCCTTTGTTAACAGCTCTTGTTCTTGTGCCAGCCTAGAAGTAACAAGGTAATTTTATCAGCTGATGCTGATGGGGCTCAGGAAGTCTTCTGAGAAGTATAGTATAGAATTGTTAATAAAATCTTTCTTATTTTTAAACTATTTCCAGATACAGAATATAATTAAAAGAAAAAAAAAAAAAAAGTCACTCAAGTTATCTTGAGCCTTTAGTATGGAAAATTGTAGACACGATTGAAAAGATACCTGTAATGATCCTCAGAGGGAGAAATTTTGGAAATACCCCCAGGCTGACCTGTACTTTAGAAGAGAATATTTCTTTATATTGAACTATAGACTCTAAATATACTGAAATTTCATTTATTCTAAAACTTGAAATATGGACAAAATAGTGGCAGGATCCAAATTCTCAGAGAATTAAGGAATATATTGCCTATCACCTGTAGGTTACTGGTTCAAATTCTGTCAGATGAATAGTGACAGAAAGTCAATACAGGCCTATGGCTGTTTCATGAACTATACGTGAATCAGGTAAGTAGTCCAAGAGCAGATCCCGGTGTAGTGTAATTCCTGATGAGAAACAGCTGGTGATTGCAGCAAAGAAAGCCAAACTGAACTCCACTCTAGTAAAGACTTGTATTATGACAGTATGTATTTGAAAGCACGGGCTGCACGTCATTTGCACTGTAGAGTCAAAAGATCTATTTGCCTTTGAATGTTATTAATGTGCCATGAGCATATACAGAAAATCAACATCACTATGCACCACATTCCAGAAACATCTCTGCAGAAATAGATTTTGCTCCCAGGGAAATGCATTTGTTTCATAAAAATATGTACTTCAATAAATGGTTATTTGCCAATGCTCTTTCTTGCAAAGCAATAAATGAAATTGATAATTTTAAAAAAGCTACATTTGGATTAGTTGACTGAATGCTAGAATATTATTTAACCAATATAAAGATGATAGTATTAGATTTTTTTTATTAGGTGGTACTAATAGGGTTCTTAAAATGTAAAATTTAAAATGTAAAGTTTAGAAAGAGTGGAGGAAAGACAGGAGGATGATAGCAGACAATCTAATTCCAGTTTTTAAGAAGAGCTGATTATTACTTAGCAGCAATTTTCTGATTTTCATTTAAGATTTTTCATTCTAGAAGTTCATTTCTGATACTTTTCAGTGAGTAGCAAGTTACAAGTTATTTTAACTCCCAGGAACCCCAAAGTGCAAATTTTTGGTACTAGTGTAGCCATAGCTGTAGGGAATATGTCCAGGGAAGAAATTTACTGCTGTGTTGCTTTCTAAATTTAATTTCCTATAGTGGTCAAAGTTTTTTAGAAAATAGAAAAGCCATCTCTAACACCTGCGCTGTAGATAATGCAAATGATTCTGCTAACACCATCTGGCAGCACAGTTTAAAACTTAAATTATTAAAATCATCAGAATTTAACTGACTTTTTTTTTAAGCAGCTCCCAAATTCAACACAATTAAAATTAATAGGTTACAGAATTTAAAAAAATCTAGAAAACACTACCTTGATATTATCAATGCTTTTATGCATACTGCTTACATCATTGTCCTCTTCATTCTATATTTTCACTTAAAATTACTCTCAGATTTTTTATATAATGCCATATATTTCAGAACCTCCATCATGTAATACCTAATGGAACACAAATTTTCACTATCATTATTTGAGGCAACAACTTTCATTTTGTGCTTTTTTAAAATAGAACCTCAGGTATCTAGCCAGTGAGAAGCTTTGGATTTTTACTCTAAGTTACTTAACTCATTTTCAGAAGACCTCTTTTGCAATCTTTATTTTTCATTAGCTTGAAGACAAATCTAGAAATTCATCTCTGCTGTACTTTTTGGTCACAGATAACTTCTTCCACCATGGCAGAGTTGCAGTTTTACCCATATTGTACATTTCTGTACTACAAAGAGAGGTGAAGTAGCTTACTCTAAACTGGTTACTGTATAGAAAGAATGCTTTCAAGCAACTGAGGATTATCTGCAGTGCATTTAAAATAATAATGCAAAATACTTGAAACATTTAAGAAAACCCTCCAAAAATCAAACACCCCTCCTCCACAAGCACTTTGTTTTTGTAGAAAAGGACAGCTTAATTTGTAATAACCTGTGAATTCAAAGTGCACTCACTTAGCAAAACCTCTTTTCAAACCACAAAAAATTGCAGGTATCTGTATCAAGGCTCGCCACTCTTCTCCGATATTAGACAATAATATTAAACACCTGCTTTTACAGCCTACTGGATGAATATGGCTGCTTTTGACAGCTAAGTACTGGAACTAAACCATCAAATTACAAATGAAGTTAATCTAGGGAGGAAGAGAAGAGATGGAAAGAGTTGAAAAGGATACAAATGTCTGTTTGTATGGAAGCAAGTGATAAATCACGGAGCACAACATTATTTCCTGGCATTTTTTTTATAATGTGGCTAGAGACTGATGAAATACAGGACAAGGCATAGTAAATCTGATAATTGGTTCTATCAAGCCCAGATTTCTGCTTCTGCTGGATATTCAGAGTACTAAAATATACCTAACGTTATTAGACAGCCTTAGAGATGGAGGAAAACTACTTATAGTCCATTTATGGCTAGAAGAGCAAATTATTATTATTTTTTTTTTAAAAGCAAAGACTAAAAAGCAGTTTTGTGGAGACAAAATATAATGCACATTAGAGAGATACATCAAACATTTCATCAACTGCTGCTAAGAGGAGTCACAAGCAACAGACTTGGAGTGGAAATCACTGCCACATGTTAAATGTATTTAGGATGTGATGCAGAAGGGCAAGATTAGTACAAAAATTCCAAATATGTGCAGGGAAGGAGATAACCCCTAAGGAATTCCAGTTCCACACAATAAATGTGAAACTGCTCTGCTCAGGTTTCTCTAGATTCACTGCAGCTACATCTGTGCTGTTATTCCTACCACCTATTTCATGTGCAGCTGCACCAAAACCTAAATGTGAAGAGAATCAGAGAACTCATCTGCATTTATCATAGTATTGCCAAAGGCACCAGAGTGGAAAAGATGCAAATGAGCTGATTAAACAGGAAGTAATTATGCTTAGGTTACTCCTTCTGTTACAGGACTGCTTTGAAAGCAAGATCAGGTATTCTACATAGGAGCAGCTCATGAGGGAAAACGTTACAGTACCCTGTGAGACAATTTGAAGTCCTTTACAAGCACATTTCCTGTAATATTTAGATGAACATTTCATTTATGAGAATAGGTTCATATGTCATTAACTAAGTGAATCTTGACAGTGAGAAGCAAGCCTATGAAACATTGGCTTCTGAAAAAACATTTACATGGCACTTTTCCTCCTGAAGTAATTCCCCAGCACGGGGTACAATCTAATTTCCTTCAATAACTATTTTTTCAGATTAACTGATTCTCAGATCTTAGGACTGTGCTGCTGCAAAATAGAGCAGACGTCTCTAAAGGAAGATTATCTTAAAAAAAAAGCAAAAAGAAAAAAAAAAGCAAGATGGACTGAGTATTTTCATTGACTGTACAAAAATTCTTCATTTTAAATTCAAATGGGCTAAGGCAAATAAAGCAAAAAAATCTATAGCAGTTACCTTGCAGAGTAACAAGCAAGCTTTTTGTGCCTAGAATATGAGTGTAAGACAGTGGGGGATTTCTATCTCCATCTTTGAGAGAGATTGCTCCAGAGGATGCTCACTGATCATGATCAAGGAAAGCTACCCCAGTCTGCAATTCACAGATCAGCAGCTCCAACTGACTGACTGCCCTACCTACCTGGTGGCTCTTCTGCAAGCAGCAGGAATTGCTGCAGCTGGGGACTAGGTGTTACTCTGAAACTGTACCGAATCTAAGTACATTCTCAAACCATGTTATTCTCACATTACTCAGTGTTCAGAATACAGCTGACATTTAACATTCAATTCTGTGTACTGTTTAATTCCCTCTATGTTGACATGCTCACATTTCCTACTTTTGAACTCCCATAGGATCTGGTCACAGACTGACAGAATGCGAGAAGCAACATGAATGCTGGAATAATTCACAATACAAGGACTTCAATGTTTAGTTGCACTGACGATAATAAATCTCTGTGGATGCAAGGCTATGCTATCTATATCAGTTAAGGTTATTTCCCCCGCTGAGAAGATATAATAGACATCACTGAGAGGGCAGTATGCCCAAGTAGGAAGCAGACTTTTACAGACGTCAAACACAATAGCCTGTTCACAGGTGAGAGTTACACGATGATTAGGATCACAATAGTGGAGGGTTTGTATTTCCGGAGGGACCACCAAATGCCCTGGGATCCATTATTTATACCAAAAATATTTATACGTGCACAGGTATCATGTGTCCAGCTTCCAGCTCCTGAAGGGGCCTCGCTTAGCACAGCAAACTGAGCTGAGGCACAGGGATTTCAGCACAGCCAGAGCCAGCCACAGCATGCCTGCTCCTCACTGCCCTGGCACCTGCAACTCTCCATGCTTCCAAAGTGAAGAAATCTTGAAAACAAGATTTGCACCAAATATTAAATATTGCAATGAACCAAGGATGAAAAGAGTACACCCAAAATATTTTTCCTCTGCATGGAAGACCTGTCTCACATCTGTAGTGAGATGTCTATGAAGTGTGTTCAAGAAGTGATGTGTGATTACTTCACATTCATACAGAAGAACTCAGTGCAGGTTAACCTCAACACTCCTTTAAAATTCTTCAGTGTGTCCCTTTTCTTGTTGCCTGTCCTTCTTGCTAATTTAGCAGACTATATTTCTGATGGAAAACTCAGCCAGAGATTTTCCACTGAGCTTCTTCAGAGAATGGATGCCAGTTGCAAAAACCAGTCAGTTTGGAGCCTAGCTAATTCCAGTTAGGCTTTGGAACCTCATATTCATCTTGGATCAGGCTTACTTAAAATATTCAAATAAATAAATACGCACAGCAGCAGTGACTGCTGACAGTAAATAACAGTTTGGTTTGTGGACAGCCTGGTGGCAGTTTACTAGCTTAGGAATTCAGTGCCTGGAAGAGCTGGCTGTGGGTCTGCCCCTGCTATGCTTCTGGGAAAGCTGATGATCCACTGGATCCTTGCACACTAAATAAGCACTTTTCTATTTACAAACTCTTTAGTCATTTCACCTGAGTGCCTAAGCATTAGCCTGGTTCCCACAGCATGTTACATGAGTTTAGGGAGTTGAAGTAACACTGAAATCCAATGTTCAATTTAGAGGCTTTTTTATGGAAGAGGCTCCCACTGTTGTGTTATCAACTGTGAGATTCTAAGGTAATTGAACACTTCCATAATTCAATGCAATTACCTAACCACCAGAACCAAACTGCAACACAAAGAGAATCAAATAAACAGAAATCAGCTCACTTCTGTACATGAAACAAATAGTACTGGACAACTGCTTTAATATCCCTGCTGAGTAGACATTCTAGGCTATCTTAAGAGAAACTCAAAGTATTTATTTCATTTTGTGGAAAGATGATAAAATTATAAACCTGAAGCTATGATGTTCCATCACTTGGGCTTTTTTACACTTCTTGCATGGTGAGATGGGATTTTGAATGGGCCACATCTTTAGAGTGAATATGCCTTCACCTTCTTCTCATGCTGAGTACCCAAAGTGGATCAGAGGATTAAAAAAACAGCTTTTATTTAATTAACACCTTTATAATACTGAGCTTCTAAACCAGAGAAAACTCCACGTATAAAAAAAGACAGGTAAGTATTGTAAAAATTCACAGGGAATTCCCACTGCTTTCTTTGCGTTGGCGTATTTATCTTAGCCCTTTGTTTCACTCACTGAGAGACTTTTTGATCAGTCTGTGATGATTCCTAGGAGGTTATTTCTATCCCCACCACTGGCTCTAATTGATTTTTAAAAAGATTTTTACATGAGCTCTCAGTTCTGTCTTTGCTGTGATTGCATGCTTTTCCATTTCCTGACCTTCACTCATGTTTGTAAAACATTTTTCTCCTTAAGAGGATAACAATCTGTTAACAAAAGCACGTAATTTTTGTTTATTATATCTGTATTCCTGAAACAAGAAATATCCTCCATAAGAACACCTGTATTACTTGCAATCTTAGAAGAGGCTTCACACAAGGTGTGTTAAAAATTAACTAAAAAAATAAGATGAACTAAAGAGTTAAAGACAGTTAAATGGTCATGCTAAGGCAGACTCTACAAATTCAAGTTTTGCCAAGAGTGGTACATGCATAGCATGTATTTGCGTGGATAACACTAGTCGCACACAGTATTTTCTTTTGTGTTATGACTTCCTGAAATGGTTTTACAAAAGACAAGAATCCCACTGCATTTGGAAGCCTACAACTAGGTTATTGTACTCGAGCTCTACACAGATGATGTCAGGGGTTTTGGTTTTTCACCAACTAAAATGAGTAGGGCATTTCAAAATATTTGGCTCAATTTGTCCATCTATATTTGGCAACAGTTCTTGTATTTTCAAAGTGCCCAGTCACTCAGAAGAAGAAAAGTTATTATAGTCACAAGTCATCTCAGAAAATACAATCGTTTACCTTTCTCTTCATTAACCATGTATAAATTATACATTTAAAATGTAGGGAGAATTGAGAGATTTCTTCATATTACTTCTGAGTATAGTAATTCACAGCACATGTCTTAGGTTCTCAGTTCTCCTAAAGAATAATGTTTGTAAAATAGTTATAAAATATAATTAAACTTTTAGGTGATCTTTAGAAGCTTCACTACAGCACTTTGAAAGCACTCAAGCCACAAATACATTCCTGAAAAGCATACGGAAAATATATTATTTCAATTTAATTTTTTTGCCTTTAGAGAAAACCTGTAAACCCCCTTCTTCCTCAATTTCTGCTGTTTTATTTTGCTTTCAACAACTGTAGCTGTCATCAGATATACTTGGGGCTGATACAAACATAAATCTGACAGAAAAATCAGGCAGTTGCTGATACTTAATTCTTTCCTTTGAGAGGACAGTTACAACAAGATTTGGGTAGATCTTTTACTGAAAAGAGTAACATTTTTCAGTACTATTAACCTAAATAGTGGAGGAGCTGCCAGACTGTAAAGAGTTATTAAGGAAGAGGTAATGATGCAGCTCCAAGAACAACTGGGTGCCATAATATTTGCTCTTTATTCCTAACAGGCTGAAATGACATGGAAGTAGAACTGAAGCTGTACCAACATAACAGCCCAGGGAAGGCTGCCCTCAAGTTATTCTTTTATTACCATTATAAGCAGCTTATCATGCTACAACTAAAACATGCTGTTGATTCGCCTGCAAAGTTTGGCAAACAAGACAGAATGGTCTTTCAGGTTGTTGATGTGAAAGGCCTCAAAAGAAAATTTGACATTTTTTCAACTTCTTACATGAATTAGAGTTTGGGTCCTCTTGATATAACCTGCTATGTGCTGTTTACAATGTGCAAATACGCAAGTGGAAATCCGTGAAATGTTGGTGTGTATGATTCTCAGCTTGGGCAGCATCTGATGCTCTGCTGTGTCATTCACTCAGTTTCACACAATTCAGCTGGTGCACAGTATTTACTGCCTAAGCAGAAGACTATGTACCAAGCATCTAATATAATACATCAGTGATTATGGTTTTCTCTCTTATGACTGGATTTTAATAATGAAAAACTGGAAGAAAATTCTTAAGTCATCAAGTACAGTCCCTTAGTATTACAGGCAACCACATTTTGTAATCCCTTATGTAAACTGATCAAGCTCCCTCAAATCTCTAATATTTTTATGACCTTTAGAGATCACAGAAGCAAGGTATATTTATTTTGTTTTACACTGGATGAACCCTTCCTAGCATTTTTTATAGCCAAAGACAGCCTTGCAGCAATAAGCAAAACAGAATTTAAGGGAAAAAAAAAAAGTACCCAATGTATGAAAAAAGAGCTGTCACCAAGATAGCTAAATGCTTATGCATGATGAAAAAATATAACACCAAGTTATCCCGAAATTTCTCTTAAATTATAAAAAACACACAACTGTAATCACAAAGTCATATTGAAATGTGAATTTTATTTTATAAGAAGTAATTATGCCATACAGAGCTGCATTAGCACTACAGCTAGGATTGGGACCAATCATCCAAATTTAATTCAAAGCATTTGTGAAACTAATGATGATCAAAGCTGATCAAAGAATACAAGATCTACCAAAAATCCAGCTTAACTTGATTTTATCTAATATGTGAAATCATCCCTACTGCAACCAGAAGAAAAAGGATAAATAACATACACTGCATAGCAGAGTGATTCAGCATCAGAAAGAGTCTAATGAGACAGTATTATGACTTACATCTGGATAATCCCTCTATATATGTAGAATTTAAACCTGAACATATTGATGCCACCTTTGAAGCTAAGTCTGTACATTTATGTAAGATTTAGAAATAGGACTGGCAGAAGATATTTCTGATCTTAGGCTAAATAAGAATATTTGGAGGAAAAAAAAAAAATGGTAACTGGAACAAGTGCATTTTTTCCATGGGCCCCGAAGAGCTAATAATTATTAGCAGTAGCACATTAGACATTTTTTAAATAAAGAACATTGAGTAGAACATTTGATTATGTTTTCATATCTCAACTTTGTGTTGTTCAGAAAGTTTTCTTAATAAAAGAAAACACTTTATGTACTTGAGAATGGAACAACAGTTTTATTTGTGGTCTCATTAAATACCTCACATCTTACTGATGACAGATGAGTGCCTATACTTCTTGTTCAGAGGCAAGCTGGAAATCAGAATTTTGGACCAGAAAATGTATAATAAAATAGCCAGAGTTCATATTATGACTGTAGCAAGCGCATGCTCATTTTTCAATATGTAGGATCTGCTAAGGTCTTTCTTAACTGTAGGGTAATTAGAATATATTATAGCCTTTTCCAAACAGCCTGACCTAGAAGAATAGAACAGCCTCAGACACAGCACTTGACTGCAGGGGGGAAAGGAGCAGTGGAGTGTGGGTAGTGACATCTGCTCTGTGTTTGGTTAGCAAGCCCAGCTTCAGAAATGAATTCCAAGGATCAAGCTCAACTTTTTAAAATGATCTTGATGCTGTGCTGGGAGAGCAAGACATTTGACCTGGTGGCTGCTACCGTCTCTCTCTAGACTCGGTGAAAATACAGCCTGGCAGCAGTAGTTACAGCATCTCTTCCCTGGCTCCGTTTTTTGTTGTACTTATCTAGAACAGTCATTTATGTATCTGGGATGTGATGGGGGGATGATACCCTCCTACTGCAGTAATGTTTACAGCCACCTTTACCTCAGGCCCTCAGTACATCCAAAAGCAATAGTTAGGAGTGCAAAAGGACTGTACTGAACTACTGGATCAAAATGCTATCTTTGTCACTCCTATCGAGTAATCCATATTTAATCACTAAGCTATAATAGTCCTACTTCTGTAGTCCTGAAGCTGGGAAAACCACTTTAAAAAAATAATAAATGGTGTGAAAGCATGGACCAACAGCCAAATTCAGGGCATTGCAGCTCTTATAATACCAGCTTCAACTTTTCTTGAGAAACACAGATAGCTCACCCAGAAATCAGGCTGTATTTGTTTTGCAATTTGAGTGAGTCAGACACATAAATATTTAAGTTTTAATTCAATTGCCTCTCCTGCGGTCGATGAGTCACAACTACTCTGATACCTGAGGAGTCTCACTAGGGGAGGTCCTGGAAATGTACTATGACTCCCAAGTGGGTTCCAGCCGGAAAGTCTGTGAACTGCACGTTTAAAATGTATAAACTTATTTTCCTTTCATACACTCAAAATACATGTAATGAACTAGAATGTGTTTGCTTCCTGAACAGCAAACAAGCTTGCAGCCAGAAAAAATGTTTACTTTGTAAACATTATTTTCTTTTCAGAAAACTGTTTTAGCAATGGGTTCCATGATGAAAAACAGTTTAGGTCATAAAAGACTTAAAAGAAATACAAACACTAACACTTTTCCTTCTCTCTAAACTCCTGAAATTAACTTAAAAGAAGTTTCAGTCACTCCAATGTGCTAAAAATACAGAGAAACATACTTTATACAAACGGATTATGCAAAATAATTTCAAAGCCTTTGATCAAATAAGGAGTATTATGAATCTTTCCACACACAGGCTGCAAATACAGACTAATTAAAAGCTAAAAAGCTACATTTCATTGACATGCACCTTACAAATCAAGTGGGGAAGTTGTGAGTGCAACATAAAAATAATTAATGCAAAGGTGTAAGAGAGGCATTTCTTTTTCCCATGACACCCTCTATTATTCCTGTAACCTTCTTGAGTCATCTTACCACCCCTCTGCATGAAATGTGCCATACTTCACTCATTTGTGACAGTTCTTATTTTGACTCATACTGGATTAAACACGGGATCAGTATTTGAAGAAGCAGATAGACACCAAACTGAGTCCTGCTCTGAATCTGGGAGAATTTGTGGGCTTCATCTACAGGAGTACAGGTGAGAGAAGAAAAATAGCCATGCCAGAGCTCAATACGTCCAAAACAATGACAATGACAAAGCAAAAGATGAATCTTCACAACCTTCATGGCCTTGCGGGCCTTGCAGCCCCTGAGAGAGTCCTGAGCCTAGCTCAGAACCAAGACAGCTACTTTGTAGACAAAAAGTAAACCTGCTGCAGATATCCGGACACAGACCAAAATTCCCAGGTCTCCAGCTACAAGTTAAGGAGTCTGTGCAAATGAGCTCCCCATAGTCCACAACTGACAACTCCCCATCCTCAGAAAGATCTCTATGCATCTCATGGGGATGAAACCCAAAGTAGCATAACTTTGCTGCACAGCTGTTGGTGTGGAAATATTAGGTGTGAGACCAGTATTTTAAAAACTTCCCCCCAATAATCATCTGTTGTTACACCCTTCATCCAAATCCTGTATTTGTGCATGAAATACTAGGGTATGCATTAACACTATGCACTTTCCCTCTAAAATAGAGATAAAACCCTTTCACTACACTAGCATTTTGAAATTAGAATTGGTAGTTACTTGAAGTCCAGGCTTTCATTTATTAGTTGGCAGGTTTTGTGGCAGCTAAAATAGGTGTCACAATCTAATGGCACATATTCAGGAAAACGCTATTTTCACTGAGCAGTAGTGATTAACACAGGCTAGACACCCAAAGGAAACCTATTTTTACAGTATGCAAAAGTCCCCTTTGCTAAATGTAGCAAGCCATGCACATTCTTTTTCTTCTTTCTTTTCCTGCTGCCAGCCTGTATTAACGAGGTGGTGGATATAGGGGGAAATTACATACTGCCTACATATGTTATTTCAGAATAAGGATTCCAAGAAGAACTTGGAATAAAATGTCTCCCACAGGCTTCAGTTTAAACCCATCAGCTCTCTTCTCTAATGGTTGTTGCAGTGACATCTTTTTCAGTTTTCAATAAGCATATCAATTTTCTGGATGCTGTGCTACTCTTATATGGCATTTTATTCTTAACCATTGCATCCACCTTCAATTCATTTCATTTTTCTGAGATACTGACAGGGGTGCAGCCACTTTTCTACTGGTACCCTGAACATAAGGGTTTTCAGAGGGGGAAATACATGCCATGAGTAATTTCATGGACACGGAACGACATCATGTCACTGGCGCCTGAAATTTAGCCTGAAACTTTGGGTGCTGCAGGGCTGCTTTTTATCACTGGTGTCAAATTTACAAGAAAATCACCACAGAATGCCTTTAATGTCATCTACAGTTTTCAGTTCTGGAAAGTATCAGAGGGATGCAAATCTATGTATGCCTCCCCATGTACTGGGATTTTCTTTCAAAAGCTGGAACTATTATGGATGACAGGCTGCAGTTCACAAACAATCAAGATGTCACTGAACTAAAGGGTATTTTTTTCTTTGCATGCCACTAAAGTTAGATAAAACTGAATTTTAAACAAAACAATCTGGGTTGTTTTTTTGTTTGTTTGTTTTGTTTTTATTCACTAATTTAATGTTCAGATCTTGATGGTGACTTGTGACTCCACAAACTAAAGAAATGTCATCACCTGAGACCAATGGTCACAGGTAACTTGTCCACAATATTCCCACAAAACAAAATACTTTTTTTCAGATAATTGTAAAATATGCTGCTGTTGCCTCTAAACAATTTTTATTCATTAGAATTACAAGTCTAGAGTACCATCATTTGCAAATTAGTATTTTTCCATCAATAGTTGCAGACACTGTCCAATTTAAAATAACTAACTAGTTTATTAACCACATATCCATATTAAAGTGGTAGCAATAAAGTATTTGAATATGACTTATTACCATTGTAGCAAGAGTGGGGATTTACATGCAGTAATTTGGCAAGATTTGACATACAGTAGTTGTATTTTCCCAAAGGGAGAGCCAAAATCTGTCCAGATCCGTTATGGTTTTGTAAGTGTGCCAGATATGACACAGAATAGATGTGATTAATTATCTGAAGAATTCTATGTACACGCATTTCCATGAAATAGTCACAATCCCCTGATACAAATAATCCCAACAGCCATCTTGCTGGGCAGTGTGAGCCGAGGGAACAGACAGAAATCCCACAGAGGCAATGAGGTTCTACCAATACTGAAAATTTTGAAAAACAATAATAATAATAAAAAATCTTAACTGGCATTTATTTCCACCCTAGAGTCATTTTTAAATCTATTTCTTGCTTAGTTTCTCCTTATTTTGTCCACGGCATAAAGGTATACCAAGGCATTCAAGATTTACAAAAGTATGTGGCCACAGGCTTGAAAACTAAATGATAAAATTTAAACTTCTAAAACAATCTTAAAATATATGAGAAGTGGCTTGAATATTAAAAAAATGAAGCAATAAAAGTGTGTGCAAAAAAATTAAGAAGACAACGTTTTAATTGGCAGATCCTTTTTAAAGGTGATCTTTTAACAAATCTTTCCTTACCAGCTACAATAACATAAAAATACTTGTTCTTTTTCTTTTCTTTTTTTTTTTTATTTTTGTTATCTCTAGACAAGACGTACATCATCCTTCCCATCTGAGCCACAGAAATAACTCTCATAGCAAATCATAAAGATTACACCTGAAATAAGTTTAAAGATCATATTTTAGTAGATTTGGCTCCAAAACACAATGTACTATATATAGTGTCAGATTATAATTTCCAATTACACTTGAGTTGCAGGAAAGCAGTATTTTAGAAATGTTATGGTGCAGCCTCAATGCTCTTGCAACTATAAAGGAATTCTAGAATTTCTCAGGCACAGTTCTGATTTTTGTGCCTTGGGGAAGACATAAAACAGTTGCTTTATGGTCAATCAGTGAAGTCTTTAGAAGGCCTTGCTGGGGAAATGGCTACTGCCATCTGTAGTGAAACCGTATAGGCAGAACTAAAACAGAGCACAAGATACTCTTCCCTTATAAACTCAGACCTGCTGCAGTAATTCCTGTGAACAGCCACCTGCTCCTCCAAGCCATTTGTTGCATTTGTAAAATGGGTATTAGCTCCATACTAACTTCTGAACAAGAAATTCATACAGCTAGCCAATCAAAAATGCCATTGCAAAAATGACCTGTACTTCAAAAAAATGTGGTAACATGCTATTCAGATGTCATCCCTCTTAGACGGTACAGTTAAAACACTCAAACAGAAGTATGTAAGATAAAGGGTATCATAAAGACAGATTTTGTAAATGTTCATTTTTTTGAACAACACATTATATAGCAGCTCATATCCAACCTACATGGTCATCTCATGGCCTTTGAAGCCATGAGCCTATCCAGCAGTCACGACAGTTACGAAGTTCCATGCTATCTATGCCAGACTGCCAACTGTAAGGAAAGAGCTTGGCATTTTTTTTCCATCAAATCCACATCATCAAAGTGCCTTGAGACAAAACTGAGTGTTTTCCTCAGACATTGTGAGGTCACTGTGGATCTGGCCTTCAGCTGTCACCATGCTGAACTGGATTGTTATGGCTGTTCTCATAGTGCCAAAGTTGTATTCCAAAGCACAGAAGAAAAACACACTTGAAACAGATTAATTGCATACATTACACCTTGAATTTTGCCCCCTTATGTATATGTAACAGATGTCAGAAATAAGCTCAGTATTTTAAGTGGGATTTTTCTGACTACATACTACAGTTAGCATGTGGTACACACATAAATTATGGCAGGAGAAAGTATGAAGGACAAATTAGCAGGATGAGGTGTAGCCCATACCTACAATGGTAATCCTTGTCTGCTGCTAGAGTCTTCTGGGACTGTGGGCCAAAAGTGAAATCTAGCACTTCCGACCAGTCCCAAATGCACCACAGGAGCTGCAAACATCGCTGGGCCTGAGAATGCCAAGTGCTGGCACTTGCTCTCTGTGCTGTGGATGTGTCAACAGCACTTCAGCGCCAGCTTGTGAAGAAAGATCATGACTTTGTGTCACCAGTCAAATGAAAGTGAAATTTGTAATTGCATGATAGCCAAAGCCAATAAAACAGAATCTTAACTAACGCCCAACTGTAAATACAAAATTGTTCCCTCACTTAATCCAGACTCTCAAAAATATGAATGCTCCTTTTTGTCCAGTTTCAGCACATTTATACCCCTCTAATGCCTTAGAATTAACACTGTAAAATCACTGCTCATCTTTTCAGTATGTTCCCAGGAGTTGATCTTAAGCAAAAAGAGGAGCAAGAGAGTAAAAACCTCTTCACAAAGAATGCTGAGGTATTTTGTAGTAAGATGGCATTGCTTTCTAAGTGGCAGAATTAAAAAAGATGGAAGGGAAAAAATAATTTTATAAAAATTATTTTATATATATAAAAATATATATATATATTATTTATAAATTTTATAAAAAATTATAAAAAATAATAGTTTTTGTTCACCAAAACACACTCAAGAAACCACAGCTATGAATTCAATGGTACACCTTTGAAAATGTGATGTGATGAAAAGGATAAATTTTACGCTAGAAATATGTCATATGTTTTTTATGTTCATGATGTGAAATATGCATCTCCATCCCTGCTGACTGTGAACTTCCTCTCACCTAAACAGGAAAAGAGTATTTAAAAGCCTTTTTCCACTTTTGTTATTTTTATCGTGTGCTCTTAGTAAGGAGGTGAACACTTAGTCCCAGCTGGTAACCAAATCACATTAATCAGATTATTTTCAAAGTAGTAATAATGTGCCTTTTTTTTTTTTTTTTTTTTTTTTACATAAACAGTAGACAGTTTATGTCTTCAGAATTAGCTTTTTTAATCCTAAATTATTGTTCTTGTTTCAGTGGCTAAATATCTTAAGTTTATTTCTAGACAGTAGTCTGATTAAAAAGTAACTGATGTGAATTAGCAGACCATAATTAGCCACCAATTAACGCTTTCTGTAAAGACCTTTCTGTTTTGAATCTACTCAAAATGAACAGCTTTATCACTACTGTAAAAAGACATAAGATCATGCTGGTTTAGGGTTTGGTTCATTTGTACTTCTAACAAACATCACATGCACTGTCACGCACTGTGGCAGGACCGGGAGCTTTGATACTGCTCCTTCTGCCTTGGGAAGGGTGGGCTGGCATAAGAGCCCTGCCAGGTTGTCCCGCAGGCAGCTGCCCACTGGAGCTGAGTACCTATAGCTATATAGCAGGTGTCTAAAGCCACCCCTCTCCCCCTTGCCACCCCCCCCTCCCTTTTTTTTTTTCTTTTTTAAATGTCTCTGTTTTTCTCTGTTCAAAAACACTCCAAAAATGAAGAAAATAGATTATCAGGTCACTCCTAATCAGCTACAGGAGTGGTTGCTGGCACTGCTATATCTTTTACACATTTAGTACATCACCCCAGTGAGTTGATCCTCCTACATACATGCTGCAACTACTGCTTTTCCATTTCAGTTATCAAGAACTACTTTTTTTTTTTTCCCAGAAGGAACAGCACCCACTCAAGTGATGTGTAGTGCAGTTCACTCAGGAATACCTGTGTCAATTTCATGCAGCAGTGTCAAAATGATACCCCATGAATAATACGCCTTTAATACTGGGTTCTACCAGTAGCCCTGCTCCACAGGTGTGTGACAGAAAACAGGATGGCTAGAAGGTGAGGTTTGGGCAACGCTGGTAACATGTTTCTTCTTTGTCATGTCACTTCAATGAGAGCCATAACTGTGGACAAAGGAGGGAGATGGGAGATCTCTAGATACACTAGAGGTGGCTTGGATAAAATTCAGTAATCACTGTCAGCATCTTTAGAATGAAAAGCAGAGGACATGCTGTGTGTTCTCCTCTGGGTCTGAATACACAGTACCAAGTTAATCTTCTCCTTTTGCTGTGGCAGGAGCTGCCAATCCTGTTTCAAGACACTTTAATTAGCCATAATACACAAACCAAAGTTTCCAAACTCTTTTGTTACTAATTGCTTTGTTGTTGTTTTGTTTTGAGGTTTGTGTTTTGTTTTGTTCTGTTTTTTTAATTGAGCACATCTATATTGCTGGAATAAAATAGGGGTAGAATGTGCAAAGGATCAGCAACACTCAGAAAAATGCTAATGTTACCTTCTCACTAGAAAGGAGTAAAGCTGTCAGAATTAGGGCCTTAGGCTGATGAAATCAAGACTCAGACTTTCTGTCTGACCTTGAAAGAATCACTGTACTTCCGAATCATATGTTAACGTGGGAGTATTGACACATTGTCCTTCATTATCAATAATGCCTGCAAGCCTGTCAGATACCCTGGGAACAGAAACCATTGAAGTGCATTAACACCGTGTGACTGATTATTGATATTAATGATGTTGAAATGGAATAAAATATATATGCACATGTATAGATCTCTTTATAAAGTGTTTTCCTCTGGTTTATGCTTGTCTTTAGTTTGAGAACCATGGAAGCAAAATGCTTCCACAATGATACATGTAATAATTTCCTCTGAAACTCTCTGAAATATTTTCTTGCAAGCAAGAGTATGAATCCTGTCTTGTCTTTTTTTTCTTTCTACCTTACCTTCTTCTGAGAGATTGCATTAGCTGTCACTTACGTTCAAAATTCTAGTTATGTTTTGTTTATGGCTTTTCAGCAGCTCTGTAATCCTAGTGGATGAAAATATTTTCCATTTGCCACAGTGACACGTGCTGCAGAGAGAAAATATGAACAGCTGCAAGGTCCCTAATAATGGTATCAGATAACACACTGTTTGGGATTTTCAGTTTATCATTTCCATTAAAGGAAAAAGCACGTCTTCCACTCAGGCATCTCAATGTGAGACTACCATGATACTCTAAGTCAGAAGTGATTGCTTCAAAATAAAATTTCTCTACACTGGCCATTTGTGGGACTTCCACTGATGCAGATACCTTCTTCTAAACCAAACTTGTTGGCTTTAAATTACCCATCTGTGCTGTGTGTGAGTACTCAGGAGTTCAGTCCTTTGCAATTAAACAAACTCTTCAGAAGAAAAAACAGCTTGCAGGTCAATGAAACTGAGGTGGTGAGTTGCTGTTCCCCTACTGGAGAGCTTTCAATATTTGTCAGTGATATATTAGGTCCATAAAAAATAAAATATAATTATTTAGGATGTTTACTTTACCTTGGCTCTGAGAGGCATTTGTGACCTTACAGAAGTACTTCATTGGAGGTCATTATTTAGACTAAATTCCAGATACAGAAAACAAAGGTCTCTATTCATAACAACTAAGACAGCAAAGTATTCACAAGAGAAATGAGAAAGAATTTCAAAATGTAGACTAAATAGGACTCTGATTCAATAGAGGTCCAAAGCCAGGAAAGCACCCCTGTAAAGCCAGCTCTTAAAGCACATACGTATTTTCATTCTAAGCAGCACTGAATTAAAAAGAAAACTTAATAAATACTTTAAAATGCTTTCCCTGAGCCTTGATTTTGCATAGGATACACTTTTTTGGAGAGCAAAAAAATCCATTACAATATCTGTCACCACCACAGCTATCAAGTGTATCTTTTTCATGGTGCAGATTTGGAATTCATTGAATCAACAATAAACGAGTTAGCCAAAAGAGGGAACTTAGACACACTGTAGAAGTGTGGCCTGTAATACCTGGATGAGCAGATCAGTTTTCAATTAATAGTCTTTCCATCTTTTCAGCGATCACCACTACTGAAAATATTGAACACTAAGAACAAGCAATATGGGTGCAAGGATGCTCTTCTGTTTTTTCAGGAGGGCTACTGAGGAATACATTGTCTGGTAATCTCAGAAACATTCATGCATTTCAGGGTACCTACCAATATTCTCCAACCTCACAAGACAGATGGAACAACAAGTTGAGATGAGAATTGTAAAAGGACAGAAACTCTGTAAAGACAATGACATTTTGACTGAGTTTGTGTACATTTACAGAAGCTATGAAGAATGGGTCAGTGCCTGGAGAGACTCTGAAGACTGGCATGTCAGTGAATAATAAAGTCTAAAAAGACTCAGGCATGGGATATTATCTGTTGGTCACCTGAAGTATATGCACACTGATCTTCCTTAGTTTCCTCTTATACTAAATGGGACTTCTTCTTAAGGCTGTACTGTCTTATACAAAATGACCTTGTCATGAAAAAAATGAAACTGTAAATTTCAAGTTTTATTCTTGAAGATATAAAAGAGATAGTGGAAGTTGTTATTGACACTTTAAACAAGGGTAATGACAAAAACTATGGTTAAAATATTATTATGGAAGACCTTCAAAAAATAACATTGTTAGTAAAAATCTGTTATTTACAAATGGGATTTGTTGGCTTCTTAAATTTCTTTCTTTTCTATGCTTTCAATTTCTAATACCTTTTTCATGTGAAGGCTTTTTATAGAAATGGTTACTATGTGTACAGCCTGTAACACACACTTTACAAAACCTTAGAGATGTTTGTGGTATTGTACTAATAATTAGTGAGACACAATGCCAAGGAAGACTGGCTTTCTACAGAATATCCTCAGAAAACCAATCTTCCTTCCCTATCTTTTGAATGTGGAGGTTGAAAAGCATTTCCAAGACAGAGAAAATACTTTTTTTTCTTTTCTTTTTTTTCCCCACAGAGATGGTTAAATATGCCCTGTATAGCACTCACTTATGGAACAGACATTTCTGCATCTATATTTATTATTTTTAAGTCTTCACACTGTTTAAAGACTTTTGCTTTAAGGATGTGACTTAGTCCTCCTTCTAGATGGAAGAAAAAAATTTATTCCATTTAAATGAGGCTAATTTTGTTTAAAAACATGGATAATTTTTTCTTTCATGGTAGGCTTAAAGGGAAGAAAGCCTTATTTTCTTCTATAAATTGGATGTATATATTATATATTAATCTATTTTATTGGATGATTTGAAGTCATTCTAGGAGATCTCTTGAGCCTGCTGGATCTTTGTGTATGATCATAATTTTCATCTCGGAAAAGACACTGATTCTGAAAAGAAGGAAAGATCTCAGTTTCTAGGAGGAATGCTAACAGGAAATTGAAAAACATATTTTCCTTGCTTCAGAGAGAGGAAAAAAAAATATCTTTGCAATAGCTGAGATGTAGCCAAGACTGTACTCTGTCCTGTAGATTCCTTATCTAATATATAGTAGTTTTGCTGTTACAGGCACAAGTCCATTTGCCATTGTTTTGGGGACTCTTTACGGTTCACATACTTACTCACAACTGAGGAAACTCTGACATCACTGACAAATATTTACAAAACTGTAAATCCTGGTTTAGAGCAATATCCTCTCAGGAAATACACATATATTTGTTTCATCAGTCTCTTGTTCTGATAAGAGCACTACTATTAAAAAAAAGGTTTTGAAAAACACGACCCTTGCTTTTGTTTAATAGCAATATTTTCTAACTTCTTGAAATTATGTATAACAACCAGTTTCAGGTTCTTCAGGGAAAAAACACATAGTCATTAGCAAAATATACGCTCAGAGTGCAAGATGTCAGACTACAAGTAACAAGCGATATTAATGCATTTGCAACAGAGTACTTAGACTACAATTCCATTTGAATCTTGCTGAATAACCACTACAACTATGAACTTTTCCAAAATTAATTCTACAACTCAACTGGACTTTGCTTTACTTTACTGCCACACTAACAATGATTGGTATTTCCAATGACTGGGGTTAGTGTAAGGTTAGACCTTCTATATTTCAGGGAAGGACCAAAGCCTACAAAGGATCAGATACCATTGACTACAGTTGTTTTTTGCACTGTCTGGACATTTTCTGAAAATTCAAGACTAAGCTTTCTTAAAATAAAGGGATATTTTTCCACCTTATAAAAACAAATAAAAAATTCAAACCAACCCATATCAGTTATGCCATTCTGACAGATTTTCATGAAGACAACAAATCCAAAAAGAAGATAGCACTAGAAAAGTAGACTCATACATACAGGACCACGGGAAACTGAAAAGTGTGGAATGCATTCAAACACTTCACCATACATCTAAAATGTACAAAAAGTAGTTGAAAAATCTTTAATCTTAGTTTACAGTTATTCCTCTGCCCTATGAAGTATGAATTATTGAAGCAAGTGACACTAATTTTAACCATGAAACATTTTGAACTCTCATGCTCAAGAAACCACAAATTTCCATTTTTTCCTATGCTGGTGTGTAGAACTGCTGAATACAGAATCAGATTTCCAGATATCACTGTATCTAGTATACATGCTAACAGGATTAGCTAGCATTAGACAGGAATCCACAGGATGTCCTAAGACCTGAGGAATTCTCTCAGGAGGCAAAAGGTCTAAGTTGAGGCATGCATGATTTCAAAACAATTCTTGGCACAATTAAATGCTTGACCTGCAAGATGAACAAGCATATCATTTAATTAATTGCCCAGCTTTTTTGAGCCATGCTGCTCTTTTCTCTTGTAAGCATAGGATAATAGACTGTTACCTGTTTTTATGGAGACAATCAAAGAAATAACACATTAAAATTGCCTGGTGATGAATCATGACTGCATTTCACATTGATCTATATCCCTCCCATCAACTTTGCTAATGTGATATACATATATATTTATGCAACTTCATATTGCTGTAAAGATGAAGCATCACTAATACTATTAGAAGTAGTTCTGATTCCAACAGAGGTTCTGTATTTTTTGTTGCCTTGATGGTATGGATAGAAACATAAACTAAAAAACCAAAATTTTTTTTTTTTTTTTATTCTTCATTAAGCAAGGTGTGAAATACCTGATTTTGGACTACATCACATATACTCTATGATAACATTTACATAGTCTAGAGCCTGCAATTTTCTTTCTCCCCATGTAAGTACACAGATGGATCTTTATTTTTCTTTCTACAGGTCCTCAAAAGTGTCTGATTATGCCTTTAAGATGGTATCTACTTAGAAGTAAAAACATACTTCTTTGGATTAGTAGCAGAAAATGTATTTGAAAATCTATTCTTTAACTTAAAGTATGGACAAGGAAGCACATATGATTAATAATTTCAAATACTAACTTTTAAAGTTACAGCCTTGGTACATAAGAAAACCGTTGTTCTTATGGAAAATGACAGTTTCTTGCCTATAACCCTTTCTTCATGCAGTGTTCACAAACAGAAGACCTGCTTTACTGAGCTTTTAAGATGTTCATTTTAGCAATGAAACTGATGTATGTTTTATCAGTGTATTGGAGTATTGTTAGAGGACTTTTCCCCTCTACGCTGATGCGGGGAATGTCCCTCCTTCTCTCCCCACATAAAGCTAAGGTTCGTGACAGCCACTTTGGTGGGACCCCACCTGAAGTACTGCCTCCAGCTCTGGAGTCCTCTGTGCGGGAAAGATAATGGATCTGTTGGAGCAGGTTCAGAGGAGGGCCACAAAGCTGATGAAATGGATGGAACATCTCTCCTCTGAGGTGAGGGAGTTGGGGAACTGCTCAGTTCAGCCTGAAGAGACGGCTCCAGGGAGGCTTAATTGTGCCTTTTCAATACATAATAGGGGCTTACAAGAAAGATTGGGATAGGCTTTTTAGTAGGGCCTGTCATGACAGGACAAGGGGTAATGGTTTTAAACTGAAAGAGGGTAGATTCAGACTAGAGATAAGGAAAAAAAAAAGTGTAGTGAGGGGGATGAAACACTGGAACAGGTTGTCAAAAGAGGTGGTAGATGCCCCATCTCTGGAAATATTCAAGGCCAGATTGGATGGGTCTGATCTAGTTGAAGATGTCCCTGCTTATTGTAGGGGGGTTGGACTAGATGACCTTTAAATGGCCCTTCCAAGCCAAACCATTCTATGATTTTATGACTTAAGGAAAATCATCCTGGAAATCTGGTTTAGTCACAGAGCTGGGAAGGATCTAGGGAAACGGTTCTGTGCTATTATGAAGCTGAAGTTTTTATTAATCACAGTTTTACCTTGGGGTCTCTATGTCAAAAGTTCTAAGCACCCCTATAGTATACATATTAAATATTTGTCAGATTTCTTATTAATTGTATGCAGTTTTTCAGTAACATTCATTTTAAAAAGGGGGTAGGATCACCAACAACTGCTTTTTAATTTCCAGCATTCTTTCAGTTCTTCTTAAACTGTACTGTTGTACTGCTGTTCTTTCTCCCTACCCCTAATCAATAAGTATATAAAATTGTTAGTTCATATCACCTACATGAAGCTCATTATAAATATGTGAAATAGTTTTAAACAAATGAAAAATCCAAATGTCTTTACATGACCAAGTTAAACAAATAAAAAATTATGGCTGTGTGATGCTCCCATCTCTAATTCTCCCAAAAGGCAAAGCTGAGACCCATCTGTATTTTGTTTGATTTAGTCATTTTGAACAAGCTATGCTTTTTTCCCTTGTTTTTTTGGTTGGTGGTGGGGTTTTTTGTTTGTTTTGTTTGTGGTTTTTTTGGTTTTGTTTTTGTTTTGTTAGTTTAATAACCACATCTTTGTATGATTCAGATGGTAACTGATGAAATAAGTTTTCTCCGTTCTTTGTAAAACATGTATATTTATAGAACTGTCTAAATAACAGGACCCTCACAAGAAGCCTCTTTTAATAATAATTTCTTCAAACACTAACTTTTTTTAGTCTAAATTATTTCTCTTTGACCAAACAGCATCAATGCGTTGCAGAACCTGTTTCTTTTAACAGTTCCTGAAATTATAAACTTTCCGGATGGCTTAAGAGTTTACTAAGGAACACATGAGCCTAGAGCAAGTAACATAATGACTTTAAACAGAAATACAGAAATTGGGCAGGGAGTTAAGCTGCAGGGATAAATGGGAGTGTGTAAGTCTTTAGAGACAGAGGAAGCCAGCCTTTGTACCTCTTTTGGTCTCAGAACTACTCTTCCTGACAGCAAGAGATTTGCTATTAAAAGCATTTCACACTTCTCAGTACTTTTCATTTACAAAGTGTTAAAGATTTTCTGTGACTTTATCAAGTCTCCACATGCTCAAATTCTATTCTAAAAAGTACCAACAAGAGTTTTCTCTTTAATTCTCTGATATAATTAAGCTTGAAGAAACTCTTCTCTTCTGTGATTAGCTTGAAATCTGCTGTTTCTGACCTTGATGCCCGAGAGCCAAGTAATTTGTATTTTCCAACCATGTCACCTAGTCTAATAATGTAATGTAAGAATCCCCAATAAGCCTTGTCCCTCATGCCAAATCCTTCACTCAATTCTAAATCATTTATAAATATATGCTATTTCTGAAAGTGGAGCCCTCAACACACTCTGATGCTTTGAAACTGGCAGATTAATTCTGTGGAAGAAGTAGCCCTTCCACAGTTAAATGATCATGGAAACACCGACACATCAAAACCCCAGTGAACTATGCCAAGAACATGTAAAGAACGCAGGGCAGCAAAAGGCAGGAAGATTCCCATATAATAACTCAGTTTTCTATGTAAGTAAGTACATTCAAAAGACCTAATAGAAGTAACACCTCCAAATACAAAGCATTTTTCTCAATTTTTTTGGTCATTTTTTTGTCCTCCCTCACCTCTATTTGTTCACGTATATTTAACCACAGGATCTACTGGTACCAGAAGAGATAAGAAATTGTAGAAAAGGGAATAATAATAGCCTACCTATCCAAGTACTTTCCTCTCCCTGTCTGAAATTATTGCTAGCAGGTAGAAGTGCCAATACAATTCACATATCTTCTGTTTCTTACCAGATTTTTACATTTATTTCAAATAGGTAAAAATAAGATGAAAAATTACATTTACTATTTGGAAATTCTACAGGCATGTGAAATTCCTGTATCCTTTTCAGCTGCCCTAAGGCTGATGACCAAAAGGCCTGCTGCAAAACTTCTACAAAGTCTCCCTCACTGTCCCCACAGCAAGAGTCACAAAAACAAAAGCCAAGAAAGGACACAGAGAATGATGTGTCCACCTTGAACAAAGAAGAAAACTATTTGTTTCTTACTAAGGAAATAAAGGAAAATATTGTAATTTGCTGCATACACGCTATTAAAAAGTAGCATTGTAACACTACATTTAGAACAAAAAAATATTGGTACATTCAGTCAGTTAGAGTAAGAAAATTTTCTAAATAGCACAAATTTATTTGTCTGCTATGCAATGGTCACTACATTTTCATAGAAATGGTAGTAGACCCCCATAGTTCCATCCCCCAAAAAGTCTGAGGAGAAGTAAATGATCTTTTTATATAACCTTCTACACTTTAAAATTCCAAGTGGAATTACTGACATTTTGTGATAGGTGCAGGTGTCCAGGACCTGTCAGGGGCTGTAGTGCCTACCCCGTGTCAGTCACAGATGGTTCCAACCGAACCCCTGCAGGGAATGGCTGAGCCTCAGAGCCACCACGGCAGCCTCTGTAAAGGAAGGGCAGAAAATTCCAAAAAGGAAAATAGGAACAAAAAAGTGTGAGGAGCAGCCCTGCGAGCACCAAGGTGAAAGAAAGAGTAGAAGGAGGAGGTGGTCCAAATTCTGGAGCAGGGATTGCCCTGCAGCTCTTGGAGAAACCATGCTGGAGCACATGTGCACACTGCATCCTGTGGAGAACTTGAGGCTTGAGTTGGTGGATGATTCTTGAAAGAAGCTGCAGCCTATGGAGAGCCCATGCAGGAGTAGGTTTACCCTGAAGGACTGCAGTCCGTGGGAAGGACCTACCCATGAGCAGGGAAAAAGTGTGAGGAGCTGCTGAGAGGACTGTTATGGACTGACTACAGCCCCTGTTCCTCATCCCCCTGTCCTGCTTATGAGGAAGAGGCAAAGGAGTCAGGAGTGAAGTTGAGACTGGAAAAATGGAGGGGGGAGGCAGTGTTTTAATTTTCGTGTTTTTTGTTTCTCCTGATCCTGATTACCTTATTTCTCACTAGATTAACTGGTATGGATTTAGTTTTCTTGAAGTGAAGCCTGTTTTGCTTTAGACAGTAATTAGTAAATGACCTTTGTGTCTTTACCTGGACCCATGAGCTCTTCCATTCCATTTACTCCTCCTGTCCTGTTGAGCAGGGGAAATGAGTGAGAAGCTGGGCAGGCATTTGGCCCTTAGCCAAAATTAAAGCACCACAGCTTTTCTACAGATGGTACTTCCATGAACAGCATATCTGTCCAGATGCAAAATCTTCTGTGACCATCAACACTACAGAATTTCTAATACATATTTAGTAAAATATTAATATCCCATGAAGTAAAAAACATCTTCTCATTCTTAATGTATTTATTTGCATATTGATGAATTGATGCTTACAGATTGCTTGACTCCCCTAACATAACAGACTATTTCCATTGGATCAGACCTTGAATTTACATATCCCAAGTCTGACTCTTGGGCTGCAAGAAGTCAAACTGAAATGTTAAAATGCCTCACAATGGTGTTTAACTTCCGGAGGGAAATAGGAACTACTGTTGACATCTTTACAACAGCTACTTCTATTACTGCATGATAACAGCATACTGTTGATGTTGAGGAAATAAATTTCACTGAAGATAATGTCACCTAAATAAACTCTTTAAGTTGAACAGCAATCCTACCACCCACCTTTCATTACATACAGAACATTAAGTAAGTATGTATCCATTTGCCACAGACAGACCAGCTGTAACAGCGGATTACAGCAGAAGATTTTGCCAAAATCAACCAATCTACCTACCTTTGATTTCTGTATTAAAATGGTCTCCTCTCCCAGCCTTAAAAAAATCAAACACAAAACCTCACAAAACAGTAAGTGAGAGAAACCCTGAAGTTTGTTTGTAGCTAGATCAGATCCCTTATATGGCTGAACCTGTGCCCAGACAGTACTAAGTCTGGTATCGGGTAACTGGTAAGAATGAAGTTTGGGGACCAAAGAGGGAAGAAAGAAGAGTAGGATCATTTCCTCTAGTGGTACATTCGGCCTTCTAAAGAGAACATAGCTGCCTGTGAATCTGCATTAACACAAAGAGGGGGGAAAAAAAAAAAAGAAAAAAAAAAGAAGAAAAAAAAAGGTGCCAGGTCCAATTTTTAAAAGGTACAAAGAAACATAAATCTTGTGAAACTGTGTGTGTAGCTAGCTCCCAGTCAGAACTGTTAATCTTAAATTTGTCAATCTGCAGTACCTGAGGAGAGCTAAGCTCCACACAATAAAATTGGCAACAGCCATTAGCAAGAACAGAGCATACATTAAGTAGCAGGAAATCCTGAAGAAGTCATCTCCATCCCTGGAGAGTATTAAAACCCAACTGGACATGACTCTGCTTAGAGGACTGGACCAGGCTACCTTCAAAAGTGTCTTCCAGTGCTGTTTAGTCTGTGACTGTCAGTGAAATTCATGCCACTGAGACACCTTTAGGAGGCTGTATGGTGTCAGGAAATCTGCATTCTCCAACCATAGAACTGGGTTTTCCTACCACTTTGGCTTTAAAAATACCGTTCACCCCACATAAAGTAAATATCCTTCTAAAAGTTCTCTGGAATTACATCTTTTGTTTTCTGACAGGTAAATGTATAAATTTTATTTTAGGTAGTAACATTTCTACTTTCTTTTTAATACTGGTACAACACATTAACTGAGAGATTAAAAATAAAAAAAAAGTTATTTATATCCTAACAGGTATCAAAAAAAAACCCTCTCAATCAAGTGTCTGTAAGACTTAAAACTTTCTGGCTATATATTCTTTCTCAGAAAGGTGCAACAATTTACAGTTTTCCTGAAGCTTTTTACTACAATTTGTAATTTTAAAAAATGTTATTTTATATTCGGTATTTTTAATCTTTCTTTGACTTACAGAGCTGTCACTGTTTGAAAGTCCTTAATAAACTATATTGACTGCCCTGAAAGAAACCCATCAATCATATTGACTAGTGTTAAGAACGGCCAGCACCATGTTAATTGCATGCAAATTTAACAGGAATTTTCAAGTGATTTTGTCAATTGAATGGCTCCTATGCTTTACATGTGTTGAATTACTACGTATTCTTGCCATAGAAGTAGCTCAGAAAATCAATTAATAGTATCAAAACACAGGAAAAACAGTAGGAGATGAAGAAGTTCTTCTTTTTAAACCTTGGTTTCATCAAGTAATAGCTACCATGCTCCTCTGAGGTTTTAGGGCAGGGCTGCACGCAGTGATTGTGCACCTTCTGAGAAACCAACAGCTGCTGCAGCTCTCAAACATAAGGCTCAGGGAAAGCTCTGGCCAACTGAGTGTCAGTGTCCAAGACACTGAACAAAACCCCTACCACTATTGCTGTATTTCTAAATTCCA
Organism: Apus apus; assembly: GCF_020740795.1. NCBI lineage: Eukaryota > Metazoa > Chordata > Aves > Apodiformes > Apodidae > Apus > Apus apus. The sequence goes on along the minus strand of NC_067282.1, from coordinate 85,652,875 downwards.
GAAAAGTCCACTTTGGTGATCACATGATCCCTTTTGCAGAAGTCTTAGTGTGATTCCTTATGAACATTATTAAAATTGTACGCACAGCTGTAGCCGTTTTAGTCTGACAAGCCTTTGTTCTTAGCTTCAACCCTCTACTTTTTTCTCTTTTTAACTGGGGGGGATATTCTCATATTGATGAGCTCAATGTTTCTTATGTAACTTACTGTGCAGGAGAATATAATTACCCCCTGGAAAGGTCTGACATCTTTCTTCCCCTTTCTTTCTTTTTTTTTTTTTCTTTTTTTAAAAAAAAGAGTGGGTAGATGAAAGCATGCTTTTTGAATTTTATATTGTATGTAAAATAATCGTACCTCTTTCCCATTTGATCTATATAATCTTTATCTAGCATCAGTCACATAAGCTTAAAAAATAACATGGGCAGATCACATGAAAGCATTCTAGAGGGGCAGATGTGGAGATTAACAACTACGAGAAGGATACATTTCCACTGGCCTTCCAGACAGATCATAATATCTCTTAAGACAAATTTTTAATCCTGCAAGTAACATTCTCCAAGCCTAATATTATGTATGACATCTACACATGTTGGGGGAGTTGAAATCCAAAAACATACAAAAACAAGTGGGGATTTGGGATGGTTTGGGCTTTTGTTTGTTTTAAAAGCAGCCTGTCAGCACTTCATGGTCCATTAAGAGAGTCATCTTGCATTTTCATTCGAATACTATTCCTTCTGGGAGACCTTCCTCAAGAATATGAAGGGCCAGGTTGTGGGTCACACTCTATCCACATTGCATGTCTGTGCTGGCATTAAAAGTCCATAAAATTCAGAGTGATGGCAGGCAAGACAGCTTGGCTTACCTAAAAGGCTACTGTGAGGGGCAGTTCACCTGATTCTATCTCTTTTCTCTTTTGCTTCCAGACATGTGCTCTTGTGCCTCTCTTGCACTGACTGTGAATGGCAAGCTGATGGGGCTCACCAAGACAGTAGAAAATTTAGTTAACTCCCTCTTCCCCCAACTTCATTATTTTTCTGTTCTTCTCTGAACTGCTTTGGTTTACCAAGGGGTCAACTAAGCATTAGGACAGAATAAGAAGCAGAGGGAAGAGAATATATCATCATCCCTTTCAGTGACAATGAACTCTGTGATCAGTTAACATCCTTGTTGTCCAGTTACATCCCAATTAACGTAATTTCAATAGCCGAGAACAAGCAAATGGAATATATGGGCAAGAGGACCCTGTGTTCCACTTAGCTCCCAAGAGCACGTTGCTGTTGCAGTCAGAGCATTACAGTGCTCTCAAGTTCTTTTTAAACTATCAGGGGGGGTGGGAGAGAATAATACTCAAAACTTCAAAATTTAGTCAGAAAGTAGGCCTCACGAGCCAGAAATCAAGGGATGATAAATGCATCTTGCATCCCATAGCTCAGCTTCTCTGAATCCAAAGATGCTGAGTTCTGCATTCACACACAGTAAGATGCATTAATTAAACACTAAACACTAAAGACTAAAATACGTGTTCATTAGCCAGTACCAGGAATTTATCAGGAAGAAGGGGAAAGGGAAATAATAGAATAAGAATACTTAATGATGAAGTGTGAGAGAAGCAGAATAAGTGTTTCAAAAAGTCACAGGACTGCAAAAGACCAAACTGGAGACCGGGTCTGTTAAAAAATCCAGGTAGGTAAAAACTCAAATCATTCAGGTCTTAGACCTAGGCATCGTCTTTATTATAAACTGGGTGAGAGGTGCACCTTCTGGGAAGCGACTGCTAGTCTTCCAGGTAATTTGAACACCTTTCCTCTACAAAGTTACATGACTTGTGAAGATTACTCTGGTGCAGGTTCTCCAGTGAGAACAGCTGAATGCACCGATCTTAATGAAGCATTGTTTCTTTGGTTCATTATCTGGCCATACCTTTTGTACAGCAGTTTCATGAGCAGGAAATCTGCCTGATTGCTACGTTCAAACCTTTAGTTTGCTGAGCAGCAGCAGCACTGACTGAAACAGCACTTCTCCTCCCAGCACCACGTGCCATTGGTCAGGCGAGGAGAGCAAAACTGACACCATGAAAAGAACCATACTTGAGAATGGAATCAGGCTACAAATAATCTTGGGGGTTTTGTGCATGCCTTTTTACTTTCTTGGGATTGACTTTCTTAATCAGTTACTTAATCCAAAAGAACACAATTTCTCTAATATGTTCCAAATAAACCAGATTTTTCTGACATTAATAAAAAGTTGCTGGTTCAGTTCTCCTCCCCAACCCTATCCCAGTCCTTTGGTAAAGAAGAAAGGCAGCAATTTGGTTTCATTGCTGCATTACTAACAGTATGTGTCCCATTAAGAGTTCAGATAAGTGAACTGAACCTTAATTAAGGATTTAATTAAGTATTCTCTTTAACTTGTTGCATGGGTATTTTAGCCATAGTACTGACTACATAAGACTGACACCTTTTCAGCAACACTGGAGTCTCCTTGAAAATACTGACACCTTCAGTGAAGTACTGGAAAGAAAGTAAATACAGTATACTACCCAGAGACTTTCTCTTCTGTAACACATAAGTGCCTGAAACAGAGTAAGCAAACATTCAGAACAACAAAGACTCTTGTTTTGAGATAACTTAAAGATAAAAAGATTGTAAGAAAACAGGATAAAGTCCAAAAGCTGAAATCAGAAGAGAAAATTGATGGAGATAGGTATAGGGTATTAAAATTGATTTAAAATGCGCAATGCCTTTGAATGCCATACTAAATACAATTCAGAGTAATATCTGGTGCAAACACACATTTGTACTAAAGGGTTAAAAGCTGAATAGTAAAGGCATGCTTATATTAAGATGCATGCTTAATTATCAAATGTCTAGATTGTGAAACTGAGCCACAGAAACCAAAACTCATGTCATCCTAATCTCTGAGAGCCTGAGGAGGTAAAGGTAGATCAGTTTGGAAAAAAAAAAAAGGTTAAAATGTTGTGGTTTTGTTTTTTTTTTCCCCTGACACCATTCATCTGCCTTCTCTCAGATATTTAAATGGTTTATTCCCCCAAAAGATAATTACTTTTGCCAGGATGAAAAAATGAACATGTTGTCAGCAAATATTTTGTGATAATCCTTTATTTTTTAGAAGTTTTGATTTCTTGATGGAAAATTCCAATACAGGTACAGGCAATATGGCACAGTACTAAGATCTTGGCTCAGAAGATTCTCATGCTCTTCAACAAGCTAGGCTTTACCTTTGTGCAAGACACCTGACCTCATATTTAACATGGCCAGTTTAGCCATAAATTGGGTCAGGTACTCAAAGTAAAGGTCAGCTCAGCAGAAATGAAGTGTTGCTATCTGAGAGGAATTAGCAATATTTGTGTGGATTAAGTACACTTTGTTATGCTAAAACACCACTGCAGGACTCAAAATTTTTCTAATTAAATTATCATTTATATTGTTTCTCTTCATAAAATTAAGAAAACTCCTGCAATAGCCATTAAGGCACTAAACTTGGGTACCCTCTTCACGTGTGCAGTTTTACTGCAGCCACTGGCAGTGGAGCGACCCACTTTGCTGGAACAGCCTCGTTCTGTGCGTGCATCTGTCACTAAATGTGCTGCCATTCACCAGCACCCACTCTGAAGGGGAACCTCCTGCTACAGACATTGTGCTATGACACATAAATGGCAGAAATCCTGGTATCCCAGAGGACACTCTCCTACACCAGGAAGAGGTGCTTGATCTTAGTGGGTGACAAATGTAAGACTGCTTGAATAAAGGAGACAACTCTTTCTATCACCTTTTTTGTCTAGGAATCCAGCAAAAATGCACTACTGTTTTTCCTTCTTTAGGATAACCCCCTCAAGCTTGCTTTTGCAATAGCAAGAAATTTGAGCCTGATGAAGGGCAGAGCTGGCTACAGTCAAATGGAATCCACATGCCTGTGCAACATGAAAAGGCAGAATAATAGAAAGAAGTTACTACATGTCATGACTGTAGTTTCCAGCTGAACTTCCTCCCGTTTTCCTTACTGTCTGTCTCATTCTTATTCACATCACAGCTCTCTAAAAAAATAAAGAAAACCAGCTGGGCCTCTTTCTGTATCTTTATATCCAGGAAAAGTATAGCTAAGCCCAGTGTTCAAGTTACACAAATTTAGATCAGCTCAGGATGAGGTCCATAAAACTTCTGAAGTAACTCACCAGTATCGTAAAAGCTCAAAACCACTGGCCAAGCCAAAAGGTCTAAAAACACTGGGAAGCAGCTGAAGCTGGCAAAATTCTAAGCAATTGAAAACAGACATGGTAACAGAAAGTGTTAAGAAACTTTAGCTTTAGACATTTCTGCCAGCTCCAGCTATAAATCAGACAAGTAAAATGGGAGGGGAACTTTCAACAGTATGCTCAGAACTTTTTAGAATAGGAATATGTCTGTTTATATACTTTTGTACAGTGCTAGAAAAACATGGTAATTGGAATGGAAATACTACTTTTCGCTTTAGAGCAAAAACAGATTAAATAAGGGATCCCCAGTATTTACAGAAAAATACACAACCCCAGAACTAAAGATTTCCTTTCTATTTCAGTGTCCTCTAAGGTTTTGTTAAAATGTCAAAATTTGAAACAAACTACATCTCCCTACCAGCTTTGCTGAAAATGTAACAGGATCATAGAATCATCATGGTTGGAAACGACCTCTGAGATCACCGAGTCCAACTGTCAACACAAAAAAACCCCAAAAAGCCCCCCAAATCAACCACCCAACAAGAACCAAACAACCACACACACCCCACCAAAAACACCCACAAAAAACCTCGCAACTTCAGCCACTAGAGCACGCTACATGTTTCTTCAATACCTTCAAGGATGGTGACTCTACCACCTCCCTAGGCAGGCTGTTCCAGTGCCTGACCACTCTTTCAGTAAAGAAATTCTTCCTAATACCCAATCTGAACCTTCCCTGCGGCAACTTCACACCATTTCCTCTGGTCCTGTCATTATTCCCGTGGGAGAAGAGGCCATCACCCACCTCCCTATAACCTCCTTTCAGGTAGTTTTAGAAGGTGATAAGGCCTCCCCTCAGTCTCCTTTTCTTCAGACTAAACACCCCCAGTTCCTCATATGACTTGTTCTCTAGACCCTTCACTAGCTTGGAAGCTATCCTGTGGACTTGCCCCAGCACCTCAATATCCTTCTTATCCTGAGGAGCCCAGAACTGAACATGGAGTTCTTATCTTGATCTACAGTACCAGCCGAATTCTCAATGAATTTCATTTCAATTAGCAAGCAAACTTCAACTGTAGGAAAATAATTTTTACAGAACTATGGAAGATTTGTTGAGCCTCACAGCATTAAGAGGTTGTTGAATGAGTGAGGCCCCTCCTTGTTTTGATCTTTGTAGCTAACTCTGCTCAGGTCTGTTCCAGAAGTTCCTTCTTTTTATTTCAAACACTTAGGCAAGATAACATTGCTTGCCTCTTTCATGGTGTTTTATATCTGGGATATATTCACTCATCACAGAAATGCTGTCATTCCTCACCTTGCAGCTCAGAAACACAAATGATTTACCCTGGACCCACAGCAACTGAATAGTTAGACTGAACAGATTGACCAAGGTAATCTGAGCAAGGGAGCCACAAACCCCCTCTCCTCTCTGCTGAGCTCTGCCACTCCTCACACCTAAGATTAGCTAAATCCCATCCCTGGGCACCACATTTTCCTCTCACCCCACACTCCATTCCCAAAGCATCTTTCATGGGATTGCCCTCATACTATCCTTCTGTTGCTGCTCCCGCAGCCCACTTTTCTAATAGTTTTTTATAACTTTTGATAATGCTAGTTATAGATAACCACTTGGACTAGCACGTCAGCACTGACAAACTTGTTGCATACACACAGCTTTGTTGTCCTCCAATGAGCCAGAGTCACATGAAGAAAAGTTGCCATGAGGAAGACAAGAGAGAGTGAGAGGGAAATGAAAAAGGAGGACAGAAGCCTTCCAGTTCTCTCAAATACTGGTGATGAACAGATTACAAGTTCCATTCCACCTTCCCTATTAATGTGAGAGGTACTTCTAAAACGCAATTTACCCCCTGCCAGGACTTGTGCTACTAAAGCCATCTTTGAAAATATATGAAGAAACGGGCTATGTAAAAACATATGCAGTAAATTTTTTCTTAACTGTTTTATTCATTAACATTAATGACTTAATAGTAATATTTATTTTCCCCTAGATATCTTGACAATAAAATATACTAGTAGTTTTAAATAATTCCAGATTATCTTAAACATTGTTTCTGTAAAAGGTAAAGTAAATCTGTCACTGATCTTGATTTAAGCAAACTAAGTATTTCACTAATTTTTCACACTCTTACCTTATTTTTTCTCAACTATATCTCTGTGTTTGACTAAGCTAAATAAAAAGTGGAGTTATGCAGTTTACTTATTGATTTCAGCCAGTTTATCTGAAAGACCTGTTACTTGCAAAGTTTCTTGACGTACAGTTTTAAGGATCCAGTATTTTTTGCTCTAAAAACTACTGGAAATACAAAACAACCGAGCAGCTCTTGTTTACTGTAGTATGGAGCCAGGACAATAAATAAAGCTATGGTTCAATGCTTCTTAGACATGTTTGAGTTTCTGTTGGATGCATTTCAGACTTTAAGAATACATTGACCTATAGGCATTATTTTTGGGTTTGCTCAACTAAAACAAGCCCCAAAATTCTTTTACATGAAACATATTATCATAGGAGACAGTTTCATTTTTATTTAATCACATGGTGAATTAGTTTTGTTTCATTTTTTTAAGCATTGAAGAAAGTGAAATATAGGAAGTCTAGGAAAATTTAGACCTGAAAAGCCTAAAATAAATCTCATTCACTTTGAAATAAATCTGTTAAACTGTATATGTCACAGTATAGAGTTCTTTGATCCGGAAGGCTAGTTATAAAATACTTTTGTGTGTATGTGTAAATAGGGAAGTAGAGGTACATTTCCATTCTGGATTTGAGTATCTCTCTACATACTAGAATATATGGGGTTATCTAGAATAGGTATAGTTAGTAGTGACGTGTGAGATTAAACTACAGTAACAGAAACATGGTGGGAAGCGCACACTGATTTTATATCCAGACACAGTGTATGAGTTTCTATTTAATAAATATATAAAACAGGAAAAGAAGGTGTGGAAAACTTATATAAAATGCTTAAGGTTGGTGAGCTATCCTTAAATTGTTTTTCTGGACCACATAATACTTGGCCTCTGGCAGGCCTAATTAATATAAACAAGACATATAACTAACTTTGATCTGAAGAATAAAGAATGCTAACTTAACCTCTAGAATTGTGCTTGCATAAATGTCTACTGTAAAATCTCTTTTGCTGTAAAATTCCCAGAGTGATTAGCTAGAGAGGAATTCAAAAGATAAGTATGAATTATTCCACATTTAATCTAATAGCAAGGTGATAAAAACCTTACAGTTTTTCTTGCATAAGCATTCAAGAGTCACTGTTAAACAACACTTTCCAAACTTTGATTCACTGCAAAAAGATATGAAGTCAGGTCTTAGGCAGTGAGAAAACTAAGATTAAAAGGGTTCTTAGTATGTGTTTTTTTCTGCCAGTTATAAAAATTAACCAGCTAGGGTGAGGCAGGCAACAATATAATAACAAATTGTTTTGAGCTGAGGAATGTCCCTAATGAACAAGAAAGAAGAATCACCAGACCAGTACATATTTAAACAACTAGCTGGATCAAGGTCAGAGCACTCAGCATTTGCCAGGACTGAAAGGAATTCAGATATTAAACAACACTATTTTTCCTCTTCATTTATACTCTCCTGAAACCTAGAGCCACAGTGGTGGGAGAACAAAAGACAAGGTAATACTGAACAAGAATTAATATACAATAGATTGGCCATTTACCACTTATTACAGATTAGAGTGGCAGTTCATTCTGACCCAGTGGTGATTTACATGTTTTTGGACAACTGTACGATGGTTTCGGACACTCATGCCTGCTTCATGTCAACCTTACACACCCCAAGCCCAGCTGCTTCTGGCAGGTAAGTTTCACATGGTACACAACGCCAAGCTCTGAGGACAAGCCCATGGCAGCAGGCAGCTGCAGGGCAGTGCTGGCAACAAACACTCTGAACGGATTCAGGAGTCACCTCAGTCCCTGGCATCAGGGCCTGGCTTGACCAAACTTGTCAGGGAAGGCAGGTTCACACCAGGGGACACAAGGAGCCACCCATCACTGTGGTCTTGTACTTCTTCAGCACAGAGCCAGAGCGGCATCATGCCACCATGAGTAAACCTGACACAACGAGGACTGTAGTGCGCAAGTACCTAAGGGGCTCTGCAAAGCACAGGTCATGGCTAGCTAATTAAGCTTCCCTGTCAGGCCTGAAGTAACTCTCACTGGGGGCAAGTGGGCTTCTGCCCAGCACTACATAGCACATGCTGTAGTACTCTATTTTCCTTAATAATGGAACATTACCTGGAATGACAGAAAACTACCTCTCCTGAAAAAAAGCCAACACCTAGAAACATATTCTAAACTTCAGGAAAAGGTGGAAGGTAATGCAAAGGACAAGTACAAAACAGTGGTCTGAAAACCATATGCCCTTTTTTTCACAAAAGTTACTGGTTTTAATTTTCTGTTCTTACACTAGCCAGCTGTGTGCTGTTCTCCAGAATGCATTCTTAAGTGTGCTTTTGACTTGGTTAAATATCCTCCTATGCTAGGATGATTAGGCTAATGGAATCATATTATATTTATTATTTACAGAGCACATGGGAATGGCTTAGCAAAAGTTCAGGTTGAACAAAGCTCAAAAGATGACTTTATTTTTGGCACTTGCCGTGTTTGCAGAAGAAACAATATCTAAGGAAGTGCAGTTAATGAAAGGAGTCTGTTTAATCAGCATAAAATAAACAGCTAAAAGCAGGTTGCACAGGGAGAAGCAATAAAAGAACAAATGACTCGCTATGACATTGTTTTCTTTTCAAGTTCTGCTCACAACAGCAGCTTTTCAACAACTGTACTTAAATGCCTCAGTTTCAACACTGAATTCTGTAAAGAAGGAAAGAAAAAAACTTTTGGTCCTTTTTGCTGCAATGCTTACAAGCCACCCTGGATCTTCTGTAAGCCTTATGACATATTCCTCAAGTAAATGGCAAAAGTACAAAATCAAAAAATAAAGAACACAGTTTGTACACCAGTGCAAGTAAAAACAGTAATGGGGCATAAAGACTATTTTAACTGGAAAGCCATGTTCACTGAAAAAAATAAGATGCTCTTAACAACATATACATCGCCTCAAGAATATATACTGAATCTGGGGAATGTGCTGCCCTGCTGGAAATCTTTACATGATCAGATCCTTCTACCCCAGTGGGACTTAGAAAATGAAACCTCGGATTTTTTTCCAATAGTAAACAGCTATGATGCTATTTCAGTCTTAAAGTATTACTACAATCAGATACAAATAATGCATGTATTGTCTTTAGAATATTAAACCAAAATAAAATAAACAGACCATTTTTCTCTCTCAGCATCTTTGTTGTTGGTTTTGTTTTAGAAGATATTAAAATAAACTGATATTTTACTAAGTAACTAAAACCAGAGCATTTCAAAAAGCCAGTTTTAAACAAAACTGTATTTTGCATATTACTTCATTAAGATAATGAGGCTTCAAACACAACTCCTCCTAGGAAATTAGGTGAAATCAAATTTCAGCCCCTCAAAGAAGTGTGCATTGCATAGAAACCCCTTTTTTCATCTGCTAAGTTCTACTTAGAAGCATCACACACCGAAATCAGTAGAGTAAGTTGGAGTACCCAACTGAGTTGCAGCAACGTGACATACGTGAGGTTCATCTCTTATTGCTATCATCAAAAAACAATCTCCATAGCATCTGGTTTTGTGATCTGGAACAAGAGTTTAATACTAGAATACACATGCTTCTGCAGCATATTTCATTTTTCAACTGTAGTTTAAACTTTCAAGTACAGTGAAACTGGTTTCACTGGCAAGACATCAGATAGGCATGTAGTAAATAGAGTGAAAACTTTTTCTTTAAAAACTATACAGCAAAGAAAATAGAGTAAGAAGTAGGGCTGAGGATGAAGACTCTGCTCATCTTCAAAAGAGATAAAGGAGTCTGACACTGCAATGGAAAACAGTACAGGCAAAAAATCCCTGAGCTTTTCAATCCATCATACCTCACAATACAGGAAACAAGAGAACAGTCAAAGTGCTTAAAAATTAGAAAGCTGAGAACAGTTGAAACAGTAAAATTTATTCAACACACAAAAAGACCCCAGAAATCACTACCGAAAGGCACAACTGAGAGTACACATGGGAGAATCAGAGCTAAATTTCTCTCTTTTTAGAGATCAATTGCTTATACCTTTTCATTATTCAGGCAAAAGATTTTCAGGTTGGAATTAGCTGCAGAATGAAAGCTTTGCAGGTTCATAATAAACTCAAGGAGTGTTAGTGTGCTTCTACATTCTGGCATTTAAGATGTCCAGATTTTGCCTTCAGTTCCTTTCTGTGAAAGTCAAACCTTAACAACCACCCCTCCCCACAACTTTCCTTCAAATCGCTCATAACACTGAAATGAAACAGTGACTCCTTCATGATCTGAGAAGAACCAGAATAAGGTTGAAGAAAACTTCTGCCAGCTTAATTTTCACAAAAAATGAAAAGCTGTATGCTGAATATGTCTAAAATTTTTTCAAATAGGAATGAAATACAATTAAATTAATAATGTTCTGTTCATATGAATAAGGATTCCAGGATATAATCAAAAATTAGCCTGAAGAGTCTGGAAGGTATAAAAAAGGTAAATGCCCAACAGCCAGGAAAGCAGCACAGAAGAAATGACAAAATCTTGATGTTAAAAGAACCACTGCTTCAAAGTGCATATTTTCTCTAAGGAAGCTAGGGAGGGCCAAACGTCACACCTTTTTCCCAGAAACTAAATTTAGGAGAAATAAAACTGACTGTAATTTTAATGTTTTGTATTGACCGAACAGCTGCAGAACTCAGAGAACGTGGAATCGTGGCTGCAACATGAATAGAAATGCAATAGTTCATTGAGCAGTTGTTGTGATGTGTAATATTTGGGAAGTAGCTTTGAATTTTAAGTAGAACTTGAAATAAAGCTTAAATGATAAACAAGTTGCTAACCCCTCAATAAGTATCAATAACTATATCTCAGTAGTAAAGCACACCATTTAAATGCTAAATCCTTGAAAGACGATGTGGAGGCTATCCCCACTTTTGCAGTTGTGTGTCAAGGAGCAAGTTGATGAGCTAGAAAAAGTCCTCTTTCACACCAGTGGTGGTACTGCACCAGCTTAATGCTCCCCATGCTTGTGTCGTACCCTTCCAATACTAGAATACAAGAATTGTCTAGGTCCTGACTTTAAGACTTGTCAGATCATACCTTGAGCTTGTTATTTAACCTGAAACCACCCTTGACACCCAGGAGATGTTAAGGTAGAAGCAATGAAGCAATTTATTCATTATACTCAAAACACCAAATATGAGCACGTCAACTGAAAGGCATATGCATATGAGGAAACAATCCTTACAGCTACATGTAGTTTAGGAGATTTCCAAAAGTTTAATTCTTGCTTTATCTAGCTAACCAGCTGCTATAACATATGATCAAAGACTCACAGCTGGGATCCCAGAGTATCTTCATATGAGGAACTTCTTTCACTGGAGCATATCTTTGCTAGGATACACATAACTTTTTGTGTTCAAAGTCTCCCCAGGTTGCTTCTCAGACCGAGACCTTTCAACCACAAATATTTCATGATTCATAACTTAATCAAGTCCATTTTACCAGTTTTCTAACAAAGCTACTGACTATCTTGGCCTAATTTAAGAAATGTGGATGCCCACTGGAAGTTGCAAGGTAGAACCAATAAACCAGTAAAATACTAAGAGATTTGTAACCTTGTTTCTAAATTGAAACCAGGATCTCATACTAATATACCATAACATATGAATATAACATACCATATAATCATACATCCAAAAAACGTGCATAGTTCTCCTTTTCAACCATTTTTGGGAATTAAAGGCATTAGTAAATTTAGGGTGAATAATCTCTTAATTTATACCACTTCACTGTAATATTTTTGTTTAGAAAGATACATTTGCTTTCACAGTAAACACTCAAATAAACAAATTCTGTATATTGATGCAATTTTAGGGAATGTCAGATTTCACTGCATACGTTTTAGCAAATTTTTCAATTAGAGAGGTTGTTAAAGAAAGAATCTGTGGAAGGAACTAAGAGGTCAAAAATCTCAGACTGTAATTTATAGTGTAGTAGGCTACTGTAAATGCAAAAAAGACTCACAACTTCCTACCATTTTGTAGAAAGAATAACTTAGGAAAGTGCTTGGGGAATTTACTAGAAATGGAACAGTATCTTTGCCTTGTAGCCGTGCTTAATGAAGGTATTAAATTTTTCTCTTCAGAAGCTGTCAACTTACCTTGCTGAGGTTCACAAATCGTCCCCTAAGAGACATTTGTATAGCATGCATTTAAAAAAAAATGAACTGAAAGATGAATATGAAGAGGGTGTCTTATGAACAAAATATGAGAAGCTGAATAAAACACTAGATTTGGCTACCATGCAGTTGTTTTCTTCCCTTGCTGTGTTAAGACACCACTATTGCTCTTGCGCAGACTTGAAAGAAAAGACTAGATGAAAGTTAAGAAAAGGGATGTAGTAAATGTGATGAGATTGTGGAAGGAAGGAAGGAAGGAAGGAAGGAAGGAAGGAAGGAAGGAAGGAAGGAAGGAAGGAAGGAAGGAAGGAAGGAAGGAAGGAAGGAAGGAAGGAAGGAAGGAAGGAAGGAAGGAAGGAAGGAAGGAAGGAAGGAAGGAAGGAAGGAAGGAAGGAAGGAAGGAAGGAAGGAAGGAAGGAAGGAAGGAAGGAAGGAAGGAAGGAAGGAAGGAAGGAAGGAAGGAAGGAAGGAAGGAAGGAAGGAAGGAAGGAAGGAAGGAAGGAAGGAAGGAAGGAAGGAAGGAAGGAAGGAAGGAAGGATAAAAAAGGTAGGTAAAAAGAAAAGAGAGGATAAAGATACAAAACCCCCAGGGAATTAACATTAGTGACAAAGGAAGAAAATGAACATTAAAAAAAAAAAAGAATACTATGCAGTAAAGAAAAAAAAAAAGGAAGTTAGGGAGGGAAAGAACTAGATAGAACTGGGAAAATTAAAAGATGACAACATTTTAAAGATTACAAAAGTGAGTTTGGAACATAAAACACTTGAAGTAATTATCTTAATTTTTAGTTCAATGATTCTCAAAAAGTAAAAGCTTCTAAGTAATTAAATCTTCTGAATATGAGACTTGAGCTACTTTGAAAGTTTTATTCAAGGACAGAAATCATCTTGAGGAAAGAGAAGGGATTTTTGAAGAGAATAACAGCTTTAGACAACATGTACAGCTACAGAAAGGTTAAAATGGAAAAAAGAATTAAAAAAAAAAGGATCAAAGAGAAATTAAGATAAGAAAGTCAGTGAGAATAAGGGACTTTTCAAGCTTTTACCCAAATGCAGAATGAAGAAAGGAAACAGGAAATGAATACAAATCAGGGACTTTCTTGACAGAACAAAGTTGAGCATTAAAGGCAAATCTATCATCTCAAACCCATGTGTTTGCACTCAGTCTTGGTACTTCAGTTTTCAGATATGACATTGGAATAGAGAATTCTCATTGAATTAGTAACTTTGAGTACATCTCTTAAGTCATCATGTTACAAGGGCAAAATTGTGTTTTAAATTAACTTAATACATGCAACCGCATGTAATTGGATTGCTTGAAAAATCAGCCCAAGAACAGGAGGAATGTACTACCATTAGCTATTTAAAAATAATATTTTTAATCAGTGCATTTGTGTGTAGGGTCACACAAATTCAGACTACCTTTAGTCTGCAATGGAGCAGAAAAAAGTGTATTGCTTGTTGTCCACAGTTTTCTTCAATAGCTTCCTGAGCACCAAGAAAAATAATTAAGAAGTGTCAGACAGGAAAGGCCTACTCCCTCTCTTAATTCCAGGGAATGCTAATAAAGGGACCACAAAAAGGCACCTTTGTGGACACAGTGACCTTTCTATTTGCTCAGAGGAGACAGTCCAGGCTTAGATCAGGGGAGAGCTGTGAATAAGATGAAATGTAACGAGCAGGAGGTGGAATAAATTCCTTGGTCACTGGACATCATCTCCTCCTAACTTTACCTCTTCTTACTGAAATGGTCCTCTTGCAGGTACCGGAGGGTCTGAAGAAGGGTCACAGGAGCAGTGAAGTAGTAGTGGGGAAGAAGAGACTGGAGAAAAGGAGTTTGAGGGATACCTTATTGCTCTCTAGAACTACCTGAAAGGTGGGTGTCAGTCTCTTCTCCCTGGTAACAAGAAATAGGAGAGGAAATGACCTCAAGTTGTGCCACGGAAGAATTATGATTGGATATCAGGAAGTATTACTTCACCAAAAGGTTTGTCAAGCATTGGAAGAGGCTGCCCAGGGAAGTGGTCAAGTCACCATCCCTGAAGGTAATTTAAAAGATGTGTAGATATGGTGCATAGAGACATGGTTTAGTGGTAGACCTGCCAGTGCTAGGTTAAAGGTTGGACTCAATGATAATAAAGGTCTTTTCCAACCTCAATGATGCTATGATAGGTTTCCTCTCACTCTGCTCTTACCAACCCAGGCCTTACATGAGCCTTACATCCAAAGAAACTAGAATGGGACCTGGCATTACTGATATTGTAAAACACTCTACCATTCTCTGTTATAATTTCCACTCCTAATACTTTGTTTGACATTCCCACCATGAAATGTTTACAATGAATGCTGCTTCTCATCCTTTATGTATATCCAGCACCCATTGCAAAGTGGTATGTAGGGCAGCAGGCTAATTCATTGGCCTTTGGAGATCATCTTTAACTCTCAGCTCTCAGCCCAAAGCTATCTGCTCTAATGAATAAATACCTATGTAAGCACAGACATATTTTTTCTTTGCTTGTAATATTTCACATTTCTTAGTACTAAGCACTCTGCAAAAGCTGGTCCCATCTCTAAATCTAGGCAGTTAAGACAAAGAAATACAAGAGAAACAGACACAGAAAGTTAAGAACAAAACCAAACTCACTCATCCTTCTATTAACAGCAGAATTGGGAGACGAATACTGTGTTTTAACTGACAGCACAGTAATTTGGGACCATGTTTCTGCCTCCTTCTATCTTTGTTGGAGTAATGTATTTTAGTCAACCTTAGAATTTTATTTTTACCCTACCACAGTTTTGACGTGAAATATTTAAATGGCTACCTTGTTGGTTGCCTAGCTTTGTAAAAATCATAGGGATGAAAGAACTTATTCTGAGAAGAAATTAAAATAGTTCTTTCTTCACATAATAACAAAGACAGACAATCTAAAGGTCTAAGTACTGAGTTCAATTTTCATTCAAGATCACCATTTTAAGCAGCAGATTTTTATTTTTTTGACGCTCATAAAAGGTCCATATTGAAAGCATTTGTCAAACTGATCCTGGTGCATATTCCTGTGAAGATATTTTATGCCACTAAAAAATTAAAATCATTTATTTCAGATTAAAGTTCAAACTATCTTATAAAAATAAAAATTAAACCCAAATATTATAATTTGTAGGGAAATAGCCTAAAGCCAAAAACAAAAAAAAATTTTAAAAAAGGGCAGAGGCAGCCTTAAGAAGAAATAAATCAGATAAGTCATGATCTGTAGAGGCAATGGCAACCTACAGCTTCCCAGCTCAGCAAAAGGCTTCCTTGACTCCTGAAGGTGATGCAGACTCAATAGGGTCTGTAGAGTCATGGTACACAAAAGCAATCTGTTTGTATCATATGCATTATTATCAGATTATCCACCACCAGAGCATCTGCTAGAAATGATATAGCAGTGGTAGGCAAACCTTTCTGTACAGCAAGACTTCAATCTCTGCCCCACCCCTTCCCCCCACCCCCTTTTTTTTTTTTTTCCTTTTAAACAGCTTGCATGATTTTGATAATAATTTCCATCTGTCTAAAATTATTCAAACCACTATGTTGCTCGTGAAAGCACTTCTGGAATTAGTTGGAGTTCTGCATCTTCAACTGCATTTTCAGAAGTTAAATCCAGATGACAAAATTCACAGAGCAAAAGCTTAGTTTAACCTTGGGAAGATGAAAATACCTTGATTTAATATTAATTGACGCACCCTCTTAGTTTTGATCAATATTAATTCCTGATGCTAATTAATCTTTACACTGTGCCAAGGACAAGGGAGTCAATATTGGTTATTGCAGTGAGAAAGATAATAAAATCTTGTATTTTTATTCATTTCACACACAGCAATTATCAGCTAGTATTAAAGTTTATAAAAGCATCTGTCTCAGGCTCCACCAGGTAAAAACAACTTAAAACTTTCTAAGCAGCCAAGATTGATTTGAACACCACAGAAAATTGCATTTTTTTCTCAGTGAGCCACAAAGTACCACCTCATTTAATATCTGTTACGTTGCAAGGAGATTATTCCATGTGGACGTTCTATAGACACATATCACAAACAGCTTTTCATGGAGAAACTATTTAGTAGACTCAGACCTCACAACTGAACACCATTTTAAATTTTTAGGCTAAACATTTCTGTTCAACATTACATTCCTTTATGTTCACTCAGGTGTCAGGCATCAAAACAGAGCTCCTGACTATATTTGAGGCAGTGCCAAAATTTCCATTGATTTCAACTGGGTTGGCCTCTCTCCTTAGGGAAATAAAGACAACTGTCAGTAATATTGGGAAAGCAGCTAAAAGGCTAAAATAGCCAATACTTAAGAACTGTATTTACTTGCAAAGTATCCTAGTTTTGCCTCTAAAAACTGCCTTCTCTACGAGTGTCACTTCCAGTGAGTACTGGTGAACAAATACGTTTAATGGGATGGTGATGTCATCACAACAGATCATGCAGGTGAGAAGGCAATACATAATGACTTGACATACCGATGGCTTGGTTCCTCTAATTCCAGTCCTAAAAGGAATTTTTAAGCCCTCATGTAGGCTGTACACAAAGCCTACTGCACAATCAAGTTAAACTCTTAAGTCCACTATTTAAGTTAGGTTCCACATAAGTCAGTAACTTTTGACTTTGATTATTAAGCTTTCTAATGGCATGCCTCATGTTCACTGGAGCAAACAATCAATCAGTGCAATATTCAAACCTCTTCATCAATGACTGCAGCAATCGCTCTTTATCACACAGTCAGCAGTCTCTTGCTTTTAGCCATCAGCCACACAAAAGCAGCTTTAGGCCACTGCCATTTTTGCCTCTTTGACACATTTACAGATAGCTAAAAAAGAGGCAGTCACTTGTAACTAAGCTTTCTGATAGTTGTCTTTCGATACAGACTTTGTCTTTTTGTTACAAAAATCAAATTATCGTCTAATTTTACTGAAATCTAATTTATATCTATATTAATTATGCAGCCAACGAGCCTCAAGGGATTATGTGAGAAGCCAATGATACATTCTTAATCATCATAAATATTGTATTATTTCAAATGCACTTTGGAAATTCTCTTCTCAGCATTTCTTAAGAATATTCAGAACTCCAGGACAGAGCAGACTCTTATAATCCGATGTTAGAACAAGCTCTATTGCTTGTGTATTTTTTTCCAATTACTGCAATATCAATCTTCCTTTATAATTAAAAAAATGCAGTAAAAGATAATAGTATTATTCTAGTAAAAGGGTTGCTGAAATTTCTATTTAAATGGTTTTGATAAAAAAATTAATAACATTTGCAAAGCTTTTACCATTGTGAGAAAGTCAGTACACCATATTTTAGCCCATAAAAAAACATACAAGCAAAACAAAACCAATAAAAAATCCAGCATACTTTCAGATATGTGTATTAGCCTGTTTCATTCTTAATACACTAAAATGCCACTAGGTTTGTATACATTTTAATTAAAATGAATCCACCAGTTGTGGAGGAAGATTTTATTTCGTGCCTGCAAAATCAGTACACAAAGCAATTTAAGTGCAATAATTGGTTTTGTCATTTAAAAATCTTTCTTTATGGATCTCTGTTCATGATTGCTCTCTCTTGCCATGGCTCCTTCATTTTTAAGGATGTGCTTGCTCCTGGAACTGCTGTGCTTCATAACTACTTAAATGCTTCGGGTTTAATTGCAGAGTACAGATGTTAAAAAAAAAAAACCCACATCTTGATACAAACACCTGACATGCATTCCTTTCCCTTGTGGCTTTTAGCCTGTAAAAGCATAAATGGAGCTTGTGCCTACTGAGAAGCAAATTGTGCAAGTGCTCTAAAAGTAAAGAGCTGTGCAAATCCCCCAGTCCCAAGCATAAGATAGATATCACCTTTAAATTCTATTTTCTGTTTGAATACACTGCTGTTCATTTTGAGGATTCACAATATAAAAACTGAGCTGAGAAGGTAATGAAAAAGCCACTGTGAGTGTGTCACATAGAATTCCACCTGTGTGTTTGGCAATAGACTATGTAGAGAACATGTAAAACTGTGTGGTTGGAGGGTCACAAGCCCTTGATGCATGCACTGCAGGTTACTTTCATAATCTGCTTATCTGTTTTAGTACATCAATATAGTTGCTTGTTTGCCTTGCTGTAAACAACACTAGGAACCCTGACCCACAGCTGTGGCTTCCTTTTTGATTCTTCAGGACCTGGTCAAAGGTTGGAAGGAGAGTTTGTCTTCATGGATTTGCTCCTACCCCCACAGAACGCACCTGTGGTTTCCTCTCAGGAAACCAGGTCTGAGTATCACAGCTAGTGGGATTAATCATATCCCAAAACCCATGTGAAAACAGTGCCGAAAGCTTCTTCAAATTGGGGATACCTCCCCTTACATTTCAGAAACAGTATGGGGAAAAGATGATCAATGTATAATGGTTTAAATGAATGTTTCTCCATCTCTCCAACCAACACAGAACAAGTTTAGAATCTCAAATTCAGCATTGCATCAGAATGACAGTTTTTAGAAATCTTTTAGATACTGCCTGTCATAATTCAAGATGCCAGTAGAAGTCATGGGTCCCAAGGGGAGACGGAAAGAATGAAGCATGCAGTGTTCCTGAAATTAATTTAAGATAGTCTCAAATGAAGTAAGTTCTCAAATATCACTTATTTATAAATTCTTACATCTACTCTATTTGTATCAGCATATTTGATACTTTAATGTAAACTTCAGATGAAATATAGTTAAGTGTGACAAATACTATTACTCAGGTGTAATCTGAAGTGCATGTTTTACATCTAGATGTGCAACAGGAGATAACAAACAAGTAATGGGAAAAGGAAAGTATAATGATAAATGCAAACAGATTATACAAAAATGCAGATTTTTTCCCCAAAAAATTCAAAAACAAATCCCTTGTTCATTAGTTTCAGAGAGGTCTTTTTAATGGGCCTTGTTCTTGAGAAATGCTTAAAGTAATTATAATCTCTTTTCTTTGGTTTTAAAGACAGACATTATTAATCCAAGTTTAGAAGCTGATCAAAGTAGACTTTTTAAAAGGAGCTTGTATTTTTGTAGTTAAACAGAGAAGACTGTATTGCACATGTTTTCCCTGAACTTTTGGATAACGGACACTCCTTTACAGAATTTCATTAATTGCAATGGAACCACATTTGGTATTAGTCAAATTGAGACTTCCATGATAGAGTTGAGACACTGCACTACAAAGCAGTGGAAATTCTTTTTTCTTTTTCATTTTAAGCATGAAAAAACTTTTTAAGGGACTTCTCATAGCTTACATGATGACCGATAAACATAAAAGGCTAAGCTTACTAGGACCTTTTATGCTAAATGGTTTCACTTTGGAAGGTTCTTATACTATCCTTCATCTATTGGGAGTACCATATTGTATTTCTGCATCTCCACAAACCCTAGATCTATTCATCTGGGGACACTGTTTCATGAAGACTATCTGCAGAATACTGTCATCTGTTACTTTCATGATCTAGTTTTTTGGGATTTTCCGTCCTAATTTATTTTTTTTTTCCTGTTTTCTAAATCAGTATGAATTTGGAGTGAAGGCTATTTTGACAGGGAAATCTGCAACTAAAGAACCATCTGGGGGTTATCTGACAGGTCAATTGTGATTGAAAGCCCTAGAAACTGGAGAGAAAAAAACAAACCCAAGCTACACAGTTGAAAAGCTGAGGAGTAATCAAATACTGAGGGGTTACAGACTGGCAAGTGTTAATTGTCCTTCAGAGGGCTTCATCCTGCCTTTGCATTTCATTGATGCTCCACTTAGTTCCTTAGTCTGTTACTTAAAACAAGCATTTCTCTGTTTAAAGGGTGAGCTTTCCAGTTAAGCTAACTCCCACATTCAGCTTCATCTCTACCTGTCTCTCTTCTCTCCTGCAAAAATGTCTAACCAAGCACCAGATCCAGTCTACACCCTGAAATGTCCACAGGGCATTCATAATCCCAATGCCTAAAAATACCAACTGTTTTCTTCAAGGGAACTTCCTCAAAGTAAAAAATCAACTGGGGGTTTTGACCAAAGGAGAAGCCATTCTGCTGTTTCCACTCTTAGTCTTCATTCATGGCCCCCAGTGGCCACATCACCCTGAGCTAATGAATAAGGAACTGTATCCCTTTAGAGTCAATTGCTTTGAGTTCATGTCAGATCTCATGTTGTAACACCTCTGGTGGGGCTCTCATGCCTACCTTGCTTCCATGGAAAATGCAGCTAGTAATGTTTCTGCCATGCAAGTCAGCAGTGTCATCTGTGACCATAGATACCATTAACCTTATTCAGTGCTAAGATACTAGTTTTCCTAAGAGAAAAATTAAGCTTAAATTCACTGATAACATAAGGATACATTACTGATTACTCATTAAATGCTTGTCTAATATTAAAATGTAATAATTAAATACCATAGACTCATCCAGTTCTTTGCAAACATGTTTTTTAAAGCCTTAAAAAAATTGTATGACCATGGTCTGAGCTACTTATCTGTCACAGAATTGCTGATTCCACAAATTAAAGCTATCCGTAGGTTTTCAGCATCTTTCTTGATTTGTGCTGACACTGTGCTTTTTATACTACATACCTTTTCCTTTATTATCTATTGATTTCTATTCCTATTAACTATACAATTGTTTTAATCTTTTTTTATTTTCTTTTTAAGGTACTTATGTCACATGAATTTATCTGTCATAGCTGAAGGCAGTCTAATTCAATAAATTATACCTAGCTTCTAAGATAAGGAAACAGTGGTTTCATACAACATCCAGGTTACATGAAACAACCACATAAGTTAGATTATAAGTGTCTTTATACAAATGTAAATAGTTTAAAACTGCCTTATTTTTACTGGTTAAATATTCCATTGAGATACTTTAAAATATAAGGGTGAAGTTAGTCACATACAAACACCAAGTATTTGAAAAATTGCAGCTTGTTAGGAACTGGAGCCACTAATAAAGTCAATTTATTTGACTAAAAGGGTAATTTCTTTCAAGATTACCCTCAGTGACCTTCATGGTCACCTAATAAAAAAGGCCCCTTTATAGTCTAGGCAGCTGCTCTTTGCACAGTGTTTAGAAATGCAACTCTTGATTATACTAAATTCTGAGGAGCAGCACTAGGTGTCCTTCTCACTGCCACAGCTCTACCAAACATATATATAGCCAGAGTGAAAGGCTGAACCCCAGGAATGCAAGGTTTAAGCCCTATCCCCTACAGACAACAAGACACAACAACCCAAGTTCTACCATTACTGCCACAGCTTTGTTGTAATGAGCATAAGATAGGGCAGCATTTTTAAAAAGACACAAATAATTTTGGCATTTAAATGACACCAAATTATTGGAGATTAAACTCTTGAACACCCTAAAACTGTATTGCTATGGGGCTGTCTGTGTGAAGCAGAAATTAAAAGTGAGATGGGATGGGAAACTACAAAGCACATACTATTCTAATACTAGTTTCACCTTGCGAGCATTATCCGAGTGCAAGTAAAGAAGAAGTGAACGGATGTGTAAGCTAGCACATGAGGAAACAGCAATAAGGAGGAGATACTGGTGAATGATCAATTCTCATCCATTGAGTTTAGCCGTAACTCCTCCCCACTGGCTCTGAAATCAGCTGGGCCTTCTCCATTGCAATGTTTACAGCTTTGTACTTTGGACTCTCAGCACAAGCAAGATACGTGACTTAAAAAATTGGGCATGGGAACTTAGCAAAATGTTCATGAATGAGAGAATGAAATCATCCCAAACCTAAAGACAATGCTCCGTTTCATTGCTTGTTATGTGGTAATATTGAGAAATGAGACTATATAATTACCTTAAGTGTCTCAAATCTGATCTGATTTGGGCTAAACATGAAATATGATCCTCGCACATCTGTGACTGTCTTCTCTCTCCCCTCTGAACATGCACCAAACTGAAAACTCAGAAGGGATGAATGTGTCTTACTGCTCTGAGCCAGCAGGTCTTCCCTCTTTCTTTCATCCAGCACATGCACTGAAGTATTTCCACATCCCTTAAAAAGCTTGTGTTTCACTCTTTTAGATGACAGAATATTAATCTTTTCTCTAGAAAAGGGAAGTAAGTACTGTCTCCCCCACTAGAGCTCATCACGCTCTGGCCTTTTAGTTTCCATCAAGACTCAACTATTCAGTACTCGGGCAATCACTAAAATACCTGTGTCCCAGAGTGCCTACGAGTCTAACTAAGCTTCACAGTATGAGATTTCTAATTTTACACTAAATGACCACTGTTTCTAGGCTAAGTGTAAAATTTCACAAGAAAACAGTACAGTGCTTTAAAAATTTTGAATTGCCTGACTTGCCTGTATTTTATCAGCTATTTCTATAGTTTAATCAGTTACAAAATCATGTAGACTAATGCAGTTAAGCTATTCATTTTGTAGTAATCTTGCATACTCCAGAAGAGGAGGCTTTTGCATAAAAGTAATATCCTTCTTAGAAAACTCTTTTTGAAAGTAAATTATATCACATTATTTCTCCTATCTGAGAAGATTCCTATCACAAATTGAACCTTAGCAAGAATATATTCTAGCAGTTCTCCTAACCAACACATTCAGGTACCTTTGAGGACACTGTACCAAGTGAAGGAAACAAGAGGAAAGACAAAAATCTACTAATCTGGAAGTCTGCTAGGCAAAGACTGAAACAGCTATGGCTCCTTTCAGGTTATAGGGCTAATATAGACAGACAGATTACAAACCTGCTATTTCATACCAAAAAAAAAAAGAAAAAAGAAATCCAAACCTAGCTATTCTCAAGTTTGGTGTGAGGAGAAAACTTCAGAACTGGAAGTGAAGGGACATTTTGCACAGTTACACTTGAATTTTGTACCCCTCTTTTTCCTCCCTCATGGTAGGGGTGTAGCTCATTCAGAAACCCTGATTGCTGTCAGTCATGGAAAGAAAAACAGAAAAGCTAAAGCCCAACCATGGCACTGTTTACCTGCTACAGCTCTTTGAAGTTATGTATGTACATGTATTTAAAAAAAGAAAAAGAAAAAAGAAAAAAAGTTTTCTAGTTTTCTACTTTTCTTTTGCAGCTTAAAGACCACCTATGTTGTATTGAAATCTAAAGTGTCACTGACTCAACTTTAAGGTTCAGACCATTATTTGCTGGAAGTTCATCAGCTTTCTTTTACCTGGGGTCAGGAGCTCTAATAATCAGCACTTTGATTTTGCCTTGGGAGCTTGGATAGTATCACATAAATATTTGGATTAAATCTGTAGTCATGTAGTACAGCCCCAATTTATTTTTCTAATTATAGTCCAGATGTACATTCCATGCAGCTACTTACTCTTCATTGAAGATATTTAAAACAATTGCTTTAATGAATACATCATTAAGAATTTCATCTGATAATGCTACTCCAGATTGTTTTCCAAAAAATCCTCAGGAAATACAACAAATGATTTCATCTACACCAAAAACACTGTTTCATGTTTTGTATTTGAAAAGTATCCTAAAACGTACTGCAACAAAAAATAAATTACTTGAATTCAAGAGTATCCATCTCTAATTATGTCAAGAAGATATTAAAAGAAAATAATTCGGTTCTATGGCTCTTAAAAGCGATAGATTGATTATTAAATTCATAGTGACATGGGAGCTGTCTTTCATCTGGCAGAGGAAAAACAGATCCCCAAATGAATATGTACGGTTGAGGAGCCTAGTTTTCTGACACTGAATTTTATTCTCCTTTTCATTCTCAGTAATTGCAGTAAAATAGCTGTTCTTCAGGGACATATTAGGAAAAGAATAGTAATTAAGCTTGGGAAGGTATAATCTGTATATAAATGAATTAGAACTGACTCAGTCTAAAACTAACGTATTACAGATTCAAGTGAAAACCTAGCTGTACCCTGTGAATAGCTTATTCAAAAACACTTCCAGATTTCTAGATGTCAGCTCTGTCACTTTGGGCACATTTATTATCCTTCTCAAATTGTGAAACCCTTCAATGTGAAAAAACGGCATCACTGAGGAGTCAACACTTTCCCTTCCCTAAGGGGCCGTGCCTGGGAATACAAGTAAAAATCCTAAAACTTGATAAATAGAAAATCTCATTATGAATGAGCCTGAAAAGTTCATCGATAAAATTTCTTAGATTGTCCATGCTATTTTAGCAAAACATGTAGCACTGTTTTACAAACCAATCCCAGCAGTAGTCAACATCTCAAAGGCTTTTAAAAGCTAGTTTACCAGCATAGCTTTTTGAATTAAAGCAGTTTACTAAAAATAAATAGACTCTTGAATAGAACCTATACTTTGTTTCCAGTTAGCAAACAGAGGGAAAGAGGACCAACAATTTATAAAGACTTGGCGTGCTAAAAACAGACGGTGCACTTGATGAAGTGAAGCAGTGAAACCTGCAGTTGGATATATTTTATTGTACCATCTCACACAGTCCAAAGAAACAGGACCAAAAAAAAATTGTGAACTACTGGAACATATATTTACTGAGTTTTCATAAAATGCCACAGACCTCAGTGAAAGATACCATCAAGTTCACTAGACTTCACATTCCTGTGAGGTCAGAACTGGTCTGCTTCCAAGTTTATATGACATTGTTGCTTTCCTCTCTCCTACTCCCGCACCCCAGTGTTAGACCTTACCTTATCGAAAGGATTAGAAATACACAGCTTATTCTGTCAAATCTAAATACTAGATTGATTGTTAAAATTATTTTAGTCAATATTTACACAGAAGAAAAGAGCTTTAACTAGACCTCTTAGATTTCTTCACTATAAATTATAAAACCAGAAATTAAATTAAACAGAAAGCAAAATAAAGCATGACCCTCCCTAACCACTAAATCATCTGTGGCAACCTGTACAAACCGATGTATTTTGGAATGTTCCCAAAGTCAAACTGTTGAAGCTAGCTTTAAAACAAGATGTGAATTAGCTTGCCATGTTCCACCCTTGACTTAACCCTCAAGGATATGGCCAAAAATTTGCCAGACAAGCAGAGAGGAAAGGGAGCACAATGTCACTGAGAACAAGAGTCATACAATTTATTTCCTATTATTTTGAAAAGCATTGACTTCTGTAGAGAAAATGTAAATGTGGCACACAAAATGTTCTACTACCACATATCTGTTGTGAGATAGCACAATTACTGTTTCTTATTTTTAACTGAAAATTAGATTTTTATTATTTTCATGTCACTTTGCATTTCTGAGCATAATTCAGTATTTTCAACTTCCATCTTCCAGTGACATGTGAAAGTTCTATATGTAGGAATGTATTAAACAGTAACCAAAGCAGATGAGAGCAGATTAGCATACAGCACTAAGACTTGGGAAATACATGAAAGTTGTGTATGAAATTTATGCAGGCAAGGAGCATTAGTAAGGCTTTACTATCAGACTGGAAATATAGGTTTTAATTACTCTAAGATTATTTGCAACAGAATTGTGAAAAAAACAAGCAGATCTGAAATACTGTGCAATAACGTTCTGCTCTATAGATACAGGCACACATAGTACAGCTCCCTGTCACGCTCTTAATGCTGATGGATAAGACACTGGCTCAGTTCCAGTCTGACACACATGGGCGTGCATTACAGCATGTCCTGGAAAATAGGCAGTTGGTTTTGAGTATGCAGGACTAGAGGAAAAACTACCCTCTATAGTATGCCAGATAGCAAGAGAGGCTTAAAATCTTATATACCAAGGAGTTCATAGAGTAGTCTTAATTTTATTTATTAAACGCTTGACAGTGCATATCAAATGCTGGAGGTTATTTATAAGCGATTTACCAACATCATTTATTTTGTAGTGCAATACAAAAAAAGAAATAGGCCCCAGCTCTTTATTGTATGTTAATATTAAATTATTACAAACAGCAGCTGTTTTGTGTTCCATGTGGTTTTCAGTTTCTTGCTGACAGGTGTCCAAATCACAGAAACTACCCCCACATGTAGCGGCAGCTGGCCACACTGTCATCTCCGAGATACCAAGCGGGAGTTTGTTTACTGGGATGGTTAACACAATCAATAAATAGCTCTCTGTTTGCTTTGAAAACCAAGCAGAGTTTAGAACAGTGTATTTTCAAATATATCAGAAAAAACAAGTCTTTCTGTCATTATAAGCTGGATGTTGGTTTTGTATGGAAAAAAATTGAAATTTTTTTTAATACTTGGTCAAAAAGATGAAATAACATTTGCAGAATTTTCCTTTAATTTAGTAAACTTCCCATAACATGGCTTTGTTCAAGTCAGGTGATCCCATAATTGTAATAATTCAGTATATTACACAAACAGATCATGTCATTCCTACATGCCCTGAATTTGGGCTGTTGCGTAATTTGAATGTTGCAGAAATGTGCCTGATAGTAAGTTAGAAGAGCTAAAATAAGACAGAGGTTGAATTTACAAGGTAACATTAGGTCAAACATATATTGTCATTTATTTTTTTTCTTCATTTATATAGGGTATAGAAATCAACAATAATATTTTCACCTATATGTCAGACAGTCCATCTAATTGTACAAGAGCTGCTGAGATGCACTAAAAAACGTAACACAATATCACTTCCAACACCCCATAAAGGCAGAAGGTCAGCTTCTGGGGGCTGGTGGAACACCTCTGCATTCTACTCTCCTTGCAACCAAGTGATCAAATGCAATTGCAATGATAGCAGGACAGACTGGACAGGCCTTGACAAGCTTTATAGAAACATATATCAATGAAGGAAAGTGGCCAAAGGCAAATGTTGAACTATTTCACTGAACAGCTTTTCTCAAACACCAGGTTTGTCCAACATGCCATGACCCAAACTTTTCCAAAGTTTACTATTAGAAAAGCTGACGTCCAAATGGGTGTCATCTCACACTGACGGTGCTCTGTTTCCCCTGTTAACTTCCAGGCTTTAAAGGGTTTAGCAACCATCTTGGTTGTAGTCTCATTCCCTTAAGAAATTCTAAACCTGATATTGCAGAAAGGCATGGATATTTCATCCTCACACCTGCTAAGCCTGGAGGGAAATATCTTTAAAACAATCTTCTGGGAATGCTTAAAAAAAAAATAAAAAAAAATCTGTAGAGCACATTCCCCAGAAATTTTAGAAATCTTCAAGAAGAACTGTGCCTTTGAAAAGAAAAGGAAGCAAAAACCCCCAGGAACACATAAGGCAAGTTAATTCAAAGCATATTTTCAAGTATCTGATGTTGTCAACTGTAGTACCTTCTGCTTCTATCAAATAAAGTTAAAGTTGAGCAGTACCACTGAAATGCTGTCTGTTAAAACCAAATCACAATGGAAAAAAAAAAAAAGCAGTTTGTTTCTTAAGTGGCTACAAAAGAAAAAAGTGTTTTTTTTTAAACACCAAGTCTAATCTTGCTAATAAATGTGTGTATAATTAGTCGATTCTGATTATCTGAATGCACTGTGAACACAGTTCTCTGTTTAAAATAACTTTTTAAAACATATAGGAATTTCTTCAACTCTAATTCACAAAATACATTACCTTTTACCTAGCATTCTATTTAGAAATTGTATGTATTTATTATTCTGTGGTAGTTTTTAATTAAAAGGTACCTACATTTATAAACAGCAAGGAGGACTCTCCTAAACATGCCAGAAGCCCCAAATTTACACAAATGGTGTTCAGCTGCATGCTATTTACAGGCCATTGCTAATAAGAGAAGAGAGAAACAGGTTCTTCCTTTTTTCCTCAGTAGTCACTGGGGCAGATGGATGACACATGCAGGGAGCTTCTTAAAGGCTTTAGCTTACTCCCTTCAATCCATTTCTAGCTAAAGTGTCATAAGGAGTTATTTTCCAATACTAAATCAGCAACTCAGCATAGAAATAAACATTTCTGGTGCAAACACACGCTGTCCAGACTGAAAAAATCACAGTCCTACAGTGCTTTCTGTGTCTGTGCCTTACAAAAAGATAAATTATCTACCTGCAGATGACAGAATGAAACAAACTCAGATGGGAATTGTTGCTCAATAGCTTTAGTTGTGTGCTGATAAGCAATCCAAAACTCCGATTTTGAATCCATATGAAACTAAAAAGAACAGATGCAGAATCCACTGGTCTGGCAATAAATCTCCCATGCCCCAAGCCCTGTGGTTTTCTTTATTGAACCAGCTCCCTTAGAAGTTCACAGCTGCCCCCTGAGCCTGACCTTAAACCTTCTGCCTGATTTGGTGTTGCAAGTATTATTAACATTGTATCTTTTAGTGCATATTAGCGGTTCTTGTCTTTTTTATTATTATTATTCATAACCAATTATTGCATATGTCACAAAAAGAGGCACTGATACTTGATACTTTTTATATCATTGATCAGTGAGAACAGCTTGTTATGTGAAAACAAGAAGCCTGTTCCTATAAGCCACTGAGGGCAAGGTATGCAGATGCAATTCAGAATAAAAAACCAATAGTTATATTTTCCTAATTTGAGGTACATAGTTAAGAATTTCTTAATTTAATTAATAAAAGTACACCAAGAACAAAATTCCTCCCTCCCCCAACAAGGAAAACAAATGCACAGGAAACAACAGCTTATTTTCTGTCATCACAGAATCATAGAATGGTTTGGGTTGGAAAGGACCATAAAGATTGTCTAATTCCAACTCCCTTGCATGGGCAGGGACACCTCCCACTAGGCCAGGTTGCTCAAAGCCCCATCCAACCTGGCCTTGAGAACTTCCAGGGAGGGGGCACCACAACTTCCCTCGGCAACCTGTCCTCCTTCATTGGCCTTCATGTTTACACTGATAAAGAATTTGGGACAGATCAGTGAATCTTGAAATTACTGGTCCTAAACAGTCTGGGCAGGTTTCAAAATCTGACCACATCCTGTATCTGATCATGTTTCAATTATGATATTTTTTCCAGTCATGTAAGACCTACCTAATGAGGAGAGACTCCCTTTTTTGGTATTACAAAGTCATCTTTATGGTCTCATAAAGGTACTACTACTAAATACACCTGAAATGTCACTAGTTACTACTTAAATATACTAAAGAGAAACACATGAGTACATAATCTTTATATTCTTGCATGAATTTATCTATGGTTGTGTTTACTTAAACTGATTAGTAAGGTAACATAATCTGCTTATGAGCTAAAAATATTTTCTTCCATCCTGAGCATAACACATTCTAATCTGTGTGCAATATAATAATTATACCTGGGTACCCCAGTATATGCTTTAAAGTATATTTTTTTCCCATATGAAAACAACTGCTTGAACTTCCACGAGTACATAATTCAAATCTCTGTACTAAATGTTTTATACTAGTGCTGTGTGACCAGGAGGAGGAAGAGATTTAAGCAACAAATTAATCTTTAGACCCAACTTGCCATTTTTAAATATCCCAATATATCTCTATCAGGCCAAAGTCAAAAGTCAACAGAAGTGCAGTCTGCCTAACCTCCTTATTCCTACATTAATCAATCTCATCCTGCTTCATTTTGCTTTTGGAATAGGAAATAAAAGATATAAGAGAGGAAGGGTGGAAAGAAAAAAAAAAAAAAAAGAGATGATTACACAAACATACACTTCAAGGAGATAGATACACTGCAGCTAGAATGTTGAAAAATAGTCAATAAAATAAGGTAAGATAATGCTTTCTTTCTGTAAGAGAAAGATCAGTCATATTAATGAAATAGCCAAATGGAACCTTCAAGCCTAATGTAGTAAATCTCCAGTAAATTCCAATTAGTATTGAAGTAATAAGTCTGGAAATGATTTTTTTCCCCTATGAGTAACGCATATACTTAAAGAAAAAAATGTTAATAACTTGGATGCCATGGAGGACCAGGTCATTAGATAGCTAAATTCATCCTTTACATACTATAAAATTAATCAATACATAGTTTTCAATATGCATCTCAGTTTTTATTAAAAAAAAAAAAAAACACACAAAAAAAAAACACGACACACATTAGTAAATCAGAACCATAATGCTGCCCTTCGATAGAGTGGTATCATTTGATAGCGACTTTCAAGCCGGCAGTCACTTCTACTGACAAATCACCACAAAACATTCTCTATTCGAGAGCAGAAATCTCACTGTTGTAAATTGAAGACTTCAACAAAGCAAAATAAAGAAACATAAATCAACACCCATTTTGTATTAGTGCTTTGTGAAACAACGTATGAATAAACCAAAGTGATCTCAACAGACTGGAGATGTTTACAAAGATTCTTCATACAAACAAATATATACATCATATTAAATAATATTGGATTTTCCTAAACATTGTTAATGAAGGACATTTTAAAATGTCAAAATTTGAGAGAAATAATGCTTATGTTACAGTAGGTAACTGCTGTAGATTTTAGACAAATATTATAATGAATACACTTTACTGCATGTGAACCCAGAATCTGATCCCATCTGTATCAAAGTGATGGAAAAACTGGAGGATGGAGATGTTTACCACTCTCTCTCATCTATTCCTTCTCCACTTTCATATGTGTAACACAAAGGTGGAGACAAACCCTAGATTTACCACTATCAGCAGCAAAATCTTATAGACTTAGTAGGAATGGAGACTTCATCTTCGGTACTGGGCACTGAGTCTTAAATTGAGAGGTTGAACTCCACACTCAACTGATCCTTCTTAACTTACTGTTCTCCATGATTTTCCAGTGCACACCACACTCCCACGTACACAGTGAAAATTCAAGCAAAATCAACTCAATACCTTTGATCAGTAAAATAAGCAATAAAGGTTCCTTCCTTTGCTTTCAATCCACATCCTGGTCAGTAAATCAGAGCTAATGTGGCAAAAGGACAGCCCAGGAAAACCTGCCCCCAGAAGGGACAAAGAACCTATACTTCTCAATAAATGTCTGTGGCAGGCTTATTTGCTTTCTATGGATTATGTCATGACAGCAGTTCAAGCACTGGCCAGAAGAATAAAGCAGAAGTTGTTTACCTTTTCCCAGATAAACTACTAATTCCATGTATTAGTTTGGAATAACCTTCCCAGGGAAGTGATGGATTCCCCAACATCAGAAACTTCTAAGACTTGGTTGAACAAGGTGCTGGACTACCTTGTCTAGACTGTGTTTTTGCCATAGAACGTTGGAGCAGATGATCCTTGAAGTCCATTCCAACCTGGTATTCTATGATAGCATAGATTGAAAATCACGTTACATTTGTTTCTCTACTTCTAGAGACATGCTTGGCACCAGAAAAAAAAAAAAAAAAAAAAGGGAGGCTCTTGCTATTATTCAGTGACTCATATTTACACCAGTTCACTACTGCATAACTCCAAAGACCTGGTGACTCACAGATTGCATTTTTATGCCACTATGATTCACAGAGTGCAAGTAAGACAATTACATAACTGTTTAATTAAACTAATAATTTCTCAGAAGCCCTACACAATCCTTTTGTTATCATAATCTCTAATGGGCACATGTAGTGTGAATATATCATGGCATGAAACTGGATATAGCTGACTTCGCCTGTCTGACTGGTGACTTACTGAGTCCTGCATGTCTGTACTTCTGGGAAACAGCTGCTGGTCCCACACTGAAATTAGAACATTTGAGCTCATCTGATTTATGTTAATTCCCATGGGAACAATGACATGAAAAATGAACACCACTTGTAAATAAAGTACCAGTTCTTTCTGCAGTGATTTTTTTTTTTTTTTTTTAAACTGTTTCAGAACACACTGATCTATTTACCACCTTGCTACGCTGAAACATACACAGTGTAATGGTATCTTAGATAATGGAGCCTCCAGTACTCAGCTATTCAAAGGAGGAGGTCATTTGTCCCTCCCTATCTTGCCATTACTTGAAGAATCAGTTTGCTACAGTTATTGGGTTGTTTTCAGTTGAAGAAAAAACATTATGATGTTATTGGGCATGAGGCAAGTGAGTAAAAATGAATTTTACATAGAAAAGGTATAGGAAATATGTCCAAGTGATGCAATTGTCAAGGAGTTAATATTGTCCAAAATTTAGAAGCCATTACAGTTTATCTAGTTCTGATTGCTCAGCTTGACAGGTAAAACCTTAGAAATCTGCGTTTTTAACATACTGGACTCTCATGGGAGATTCCACACAACATTGCACTGTCCGCTGATCAAGGCTGGTATTCATAAGGCCAAAGCCAAAGCGGCTGGTAATGACTCCTCCAGGATTTCATAGCTTTTACTGTAGAGGGGAAGAATAATCCCTCCAAATATGTAGAGTAGGCACAAAACCTGATATAAGCAGAGAAATAACATTGTCTCTGAGACCAGAATATGACTGGATGATATAGCAGCATAGCTGAGATACTTCTCAGGTGTATATATAAGTAACAATGGTTACTGATATTTGATGACCTTTTATCATTACAGCTTTATTACTTCTGAAGCTCTAGCAAAAATCTCATCAATTGGCAGTATCTAAGCTTTACATTCTGAGCACAGACAGCTTTTAAGCATACAATTGACCCTGAAAATTCTGCTTATTGAATTACATGAGGTAGCAGAGCACAGGCAGAGTTACTTAACAAAAAATGCACTATTTTTTTAAAAGAACATCTCGTCATGATATTACATCTTTTGGAAAGGTGCAGTTATAGGAAGTGAAGGGAGGAGAGAGGCATGGGCAATGTGCTTGCAACTATGGAGAGCCATTTCAAAGGACAGGGCACTAACATACTCTTACTATTCATTTTCTTATGAATTTTACATGCCAAGCACAACTCAGGGTTCAAAAAGAAAAAAACCAAAACACACAAATATACACACAGAAAGCAAAAATCCCGATGTGTTTGTTGTAAAGGTTTCATTTTGTTTGTCAGCTTTGCGTGTGAAAAGGTGTAAAATGAACAGGAAAAACCTACATTAATACATTGAAGAAAATTACTCAAGCAAAGGACACCACAAAAAGTTATTACACTTTATGCCTAAAATTTGAAATTGACAATTATTTATTGTGGCATGTAAATTCTGATATGGAAATGGCCACTGAAGCCACAAAGCAGGCATCAACAGTGGTATCTCCATATGATGTTCTGATAAAGTGTAACGCTTCAAAGACCCCCCAAAAGAAAATATATGCTTGACTGACTGAATACCTCCATGCTCTGCACCTCTTCAGATGAGAAACTGTTTCAGGCAAAGGATGACCTGAATTTTAATTTTGATATGTTCTTGAATCGTATAACTTGAAAACGTAGTTGACTCATCTGCAGTGGTATTAGTGCAAATAGCTCTGAAAAGGGAAGGAGGAAAGGATGGCTTTTGCCAAAGAAATAAGAAAACGTACAAATATCAAAGGACTGAAGCAAGACCAGGGGAGCAAGATATGGCACTTCATACAGATGTTTCATTAATGACTGCCAATCCAATTGTGTCCCTCCTCAGCGTGCTAAGGGAGATTAAAGACTTTACTACAGTCTTCAGGGTTTGGCGGTGAATTAATGTGGACTAGGGATTACTGAAACTGGGATTTGTAGTAAAGCAAAAAATAAAATAAACTACTATCAATATAAGCTATTAACAAGAACTGAAATTTGGATTTTTTTTTTTTTTTTTTAACAGCTGCACTGATTGAAGAGTCTGAGGAACAGAATGTACATGCTAGAAAGGAAGCTAAACTAAAAGGAAGAATAATCTATTGTCAGTTAATGTCTTAGTGTCTCAGTTTTTTCTCAAAAACAGGAGTGGAAAGATGCCATACAACTACTTAGTTATCTCACGATAAAAATCTTGAGGATTCAGATGGGGTACAGCATAGCATTACTTTGAAATACATAAAGCAGTAATTTTGTAGCTTTGTTGTGTTTTTTTTTTTTCTTTTAAACACCCTTTCCTTCAGAAATTCCCAAAAGCAGAAAAGAGAGGAAAGGAAATCAATAGAAACAAACACACAGAAAAAAATCAGCTGTTTCACTAGTCACTACTTTTTTTTAGTTTCCCTGAAATTACATTTCCCTGAAATTTCATTAATCCAGTTTCCTAGTCTCTAAAACTTCTATGAAAGGGTTTTTGCTTTCAACATTTTGAAAACACTTGAAATACTATTTCTTAAGCCACGGGTATAAGTTATCACTCTTTTTCTTGGCTGCATCAGTTTAAAAAACAAACAAACAAACAAACATCCAACCAAAACCAAAACAAAACCACCACAAAAAACTATCTACATCTAAACTACAAAAATCCCAAAGTACCTCACAGCTGTCACAATGCTGTTTACAGGCAGGGATAGCTCCCTTACTTTTATCCATGGCAGAATTCCTCAGGAACTGTACGAGATAAAAATCTCTGGAAGCTCTGTTTTGAGGTTTTGTGTTACCACTGATTTTGAGGGAATGCATTCTGCCCTTGCCTGTCACATATGGTATCTTCTCATTGATGAACCATTTTATTCAGGGTTATGGTTTGAGTGACCTTGGCATGGTGTTGAACACCTAGAAGAGGAACTAGAGAGAAGGTAGAGAGAGGGTCCTTAAGACTCTGAAAGACCCAGGAGGGTTGGAAAAGGGAGGGGTCAGTATTCCCCACACTTCCTGCCATACTCTATAAAAGCCAGGAGAACCTGGTGCCTTATTGCTCCTACTTCCTTGCCGTTGCTGCTTGTGGATTTTTTGCTTTGCTACGTGCTCTTCAGAATCCAACTCCATTGGGTGCAAGATCAGTTTTGTATATATCTGTATATAAGTGTATATAACTTATTTCCCTCATGTGTTACTCCCTTACCGCTGTTATAGAAAAATTTTTCCTGTTTCGATTTCCAGCCCTTAAGTCTCTCGTCCTTACTCCCCTTCTGTCTTCCCTTGGGAAAGTGAGGGGGGGATAATAGGGAGCAATTCTGTCTTCTAATTTGTGCTTCACCCTTGCTACTTAAACCAGGACATTCAGCAGCAAAGACAGACACTTGATACATTTGTTACCTGTTAAGCTAATAGTTATCTACTTTTTTTGATAAGTAGTGTAACAATTGTCCCTTCAGTCCAAAAGTACAGCAATTATTGCACCTGCTAGGGTCTTCACTAAGGAAGCAGGGTTCAAGCTTTTGCTGATCAATCGCTTGCTTTCAGGGTGTTTCTTTTTGGCATGGGAGTCCTCAATAGAGAAAAGATGCTCAAGATAAACCAAAGATAGAGCCTGTACTTGAACAGAGTCCTAGTTAAAAAAAAAGCCTAACCCAACAAAACAAACAAACAACCCCCCCAAAAAAAACCCCAAAACCTGCCAGCCCACATGAAATATTGATGATAACTCATGTGGAAAAGAATGTAATGTTGAAGTTTATCAGCACTTGACACATTTTGAATAATTATAAATTACTGTTGGTGATAGATAGACCAGACTGTTGTGTCAATTGGAAGGGTCAGTTTTATAGCAGCCTTAATGTGTGCACGTGTAGTCACTAAGAAATGTGTTATTAATGTGAATTTCTCATTAAAACAAACAAGAAAACCCCCACAACAAAAAAATCCCAACAAAACAAACAAAACAAAAAACCAAAACACACACAAAACAACACCCAAAAAACCCAACAAAACAAACAAAAAAAATCTACCTAAAAGAAAATCCAGGGTTTTTTATCCAAGTGAGCAATGAAACTTGGTTTACAAAGGATCCCAATAAAGAACAGGAAGGCCTCTAAAACTGCAAATGCCTTTACACAGAGATCAAGAATCCTGTGGCTGCAGTTCAAAATTGATGAAAATTAATTTTAAGACAATACATGCAACTGGCAAAATCTCTTAAAATCTATTCAGCTGAGGAATCAATAATAGCTTCCTAATCACTTCTACTTCTAACCTCTTTCCTAACCCCTCCTGTCTTTATAGAATGGGTTGGAAAACAGTAGCAACTAATAGAACAGCCAATAATTTTAGAACACCAAATTCTGTAGTAAATAAGACCTAGAGAAAGTATGGTTTTAAGAAACATTGAATGTATACTTTTGAAACCACTGTGCACAAAATTCAGAGTACTTTGAAAGCTGGAAAGGTGCAAAGGAGGGAAGGGCTTAATTTCTGTAATTCTGAAGATTAATACTATCTGAACAAGTATGTATTTCAAAAAATGAGGATGTTCTTTATTATGCTAAGTAAAATAATCAGTTAAGATGTTATGCAAATCTCTCTAGGATGTTGTTTAAATAGAACACTGAAACATCCGCCTGTGTATTTTTCACTGTGCTTTCATAAGGAATGTTGACTCTACAAATAGCTTCCTGTGAAAAGTCCTATTTTTTTTTTCTAGAAATAAGTGTTCTAAATTAAAGTACATTATTTTTGTTCAGTTACTATACAGCACTGATTTTAATTCTTATTTGTACTTATCTTCTTATACTCTTGAAATAGTTATAACACCAAAATGAATCCGTTCACTGTATGGCATTTATAATTTTGGGACAAGAAAGAGAAAGAATAAATTCTTGGACAAGTTATTAAACATTGTTTGGCAACAACTGAAAAGTAAAGCTGTGTCTTTCATTCTAAATATATTTATTTAGAGGGTGTCTCAAGTTATCAGTACAAAGGGTTACCCAAAGGCATAATAACTGAGTGTCAAGGATCCTTTTCATACCTGAAGGAACAAAGTTAGGCTTTACTTAAGGAGACTTATCTTGTAGTCCCTTTACTGAGATTGCTTGAAAGAGATTAAAAAAAACAACAACAACAACAAAACCAACAAAAAAAGGACACACACAGGACTGGCACAAAGACTTAGCAGAGCATTAAGCAGGCAGAAGCAAACATGTCCTGCAGGTTGGACACAGCTCCTGCTCGGAAGGAGACCTGTAACCACATGCAGCTGACTGCCACTGGCTAATTTAGCCACATTCGGGTTGCCTTTGCTGGCCTCCTGTAGCCACTGCAGGGCTGACAAAAGCCACTTGCACAGACCAGGCAACATGGCAAATTGGAGCAAAGATTTTACTGACTAAACCAAAAAAGCTGCTGTTTCTAACACAACTCCCTCCTGCTTTCAGCTTGCTCCATCTCCTCCTGTCCAGCGAGGGGTGAAGACAGCCATGTTACTGATAGCCAGAACTGTAACTATCCTCTCCATCATTCTCTGGCCACACACTCAAGCCTCCTTAGGCATTCAAGATCTTGAAATTCAAACCAAAGCTTTCAGAAAGATGGATGGGATCAATGCAGTTGTGTGCAATTCTGGGATGTGCAGGATTTTTTTATGGTTGCGGTTTGGGTTTGGTTTTTTGCTTATTATTTTTCAGGCAGCCACAGCTATTGCTAAATCAGCACAAGACTGGTTCAACATTAATTATTTGCTGTCTCCCGGGTTAGCTAATCCCCCCTGAGTGAGGAGGCAAGCCTGCTATGCAGCCCTAGGAAGATAGGGAAGAAAGAGCCTTCTGGCAGCAGATCAAAGAGTTAGCCTGTTCACTTGAAATACGTAGAAGACAGAAGCAGCCTAAGCTTTTATTAAGGTAGCAAATACTTTTCTTGTTTTGCCGCCTAGCACTCCATTTAGTTGACCATGCTGATTATATAAGGGAGGCACAAGTGAGCAGACAAGACATAGGGTATGAACCTATGAAATACTTTCCATCCCCTTGAGAAAAGGCATCCAGCTAGAGATGGTTTCACAAACCAGCCATTAATTGACACAAAGTTTTTACAAGTCTTCATTTAGTTGTTACTACCAGAAGAGCAAGTCAGAGCATTTTGTGTTCCTTTTTCAAAGTGTGTACAGGGTGTGGGTGCCCAGGGTCTGTGAGAGTCTGCAGGGCCCCAGTGGGGAGTGGCTGGGGCTGCCCCATGCCGGACACAGCTGGTTCCAGCTGCCTTCAGTTGACACCCTAGTTGACACAGTAGAACATAGCTGAGCCCCACAGCTACCATGGCTGTGCGTCAGGGAAACCCCGGGTAAGGAAGGGCAAAATACTGGGGCAGTCAGAGAGAGGAATGACGAGGAAAAGTGTGAGAAACAGGAGAGGCAACGAACACCAAGATCAGTGAAGGAGGAGATGCTGCATGGTGCCCAAGCAAAGATTCACTGTGAGCTGTGGATATTCCACGTTGGAGCAGGAAAAAGCCATGAGAGAAAGAAGTGTCAGGGAGAAATTGCTATGTGTTGACTAATACCCTTCTCAAAACCCACTCCCTGCTGTGCAGGGTGGAGAAGCTGGGGACGAAGGATTAGTGTTAAGCCTAGGAAGAAGGGCCAGCTTGGAGGGAAGCTGTTCTAGCTTTTGTCTTTGTTTCTTAACATCTCACCCTATTTTTAATTAGCAATACACTTATTTTCCCCAAGCCAAGTCCCTTTTCCCTGTGACAGTAACTGGTAAGCCTGTTCCTGTTCTTGTCCTATTTTCTCCCTGTCCCATTCACGAGGGGTGGGCACTTGGCTGTTAGCCAAGGCTAATCTGCCACACAAATGTTGTGGCCACGTTACTTTGCTGAATTAAACGGCTTCACAGAGCTTTTGAAGGCTTTTAAAATTTGACTTGCATAAAAAGCGCAATAAAGGAACTCTTTAGGAATGTTTTTGAAAAGCATCTTGAAAGTCTGTCTTATTCACGTGTACATGTGCATGCTAGACGCAAGAACACACTGGATCACGGCAGAATTTTCCACTTTCTCAATGGCAGCAATTTGCTATGTGCTTAGTGTGCATGTGAATGACTTCTCAAGGTGGAGTGAGAACTATTGTTTTCTAATAAAGCTTTTCATTGTAGACAGTCTTATAAAAATAAATTAATTCAAATGCATAAATTCTGCACCAGAAAAAAAAAAGGAAATCAGAATTGTGCATGACACAGTCTATGTTAAGGCCTGATAATTGATAAGACCCATCTATTAAGTCATACTTACAATAGAAATGAAGGCACGACAGTTTCTAGAATGGAAAAGCCACCCCACAGGACTTTGATTGCTTGATAGTGACAGATGAGAGCTAGAAAATACAGCCTCCAAAAGTCATATATCACACTGCAGATTGATGCATGCACATACTGTACTTTGAAAAAACTCTGCTATATTTTTGCATCATGATAAAATAATCAAAGAGCCCTTTTGCCTTGCTGTATATCATGACAAAGTGGGAGGAGAAACCCAAACGACAAAACAAAAAGCTTATTTCTGTATATTTAGTAGATGGCCATAAATCAAATCCAAAGAGATATTGAAAATTCATATGGATTTTCTTTGAACCACGTCCAACTGTCACACACACCTTTTTTCTTTAAATGTGCAGCTGTCTAATTGAGCATTAGCAATCTAATAAGGTACACAACAGGATCTGAAGAGCAACTTTTCTTTCAGACCCTGCAGTGCACAGGTTCTGTATCAATCCCAGCTTTTCAGTTAGATCATAATCATAACATGCCTCATTTTGAGCTACAGGAACCCTGACCCTCTCAACAGTGCTGGACCATAACATGTCTGTCTTAATTAGAGCTGATTAGTTCTGGGCCCAGATTTCATTGTGAATCTTAGCCCCATTAAAAACTGCTCATCTGTCTGGCAGCTGTGGGTATTGCTGAGACTTTTTCATCATACTGCATGGGTGTGCTTTGCTCCTCCTGACTTCTGAGACATTAGGACTCATCAGTGCAACATTTTTGCTTGGCCTACAGAGTAAGGCAGGTCACAGAAAGTAAAGAGGTAAAAGAGAAGTCTTAAATGTTTTATGGACAATTTCACACTGTAGCAGAGTGGTCAGTTATAGAGCACAATAAGGCTTAAAATTAGTAGTAGCAAGTCAAATTTTGGGAAACAAGGGATTTTTGTAAAGAACCCTCACGGGTATGTTGAAACTGAAGATGCTGCATAATCACGCATGTCATCTATGAGTGACAGAAAAATGCACAAATAAGTGGTGTGATGTTTTGGTTGTTTGCTGGTGTTTAGGGGCTGCTGGGATTTTTTTTTTCTTCTCCTTTTTTTTAGTGTTGCGGGGTTTTTTTGTTCATTTGTTTTGGTTGGGGTTTTTTCTTAACATCAAAGGTGGTATCTCAGCATTACAGTTCTGGGGGATTTTTTCTCCACTACATTATTCTGAGTATATTTTAGTAACCTGAAAATGTATAAAAGCCTTCACCTGCAGTAATTTAATCCTGAGTTTTTGCAACACAAAACTGATACAAAGAAATTGCATCCATTTTAATACTCTTTTTGGGGCTAGTATTAAGACTAGTACAATTTTTCCTCTTATTGAGGTAATGAGTTTGACAAACATTCCCTAGGTTAACACTCTATACTAAAAGCCCAGTTACCACACTTAACTTTCATATGTGTACCACTTAAAAAACAAACAAAACAAACAAACAAAAAACCCCAAACAACAACAAAAAAATCCCACAAAAACCCAAGCACTAAAAACCTTAGTTTACAAAAACTACTCTTTACACAATTGTGCTGCTAGAATTTATTCCGTACCCAAATTATACTACTTTGACTACAACCCTCCCTTTCTGAAATGCCCTAATGATTCTCACGTATGGGCTATAATTGCAGTGGAAAGCTGAAACATACGCAGAATGGTAAACACAAACCTAAATGCTGTCATTGAATACAATGTGCCTATAAATGCATTGCTTAGAAGAAACATTCCCAAGAGCTGCTACTATTCTCAAAAAATCAGACCAGTAGTTTTTAAACCTCACTTTCTGCATGTCTCTGGTTCTTAGCAAGTAAAGAGGGAATTTGTATGTGTGAACATGTTGTTTTTAAATGTATTCTATATCACAACAATAGTAACTCGCATCTATCCAAATATAGTTAATGACAGTTATA
Organism: Apus apus; assembly: GCF_020740795.1. NCBI lineage: Eukaryota > Metazoa > Chordata > Aves > Apodiformes > Apodidae > Apus > Apus apus. Next base: position 85,611,590 of record NC_067282.1, on the reverse strand, counting down.
AGAACAAACAAAACTGCTAAGATTTATGGGGCGAAGACCTTATTTTGTGGTATGTCTGCAAAGAAGCATGCAAACCACAGGGGTTGTAGACATGCTAAACACAAACTACAATCTGGCCACTGACCCAAGCAAATTGCAAGTGCTAAATTAGGGAAAACTTTAATCTCATTTGCACTAAAGTGATCATCATTAAACATCTACAAATTATTTTGCAAGTAATTGCACAAAGATAATATTTATTAGGTATTAAACACACAGAATGCCACGGTTATCTTCGCAGGTTTCTCTCAGTGAATATGAATCATTTTGCATCCATGCAGGTATCTGCCCGAGATCTGCTCTCTACTAAGAGTGTTGTAATGTTTGCAGAAATAGAACATTTTTCATAAAATTCCATTCATGCAACTTCCTATAAATAAATACAAATATATTTTGAATAATGAGATCACCAATTTTGCAAAACATTGCTGTCAACATTAAAAGTTAAGTAACACACTATTTTATGATTTTGTGACATCACTACATGAAGTTTTATAAAGGGGAAGAAAAAAATACAGCCTTTTCCCAAGTTTTTATACACTACTTTTTGCTGTTAATCATAGAAAACAATATTTGTATGGAAAGATTAATGTATTTGGTATCATAACTAGTGTAAATAAAAATCAACACCACAAATCACTGGGAATTACTTTATTGAATTTTTATCAACTAACAAAACACAGTACAAGCTTATATTCAAGTAATAAAAAACAGAACTCATACCGTATTTCGTTAGTTGGTATATTTACATTCCTTTTGAAATTTCAACAGTACTGTTTTAGATTTGTTCCTGATTTCACTGTGTCAGCTGACAGTACAATGCCCAAGCACTTCATCTTCTAAAAAAGAACATCAACTCACAGAAGTTAACATATTGCTGGTTTTCAATTAGTATTAAAAAATCCATAGAGAGTTTTCTACAGATTTATGTTTGCCATCAATTATCCATGAAAGTGCTAACTTAGAAGAATCACCTTTTCAGAAACAGACAGGAAACTGAAATTCTAACTTCAGAGGACTTCCCAAACTTGCCTAATTTTGCTTTCTTTCAAATCATTCAGGCTCCTGAAAGGAACCAGTAAGTCTCTGTATTTCCAAATTGTTTTGATGTGCCTTATCCTCCTGGGAGTGCACAAGCCCATAAGGACAAGAACAGCAGTGTAGAAATATCCATTCTTTGGTAATGACAGAAATGAACTAGTTTCTGTCTCATTAACTCAGAAAGCAGGTACACCAATAAAGAACAAGTCTGCCAGAAGGAAAAGCACTGGATCTCTTTAAAGAAAAACTTTGAAAACTGTCTTTGAAAGTAGCATAGTGGGCATATGCATACTGAACCCAAAGCAACAAGTGAATTTGGAACTATGAATTACCTATGGCTAAAAGAGTAGGTTACACATGCTGAGGATATAACCCATTTATAGTCCTGTGTGGCTTCCAGTAATGAGCATCTAGTCATCATCACCTATTCCTACAGTAGCTGGTCTGCAGGTTTGGGGTAGGGGTGTCAGAAGCTAGAATTGTAGCAAAGAGTAATTTATTGCTGCAGACTTCACCATCACTTTTAGCAGTGTTACAAACACCCTATTTGGATATAGGATTCACTTGATGGAGAAAATATTAGTTATAAAAATCAGTTTCCTCTAGCAAGTGTTACCAATATTTGGCATGGCAGTAGGCAAGGGAATAAAGAGAGGAATCAAACAGACAGTGGGATTGAGGGTACCCTCAGCAAGTTTGCAGATGACACCAAGTTGACTGGCGTGGTCTATATGCCAAAGGAACAGGATCAAGAACTGGTTGAAAGGAAGAAGTCAGTTGTGGTCAATGGGACAGAATCCAGTTGGAGGTCTGTGACTAGTGGAGTCCCTTCAGGGGTCGGTACTGGGACCAGTGTTAAATATTTTCATCAATGACCTGGATGAGGGAACAAAGTGTGCCCTCAGCAAGTTTGCTGATGACACTAAATTGGGAGGAGTGGCTGACACACCAGAAGGTTGTGCTGCCATTCAGCGAGACCTGGACAGGCTGGAGAGTTGGGCAGGGAGAAACTGGATGAAATTCAACAAGAGCAAGTGTAGAGTTTTGCATCTGGGGAAGAACAACCCCATGTACCATTAGAGGTTCGGGGCTGACCTGCTGGAGAGCAGTGTAGGAGAACGGGACCTGGGGGTCCTGGTAGACAGGAGGATGACCAAGAGCCAGCAATGCACCCCTGTAGCCAAGAAGGCCAATGGCATCCTGGGGTGCATTAGAAAGGGTGTGGTTAGTAGGTCAAGAGAGGTTCTCCTCCCCCTCTATTCTGCCTTGGTGAGGCCGCATCTGGAGTATTGTGTCCAGTTCTGGGCCCCTCAGTTCAAGAAGAACAGGGAACTGCTTGAAAGAGTCCAGCGCAGAGCCACAAAGATGATGGAGTGGAACATATCCCTCATGAGGAAAGGCTGGGGGGACCTGGGTCTCTTTAGCTTGGAGGAGACTGAGGGGTGACCTCATCAATGTTTACAAATATATAAAGGGTGAGTATCAGGACGATGGAGCCAGGCTTTTTTCAGTGATGTCCAGTGACAGGACAGGGGGCAATGGATGCAAACTGGAGCATAGGAGGTTCGATGTGAATATCAGGAAGAACTTGTTTACTCTGAGAGTGACAGAGCACTGGAACAGGCTGCCCAGAGAGGTCGTGGCGTCTCCTTCGCTGGAGACATTCAAAACCCGCCTGGACGCCTTCCTGTGTGATGTACTCTAGGTGACCCTGCTCTGGCAGGGGGGTTGGACTAGATAATCTTTCGAGGTCCCTTCCAACCCCTAAGATTCTGTGATTCTGTGATTATCTAGAAGGATCTGGACGTGCTAGAGAAGTGGGCCCACGTGAACCTGAAGAGGTTCAACAAGGCCAAGTGCAAGATTCTGCACCTGGTTAAGGGCAATCCTCATTATGAGTACAGGCTGGAGGATGATGTGGTAGTAGCCCTGTGGAAAGGGACTTGGGGATACTGGTGGATGAGAAGTTGGACATGAGCCAACAATGTGCACTCAAATAGCTCAGAGGGCCAACCACATCATGGGCTGCGTAAAAAAAACAAGTGTGACCAGCAGGTCAAGGGAGGTGATTCTGCTCCTCTACTCTGCTATTTTGAGACCCCATATGGAGTACTGTGTCCAGCTCTGGAGCTCTGTCTCCAGCTCTGGAGCCCTCCACACAAGAGGAACATGGAGATATTGGAATAAGTCCAGAGAATGGCCACAAATACGATCAGAGGGCTGGAGCACCTCTTTTACAAAGACAGGCTGAGAGAGCTGGAGTTGTTCAGCCTGGAGAGAAGGCAGCTCTGGGGGGACCTTACAGCAGCCTTCCAGTACCCAAAGGGCCCTACAGAAAAGCTGGGGAGTGACTTCTTACAAGGCTGTGTAGCAACAGGACCAGGGGCAATGTTCTTAAACTTGAGCAGGGTAGATTTAGATTAGACATTAGGAAGAAATTATTTTCCATAAGGGTGGTGAAGCACTGGAAAAGGTTGCCCAGAGGTGGTGGAGGCTCCATCTCTGGAGACATTCAAGATCAAGCTTGACTAGGCTCTGAGCAACCTGATCTAGTTAAAAAGGTCCCTGTGCACTGCAGCAGGGGCTGGACTAGATGACCTTTAAAGGTCCCTTCCAACACCACATGTTCTATGATTCTATGAAACATGTAGAAATATATCTTTCTTTTTTCCCCTTAGAGGTATGTCAAGGCAACAGGGTTTTAAGTCAATAATCTATTAAAATTGCCTATGAACTACTGAAGCAAAAAAACATCTTGATAGTGAAATAAATTAGAATAGCATTGTCAATTTCTCCCTACTGTTAGCTTAAAATATTCCAGGAATTACCAATAGCAAACTCCAAGCCTCTTTCCCTTATTACTGTCATTATCTCTTCCATTTCTCCAGCATTACCTCTCCCTTTCTTCCCTATCCACATAAAAATACAAATGCAAAACTAAACAAGGCAACTCCAGTTAAATCTAAGTATACTTTTAAATGGAAAAAATGCCTACAATGGAGGGGGGTTGTTGCAGGGTGTGGAGTTGTCACATCGGTTTTTGTTTATGTTTAAAAAACCAAAACGAAAATGAAAAAAACAGGTGATTGTAGGAGATGTGTTTTAATACATAGCATACTGCATGAAATAAATTCAGGCATCTTTTTAAAGCTCAAGGAGATTGCTGGGTTTATATATCACCATTCTCAATAGTATCCCCAAAAAATGGATGCCAAGCTTCATCTATGTAAATTTATAGCAAAAAAATAAAAGTGATCCATCATAAGGTAAATTAAATTGTCCCTAAAATATAAGAACTTCTGGAAGTGATGAGGAAGAGAGCTCTTACAGTCAGATGGATTAATAGTGTCATAATAAATTAAACATAAACCACTGCTCCCAGCTGCTTGTGATCTAATGGTCACTCAGGGACACTGCAGAGCTTTAACATCTGGTGCAAAGAGGGCAAAATTACCACTACACTGGCCTTTCACCTTCTAAAGACACTGGGATTGCATATGGAACAGTTGCATGTTCACCAGATGCTCAATTAAAATGTGCAACAATCCCTTCCCAGAAAACCCAAAGAGTTTAAGTGATTTCAGTCCAAGTTAAATCACAATCAGTTTAAATGAAAATGAAACCAGAATACTACTTTTTCCAAATAAGGTTTTCTGCTTGGGAGACCTATACTTACCTAAGAGAGGTACTTATATCACTCCAGGTCAAATGAGAGGACTGGCCATTAAGTCCTGGGAAAAAGCTTTGGAACTGTTGTCTCTCTTTAGCACATTTGCAGTGTATCCCTTTTAAAATGAAAATGGCTATGCTTGAAAGCACAAAGTTGCAAACTAGAAAACCAATGCTACAGCATACACAAATAATGACCTCCAAAGCAATAAAAATGTAAATCCAATTTTAATGGGAGATTAAAGACACTAGGAAATTAACATTAGATCAACTATTTTATCTTGCATACAATATAATTTGATTCATTTCAATCTTTCCTAATATTTGGGAAAAATATTAGTCTAAAAATTTGACTGACTATACTATATACATTGTGGCCAGCAGTACCATAGCATTTAATCCTTACATAAAGGTTTATTTTTCTTCACCACCAAAAGGTTTTGTTCAATTATACCTTGTATCAACATAGCAGTATTACATCAGTCTGGAATTACTTGCTCTGAACAAGTCTGACCTTCATCTATAGGCAAGGGAATATTTGAGGATTTTGTCTTTTGTGGTTTGTTTGGGTTTTTTTCTTTACTCCTTTTAAGAAAAGTGCATTTTTCTGCATACCTTACTACTCAAGCTGTCATTTACTATTTAACCAACTGCTATAACTGCATTTCTAATTATTAATACTAATAATTTCTTCCGCTCAGGAAGCAGAAAATGGTTGGACAAAGTAGTAAATTCTTAACCATGCCTTCCTGAGGTGAACAAACACCTGATCCCCACAGGCCCGTGACTGCTCCCATACTACATGGCAATATGGCTTAAACTTCAGTCATGCTTCTGGGGTGGCATGACTTCTTTGAGTATTTCATGCACTAGTGACTCCATGGAAAAGGTAGTTTAAGGCTATGTAAATCTTTTGAGGCACTGTATTAAAGCTTAATTGTCTTCTCCTCATTATGAATTTTCTTTTCATCATTTACTGAAGTATTTGTACAGTACTTTATATAATGAAAATACATTGTGCCTAGGCAACCATTTGTAATGCCAAGTCATACAAGGAAAAACCAAACTTGTCTGCTGTGTGAAGAGCAGCAGAGAAGCATGGGAATGTTTGCTTCCATGCCTCATGTTAGGCAGCTGGCACTAAATAAGGCATTTTGTTAATTATGTCAAATATCACAATCCTAATCTTGCAAGGTTGAGACGTCACCAGAACTCAGTTGACTTTTCCAAGACCAGAAGTAGATAGCCACATTTTTTACTATTCCTCCTTTTTTTGGGGATGATGGGAGTGGAGGGGAGGAAAGGATATGTGTTGGGGTGGGGGAAGAGCCTACAAAACTACACTTGTTAAATTTAATGGAAGTTTTAAGAGACAGTGCCCTAATTTTTTTACTCTGGTTTTCTATTAGATGATGTGCAAATCATAAGGAAGGCTTTTAAAGAGACAGTACTTTAAAACTTTCTTTTCCCAAAAGGCCTAACACCACCCACATGAAGCTAGCCTGTTCACCTCAGTGAGTGAGCTGAAATCAATTTTTGTTTTATATGTATTGTAGTATATTCTCTAATGCAGCATATGTAATCCAGTACTATCCTGCATTACCATCAAATATTTTAAAAGGGGTAAAATTATGCCATACTGCTTGGTTAAAACAGATGTTTATCACTGTGGTCTTGTCCTTATATTGTTGCTTTCTTTTTTCTAAATGTAGCCTTCAAGAAGAAAAGTGTATACTATGCCATTCAAGCTAGGAATAAAAGTCTGCTGTAGTACAAGCCTTAAAGCTGTATAATTATGCTTGACTTTCAGTCTACAGAAAGACATATTTTGAACTTCCATTTTCTCTATTTGTTTCAGTCTTCAACATTGTCACATTTTTTCAGATTTCACAGATGTTTGCACTAGCCTCATGGATCAGGTGTATTCCAAATCTAAATCATGAAGGGCTCTGGGAAGAATGGGAAATGTTCCCTCCATGCCGAGCCCCGTGATTCTAAAATAATCATGCATTGTTCTCCAAGTTTAGCATTTAACGTTTTAAAATTTCTACATCCAAAAGACAAAATACCATAAAACTGAAGGTGAAAATTTAGATAAATGCATTTGTCAAACTTGAAGACACTGTTGAACTCACTCCCAAGTCAACTCCCTATTATTTAAGATCACCCAATTAGAAGGCCACCATACTAGTTTGCTTTCTACAGCAAGAATGTATTCTGACCTGAACTACAAAAGGAAAGAATTTTGAATTGACAATAGAAGAAGAGCCTATCACAGCAATGGAATAAGCTTTTACCATCTCTTGATGAGTTTTATTTTGTTCTTGTTTTGTAGTTTCTTGTGGAATCATATTACTGAGGGAATGTTTTGCATATGAGCTAAACTCATGAAGCAACATCTGGATTTTGCATTTCATCTAATAGCATTTGCAGAAACAGGCAGGAGGGATGAGTCTCTCTCTCACTTGCACTGTGAGAATGTCTTTTGTTGTTGTTTTTTTTTTTTACAATTGGGGTCCTGTGTAAAAATATCTGGGTACATATATTGCAAAAATATTATATATTATATATTCATTATATATTATATTATATCATATCCATCCACATACCAGCTGAAGGATGCACAAGGAGTTAGCAAGTTTTCTTTTATATATTTGTGTTATATTAGAAAAGACAGATTTATAGCATATTTAGTGTACTCTAATGCATTAAGATGAATTGCATGACAGTGCCAAGCTCAAGAGGTCACAAATGTTAGTCAAGTTCTAATATCAAGCATTTTTGCATAGCTTTTTGACAACCATGTGCCTCACCAACTCTGCAGAACATCACAAAATTTGAACACATCTAGACTGCATCTCCTGAACAACACAATCCATTAAAGCAAGAGATCAAGACAGCAAAATGAGATTATGTTCAATTACTCACTCTTTCTCACTCTGAATGCTCCAAATATGTGACCAAGTTTTATGCCACTGTGGTTGTGCTGCAGGAAGCAATGTCAGCTTTCTAATTTTCTCAGGATTAGCTGCCTCATGAGTAACTCAGTTCTCATGTACACAATGCATTTCCAAAAATAACTACTGACGATTTATAGTCCCATGTTAAAGATTTTTTTACAGCATAAATACCAGAAGCCAGTATAATGCTTTAATGACTTACTAACACTTTAATCTGTTTTTGTTATTATTGAATGTATTTCAGTCACCATACCTAGATGTTTCCATCATGAAAGCACAGATATTTCATCTTTCAGAGAAGAAAAACAGGAAGTGTTGAGTGCAACAGAAGTGAGAGAACAGCTTCCTTTGGTAGGTAGGAAACAGGTCCAGTCCACCTCCTGTTATGAGGAGCTGTGTGTGTGTGCATACCTGTGTCTATATTTGAGGGGAGAGCAAGGATTTTTCTTATGATTCTGGACATTAGTCCAACTTCTCTCTGTCAAAGCCTTTGATTTCTTTTTTTCCCCTTCTTCCTAATTTGTAGAATTGCCAGACAGATATCTACCTGGCATCACATTAAAAAAGAGACAAAAAGAAAACCCAATCAAAGAGCAACTTGTTTCTTTTGTTTCTTGTGACTTTTTATGGGAGATGAACAAGTCTGTCTTACGCAACCCCATTATCCATACTGCAAAATAAAACCAAGTCTCTAAATGACAGACACTGAAGTGCTGTGCCTGTAAGACTGACTGCTGCCCCAATAAGGAGACAGGCCATCTTCAGAAGCATATAAAAAGAGCCCCAAGTTCATCACTCTCCACTCTAGTAAGAGCTCATACCTTTTGTCCTAAGTTCTGTATGTCATCAGTCTCAGTGTCACAGACTTCCAGCAGAGTCAGAGCTCACAGAACCCATCACTGGAAGCTCTAACGACTCATTCTTAATGGAGAGAGATGTCATCAGTGCTGTCAAATGGCATGAGGGCCAAGCACTTCAGCCCAACACCATTACCAGCAGCACCCTTTAGGAGTTCCAAGACTCCTCTCCATATATCATCAGGAAATGTCTCAATTCATATGCAGTCTGTAAAAGCAGTTTTATCTCTTGAATTACTAACAGCCCTTATGTTTACTCAACAGGAGAATATGCTAAAAAAATTTTGGCAATGAAAACACAGATCTGCAGTGAAAAGAAATGAAATTTTGAACTTTCATGAGGCATGGATACCCTTCCTGGGTTCTTGCCTTGGGAAATAAAAAAGATGGAAAATAAATAAATAAATAAACCCCACAACCAAAAAAAATAAGGTGACAGAAACAGCCTAGTGGGTGATATGGTTACATATTAAAACTCTGATGGTTGTTTGGTTGCTTGTTTTTTTAATTGAAATGGAGAGAAGCTGGATTAGTTTAAGATGCAGCAAAGCATTATGTACAAACAGTTAGACTGGGAGCGCTCAAAAGATTCCTAGAGTAGGAAAAACAATGTCATTTCAGGCTTGACAGCAGCTTCCTCCTTTTCAGACCTCAAAGACAGTTTATTTTGATGCTACTCTTCAAACATATTTAACTATGACTAACCCAGCACTTTTTCAGCCACAGTCTGAAGAAAGAGAAAAAAGGAAGTATATGAAATATCACACCACCAACCCACAGAGCATTACAAAATAATTTATATCAGTTGTTGGACTACAGAGGGATAACACTGAAAGACAAAGAGCATAAGGATATAATATGTAAGCTGAACTGTATATGCCCCCATATTTAGCTTCAAAATTATTTTCAAATTTATCACTCCAACCTTTCCTTTCAGTTGCTGCTTATATTGCCACTGGGCATTCAAATCTTTACTACAGTCAACATGCCACACCTGAACAGAGAAAGATAGCTTTTGTCATAGCCTGAAAAAAAGAGAAAAGGTGCTGTGCTAGCTGAGACACACAAGAAACTAGATGAGAAGTTTAGTTACGTGCGTTAACAGCAACTACTATACTTAGGAATGAACAAGTGATCCAAAGAAAGAGCCACCATAGCCTAATGAGTTATTGTTTGTTAGCTGAGCAATAATACCTGAGCACACATAAGCTCCAAAGCTTGCTCCAAGTACTGAGTCTGGTATTTTCACCATTAAACATGCACCAGCAGGCCTGCACTCAATCTGACACAAGCCTCACTCTTGACCTCTCATATATCAATGCTATGCCATTAATGTGCAAGTATCATGTTAGAGCTTGTGCGTTTCAATGGGCACACTTCAGTACAGATGCTTGATCTTAGAAGTACCTAACTGATTTCTGAAAGAAAAAACAAATCAGAATAATGTCAGAAGTGGTTCAACAGCAGATGCCAGGTACCATAAGCAGGTCAATCTGTCCTGAATACAGAATACTGAGGTATCTCTCTCTCCCTTGGCCACCTTGAGACAAGGAAAGCAAGAACCCAACAGTCAGCTATATGAATACAGAAATCACAAGGCAGAACAGAGCTGTTGAAAACAAGATCTTTTTTACTTTGGGTGTTCCTGATTAGGAAAGTTAGATACTCAAATCTCACCTTCTTATTTTCCCACCTCACCTCCTCATTTTTCCACTAATCTCCTAATTAAGATAATTTGCCTTTGTGAGACTTTCCTACTTGTGTACCCCAACAACAGTTTGCAATGGAAACAGGCAATAATTCCAAAATTCTTCCTATTCAACTACATGAGTCAGTTTTTACAATTTCATTTCAGGAGATTTTAACCAAAAAGAAGCAACAGAGTATTCCAGAAAGTCAGCTTCTGAACCACACTACACACCTGTTGTAGTTTTAATGTGCATTTTCCAATAATTTATTAGAGTAATGACTACGTATTGATATATTAGCCATTATATCAGTAAGAAATGCTCACATATTGCAACACAGTTAAAATACTTGAAATTGACAACTGTATTTTGGCTGATACTTGCTTGTGCTGGAATAACATTGTCTGACATTGCAAAATTAGAAACATTTCACATGGAAAAACTGAGTTTTAAGTTTTATTTTTATTTCAATAAACTAAGAAGTGACAAAATAACCTTTTCACCCTTAGTTGCCCTCATATAAACTGTTAGAAGTACACCGTACATGAATTTGGCAACTTCTAGCACAGATTAAGACATTTCTTTGAAGAGATGAAGGAGCATTGAGGAAATTCACTTATGCATTCCTCTCACATACAGTAATGTCATCAATAATACATGCTCAGTGACTTTTGAGTTTCTGTTTTACACAGTATGAATAACCAGATCTTGTAATTTTGTTGTAATCACTGTATTTTAGACCAGAAAGTTTTCATAGCTTCATTATTTTTGGGGTTTTTTTTCGGGGAGTGGGAGATGGGAATGCTAACACTGGACAAGGTCATACTTTCACTAAAGTGAAATGAAATTAAGGTTTCAATTGATGAAAAAGTCAAATCCTAGTCAGATAGGACGAATATCAATCCAGGCTTTATGAAAAACAGCTATAGCTGGTGTACGAAAATGAAGCAGAAGGAAGGAAAAAGGAAAAGAGACAGGGAAGCCCTGGGATTTGGGCCTCAGAAAGGCAGCCCATCTTGGCTGCCTGGCACCTGGAGAGAAGCACTGGGGGCTGCAGGCATTTCAGAAGCTGGCAGCACGTCTGGCAAACAAGTCAAGACGAAGTATTGAGACAAGTCAACCAAAACAACCTGGGGAGCAAGTGAATATGAAAGCTGTGTAAGACGCTTGGATTTTGCATTACAGAGCATAATCTTTTTCACAAGATTTGTTGGGCTTTTTTTTTGCCTTACCATTTGACCTTTTTCTAGTCCTCCTCACAGGCATGCAGCTTCTGCTGGTATAGATACTTCCCAGGTTCTATCTACCCAGTTTTCCACCTCCCTTAAACTAAAGCATCACACAAGTTTGATTTGGACTTACTCCTCTCAAAGAATAAGTAAATTACATTAGCAACCATCATCTAGACTTTTTAGAGCTTGAGATACCTGGAAGCCTGTGCCTTCTGGCCCTGCAGCAGGTCTTGAGCAGCACAGACTTGCTCTGGCCAGTGCCTTGGTGCAGGCTGAGCTCCATTTGGACAAGAACTCCCAGAAACATATTTGGCTTTCATTGCAGAACTGACAGGTTATGTGCTTATTTACCTCCTTGACACACAGAGAAGGGCGATGCCAGCATACATCAGGAATAAATATATGAATTTGAAATGCAGATCTGTTCACCATACATACTGTTGGGACTGTAACTCTACAACACTTGTTTCTTGGCATAAACAAAAAACAAGTTATACTGGATCCTAGAGTTAGCCTTCATATTTGAGCATGCTTTACAAAACACACATTGCTTCATTTGCATTTCAAACTTCATATATCTCATTGTTCATTAGCAGTAATCTTTATTTAAAATACTTTATTGAAAGCAGCTTTTCTTAAAGGTGTTTTCAGTGAAATTTGTTTTCGATTCAGGATAGTAATTTTATTGTCAATTATTCAGATGGTAGTCACAAAATTTTGCATTCCTAAATCTCTTAATTCTGAACAATTGTGAAAAGTTTGAGGTAAAGTGAGAATCTGAAAGCTTCAGCATGTTTTGCTTGTGGATAGAAGCCTGGAGAAATTCCTGTTAGCACATGGACTATGTGATATATTTAAAGCATCCATAAATAATATTTCCAAGTGTTTTAATTAGCATTTGGGATTCTTGATATTACTGACTTCCTGGTGCATCCTTCAACTTCTGCTTTCTAAAATAAGCAACATTTCTTTCAGTCAATATCCTTCTTATTAGTACTGAGACAAACATTTGGCCATGCAGTTACAAAAGATTGAAAATACTTCATATGAGTGAATTTCCCTTCAAGAAAGAAAAAACCCTCAATCACTTAAAAAATTTGAGTCAGCTACATAGCATGTCTATGATTTAACCAGAAACAGACATTAGAAGTCTTGCATCTGCTTGTGTACATGGGATTACTTTATGATCAGCAGTAATTTTTATTCACAGAGGTTACTTCCCAATAGACAAATGAATTAAGAAGGAAAATTATACTCTGGTCACCACTTTTCTTCCACTATTGAATTAAAGAGATTTTATCTGCTGAAGTACTTCCAAACAACAACAACAACAAAATCAATATTAACATCCAAACCTCCAAAATTTTCCTTTTCCTAATGTCCTGACCCCATACTGAAGCTGATTTAATTTAAAGTAAATATGTAAGTAATTATTATAATAAGTCTTCAACCATTAAGTCATCTTAAAATAAAAAAATAAAATATCAGGAATGAAACAATTTCATGTGATTGTTCTCACAAGTACCTCACATCTGTTTCATGGGAAAACTAAACCACAAATGTGCACTACAGGTATATTTTCCAATGTCAGTGATAGTATAACCTCAACAACAGTGCACAATTATTTAGTGCTGTCTTTAAGCCCCAAGAGTGAAGTTATTTAAAGTTACTTTTCCTCAGTGCATCTTCCGAATGTTTTACTCATAAAAGGAGAAAAAAAAAAAAATTGTTCTTGTAACTTGTTTGTTTCTGTAACATCATTTACATTCTTTCTAAATGCATGATTTTGCATATTCTCAGTGTAGCATTTCTAATACTGTTTTAGTCTGGATGGTTTTATTTATTAAGGTAAGAGTGTAAATTTTTTTATTATTTTTTCTTAAATTATTCCATCCCTCAAAAAAAATTAGAAGGAAAATTTTGTAACAAAGATTCTTTTCAGTCAAAATACACTTTGCCTTCAAAAATGATATCAGATGAAAATCAAGTAATCACTTGGCATTTTACAATATTTTTTTTGTCTGTTTCCTTGAGTGCACAAGGACATATCAATTCAGTTAATGACCTCTCTCCTGGAGTAACACTTTTCTACAGATATACAAAGTTATTTTATGTGTTCCAGTTTCCTGTACAGAAAGATTAAACCAATGCCAATATTTCTAAACAATCCCATTTTCTTAAGTTTAAAATCTTTCATCACAGACAAAAGACAACGACTGGCACAAGACAGATACAGATGGAGCATATCTGCACTGGCAAGCAGGAAGAATGATCAGTCCATTCATTACTGGTCTCCACAAAATTTGGGGAGGATGTGAAAGGTAGCACAGAACAATACAAGAAAGGCAAAACACTGGTGCTTATTAAGATCTCATTTTTGCTACTGTTCTACACATCAGAAATTGCACAGGCAAATATGTACTAGGATCTACAGAAAGGGGAAGAAAAGCTTTGACAAATGGGTCTGTGGAAAATGAGAGCCCTCAGTACCTGACTGTACAAGAGACCTAAACTTGGAGGATCCTCTGCTACTGGAGGAAGTTGAAAGGCCATGATCTCCTCTAAAGCAATAGGCAATTGCTTAAAAACACAGGAAAGTTGTATCTTCTGCATCTTTCTTCCTGAAAAACAACCACTGTGGCCAACATGTTAATCAGTTAATGTGCTCAGAACAGCTGGATACATAAAACAATGTCTTATTTTGTATCTTAATGGGGACTCAATTCATGGAATGCTCCCAGGGTCTCTTCCGAGCTTTGGCTTCAGACATAGCCCCAAAAAGCATTCCGCTCCTCATAAGCCTTTTCTAGTGACATTGAAAACATTTCCTCACAGGACAGGAGGATTTCTCTTCTGACCAACTGCATACACACAGGCTAAATGAAACACAGATTTTTTTTAATTTTTATTTTTTTTTGTATAATGGCTAATAAATAACAGATCTTCACATCAATCCATGAGCTGGGCTCTGTGCTACCTGTACTTTCTTCAGCCAAGCTACAGCCCCCTTTCTGCAAACACATTCCATGTCATTTGGCATCAGCCTATAGCAAAGAAGCTTTCCTGATCCTTCTCTGAAAAGCAAGACATTTTAATGACCCCGATATCTCAGCATCTCTAAAGAGAAATAGAAGAAGCTGTCTTAAGATACCTCTTCTTGGCTCTAAGCCTACTTTATTTGCTTGAAAACTTGGCTTAAGTATGGTCCAGCACTGCGTTAGCTCTCTTCCTGAAGAAATCAGATTTCTATCAAAAGAAATTACTAATGTGAATTAAACTTACACAAATAATACAGAAAGTTTCCCTTTGTATGCAGCCTCACACAAGCAGTCCTTGCATAGGCATTGCTTGCAAATAACTTCACATTGTGAAACTGCCTCTCACAAGGGCTAATTGATTATACCAAAGAGAAACTAATTGTATGATAGATACCTGCAGGAATCAGCTATTTTGTTTAAAAATATTAGGTGCAGCCAAGTTACTTTAAATATGACAAGTGTGTTTCTAATGTAAAGTACAAGAGTAGTCTTAGTTTTAAGCTCCTCCCTCACCTGGACTCATGCAACAAGCAATCATTAATAAAATGCTTTGCAGAACGCACGGCTTTCTGCATTTGTCAGAATCCCTTCATTTTCCAGAGAGAAGAAAAGAAAAAAGTGAACTTTTAAAATGGGCACAAACAACATTGTCTCTAAAGCAGAAAGCCAGGCACTAGGAATGAAGTTGTTTACTATCATTAAATCCAGAGGCTTATACCAAAGATGTCTCAACTGTAAGTTCAGGAAACAATCAGTTAAAGCAAAAACTCCTGAAGAATTCTGACAAGGTACAGGAAAAATGGTTTCACTCATTATACATGTTTTCAGTTAAAACGTGAAAAAAAGCTGAGATTCAAGCTGAAAAGGCATGGGGGATGTTTTCTTGTATTTTATTTTGGGGACATGAATTAAGAGTTCCTGGCAAAAAGATGGTGTTCCTACCTTCCCCTCCATAATCAGAGGAGAGAAACAACCCTAATTGTCTCCCAGAGTGCTTTTCTCCAACTGCTTTGAAAAAAAATGAATCTTGCCCTTAGTGCCCATTAGGCAAGAGTACTTACTTCCTGAAGTGGAATGACCTCCTGAACCAGTGAGCAGCACAGCCTCCTGTTGTGAGCTGTGGGGCCTACACCACTGTGGGTCATAAAGAACATACCAAACTCCTAACTTTACTCCAGAAACAAAAGAAAGCCTGGAGTTAGTCATTAAAGCCAAGGGTGATGTATGAGGGGAAGTCAGGACACCTCAGGTCTCTGCTAGTAGTTACCAAAGTCTGCATATTAAAATGGAGCTGTGTGCAATACACACAATAGTAGACTTGCATATCACTTTCTGTGCTAGGAACATGGAATTCAAGCACATTAAAACCTATTTTGTTATATAATTGATATATTTCTTCTTACACTATATTTGAATGGAAAAGCAATATTGTAACATGTAATCACACATGATTTACTATCCTGCCATACAAAAATCCCCATTGCTAGCACCACATGGAAGACCATCAGAGTCACTCCTCACAAATCCGTTTTTTATGTTGTACATCAGCAGTCACTGTAGACCGATGGGGTCTCTGAGACAGGTTCCCAAATCCCAGTCTAGCTTTCTGCTGTTGGAGTTATTGCTGTGAGGGATGATGATGGCAGCACAGATTGCATTTAAACAGTTTTTTCTAATATGTGTATGTAGACTACCTCCATCTGGTACAGAAATTAGAGTATATATGTTATGAACTGAAGTGCAGAAAGGTGACTGGGTACAAGACTTCAGTGGTTAAGTATCAAAGTCTGCCTGACATTGCTGAATGTGCTTTGACCCTACAATGAAAGAGACCTCAGTTTGTTTTGGGGTATAGAGTTCAGCAGTTTTTCCAATCAAGAGTTTCTACTCTTTCTCAGAGCACTGATTTTAAACAAAAGAAACATTACATCTGATATTATACTTATCACTCTAGTAGCATCCCTTTGATAAGAATATAATGAACCTTGGAAAAAATATAAAGGAAAAAGTTTAATATCTCATTATACTGTTTGACTATAACACAAAGATTTCCCAAGGTCCATTGCATATAGTTGCCTAAACCCCAGATGATTGATAACATTTGTATAGCTTATGATATTTCTCCTAGTCTCCAGTTGGCTACTTTACTTCCCCTAGACAGCCCACATGTAGTCATCATATCCCAGGCAGGACCTATGGGATAACAATGATAATCCAGAGTAGTTAAGAAACTAGGAAGGATACTCTGAGGCAACTTGAAAGTCACAAAAAGCATGTACATTTAGGCAACTGAATTCTGCCTTCAAAGACAGCTGAAGAGCTATCACTAGTCTGGCCAAACTGTAGAGCAGAAAAGGAAAGACAGTCTATATGACTGCAGTTGTTTTCAGCTCTTTCCAGAGAAAAGAGACATGCCTAAGCAAATACTATCTGAATATATGCTGTATCTGTCCTATTTGTCTGAAATCAGGTAAAGAAAGAACACAAGAAGCATTTACTGATGTTTACAGTATGGTAAAATAATAGGAAGGAATTTTACTTAGACAAAGATCGTAACTGTTTCATTTACCTTAAAATGCCACATAAAATTCAAGTAGAATTGAATTACTGAGACAGACATAAGAGCACAGCAATGGAAACCAGCAAGAGGCCAATAGGAACAAGAAAATTACTAGTACATTATTACTGTTTGTTGTACAGGTGCCCCTGAAAAATACCCTTTTATGGCAGTTGTTACACAGCAGGAACACTCCTTCAAGATGTCACCATTGGTTTTAATGGAGTTCACTCTTGCACTTTGGAAAATACATAGCAAGACAATTTATCATTATGTAACCCCAGATTCCACTGTTCTAAAAAAGTCTTCTGACTAAAACAAAGATATCACTACCAATAACAAAAACAAAGAACAACCAAATTAACCTAACACACCACTGCACCAAGGCAAATTGAAAAAAGATCTCCAGGGTGATATTCAAGAGTGGTTTTAGTAATTCAGGATCACATGGTAAAAACTCTGCAGCTATCCAAGCTGGGTGTAATTGAGCATATCTGAAACAAGTTTTGAGAAAAACTAAAAATCAAACAGATCTCCTAAAAAGACGTTTTTTAAAAGAAATGCTTACTGCATGGTAATCCTTCACATGGTGTGTGATCTATTCTCCAATCATGTACAAGCATGATTTTTTTTACTCAGATAAGAAATAATGCATCATTGAGGAAAAGATAATTATTTAATTCTCAGCCCCTTCCACATAAACTTGCTTACCAAGTTGCATCCTTGATTCAGAACAAGATCAGCTTGCTTTAGGTTCTGCTCAACCTGTGCTAAAATTACTCGATAATAACGCAGTAATTTGTTTGCCACTTCAGCATTTTAAGAGAGATTAATCTGCTACTGACATTTAATGGAAATTAAATCACAAGCATATTACAGGATAATTAGGAAGCATGAAAGGAGTTTCTCAACTGTAGTTATGCACACCCTGTTCTTCAAAATTACAGTACCAAAGACTTGTCAAGAGTTTCTTTTAATATCACTGTAAGAGAATGCCTAGAATTTAGTGCCTAAAAGTTATAACAGAAAGTGACTACCAAAGACAAAAATACAGCAATACAGCTTGTAGCTGGCTGCTGCACAAAGCAGCTCAATGACTGTGCAGAGAAGCGGGCAGCAGCACGCCCAGCCATGCTCTGGAGCAGAGCAGAGAGCACGACTGGTTTACTGCAGGGCCAAGACCAAGACCGGCTATGTGCTGCATGGACACACCAAGAAGGCAGATGGTCATAGTTAAACCCTTTGTGGCTTTACTCTGTCTTACCTAGAACATTTGATTTATGTGTTACTTAAGCAGTTAAATGGTCTAGTTTATATTCTAAAAAACTTAATCTGTTCGTGTGTGAAAGCATTTTTGGTCAATCCCAAACAGTCTTCCTCACAGCGCTTAACTCTTTCATGAGAGGAAAAATGCCTCTGCATAACAAAAGTCTATTTAATATACACTACTAATACTTTTATCTACTTTGCATCTTCAGATAAACATACTCTTCTTCAGAAATTCCTGGAAGAGAGAAACTTCTGAAAGAGACACAAAAGACTATTTAATTACTCGTCTCCTGATAATTATTTGCAGTCTTCTCAAAGCACAGAAACTTGATACATGCCTCTTTGATATGCTTATTAAGAGACCAGTTTTTAGTAACGATTAAAAACCAAAATAAAACTGAGAAAAACCGTAGACAAACCTGTCGCGACAACAGTGAAACTCAGTTTTATGAAACAGTTTCCCACAATGAATTTGGCCCCATGTTACATTGCACTTCACTGTTTTAATATCTTTACATTAACAAAACACAAAGGGTTTTTAATGTAGAGATGTTCAAACAATGATATGAGAATTATTTTGAAGTAGAACTAATTACAGCAGTCAAGACAGAACGACGATAGCTGAAGGCAGAATGAGGGTAAGCTGCACACAAGAAAAATATCACAAACTTTTTGATGCATGTTTTAAACTTGAGAGAAGAGAGGTGTGGCAGAAGGCATGACTCTTCTTCTGCATGTGTGAGGCCTGGCCCAGGGCCAGAAAGAGCGGCTGTTTGGGTACAGCCTCCTTTGATGGTGGTACCCAAGCAAGCCAGACTTGTGACTCTTAGATGACATAGATAAAACACCTAAGTTTGCACAGCCAGGTTAGAACAGGTGGATGCAGTTTCTTGTTTCCTTCCAAGCTGCAGCAGCAGTGCTGCTTTCCCCTTACAGCTCAGTATTTTTGTTACCTTGTGTAAAAAACTTGTCCGCAGAACCTCACACGCAAGCAAAAACTGAACTGCAGTAAGAAAAATAACAACAAAACAACAACTAAGAAAATACCAACAAAAAATCAATGCATTTCATTTTAAATAGGATGATATCCGGAAGTTGCATTCCATTCATTTGCCTAGTAGCAGTACAATACCAATTACAAACTGGAATTAGGACAAAAATATTTGCTTTGCTCTTACTTCAATATAAGCAGCACAGTCCTGGATGGCCATCAGCTTAAACACCACATGCACAAGGAGGGTAGTCACAGGTCAGGAAGGCTGTGCATTGACAAGATTGTGTGGGAAAATGCATATGGCACCTGCTGACACCCTACAGGCACTTTCCAGTGCCTTACTCCTTCAAGAACACTAAATAAACAAGTCAAATTCCTCATCCTGAGATTTACAACATACGGGTGGGCAGATTGCTGTGCCTACATGGTGCTTCACTGATGTCAGCATGGCTTTTTGCAGGTGCAGCTGTCCATATGCACATAGTAAAATGCAGGCTCAGAGCTTATACATACTAGTATTAAGAAAAAAATAATAATAAAAAGATAAAAAACAACAAGGAACTGGTTTACACTTTCTCTGCACTCTGAGTAATTGAATGTTTTTTGAGTGAAAAAACAGAACTTATCCTGGTTCAATTTCTCTTTATCCCTGTTGAGATGCTCACTGAGACGTGGCCCCAGAATAGCTTGGGAAAAGCAGCAGCACATATTTTTGCTTGCAAACTGGAGATGTCAGACTGATGGTAAACTAGTCAGCATAAACTATAAAGAAGCATGATTCATCATTGCTGAATCTGGTTTGAGTTTTTTATGTAGACATGGAACCTTAGGAAGAAAATACATTGGCTGCAATAGGCCTTACTGTATCAGGTCCTCCAAGTTTGGCTTAGGGAATGCATGGGAGTGGCATAAAGCAGACAGCTGTTCCTGTAATCTTCACTAACCTCCTGTTTCGTAACTGCTAGGTCATATTATAGGGAAAGTACACTGTAAGTATTACCTTTCAAAGTAACTCAGACTATACAGTTGTTGCTACGAGAATACTATATGCTGGCATATGGGAGAGAAAGCAGAGTTTCTGCAGTCTGAAGAAGAAAGAAAATGGGTCAGAAACCCTATCTCTTCTAAACGTGTGAAAAACAGTGTGAGAAAATGCAAGTCACATTTTACTCACCTGAATTCCTAGTTCTTAGACTGGAAGTCACCAACTGTAGACTCATTAAATTATAATTTTGCAGTATGCTGTTTGTTTTCTACAATGCCAGTTCATCACCTTAGCATTGATTCAGAAGCCCCTTCCTGTGAGCCAGCAAAGACTTGCAGAACTTATTTGATCAGTTTTTGCATTTAATTACTTAGTCTCATTTGCTTCCCTGTGTTTGAGAAGCCTCAGGAGGCAGCAAAGCTTAATGTCATGACAGAAGCCATTTTCAAAGCAAGATTTTCTCCCCCCCACTTTTGCTCTCATTGAATATAATTCCCAATGAAAAAAAAACCCAAACAAAAGAACAAGAAAAACAACCCACAAAAACCAAAACAAAAAATAACAACCACAAACAAACAAAAAAACCCAAACAAACAAAAAAGCAACCTCAACCTAACCAGCAACCAGGCAGCCAGGTTGATGCTCCTTCCCAAGTAACAGGGCTGATCATTACCTCACCACCTCCCTCCCTCAGCACTTGTATTAGGGCTTCTGATACAAGCAGATCTTCAAGACAGTTTTCCTCAAACGTTTACCTTACAACAGAGGCAGCAAGGCTTACATTGACATACAAGCAATGCTAAGGGGCCACCTTTGGGGCCACCTTTGCAACCTCTTCCATATTTCATCTTTGTAGCCTCTTCCATGTTTCATCTTTGCAGCCTCTTCCATGTTTCATCTTTGCAGCAGACTTGATGCAACCAGACAATTCCTCGTCACATTTGAAGTTAATATCCTGGGAAATTAATTCTTTCCCCGCTCCAACATATGCCTGGCAGATAATGGAGACCAGCCAGAGCAGACTACAACTGCTCTGTCATGCCTTTCAGTTCAAGAGCAGCTCAGAAAGATTATACACATTTCTCCTGCCACTTTGTTTATTCCATATATATTGCCCCAAAAATTAGGTTTTGGAGTTTTCACTCCACTAGGTTTTTAACAACGCGAATAACACTTAATAACACTTTTGGATTAGGAGACAGTTAGGACAGGCTTAGCTGCAACAGTGAGACAGACCACAGACCTGCATGTGGCCTCAACCAGCATTTTTTCTTCTTGCCTGAAGAATAATCTGTCATGACAGTTTGTTTGATTTCCATAATAGAAAACAGTTCAAAAATATAGTAAAATATTTTCCAGTCACTCAGCTGAAACTTAGTATTTTCTAGTTAAAAAAAAAGTTGTTGAAGCATTTTGTGAGAGAGTCTGTTAAGTCCATTGTTTGGGGAGTATTTTTAAGCCCCTGTTCTTCAATTTCCTGAGTAGGGCCTTACGCGACATGTTGTAATCACTTCCATCCTTTGCAATATTTTATATATGCCTATTTTAATCTACAATAACTTAAAAAAAAAAACTACACAAAACTAAAACACTGAACTAGAGTGAGTTCGTGTATCTAGACATTTAAAAGAATACAGAAAAGATGTGACCTACAACAGCTTTTATCTTCCGATCCTTTTTTCATTGTTATACAATACCAAATACTTGAAAGAGTATGGAGTTTAGTATGTCTTTTATGCTGGATATTCAATGAACAACAATGCTGGTAAACCCCACATTTTCCTAAATTTCTTCCTGCCCAATAACTTATTTTTTTCAAGTGAAGCAAAAGGTTTGGTTTTTTTGTTTGTTTGTTTTGGGTTTTTTTTGTGCTTCTGGAATTGCAGCTTTTATGAGCTAAAGATGAAGAAGAGTATCAAATCATCCACTGAAGTTCAGTACCCAAGAGGAAGAGAAAAGAAAAGCTTTTTTGTATTTATCAGTCTTCCTTCCTTCCAGGCCAAATGCTTCTTCAAGAATTTTTACTTATTTTATTATTTTTTTAAAATCATCAAAAAAATCAGCAGTTAAGTTTCATCTCTTGGTGTCTTCCATAGGAAAAAAAACTAAAACCCAACAAACTTAGATTTACAGAAAACTTAAGTAGGATGTCAGCAGGAAAAATGTTCAGCGTTCTTACGAAAAAAGAAACCAAGTCATCTGAAGGCATATATTACATAAAGGCAAATACATGTGTGCTCCTGTACATGTCCATCTTTGAAAAAGTAGACTTTGTTATCAATATCTTCAGGTAAATCCAGCAGTACAGAAAACACTTCCAGCTCAGAACTTCTGGATTTATTTTTGAACACATTTTACTGCACAAAGTAAAAGATCTTGAACATATTCTGAAGTAAGAAACTGCAACAGTGCTTAAATTAAATTTATTAGTTAAAACTTATTTCTCTGTGAAAACCGTCATAAATAGGGTGTACTGTGTTTGTAATATTCAGGGAAATATGCTTCAAACATATTGCTCATCTGTTATATTGGTCTGCCATCTGTAGGTCACTGAGAAAAATCTTTATTCGTTCAGCATTTCAAAGTGCTTTGTTCATTACAGTGTGTTTCTGAGTGGATACTAATTAGAAGTATTACCATCAGTAGTATCCTTTACACATCATACACAGCTGATCTACAAATGGTTCCAGACATGGGATCATCATGAGAGACTTAACACTTCCTCACCCAAGAAACCCTGCAATCAACAACACACAGTGGGTCTGTTTGCCTTAGCTCCAAGGGCATTCCAGGATTACTGAGGTGTAAACTGGGCCTCAGGAATGGCCATTTATAGCTAGGTAATACAAGCTTCTCAGCCCCATGTCTTTATGCATCTTGTCTCGGTTACGCTGTATTGTAACTACATAATGTATGTGTGCATATGTATATAGATAAATATATATGCATAAAAATGTCTGTGTACATACATTATTACATCCCATGTAATCTCTCTGCAAGTGTCTTCCAAGTGTCACACAAGCCATGTTTTTCAGGGATGCTGCATTAATAAAACCAATCTAATAGTCTTGAGATATAAAATACGCTTTCTCTTTTATATGTCCTCAGCCAACCTCAGCTGCAATTAGTTGTGAGCACTCAGATTCTCCAACAAACAGGAACTGCTGTGTCTGCATATCATGCTCACAGATGTCATTTAGACTGCTCAGTAGGAACAAGCGTTCGTTTAGAGATTTTTATCTGTTACGATAGGAGAAGATAAAATAACTCCAGAATAGCTGAGGCAAGGTACAGATAGATGGCTCAGTGCCAGGATCTCCCAGATTTGGGCAGGTTGTCTAGCACATTTCAGAGTGTAAATTAAGTTACTGTCCATTGGGATTGTTGTGTATAATACCAGCAGAGACACACACAAATTCTCTTTAGAGCTACAAGTTCTGTACTGCAGTGACAAGTCCTTTATTAAGCATAAATTACTCAGAGATGCTTTCCTTTCATATTTCAGAGCTTTTCTGGAACTAAAGGCAAACGAGTGTTTAGGTTTACAAATCAGTGAATAGGTTCATGCAATCTAGAGATGCTCATTAGTGATATTAAACACTTGTGAGCACAGTTCCCACACTTAAGTAGGGATATGAAACTGTATGCAGTTCTATCTGTGAAATCAAGAGATTCCTCACAAGCCTCTGATACTGCTGAAGTGACAGAGATGTTCTTTTAGTTCAAAGACCTGGGATCTACCCCAAAGAGTCTTGCCAAGCTTCATACAGCAAAGTACATCTGCACTGCAGCATATTGTATTGATCTGTCTGCAGAAATATCTTAGCTAGTTCTGAACAAGTAGCTGGAGACACAGAAGCAGCTGAGAGGTCCCTGCTCAGACCAGTTGCAGTGGGACTACACTGATTCCAGCTACTACTGCTGCCTAAAGCTGCCCTGCGCTGCATTGACGTATGTTCACTGGCTTGGAGTGGCTGATAGTTTCAACATGAAGATTTTTTTTTTTCTTTTTCATATTGTAAGCATGCACAAAGAGACAGTAAAAAAAAGCACAGTTAGTATGTGTGTTCAGCCCAGCCAGAATCTGTGCCTAAGTCTTAAAGTTGTCAAGTTAATTATCACAAAGGAGCAAGGAGGAAAAAAGATAAATAAAACAAATGAAAAACAAATTACAGCCTCCTTTCTGTATACTTCCTTTTCGTATAATAGACTGGATTTTTCTGAAACATGTTTTTCTCCACAATCTAAAAGTGAAATATCTAGTCAAATCACTTACTTCAAAGCCTATTATAATATCTTCTTTCTGACCTCTGTATTGAGCTCCTAATTCAGAAATGCATTTTTAAAAAATGCATTAAACTGATCTATCTAAAAGTCAAAACAAAACCTAACCAAAGTTAATTTCACTAATATTGACTCAGTTCTGCCCTGGATGCCAGCAAAACTGGAACTTAATCTCATTTTTAGAAGAGCACAAGAGGAGCATCATGCTCCCAAAAAAATCACAACAGTACCCTAGAGAAAGGAAAATGGGGTCAATCTTCTTGTATCTGCAAGGGCTAACAACCATCATTAGCAGAACCAAGGGCAGACAACCTGCATCTATCCAGTAGGTTTCCTCACCCTTTAGAGGCACCTTGGGATTATTATTTGTCAAAGAAATTATACCTGTAACTTCCCACCCCACCTGAGCATCTTAGCAGTGAAAATGGACTTCAAATTAATGTAGAAAGCCTTTCTATACTGGCATGGTTTTAAAGAAGAGGATAATATTATGAAGAGGATTGACCAGTAGATGGTAAACCAGATCAATAACTAAATATCCCATTTTAGACAGGTGTCTAAGAAAGTGTTTGCACTTAAACCCAGAACTGATACTTCCCCTGAATTTTCAAAATGCTTTACATGGTTATATGCTCTACAGGCACTTACTAAGCTAGAAGTATTTTCTATTACGTGTGCTAAGGCTTTTGTTTTGGTTATTTTCCTCCTTCTGTGCAGTCCTAAAGATATTTTTTCAGAATTTGTTTGGATTCCTGCTAGTTTCTAGCCTTCATGCTGTCCTTCAGGAGAGAATTCTACAATGCAGCTGCTTCTGGTCACAGAACCCTGTAACTCAAAAAAACCTGTTACTTAATGTCTGCTGGACCTTGAACTGGAGGATTACACTGTGCATGCAATTTAGCACTTTGGTTCAGACTGCCAGACAGGTTTTTTTAATCTAATCCTAAATTGCCTCAGGAACAGAGAGTGCTGTATGCCTCTCTGTTGTTTCAAAATACAGACAGCTATAGCCAAAATACAAATTTAGCCTTTATGTTGAGAAATGTTAAATCCAGAGGAGGATTTCCTATTGTGCAGTCTACAGCTGTGGGCTCAAACCTTCCACAATGAGACACAGCATGTGTGCAGTCCACAGCTCTACCATGAGCCCAGCTCATGGCTTGCCCAGTGAAAAAAATTCCTGGCTATCCCGTAACTACCACATGATTGTATCTGTCACAAATACCGAGCTGCGCAGGAGAAAATCGGGGCTGAAAACTTGAACTATCATTAAGAACTTGAGACAACGAGGTATGTTTCTAATTATTTTACTTTCAAATGAACTTTTTTTTTTTCCTGTAGAAGCCTGTCTATGGCAAATAAATTGGAAACAAATCTGAAGTTACATCGTTGCACATCTGTGGGGAAAGTGAGCCCCTGCAAGTCTATTCTCACAGCTTGAAAACTGAGAGCACATAAAACTGCTGCGATCTCAGGTGAGATGAGGTGATCTCTGATGAAGGACCAATTGGATTATTATAAACAACTTGAAGTTAGGATTAGGCCTTTCCTTGAAACATTACTAAAAAGATGATTAGAAGGAAGATAAGAGCAACATTAGCATTGTGAAGAGGAAAAACAAAATTGTTTTAATCCTTATAATTTCTCTGGCCACAAAAGTGACAGACCCCAACATATTCCAATACTTGACTGTTCCAGCTGTGAAAACAAACTTTTCAAAGTTCCCAACCAGCAGGCTTTCACATTTCTGGGAAATGAAACACTACTAGTTGTTTTATTTATGGTATCTTTGCTTTATGACAGTTAATGAGCTGTAATTTTATAAAAGAGAACAAAAACAGTACTTCGTGCCATCACAAATAGCCATCAGCATTATTTATTGCAGATGTTTTAATCTATTGTGGTAATAATGAAACATTCATTGTTTTGCTACCCTGAGCAATCTGTGAGAAATTTAAAATGACAAAAGCTCTCCACCACCCCCCTTCTACTTTCCCCCCTAAAGCTTTTGCTCCTTTCCAGAAGGTTCTGTTGCAGAAGGGTAATGACACACTTGGTAAAAAACATAGCTGAGGAAACAGCAAACTTACAGAAATAGTTTCATGATGAAGTTTAATCAATGCCTTCTGCAGAAAGCAACTGTCTTGCAGACAATCAGGACATTATAAGGTGTGAATATTAGGCCCCTGACTTGATAATATTTATGTAAAAGAAAGTTTCCCGGTATTTAGTCAGTTTAGTATTGCACATTGGAGATGTACAAACGCAAGTTGAAGACCATCAGTTCAGATTTATCCAGCCTCTGCTCCCATTACGAACTATTGTGGCTGTTCAATGATCTTATTAAAGCCAAGCGGAGAGGTTCACGCATGCAAGAAAACACCTGCCAGAGGTGGCCATACATACAAAGCACCATATACTGGCACTGTTTTCCCAAGATTAGCTGACAGCTCTACATTATAATCTGCCTTGCATCAGCAAAGGATAGTGCTAGAATCTGCACAAAGGCCATTTCTTCATGCTGATTCTTTGGCTACTCATCTAGTAGGTCACGACAGAGAGAAATCTGGGATGACTTCACCACTTGAGCTACGCAATCATCAGGGCAAACAAAACCAAACCAAAGGCAATCCAATCCCTGAAGGCTCCCAGGACCAAGTTTTTGGTTCATGTTCCAATGAACATTCCATGTTCCTCCTCCTATTTCTCCACTAGCTCAACTATTGACTAATGCAGATCCACTCACGTGGTAAAACAAGTAGACAACTTAATTTATAGCAGGTTTAGCATCTGTCAGGAAAGTAACAAGACAATCTTTCACAAGGCTCTATACCTAAGAGAACAGGCAATTACTCAGCCGTCTGAAAAAGACAAAAGGAAAACTGAAAAATTTGTAGTGTGGTGAGATCATGTTCCAGCGGTTGGCTTTCTGCAATAACAGTAAGGAGCAAGGAGCCCAGCTTCCACAGCTCTCCAGTCTTTGCCAGCATTGTAGTTTCACTTAAAGTCAAGTTTAATTACAGTGGAAATAGTGAACTGCAGAAAACTGAGATGTATTGAGGAAGACAACCTATAGCCTAGCTGAACCTGTTTTGAACTCACCAATACATTCTTCTTGTAATAATGCAGTCATAAGAAAACAAGTAATTTGTCTTTATCACAGCTACAACTTAACTCTTCAAAGAATACTGCATGTATTGCTTATTCCACTTTCATTGAAAATAACTCCTCAGTTACAGTTGCAAGAAAGCACCACTCATGCTCACAGGATGCAATAGAATACATTCAGCTCCTTGCTCAGGCAATTTGGAGTAGTTCCCAGCAAGCAGCAGCTACCTGACTGTGTGCCCCAGCCCTATGTCTTGTACGTGCTAACCTTAGCCAGAACGACTGAAAACACTAGGTGAAGCGCAATCTTCTGTGCCTACATTCCTACCCTAATCCTTAATTTTCACTCCTCACGTCAACTAGACAATGCAAGGGGAACACTAATGACCAAAGATCTTGCCCTTGACCACAGTTCATCAGGAAGTGTCTCTAATGCCCAAAGAACTCACTTGCAAAGAGAATTACAGAAGCAAAATCAAGTCTTGTGAAAGAAGGCTACAGCAACAGAAGATCAGATTACCTTAAAAAGTGCAGCCTATATTATCTTAATTACTTCTGCAGCAACTATGGATAAAATTTAACTATAAACCCTGCACGTAGGTGAAGCAACAATTAAAGTCAGCATTGTTACAGTTGAACAGCACTTCTTAATGCAGTTCAGCTGTATTTCTTAAAGCATTCTCAAGGATATCAGATAGTATTTCACACACTTCGACCCTAGCCATGGCACAGGCAGCACCTCAGGATAGGCTAAGCCTATTTTTCTGTAAGTGCGTTAAAAGCCCAATTCACCAAGCACTTCCAGTTGCATTTTCCTCAACAAGCCAAGTCTCAGGTATGTCCTCAAACTCTTTCTGTCATATCTACCTCCACAATAGACGTATCTTCACAGCTCTTAGTTCCCCCATTGAATTAGCTCAGTGATGCCATCTGCTTCAGAAAGATATGGTCTCTCTAGTTCAAGATTTCACAAAACTCGCATAAAAACTTGATAACATTCATGTTACAGCAAAGATCTGGGCCTTGATGTTGGATTTACAGCTTCCTAGAGTTTATTTGCCAGAGCCAAGAGATCTGCCTCAGTTTTAAACACATTATTTGCATGGAGGTTTTTCACAGATTGTTCTCAATTGGTATGCTTTCAAATGTAAAACAAAGCAAAGGCTGCTTGACAATTGTAATCAATGGAAAGAGATTTCCTCCTCCAACCAAATTAAGCTCTTCAGGAGAGTTAATTACCTGCCTAATAAGATCAAAAGATAAAACAGCATTCAAAAGTGACCTTAAATTTACCACCATGAGGCAGAATATGTAAACCACCTGCATTGCTCATTTTACTTGAAACAAACTGGCAGATAGGCTAGTGATATTTGCTAATGCTATAAACAATACATCTCATTTTCTTTTAGTTACTCTTAGACAAGGAATTTATGGTCCCACAAGTGAGCTAATCCCATCGAGAAAGAACACCATAAACTTAGTTTCGATAGAGGCTTTTCATATGTGTGAATACTTAAATGTATGATACATTAAAGCTATTAGAGGCATGCAGATAGCATGCAGATAGGAATAAGGTTCAGACAGCATTAAAGGTAAGTCAGAATTAAAGGGCACAGTACCCTGTAGGCATACTGAAATTTGCTTTTCAACCTGGTAAAAAACACCATTACAGAACTGTAATTTTGAATTTTACTGCCTAAACACATGCACTGCAAAAACATGCAAGAAGACCCAAAAAAGCCAGCAAGCCAGATGGTAACTGTGCTGCACACACCACAGAACAGGGATGATTCCCAATTTAAGACTGAGGTGGACTCAGTATCAGTACAAGCAAAATCACTACTCCTGAAAACAAAGGCTGGGTCACTGAGCAAGCTTCCCTCAGAAGTACAAGGGGCAATCACGTGCATCACAAGACTCTGACAACCACTTATAGAGATGTTGGGAGGCTTTTTGAGACAGCTATTATTTCCTAATGGAAAACTAATCGGGCAACATATTCCCATACCAGTGTTTTCTTCCACACACCCTATCCCTGCAAGAAGACACATTTTAAGGTTTGCTCTTCTCAGATCATTTCCTCTGCTTTCCAGCGCAGTTCAGCAGTAACTTCTCCAGACTAGATTGAACACATTCATCAGCTAAACATCACCACTGATGATTAAGACCACAGAACTTAAAAAAATTCTGCTCAATACCAAACTAAGCTCAGACTGGAAATCTAACAACAAAAGCAAACAAGCCAAAAAGCAATACAGATTACTTTCATAACATAAGTAAAATAGTCCTACGTTCTACAAAACTGTTCTGTAACATGTACCTTTAGTGGCCACATAACTCCAAAGTCTTGATTTCAGCAAGACCAGGCTGCTAATGGGCTGTTGTCTTTGATCGCACGCCTCTCTAACACTGGGCCAGATCCACAGCTGGTACAAATCAATCTCATCACTAAATTCATTTCTACCAGCTGAGGAATGGGCCTCTTTTTACTCTATAGCTTGGAGTACACTCCATTTACTCTGTCATTTGTCATCTCAAATGCTGCAGACCTAGCTCAGAAATGGTTGTGTTTCTGATAGACAGCTACTTTCCTTACTTTAAATGGCACCTGACTTTGCACATCTGCCTGTTGAACCCTTAGTAATAAAACCAAATTTAAAGATCTGTGACAATATATGAAATAGTTATTGAAATCAGATGCAAGTTTTGAGCATGACGAGTAGGGATTTATTACTTCAGCCTAAGGGTATCCTTACACTTACTTCTCTCCCTAGATGGACTTAAGATAATTCATAGTGGGGAGTCAAAACACTCTTCCATTTTAACAGTGGTCTTCCATGCTCCTTCATAAATAGCTGTGCACATTTTGCTCATTTAAAGCCCAGAACCCATACAGACAGACAGCTGACTACCCCTAAGCCTCTAAATTACTGACTCTTTCCCTTCCCCATCACCCCACTTTGTTATTTGTTTATCATATGAATCCTGTTACATACAAAACTCATTTAAAATCTGCAAGTACTATTTTAAGATCAGTACCTACTGATACTCATCTAACTAAATACACTACTTACATATCCCATGAGATGACAACACAGTGATCTATTTTCTTCAGCAGGATCCTGGAACACTTTTTGTCTCAGATGTTAAAATGCAACTGTCTAAATAAATATTCTGTCCAAAGTGTGATTTGTAATGTAACTTTATACTACACATGAATAACTACATTAAAAGAATTAATGCATGAATGGAGCTTTTCTACATTATTTTGATCATCCTTCTGAAACTCAAACTCATAATCTATGCATGCACATTTTGCAAATTAAGCAAAATTTCTTGTCACCTGTGAAGCATGAAGACTTGATTTCAAATCACCAGAATAACAACTGTAGTTGACAGTTACGTAGCTTGAATGGCTCGGGTCCAAGTTGAAATGTTTTCTCACTTACAGCTTCAGAATTAAGAACTCTTTTTATTATTTTTGTAACTTTTATATATGCATTTAACTATAAACTTAAAACTGCTAAGGCAGAGAGCAAAAGAAAAACATTCTCACAGTAATGAAAGTATCGTATTGAAATAAGTGTGCCTTGCATTCTACAGTATATTACTCAAAAAAACTTAAAGTTCCTAACAAATGCTCTTTAAATAGTTAACAATACTCCTTTCAGTCTCATCTCTGCACTTTCTAATTCTCAAATGAATTTTTTAGTTGTCAGAAATATATTAATACTATTGATAAGAACAAAAGTAGCACTCTAAAGGCAAAACTGAACAACTGTTCCCTTTTAGTGCTTTTTTTCAAGAACTAATAACTTTTGGAACTTTCACCACTGAGATTGTGATATTTTTCCATGCTGCCATCCTACATGAAAGTGATTGGTTTTAATTAAGCAAAAATGGCCCTATTTGTTTTGAGTAAAAGAACTATTTTTCCTGTGTTAGTAAGCACACAAGTATGTTTCCTTTCAGTAACTGCAGCAGGTGTAGTCTGGAAGATAAAATCTGCCATAGCCATATGTTTCATTATGTAGTTTTGCCCACCTGGCTCTGGAAGGTATTGGTTCTGTTATTGTATGAATAAATGGAAATTATCCACTAAATACACAAAATATGGTTGAATTAAATTATTTTAAGGGTCTTTTCCAACCTGAATGATTCTATGATTCTATGAAAATATGCTTCTTTCCCTGGACTTGGAAATTATATCCTAAGAACATGCTGTGTGAGGATGCAAAGATAATTAGACTGCACAAGTGAAATGTTAGGTTAGATATTTGCTCCTTTTCTGAATGGACAAAAACACTTGTGTTACCATAGGCTTATTGAAGATGCTGTAGCACAAGGTGTGAAAGGGCTGAAGATGTGCAAGAAGTGTGCAAAAGGCTTTAAAAAACCACAGAACTCGTATGGAATGAGCCACAGAGATTTTGCCAGGCACTGATACTGACAGAAGGGATTGAAAAATAATACATTTTTAAAAAATAAAATATCTAATGAGGACTTATTCTACACATGCTCCCCTACTTCAGGATTGCAGCCTGAGTCTGTAACTGCTGTAGTGAAATACTGTAGTAAACACACAATGGTAAACAAAGAGTGTGAACACATCTTTACGAATATGCACAAAGCACAAAAAGTGTTCTGTGGTCAAATGCAGCTGAAAAATGCAAATGCAAATTAAATACTGGATTCTTAATCTGAATTATGGCATTTACTGTGAGTGCTCATCAATGATTATATTAGCAGCATTTTGAGTATTTGAGCATGAAATTACAGTCAGTGCAGTTGGCAGCTTCAGTCTATTCCTTGGTAGCTTCTAATTTTACTCCAAATGCTATCCTTCCGAATCAGGTATAACTCAGCTACAAGGCAGGGACATTTTAATTTGAAATATCATACCTGTACAAATACAATGTGTCTTCCATGAGCTCTACAAATAATCAACAACACCTTGTCTGGCTGAACACAGCTGGCATTGTTTATGTTCCCCATCTCTGTATATACATATTAGCAACTAGGGGTCTTGGGCTTTATTTACCTATAGAAGGCTGAAATTCAGGTGACTCCCTATGACAATTCGACTCCAAAAAACCAGAAGAATTAAGTGTCACATGAGGTGAATCTTGGGGTCAGACTGGCTAAACAGCTGAGGTTAAAGAGGCTTTTTTTGCTAAACAGAGCCAAAGGTATTGTAAAAAGTGATTGCTTAAATCAGCTGTAATGCTTCTCTGCTGAATGGATATTTCTACCTTATCTTCCACTGAGGCCAACTAATCCCATGAGTGTACAAAAAATATCACAGAAGAACCTGGAGTCTCTGCTTCATTGATAACAGCAACATTGACCTTGCCAACTCCTAACAAACCAATTTTCTATTGCACTGATACAATGGTGAAAAATGAGCTGTTATGCCTGTTTCCTGCTCTTGGGAAAAGTCAGTTGCTATAATATTCAACTAGATTGCTCTCATAGTTAAAAATTTTAAAAAATCAGGTGTACTATGGAAGCTGCTGAGAAAAAACCATAAACAGCTGCACAGGCTGATGTTGAATCTCAAAATGTCATGCAGATGTATTATTACTTTCTTTGTATTTCTCTAATTCTTTCTAACCTGAAGAGGTTTAATCCTAACATTCAACATAACATGTTTTGAAAAATATGTATTCAGGTCTTCTGTAACCAACTAATGAGAACTTTCTACTTCTTTTTATTTCAGAGTCTTATTTCATCATACTAAGGGAACCTAGTTTACAGCTTGTGAATTCTTTTCTCTGGAGAAAGTAACAATTTTCCAAGTGCAGAGTAAACACTTCTGGTATACGTAAAGGCCATACATGCTCCCATGCATGCTTTACAAGTACTATAAATTTGTTTTCAAGCTCTGTCACAAAATAATTAATCTTTTTTGGTAATTACGCAACCATTGAGAAGGTTCTACTTGGCAGATTACTTAGCATCATATTCTGTTTTAAAAATACTTCCTTATCTATATAAGTGATAGAGACTATCATGTGTAATCTTAAGCCTGACTTGCTGTTTGCTAATATCTTATTCTTGCTTAGTGAGTAGTATCACTTAAAAGTAAAGCAGGGGTTTTTATAAGAGCACAGAGACTCAGATTTTCCAAGGTGGTCTTGTGCAATTGAAAATTTCATCTGCACATGTCACTGAGATTGATCTGATTGTAAACATTTAGTTTCCTAAGAAACATGCTTTATTACATGTTTTCTCTGTTGCTGAGACTCCTTTTCCAGGCTGCTTTGGAATTATTATCCCTAGGTAGGTTCTTGGCTCCCATGACATTTTCTGTTCTATTGAGGACCCCCAGCCCATAGCAAAGATGTGTTGTCCAAAAATGTTGTTGCTCTTTGAGTGGTCTGAAATAAAACTTTATCCTAATGAGGTTAATTTCCCTAGGCTCTCCTTACTGGCTCCTTCAAAGCAAACACTCTGCTGAGAAGCTTTGGGATAGTTAGACTAAATTCAGCCTTTATAGAAATACCACCCTTATTTAGTTACTACCTTAATTGACTTATACATCTGGTCTCTTGGACTCCAAACAAAACACTAAATAATTTGATTTTGCTATAGCCCAGAGAAAACACATTTTCCTCCATCACGAAAAAGCTGCTGTAGGCTTTTCAGAGCTGCTTAAATCCTGACCATAACTTCAATTTTTATTCTCTTGCTTACTTCCATTGTCATAAGCTCTTGTCCTTGTGAGAAAAACTAGGTACTGAAAAGTATTCAGGCACCACAGGACAGAACGTGCTGCTATATATGTTCACTAGATTATGTAGAACTTTTACCAGAATCTGTGCTAAAACTGTCTTATCAATAAAGACATGCTTAAACTAAGCCATAATTACATTTGCTTTCTACCTCTACTGTAATGTCCCCAAAAGGCCACATATGCCCGGATACTTCTGGATTGACCCTATTTCCCTAGCTTCTCATTACATACGGCAACACTGTCAGTAATTATCATAAAATATATCTAGAGCCAAAAACACGTACAAGAGAATTCCCATATATAGACTTTGCACTATATACTGACATATCAATATATCAATTTTTTTTTAGCAAACACCATGTTCTCATGAGCTTAGAGCTACAAGACAAGAATCCATAAAACTACTAATTTTCTGTGTGGCTTTTCCACATTCTCATACACACTTTGTCTATCATTGACATCACCCATGAAGTAAAGACAGTGAGCACAGTACTACATATAGCATCTGATAGTGATGTGAAGAAAATTGATCAATTAATATCTTTAGATACTACAGTTGCTGAAGGCTGATAGATTATATTTCTTGGGCTCATACTACTTCAGAAACAAAATGCTTTTGATAAAATACCACCCCAAAGATTCAATCCCAGGATGAACTAACTCTTCAAGTAGCCTTTTGATGCAGCACTGTTAGGTGACTATTGACGGTTTCTGTAGTTAAGCAAAGTAGTGACAATGAATTAAAATGGGGAAACTGGTTCATTCTGATGATACACATTTTGACAGAGCAGAAGGTGCTGCAGATGCAAAGGAAAGGAGGAGGATTTCTTAAAGATTCTGTCAGAAAACAAATCAATAGCATTTGTTGTTCTCTAGCTATAGCAGGAATCCCCAAAAAGTAATATATGGTATAGACCAAAGAACGTACAGCAACAGAACGATGGATAGTACTTAAAACATATGATAACATACTGAACATATATCAAAAGTCAGAAATGTAACCTTACCAGACTCACAGTTTAGGATTTTAGTATTTAAGATTTTTTAAAAAAGGTGTGAACTTTATAATCTGAGTGGGATAAAATGCCTGTCAAAGATTTGTTTTGGCACCTGCCTCATCATTTTCATTTTTCTCTAACAGTTCATATGAAAAGGGTTTCTGAAATACAGCAGACACTCCTGGGAGACAATCTGACAAAACAGGCTAAAGTCTGCCTCTACCAGCACAACAGCATCATTGCTTCTCAGTCTACAGTTTCCACATTATCTGGGAGGTGCTTATGTACACAGACTATCAGATGTCCAATTAAAGCTTAAAGGTGCTGCGTATAAAATGCAAACTAAAATGTTTACAGTCATTAAAAAGAAGACATTAATGTCATAGTGTTACATGAAACTAAGCAGGCTTTGCTAAAAAAAACAAACACGACTATTCAGGGCCATGTGATTTTTAAATCAAATATTGGATATAAAACCATTAGTAGCTGACATGTAAAACTGTAATATTCCCAATGGTCTTTAAGAGAAAAGAAAAGCTACGTCAGTGAGACAGGAAATATGTAGTTAGATTCTTCTTATGTTGCTGAACACATGCAAAAAAAGAAGAAAGTATCTTTATTGATTCCTGAACATTAACAAATCACATCAACAGATGTTACAGCAACCAGAAACTGATTGTGAGAAAAACATTATCTTTGGATATTATTGTAAAGGGACAACAGGTGTTATGAAAGAAAAAAGTATATACCTGCAAAATCACATTGAAAGCACTAGAGACAACTACAAAAAAAAAGAAAAGAAAAAAAAAAAGGAACAGTATTTATTAGTTTCTGTGGTTTTGTTGCTTTTTCTGTGTGTTTTCTTTCTAATGAAGACATAAGCACAGATGTATAGTGGACAAAGTTAAAAAGACATTATTTTAAGCAATAACTAAAACACCAAGTGTAAAACTAGTATCTTGCAAAAATGTTCTGTAAGCTACTCTGGTTTATTCCTAATGCTGTATTTTGGCTTCTCTTTACACAAAACAGTAGTCTTTCTCCATTAACAGTACACAGGTCCCATCTGTTTCTCATTGAATACTTTACTTTTTCTGTAGTGCATTGTGTTTCTGCCACAGAAATCTGAGAAAAATCGGTTTAATGACTAAGGATTCAGGTAAATTCTTGAAGCCTTCTCAGCTCTGATTTTCAGCACAGAGAAGAAAGGTCAGCAACAGGGTGACATTTCTTCCTCATTGACTCTTTCTGCTTAGGGTGTCTACATGTCTCCTCATCCTGTACCCAAAGTAGTCCCAAAACATGAAGAGCCTTTCTCTGTGCACCATATGACAACCAAGAATTGTTTGGGAAGAGTAAGAATGAAGGGACAAAGGAGAATAAGACCTCAAAAAGGCAGCTGCTCTCAGCAAAGCCTGTTGTGGAGAAAACGTAAATAAAACCACAGGGGAAAAAAGCAAGTCCATTTTCTAGACTGCAATATATCAGAGGAAACATTAAACAGTGGTAATTTCCCAGCCTGGCAACTCAGTACATTGGGTAGCTAAAACATGTAAAAACCTTGATGAAAGGCAGTATAACTGAGAGTAGGGAACTGATTGATTCTGAACATATGTAAAAGAATAGCAAATAAGTGTGTTTTCTGTAGCAGCTACATTTTTTAGTTCAAGTCATCACAGACAGATTTTTTGCCTAAGATATAATACATGGTGTGTGTAGGCTTTAACTTTTTGTGGATTTCTGTAATTTGTTGCAAATTAATTGAAAATTGCAATTTTCACATTACTTATTCAAATACAGGCTTTTAGTATGAGTGGTCAGCAGCTTCCTCCACTCAAGCATGTGGTTCACAAATGAAAAAGGCTTTTTTTCTATTTTGCCCAAATTTGTACTAAGCTTTGTAGCACAGAGTTTCTCAGAGACACTAAGATCTTACAGGTAGCATGAAAACAGGAGTTTGGGTAGGAGAGAGAGATTCTACAAGCATTCTTTCTGCTGGAAAAGTTGGTGTCAAGGACAAAGGTTTGTGCTACAAATGGGAAGGGAGAGAAAGGAATGAAAAATATGTGTCTTTAAAGGTACTAAAAACACACATATTTTGCAGTACCAAGTAAAACTGGTTATAGCAATTAAATGGTCTCACGCATTCTTTCATTGTCTAAGATCCTGAGTTTCATAAATGTATTCCTTGTAAATACAGGCAATATCCTTCTGAAGAACAAACTCTGCATATGCATCATTAAATTTATGTTCATCCCTATATGTACTTAGTTTTTTTAGGTAGTGTGTGACTAGTCTCTGAACTAACATACTATACTTTTTGGTGCCTAATTGGATTGCAAACTTTTAAAGAGAATGAGAAAAGTTGAAATACTTGTCACTTATTACTTGCAAGAATTCAAATCTAGGTAATTATACAAAGAACAGCAATTTCCTAATAATTCGTGAACAAACCCAGTTTAAATGGGTGTTTGCAAAAAATAAGTAAATCACATCACTGACCAAACGGCCACTGAACAAACAGTCATTTAGAAATTAAACTCAGCCTCCCCAGCTCTTCTTCAAAATTTGTACCAATGCTTGTCTTGAGTTTGTTCTCCTGTGGTTTTAGAATAACAAAAGAATAAAATGCAGCATTATCAACCACTTCCACTTTTGGAAGAGTCTTCTCTCATTTGGTGTTTTTATACCCCAATACTAAAAAAACAACAACCAAAAATCAGGAAACAAAAAACACGTATTACGCTGGAGGTGCACTATACAGAGCAAGCTTCATGTTTATTATTTTGTTTCAGAATTTTTCCTACATGCAGCCTTTCACTATACAGAAATATCTCCTGGTTGCCACTGAGTTCTGTTTCTAAAAATAGCATATACTTTAGTTTTATTTGATTGTGGTTACTTCATTCATTAATCCCTCATAGGGAAATAAGTATTTTTTGAGCAGTTATTGCCATAAGTGGTTTTTTTTTTCATCTGTAACAAAGAGGGTCAGATTTATAACATCACTAGTCCAGTGTCATATCATTATAAAGCAATAATTTCACTGGAGGGCAGACGTGGAGTGAGACAGTGATGAATCAGGCAACTGTTCATTTTGAAGGATGTACAAATAACAAACCAAGTACAGAACATCAGAAAAAATATGTATGACCTATTTATAATAAATAAAAATCATATGAATTAACATTTATACTTGTTTTCTGGAAAACTGTGGTATAGAAAAAAACCAGAGCCTTCTGTATAAGCAAAGACAAAGGACTTTGACTTGTGAGAGACACATAAAGTAACTCCAGGAAAGCTAGTTGCCCAGCACTCTGTGCCACGTAGGCTGGCAACACTCACACAAGGCACTGAAAAAGATGCAACAGATAGAAAATCACTTAAAAAATCACAACGGCGGCATCAGAAAAGTACGTGAGAAAAAAGGCAGGACAAGGATAAGGCAGAATTGAAATGAACATGTGAGACGAAGGTATAAAGATACTCCCAAGTATGTGTCCAGGCAACACAGCATTGCTTTAGTCCCAGTAGCTATTCCCTGGAGAGGTTGGGAGGAATTGAGAGTCCTTGTCTCCTTTGCCTTTGCTGGCTAAGGGAAAGAAAGCTGACAGTGGGATTTCATAAGATTCACAAGAAGAGGAGAATGATCCTCAAAAGAAAAGAACTACTTAAAGAGAAAAAGCAAATACATAAAGTGCTGCAATTCAGAAATTATTTTCCCCTGTTGGTCAGTAATGCATCTGTGTCTGATGTAGCTGTCATGGTTTTGGGCCCAACACGACAACAAAGGAACAGCCCCATGGCTGCTCACTCAACCCCCCCACACACACTCTGGGATGAGGAGGACAAAGCTCATGGGCTGAGACAAACAACAAGGAGGGTTCTTCACTGATTAAGGTCCCAGGCAAAACAGACTCAACTTGGGGAAAAAATAATCATTTAATTTCCCACTAATCAAACACACAGGACACGGACAACACAAAGAGCAGGGCTTGCATATGTTACCCCAGCCCTCCCTTCCTCCTGGGCCCAAATCACTTTGTTCCCAGTTTCTCCCCCTCCTTCCCCCCAGTGGCACAGGGGGACAGGGGATGAGGTTTAGAGTCAGTTCACAGGCTGGTGGTTCCTGCTGCTCCTTCCTCCTCAGAGAGAAGGACTCCTTACAGTTCAGTCCTGCTTCCCCACAGGGTCCCTCCCATGGGAGAGAGTTCTCCATGAACCTCTCCTTCATGAGTCCATCCTACGAGGCCTGGAGCTGCTCCAGCCTGGGCTTCCCACAGAGTCACGGGCTGCTTCGGGAACAGCCACCTCCCCTGGCGCCAGGGTCTTCCAAAGCTGTGTAATCAGAGTCCACTGGCAGCAAATCCACTGGCCACAAAATCCAAGTCCCCTGGCCAAATTCACCCCTCCTGGTGCCTCCAGGGAAAGTTCCACCACGTTCCTCCATGAGTGCAGGGGGACAGCTGCCATCTCGCCATGGGTTGCAGGGAAACTTCTGCTTGGCCCCTTCTTCCCCTTCTTCCTCACCAACCACCAGCACTGCTCTCCTACTCCTCCACAACTCTTGTGCCCCCAAGTGCCTTTCTGCTCAGGTGTTATAGCTGTTCTTTCATATGTTAATTGCTGAGGCACATCTATTGTCCCTCTAATGGATCTTTGGCTGGGTTTTGGAAACAGGGGGAGCTTCTCAGCTTCTTACTGGAGCCACTCCTGTGGCGCTTCCCCTACCAAAAAACTCCACCAAACCAAATAAGAACAGTAGCTGGCCACATCTTGCAGTTTGATTAAGAGTGGGACATCAGTTACAGCTCCAGGCCCTGAAGATTAGCAATGACTAGTTGAATCTTCCTAGTTTTGGGAAAAAGTCTGAAAATGGAAAAGTTTAGTGCAAGTGCAAGTCTGTGAGATCACCATAAAAGGAACAATAGATTATTTTCTAAATCTTGAGATTTTTTAATAATTATTTAGATGTTTAGCATTAGTAACACTGCTGTTGACAGGAAAACAGACTTGGAGCACCATTAACTACTTATCTAGGTACTGGGTGGTCTTCACCTTGCTGTTTGGATACTTGAACCTAATGATTCACTGAGCAAAGAGGCAGAGGGAGATGATTTATCAGGGATCATGACTATCTATGATAAGGAGAAAAAAGAATAGAATGCAGTCACTGAGGATTTTAGTAGTGTTCACATAGAGAATGGTGTTGACTCTTCCATCAAGGACTTGCTAATAAAGAACAAAATATACCCTTGAAGGTCCTACAAAGTGCACATAACATTTTAAGACTTGTCTACAGAGTGATTAAAAATAAATTATAATCAAATATATTGAAAGGAGAATATACACAGGCTATCTCAGCAGATGGTATAGGAAATCCCACAAAGAGAAATGGGCAGATATCTCTCAACATATATAAATTGTAAGGAAACTATATATTTTTTGCTATTCAGATATAAATGAAAAATAAAGATTCCAAAAATTTATAATTGCATAATCTCGCACAAAAATAGAACACATAAAATCACAAAAATTATGTTCTTTTTCTCTTCATAGAAGTTGTTCAAAATAATTTAAGGGCTCTTTTGTAATTGTGGAGTGTCTTACAGAAATGTAATCTCACAGAAGCTTCATCTATCATATGGTACACTGTACATAAAATTCATTTGAATTGCATTCAAATTAATTAAAGGTCAAAAGTTCTGGTGCACCAGAGTTCCAGATTTTAATTACTCTGAAATTCTTATGCTTTTATGAATCAACATCATCTCATTACAGTTTCTACCCTAAAATCTTACTGAGGCAATTTTAAAATAAAACAGTTCAATTTAACCTCGTAACTTAGACAAAGTTCTAAGTAAATTTATTTCTTGACATAAGAGGCAGTTTCCTAGATCCTACAGAGAGTATGATGAAAGTGGGACATGGCAGTTAATACTACAGACTAAAAGTAGTTTACATGAGAAATTACAAATTAGTTGAACAGTAACAGCAGAAGTAGTTTATCTTATGCCCTTCTAGATTATCTTTTTTTATTATTATTTTTCCTTATTCTCTTTCAGCCTTCCATTATTTAACTGTCACTTGTTTGTTTGCTTCGATTTCTCTCTTCTTTTTCTCTCTTTTTTACATCTATCTCTCTTTCTTAATCTCTCTTTTCACCATTCTTTTAAGTTTCTTATCAGCCGTATCTATTTAAGGAGAAAAAAATTGCTAGCCTCAAAAGGGAACTATCTTTTCTGTTCATAGCTCTTTTCAGATACAGAGTTACTCGACATTAACATGTCTGTGATAAAATTCTGTCCTCTAAGACACGACTGTGTGAAACAAGTTTTCTTGTAAGAACTACAACTACCTAAAAGCAGAAAAAAGGTACTTTGAAGTTGGCCTCAAGGTTGGGAAAGGCATAATTAAACCTTTCTTGTTAGACCTCGACGCCACAGATCACAAAATGGTTTTGGTTTGGGATTCTGGTTAAAGCTTCCAGTGACACATCTAGTACAAGGTGATAATGCAAAGTTGCACATAAAAGTTATTTTATGTGTGTCAGGGTTAAATACTGTAAGCTATTTTCTGCAAGATAAGGAACTTGCTGGTTTCTTTAAAAGAAAACTTATTTCTAGCAACCTAAAGCAGGTGTACACAACCTTATGCTTTTTTACATCGAATCAGGAGAGTTCATGCAGGTAGAGAAATTAATCTCTAGTCCATGGCATGCTCACAGCAGCTGTGTGTCTGGGGAGCCCAGTGGTCACTCCCCCATGGAGAGCCAGGCATATGGCCAGTGACATACCTGGGCAATGTTGCCTTAGGGCTAATGGCTCCCGGGTAAGGTGGTGACTGCGGGGCAATCTAAACCTTATAGCCCACCTCCTTCTAACAATCCTCCTGGAAAAAGCATGTCTGGGATCATTGCAGCACACGATACTACTGGATTGCACTAGGTGCTTGGGTAGCAGGAAGCTGCCCTTTGCTGTCCTCTGTGCTGCTTTCACCCTGCCCCCAAGCTGTGCAAGAGCTGTGCATGGGTTGGACTGCATGCACACCTTTGGTCTGGGCACCCACCACAAAGCCAGTGCTTCTGACCTACAGGTGCCAGAACTGTGGTGCTGGCAGAAGATGCTTCTCTTTGCCTGGGGTGTGCAGGCAGGGACAAACCACTGCAGGGGATCTCAGGTAGGGTAGGAGTTCCACCTCCTCCCAGTCACCATCAGTTCATGCATAGTGAGCTCACAGCAATAACCTATGCACCTGGTCTAGTTTGAAGTTGGAGATGACTTTGTCGTGGAAAGAGCTGACAAACCTAACATGTTCTAAACTCCCTAAGCAAAAAAAAAGGGTTTTAAAAGTATTTCAGACAAAAAATATTCTTCCTAATTTATTTCAGTACTGCCTTTGATCTTTTTCTACTCAACTGTACTTAAATTTGAGACAGTAATTTTAACATTAAATCTGAAAGTGTATTTTTCATGGATTCACACAGATAAAGCCACATACCAGATTTCTTTTCCTTTCTACACAAAGGATATATTTATTTGATAGCCAAGTATAAACCATGGAATAACTTGAAACAGTTAACCCCAGTGCACACTTCAACTTGTCTAAACTGCAATGAGTCTGAGGCAACTTGGAAAGAAACAGCTAGATTTTGATTTAAAAGAATTAGGACAGCATTTCTTAATCAATGGAAGATAGGTAAAAGTTAGGAGTGTGAAATAATTTAAAGGCAACATGGGCCCTATTTTTTAAAAGGGGAAAATGGAAGATCCAGGGAACTACAGGCTGGTCAGTCTCACCTCTGTGCCTGGCAAGGTCATGGGGCAGATCCTCCTGGAAAGTCTGCTAAGGCAGATGGAAAATAAAGAGGTGATTGGTGACAGCCAACATGGCTTCACTAAGGGCAAGTCATGCCTGACCAATCTGGTGGCCTTCTACAACAAGGCTACAGAGATGGTGGATGGTGGCAGAGCAACTGACGTCATCTGCCTGGATTTGTACAAGGCATTTGACACTGTCCCACATGACATCCTGGTCTCCAAACTGACAAGGCATGGATTTGACAGATGGACCACTCGGTGGATAAGAGATTGGCTGGATGGCTGCACCCAGAGAGTTGTGGTCAATGGCCCAGTGTCCAAATGGAGGCAGGTGACGAGTGGTGTCCCTCAGGGGTCAGTATTTGGACCACTGCTCTTTCAACATCTTTGGTGGAGACATGGACAGTGAGACTGAGTGCATCCTCAGCAAATTTGCTGCTGATACCAAGCTGTGTGGTGTGGTTGATACCTTAGAGGGAAGGGACACCATCCAGAGGAACCTTGACAGGCTGGAGAGGTGGGCCAGTGCCAACCTCATGAAGTTCAACAAGGCCAAGTGCAAGGTCCTGCACCGGGGTTGGCACAAATACAGGCTGGGGGAAAAATGGCTGGAGAACCGTCCTGAGGAGAAGGACTTGGAGGTGGCAGTACATGAGAAGCTCGACATGAGCCACTAGTGTGCGTGCGCAGCCCAGAGAGCCAACTGCATCCTGGGCTGCATCAAAAGAAGTGTGGCCAGCAGGGCCAGCGAGGTGATTCTGCCCCTCTACTCTGCTCTGGTCAGACCCCACCTGAAGTACTGTGTATGGTTCTGGTGCCCTCCTTGCAAGAAAGATATAGACCTGTTGGAAAGGGTTCAGAGAAGGGCCACCAAGATGATCAAAGGCCTGGGGCACCTCTGCTATGAAGACAGGCTGAGAGAGTTGGGGCTGTTCAGCCTAGAGAGGGTTCTGGGGAGACCTTACAGCAGCCTTCTAGTACTTGAAAGGGGCCTACAGGAAAGCTGGGGAGGGGCTTTTCATCAGAGAAGATAGTGATAGGACAAGGGGTAATGGTTTTAAACTGAGAGAGGGGAGATTTAGGTTAGATATTAG
Source organism: Apus apus (assembly GCF_020740795.1). Lineage (NCBI taxonomy): Eukaryota > Metazoa > Chordata > Aves > Apodiformes > Apodidae > Apus > Apus apus. Next base: position 85,567,221 of record NC_067282.1, on the reverse strand, counting down.
GAAGAAATTCTTCACTATAAGGGTGGTGAGGAACTGGAATGGGTTGCCCCAGGAGGTTGTTGATGCCTTATCCCTGGAGGTTTTTAAGGCCAAGCTGGATGAGGTTCTGTGCAACATGTTCTAGTGGTAGGGTTCCCTGCTCATGGCGGGGGGTTGGAACTTGATGATCTTTAAGGTTCCTTCCAACCTTAATGATTCTATTCTATGAAAAACCATAGTAAATTCACAAAAAATCAACTAATTGATGGACTGCAATGCAATGTTTTTTAGCAGACAACATGTGAACAACTTCAACATATGTATTCTCCCTAGAAAACCTTGGACTAGGACTGAGACATGACTAATGTGTTGCTGATGAGCTTTTAGCAGCATAAGAGCAGATTTTTAAAGCTTTTAAGAGAGCAGAGTAGCTCTGTGTATACCTACAGTAAATGTTTGACTCAGCATAAGCTGAGTCATATAGAAATATCAAATAGCCTGCAAGTACCAGTGTGAACCCTGAAAAAAGCAAAATATTTATGATTACCAGTATCATTTTAAGGAAATTCATCGGCTTCTAGAAACTTATGTGAATACTGAAAATAATGAGAGAAAAATATTTCTATTATTCTTTACCACACACATTACAGGAATTTTAAAGCTTTCTGTGTCAATAAATCCCTCAATGGATTAAAAGTTTTAATTATTGTCTACTTATAAATAAATAAATAAAATTGAATATATTCACTGTCCAGACCAAAAAAGGTGCTTATTTTGGTTGGCTTTTCTCTACAGGGAGACAGCAATCAAAAAATATAATAATTATTTCCCAAATTTTTTACATATGTATATACACATTTACTTTTTAAAACTGAAAATTCTTATCAACATAATAAATAAATAATTTATGCAGTAATTTAGATATCAATAGATTAGACTTATAAACACACTGAAATTTTTCTTAAATTTTCTAATTCAATATATTCTATGAATAGCTTGATAGTTTTGAAATCCAGAAGAATATCACATATATGCTGACTTTTTTGGGGATGCTAGTTCTACTTGCTAGATTTATTGCTTGTAAAACTTTGATAACCTTATTACCTTTCTTCTCCTGAACTAGCAATTTGATTTTTAGATTGTGTACAGTTTAGGAAAAAACTCAGAAAGTGTACTTTTAAACCAAAAAAATGAAAGACACAATTCTGCTCCAGCAATTCACTCTGTGACAACTTTAAATTCTGATCTTTACATATGACATCGAAACATTGGCCAGAAATCACAATTTTATTCTCTATAAAAGGAGAAAATATATTTTATTCATCAAGTAAATATTGTGATCAAAATTTCCTAACAAAGAAAACTACATATAGTACAGTAATAAATAAATGAAATTACAAATGTTAGAAAATTTGTACAGTCTTCAATGTCAACATTATATGAAGTATATAGCAATTAATAATAATCATGGTATTACTGTACAATACAGTTTTCTGAGGATAGTAAGACAGTCTTAATGTTTTGTCACTTGAGTATCAAAATAACAATGAGATTTCTTTATATTATTTACCATGATCATAAGCATGTAAATTGTAAAATACAGGCAATCAAACAATAATTGTTGGCTTTCTTAAAAATTAATTGAATACCAAAAAGTAACGACATGCCAGAAAAAACAACACCACCATAGCACAAGCAATTAAAACTGATAGTTTTAATATATTTAAACATTTTATATGTTTAATATTACCTCCAAGATACGTGCTGTTCTCACCCATCCCACCCAGGTTATAATTAAAAGTACAGAAGCACATGGGAATAAATCAATTTTTTTTTACCTTCCATAATATTTTTTGTTGGATTTGTTCAATTTGTCAGTAATTGTCACTTCTTCCCACTCTCCCCAAACGTAATTTCATTCCTTTGAGCTGTGGTGGAGCAGAAACTAGGCTACAGAATTCCCTGGTCCAAGACACTTCTATGGGAAATCTCAGAGCAAAGTTCTGTCTAAGCAGATGTGAGATCAGATAAAGCAAACAACACTCAAAGAAATGAAAGTTTCGGTTTTGGGGTTTTTTTTGGAGGCAATTTTTCTGGGCAACTCATTATGCCTCTTAATATGTCAGGATCTTGTTTGGAGAAACATCACAGAGGATCTAAAGAAATGGAAACTTATTCCAGCATTTGAAAGACTGCAGAGAGAAAAAAGTATTTTGAATTTTCAATATAGCAAATAAATTTTTTTTACAGCATTGCTGAACTGCTACACCTGAATGCTTTAGTGAAACTTTCTCTTCAGAGATGCAAAACCCAGTCATGTCCCTTTTAATTTGAAGTCATATTTTTTGGCTTGGGTTAAGAAATCTAAGTGTAACCTAATTGAGTAAACATATTTATTACATAATCACACACCTTCTCAGAGTATTTTTCATAGTATTTTAACTATGATGTGCAATAATAACCCAGCAAGAGAATACTCCTTTGAGTACTCTGACAATTGACAGGCCAAGACATTCAGTATTAATAGCAATCATCAGACTCAATCAACTACAATCACATAACAGTTTGGCTTTCTGCTTTCTCAGAAAGAAGAAGCTAGCTACTTCCCACAGCAGCTAGCTCTGCATGATATCTGCATTCTGCTACCAGAGAAATTTTTGCATCATGGATGGCAAAGCCAAAGAGTAACAATTCAAACAGCATTCCTGTAAAAACTCTCCTGCCCAACAGTTGCTCCTAGTACGAATAATGTTAACATTTAAATAAAAGGGACATTAAGGTCTAATCCAAATACCTTCTCTTAATTTCAAGGAGACTGATTCAGATCTGCAACTTTTAACACATTCCACAACTGATCTCTCTAAGCAATTAAGCATCACAGTATTAATAGGAAAAAAAATAGCAATAATAATAATAAAAAAATCTTTCTCCTTCCTTTAACCAATTATTAGTAATTTGCTGATGTGCTGGATTGAGAAACCCCTGTCCTGAGAGAAGAAAGAAGGCAATTGGAATCCAAGGGGTCTAATAGCTAACTGCAGATTACATGAAATGACCCATTATAATCACAAAACAATTTTCAAAAGATGTGGTGTTCTTAAACTCCTGTATCTTTCTGTAATTTACTCATCCCAAACTGATTAACTTCATGCTTTTGTCAGACATTAATATATCTACGTCTATCTATTTCAGTTCTTCATAAAAAATAAATAAATAAATAAATAAATAAATAAATAAATAAATAAATATATTTAAGACCAGATACTCAGAATCACAAACTTGCAAATTCCTGAAAATCAATTAATCAAAACTGAAAATACTATTTATTTTTTTTTTCCTCAGGGAACTAGCTTTTTTGCTAATAGGCAGTACTCAAAAAGAAATACGAATACATATTTTAGAAAAGCTTTTTACTGAGCAAAAGCATGCCTGGGAAAAATTTCAAGCAACATATTTCAGGTCTTACTAGATTTGGGCCTCAGTTTTCACATCCATTTAATTAAAGAACTCTTTTAGTCATAATTAGTTAATATGCATAAATATTTATTTATATTATGCCATAGGATGTTCTTTTAATGCATCATTTAGACAGACATTAACAGCCTGCTAGTTTGGGCAATATATTTTTTAGATGTAAATTACTTGTGAATGGATGAGGCACACATCTCCGTTCATTCCTCAATGCAGCTGACTAGGGGGACCGAGTGAAGTGGCAGATTTATTGATATGTATGTTTGTACTTCAGGAAAAACAAATATTACTCAAGCTGCAGATTAGCTTCCAGAGAATATGACTGTCAAGATAATGCCCATCACAAGGACACCAGCAGCTACCCCTACAAGTTCTGGTTATTTTAGGGACTTCTATCATATATATTTTCAAATCAACCACATCACATTTATCTGAGTTAAACTGAAAACCTCAATTCAGTTTTCAATACTTTTTGTATTCTAAAATTTCTAAAATAAAAATATAGCAACTATTAACATACATGATGATAGTAGTATGTCGCCCATCATGGGCATGCTTATAAATAACTAGCTGAACAGGAATAAAGAATAATCTCAGAAAGAACTGAGTTGGCCTTTAAATGAAAATAATAATCTGGCTATTTCAGTCCAGCAAGTGTGTATGCAGTAGGAAGTCTCACTCTCAAATATTATCATGACTCATCTACTTTCCTTTTCTAATACTAATATTCTGTTCTAAATGCAGCATTGCTAAACCCTGCACAAACTGCAATGCTGCATTAAAACCCCCTTTCAAAATCTGTAGATTTAAAACTGCAGTTACCCATGTGTATCCATAAAATTACCCAGTATAATCACCGTGGTTACAAGGTTCCTTCACACAAACAGTATACCTGTAAAATTCACTGCCTTTAGACATGCTAACATTTGAAATAGCATGCAAAATGGTAAGACTATAAATAAAAAAGGCACAGCTGATTGCAGCCTGGAAGACTTGCAGCACTCTGGAAATAGATGAGTTAATCGGCACAGGCAGTTTGGAAGGCTTGCAGTGAAATACAGTACTGTACTGCAGATGTGTGGAGCATACAGAAGGTGTGTCCTGTGCTTTCTGCATGCATATTTAAATACCTAAAATTATATCACCTTCAGGTTATTATTGAAGTACAACCTCCCGGAGAGTAAGAATTACACAGTGAAACGAGGCCCAACACATTTCTTCAAACAGACAGCCGAGAAGAAGAGAAGGAAAAGCCTGGTTTACTCACGATTCTTTTCACCTCTCCACCTTGACCCCGCTCTTATTCTAGGCACGACGTCCGCAGCAGCAGCTATGTCTACTAGCCCAAGCAGCAGCAGCACTGACAGCACAGCCATGCCAGGTAACCAAAAAAAAAAAAATAAAAATCACCTCTACCTGGAGTACCAGGAAAGATGAATTAGAAGACTTTGCTTAGGGATGAATAATTGGAGCTAACAGCACTTACTCAGCAGAGGCAGAGGGAGATGTAAAATATTATTCCTTCTAGAAATGTTTATTAAAAATTGTATTTCCATTGCATCGCTAATTTCCTTTATCCAGGGAATGTAAAAAGAGAACGGTCATAAAGGCTTCCCCTAAGCAGGAGCCTCTGGCATTCCAATGCTGGAAGAGAAGCACTGGCAGCTTTCTGTGGTCCCTCAGAAGTCATCGGCTTCTCACCTGCCTCTGCCACCTCTCAGCGCTTCCCAATGTTTATCAACATTCCCCACAGCACCCTAGCAAGGGACACAGCAGGGCTGAAACTGGAGGAGTTTTTTTTTCTCCTTCACTTGCGTATTTCACTGCAGTTTCCCCAGAGCTGGTGGCACAGAACATTTTGATGTTAACACTCAAAACTCATTACATTTATCAATGGGTGTAAAACCACAGTTTGCAAAGCCCCATAAAGGGATGCAAAGGAAGGGAGGAAAAATAATGCACCTAGGATGAGAAAGAAAGGCTTAAAAAAGAATTTTTTACACACACACACACACACACACACACACACACACACAATCTGTTACATAACTGTCTTGTATACAGCATAATTTTCTCCTATTTCTAGGGAAAATAATACAAACAATACTATATTCAGTCCAGGTTTCTGTCAGCAGACCCTGCATGAATGAACAGTTCACTAACAATAAGAGAAGTCCCACAAATTTATGTATATATATATGTTATCTAATGAACCCTCACCCTCCAGCCCGACATCTCCTGGGTAACCTGTCTGCAAGCAGCACCCAGTACTTGCGGCAGTCACAGGAGTGTTGTTGGAAGCTGCTTAACCCTGTATCTGTCAGTGCCAGGGAGCTAGATCAGAAACTTCCCGGTGACAATTGAAAGAGTCTGAAGGGAGAACTGTAACAAAAAATTATCTGCTAATCCTTTCACCACATTCACACCAAATCATTCCACACAACCTGTGAAGGCTCAGGAGAGCTTCATCCTCAGAGCTGAATATCACTACAATAAGACCAGAGTGTGTTTCACTTGTGGTGACAAAGGACTTCAGTATGGCTGAAGTCTACATTTGTATTAAATAAAAGAAACTGCAAAATAACTAGTTCTTTAGTATCACAAGCAGCAGCCTCAGGAATACTTATGAGTGGAACTTATGTAATGGTTACATTTCTCTTCTTACTGGAACAGCAATGAACTAGCATTCTACAAGCTGATCTTCTGCCTCAGCCATTGCATATTGGCAGTTTTGTAGATGGTATGGCTATAACTGAGCTACAGAATCCGGGAGGTTTTTGGACGAAGTATGATAATAAGTTTCTAGATACAATTTCAATTACAAAGAAAAGAGAGACAAAGTTAGATATTTCAGTTTTAGCAAAACATCTATTAGTTTATAGTGTTCACAGCCTTTGCACTTTATGAAATTGGAGCTCAAAATTTTTAATGCTATTGAAATACTCCACCATTGTCGAGTCCTCCAGTGACCACCTGAAGCCATTAATCTCTAGATGTTTTTTTATTATAGTGATTACAAGTTTTAGGAGCAATTTTTTACCTAAAGTTGTCATACTTCAGATGACAGCAGTGATAGTGTATCGGAAAGTTTTCCATAACTAATGAAGTAGTTATCCATGAGTCCTTTAAAAGGATCACTCAGTTTCTTTATTTGGACCAGTTGGGGACATTATGAAGGCAGATGTGCCCTTTTTTCAATTTGAGCTAACTACATTCAGTATGAAAAGTGAGGCATTTGCAGCAGAGGAAATAAAGAACCAGTGATCTGCCAAATCCCTCACATCACAGGCAGTCTGCGATTTCAGTCTGACCCCAGCAGCCCCAGTGCGGCTCTTCCACCTGCACAGTTGACCAGGCAGGGATGGTTTCTGCATATGGATCCAGCATTGTGTCTGGGCACGGAGAAACCCACTGCCTCCTTGTCTCAGGGAAAGTTCCTGACAAAGAGATTTGGTTTCTTTGCCATATTTTGATTCCGCGGGAGTTGCATGGAGCATCAGTCCGATACCTGTCATCAGGCTTTTGCACGCTGGCAAAAATAACTCCTACGGTAACATAAAGGATGAAAAGCAAATGATAGGGATTTCACAATGGTTTTTAAAGCACAATTTAACACATCCTTTGCCATCTGAACTCATGCCAGGGAAGTGTGTCAGTACCCACTCCCTTAAAGATGACTCATCATGTGGCTGGTTATATAAAGCACTTGAATGTAGCCCAGTGTTCACTGCACCAAAACATGGCACAGGAAAAATCCTGATCGAATACAAGGTGATCCTTTAGGAGCACATTTGCAGTAATGTGGAATGGTTAATCTACTACGAATGCAGAAAATTTCCTTTTCAAATGACAGCTGCAGTTTTGAGCACCAAAAGGCTTTGTGATCATGCAGTTGGCAGTACACTGTCTGAAGGGCAAAAAAGATTTTCAAGAAAGGGAAAAAAACAAAAAACCCCCACAAACTTTAGCTGCTACACAGAAGAAACTCTTGCCTTGTACCTAATGCTTGTTATCCTATATTTGGTCCCAGATCCAAATCTCACTGAGCTTTGTGCTGTGCAAAAATAAAATGGTGCATCAGATAGATGTTTCAGCAGATGTCTGCTCAGCTCTCAAGCTACACAGTTTTGTCTGGTAGTCAAACTAACACAGCGTTAATGGAAAGTTTCAGAACTACAGGCCAGACAGCTTTTTATATTACAAGACTAACGGAAAGGTACCTTTATGGACATTTTTGCACAGGTTGCATCATCCATTTATCCTGTCATAGGAGAAGGAGCTGCTGCCTTCAGAAAAGCTGCCCCATGTTCTGATGGATGTGATGGGATGCCCTAAACAGCTTCTCATAAGGGACCATTTTTCTCTTCATTCACACCAAAAATGCAGTCATACAGGGAAAATGTATCACCAGCAAAGCTTTTATATCACCTTGTCTAACAGAACGCCTCATGCACAGTGTTGCTGGTTAGTAGGATAGTGAACAATTACTGCCATAGCACAAGGCCAGTCCACTGCCCTCCCCACTGGAGCAATAGCAAGTGCAACTGAACTGATTAAGTACTCAGAGGTGTGAAGCCCCCTAAAAGGTGGCCCACTCCTGTGTGATTCAGTGTTTTATAGCTCATTTAACTAGTTTCAGTTTCTGCTGTATAATTTCTGCTCATGTGAGTTCTTTAGCAATTTGAAAGCTTACTCAAAAGCAATGCAATTAATTCTGGAGTTACCCATGTGGACATTTTCAGAAACGCAGTGGACCACTTGAAGTTGTTACACCAAGGCTGGATGCCTTTCCTTGTTAAGTCCTTAAGTTAAGGACTTAAAAGATAAAATGACAAAACTAATTCATGGTCTGTGTGATGCCAGTTCTATCTAGCTTTAATATTTGTCATTCTCTCAAATCTTCAGATGTATTTAATTTATTTTCTCCTCAGCTGTCATTATGCCCCAGTCTTTTAATTTCTGTTTTAGAGTGTCATAGATAAAAGTCACTAGCAATTTGCAGCACAGTTCATTCCTCGGATCAGATATCTCTCACAGAGTTTTTATCCATAAGGAGCCATACTTTTTCCTAAAGTTCTCTCTCCCTTCATTAGAGACTTCACCTTTACCTTCCTCAAAAGGGTAGCAGAGCTCTCTGCAGCATCTTGGCACAGCTTTCCGGGAAGGGTTTGAAGCATCTTTCCTCTCTTCTGCACAGAAATAACTCATTCACCATGACCTGATGAAAGCTACACCCTCTCTCACTGGAAGCCTGCAAGACCATGAGGTCACCCCTTTTGTGCACAGAAGTCCTTCTCCACTCTTGTCAAAGCCAAAGCTACTTCCTTACACAGAGACCTGTCACCTACTCTGAAGAATCCACCACTGATTGTGTTGGTAATTGATGATCTGGGAAAGTTTTTTCTTTTTTTTCTTTTTTTTATCCCCCCCCCCCCTGCCCCCAGAGGTCATGGGCTGTATTAGTGCTGAGAGAAGACAGACTAACAAGGAAGAGCCTGGCCACCAAAGCAGACAGAGGCTGGTGAGTCATCCTCTCCTGACAGTCACAGGAGGACTGGGTCAACTCATAAGTAAGGGCCTCTATTGCTCTCTCCCACTCTTATCATGGAGAGTAATGAGCTGCTCTTTAGGGTCCTGGATTTTAAGACATCTTTATCAAATTTGCAAAACAAAGCAGGTCTCTATCTCTGCAGTACAAACGGCTGTCACACACAGTTCTTATACTGCCTTTGATGCATTTCTGCAACAGTCTCTCATTTTGGAAGAAAGAATAAATCCAGTGACTATCTGTGGGGCAGTCATAGAGAGACTTTAGGGCATGACAGGACAACAGTTACAGAATTAATTAAAGCAAAAAATTACCTGAGTTTTATTTTGCAGCCCCTACAACTCTAAACTCTGTGAAGATCAACTCAGACACAGCACTGCTTGCCATGAAAACAGTGCAGTTCTGTGAAGTCAAGGGCATGCTCACAAAATTCAGCAGTGTGTGTGGAGCCCAGATCTACACGTCATTTTCACCCTGTAAGCTTGGGGAAATGGTCAAGTTCCCAGGTCAGCTTGGTAGGTTGTGGGGTTTTTTTTGTTTGTTTTGCTTGTAATATAGAACTACTAAAACCAACAATAAACACAGGATCCTGCAACTTTCTATACCTCATGGAGAGTACAAAACTTGCCTTACAACTTTTTTTTTTTTTTTTAAATAACTCAAATGCATAAAATTAAAAATATATGCAAAATTTTTCATCCTACTAAAATACTCCTTACTTTTACTGTTTACTTACTGAGCATCAACAATGCACTCGGCCCACTATAAAGATAAAAAATGACATTACCTCTCTCCTAAAGACTTTATGGTCTACCACAACTATGTCTTAAAATTAGTCACTTCTGTGAGGGCACATACAATTTCTTAATTTCCTCACTTTTGAACACTTACATTCTCAACCATAACATTTTGCTAGCACCTTTTAGGTTCTTGTGGGTAGAGGAAAACAAATGTGTTCTGCATAAATGCATACATATGTTCAAACCTTTAAGTGCCTATACATGCATCTATGTATACCTGATCCTGCCAGTAAAATCACAAAGACATAAAAAACTCAAGAGTTGCACAGTTAAAAATCAGTTTTGATACATATTATTTAATATTGAATGAAGTAACATTGAGTAAACTAATCTTGGTTTGGGCCAACCAGACTTACACATATACTCATTTATTTTATACAATGAACAATAAAGTTCCTCATAATGAAACTTTTAAAAGAAAATTATTTGGGTTTTGAGGGAAAAAATATGTAATTTTTCTCACCCATGTGCCTTATCAATTTGCCATCTATCCTCATGCTCTCAAGGTGACACAGATTTTTTTTTTTTTTTTTTTTTAAGTGAAAGGGTCTGAGACCATCAGCTATAAAGGGGACTTCAAAACACATAGAGATCAAAGAATATTACCACACTTATTTTTTCCATTTGGCTGCAGAAGAGTAAGCATTAGACAATGTCTATAAAGCTAAGTCAGCAACTACTGTGTCTTTTACAAGAAATTCCACATTGCTGGTTTAACTAGTCAGAGAAAAACAAGAGTTATAGCTACTTTTTTCTTACAACATATTTGTTTTCCTTTTGGTTGCAACAGACACTTTAAGCCCATCATAATGTATGTGAAAGAAAAACTGATCCATAAACATGCAATAGGGGTTTTGTTGTTGTTAAAAATGTTAAGTAAGTTCCTATGTGGTATCTCCAAACTTTAACTCAGTCAAAAAAAAAAGTCAGACTTCCTAAGCAGCCTAGACATCTGAGACATTTTAACTGGTAAAATCTACATGAGAATATGTCTCTCAAGAGTTGGTATTTGAGCCAGAGGTTGATAACTTACCCTTCATATTCTAGGAGTGTTTATACATTTACAGTGACTATTAAAAATAACAACAAACAACGAACATAGCCAAATGGTTAAGGACCAGAAGAGTAGGGCGCTCCCACCCCAGCTGAGCTGTGGTATCTGAGTGATGCTGATGCAACTGTAGGCTACCAAGTTCCTTCCTATACCTTCTCCTTTTACAGCCACAAATAGCTTCTATGCAATACAAAACTACTTCTTTAAAAGCAAAAAGTACAAGCACCCTGTCAGTCCCAACACACCATTAGAAAAGGAAGCATGACTTTCACAAAAGCATCACATCTCAATGTCTCTTAGCTCTCACATTAAACCAGGAAAAAACCTGAGTATCACATCTTAAGAGCTCTCAGAACCCTTATAGTGTGGCACTTCAGTCTTTTAAAGGCTCTCTCTGCCTCTTACTGTTTTGACCCCAAACCATCAGCTGTAGGATGCCCTCTTATAATGATAATTTAGGATTTTTATATGTGACTGTACAACTAACAGATCTACACAGTTCTACATGAACTGCTATTTCAGCATAGATGGTGTTTTCTGTTAGCAGAAATGAGAAGTCATATAAGACTACTGCAAGAATGCTTCCAAGATCATGTTGATAGTAAAATTTTATAAGATAATGTTGATGCTTTTAACATCAAACTTATGGATTAAACTTGTCCCAAACACATTTAATGTATGCAAGTCATTTATCATTATCTGTTCTAAGAAACTGGTAATCTTTATCCTATTAATTCAAGCAAATGTAGGAGTGTTTACTGAGTGGTAGAGAATTATAAGGATAGGTTCAGAGAAAAATAAACACAAGAAATCTAAAATTAATACTGTTTAATGTAAAAATATGTCATCCTACTCAGCTCTCAAAATAAACTACTAAGTTGTGCTTGGCCTTCCGTTTTTCAAAACAAAATTTTTAGGTTAATCTGTCAGGCCTAATTTGCATTTCTGTATGTATTTTTTTATCATCAACTTGAAATACAATGTTAGCGGGCTTCAAGAAAGCATTCAGAGAAGATCCAGACATTTTATAATTGCAAGTTGAAAGACTAAGCTTGCTGCATGTTTTTTTCTTTTTTATTTAATCTGTTTTTTTTTTTTTATTTCTTCCCTTTTTGCTAATTGCTTTTTACCGAAATCTTATTTTCCTTTCCACCGGCTCTGATTTCTCTATTCTCTCTCTCAGTGAATTACTGTCTTTCTTTCCAGTATATCCTCTGCTTACTCTTCCTCACCTCCTTCTTCTGTACTGTGGGTTAACCAACCCCTCCCTGCTCAGCACTGAGGGCCCACATAGAAGAGGTGCAAAGGAAAGGTAGTTGGGCTGAGAACTGTGCCAGCACGAGTGAGTAACAGATGATGAGAAACCAAGATGAGGGTGGTGTTATCTCAGCAGCTGATTTTGAGTAAATGGCACAAGATAAAAATGCAATACACCTTGTATGCTGGCTCACTTGTACATTTTAGCTCCAAAAGTTACCAAACTGGAGCCAGGCTGCCAAGAATATAAAACCCTACAAAATTTACCCCAGAAGATGGGGGTATTCCTGGCATTCATTCTGTTCATTTAAGAAAAGAAATTGCTTTCTACATATTTGCTGACTGGGGCATGATGCTGGAACACAAAATCAGCTAATTTTTACTGGGCCACGGCACCAGAAGCACAGGGAACTACTGTGGCAGATGAGCAGAGAAGAGGAACCATGACAAAATGTGTAAAAATAGCTATAAGAGTCTGAATGCACTCACTTCTGCCTCTGTCAACACTATTCAAACCTAAGTTGCAGTGCAATGAAGGTTTTACACTGTATCCAAGCAGTGGAAGGCGTTTCCTCTGCAGTGCTTCCACATTGAGCAGAACAAGAATGAAGGTCAATGTCTTGCAGTCTAATAAAGAAAATAAAATAAGCCCTGTTGAAGGATGACTCTATCAGACAATTGTGTTGGTGTTAATTAATTGGTATTTTAAAAAGCACGCTTTCTTTTTCCATTTTATCTGGGAAAACTAAATTCTTTAATGTTGAATTTTTTTACAAGGAGACTAAGTAACTTACAATAATTTTAGCAATGATACGGCTTGTGTCCCAAATGGTGCAAATAATTCACTGACCATAGCAGAGCAATAGCAAACTGTGAGCATCTGGCCTCCTCTGCTTTGATCAACATTTTCAAAGCCTATTTGAGAAAGATGGATGCCCATCCCTATTAAAAGAACAATGGGAACTGGGTTTCCATGTATCCAGAGAGAAGGCAGTAATATCATTTTCAGCACTCAATGGAAGTTATTGTTCTGACTTCTATTTGTGCCTTTGAAAATCTCCCCAGTGAGATTCTCTGGGTGAATTAGAGCTATGGGGTAATCTCCTAAATTGGAACAGAATCAATAAACTAAATGAAAACATTTACCTTAAATTCTAATTTAAACTCTGAGCTGGTGGAATTAAAAAAGTGGTATACTTATTAGACATATGGAAAGAAAAAAGTCTCACCACTAGCTGGTATGTCATAAAGAGCATGGAGCTAAAATTACCATCTAAAATCTCATGCCAACACTACATGTAAGTGAAAAATAATATAAATATATTTTTCTGTTTATTGGGATCCAGAGATACTCGGAACATAAGCCACTGTGCCTGGCTTTTGTTTATGTATCAAATTAAAAAATACTTCCTTAGCTGATTCAGGGCAGCATTTCACTTTAAGCTTCATGTTCTACTAACTTACAGAGACGTGTTAATAAAAATCAGCCCAATGAAAAAAGCATGTGTTTTTAATGAGTTCCACACTTTCTAATCTAGAAAATCACCAGTATAACGTATTGGAGTTTAGAATGACATAATAATAACTAACACACATTATAACAAACATTCTTAAGTATATGAGATACTTGAAACTAATAACTTCCATAATAAAATCAATACTTTTCCCATAGTATTTAGTATCTGCTTCCAATACAATCTCTGACTTAATAAATGCACAGAAGCTCTTGTCATCTGTTAGATGAAATAATACCATAAGGTTTGCTTCAGATTTGGGTTCCTGTTATAATTTTTTTCTATCATATTAAATTTTTTTGGGAAAATAACTGAAAGCATGGATTTGAAATGACCAGGAAATAGCTGGAAACATCCAGGTGACTGTTTTAAAGATTTTCAAATCACATTTTGCAGACATTTAATCCTGACCATTTTCCTTTGAAAAAAAATAAACACCCATAAAATGGTAGAGTTTGTTATGGGAGTAAAAACTGTTCATTTAAGTGAAAGATGTGGTTTTACCACAAACAGCACAGCCATAATAATAAAATTCTCCTTACTAATATCAGGATGAAATATGACTAAATTACGCTATGGAAAAGATGTATTTCTGAGAGGCAGAGCTATAAAGTAATTTAATTTGCCAACATGCTTTTTTTATACAGATAAGATAGATATGTATAACACAAGAGTAAGTAATAATCATCAAAATAAAATTAAAAAAACCTCAGATTTAGTATGTGAAGATGAGACAGTAACTATCATGCTTTCTCATATGATGGGTATGATAAGCATCACCTTTTGGAGTTATCAGTATAAATTCTTGAGTATGAAAAGGAATGCAGCCAGAACTCTGTAAAATCGGTTCAGTGACTGCAGGTATTGCTTATCTCAGAAAATCTAGTTTTCTTCTAAGAAATACATCTATTCGTTTTTTTGTTTGTTTGTTTGTTTTTTTCCTATCCTGTTTGTTTGATTTCCCATGTTAGCTAAGTTAACACATTTGCTTCTCACTTACACATGGACCTGTTGTCGGATACATTTAACAGATTTCTCCTCTGTTGACAGCTATTCTAGGTACATTCAGAGCTATTTTAAAGATGAAAGCTGTTAACATGACTTTGTCAGACTGGCCAGTTACAACAATAGTGTCAAATTTATGAGAACCTATAAAAAACCCCATTTAAAAAAAAAGACAAAAGCACTCTCTTTTTTTATTTTAATCAGATCTGAAAAACATCAGCAGTCACAAAAATACTGTTAGCTTACTAGATAAGACTAAATTTTTAAGTAAAAATTGTATTACTAAGGATTAGCGTAAAATTAAAACTTTATTTGTCTACTTTGTACTGTAACATGGAAGATTTTTGAAAGGAGTAAAAATGAACCACTGAAACCTTTTGGTTTTGCATATAGTGTATTTGCACTGAAGAGTTCATATGGAAACTGTAGTCTGTAAAAATGAAGCCTGTAGAAGCATGCAGTACGAGAGCCTGCCTGTTCCTTGCAAAGGATGCGCTACAGTCTTCTCCAGCTGAAGACCTGACATTAGCTAAAATAAGACCAAGAGTGCCACAAAAGAGGCCAGTGCAAAGTATGAGTGGCAGTCCTTAGGACGGGTATGCACTTGCGCAGGCTCCAGGCTGACACAGTGGCAGCAGGTGCTCAGATGGAAGCTCATGCTGGAAAAAGCCTGAACGGGGTTTTTTGTGAGGATCCGGAAGAAGGTGATAGTGTTCCTGGATGTCTCCCACTCTGCGTTTCTTTGTCTTTACTGCAGGCTTCTGCAATTCAGCTCAAAATATCTAATATAAAACGAGAGGGCTGGCCCAAAGCTATGTTTTTATTTTATTTTAGGTAGACTCAATGTACATTGTATAAATGAACCTTTGTGGAAACACCTTTAACATTCACATCGGTTTTGGAGTGAACTTCTGCCTCTAAAAGTGCCTCTTCTCTCATCATTTTCCAAGACTTACCACTATCTTTTGCTATGCACTGAGATTTTATTAATTAATTTAAGTTTAAAAAAACAGACAACCAAAAACCAGTGAAAGAGAAGCAGCAGTCAACTCTGATGTAAACTCTACAGAAAACAAAAGCATTGGTGCAGAAACCAGCAGCTTTTGATTCCATATAAATCCCATTGACATCTGGAAACATGGCAAGAGGGGAGAGAGAACCCTGTAAGAACAGCACAGAGCTCTTACATTTGCTCACTCTTGCTGTCATGCCCTCATATTCCTAAATTTTCTAATTTTCTCCTCTTCCTCTCCATCCCCTAGGCTTCTTCACAAAATACACATGTAACTGGCCAGCTTGGACAAATCACATTTCATTAATTTTCACATACAATTAGTTTTATTTAAATATTTTCTTCATTTAACATAAAGTTGATAGGTTTATCAGACTACACATTTAGAGGATCTTTACACAGAAAGAGTTGGCCTCAGTTGAAATCATAAACATGTTCCCTTCATTCTAACTCTCTGGGGATTCATTCATTTCTTCTTTTCCTCTCCTAATGTGATTGATGCAATGCAGCTCTCTCTTTGGAGCAGTCTTTTCCATGGACACACACACACACACACACACACACACACACAATATATATGCAATATATATTAAGATACGTATTTACTATTTGTTTATGCAAATAAATAGATGGAGAATAAAATGAAACAAACACCTAACTTCTTATGTAAGGTGAAAGCTTCTCCTCTAAGTAGCTGCTACACTTCATAGCAGGCACCATAAGGCCACCTGCGGATCCATTACCTTTTATCCATAATTTAGCCTATTAGTCTTAACACTACATGACATAATTCTCTTCTTACAACATATGTTGGCAGTTTCACTCTGTGAGGTCCATTTACTGAGTCTAAAGTGTTAGCACACAGCCCAACGGTGCAGTGTATACACAGAAATCCCTAGAGTAACTATATTTGTAATCCACATGGCTGCTTGATTTGTTTTGAATTAGATGTATTTTAAAGTAATGATTCTGAGATGTGTGTAATTGTGTCATAGATTACCATGCTTTTTGTGCTCATTATGTAATGCAATGAAGACTAGAAATTAAGAACTTTAACTTGCTCTGTCAGTTTCAAAAATGGTGAAAAGAAAAAGATGGGAAAAAACCACAAACACCTGAAAGGAGAAGTAGGAAGAAGAAGTTAATTTTTTCTTGAAATCAGGAGGAGTTACCATCTAAGGACTTCCTCCTTGGTACTTAACAGAGTAATTAATTTCTATTAAATATGAAGTCAGAGGGAAATGCCTAACCTTTATTTCATTACCAACTCAAGCGCATCATATTGGCTTTTTAAAGTTAACCTCAAAGAAATTCTGGAGGGCAATCGCTTTTGAAAACTGTTTTTTAAAAAATCTTATAATGTTTCGTTTTATAAAATTAAGACTGTCCAAGTCACTGTATCAACCACTGTTAGAGCAAATACTAGTAATTATAAATGGCACCAATGTAGCCAAATTAATTTCAAAGAGAATGAAAACATGAAGAAAAAAACAATTTGCATTATTACTGGATTTATATAATCAAACAAATACAGCAGCATTTGGAGTCAGTGTATAGCCAGCAGAAATGAAGGCTAGAACAAGTCACTGTAGATATTATAAAGACCATTACTCAACATGAAACATTTTTTCACTCTACAACACTGAGATGTGAAAGGCTTAGGGTATATTTTCCAAAACTTTTGCTATCAAATACAGACTTGGTTCTGTCAGTTTGAATTCCAAAGGTGAGGATTCACTAGACCTATAAATATTCCTTTGATTTATGGGACCATTCTTTTTCCTGTGCAACACAGAAGAGTTGATTAATTAGTATTTGCAAAAGTATTGATTTATACCTCTAGATAAAGATTGTTCTGGGATAGAAGCATGTGCTTTTGGACTTGAACCACCATATGCTGATGGATAAACAGTTGACTTTGAATTAACTTGTGAAGTTCTGCATCAGCATTTTATAATTGTAGCACCTATTTCATTTTTATTGGCAAACCATAACTCATTAGAATAAAAGTTTAATTTATACATAGCCTAATAGTGCTATTTGTCAAATAGGAATGTATGTAATCAGAAATAATAAGTGATTTCAGAATCTTTCACCACTCTTGAAAGGGAAAGGTAATGTTTTTAAAATTTTCTAGAGTGTGTATGAATAGCTTCAGGAGCCAAATCTTTTATTCTTTGCTTCTGTGCCAGCAGATGGTTCCTTCAAACCATCCTACAGGTTTTTACTCTTGAAATAGTAATCCATGCAAGATTTCTGGTTCTTGCAGCAGAACACCTACATTTTCTTTAGTTCTTTGAATCTAAAAACTTCTCCAGCTTCTGATGAAAAAATGCACAAGAACATGCTCTTCTTTTGAGAACAAAGAAGCAAACTGTAGGGAAGAAAATTACAAGGCACAATTTGAAAAGTAAAACATTAAGAAGGATTAATGGAGAATGATGAAAAGCTGTAATAAATAAAAATTAAAAAAATAAATTAAAAAGGAAAAGGTAAAAAAAGTAGTAGGAAAAAATATATTTTGATCAAAATTTTGTCAGGTACTTTGCTGAGAGGTGTAGAGCTAACAAACTATTCCAAATAGACTTTGGCAAAAAAGGACAGGAAATATGAGGTCTTAGAGCCAAGAAACTTAAAATATAGTATCACAATGATCTTCTAAACAAAGTTCTTCACATAAAAAAAATGAACTCCACTCCAGTGAGATCAGCTGCAGTGTGCTTGCCACTCCTGTCTGAACATCTCTGTGTAAATTGCAAAATGGTTGAAAAACAGGAAAACTAAAGTCGCGTGACTTTTTTTTTTTTTTTTCTTTTTTCTCTTGAGGACTGAAGTGTGGGAAGATTAATCTGCACAAAACCTATTTATTTTCATGTATTTAATTTGCCTGGAATCCATAATGTAAAATTTATAGTTTAGAGCTTTTGTTATAAGAATTGTTTTAAATAAAATTCTGTTTGACATTCTACACCAGAACTTGTTCCTGAAATAGTCTATATGGCTATAACAGACTATAATTAAACACAATACAAAATTGAAGTAATGTACAATAATCTATCAAATGCTTGCAGCTTTGTTTACAAAGACATTTTTTAAAGTAGTATTCTTTACTCAAAACTACGACATAATTGCATTGTCATGGGTCTTGACAAATAAGGCAGCATGGATAGGTATATGTATTTTATCCACTGAACAGGAGCAAGACTACATTAAATTTAACACAGCCTTTAAAATATCTTTATTTTATATTGTACAAAATGACAGTCCAAAAGTTTCAACATAGGTCTAGTAAATTTTTTCATCAATGAAACATGACCTCACTCTACATTTTCTTCCTTAAAAATGAGTATCGCTTGCTCATTTGCTCTGTAAAAAATTGAATGTGGTACACTGTGGTGATATTTTTATTTCAGATTTTGCAATCTCAGCTTAACTATGAAATTGGATAATTAGTAGTTAATAACTATAACATTTGTAAGGCTTGATTTTTTTTTTTTTTTCCACTGGTGTAAAGGCAGTAAGTTCCTGTACTCAGTATGTATCAAACAAGGTAGGTTATTGCAGCTAATATGAATTCCAGTGTATGCTCCACAATGCATCCCTCCAGTTTTAACTCTATTGCATTACCATGTATGCTGAATAATATTATTTTGGACTAATTCTCTTCATTTTAGCTCCAACCACACAGTGGAGGTTGGGGTCATCCACCTCCTTTTCGAGAACAGGAACACAGCAGCAAGTCTTTAATTAGCTATGGGGCTGCTCCTAGCCCCATAAACACAAAACCAAAACCAGATGTCAAAGATCTGCAGAGGAGATTTGAGGATATCTTATGGCTCTCTGACACATAATAAAACTCCACAGAAATTTTTAGACAAGGTAGTAGGTTTTAAATGTAACAAAATGCTCACATGGAGTATTTTGTCTCTACCTCGTCAAAACCAATGCAACTATCTTAAAAATTAATACTACTCCAAGGTTGTTTTGTTGTTTGGGTTTTTTTGTCACTCTCTTCCCCTCTTTCTCTCTAAACAATGGAAATTCAAGAGTTATAAAGTCACAGTAAAACATGAACTTCAAAGACAATGATCCAAAAAAAGATACATCAAATCCCAACACTATAGAACCAGATTCAAGTTGTCTGCTCAATAAAATTCTGTTTAGCTTCAATGAAACTTCTTTTGCTTAATAATATTAGAAAAACATTTTGAAAGGAGAGGATGCATGATCAAGATGGTGCAAAATTGTGGAACCCCACATATGTGAACAAATTACGTAGCTCATTTACAAAAAAACCTTTACAGAATATTACACCCTTAGATGCAATAAAGTCATGTGGAGGTTGATGGAAACTTTTCTTTTACAGAATTTAGACTTTGAGAAAGAGAAGTGTCAGTGTATTACAAAGACTTTTTAATCAGATGACTAAGGGAAGAGAAAGAGCACTGCTCTGTTCAAAATGATACATTTGAGACAATTTGCATGCAGTAAAAATCCCAGGTAATATTGAAGTGTAATTATCAAAATATGACACAATGCTATAAAAATCCTAATACCAAATATTTCTTCCCTCAAGGAAAAAAAATGTAAATTTCCTTTGATGAACTCATGTTATGTACAAAAATGTGAATATCATGAATTTTAAACTTCCAGTTTGTTACATTTTTCTTTTAACAAAAACTGTTGGAGGTTAATGTAATCTCTATTCATTTTAGAAAGATCTGATGAAGAATTTCAAGCACTTAAAACTAGTGTGAGGAAATTTGTCACATAAAGTTCAGTATCTCAGTACTTTGAGATTAATTAATTTTCCATATTCTGTAAGAATTATTGTCAGCTGCAAAATTATATAAAGGATAACAGTAAATTACTAAATGTGCTGAAGTAATTTTCTCTTATTTTAAATACGGTGATCCTATACTGTTTTTTCTTATAAGTGTGCATGTTCAAAAAATAAAGTGCAATTTAACAAATAGAATTGTTAGGTATATTTCACCAGTTCAATTTCTGAATTTTTCTGTATGTTCCAGCTATAACTATGGAAAACTTAATATTGAAATAATTTACAATAACACATGTAATCTCTTTAGCTTTGTTTACCAAGTAAGTTTTAAAAGCACTACTATTTACTTAAATTTCCATCTGATTTATTATTTTTTTCTAAACTATTTTTTCCAGCACAAGCCTCATCTATGGTTCTTAGTATTGATAACCTCCTCCTCCAACTAATTTAATACAGGAGAATGTGTTACATTGTTCCTAAAGCAAATGTTAATTATAATTTAGTGAGGTTTAAAATGAACAATATACTAACAAAACACCTTCCTCTGACAACTATATTAAATATTGCCTTTGATGTTTAAGTTCTGTTTCATTAAGTATTCTAAAATTTAACCCTTCATCATGATGCTATTAAGAATGAGACTTGAGTGAACTAATCATCACAGCAAAGCTAACAGATACACAAATAAATAAAAATGCCTCTTCTGTTTATTTTCTGCAGCAAATATTTAAAAATATTTCTCCAGAAACAGGATGGAGAGGAAGGATATACATCTACCTACAGATAGCCCTACATGTGAATTAATACAGCCAGTCCTGAAAAAAATCTGAGAATTCACAGAATGCCTACTCTATAAATGTATTAATGTCCAGAAAATTAAATATAAAACCTGAAAATATGCTATAGATATCATTATCTTCAAGAAAAAAACAATAAAAATTGTTTCAAATATAACTTACAGAGTACAGAAAATAAAATGGCTAAGACAACAGTAAAGCATTAAAACACAGCTGATAGAAGAGAGTTGATTTCTTTCAAATTACCACATACCATAAATTCAGTCAAGACAAATGAGGCTTTGAGTTGATACATCACAGCAGTCAGGAATGTCAAAACTGTACTTTCTAAGAGTTCATTATGAAATTTAACTAGCACTGAAATTAATCTTTCTGCTCCCCAAAAATTACATTTACAAAATATAGCCCAGAGATGCAGTGAATTAGTTAACATCCATCCATAGAAAGCAGAAGTGCCTTTTTTGAGTCATTAGTCAGCCTTGGACAAGATAAAATGCCAAGAATTGCATTTATGAGGGAAGATGGGTTACCATAGGGAAGCTTATCAGTTTATTTCCTACAGTCTTCATCCATCTCTTCTGCCTGATGCCTAAACTGAAACTGAATCAGATCATAGATGTCACAATTCACAGTCCAGGGTTTCTATATAAAAGTGTACTGCAAGCAGTCCAGTAGCTGCTTAACACGTTATTCGGCCTCATAAACACAGGAAGATGGGGATAGCAACTACTTTACCATGTGATTGTCAGGTCTTTTGTAAGTCAAGTCAACGAAGAGGAAAATGTATGGGTCACTCAGGTTAGTCAGCATCAATAGGTCACTTCCATCAACCCGAATCAGATCTGAGCTCAGGCTGTCCTACCATCCCCATGCCCATATGGACATTTGGGCCATGGATCAAGAACCTCTGGAGGAAGAATGACATTGCCTTGACACCTTGGAGGGTATTCACCTTCCCTCAAGCTGGGTACATCCAGCCTGGGAAGAGATCAATACCTGCTATTCCACACTTTAGCAATCAGAAGTCACTTGCATAGACAAAGCAAACAAGCAATACTACAGACTAAGTTTATATTTGGCTTCCGAGTCTGCACTTAGACATGCTGCACAAAAAGCCCTTGACATTTAAAATATTTCAGTGCCATGGACATCATCCCTCTCACTCTTCCCTCTGTTCATCTCTAGAGAAAGGGTTGAAACTCCTTGTGACTGAGAATCCAGGTCTTTGCAGTGAGTTATTCAGTTCCAGCTACATGACACACCATGCAAATTCTGAAATGTCCTGATGTGCTAAATAGAAAAAAAACCCTGAAAATTCTTCTAATAACCACAGCCATTTCTTTGTAAGCTGTGAATACATCATGCCACAGCAATGTGAAAACTAAACTCAACATTATATTCCCTCAAGAAAAAAGGAATTAAAAAAATGCAATTGAAAGCCAGCAAAACTGTAAGACGTGCACCAGAGAGCTACTCCATGTCAATATAAAATACTAGGAATACAGTTGTTAAGCTCCATCCTTCTGGGCATGTGGGAAAAAGAAGTCATTACTGCAGTGAGAAGGGACAAGATTCTTCTCTAAGGTCACAGGGGCAACTCCTATTTGCAGCAAATAGACTCCTTAGAGCATGATGTGATCAAAGGCACAATCTAGAACAAAGCCAAGGCACAATTGCCTGGTTTACTAATGTTATATACTCTGAAGTGAATTAGATCTTTTAAGAATACAGTATTAGGTAGCACAATACCTCCAAAGACTGGGCTTGTAAAATACCTTGCTATGAATATTCAAATATTATTGTTGTTATTGTGATGTGCACTACTAGGAAGGCAAAGCATGATTGTGAAGATGAGCCTGCCTGTGCACACAGTCTTGTATATGTGACACGTGATGCATTAAAAATGAAATTCTGCAACAGCTGACAGGACAGGGAAATGAGAGGGGGAGAGGTGAGGGAGAGGAATGGGGACAGGGAAAAAAGGAGTCAAGGAAAAGTAGACCTCCAGGCACACAGCAACAATTTATTCAACCTGCCTGTTAGCTGTCAGGGTACTTCAAGCTCACCGGAATATGTTCCAGTGCTGATAAAAAAAAAAAAGTGTCACACAGAGGTGGAGGAAAAACAGAAACATGTGTTGAAATTTGTGGTCAGAATCCATAATCCCTATTCAGCAATGCCTAGTAAATGAAAAAAAGAACAAGCAGCAGCAAATACTTCTTACCTCCTCTTCAGCTAAGATTTTCTAACTATTTTTGAAGCAGAGATGCACCTTTGTTTAACATTTGCATCTCACCACCTCTGTGGCTGTCTGCATGTGTGCAGGCTTCTCCTAATGATTTTTCCCGTTTAAAGTTCTGTTAATTTTATGTGAACTGGTAGTGTTTATAAGAATTTTTTAAAAATGCTCGTTTTCTTTGCTTCATTACTTCCTTGTGTTCCCAAAATATTTTTTTTGGAATTTAGTGTCCAAATATCAGCTGTGTCTTCAAATATTTATTATTTTTGCTTAGTATTATTTCTGTGCCTTGGATGGATATGTGAAGGGAAACTGAAAAAAACCCAGGACTGCCACACAAATCCACACTTTTGGCACAAATCTTCAAAGCAACATAAGTTAGCAGAAACATACCTTAAATTTTCATTTTTGTGAACTGGGGGGGTTGTTGAATTATCTAGAGGAGCTCTAGAAAGAAGTCAGCACTTGAAAATAAAACTGTTACTTATCTATAGCTACATGCTCATCCTTTAATCATAGAAATTACAGTGTCTTTTTTTTTTAGTTAGCTTACTTTCATTCCCTAGTTTATCATTCAAATATCTTCCCACAGATAGTGTTTCCTAAAAGTGTTTTCCTGTATTATAAGCCAAAAAATATAAGGCATTAGGAATTGTCAGTGTTGTGGGGTTTTGCGTTTGTTTGGGTTCCCCCCCCAGTGACAAGTAACACAGGTGCCATTAATTTTTTTCTGGGTGAGCTTGATTCTTACTAATACAGGTAATACAGGAAATAGATTGATGAACAGCATAAAGTTAATGTGCTGAGAAAAAGAGTACTTTAGGACAAAAAGAAATGGAGTTGGTTTTGAACACTGTTGTGGAGACAAAAGTTATGTGTGGTTAATGAAGAAAGTAATTGGAAAGGGTGAATTTTACAGCCTGCGTTCGCTGTTGCTATTAGCAGGTCCAGTCTCCCAAATCCACAAGACAGCAGCTTAAAAGGGATCTTAGAGGATGCCAAAGCTCTTAGTGTTTCACCATAATGCTACTCTCACAAACAATCTATTAGGACACAGAAGTGAAAAACTGGAGTCCTTTCACTCCTCTGACAGAAAGCAGGAAGATTAGGAAGACAAAAAGATACAGTATTATCCACATAAATAACCCACATGCATAAAATTAAGGGTTGGTGTTTAACACAAGGCTCTTGCACAATTCACTTGAGAACACTAGGTGCTGGAAAGGGTGAGTTTGACCAGATCTGCTAAGCTGTGGCTAAAGCATATAAAACTGGATTTTCAGAGTCATTCAATGTACATTTAACTGACTTTGCCAAAAGCAGTAGGGATTTTGAATGCTGTCTTCAACAGAAAATAGAGTTGCATAACAGTTTCCTTTTGAATATGGCTCTACTAATGATTTGTCTCTGACCGAAACTGTGAAACTTTCCTGCAATATAAAATTTTTCACACAAATGCTCACAGTTTTGGTATCTGAGCATTTGATTGCTATAAATCCCATGTTATTCAAGGTGTTACACTGAAATCAAGGTAAACTTAAGCCACTGCAGCATTCTGGGACCTTTTGGTTATAGGGGATTTCACACCTGGGGGATGTTACATCAGTGGTCTGGGCAGATCTACAAAGTACCAAAGAATAAGCTGATAGAATTCAAGGTGTTGGTTTTAATCTAGAAACCTCCAAATGGTTTAAGAATACCCTTAAATGAGAACATGCCCTACTCTGTGTGATAGATACCTGCAGCTACTTCATCATGAACAGAAGGGGACTGTTGGTTTGCATTCACTAAGTAGAATTGCACATCAGAAATGAAACATGTGTGGTGTGGCCCCTTGATCATGCCCCGTCCCTTTTACTTTCCAAGGATACAGGAAAAGAGGCAGCTGACATTCCAAAAGAGCATAGCTGTTAATTGGTTTTGGTGTGATTATGTGTTTGTTTTTTTTTTTTGCTATGGTACTTATTTTGTACTTATAATTATGGCCTCAAGAGTTATCTTGATCATCCAGAATTCAGGATAGATATTCCTCATTGTTTCCAGTATTACAACATTAAAGTGCTTCTACAAACACAGAAAGACTGGAGTTAAACCACATCATAGAAGATTTCTTCAACAGTCAAGAACATTTCCCTGTAGAAAATTCACTTCTTTTTTTTTGCATCACATTTAGTGATATAATTAGAGAATATACCCCTCTCACTTGTACTAAACTTTCACAGACTAAAGGCAAGTCACTGAGTTGGATTCTATTTCTCACCTTAGGGTACACATTAACATATTATAAGAAGACTTCTATTTTAAAGTATTATGCTTTGATGCACCTTTAGCAGAATAAATATACCTTAAAGTTCTCCTCCTAGGTTTAACAGTAATTCTGATGAATCAGGTGATATGTATCATTTTACATCAATCATTTTTAGTCTTCCAGGAAATTAGCGGAGTTAATTGTAGATTAGATGACCTAGGTGCTTTGCCTGTACTTTTGTACTCATAATGAGTCTAGCCTGTCAAAAAAAATAAGGTAAAATTTAAAGGTGAAAAAGAAAGCACATCTGCCAAAATGTCTCACTGATTAGAAATAATTTTAAAAGAGGGTTATGAAATACAATTTGTTCTGCATTTCATGTCAATTACATATACTTGAACATTTCAAGTGCTTTCTCACCATTTTTTCTAATCACAACTTCCTACATTGTCACAGCTTGGGAATCACAAAGCACTATTTTTGCAAGTGCATACATCTACATGAAAAAGTGACTATTCAATTTATATCATCACTGTTCACGCCCTATCAGCGTTCCCAGCACTGAAGAAAATGTTCTGTCAACATGATGATAGATGACCTGGAGTCAGAACCATGCAATTAACCTTTCTTAAGCTTATTCTCAGTTAAGTGGCATAATTAAATTTAATTTTTATTTTTAAGGACTTTCAAGTTTTCAAAATTATCTTACAGTATGAAAAAGCTAAGGACTTTCTAATTTTCATATGAAAAAATTGTGCCATTTTTGTATATGCATTTTGCTTGTCATCCAAAGAAATGTAACTCTCAATATAGTCCATGAAAATATAAGACTAAATAACAGGACTTCCCAAATAACAAGATTTTAAAATATAGTTTAGATTTTGTGTTCTAATTAATTTTCTGTGTTCCTGATTATGACTTTAAAATGTATTATCTTGAAATTTTTCAGCATTCCTCTGGAAGCTCACTCTCTACAAGAGATCTGAAAATGCTTCTTTTAAGTGAAAAACAGAAGAAAAAGGGTTAACATTCTGATGTTGTTAGTATAAGTTAGGAGCTGATGGGAATTTCAAGACTTGAAACCAGTGCAAGAAGTGGAAGTGTTAATTAACATACACAGATCTTTTCCTGGACACAACAAAGGAGAAGGAGCACAGCTGAGTCCACTTGTGACAGTTCCTGTTTAAAAACGCTAAGTGATTTCTCAAAGGCACATAGGGATGACTTTGCCTTCTGATTTTCATTCCCTTGCTCCATTAGATCTCCTCTGACAGGAGGATGTGCATGAGCTAGTCGTGACTGACAGTTTGCTATACTGTCATCACTCCATAAGAAATATAAAAAGAAAAAAGGACCCACAGACTACAAAGCAGGTTGCAGAAAACCTTGAAATATTATTTCTCAGTGTTATAATTACCTCACAAGGTCAAAGGTATAATCTAATCTCTTAGGAAACATGTTCTAGTTTTATTCTAACTTTCTATCTTTTGTCCTAGTGGGAAGAGAAAATAAACAATGGAGTACCTCACAGCAGAAGACAGAAGACCTCCTTGTAAATCGTTGCTCATGTGAAAAGGTGTGTGGTTTTGTTTGGGTTGTTTTTTTAAAAAAATCTCAAGTAATCCCACTGCTATTACATTTCACAGGATTATATTCCATAGAATAAAAGGATATCTAGTAGCTTCTCCAAAAGCATTCTTGAATTGGCCCACATTGGTCAGAGTATTTCCTTTATGTTGGCTACCCCTCCTGATACTGAACACAAAACAAGGAGCTGTATTGCAGGAGAGATGTTATCTGCACGGTATTATCCTATTCCTAGAGTTACATGTCTGTGAAAGAGCCAGGACATCACAAAATAGCTCTGGAGGCTGCCACTGTGAATAAACATGATCCTTATGATATAGGCACTCGGCAATGAGGCTGAATCCTCTACAGCCTCTGACATTCACACTTTCAAAGAAAATCCCTAGTGAAATGGAGCAGCCAGCCCAGAGGCAGAAACAGGTAAGCTTCCTACAAGAAATGAGCACGACATTGGAGGAAAACAATTTAGCATTTGACTAAAGATGCAGCAAAGCTCGAGCATTGCTCCTGATTCATCTTGAAACAACAATCTTGGCTGATTTAACTATAAATGAACACTTCTCAGAAATCACGGTGGGCTACAAAGGTCTCTCTGCTCCTTTGTAACCATGTGGCTGAAGAAACTGAGCTCACCTGACAGTGCAAGGGGTACCAGGAGGAATTACTGAGGCATACAGGCATTAATGGTGGGAATAAAGCAGAGTATTATTAATGTATCCTTAAGAAATTAATATCAAGCCTCATATCTTTACCCAATTAAATACATATGTTAAAATAAATATGCAAATGTACTGCTGAATCACCACTTGTATCTGGTGGATTAAAGCATTGCAAAACCCTCTTCTATAAACACATTTATTGTAGATTTGGTTTTTTTTGTTGTTTTATTTGTTTGTTTGTTTTCCCATGAGAAATGCAAACAAATCTTCATATTTTTTTTTCTTACAAAAGAACCAACAGTGCTAGTGCACTAGCATTTACTTGCAGTGAGTGAGGAGGAATATCAATGAATTTCATATATCTTTGTGTACAGTAAAACTAAGATACATACTTTAACTGAATTCTCCTTGTCTGAAATAATTGGTAATACTTATGATCAGGATCTGACATTTATGTTATGATTTTTCTCCTGATTTTATATTTTCTATTCCTTACATTGCTGAATGAACAATTAAAGACTGATGATGGTTCACGTAAATGCATGCACAGAAAAATACAATTAATTTTTTTTTTCTTCCCTCAAAGAAGTAACAATAAAAGCATCCTTTGCATGCCATTTCCTCTGGTTTGATAGCTAAGGCAGGGTTGAGAAAAGTTTATGTATTGCAGCTTCCTCTACAATTTAATTAATCCTTCACATGAATATGAGTAAAGTAATGCATAATCCAATAGGGCTTCATTCGTAATTTATCATCAATTATTGTCCCTCACTGTAGTGTTAAATAATACCAACCTCATTTAATGTGTGAAATGAGTCCCATTGATTGCTTTGTCTTTGTAATTGAAAGGGATAGTCCCATCAGTTTCATTAGAGATTATTTGTCCTCTAACACATCAAACAAGATTTAAAGCTTAAATATTAAAAAAATAAATAAAAAACTCGATTACAAAACACAAACTCAAAGATAAAATATATAAGGTCAGTGAAATACTAATATTAGGTTCAGCTACCCAAGCATCCTGGAGACAGCATATTAGCAGCTAGTACATGATTTCCCTGTGAAAATTGCAATAAAAGAAATGACTGTAACTTGAAATCAATGTTAATATAGAGAAGTATGACAATACACATTGCAGGCCAGTGTGCATTTCTGAAAAATGTACTTTCATAACCACTGCACCAGTACCCATGCTAGTCACACTTGTGTCACGCTCTGATTTAGGTCCTAGAGAATGCTAGGACAGCAGAAGCATCACTATGCAATCATGTTATATTTGGCTTAGGAAAAGAATGTGTTTTTTAAGCAAGCAACCGAAGTCATAGATAAAATAAGTCCTCCCTAATACATACTGGAATTGCCAAAGGAGCTTACCAATATGAGGGAATACATTTACTAGTCAGGGCACTTAACTCTTTTTATGCTGGAACAGGCATGAAAGTGTAGTGTAACAATACCTAGGCAGATGCTCAAGAATCATAGTAGACTGTAAATATATGAGCAAGTATTTATTTTATATTCAGAGGTCTGGCACATAATTATACATTGGGTTTAGAATATTTGAGTTGTGTTGTTTAGCAACATGGTGTACTTTCTTGACCAGGAATCCCAAATGCGGAGGGGGTGAAGGCAAAAAAAAAAAGCACTTAGCTGTCTTGGAGAAATCAATCACCTAAGTATTCATTGAGTTCAGTTTTATTATTCATGCAGGAAAGAGCTACTTGTGACAAGCAGTTATGGATTAGAATTGATTCTTCACTTTAGGCTATTAGATTGAACCTTTGCCTTTAACGTGTTATGTATTTCCCTGGTGTGAGAGTCCAGTTTCCTTCCTCCCCTTTATAGAGGGAAAGCAAGGCAGAACTATCTCTCTAACATCTGTTATCTGGGGAACTCCAGTCTGTACTGAAGCCCCAGCCCCAGATTATCTCCACTCTTCACATATTGGTTCACACTCTGGCTTTTTTGGCAAGAAAATTCAGATACAGGATAGGGACTGGTTGACACCTGAGCTTTGCATTTCTGGGGAGAAAGGGTTGAAATGGTTCAAGTCCAGTTGTCTCAGGCAATACAGATATATTGCCTTCAAGCTGTGAAAGACGAGAAAAGAAAGTTAAAAACTATTGAGCAACTAGTAGCTCACAACCAAGAACTAAGCTGAAATTTCACAAATAAGTCAGGAGGTTAGTGACATGTAAAAGCAAGATAGAATAGATTAATATTTTGTAACACATATGTCCTGCTTTCCACCTGAAAGTATGTTTTAGTTACTGGACCAAGAATGTATCGACTTTGCAAGGTCTCTGTAGTTAACTACGGTTCTTCCCCTTATGCAGTCTGCTCTGTTTCAACATCCTTTCTTGAAAGATCAATACATAGTTAACATTTATATGACCTAAGGCTTTGCTTGAACATTTTGTACGATTTTTGTCTATTCATGTTTTATTTTCTCCATAAACATGTCAGGCATTGTAAATATCGTTTCTCCTTTCATTAAATATTTTTTTCATATCTTTAGCCCTTTTTTTTTTTACTTCCCCCCTCCCCCAAAAGGCAGTCAAGAAGTTTTCAGGACTATTTAATGTACATAATATGTAGCTAGGAGTTACATTCTTCGTTATGAACAACTCTGTTTCATTCACAGACTTGAGCAAAAATAATTTATTTTAATTAATTAAGCTATTTATTGAGCCTTGGCATAAAGAATAACACAACAAATACATGTTTACTTCCATAGCTTTATCTGAAATAATAAAATTATCCTCTATTTCATACTCTACAAAATACTCTCTTATCAATATTTAGACTACAAATAGAAGTACATCTCTAAAAGTAAAGGACAAACAAGATGAAAGTATCACAAGCCAAAGACTTTTTCCCAGCCCTTAAATTTTGGAGGAAAAAAGGAAAGCAAGCTTTTCTCTTGTCTCAGGGTTTCCCAACCTCTGTGAATACTGAATCAAGAGTTTTGTAACAGTATGGGAAGGTCAATGGTTTTAGGCTACTTGAGGAAGAATTTCAAATGGAGAAGTTGATATAAAACCTGAGTGGTCCCTAACACCCGCCTCCCACATGACAGATTCAAATCCTGCCCCATCACAGCTCCTATGTGATCCTGATGGAAAGCCATCAGATGCTTTAGCTGCCCCTCTGGGGCAGGAAGCAGAGAGGAAATCTCAGGTAAAGGTCTTTAGGCTTTACACAAAGCAACTGCCATAATTTCCATCTGGAAGATGATAGGTATAACAGAAACCTCTCTTCAAAAAATTCAGCACGTCGTCTACAATTCAAACCACAGACCCAAACGTAACACAAAAACAAAGAGAAAGGACACAGAAGATTATGACTGAGGGCATTTAAAGAGAGGAGGTAATAAATAACAGTAGAATTGAGGATAGGAACAAAGGAAACAAGGTGAGGAGTGAGATGAATAAGGGGAGAGCTGAATGGAAAGTTACAAACAGATTGAAGCACTTCACCCTTCACTTTGTCATTTTTGATACCATGGAAGTGTTTACAATGTTTTTATTTCAGCATCCATTTTGCAACTTCCTAGCCTTTAAACATGTTTCTAAATACCACTTCTAATTTTCATTTTGGTGCCCATGTAATGTTCAAGGCACTGTCTCCAATTTTGTGCTACAACACTCCTGCACTAGCTTGAATAATTATTTCAAAATGTATTTGGATTTTTTTTTATTTTTTTTTTAAATTCAGGAGTCAGTCCTAAAGGAGATCCATGGTACTTCAAGGGCACAAAACTGTCTTTATGGTTGATTTGTCCACTAATCTCAGAATGAACACATTCTGCTGACTTCACAGGCTTAGAATGGTCTGTATATTCCCTTGATTAACAGATGTTTTGTTTTCCTGCACAGTTTGCTACCTTCAAAACAGTATTGAGGCTATGTAAAAACTTCCTATACATCAAACAAAATTACAGATTTACAATATACTACATATTTTTCACTAATTCCTTTTCTGAAAAATCTAGCTTGGACAAAGTAAACTGTCTTGTATGAAGGTATTCTTAGTGTGTGCTCAAGTCAGATAGCTTGCTGTTCATTTATTGAGCAGTATTTTTCCTGTGCACCTTGGGAACAGAAAAAAACAATTGAGACTGATGGGTGTGTTGTAATTGGAATCTGAAGGAGATTTTATGTTTATGTTTGCTTTTGTTCATTTAATATCCTAGTATGGTTTCTCTGTGGTATTGGTCAGCATTCTGAATTTCATTAAGTCAACTGGAATAGACTATGAAATATGAAACCATATAACCAAAAAAGGGTCTTAGCTCCTTTCTGTCCATTTCTTTCTATTCAAAAAGACAGAGCACATTAATGTCACCTCAGCAGTAAGCTTACATATGTAACATCTATATTTTGTATGCATGGAGTATGTTTTATTGCATTGCAAGTGCAACTTGAAAGGTGATTTCCAAGAAAAATATTCAGCTGTGTCCATTCAGAAACTGTAAGAGAATCCCAGGGTATGGAATTTAAAGCACCACCTTAGTTAAAGCACAATTCTCCCCTGCATCTTTCCTTTGGAAGGATCATAAGTCATTAACAATTTTCATCTTTTTTTCTCTGAAAAGCTACTACATATTTCATGTTCAACACAACGGTCCAAATCACTAGACTCAACCATTTGCTCTCAGATATAACATAGAAACATAATAATATTATGCAGCAGATAAATTCTTCATTGACATAAGTAAAATACCTGCCTTAGTTACAGAATTAAGCCCTTTTTGGCTCTTTGAAAGCAGTCAACCTCTTAAATATTCTTCTAATTTTTTTTTTTATTTTTTTTTGCCAGATTCTTATGGTCCACTATATATTGTCCTTCTAAAAAGAACAGTAGCAATACTTTTCTATGACACCAGAAAAATACCAGATGTCATGACCTTTTTCGTGTGACTTGAAACAAGTAGATTCTACTTAGATTATAGCATTTTCATACTTTTTTTTTTTTTTCATCGTCTTCTATTTACACATTATAGGATTGAATTATGAAGTAATTTCTTTTTACAGAAGGAAAATCAACTTACTTGGTTTCCAAAACATCAAAACACATTATAAAATTTAGTTTTAACCAAAATACATTTTTTTCTTTTATAAGTGAAAATTTTACAACTGTATAAGTAATATTCAAAGTAAAGATGTTTAGTTCTGTTAGAAGTGGTTTCAAGCCAGTCACAGGCTTCACTATTCAGCACTGACATACTCATTAACCATCAGCTTCAATGGAGCTCCACTATTTTATATCAGCTAATGGGCTGCTGAAAATTTCTACAATTTTTTAAAGTTCTAGGTAAGTTTTTTACAGCTTTGTAGAAAAGGACCTGGGAGTCCTGGTGGACAACAAGTTGAACATGAGCCAGCAACATGCCCTTGCTGCAAAGGCGGCCAACAGCATCCTGGATTGCATTAGGAAGCATGTTGCCACCAGGATGAGAGAGGTGACCCCTCCCCTCTGCTCGCCACTCGTGAAACACACCTGGAGTGCAGGGTGCAGTGCTGGGCTCACCAGTACAAGATAAACATGGACACACTTGAGAGAGTCCAGCAAAGCACTGCTAAGATGATTAAAGGACTGGAGCTTCTCTCCTATGGGGAATGGCTGAGAGAGCTGGGGCTGTTCAGCTTGAAGAACAAGCCCAGGAGGAATCCTGTTGATGTATGTAAATACCTGAAGAGAAGGTATAAAGATGATGGAGCTAGGCTCCCTGCCAGGATCAGAGGCAATGACCACAAACTGAAGCACAGGAGGTAGGCTCTGAACATGAGGAAACACTTTTTCACTGAGAGGGTGACAGGGCACTGCCACAGGTAGAATAGAGAGATAGAGGAGTCTTTCTATTCGTAAAGGTTTTCAAAAGCTGTCTCAACATGGCCCTGGGCAGCCTGCTCTAGGTGTCCTGGCTCATAAGGGGGAAGGATGAGTGTGATGACTTCAAGAGGTTTCCACCAATGTCAACTATTCTGTGATTCTGTGATCACAGATTACAGAAATGTCTAGCCTTTCTAGCCAAGATCATTCACACACAGTTAAACAAGATGAACACAAGAAACGGAAGTATGAAGGGAAAATCAAACTTTGCTTGCTACAACAGAAATAAGCACACCTGAGTCCTGGAGCAGCACTGTACTTCCTGTAGCTGTGGCTACACGTCTGCTACACCACTGCTTCTCAAGGTATGCAAAAAAATAAGCTAGATCCACAATCAGAAGCTGTCATTGCTGATAAAGAAACCTGCCTGCAATGCTGCTGCTGAAGGCCTAAATTAGCCTAATGAAACAGACAGTCTTAAGTTTTGCATATATACAAACAGAATATGTAAAGAAGTGTTACTGAACTCTAGCATTTCTGTGGTCTTCAGAACTTCAAATTTCTCTGGCTCTTGAAACTGCAAAGTAGTATCTCAAATATAGAACATGTTCTTTGTGGCAAATACCTTATACAATCCCAAGGTTTATCTCCTTTAAATTAAGCTAGCCCTCAGAAGCTTAACATTTAAATCAGGATTACTTCTCAACCAAACCAACACAGGCTGCACTTGAATATTCCAAATCAATGCCTGACTAATGGGATTTTTCCTGCTGCAGACTGGCTAAATTCAAATATTATCTTAGCTACTGCTTCTTTTCCTACTGATTGTAGTCAAGGATGCAGCCACCTTTGCTGCTTGGGTGAACTCTTTCTGATAACTTAATGCAATTTATAGTACACCCTGGGATAATCCTTTGTTCAATATTGCTGAAGTGGCTTTTTCACTGACCAGCAGTTTTAAGGAAAGCTCAAGATATTATCAGTTAGCAGTTATTAATTAAAAAAGTTTACTTTAAAACTCTTAAACAATACATATAGCTTAACAAATTATTTTAAATATTTAGTTCTGATAAGAACAGTTTTAAAATGTCTTAAAATAGTTCATTTTATCCAGACTATCAATTTAGTTAGATGACAATACCTAATTAAAAAGAAATTAAGTCAAATATTTATGCACATTTATGTACACACAAGCACTGTAATTTCAAAGAAAATACCAATATCTCTTTTCTATTTGACATAATTGGAAACATCCTCCAGCTTTGTTAAAATGTTTAAAATGTCAAAATGTTAAAAAGCTAACAATGTGAATGATAAATTCTGTAGCACACTCCTCCCTTACAAAGCATCTCCCCATTCTGATGGTCAGGAGGTGAGGGAAGGCAGCTTCCCCTAAAATGCAGAGATTGACTGGCATATTTTGACTGCATCTAAAGCACCTTTCCTTCCATGTGGTAACTGAAGGCCAACATTTGCAGGATGCTTCAGGTTTTACAGACTAACAGTTAAGGGAACCAGTGGACTGACAGTTAAGGGAAACAATTATCTAGCAGTGGGTCGAAACTGACAAGAGACTGTTAAGTATTTCACCTTTCTTAGAACACACTGCAAAGTTAGGTAAATATTCATACTTTAAACAAATAATATGAATGTTGGGATTGTTCCCTCTTTGTGTGACACCAATACAGACAAAAGGCAAAACAAAAAAATCTTGGGGATATATCTTCTATTGTTTAAAATGCTATTATATGCCATTTTGTCCCTTTTACACTGAGCTGAATACCTTGGCAGGATGAACAATTAACATTGTCTCCTAACCCCTGCACACGGTAGCTAAAGGCAATTGAAAAAATAGCCTACTCTGTTTTGTCTCTTTCCATCTGCATGCCTTGATCAAATAAAACAACCTTTTTCATAGAATAATAGAATCATAGAATCACAGGGGTTGGAAGGGACCTTGAAAGATCATCTAGTCCAACCCCCCTGCCAGAGCAGGGTCACCTAGAGTACATCACACAGGAATGTGTCCAGGCGGGTTTTGAATATCTCCAGTGAAGGAGACTCCACGACCTCTCTGGGCAGCCTGTCCCAGTGCTCTGTCACTCTCACAGTAAAAAAATTTTTTCTGATATTCACCTTAAACCTCCTATGCTCCAATTTGTATCCATTACTCCTTGTCCTATCACTGGTCATCACTGAAAAAAGCTTAACTCCATCTTCTTGACACTCACCCTTTACGTATTTGTAAACACTGATGAGGTCACCCCTCAGTCTCCTTTTCTCCAAACTAAAGAGACCCAGCTCCCTCAGCCTTTCCTCATAAGGGAGATGTTCCACTCCCTTAATCATCTTTGTGGCTCTGCACTGGACTCTTTCAAGGACTTCCCTGTCCTTCTTGAACTGAGGGGCCCAGAACTGGACACAGTACTCCAGATGCGGCCTCACCAATGCAGAATAGAGGGGGATGAGAACCTCTCTTGACTGACTAACCACACCCTTTCTAATGCACCCCAGGATGCCATTGGCCTTCTTAGCCACAAGGGCACATTGCTGGCTCTTGGTCATCCTCCTGTCCACCAGGACCCCCAGGTCCCTCCCTCCTACACTGCTCTCAAGCAGGTCAGCCCCAGCCTGTACTGGTACATGGTGTTTTTCTTCCCCAAATGCAAAACTCTACACTTGCCCTTGTTGAACTTCATCAGGTTTCTCCCCACCCAAGTCTCCAGCCTGTCTAGGTCTCATTGAATGGCAGCACAGCCTTCTGGTGTATCAGCCACTCCTCCCAGCTTGGTGTCATCAGCAAACTTGCTGAGGGCACACTCTGTTCCCTCATCCAGGTTGTTGATGAAGATGTTGAACAACACCGGTCCCAGTACCGACCCCTGAGGGACTCCACTAGTCACAGACCTCTAACTAGATTCTGCCACATTGACTACAACTCTCTGACTCCTTCCTTTCAACCAGTTCTTGATCCACCTCACTGCCTGATCATCAATCCCATACTTGATGAACTTATCTACAAGGATGCTGTGGGAGACAGTGTCAAATGCTTTACTGAAATCAATCATCCCCACATACAGTGTATTTTGCATATGTGATCACAGCTTCCCCTCCCAAGTCCCCTATGTTTGGGGACAATGCCTACTTATAAGAATCCTCCCCTTTCCACCCCAGGCTGCACTGAGTACCCAGGTGTGGTAAGCTGTGTCTACCCCTGCATTGCTGTGCAGGAGCAACACAAAGCAGCCGGAGGATATTCCTAAGATCATTCCTTTACCTTTTCCTCTAAAATTCTTCTTTACTTACCTCTATTCCTTACTTTCATGCCTCCCCATACTATAGTATCTAAGCACCATATCACTTTTTCAATGAAATAACAGCACACCTGTGAGAAGGGTAGTGTATTTATTCTCCTTGCACTGATTTGGACTTCAGATACAGGCCAGCCTAATGGAGGAAACTCACACCTTATGGGGAATTCCCCTGTCCTTAGACAATTCTGTAAATATTTCAAAGCATTAAGTACTGAAAAAAAAATAAAATTATCTGTCATATCTGTTTTCCTCTTCAAAACCATCTGAGAGATAACACCAACCTGCTTTTGGAATAGGGACATTAGCAGCTGCCAAAATGTGTTTCCACAGCATTAAGGTCAACAAGAAGAGGCTTCAGCTACAGGAGTATTTGATCCAAATACTCACATCCGAACAAAAGTTATTCTAATCTGAAACGCTTCAACTAGCTAATTCTATAAGCATAGAAAAATCCTTGCTTGTTTTCTGGGCAGAAAAAAACCCAACATTTTACTTATATGAGGAAATGGTTGGATAACATTTTGGAGCAGAAGTAGTAGAGTAAAATCGTCAGGAAACCATATGCTGCGTTTTCCAAAGTAACTTAACACAAAGTCATGCTCTAACTTTTAATTTTCTTTTTTACAAATGGGACTTCTAATTCTCTTGCAATGCAACTGAAGAAGGTCACAAGCTCCCGGGTGGCCATCTTTTGAAGGCAACTTCCATTCTGGTTGCTCAGAGCTCCTTTGTATCAGCACACGACAATGTCAAATGTAATTACTGAACATAAAAAAAAAAAAAAATCTAATCAATGGGAATGACTAAAATTAACTAAACGAATGGAACGAAACCATTAACTGAGCATTGCTCAGCATAGAAGTGCTCTAGAAAATATGCTGCAAGATTAATTAGATATTAGTAAGGAGAAAATCTGAAATAATGTCTTCTGAACTATAACTGAATCTGCTCCAAAGCAGAAAAAATAGAACAGATATTTTCCATTACAGAGAAATGTTAAGCTAGTTATAGGAGGCTTCTGTTTCTCTCGCTATTGGGGGCATTTCTGTACAGTAAGTTGTGTTTTTAGAGCAGATCAACC
Organism: Apus apus; assembly: GCF_020740795.1. Lineage (NCBI taxonomy): Eukaryota > Metazoa > Chordata > Aves > Apodiformes > Apodidae > Apus > Apus apus. Next base: position 85,529,038 of record NC_067282.1, on the reverse strand, counting down.
TATTGTTATTACCTATCAAACAGTCAAAGTGGGTAGACCTCTTGTCACAGAACATTTTACATTGAGGAAATGAAATTTAAACTTCTTTTCATTTTAGCTCTTATCCATTACTAAAATGGACATAGCAGGATGGATTTTAGCAAGTAATGATACATTCAATCTACAGGTAGTAACAAGTACAGAGAGCTCAGCAGCTGTGATCAGTGAACCTGATTGCAAATACAGAAATAATCCACAAAACCCCACTTTAACCGGAGACCTCACCCAGATGGTACACTTTGTATCACCTGAAAGACATCCTAGTTCTAATTATTTGGACAGAAAGTTAGAATACAATGAGCAAAGATCAGCTGTAAAACTCAATTTAGCCTGCAGTGATGCATAAAATAAGAACTCCTGCTATGCTGTGGATGTCCACCCCATCATTTTCACAGAAAGTACCTTGAAAGGTGTTAAAGCCGAGAATCATATGAAGACCTGATAGTCAACTCAAAAGTAGATATTTTTTAGTTACCAAAATGAAAGATGAGTTAAATAAGTTGAGGAAGAAAAGTTTCAATTTTTCACTTAATATTTTTCATTTGCTTTTAAGAGACATTTTCTGTAATGTGCATAACTACATGATCTGGATCCACAGGAATCATAAATTTACAAGTGATTAAGTGCTGTTCCTTTCCACAGAAGTGTGACCTGCTACTGAAATGAAAGATAGAAAATTGATTACAATGGACTTCCCACTTGTGTATTAGCAAACTTTAAGAAATGTACTCTAATACACACTCATATTTAATTTTCATATGTGGGATAGATTGCTGTGGAAAATATGTTGAAAAGTTTTCCATATGTTGTATTAAGGACCGATGGCATTTTCACTACTGGCAGTAGTGATGATAAACATCTGTCAGCAATAGAGAAGGACTAGACTGGCAAGAGGCTATGAGAATTTGCTTAAACTGTTTGTATATAAAATCAGAGCATGTAGTGAATTGCAGAGACTAGAAAGGAGAATTCATCCCACAGCAGTCAAGGTCAAAGTGACCATCCCACTGAACAACACAGATACGATCACACACAACTACATTTTACCAAACGGTTTGCAGAGAGCTGAAGAAACAAGAAGCCTGGGGAAATAGCAAAGGGACCTTTCCAGGCACAGTCCTTAGAATCTTTGTCACTTTCTGAGTTAGAAAAGATAGTTACATTTCAATCGTAACCTCATAGCCAGAGGTAAGGATGGCTTTGCCACAGGTGTTATTAGTAATATGTTAGTTTTGCTTCTGGGTTGCTGGCTGAAGTTGCAAAAGTTTTTTTCCCAAATGCAGACAGAAAAATCTGATAAAGGACAATCAGTGTATGTACATGTTCCCTGCTCTGGCAGACAACAAACCACTTGTGGAACTTTTTGATGAAATGTGAGGGGGTGTTAGCCAAAGCATCTGTTCAGCTGGGGCCCTGCTTTTGAATGTAGCTGTGCAAACGTGGGATAATCAATTAGGTAGGGTGTCAGTGTGCTAGCACAGATGTTCTCAGTCAATTGCAGATAATCATCAAGTTCTTTGAAATTTCCAGAGGAGATTGTATTACTCTTGGGACACCCTTGACCTGCCATCAGGAAAGGTTTCCCAGATAAGAAAAATAAAAGGATCATATCCTTTCCTGGTGCAGCAATATATATTACAAGCTACTCATAACCTTGAAGGGGTTAGAGTGACGCACTGAGAGCTGGATGCATACTGCAGGACACACCACTCACCCACCTCCACCCCACTCTGTACAAAATCAGGACTTTACAGCATGATATGATCAATGGCATCAGTGATATCAGCATACACTTTCCTTCACACTCTTTTCCTGGGCAGACCAGCAGCTTCATGGACATGTGGCTTTCGCAAGGTCAGAGAAAGGGAGACAGTTTTCAGTTTCAGTGCATGCTTATTCAAGATGGCACTTGGAATATAAACAACTGTGTGTGGAAAAATGAGATGAAACTTCATCTTACAGGAACTAGAAGAAACCTTTTCTTAATCAGTGGTTCAAATTTTACTGGTATTAACTTCAAAAACTTCCTAAGTAAGAATAAAACAAGACGAATAAAGTTTTTCCATGGCATCCAGTGTCAAATGTGGTGTTAGAAATATTTCAGAGCCGATCAAGAATATCAGTGGTACAAGCTTGGAAACAAAGTGATCTTGATTTATGTAGAAGCACAGGGCAACTTCTGAAACTGGAAGGACATCTTAGTGAGAAAACACATATGAACCTCATTTTTACTTAATCCACCGTTGCACAAAGGATAATTATCACAGAAACAAAAGCCAAAATGGCTATGATACCAAAGAAAAGGAGCTGGATGCAGGCAACTATTTAGACTTATAGTCATTGTATTCTGATTCTTAGAAATTATAAAGACAAACTATAGTTTTATTTGTTTGTTTGGGTTTTTTTTTTGTTTTTGTTAAAGGAATTATTGATGTGCAGTGATGGGACAAGCAAGAGTACCAAGAACTTATCTACATAGGAAAGGACATGCAAGCAGAAGAGTCTTTTATTCAAATGAGATGCATCTGGAAGATCTAAGCACAGAAGAAATCCTTTTCCTGGAAATGCAGTTTGAACATCCAGAAAATTACTGACTGAGCCAGCAGATTGCAAAAGCAGCTATCGGCTACTTGAGACAATCCCTAATACTACTGATTCACACTACTCTAGGAAAAAGCCAAGGAAAACTAAGACTTAAATAGAAAAAGCAAAAAAAGATTACATCAAGGCTTTTGGACTGCAAAGATAAATACAGTAAAACAGGTATGCTAGAGATAACCATGTCCGCATTGTAGTCAGTGCTGTGTAGCTGAGAGATAAACCAGCCAATTTTTATCTAGCTTGGGTTTCAGAAGTCGATCAGTTCTGACAGCATAGGCCTCACCACAGGCTAATTCATATATAAATAACTTCTGTGACTCTGGTTTAAATATACATGGGCTTACTTGGGTATGCACTGCATCTCCTGTTTGCTAAGCAAGGGTGTTCACTCTCCACATACATTTTCTGTTTTATCACATGGTCAACTCAAAGCAGTGAGTTCCCAGCATATTGAATAGTAGGCAGTTTATTATTTTTCTTCCATTAAGCATTACTCAAAGCAAAACAAAACAAAACAAAAGTAATATTCTTTGTCTGCTGTTTCTGGAGACTTTGGACATAGGTAGCATTAATTTTTCCAGCAAAGATACACCCCTTTCAGTGAGACTGCTCAAAGAAGGAAGAAGTCCTTTTGAGTGCTTTGTGAAGACAATGAAGGCAATCTCTATTCCTAAGCAGTGATATAAAGTGTCAGACATTCTGTAAGTTAGAGCAAATTCTTAATCATACAGTCAGGCAGAAGAGATAAGTGTGTGAAATATGAAGCATTTAACATGTATTAAAGAAATTATTTTCCAGAGTTTAAGCATCCTACTGTATGGGTCAATTTTTATGACCGCACTGTATAGCAACACTGCCCATTTTGACACTGAAATGGATGTATCAACTCCTCTAAAATAAAACTAATACAAACTGAGACTATATATAAAATGTTCTTTTATGTTCTCTGCACCATGTACACAAGACTTAGAAGTCTTTGGAAGGAGAGACAAAAATGCTCAGCCCTTAGACATGAGCTTTGTTAGTATCAAGAATCCAATGAGATGGCAAGTTTCAGGCTAATGGATCAGATGTCACTGATTGTTTTGGACTGATTGTTTTGGACCAGGTTGGACCACCCTTTTTCTGTTAAGAGTGTAATTGATTTCACTGTGATTACTTACAGAAAAAAGTCCTACCCAGTGTGCATAAGAAATGAAGGTTCCTGCTCTAATGAGAGAATGCAAGAGGTCTATTGATATGAAAATTGTACATCCACCTTTACAGTTTGTTTTTCACATACTCTGCAGTGAGAATAACCTTCAGGTGTGTAACATGGTGTTGTGTTGTTTTTTTTCCTTCAGGAAATCTCCCAACATTGCCATTAACTTACACCAACACAAATTTTAGCATATGCTCTGCTAAGTGTAACCTAACAGACTCTGCACATTTTTATTAGCCATGAAGGCAGTTCCAATAAAATAATTCATATGTTAAGACAGTCCAAGTGATAAATGAAACTCATATTAAGCCTTAATTGTAATTATTTATAAGTACACATAACAACGCTCATGTTCAGTACCATATAAATAGGATTGGTTTCTATTAACATCTATCAATGTGCAGGGTTTAGATAACAGTACAAATTAATACAGAAGAATGCTAAATAAAAAAATCAATGAACTTCATCCAAGACTGTGGAATAATTCAAGGATTTTATAAATACCGATAGTTAAATGCCTGGTATATGTTGCCCTCTTGTGGAATCCGAGATAAAGCACAAGTTACTTTATTTTATGATTTTGTAGTGGTATTTTATTGTCTGGAATGCAATTTTGTTTAAATTCATTATGTGAGTAGCTTATAATGACAAACACTGAATATCTTGTGTAAATGAGTACATTTGGCAAACTTAGATAATTAGTATATCAGGCCCACACACTGCAAATTGTAGAGCCTTAGAATAGTAGCATTTCATCTGTTCATTTGGGGAAAAAATATATAATTTTAGATTCTTTCTAAAGTTGTGAGTTTTTTTTCTAACCATTCTAAATAGTATTTTAGAATTTTTAGCAGTTTATTATTGAAAATCACCAACTGAGAGTCACCTATGACTTCTACTACCTATTTCAATTATGACATAAATAGAATCCCTTGAATGCTTCATATTTCACTATTTAATCACTCACATTCTTTAATGCCAAGTAATTAAAATACTATCATTCAAAGAACAATACATTTAATACTCTTTTTTTCTCCAGACATATTTAAGAAAGAAATATTTTCTTTATTAACCAAGAAGAAAATCAGGAAGCCTGAATTAAGCATTCAATAAAACATTAGAGAATAGATTTTAATGAAGCTATAGAATCCAGAACTTCAAAGGCAGTTTAGAACACTACCAGGGTATTTTAAAAGAGTTAAAAATTTCAATTGTGCCTGAATTTTCCCTGGGCAAATCTGCTCATGTAAGAGTACAAATATTTTAGTTCCTTTAGAATGTCTCCTAGCAGAAGGTAAATTATATTTAACACATTTACATGGTATTATATTTAGGGCAACTTCAGATACCTCTAAGTGGTTTATTTTTGTTGTTCTTTGGGTTTTTTTACCATTTCAGTTTGATTTCAGACATAAGTCAGTTTAGTACAACACTTGTACCCTTGATCAAAGATTTCCATCAGCTGTGGACAAAGGTCAGGTGTCCATGTTAATGGTATCAGTAGCCTCTGATATGGCTGACAGCAAGGCATCACTGATATGTCTGCAGGATCTGATGGATTTGGTGTGATTGCTTTATTCTTCACCTACTGAGCTTTTATTTAGTTTAGAAAAGGGGCTGAAGGGAGGTTGTGATTAGCCAACACATTTCAGTTCACCCTGTCTCATGACCCTTTTCCTAGTATTGGCACAAACTAAACATTTTACCTTGATTTGCCTGGCTGAAATCAATCCAGGAGGCAGAGATTTCCAAGTTTTACTAGCTGGTATCCCTGGATTGTATCACCAAAAAAGGTAAATTTACAGAATGTTTAAATTCTTCAATATATGGGATTGTTTATGGAGACTGTGAATGACTTGGGGCCATGATGTCATTGACAAATATTTGGATGAATGGAAGTCCTTGCGCTTTGGTTTGTGTCTGACAACACCCTTTTCTTTTCACTCATCTGCAGTTTTTGGCTACAGCTTCTGCCTGCTCTAGGAAAACAATGATTAATGGGCATGCAGTTAAGTTGGGTTATGTGAACTGATAGGGCCCTAGAAAACTTTCTAGCATCCTCAGATGATTATTCCATGTTTTTTTCTAGCCCAGTTTTCTAAGTATCTTGTATTTCTTGAACTTTTATCTCCGAATTTTACTTAAAATATCCCTTAAATCCAGTCTGTGCTTTTATAGTATTAGAATGTGTATGCTTTGTTTGTATACACATACATATGCATTCTAACGTATGCTCATACATGCTCATTGGACCTGAATTACCTGAGTTACCATAATGCATTATGGTTTTTCTATCAGCAAACATATACCAAAATATAATTTCACTGTTAATAATACAGAAACAAAAATATTTCATAAGGCTTATGCCAATATGAGATATGCTGATGGGACTGAACAGTAACTTCTTTTTTTCTTTGTTGGTTTTGTTTATCAAGGCTAGTCTGATCAATTCTTTGAGTTAACTGACCATGTAGTTTCACAGATACTAATGCTAGCTCAAGGGCAGTGGAAGGGATGCCTGGCAGAGAGCACTGGGGAGAGCTTTTGTCAACAGTGTCAGTTTACTTTGACTTGATCAAAATGTGAAGAAATACCACAGCCAGATGACCTAGGTGAATTGAAGTTTTAGTGGTTTGAGGTCAATAATGCCCAGACTTTAAACCCTAAACCACCTACATACATCACAAAGCATTAGGCTCACGTGTTCACAAAGAAAAGCCATGCTGACATAGCCCCTGCCATTTCAATGAGGTCCTGTAACTGTATTCATGAAGGAGCATCATGTAGCAGAACTGATCTCCACAACAGAAAGGTACAGATCAATGAAATTTTAGGAACAATTATCATAACATCCAAATCAAGGCTAAATGAAGACCTGTATTAAGGTGACTGTTTTTATATTCTTGCTCAAATGCAGACATAAATACAACATCAGTAACTCTAGTAATATCCAGGTGGCAATTGCTCTCATTTCAAAAAGCAAAACATTTTCTGCTGATTTCTCACTTACTCATTTACACCTTCATCTTATCGATCTAGTAAATCATCTTGGAAAGGACCCATTTACCATTCATGAAGGAGCAGCCAAGGTACTTGATGTCTCTGTTGATTGTGACAAATTATTCATCCAGAGCAGAATATCAATAGTGCACCTGATGTTTTATCCATAAAAAAACCCCAAACTATAGAAATGTGAAAAAAAATGCAAAAGCTAGTCCTTCATATGCAGCACATACACATACACACACACAGAAAACTAATGAAATCTCTGCAGTTGTCTATAAAAACAATAATAATGGGTTCTCTTCAAGCCATATACTGGCAAATGAGTGCTAGGAGTTTGGGTCTTGACCAGCCTGATGGCTTGCTCAGTCAATTTTTTTTATTATTTTAGTGCCATTAGAACTTCCTGGCAGAGCCATTTCTGCAGAGGAGAAATAAAGAATTGTATCTGCAGAAAATTAGGGGTGAAGATATCCGGTGTGAAATGCTCCAAAGAAAAATGTAGGCAAGTACTACACTCAGTGTGCGGAGAGGGTCCTAACATTCAGCATTCTTGCCATCTCCTTCATTTCCTTACAGTTTTAGATGAAATATACTGACTGTCCACACTTCAGAAATTCATGTGTTGTTACATGAGAAGAAAAGGATAAATCTTAGAAAGCTTGTTTTCACTTGAAAGAAAAGGAAAGGAAAAAATGTAGGATTTTAAGTTTGATTAGCATGTAAATGGTAAGGATTAAGCCTGTTTTAATCAAGAATTAAGATGACAGTCATAATAGATCTGAATTTCAGCACTGCAAATCAGAAGTAAAACTAGTGCAGCCTGTGAAATTTTCACTGATGACTACATTAGTAATTGATTAAGAGATGAAGTGAGGACTGCATCAAAAGTATAAAAACACTACCTGATTTGCTCTTACAGCACTTCCTAAGCATCTTACATCTTCAGAAAATCAGGTTTTCAAACATACCAAGCACAAGTGCTTTTTGGTTTCTATTTGTCACTGAGAAACACAGAAACACAAGCTGTTACTTGCAAGTCGTTTTTACAAACACAATGATCAGCTCAAGGACTACTAAGAAAGTCTGCAAACAGTCCCTCTGAGGAACAAATAAAAGCCATTCTGTGTACACAAAGAACTTTCAGTTGGATAAAACATTTCATGGGTCATGATCAATGTTTCATATCCTGATAAATTTAGATTAGCAGATGTACTCCTTTACAAAGGTGAGTGAAAAAGCTCCTTGTTCAACAGACCTTCCAAAAGGCTGGATGTCTCAAAAAGCCTCTAAAGCAGCTTTTCTTTTTCCTGCCTGTCTCTCTCCCCTCCAAATCAATATGCTTTTAAAGATTTTACCTCCAACAGTTATTGCACTTCAAAAATAATGCATTAAATGCAGGACTGTTCCCCAAAATATTTTTTTTAATCTAGCTCTCCTAAATACAATGTTATTATATCCAAAGACAATACAACAAACATTTAATGTTCAAAGCATATGGTCTTCTAACATGGATTCATTTTTATTTCTGGTATCCAGAACAAAATATCTTTATTTAACATCCTTCATGAGAGGTAGGAAGGGGTGAGAGGCCACAGCATTAGCCCTACTGACATTATTTGTACTTTTCAGCTACTAAAAGATTTATGTGGTACTTCAGTCTTCTGCTGACTTTGCTTCACAGTGAATGTGCATGTATAGCAACTCTACAACTAAAATCAATATAAAACTTTCAAATCTCTTGGTTTGTTTCTTATCCTGTTAAAACAAAGCTCTTCTTTGCAGTAACATCTTGGCAGAACAATACCTAATACATTTTGTTATGTTGAATATTATTTTAATTATCTTAATACAAGGCGTATATGAAGATGTTACTATGATATACTAAAGCACTTCATCCTGTTTCTGCTCTAAAACTGGATAATGAGAATAATGATTTTCAAGCAAATCTGATTCTGAATGCAACAAGGATAAGCAGTACTAACATTTAGCCTGAAATCTGCACAAGCTCATTAAAATTGGTGTATTTTGAACTATGGCATTAGCCTCCAGTAACAGCCGAGGATTAGTATCAGCCTAATGTTAAAGCACAGTAACAAAAGGTTATATCCCTATATTCACAGGATTTATAGCTTCTCTGTCATTTCTTATGGTATCTGCATCTTCTACATTTTCTGCTCTTCAATGTTGTCTCATTTACTCTTACAAATCCACTGAACATTCTGAGTGACAGAAGCCATGATCACAGTTTGTGGTAACCCACGCAAGACCATGATGTACATGACCAACATGATAAACAAGAGGTCCTGGTCAAAATATAACAGGATTCAACATCATTCACAGTCATTTACATAGGCCTCAGAATATAAATTCTAAACTTATAAAATTGTCTATGTAAGGGATTATTTATTTTATTCAGTCATATTAAGACAGCACTGAAAGAGATAATAAAAGGTTGTCCAGGCCCTTTCTCCCTCTGTCTAGCAAGAACAGACACGGCTCTGCTGAGTGGTTAGCCGGCACCATACTCCTGGAAAACCAGTCAAAGGGAGAGGTTAGGACCAGTGGAAGTAGCAGACACTGCTGGCAGGATGCATCTCTCATTTTCAGTTTTCCAGCCCCAGGCAAAGGTGCTACCCTTATGCCTTTTGCCTACCTAATAGCTATTGGCATGGCCACCATCAAGCTAAAAAATTTCTCCTTGTTCTGCAGCCAGCAGTCTGCTAAAGGTCTATTCCACAGCATCTGGGAGAGCAAAATTTATTTTTGCCTCCGTTGTTGAGAAGCACTGAGTCAGCTCTGCTAGAATGATTCCTCATGATGAAAAATGTACAGCTTTTACTCTGCCTCCCTCCCTTTTAATATCCTTCCCTTTTCCCCACAGTGTTCTTCCCAATTGGATTTGGCAACCTCCCCAAATCCTGTTTAACATTCTCTGTCATCATTTTCAAAATAAATGTATCTCGCATCATGCCTCTATTTCAAGACTTCTACCATTTGTTTTTAGACTAATGGCTTTTGAAGTGTAAGCCAAATCCCTAAATGTTTTAAATCAATAGTGTTCTTTAAGAGTTGCCTTAATCACTCAGAAAAAACACCTACACAGTTTCTAGGAGTGAAGTCACAACTCATAGAAGGAGTGAGTTACTTAAGATACTGCCATCAGCTGAGAAGTGCTGTGAACATCTGTAGATGTTGGAATGTGCATAGTCACCTAAAATATGTAGCAAAGCACAGGAATTGATTCTGAAAAAAGAAAGGAAATCAAGAAATACCCCTCCTTCCGCTTGCTTGCAAATTACCATTGTCTCCATCCACTACAGGACTCTGGCCCAACAGCATGGAGAAGAGAATCAAGCTTTGCATCAGTGACACCTGTACAAGAGCTCCAACAGGAAGGAAGGGAAGGAAAGGGGCAGCCCACCAACCTACTTGCAGGTAAACAAATCCAGCCCTAAGTAAGCCAGGGGAAACACTAGCACTGGGTTTACTCCAAAATTTTGTGGACTTAGTTTACAAGGAAATTTTCCATCCTAGAAGAAAGTCACAGTTGGAAGAAACATTTTAAATAAATTGTTTCTTCCAGCACAGTATTTTAAAAACAGCTTCATTAAAAAACAAACAAACAAAAAACCCCAAACAGATACAAACATTTCCTTCAGTTTGCCAGATTTCTCTGGATTTTATTTTGATATTTGTACTCCCTTGAATTTGTTTATAAATAACTTGCCTATGACCTCTGAGAGCATTTCTGCTACAGCAACAAGTGAAAGTACAGAAAAACTGACCTAGATACTAACACACTTTTACATCTTGTTATTATTAATTTTTACTGTATGTTACTTGTTTATGAGTGGCATAAAATCCATAGGAGGTAACTGCTATTCACACTCCACCTCTCCTTCCCTTTGCAAAGGGGGAATGCTGCATCTGTGCTCAGAGGATGCAAGATCGCTGCCTGTGCCTGCCTAGATCCAGCTGGCAGGCAGCCCTCTGGAGTGGCACAGCAGCTGGCAGGAGTTGGGACGACCCTTCAGGTTGGTGTTTTTTTCCTAAAACTGTACTAGCCATTGCTAAGATGTAGTAAAAGTACCCAGATTATCCTAAACTACACAGTTACTAAAAGACAGTGGCACACAGATTCCAGATGAGTATGTCAGATTCCAAAATCGCATCTTGTGAAATTTCTAATTTCTGTGAACAGATTGCTTATCTTAGCAGAAACAGATTACATTTCGATTAATTCCTTTCTTCTTAAAAATATGCCTAGAACCTTTAATGAAGAAAGTTTCAGTTCAAGAATAGATTTTCCAAGCAAGTCTTAAAAAAGTGACTACCTGCAGGTAGCAGCTGCCTGCATACCTTCTGGCCAAGGAGGAACAGCTTTCAGGGGACTGTGCAGAGCTGGCTCCCAGACAGAGTGGGTCAGGTAACTGGAACCAAAGCTGCATGCAAGGATTCACTAGCAGAAACACTATGAGCAGAGACATGTTCACAGAACCTCCTTATTTGTCTTTTATGAGACCTAGAGCTGTGTATGACCAGAGCCTAAGTATTTCATAAGAAGCACGCTGAAATACATGACATCTCAACTGATAAACAAGACAACTAGTCCTTTAGGCAAGATCAGCCAGGTGAGAAAAGCAGGGGTGGGGAGCAGCCCCTAAGCAGAAGAAATAGAAATATGATGTATATCGAAGTAGATGCTATGAGCCAAGAGTAACCTGACCTTCACAAAAAATATGTAATGTCTAGTAGTAAAGATAGGGTTGAACATCAACATCTCATTTCCAATTACTGACCTGTGAAATGCTTGTAGACAGCGGAAGAGTTTCAGAGAACAAATAATATCAAAAGAAATATCAGCAAACAAACTATGGTATTTAATGATGCATAAGATAAATGTTTTATCTTTATTGACCAATCCATGCACCTCCAGATCTAGTATTTCTGAAAATGCTGTTAAATATCAGATAATACCATTGTTTTTATAGAGTAGCCCATTTTGTCCTGAGTCACTTATGGAAGAAGGCAAATAGCATTTCTAGGAAAGGAAGCTGCAGGTTTTTTATTATTTAACTACTTTCATGCTTTTAAAAGAAAAAAAACCACATCATCTTTTTAAATGTAAATTTTGTCTGAAAGCTGTTTATTTTGTCAAAACTTTTAAATTAAGTTATAATTACAAATTCTGACAATTGAAAATTGAAATGCCAGTACCAGAGATGTTATAGATTATGAAACTCCCATTGTTTAGAGTAATGGGAATTGACTAGATGCATTACTGACACCTTGGAGATTCAGTTATGTGACTGTACTGGTCTCATTCTGGAAATAAAATAGATCTAACTGGATTTTGCTGCCCACACCGAAGAATGCAAAATAGAATCTAATAATGGTAAATTTACTTTAAAAACTCATTTTTACCAAAAGCCAAACAATGTAGTCAGAGCTGTGCTTATTTACAGTATACGGTTTTGTAATTGCAACTTGGAATTAATAACATACTTTAGATACTTGAATCAGCCAAAGAGGCATGTGAGTCTGTGATGCTGTCAGCAGTAACTCCATCACAGCTGCAGACCAATGGGTTGTAGTGCATACATACATATATGTAATACATATAATACAGTATGCAAGGCCAAATTGTACACCTTGATTACCTTTGGAACATGATGATTAAATGATTGCAAGGACTGAAAAACAAGACAATTATTTACACTTTGAATTTACAGGTTTGTAATACTAACATGCTGGGTGAAAATAAGGTTCTTCAATTACTACCAACTAGAACTGGACGGAGTACTACTATAATTTTTTGGCAGTCTTTTCTGATGCCTTCTTAAAGGGTCATTTTACCCTAAAACTAGAAAAAAAACCAAAAACAACATCAAAACTTATCTTACTTTTTTTTTTCCTTTCTCATTTTTCCTTCCCATCACACCCTTTAATGGTGTGTTTGTGGCCTCTCCTTGGGCAGCTCTCCTCCACCAGCCCTTTCATGTTCACTCCCACACTGAAAAAGCATGGACAACCTCCAGGTAATGTTGCTGCTCTTCTGTCTCTACAAGATTATCAGCAGAATTTGAGGTGCAAGCATTTAAGCAACAATATATATGTGTTGATACTAGAGGTAAGAGGTAACTCCAGTAGTTCAAAGCAGTAAAGCAACTGTTAATTTTGAGGGAGTCAGCTAATACAAGCTGCTGGCAGAATCCTTTTACTATTGTTCCTCAAATGTTCTGAGCAATATGGCAGAAAGGCTGATGTAGCTCAGAAAATAAAAGAATGCCTGAAAACGTCATCTGTTCCAGGAGGCACTAAAGGGACAAAGAGGACAGAGAAAATTTCGAAAAAGAAAAAAGGTCTACATGTTTCTTTATCTGCAGTCACTGAAATATCTGTATGTTGGGTGAGGAGGCAGAAAGAAATCCTGGCCAGACAAGCTTGACTTCTTGTCATGGCTCCTTTTTTGTCTGCTGCTTCACAATAAACCACTCTGCATTTCTGAACTGAGGGCAAAATTTCACCTCTCTTCTTTTATCTTGTACCCCTTTGGAGTTATATCCTGTCTCCTTAAAGTTTTATGCAAAATACAGGCCATATCTCTGTTTAATCACACCAAGTATTTTGCTCTAGACCACAACACTGAAGAAAAAGTGTGCTCTTGCTGAGGGACACTTGCTCTCTCTCAGAGCGAAAATGTTGCCCTTCCCTGAACAAGAGCATGGAAGTCTATTATTTTAGAAGTATTAAAATTGGTATTAAAATATGAAAATATCTTTAAGCCTACTGTAACAGGGAAATTGAAATTTTTTTTGTCAGTGTCTTTCTCCTCTCCATTACTGGTAATTATGCAATCACTTTTTTTTTTTTTCCCCATGAACGTGGACAACTATCAAGATATATACATTATTTTTTTAATTCAAAATGACAAAGCAATAGGGTATGCAAAAATGCCACCACAAAGGATCTGAGATTACTGCATAGCAAACACATCATCTCTTCTTTTTGAGATGCAAATTTCCACATGAAATGTAAAAATTGTCTGCAGCCGACTTGAAAAATAACAAAGCTGTGTTGTGCTATCTCAATATACAGTTGAACATACTTATCCATCAGAGATTTTACTACTGAATAAATAATATATACAGACTTGACAGTTCTGAATAGGTATGTTGATTTTGACTTAAAAACAAATAATTGTGTTTATTTGTGAAGAATGGATGCTGAGAAGTTATCGTGAAAGGAATAAAGACAAGATTGAGTGCTGAGTGGTATAAAATTCAGAATGTATGAGATATTTTTGGATGGCTGAACCCTGATAACATCAATTTATTCTAACGGTTGCAAGAATACATTCACAAAGGCCTGATTTATGAGATAAAGATGTTCTGCACTAGCAGTAGGTGATTTTCTTAGCTAACTTTTAAACACACCAAAAATGAGCATTCTGTCCTTGAATTTTACGTAGTAGTTTTTGGGTTTTTTTTGTCTTCAGTTGCTTCATCCCAGAAAATAAAAATAGAAAGGTTGAACATGGATTGTTTTATAACATAAACACATTTCACATTTGATAGCACAAAAAGGGGCAAAGATCCTACAAAGGGGCAAAGATTCTACAAACATAATGTTAGCTGTTAAGGTTATGAGCTACATCTGACAGAAAGCAAAACAAAACAGTGTGGGTTTTTTTTTACTTCATAAGTATACAACAAAGAAATAGCAGCAGACAGGATCATATTTTCCAGAAAGCAGAAAAACAACAACACTGAGGGTCTGTGAATTACAGTTCAGAGGTGAACTACTGCAGACCTGCAGTGTTCTTTAATGCTGTTTGGCATGTAGCTGAAGAACTCTTGAGGATGAGCAGTCCATGTACCAAAGGACAGGAAAGATGGAAACTTGTGGTACGCTTGGACAAAAAGGGTGAACAAAAGATGAAACTGCCATTTTAAAAATGTTAAAATTAAAAAGGCAGGTAGTCAAACAGGATTCTTCAAAATAGGAGAGAAAAACATTACTGACAGTTTAAATATGCTGAGAAATGTTAGGAAGAACTTCATTACTGCACTGTTCTTTCCGTCACTGGCTTGTTACCTTTTAAAAGGGAAAGACAGCCAAATTTCTGTGTGCCCCTAATTCTTCTGGTTACCACAAAAATAACAAAAGGATCCAAATCTGAAGGAGATATGAAAGTCTGGTATCACCGAAGGGATATGATGTTCAGTTTTCTGATCCATCCTTTTCCTGGAGATCTATGCTACACTGCACTGTTCAACATGCCAATGGGATGTTTTAATCTGGTTTAATTTCATCCTGTTAGCTCTTTTCACAGAAAATAACCAGAAAGCTGCAGGAGGAATTTCTTAGGCAGAAGACAGTAAAAACTTCTGGTTTCAAGTATAAGAGTTTTGAAACCTATGATTTTTTGTATTTTAATTATCCTACAATATAGCTTCAAAATAACAACATACCATGGCCTTCAGGTGTATGAGCTGGAAGCTTTCATAAACTGAATGAAATTCTCAGTGTGCCTTCATTACAGGTAGTTCAGTGAATATGACAAAAATTTGGAGAAACAGCTGATTTTTCTTAATTTTTAATGTTTAACTATTTTCTATCTTGAGAAGGTAAATAAGAAATGAAATCACTGCTGTAATTCCTATCACAAGATGCTCCTTGAATCATAATTTCTAACCAAATAAACTGAGAAATTATTAGAAGATGTTTAAACACCTCAATGACCTGATGAATTCAGACTCACAGTTAAACAGTGAAAAAAATGAAAAAAAATTTGCATTAACATGGCAGTTTATTCCAAAGGACCCTGAGAAGTCTAATTCCAGTGGAAGTGAGAAATGACTGAGAAATATTTAACAGAATATCAACCAAAAACAAGCAAACAAACCTGAGAAAAATTGGATAAACCACAAAATATGGGCAGTGCTTAATAGAAGAACTGGAAAAACATGCCATAGATTGCTCAGAGCTATCAAAAAAGTTATAGTAATAATATTTTTTTCTTGATCACCTTTCAGATTTTTTATGAGATGGTACTTTTAAAGAGCAACACCCAGAGATTGATCAGATATAGTATTAAAATTTTATACAGACAATTAGAAGCACCATGAAGAATTTATTGTGCATATCAAACAATCAGGCATTTTATGGGACTCTTTTACACATTCCAACTTAATTTTTAAGTTTTGATAAGATTGAAAGATATGAAGAGAGAATTTCAGATTTCAAAATAGGAAATTAGACCACTTAATTCTAAAGAAATGATCTTCCAGTAATTGCAAATTAGTGTAACTCCAAAGTGAGAGTATACTCTTTATAGATTTGATCCTTGTTAAGCATAAAAAATTGTCAATAAGGTATTTTTTAGTAGGTCTGTATTTATTTATTAGTTTATTTTTATATCTTTGCCCCAGAATATCCCTCTGTATCTCTTTTAAACCTCTTTATTCTCCCATAATTTTCTTTGCCTCTCACTATGGCTGAGATAATACAGCTCCCAGCTATCCCCACTACTTCCATTCTTGCAGTCTAGCATTCATCAGTGGTTCCACCATGATTTCTTGCATATGATTTTCTTGCAGTTGGCACATGGTCTTCTATTCAAGAACTGGAAAGGTTTGACACAGATTAGTTTCTCAGATAAAACAAATTCTGGGTCCAAATATAACCAATGCCTTTCCCCGAGTTTTCCATAGACAAATGTATTATTACCATAAAATTGAAGGCACTCTTCTTCTTCCCATCTTCTCCCTTTCCTCAGACAATTATCAAAATAGTACAGACTTGCTCTTCAAGAGCTCACTGTTGAACTTTAGATTTCTGAAAATGCTTGGTTTGGATTGGTTTTGGATTTTTTTCTCAGTGATGGCACTATGTGTTAGAATTTAACACAAAGTTGTAAAAGAAAAAATCAAAAAAAATCCCTAAGAAAACCACCTGGAAAAAAAAAATAATAAAAAGAGAAAAGCAACCAGCAAATAAAGGAGAAATTACAGGTGTAAAATAGTGGCTGTGCAAGATTTGCAAGATTTGCAGCATTAAGAATCACTCTCCTAACCTTGAACGTTACTAACCAGGAGATGAACTAAGCTGTAAACCAAATAAAAATCTGTATTTAACAGATAAGCTTTTTGTTCCAGATTTTAACAGTGTCATTCATCAACATGGAAGATTGTGTTGTACTATAACTTCCAGCTAAATAAGCTTCCACACCATCCCAAGACAGAAGTAATCTGTCTGATAAAGATGACTCAATATTGTAAGATTGGAGATAGATTAAAGTATTTTTTTCGTTTTAAAAGCCCATATAATCTACTAATTATTCATAAGTGAAACACAGCACAAATACAAGTGTGAAACAGTCAAAACTAAACAGTCTGATAAGAATACAAAATAAACCCCAACAACTAAGAACCAGTTATATAAAGCGCTCCATGACTATTTCTGATAACAGCTACAGTGTAAGGAACATCTACATTCATTATTAAAATAAATTTCCTCTTAAATAAACAAAGAGGAGCCCCAAACCGTGGGACTGTATTATTTTTTTTAAATTTTTTTTACAGCTCTGCAAGTGAAAAATACTATGATGACCAAGCAATTTACTGCCTACAAAAGCATTTCTACCTAAGGATGCAAAGAATGCCATTTGTATTGAGTCTTCCTCCATTTCTGTTACATTTGTTTCACAGTAACAAATGGTTTTTTTTCATCTCGTTCTTAATTTAAAATGGATTTGTCCTAAAAGCTTACTTTAAAAATCACTTCGCTGAAGTTGAAATTTGGTACTTTAAACACTAGATGGCAGAACAAGGCTGGAGTTGAGCACCTGGAAAGGCGGCCCCCAAGCCAGCCTGCGTTCACATGGAGCATTTCAAAGATGCCGGTTGAACTCTTTCACCTGGTTTTGCGACGAAAGTTGCCAGTAGCTACGTAAAAATTATCCCCATGCATTACAACCTTTGCATACACACGCTGTCTGCCTTCCCCGCCAAAGCAAAGCGAGACGGGTCACCCCCGCAGCCCCCGGCAGTGCCCTCCGGTGCTTGCGCCTGCCCCGGTGCCGGCTCCCGCCCCTGCCCCCGTCCCAGCCCGGACCCCCCCGCCTCTCCCCCGCGGCCCCGCAGCCGCCCCCTCCACCGTAGCGCGGGGGTCCGGTGCCCCTGGGGCACCGCAGAGCCGCAGGGCCCTCAGATCCGCTCCTAAATGAAGCCAAATCACACTGACTTCAAAGGGCTGTGTGTTTAAGCTGAAAATGACCAAGAACTGATGCATACAGAAATTAAGATTTAGGCTGAAGTATAGATCAAAGAAAGGGATTTATCTTGCAGGCTTGTCGAGGAATCTAACAGTAAGACACACAGAAACAGTACTAGGGCACAAAACACTGAAATACAGAATAGAGCAGACAGGTTAAAAAGACCCCTTCTAGAATTTGAAATTTCTTTTTTTAAGCAATATTAAAGGAATTAAGTGTTTGAAAATAAGAGATTGACAGGCACACCGGCTCACTTGTCCAGCTTCATGCATAAAATGATACAACAAACAAATGCACTTAGCCACATTCATAAAAGCCAGGTGTGATTCAGGCCTGTTGCTGCTGAAAGCCATTAAGATACCGTCCTGTTCACAATCAGGCTCCTACACTCCCGAATCTCACAGTGTCTTCCATGAATCCCACTGCAACACTTCAGTGGAGCAGCTCACATTTTGGTTAAGTGGAAAACCGCGTGTGTTGGTGATCTGAAAAGATATGGACAGTGCTCTGCCTGTGATTTGCTGCTAACAGAACTAACAGTAGGTTTTAAATGGGATGGGAAATTGCACTGAAGCTGTGCTGCCTTTCGTTCTTGCATAGTAAAAGCAGCGATTTCGTCCATGACAGCCAAGACATGTAGAGTAGCATCACTGAAAATGAATGTGTACAGGCATCATCTCCTATCCTATGTCCCAGCCACATTCTATTTCTTCATATGCCTAGAGTTATACTTTGGAAGCTTCAGGCTTTCTGGTTTTGGCAGCCCTTTAGGAGGTCTCTGAACGTACACTACATGAAAACAAAAGGCAGAAATGTCACAAACTAAGGCAACAAATGGTCGGGAAGGGATGCTGAGCTGCTGCTCCAGGGGAGGCAGAGCAGCTGCTCCAGGCACTGCTGAGGAAGGAAGGTGCATCCAGGCAGCAATGGAACTTACCCAAATGTGTTTTGAAATCAAAGTGAACGGCTTGGGAAACAGCATAGCTATGATTTGTCATTCACATTACATTATTTCAGGCTTGTAATAGTGTATATATAATATTTCAGGATTCATATTGAATTACAGGCTGGAGATTGCTGCTTTGGGATGATTAAATTCTATTATCTCCTAAAAATCAACATAAAGGCATGTAAACTACTGATAAAAGATGGGGGCAAGGGAGGGTGGGAAAGGGGAAGGAGATGAATGGGGAAAAGGGGAGAGAGAGAGGAAAAAGCCCCACTCCATATATGCCACTCACTGGCTGTTCTTTTGTTCCAGTTTTCCCTCATTCTTAAAATGGTACGTATAACTGGAAGTAATAAGTAATTTCAGCCCAAACTGGTAGAAATAGTGGGAATATGGCTGGACCTCCAACTGCCCTTTCCTTTGGGCTGCTGTTGCACTGCAGCAATGATGCCGACATTCCCAGAAGTCTGTTGTTCCTTCAGTCCCTCCTTCCCCAGCTCCCCCTCTGCAGCCCCACTGGCCAGAAACAGGAATGAACATCAAAATGAACAAGAAAGGATCACAAGAAAATTCTGATTACTGCACCCCAAAAGATCTATGGTTGTTTTATTTTTTTCCTCACAGATGCTTTGTCACTGCACAATGGTAAATCCAGAAAGAAAAAGAAAAAAAGAAAAAAAGAATGCCATATGAATTTCCTTTCATAATTGTTCACACATGAGAGATGCAAGCCTATATATCCAGAGTTGGATATTGCTCAGGTTAACTAGGCAGTGCAAGACCCCACCTTGAATACTGTGTACAGTTCTGGTGCCCTTAGCACAAGAAAGATATCAGACCTATTGGAGAAGGTCCAGAGAAGGGCCACCAAGATGATCAAAGGCCTGGAGCACCTCTGCTATGAAGACAGGCTGAGAGAGTTGGGGCTGTTCAGCATGGAGAAGAGAAGGCTCCGGGGAGACCTTATAGTGGCCTTCCAGTACTTGAGAGGAGCCTCCAGGAAAGCTGGGGAGGGGCTTTTCATCAGAGAAGATAGTGATAGGACAAGGGGTAATGGTTTTAAACTGAGAGAGGGGTGATTTAGGTTAGATATTAGGAAGAAATTCTTCCCTGTAAGGGTGGTGAGGAGCTGGAATGGGTTGCCCAAGGAGGCTGTTGATGCCCCATCCCTGGAGGTTTTTAAGGCCAGGTTGGATGAGGTTCTGTGCAAGCTGGTCTAGTGGTAGGGTTCCCTGCTCATGGCAGAGTGTTGAAACTTGATGATCTTTAAGGTCCCTTCCAACCTTAATAATTCTATGATTCTATGAAATGCTGTAAAAGCAGAACCAGGGGTAAATGATGTTTTCTCATCCCTAGTCATAAATACCAAATGTCTAATTATAAATACATATAATAGAGATTAATTTCTTCCATCTTTCTCAGGGATTAATTAGCTGTATATCAACTGAAATCAGTCAGACTAGTGTAGAAGAACTACAAGGGGGAAAGGTAGAACTAAAATCTTCATAATCAGGTAGGTTTTCAATAGCTCAATTTTTCTATCATTTTTCTGCTTTCTCATGCCTCATCTTATGTACAAACACCTTTACGTGTGCACCCAGGAATCCATCTCTTTGCTCTCTTTCAACCCTTTCTTTACTAACATAGAGCATCGCACAAACACTGTGGTGAAGGTAATTTCACAGTTTCTCACATTGCTCCCAGCTGTTTCAGAAAGCTTGTGCTCTTTTTTACCCAATGAGAACAAACCTACTTGTTTTCCACCTCAAACTCCAGTCTCCTTCAAGCAGTTGCCAAGTTGCTATTGAATCATGATTACTCAGTTGGCATTAAAAATACCCCAACAAACGATGAATGTATATTTGATAAAGAACAAGTCTCCAAGGAGGTTTTCTCTTAGAATCTGAGCATTATAGAGATGAACCAAAATGTGACCCTGACTACATATCACCAGAGCATAAACTGCTGGTTTATGCTTTGATGCCCACAGTTTTTACTTACATATACACACAAATGTTAAGTCCAAGAGCCCTCACATATGACTGAGTACAACATTCTCTTTTATACTTGGAAATATCACCTCTCTAACATGTTGATTGGGTTGAAAATAGTAATATCTAGAAGACGTTACTCAAAATGATAGGAAGAACTATTCTCTAGCTATAATGCAAGACCCATGAAGCAGTAAAACTAAGTGGCAGTAGGTGGCATATTTATATCCTCTGGAGTATTTTATTTATCTCAAAAGCCAAAGAAGCCTTTGTACTCTTGCAACAAGACAGAGAAGATGCCAGAAGTTTATGTCAAAAAATATTTAGACAAATTGATGAACAACCACCAATGCTGCTATGGACTATTAAAGATACTACCTTCGGCTAGGAGTGCTTTAGGGAACGCTTTCCCTCTTCTCATATTGCCTCTATGTGTTTGCTGTTGGCAACTTTGGATTTGAGTTATCAAGATAGACAGACCATTGATGGGTCCTGTGATAGCCTTTACTACACTCTTGATAAGCTTCAGTGTATTTTGATGAGTGACGTGTTAACATACCTCAGTTGTTT
Source organism: Apus apus (assembly GCF_020740795.1). Taxonomy (NCBI): domain Eukaryota; kingdom Metazoa; phylum Chordata; class Aves; order Apodiformes; family Apodidae; genus Apus; species Apus apus. Next base: position 85,507,403 of record NC_067282.1, on the reverse strand, counting down.
CAATGACTGCTATAAAGTTTACTTAGAGAAAAACAACTTTACATCTGTTCATTTTAAAGAAAATATTTCAATTCCTAAAGTCTGTACATAATTTTAAACTTGGCTCATCAGTCTACCAGAATTTCTAGCTTTTCCCAGCTTTCCTGCATTTTTCTGTGTACTTTCGTTCAGATTAGGGCAAGTTCCTAACTAAATAAAATTACTGCTGAGCACAGTTAATGCTTTAACCACTGGCAGAAATATGTCATCCTCCCTAATAGTGAGCATAGACAGAAACAGCTTTTAAATTTATTAAACTAAATAAGACCTCTTGGACAGTAAAATACTGTTTAAATTGATTTAGCCTAGCAGAATCTTTCGTGTTTTAGTTCATATTATTTTTATTTTGCCTTTCTGAAAGCAGAAAGAATAGCTTCAGCTGTAATTTACCTTTGAAAGCTGATACCCGTTTCTGACTCTAAAGAAGGAAATTACATTGCTAGTTACTTACAGGAGCTTTGCTGTTTTGTTTTGAAAGGAAACACCTTGTCACTGGTAGCTACAGAAATTGCCTACAGCCTTCAGCTTTGTTAAAAATTTCAGGCCCACTTAAACTGCCAGAACAGTCTATAAACAAAAAAAAAAAATCTAAATCCCTTAGAAAACTTTGTATATTAGTCTCTGACAGGGGAATTCAACTGGTCAGATCCTCCAGTGCTGCTCATGATAAACAATGGCTTAAATCCATGAGCAATGCTGGGGCTGGTGCAGGCACACAGCACCAAAACATAATGGGTGGTGAAAGCTAAAGCTCTGCAGACAATATCCAGTGCATTTTGCTCAGGTGGGCATGTGAGCAACAGCAACTCACATTAATATGGTAGGCTGACATGGCTGGAGTACAGGAACATGGTCCCCTCTGCAATTCCTCTTTGGGGGGATTATATTTCTAATAGAGATGGAAAGAACACTATGGAGACTTATTAATTTTATATCTTAATTACCTTATCAAGTTTTGCCAGAGAATGCCTGTTGAAACCACCTGCACACTTTAGGTCTGACGATTTATACGTTAAATAGAAATTGATTTTTCATAAAAGTAAATAGTATAGCATTTTTGCATCTATATAACTTTGGTAAAAGTTGGTGAAATAAGTGAAGTTCAATTTGGGAGAGGAAAATGCAGGGGTCATTGGGTAAAATCACTCAGTACAGACTAGCTTCAGGATTTCTGTAGGCTATGGAAAATATATAAAATACACCTGAGTGCATATGCACTGAGTTATTTTGAATCCTGACAAGCTAACATTGAAATTTTACAAACTCTAGGCTGAATTAATTTTCAATAATAAAATTCAAAATTTAACATAACACTACTTCTAGGTACATTTGTGTCTAAACACAAAGGGATATACTTTCATTTTAATGCACAGGGGAGTCATATACATAACCACTATTAACAGCAGTGAGTATTGAAGGAAGAATACTCTGCATAGTGAGAAGAGATTCTATTTTATTTTATTTTTTTAATTTGGCATATTGTATTTTATCAGATGTAAAATACTACAATGAATCAACAAATAATTATGTCTAACATGAAAATATTATTGTGAATTACACATAATCACAAATTCAGCTATTCTTACAAATATAAGAAGCAGTCACAGCTACTCTGAATTACTAGTCATTCTCTTTCTTCAGTTTGGTGAGTTCATAGTTTTACTAGCTATGGACTCCTGGAAGAAAATCAGATTAATCTGGGAAGCAGTTTTAGATAATCGGAACTGCTTTTAAAAAATACATAGAAGTGTGGATTCTGTCAAATATCTATCTGTTTTGATTATGAGTGGATTAAGATTCTAGACAAATAAATTCATTCAGAGAGAAACAAAGTATGCGCCTTGCAAGGACATAACAAAGAATTACTACTGTTGAACTCAAGTTACATTCCCAGACCTGGGCATGGGATCTCCAGCTCCAAGTGTTTAGACAGACTGCATATGCCTGTTCTGCTCTGAAGTGAAGACCTACTACTCCCTCACTCAGTAGCCAATTACCACTTCCATACTCTCACTAAAAATTAGCAGGACTATCCACATGATAGCGGAGCATAAATAACTCCAGGAAGCCCGTCCCTAAGCTGTCAACAGGAGGGAGACAAAAATCAAACACTAACATTTTGCCAGTGCTGAGCTTTGGTACTGAGTGGTATGTCCCCAATTTTTTGCAAGAAAAAGATGGCAGAAGCAAGAGCTTCTGTCCAACATCTGAAATACAGGGATAATATCACTAACGTGTCGAAGGTACTCAAAGTTTTGCCCTCCAGAGGAGGTCAGTGCACAGTGTCACTTCTTTCCCATTGAATGTTTCAAAAAGCAATCATCTCTCTCCTTGACAGACATTGCTCTCTGCTACACTGTTTTTTTTAATGTATCTCCACATAGTTTGAATTATTTGCATTTTCTCTCCCTCCCTAGAAAATATCCGCTTTTCAGAAATGTGTGCTGCTATGTAACATAGAGAAGTCACAACCGAGGTAAGGGTAAAGAACACTTTGCTTGCCCGTCTCCAGCCACCAGCCTAGTCTCCTCACTGTCTTGGATTGTAAAGAGCATGCTGCAGTTTCAAGTTAAGACCCCCAGTAATACAGCAAGGCATTCGACTTTTATATTCTCTTTCACATCAACTAGGACAAATTCCCTGAAGTCAATCTACACTGATATAAAACCATGTAATAGAGAAGATAAAAGCTCTAAATACTCCAGCGTTGCACCAAATCCAAAGAATAAAAAACTAGACACGCACGATCACAACAGAAGTTTCACTGAATGGAAACACAGGGTATTATTTAATCCACCACCAGGAAGCAGTGTAGCCATTTTTTTTAACAATTTGGTTGGAAATAATAACTATTCAAGTTAGACTTCTAGAATGTTTAAAGAGTGGACCCCAAGACAAAAAAGACTGTATAAACTACTCATGACACTGAATGCTGCTACAGGAAAGTAAAACTAGAGACAATTCTGAACATGATGGAAAAGCTTATTTTAAGGTCTTGTTCTCATGATTTAAGGAAATAAACCCTTGCAAGCCTTCTTGCATCCTTCCTGCACACAATTACCAAGCAGAATACAAGACAAAATGCACAGAGCGCCGGCCTGTCACTTGATTGTTTTGTACCAGGAAAAGCATTCAGGTACAGTTTTTGTAGAATGCTTTTATAAAGGTGAGAGTGGTGTGGTGGATCTATAAAAATATAAACCAGATATAGCAACAAGATAATAATCAAATCTAATGGCATGAAGTTCACAGATCGGATTTGGAGATTGATTAGTGTTTAAGAGAGGCAATGTCTGGTAACTCTTGCTTTCCGTATCATATTTTGTGATAGTGAGTTTTGTGTCTGTCTTGAATAAGAAGAGTAGGTTGTAAATATCTCATCTCTGTCTATAGGGCCAATAGATGCACATTCTTCTTTACCCTCAAGCCCTAAACATGTCCTAATTATTTCAGCAGTATAAGTATCATATTCACTGAGATTTCATTGAGAAGAAAAGTCTGTAGGCTTTGATTCTCTTGCAAATCAAATATCACAAGATTACTTATTCTGCTAATAGCACTTAACATTTACACTCCTCATTCATCAGCTACTTCACAAACATCAGCTAATAAGGAAGACTTAGACATGTTTATTTTCTTTGCCTTCTAGACTAGAAACCTAATCCAGGGAAGGGATTCATTAGTCAAAAGCAGTATGTACCAAATCTGGTAATGTTACTTTCCTTAGCTTTTTTTTTGCTATCTGAAACCATCGTATTACACCTCCTGGTATATATCTTGTTTCAGGAGACAGATAAAGTGGATACAGTGATTAAATTTCTAAGATGTTTATTACTTTCCAGAGTACTAAATGTAGCTGTTTTACATCTTAGCCTCCATATAAAACATTGGTTATTTTTGAGATACTTCTAAACAAAATTGTTAGTATGATAAATACTGCATAATTTCCATCATTTGCAAATAAGTAATGGGTTTTGTATTGATACACATAATGTTTTTCCCTTATATAACTACATATGCTTATTTCTCTTTCATCTCTTCTAGGAAGAAAGTTTCAAAAATAAATGTTTTGTGCAAAACTGTGTTTCTTTTAAGTCCTGATTTATACTCTTGAAAGACCTGAAGTCCAAGTGATACTATAAACACTCAGCTCTTCTGAATCCTTTATATTTTTCCTTCTTGCACATCAAGATGTTTTATTTGTTCTTTCTAATTTAATTTCAGTACTTTTGAAGACTGCTGACTAAGCCCTTGGCCAAACATTCTGTTGGTATTTATTCTAGCCTTCATGTAAAATGTCATTGAAATTCAAACACACACACTGGATCAGTGTATACATCGCCTAAGAGAGCTTACATGACCTCCTAGACAGAAGGGTCATCACCAGAAGGTAGATTATGTTGAGCTGGGTAAAGAGACTCACCCACTCCTATTTCATGCCTGTCTCTGCTACCACATGAAATACATATTGTAAAATTAGTAGCACTAATACACTGTTATGGAAATGATTGCAGGAAAATACACATTCTTATACAAGAATAAAAACTTTAATATTGAGTAGTTCAATGCCAAAGATTCTGTAAGCCAACCTGTTAACTGAGGGATGAGTAGACACAAATAGGTGAAACAGCATGAAAGAGAAGCAGAATAATAGATAATCTGGGAGTGCAGCTCGGCCTCAGTGGAGGCTGTAGCAAAAATTGCTAGAACTGCAAAGAGACAACTTCACTCAGACTTAAGATTTTATATTTTTCCCTAAGGCTTTTGGTAAGGTTGCTCTGTGTATTTTGGGTGAGGGAAGAATCTTTTACAAACTAATGTATTTTACATTTTCTGCTCTATAGCAATAATAAAACACACTCTTTAAAGCAGCATTACTGTGATTTCTTCTCCTTCAATTAACTATTTCAAATATAGGAAACAAGATTAAAAGATAGTACCATGTATCATAGTAAGCAGTGTAAATGATACAGAAATAAAATATAGCCTGGCTGGCAGCATTCCAGCCTTCCTGGCTACTTGTCAGCTCTCATCTGTGATGATATGCTACATGAGACTTGCCTCTGTATCTTTTACACATAACCCTTATCTGACAGGGGTCTAAGCAATGCCCTTTGGAAGAGACAGACCACAAATGCATTTCAAGCTAAATTCCACAATTAAGTATAATTATGTGCCATATGTCTTCATCCTTTTCATTTTATGTAGTCTTGAATACTAAGTAAATATGTAGGCCTCTCAAATAATGGAATATGCCGCTGCCATGATGCAGAATCTGTGGTATACTGCAGTAATTATAAAATGAAAATACAGTCAGTGAAATAATTCTAAGATAGATGATTGGAGTTACAGAAAAATTTTCATACATATGTGGAACAGCAAGGAAAGCTTGTCTATCTCTATTTTATACTACATTCACATCTTACAAATAATAAAGATCACAAAATGCTCCCTTAAGCCAATATAATTTCCCCAGTTTTATTATTTCTTTTTTAACCCAATCTATAATTTCATGCCTGTGAATTCTTGCTTCTCAATGAATTAAATTTTAGAAAACTAAGCAAAAATTGAAAGATTATTTTTCCTTGGAGAGTTTTTATTAAAAAACATTGATTCATTTAACTTAAGCCTGTGAGAATATCTAATGCGTATGTCCTTCTAAAGCTTTTTTTTTTTTTTTAAGTTAATTTGATAAAAACATCTTTGCAGCAGAAACCAAGGTGAAGTTATTCATTACAGTGGGAGTTTTTGGCTACAATAACTGCAGCACAAAATTTGTTTAGAGAGATTCCATACTTGTGAACACATATGTAGCCCCAGCTGAAAGTCTTACCTTGTCTTCATTTTCCTCTGGGGAAGGTTCACAGAGAGACTCAGTTTGAGCTGAAGCTCTAGGTAACATTGTGGCTCCTTTGAAGTCAGCTCCAGTGCTGACTGGCAGGGGGGCTAGGATTTCAAGTGCTAAATTAAAATACTTTTCTTTAATTTCTTTATTTGGACTTGTTTTTGGGGTGATGCTTGAGGCATTTGTCTTCACATATAAAAGATACACTTACAGCCTTTTAATAGAACCTGAAAAAATAATTAATAAGCGCTATATAGGCACAACAGTGCTCTGCTTCTGACTGAGAAAATAGGAAAAATGGGCCTTTTTTGGTTTTAATTTTAAGAACTGTGCAAAAAGTAGACTCATAATGAAAATCTTTTTGTAACCATAACCGCAGTACAGCTTTAGCTGTGGCCTCACTTGTTCTGTTGTGTTTCCTCAGACAAAGCTCTAATAATTTTTGTTACTTTGGATGGAATATTTAGGTCCAGTTTTCAGGAGTATGCAGAGATCATCCACTATGGTAGTTTGTGTACAGAGTAACATGCTAAAATATATTCCCAGTTACAAATAAAAATACAGAACAAACCAACAATGCTCCATTTTCTGAAACAACAGTGAAAAAGAGAAAGAAATTCCACTTTTCTTCCACAGTGAATATAGTTACTGGAGCACTGTTGTGTTTTTTGTGTTTGTTGGTTTTTTTTGTTTGTTTTTGTTTTTAATTACTAACCCTTTATGTAAAAAAAAAAAAATAGGGAAAAAAAACAACAAACAAACAAGACAAATTCTGCACAATGACCTTGGAGTCCTACCACAGTTAACACTCTTACTGCAAATCAGAACCAGTTAAATACAACTTTAAATGAAGACTGCAAAGAAATTTACCACAAATATGGAACAAAAAAATATTCATTCCTACTAAAGATTCATGGTAGTAACCAAAAGTCAGATAAAGATATAACAAGCCCTTGTTTTCAGTTTGAACAATAAACTTACTTAGGTCTACCTGATTCCAAATATTCTTCACATCTATTCCAATACCAAGTTTCACAATAGAGCAATTCACAATTTAAGCCTTTTAACTGCATTGGAACACTGCACTTCCAGTAAGCAAATATGCTTTCCCTGAATATTTACAGTTAGGCTACAATGCTGCACTTATTTTATAAGGACAATACTTCTCATCTATTGCAATAGATTTCAAAATGAGTCAAAGCTTGAGAGTGTGATGCTGACCCTCCCAAGTACTCTCTAGAGAAGGCTTTTTTCTTTTTTTCTCTGATCTTGCACAAGCTGCTGCTTCAACAATATAGTTAAGGTAGCATGTGTGTGGGGAGAAAAGGAGAGGGTAAATCAGTTGAAGAGGTAAGAGCTATGAGAAAAGATTTAGCAAAGTCAAAAGAGCAGAGCAAGCAAAACAAGCCAATGCAAATTTGGAGCTCAGCCAGGAATGACTGGATTTCTGTAGCATGTGTGCAAGTCTAATATGACAGAAAGAAATAGCAAAACCTTAAAAAATCAGTAAAGAAGCTAGTGCAAGTGACTAGCATAGCCCAACAGATCTGTTAACCTTCTCAGTATTTTCAGATGCTGCATAGCCTGCATACGCTTGCATCAGTCTCTAGAGCCCATTTTCTATCTCCCTCCCACTCTCACTTAATTAGAGAGTTCACGCTACCCTGAAATCCCATAAGAACATGCCTTGGTGGCCAGCAGCAGAGTTCAAGAAGGATTTCATGGCTCATAACCGAAACTGAGAGCTCACAGTCAGCTTGGTCTCTCACTGGTAATTCTAAACCTCTGCTTTGTTGCACAAGTCTTTAACTAGCTAAACACTCTTTCCGTTGATGTCTGGGAAGGTATTTAACAAGTTTTGTCCAGGAGAAGATTAACTAGCCGTGATCTCTTTAGATCAAAAAGGAGGCAATTAATTGATGATATGATAAACATAAATTAGTTATTACCTGGAGTAGGTTTCCTTCATTACTAGGCAGATCAGCTCTGTTAGTTTCTGTACCATTTTGTTTGTTTGCTTACTAAAAAACCCCACAACAATAGTGCCTTCCACTTTCCCTTCTCCTTCAGTACTTCCAGTGCACTAAAGCTTTAGGGTACTAAGTGGACAGAGCTGCAAGGGAAATGTTTGTGTTACAATAAAATGAGAACAAAAGCTGAAGGTCTCAGGTAGGCTATTAGGTGATGCACATAAGCATCAGAAAGTAGAACAAGGCACCATGACATGGGTATAGTGACCGTTTTCTCTTTTTGCAGTACTGCATCCATCAGCCAGGGAGGGATTTTGCATGGAACAGCTTGCTGGGGACCCCTCTTGGTTTTCCTTTCTCAGTTCTCACTGGCAATGGAACAGGTTGCTGGGGTTCCATCTGGGTCCAGGGCTTAGTATTAGTATGCCACAGTAGAAAACCAGTGAGCCCACATCTTGGATACTACATACAATCAAAGATAGTACATAGCAGAAATAGAAATAACACAGGAAAGAGTAACAGAATTGATGTGAGACAGGTAGCATTTTGTATGAGGAGAGATAAGTTAGCCTAGGTCTCTTCAGGTGGTTTTGAATCCAAGGCTTGACCATTTTATTTTATGCTGTTACTTTGGAAATAACCTTCTCCATGCCATTTTTGATTGTATAGCCTTTCATGATTCATTTCCTTAAATTACAGCACTCATTGTGACAACCTTGTGAACATCAAAAGTAGAAACTGACTGATCAATGAACCCTTGCAGTGGAAGAAGGCTCTGAGGAGATAGTCAAGGGTTTTGTGCTTATGAAGCTCATGATGGGATATGGGGAGTGTCTGTTCACTCCCGATGCAATGGAAGGAGAACATACCTCAAGACAGAGGGGTTCAAAGCTCTAAGCTACATCAGCTGTATTCTAAGCCATCCAGACTGGTGAGGTGCAGGTCAATACATGGCTCAGCCTAACACAGACTAGAGAAAGTGAACAACTAAAAAACAGAATTTAAAAGAGGGCAAAGGGCTTCAGCTTGTTTGAACCCAGGTACTCCTTCCCTGGGATCCAGCTGTGCACTGCAATTGTTACACACTGTAAAGTGTACTTACATTTTGATCTACAGGCACTGCTGTATCACTGTGTAAAATCAAAATCCCATGTCATGTCAGATAATGTCAAATAAGTTAATCTGATACTAAACATCAAACCCTTCATGTGTGGAATATAAAAAGTAACCTGCTCAGAAAGAAGTGGACTCTTGACATTAATGCAGTCCAAATTGGCTAGCTCACTTTATGGAAGAGAAAAAAAAAAAGCCTTTAAGGACTATTAAACACCATTATTCAGTACAATCTTTGATCTGAGATTCCCTAGCCTACATGTGAGGGGAAACACCATCTTATAACAGTTCTTCTCTGAACTGCTGGCTAGTAAAAAACAAGCTGGCCCTTTAGCCTGACTCATTGGTACACTGATTTTCGCATGTGATAATTCAGAAGCTCTAAAGTAAGCATCTCTGTTCCATTTGTTTGTTTATTGGGGATGCAGGGACACAGGGGGTTGACAGTGAAATCTGGTCATTTGATCTCAGTCTTCATCTTCTGTATCTAAGTCAGTTTTTGATACAATACAATACAACGCTTACAGCTTGTAGCTTATGACTACTCAATCTATTTCGTAAGTGTAGTAAGAGTTCTCTTCAAAGTCTCAGCAGAGTCTAAGAAAAATGTCAATTATGATCTTCTTAATATGCTCATTTACTAATGTGTTTGTAAAAATGTCAACAGATAAAGAAAGGAAAGCTTTTCTTTTTCACACAGACTTTTCTGCTTAGACTTGTCATGTCACAGTCTCCCAAGTCTTCCCTTTAACTAATAGACTAGGCTGAAGTATATGGTTTTGAGGACAGAAGTCCCCTGGTTCAAACACAAACGTATGTAAAATATGGATCTGTGTCACTCTCCAATCCCCTAAGAAAACCTGCATATTTTTAACAATCTTTCATTAATTTTATACTCTAGTTCTCAAAGCAGACTTGAGTATGTCCTATTTGCTTTTTTTAAAAGCACAAAGAGTCCCAGAACATCTCCAATTGCTCAGTCTTTATTTCCAAAAGCAGGAGGTATTTCCTTCACAATCCAATCTCCAGTGTCAGTGAATCCCATATAGAGTTCATTTCGCTGCATATCACTGTCTGTAGCTCCCTTGATTTCCTGTTTCTACATAATCAACTTATTTCTTACTTAGATATAAAATAAACTTTTTCATATGAATTATCTATGTACAATGATAGATCTTTTAATGTTTCTAAATGACTCTCAATTAGGCCTAAATGACAACATGAGGAATTTATTTTCTACTGTCATTTAGAAGTTAATCTGATTGGTTTCACTTCTGGGGACAGATATACAAGATACAAGAACACAGCTAAAAAGAGTTTATTTGTTTCTGTGTCAGATAATTTTTATACTGTAAATGTCAAACACTCTCTGATATTAGAATTACTGTACTTTTGATTAAAAATTAAATTTAAAATTATTAAAATCTAAACCACTTGAAGATTAAACTAGACAGAAAACAAATGAAATTCCACCTTACTTTGTGACAGTTGATAAATTTACTTTAAATGAATTAGTGCATATGCTCATAACAATCCTTTTAAAAAAATAATCTTCTGAGTTCCTGGGAAATTAAGGTGAACAAACTTACTTTCTATGTTTTCACAAAGAATTATGAAACAAAATACTTCCTACTTATGTCTACAGACTCAAAACTTCAAGTTAAAGCCTGCCATAATCAAGAAGCAGAACATTTGACAAATTCCATTTGCTATTTCTCCTCTTTTTCTTTTTTTTTTAAACCTCTTGTCACTCTGCAATTTATCATGCTAAAAGCTCTGATCCCTAGTGTTGAACAGACATGAATTTCCTAAATGCCTGAAACTTATGGGCAAGTGTTTCCTTTTAGAGCTGTATGTAAATGCAATGTTAAATTTTATTTTCGTAATCTCTTTAATCAGAAACAAGGGAATTAGCCAGCTGTTTGGAACTCATGTTAAGATGTAATTAAGCATCTGATTGAATATCCGTGCATATCAAACAGCAAAGGCTAGTGTTTGCACACAAGACAGATCGCTTTCATTAAAATAAAAATCTTCTCACCAAATGACAACAGAAAGGGTTTACTCCAATGCTTTCTCTCTGAGACATCCCTCCACTAGAAAGCACACATCAGAATGGCAAGAAAAATTGCTTTATGTGTCAATCATACCAACCGGATTCCTTACTGAGTGACACCTAGCTTTCCCTTACATCTGTACTGCATGCTACTGCAATACACTAAGGGATTGCCTGTCGTGCAGGCTTCACAGAGAAAAGAAAAAAAAAAAAATCCCATAAACTATCAATTACTCCAGTGTGGAAATAAGATTTACTGCCACCTGCCCTTGCCTTATTTTTATTTGGTGGGGAGCAGTTTTTGGTTTTCAATTGCTAGTGAAAAACATTTAAAAGTGTGATTGCTGAGGGTTATGTATATGTAACCCATACAGCAAGGATTATTCTACTGGGTAAAGCAAAACCCAAATTTTCTCCTTTTCATGGGATATTGTACCAAGATGAATGTGAAGAAAAAAGAAAAAAGTATTCTTGTTTTTAATACTAACAGATGAGTGCAACAGTGAACCAAATATACAACACAGTTTTAAGATGTAGAATGAAGCTAGGTAAACAAATCATTAGGGAAAACTGCTACCTTAAGAAATTTAATCTCAAGAGAAGTAGGAGCAACTACACAAAAGAAAGTGCTCTTTCTAGAAAACAAGCCAAACCATAATAAGCACCAAGAGAGAAGATATTGTCCACTACAACAACCTTGAGTATTCTCCACAGTAAGACACTAGCAGCAAATGGCACTTACTGAGAGAAGCACCAGCTGGATTAGAAAATTGGACTGCATGTACGATTTCCCAAAGCAAACTCTACCTCCTCTAGAATAAACGATACTGCAATGCGATGTACACTTCAAAATTATATAGCCCTGTGTCTTCAAATATACACATAGAAGTAAGTACACTAGATATATGCATGCATTTTCTCATACTGCAGACATTTTTAGTATTGCTTTTTTTCTAAATCCAAAGCATAACATTGATACAGTTATCTAGAAAGATGTTTCTCATGACCAAGACTCTACCACTCTTAGCACATTCAGCTTTGTCAATCAGAATTCTACTCATAACATGGCTCTGATTGCAGAGAATCCATAGCTTCATTTAGGGTTATTAAACTTGGTGTGTTTTGTAAGTAACAGAATAAACCTTTTTATGTCTTTACTTTCTCCATTTATGTTTCTTGTTTTTTCCCTGCATCACAGATTTTCTACTGAAGGGTTTAGAAACTAGTGTTCTAGATGCTAGCAAATGATGACTGAATAGTATTCTTCATGGTAAAATTAATCCTAAACCACTTACAATTGTTACTTCATAGAATCATAGAATCATAGAATGGTTTGGATTAGAAGGGATCTTAAAGATCATAGAATTACACAATGTCTTGGGTTGGAAGGGACCTCTAAAGGTCATCTAATCTAACCCCACCACAATAAGCAAGGAGATCTCCAACTAGAACAGACTGCTCAGAGCCCCATCAAGCCTGACCGTGAATGTCTCTAGGGATGGGGCCTCCACCACTTCTCTAGGCAACCCGTTCCAGTGATCCACCACCCTCATATTAAAGAACTTCTTTCTAATATCCTTGCTGAAGTCGAGGCAGACCACATGCACAGCCTTCCCCTCATCCAGCAGGCGGGTCACCCAGTCATAGAAGGAAATGAGATTAGTGAGGCAGGACCATCGTTTCCTAAACATATACTGGCTGGACCTGATCCTCTGATTGTCTTCTACATACTGCTTGATGGCACTCAGCATGATCGGTTCCATAATCTTGCCAGGCACTGAGGTCAGGCCGACAGGCCTATAGTTTCCTGGATCCTCCTTCTGGCCCTTCTTGTGAATGGGCGTCACACTGGCCAACCTCCAGTCATCTGGGACCTTCCCAGTCATCCAGGACTGGTGATAAATGATTGAGAGTGGCTCATCCAGTTCATCCGCCAGCTCCCTCAGCACCCTAGGATGATCCCTATCCAGACCCATGGACTTGTTGGGATCTAAGTGGCACAGCAGGTCCCTAACTACTTCCTCCTGGATTACAGGAGGGGGATTCTGCTCCCCATCCCTGTCTACCAACTCAGGAGCCCAGTTGTCCTGAGGGTAGCTATTATTTTTGTTAAAGACTGAGGCAAAGAAAGTGTTAAGTACCTCAGCCTTGTCCTCTGTTACTGAGTTCCCCCCCTCATCCAATAAGGAATGAAGATTTTCCCTGACCTTCCTTTTGTTCTTAATGTATTTATAAAAGCATTTTTTATTATCCTTTACAGAGATGGCCAGATTAAGTTCTAGCTGAGCTTTTGCACCTCTAATTCTCTTCCTACGTGTCCTTACAATATCCTTGAATACTTCCTGATTCATCTGCTCCTTTTTCCAAAGTTGATACATTCTTTTTATTTCTGAGATCTTGTAATAGTTTTGTGCTCAACCAGGCCTGTCTTCTTCCCAAGTGAGGTCTCACCAAGGTGGAGTAGAGGGGCAGAATAACCTCTCTCTATCTGCTGGCCACACTGGCCTTCTGGGCTGCAACTGCACATTGGTGGCTCATGTCCAGCTTTTGATCCACTAGTACCCCCAGGTCCTTTTCCACAGGGCTGCTTTCTGGCATGTCTTCCCCCAGCCTGTATTCATATCACTGGTTGTCCCAGCCCAGGTGCAGGACCCTGCACTTGGCCTTGTTGAACCTCATGAGATTCACCTGGGCCCACTTCTCCAGCTTGTCCAGGTCCCTCTGGGTGGTATCCTGTCCCTCTGGCATATCGACTGCACCACCAGACTGATGTCACTGGCAAACTTGTTGAGGGTGCTCTCAATGCCACTGTCATTATCGTTAATGAAGATACTAAACAATACTGGTTCCAGTATGGACCCTTAAGGGACACCACTTGTCACCATTTTCCAAATGGGCATTGAGCCATTGACCACTACACTCTGGCTGTGACCATCCAGCCAATTCCTTATCCATTGAACAGTCCATCCATCAAACCCATACCTCTCCAACTTAGAGAAGAGGATGTTGTGTGAGTGTGTCAAAGGCCTTACAGAAGTCCAGATAGATGACATCCATAGGTCTTCCCTTGTCCACTGATGCAGTCACTCCATTGTAGAAAGCTACTAGGTTGGTCTGGCAGGATTTGCCCCTAGTAAAGCTATGCTGGCTGTCCTGAATCACCTGCCTGCCCTCCATGTGCCTTAGCACGTATTCCAGGAGGATCTGTTCCACGATCTTCCCAGGCTGACAGGTCGGTAATTCCCAGGGTCCTCCTTTCTACCCTTTTTAAAAATGGGCGTAATGTTCCCTTTCTTCCAGTCACCAGGGACTGCACCTGACTGCCACTTTTCAAATATCATGGAGAGTGGCTTGGCAACTACATCAGCCAATTCCTTCAGGACTCTGGGATGCATCTCATCAGATCCCATGGACTTGTGTATGCTCAGGTTCCTCAGATGGTCACAAACCTTTTCTTCACTTATGATGGGAGGGACTTTTTCTCCCTCGTCTCTGTCCTGTGGGCCATCAAATTGCGAACTGTGAGGAAAGGAGTTGCCAGTGAAGACTGAGCAAAAAAGTTGTTGAGAATCTCAGCCTTCTCCTTGTTTTTGTTATTAGTTCACCACTGTTGCTTATTAAGAGGGATAGCTTTCTTTAACCTTGCTTTTCTGGTTTACATACCCGTAGAAGCCCTTCTTGGTTTTCTTTACATCCTTTGCCAAGTTCAGCTCCAGCTGCACCTTGGCCTTCCTGACCTCGTCCCTACACAACCAGGCAATACTCTTCCCATGATACCTGTCCCCACTACCACTACCTGTGTAGTTCCATCTTGCCTTTTAGTTTGACCAGCAGGTTTTGACTCAGCCATGCTGGTCTCCTGCCTTCCTTGCCCAATTTCCTGCACCTGGGGATTGAGGTCTCTTGCAGTCTATGGAAAGCATCCTTAAAGATCTGACAGCTCTGTTCTGCTCCCTTAACCCTGAGGGCCTTTTCCCATGGGGTCCTACTTACTAACTCCTTGAAGAGCTGGAATTTTGCTTTCCTAAAATTTAGAGTTGTGACTATGCCTTTCATCTGCCTCTTAACCCTTAGGACAGTGAACTGCACCAGTGCATGATCACTGCAGCCCGGGCTGCCTTCAACTTTGACATCCCTGATGAGTTCACTTGCATTTGTGACCACCAGGTCCTATAATGCATCCCCTCAGGTAGAGCTGTCGATTTCTTGTCTTAAGAAGTTGTCAAGGCACTCCAGGAGTCTCTTGGATTGCCTACAACTTGCCATGCTACTTTTCCAGCAGATGTCAGGGTGGTTGAAATCCCCCAGCAGGATGAGAGACTGTGACCATGATGTCTCCTGGAGCTGGAGTAAGAAGGTGTCATTGACAGGCTTCACTTGATTGTACAGCCTGTAGTAGAATCCAACCACAAGACTCCATTTGTTATCCCTATCACTAATTCCTATCCATAAGCTTTTGACCTGCATATGGCTATTCTTTAGGGACAACTTTTCACAGTCTATCAATTTCTTTACATAGCAGGCAACACCTCCACTCCTTCTTCCTCTCCTGTCCCTTCTGAACAGCTTGTAGCCATCGATAGCCACACTTCAGTCATAGGATTAATCCCACCAAGTTTCCATAATTGCCACTATGTCGTAGCTTTCCTGTAGTAGCTTCTAACTCTTCCTGTTTGTCGCCCATGCTGCATTCATTGGTGTAGAGGCACTTCAGCTGGGCTTCCAGCCATGTCACCTTCTTAAAGGAACACTCCTTTATTCCCCCAAGGTGTTTAAGATGTTATCCTGCTGTCTTCTATTACCTTGGGAGCCCCTGGCTCACCTCAGTAGGACTTTGCCTGCGCTGCAGTGTCCACAGCATGTCTCAGGGCAACAAGTTGAAGGCCCTTACTATTACCACGTCCTTCCAACCCTGGTGTGTCTTCCTGTTGTTTGTTACAGACAATCTTGATGTTATTATCACCCTTCCCCTTAACATCTGATTTAAAGCTCTTTCTATCAGCCCAGCCATCTCTTACGCAAAGACCCTCTTCCCCCTTTGAGAAAGGTGTAACCCATTTGATGCCAGCATTCCTGGTGCCATGTAGGCCACCCCATTATCAAAAAACCCACAGTTGTGCTGGTGACAACAGCCACAGAGCCATGTGTTGATAGATTGGATCCTCCTGTTCCTTCCAATGTTTCTGCTTTCAACTGGAAGGAGATCATCTACTTCCAAGTCCTTTGCATGGGCAGGGACACCTCGCACTAAACCAGGTTGCTCTGGTTGTTAAACTACTGCTAGCTTTAGCATTTAGACTTTTTCCTGTCTCTTTCTTCTTCCCTAGAACAACATTAAGAGAAATTCTCTTGCCTAAAATAATCTACAAAGAAAACTGAAGTTACACTCTCACAGCTACTCTGTAGCACCATACAGCATACATAGCTCTGCATGTAGAATACATCATAGGAGATAGGATTTACTTTCTGCAAACTGCTACTTTTTTACAGTATTTATACATTATTCTAAACCAGCAACTACTATCACAGAAGAGACCTTACTTGGTCAGTTTGGAGGAGGAATTCTTCAAAAATTAACTACTTTTTAAAACTTATAACTTTGACTAAAACTTTTGTTAAGATTTGATCCATGTGAAGAGAGTTTTTAAAAAGCTTCATATATATATTGCCCTCCACACCTTTACCTTGATAAAACTAGATTAAAAAATGAGAGTGAGTGAGTCAGTTCCTTTCCTGAGATTTGGTTAGGGCTGTATTTAGCTTAGATCTTTATAATCTTTACTCTCAGATTGATTCCACAAATGACTCCTGCTCTTCAGATGCTTTATGCAACACTAAAAACTTATTTCTTGTGGTGGAGCAAGGTGCAGTTGAGAACTGTTGCATTGAAGAGCAAGAAGAAAACTGGCCAACTGCTATAAAATGAGACAGCTGATACCGCACAGTATTTCATTATAGCTTTAAATCCTCAGGTTCTGGAGTCACATTCTGTGAAGCTCTCAACCTTTATAAATTTGTGTGAAGAGACCAAAAAAAAAATAAATATGAAGCTCAAACGCAAAAAATCCAAAGCAATGAAAAGAAAAAGAAATTACATTTTTCTCAGCCTGTCTCACGATTTTTTGAAAGCTTTGGTTAGACAGTGTTGCATGCATATATTTTCTGCTTTAACTACTTCTATTAATAATAAGTTTTATTAGTTTCCAAGTGAAGAGCAAAAAACAAATCAAAGATAATTTCTGATTCATACATGCTTCAAGTTAGATAAGGAAGCCTCAGGCAGCCCATATTGGTTCTAATGATTCCATAAAGTATGACTGAAGCTAAAGGTCTGCAAATATTTCCTGAATTCTCAGTCCCTGTTCCCTCATTTATATGGTTGTTTGTCCCTTAATAGTTTTTCCAAGCCAAAATAAAAGGAAACTCCCTTTTCTTAGAAGACCTTAAAACTCAATTTAAGTATTTGTCCACAGATGAGTACAACTATGAAATTTGCCACTGTATTTGAAATTCATTGTTCTTTTTATGGTGCTATGGGTTGGAAATGAAACTGTCTTAATAGTCACAGATACTAAAAATTGAGCTTTTTTAGTAATTTTGTTTGTTTGGGTTTTGTTGTGTTAAATAGAGCCAATTTTACTTTTTTTGGTGTAGTAGACCACATTTCCTTGTGCAATGGCATCATACACATTTCAGCCATACTTCACCTGGGGGAGCTCAAGTACTTGTTGCCTTGGCAACACCCTGCTTAATGTGTTTCATTTTGTCTCTCTTCTGCTTTTGTGAGTATGAACTTAAAAAAAAAAGAGGACAAAGCAATATATCACACCTTTTTCTAACCAAAATGCTATGAAAGTAAATGCTGATAATACCATCATAGAAGTGCCCATTTCCTAGACAAAGCATGAAAACAATATACATTCTAGAAAAAAGACCACCTCTTCTCTCAGAACTGAACTCAGATGTTCAGTGTTTTTAGCTGACTGACAGCACCAGATGCTGTTTCCTTTAGTGGGTAAGTATCTTTTTTCCCTTTATGGAAGAAAGAAGCATTATTAATTTTATAATATTTACATAACTGTGTACATACATGTATATTGTATTTTAATATATGTTAAAATAATTTATTCAAGTAAGTGCTTTCATATTTTACAGATGTGTCAGCATCTTCAACGTGATCATTGACAACCTTCAGAATGCAGTCTGCTTAACTGACACACTTTTTAGTAATGAATAGGGCCAACAAGCACTGTCTATCTGCACTAACAGACAGACATATACTTATTCATACACAATTTATGTGTGCATGCATACATATATATCCATGCATATAGATCTAAAATAAATTAAAATTAGGTGAAGAGTGTAAATACTACTAGCAGAGCTTAATACAGTGCTTGAGGAGTAACTCGTGTTGACATGTAGCTAGCTGCTAACTGGCCTGTCTTGTTTTGTTGTTATCAGTCACTGGCAAGGGAAGTGCATCTTTAAACTTCATGAACAGCCACAAGCAGGCACAGCGTACTCCCATCCATCAAAACTACCAAGAATGCATAGTAAGTCTTCACATTTCCTGAAATTACTGTGTGAGGGGTATTTTAGCATCCATGTGATAAGCATAATGCCAAGTATCTGGCTTGATAATGAGCATATTCTTAAAGTATGAGGATTACAAAAGGACCTTTTGTTTCCTTGCCAATGGAAAAAGTATAAAATGTAACATTTAAAACTACTTTTGCACTGGTATAGATAACCCGAAAGAATGACTAAGAAGAATGAGCCTTTTAATCGTAAAAGGTAATGATACGTTTTGCATATATATGAATATGATAAAGAAAAAATAGTTCATAACTTTATTAAATAGTGAGGAATATATTTGTACTAAGATTATCATTGGGTATAAAATGAAAGCATATTCAGACATATAGGTAATCTCATTAAACTCCTCTTTAAGTAAAAACACAGTATCTTAGGATCTTGTTGTATTATCAAGAAGCATGTCAAGATAATACTTTCTGCTTTCTCCTTAGCTGAAGTGCTCCTTGAGCTCTTCATAGTCAAGATACCAGATTTCAATTCAACACTTCCCCATTTTTTAAGTCTGCAATGCTCTTCTTATATTTAGAAAATACAGCGAAAAACACCACACTTGACACTGCACATCTAGGCCTCAGAACTAGAGAAATACTACAAGTTACAGTTTGTACCTGTAAAGAAGCACAAAACTGGACATAACTTTATGACTACAGACATTCCTTATATGGCAGTAAGTTGTTCATACTCCTGAATAATTTCCTGCAGAGTCCACTTTACAGATAAATCTGAACCATTATGTACTAAAATAAGCAGTTTTCTGTTTTTCCCTTGTTTTAGAAACTTGAAGGCATGAACAAAGTACAGAGGTAAGAGCAGTTCTGTGGTCAAACTTGCCAAAAGAAATGGATTTGAGCTTGTCTTATGTTGGTACAGACAAGATATTTAATGCTAAATTCTTACTAGTGATCTTTGTCCTTTGCTCTTACTCAAGCCTACTCAAGCAGTTGTGTAACAAACACCTGAATCCCAAAACCATTGTCTCACAGCTGCAACTGAAAACAATGAGATCTGTGCTCTGAATGCTTCAAAAGCTACAAAAACTACGTCCAAAGTATCCCTAGTGGAAGACAGGAAGTAGCTACTTCGGATCTAATCTTCTCTGCATTTCAGATCTTTATTTACAAAGCAGGATTAACAACAGCTTTTTACCTTGCTGGTGTAATGTGAACATAAGTTCAATAGTACTTCTAAATCACTCCGATACTTTTGGAATGATGGAACTGGAAGAAACTGTTGAATGAGCACAACCAATTGTTCTAACCGCCCTTCAATCTGACATGTTTCTAACCTTTATAATAGCTATTGGTTTTATATGAGTATTTCAGAAAGAGCAGTCGATGGCATGGATCAGATTTTATCTGTGCATGTGGATTGTCACTTATGGGTAGCTAAGTTAAAAACTAATTTTAAAGATGAGTCTGAACAAATTTTTAAAAAAAGTGTTTCTGTCCCAGTGTTAGGTATTTTATATAAAATGAACAGAGCAATAAAACTACTTGACAAGCACCTAAGAGGTTTTATTAATTTTAACTATTGCACTTATCTTGCTGTATGCAATAGAATTTACTTCTGCAATATTCACACAATATTTATTTGAGTCTAGTTGACTAAAACTGGGTGAAAGAAGAAGCTCTAAGTGATGACTTGAATGTTTTATCTTCTATTTAAAATATGAGAGATATTATGATCTTGCTTTTAAATATAACTGTTGTTTTATGTGGAGACCTTCCAGGCTACGGCTTTTCCCAGCTACAGCTGCAGTGAATGTTGTGTATGCTTTGTTGAAAATTGTGATCTACTTTTTAAACACTCAAAACATCATCTGATTCAGATGATCTTGATTAAAAATAATGATATAAGTATTCCATCTTCTGCAACAAAACTTATTTTTCCTTGTTTCTGTTTCTTTGGTTTTATCTTAGAGTTACAAAAGCAATATTAAGTTAAATGCAAACTTAACAAAATTATACTTGTATCTATTGCTCCTGCTCCTGCATGTTTCCGTTTGGGGTCAGTTTCTCTATTGGTCTTTGAAAAAGTTCTTACAATTCAAGACTGCGCTTAACACATACTCTCACTCACTCACACAGGCATATACACATGTGCACACAGAAAGGTGAAAAACTTCTGGCAGCAAGCAAAAGGAGTAACTTTGCTAAAAAGGAACACTGTATTTTAGCTCTGCAAAGTTACGAATATTTTTCAACCAATTGGACCCAAACCTAGTTAATAGGATTCATATTGCCCCTACAGGAACTAATAAAGCAACACTGATCTTTAACTGGAACGTTGATCATCCATTTATGTCCTCATCATAAAACAGTGGAAACTGACACAAAACTATTCACTATATAGAGCTTGTTGGTAGCTTCTGGTCATGTAGCCAGTAATAGCAGGCTTCTTCCATCAGCAAACTATCTGGCAGTAAACTGGACATATAGTGTCTTTAATGTTGACTTATGAGGACTGACAGTTAAACATCCTGTTACTCAGGGTTGACCATATACCCTTAAATGCATAAACTGAAAGGAAGATAGAAGACACAGAACAGCATATTTTCTAGAATGCATCACACTAAAACATTTCATCTCTGCTATTAAAGACATGATACAAGTGTCATAAAAAAGTTGCTCATAAGTTTAAGCTGTCACTAAATTGATTAATGATTAAGAGGAGGTGAACAGTTCAGCAAAGTTAAGTCTGAATCTAATACATGTCAAGGCACTAGAATTTGCTGAACAAAAAACGATCTTGTTTTTATTAGGTAGGTTCAGATTTCATGGGATGAACCATTCACCCAGACATAGTCATAATTCAAGGGAACTATAAGCAACAACAAAATGTCTTTTCTACTTGGGCATTTTATATATAAATGGCCAAACATAATATGAGTCAAATTCTACCCTTCCTATTAAGAAATACAATGCTTGAAAATAGAATACAAAAAAATAAAAAAATAAAAAATTACTGTACTCTCATCAGAGTAGAAGTAGCCCTCTAGCGTGATGCTGCAGAGCTTCCCAATTAATCATCTTAAGGAAACAGATAATGCAAATAAGGTGCTTTTTTTGAAGATAACGAGTGAAACGGATAATATTCAAAAGTACAAGAACCGTATCCACAGAGCTCTATGCCTAATTCACAATAACCTTAGGTTTCTTTACTTATGGACCACTGGGCCTGCAAGTTTCCCTCCTGGCATATTTTTGGGTATGAAGAAACATATGGCCCAAGGAGGGAATTTGCCCATCTCTTACCTCATGTCTCTATCTCTAAGTAAGGCACATGAAATACTCAGGATCTAATGAATGTATGTTTAAAGGACAATTTGCAGTTTCTAAAAAGATGTTTTTAATCACTCATCATTAACTACAGTTATCATATTAATCTGTAATAGTGTGAACTAGCAAGGATATGGAGCATGGCCAAGAATACTGGTAGAAGAAAAGAAAGAGTAATGAAAAGTAAGAAATAAAATGTTCAATAGAAAACCAACAGAACTAAATTATACGATAAGAAGCAAAGTAAAAATCTGATAATTAAATTGCTTAAATATTCTCAAAGTTAATTCTGAAAATTTGCAACGTAAAAAGTATGAAATAATGAAAATCTATTTCAATTTCTATTTCTATTATCTCAGAACTTGTTAATAATTTGTCAGTCATTGCCAATTCTGTGGACACTTGAAATTTTTAATAATTAATAAAGTGCAATAATTGTTAATTAAATTGTTTAATAATGAATTGACTTATCAAGGAAGGATCTGTGCCTCTTAGGATGCATTTGAAGCACCTGTAGTCTTCAGGATACTCTTGTCTCCTAAGACTGGTGAAGCATATTCCTTTATTTATGAGATTATTTGTTTAAAGGTAGGCATTGTAGGCATTAATTAGAATCATTATGGTAGATACTATACAAGCATAGCCTTATGAGGAGTGTCTAAGGGAACTGGGGTTCCTTTGCCTGGAGAAAAGGAGGCTGAGGGGAGACCTTATCACTCTCTACAACTACGTAAAAGGAGGTTGTAGCCAAGTGGGAGTTGGTCTCTTCTCCCTAGTAACAAGCAACAGAAAAAGAGGAAACAGTCTCAAGCTGCACTAGGGGAAGTTAGACTAGATATTAGAAGAAACTTCTTCACTGAAAGGGTTATCCAAACACTGGAATAGGCTGCCCAGGGAGGCGGTTGAAACACCGTCCCAGGAGGTATTTAAAAGACATACAGAACACAGTTTAAGGACTGGATTTGCTAGAGTTAGGTTAACAGTTGGCAGAGTTAGCTTATGGTTGGACTCGATGATCTTAAAGGTATTTTCCAACCAGAACAATTCTGTGATTCAGTGATATAAAAATCTTATGTGATCCACGTCTGAAATCTGACATTCCAAATGAAAGGATTACAAAACAAACAAGGAGAAAATTAAGACATTCAAAGAGTTCAAGAAGAAATTCCTTTGCTTACAAAACCATATACATAAATAATATATTCTTTACCCTTTAATATATTTTCAAAGGCTAGCTTCTGTTCTACTTTTCATTGGTTTCTCACTAATATAACCACTGAAATAGATTCTGATGCAAGATAATGTTTACAGTAAAAAATAACCACCCTCTATCTGCAGGTACTTCAGAAACTTTCTGAAGTGCAGGTTTCAGTAGATCTGTCTTATGCGGGAAGCATATGCCCTGCAGCTTTAATACAAAACATCATCAAAAGTGACTCTCTATTCATTATACCTAAGCCTTATACAAATATAAATGTACTTACAATTTGAGAATCAGGTCAGTCTATTAGCCAGGACACACATACAGATGCGCATCCCGTGATATTTAAGGACATTAAATAAATTCCAATAACCAAGTTAAATTAACATGCAGAAATTATGCATGAATATCTGAAAGTACTTTAAACATGATTAATGAAGCCTGGAAGATAATTAAATTAGGAAACCAGTATCATTAAACAAATATAATTCTGTGTAAAAGAACAAAATTCAACAAAAAAAAGGAAAAAAAATGGATGAAGAACTAAAGATAAAAATCCTACTCAATTACAGTCTATGGCCCTCATCCAGCAAACCACTTAGAGCATAAGTTCAGTTTTATCAAAGTGAACAGACCTCATCAGTCTAAAGATAAGCATCTGCCTAAGGCATTTCCTAGACTGGGGCCTATGGATTCTGTGCAACTACATTGAAACACAACACATTTGCCTCACAATAATTACATATTTAACTAGTAATTAAAATACTATCTGTCAAAACAAAGTACTCTAAAAGGCTTCAGTTAAATGTAACTGCTTATGTTTCAATTTCTGTTACATGAAGAATGACCTGGAAAAATTTCCAGGAAGCTAAATACAAGATCTCTGATCTCTAATCATAGAAAGAGAGAGTGCATTTTGCAACTTTATTTTAATAATTTTGTCTCTTAGAAGTATATATAACTATTGGAAAAAAACCCACAATTTTCCATGACGGTTGAATCAAATTTAAACATAACCACTCTGTCAGCATTTACCTTTTGCTTCAGCTGTTTAGAACACAAAAAATCTCCTAAGGAAAGCCCCAAAGTCTTCTATGATAGTTATAAGATCAGTAGCAATGGCTATGGATGAAGACAGGCTATGAAAATTGGGGCCTAGAGAAGAGAAGGCTCCAGGGAGGCCTTATAGTGGCCTTCCAGCATTTGAAGGTGGGGAGGGGCTTTTCATCAGAGGAGATAGTGATAGGACAAGGGGAAATGCTTTTAAACTGAGAGAGGGGAGATTTAGGTTAGATATTAGGAAGAAATTCTTCCCTATAAGGGTGGTGAGGAACTGGAATGGGTTGCCCAGGGAGGCTGTTGATGCCCCATCTCTGGAGGTTTTTAAGGCCAGGTAGGATGAGGTTCTGTGCAAGCTGGTCTAGTGGTAGGGTTCCCTCCTTATGGTGGGGGGTTTAGAACTTGATGATGTTTGAGGCCCCTTCCAGCCTTAATGATTCCATGATTCTATGGATATCAGTAGAGACCACAAGATACAGCTTAGAGAACAAATACCACCTTTAGGAGTAGGCATATCTGGATGCAATAGCTGATGATCTCTTCACCACTGATTCACAAATCAGTGATACTTTTTAGACATGGCTTCAATAAGAAAAAACAAAACATGGTATTGTAAAAATAAGCTTGATCAATTAATTGTATGCTGATGAACTGTGGAGATAGGAAACTAATATAAAATGCACCTGTAAACAAATGCTTAGGAATAATGAACTCATTTGAGAAAAAAGTGTAATAGGAAACCCAAAGACCAGGCTGTGCTAATGCTCTGGAACATCTAGGATACAGCCAAAAAAGAAAAAAACACCATCCATTTTCCAGCTAAGAAGGAAACCTATAGGCAGTACCAGCAGAACAATAGCAGGTATCTGTTCTCATAATAATTTAGGGCATAAAAACTCAGAAAAACTAAGAAATCATGAATGTATTTTAAAGTATTTTAGTGCTTTCCAATAGCATGGGATAATACAATGTAATACTATGTAGTTTGCCTTTTGGCAAACAGATAAGGGTAGATGTCAGCTAGGGACTTGGTGACTCAGCATTTGATTAATTTAGGAGAAGCCCGTGGTGGTGATTGTCTTCTCTTCTTCTAACAGTCCAATATCTAAAACAGGAAAAGTCCCTACATGTTTCAGTTCCTTCTGTGTTCGAGCCGTTTCAACACCTAAGATTTTATCTCAGGGAAGTAACAAACATTTGAAGAACTAATGTTGGTAAGAAAAGCTATGGACTGGACATGCTCTCAGTTCGACCCTTTTAAAAAGGAGCAGGGCTAAAGTCCAAAGATTGGAAAGATGTCTTTACCAGATGAGACAAGTGCCTTCTAAACAAAGGTATTGTCACCTGAACTCCAGAACACAGACATTTTCACTCTATTGCATGCAGGGAGACATTCAAAGATGTAATGGAGATTCTTCTGCTTTGCGTGGTATCAAGTATAGTTTTTACACAGCCATAATTTAAGAGTCTAGAGAAACATTTGCTATTTTGTCATTTTTCAACTCATTAAGTGTTTGAACAATAAAATGTGATCACAGAAAATACACAAAACATTATTAATCAAAAAAAACCCTACTCATATGGAAGAAAACTGTACACATGGCTCAGGTGAATTTGTCAGACATAGTTTAAGTAGCTGAGAGTTAAATCTTGTATATGCATACTATTAACAATTATTCTACTTTTCCGTTAATTTTTTGATAATTCAGAATTTTATGTACATATTAATTTTGTCAACCTGTAAAAATCCTTGATGGGTAGGCCTAGGCAAAGAGCTTAATGGAACTTGGATGTAACAGCTCCCTCTTTCCAGATGGTGGCCAAGACAGGATGTAATACTGTCATGATGCAATCCCAGAAGATGTATATAATCAGAAGCTGCCAATTCCTGCATGACAGAAACCCCCACTTGGTTATATGCAGTTCTATTTGAGATTCCCTGCTGTGAAAGTACTGTTTGTCTACACAGCCAATATTCAGTTGATAAATTTGGAAAGCACTTGGGATAGGGTGTGATTAGCACTCTACCACTCAATTAATGCATATTTCTTTCTAGTCTAAAAAAAATTCTCCCTACAGCAATGCCAAGAAATAAATATGTGGTCCCACCTGTGAAATCAAGCATATATCTATTATTCTCAACTTCAGTAATTTTAACAATTCTATTATTTTATGTATCAGATAAACATTTTTCCTTTTTAAGAACCAGAAAAACACTTCTGGTTCTGAAACACTGGTATTTCAATGAGTTCCTATTAATACAGCATCTAACAAGATTTTAATATTTATTTCAACAATGAAAAATATTTTAAAATTCGAGTGAGCATAGCTTTCAAATAAAAGCCACCACAGTCACTTTGTCTCAGGTTCCCCCAGCTGGGTTTTGAAATCATTTTAGCCTATTTAGTCATAACTGAGGAAAAAAAATAGTACTTCAAATAAACAAATAGAAACGTGGCTTTGTAAAATGTTTCTTTCTTTCCTGTTGTAAGTCAGAAAGAGACTAATTCAGCAGGTGTGAAATTCCAGTTTAAGTACAAGCTCCTCTAATTTCACAGTTGAATCACAGAGTTGCTACAGAGTCCCCATTGAGCAAATTTCACATTTGCATGCATTCAAGGTCATTACTGCAGGTGATCAAAATGAGACTCGACACCTCCATTTATTTATTGTCAGGGAGTGGGTCTGAAATTTGCACTGACTCTAATAATCTGATTCCACATCTAAGTCAAGGTTACTGCAGTCTTGTCCTGCCTAGTCAAAGAAGAATTTCTACTTGCAGAACACTATCTTTCAGTAATTCCCATCTTTAATCAGATTTCAAGCTCAATAAGTCTGACACAGACACTACACAATCTGCTTGTACATAGCTTCAATTCATATTATTACCTCTCAATGGATTAAAAGGGCATTTTTTTTCTTTACCATATGGCTGAATACTTCATTCAACAGTGCACCTCACGATTGTAAATAACACAGAAGAGAGTTTAAAATATACACATACATGTGTCTGTGCTTAAAAATGCAACTCCCTATTTGTATACATTTATATTACAGATCTATGCACATGGTATCTAAAATACATATTTATAAAAATATAAATATGCATATATAGACACTATAAAAAGAGGTAATTTAGACACCATATCCAGCTAGAGAAGACAGATTATGTGTGATGACTAATAGAAATTTGAATAATGGTTACAGCAGACACTCTATAATGAGATGGAAAATGACCTGAAAGTTGAAGTGTACTGAAAATCTTACTGATTCATTACTTATAATTAAAAAAAATTCTACTCAATAACTAGTTTGAAAATACTCCACCTGGAGTATTGTGTCCAGTTCTGAAGCCTTCAACACAGGAAGGACATAGAGCTTTTGGAGCAAGTCCAGAGGATGGCCACAAAGATGATCAGAATCCTGGAGCACCTCTCCTATGAAGACATGCTGAGAGAGTTGGGGTTGTTCAGCCTA
Organism: Apus apus; assembly: GCF_020740795.1. NCBI lineage: Eukaryota > Metazoa > Chordata > Aves > Apodiformes > Apodidae > Apus > Apus apus. Next base: position 85,479,766 of record NC_067282.1, on the reverse strand, counting down.
GGGAAGAGAAGGCTCTGAGGAGATCTCATAGCAGCCTTCCAGTACCTGAAGGGGACCTACAGGAAATCTGGGGAGGGACTTTTTACAAGGATGTGTAGTGATAGGATGAGGGGTAATGGTTTTAAGCTGGAAGAGGGTGGACTTACATTAGTGTAAGGGTGGTGGGGCACTGGAACAGGTTGCCCAGAGAGATTGTGGATGCCCCCTCCCTGGAGGTGTTCAAGGCCAGGTTGGACGGGGCTTTGAGCAACCTGGTTTAGTGGGAGGTGTCCAAGCCCATGCAGGGGAGTTGGAAATAGATGATCTTAAAGATACCTACCAACACAAACCATTCTATGATTATTTTCCTTTCAGAGCTTGGCCAAGTCCAAGGAGACATTAATTTCACTTCTTCTCTAATATCCTGATACAGCTCCTGAAGTCTACAGGTTTGTTGGTTTGATTTGATTGTATATTTTGCAGGTTTTGAGCCTAAACTTGTAAATTGCTTAATTTAGTATATTATAATATGTAGCTATTATTAAATAGATTTATTATGTTGGACTAATTAATGAAGTCAAACTACCCTAATTCTTAAGGTCCAGCTATATCTTCTTGGATTAACTTCCATGGTTAGATAATCTCCAAACAGACTAGAGGTGCAACTACTAGCATTAAAAAGCTTTCTGCTGAGCTGAAAAATAAGCAGTGAATTGGTAAGTGTGAAATCAATTCCTTTTACTATTTGCAGGCCAAAGATAAATACTTGTAAAAGACTTAGAGGTAGCAGCATGTGGCCTGCTTTTGATCTTTATACTCACTATACTGCACTATACGTTAAAGTTACCTATCAGAGTTAGTCTAATTCATAGATCTATTTTTCTTCCCAAAGAAAATGAAGTTTAAATGTCACTACAAGGAAGCACAAGAAAAACTTCAATAAATAGTTATTTGGTCATTGCCATTATGTAAGCTGGTGTTCTAGTGAGTATTTTGTTGTGCTTAATGCCATATCTTCTTACTGTTTCATGTAGAAGATCTTTTCTAGGTACATAGAAATATGAAAACACTGTAGTATGTGACTTTTTCAGTTACCACTTCATTTATTCTCACATATACCTACGATTCAGGAAATACTGCTCTTGAATTTCATGGAATAACTGAAGCCAGCATAGCAGTATTAAACAAATTGAATGAAGCTGCACAAGCAATTTGCACAAAAGCAAAGCAAAGAATCCTCATCGCTGAATGTTTTACCCATGAGCATTTACTGATACTTCCTCTGGGAGACATTATCTATGCATCAAGGAAGTGTTCAGTGATACTTATCAGTAACAAGGAAAACATTTATTCAGTACAACACAGTTTAAAATGTGTTTCTAAATAAATATGTTTATTGTAATTTAAAACTAATTAATCATTTTCACCCTTGAAAAGTCTTAAAATAATGGCTTAAAAAATAAAAACTTAAGACACAAATTCCCAATCCTTTCTGGTTTCAGCCCATTCCAAAGTAAAGATCTGATTCCTTAGCCTTGTTTTAACTATTAAAAGCTAATCTATCTACACTAACTGTAGGGCTGCACAAATATTTTGCATGAACAGAGTTCCTTCTACAAAGGGCAGGGGAACACTGTAAATATCCTCTGTTCCCTTTCCAGCTCTTACTCAGCAATACCACTTCAACAAAAGGCTTCAGCAAGTATAAACATGCTGCTTTTTACTGCAGGGCCTTTAAGAAAACTTCTATCAGATGCAGCATCATATGTTAATGTGACATTTCATACTGATAGTGTTGATATGTTATCATGGAACTAATTTTTAATGTCTTCCTCTACTACAAGAATATCAAATACAATAAATGTAAAGTCACTAGCATTGTTAACATGTTAGAATGAATCATACTGACACTATATGAAATACATTTGAAAACTACAATGTTTATATGACATTTTTTTTTAAATAACAAAACCACTCTGATTTTTCTTTTTTAGCAATGCCAAAAGAAAAAGAAATAATAGTTTCATAATTAAACACTGGTTCATGGTTTTGCTGCTTCTAGGCATGATAGGACTAATTTACTTAAGAAGGCAATGGAAGTTTTGCTTATGTAATGTTGTCTTTCCCTACTCATCTTAATGTTGACAGCATAGCAGATGAAACAGACACAGAATTCTTTTACATCCCATCTTTAATAAGAAATCTAAGATTTAGCGAATTAGCTACGAATTAGCATTTTGCACCTATGGAGATTAGCAAATGTGTAAGTGATTAACCACTTGCCAGGATAATTACTTTGGTCAGAAAACACTGCCAGAAACCTATGGTGCACCTCATGTACATGAGCACAGAACTGGTGCTCATGCCCAGTATCAGCAGATTACATAGCTAACTTTAACACTGTTCTCCAGGTGACACTATTTATTTTCCTGATGGACTTTAGATATTTCCAAAGTTCAGATTTCTTCTTTTAAGAACCAGATAATTATAAAAGCATCTACCGAATCTTTCCAGGATTTGTGATTATTCTGTGGCTATGATCTCAGATTAAACACGCCACTGAGGTCCTTCAATACACTGCAACCCTTGTCTGTGCTAGCAAACTGTTTTACTCTCCAAAGGATAGAGAGCTGCAGGGACTGTTCTCTTGCTGATGCTAACTGCTCAGTCATGCCTGGGGACCTCCTGGGCTTCAGGCTGGCCTGGGCCAACACTCATGGTAGATGACAGCGCAGGCAGTCACCCACACAAACTGCCAGGTTTTGGTGTCCAAAAATGTTTTCATGAGAATCTTTAATATAGCAGCCTAGGCACAACTTTACATGTGTAACTCCCAGTACTATTGTTAAGCCAGAATCTTCAGATGTAACAAGTGTTTTGTACCTACATTTCAGGATATCTAGTTTCTAATACTCTAAACTGAGTTTTGACTGTCAGAAGCTCAGAGCATTCTTCCATTCAAATAAAATGTACTAAATGATTTCTCAGGGTAGCATTCTCCTGTCAGTCCTGAATATCATTCTTGAAACTGTTATGCAGCTAGTACATGCTAATAAGGTGGTAAGAGTTGTGGGGAGTGTCTTCAATTTCACTTTTAAATGCAAGAAGGCTCTTAATTCCCTACTTAAAGAGATGTTCAACCTTCTAAATAACTAAGCACTAAACAGGTTGTAATAACTTCAGAAGACTTCAGATTACAATCCCCAGGCAATTATTAGATTATATTAATACCTGATAGCAGTGCAATCAATAATTATGCAATATGATAGCTTGTAAGTATTTTTTATATTTTACAAAACCTAAAGAAAACTAAAAGAAAAAACTAAATCAACACAAAATCCTAAAATGTCTATGTGTTTTAAAATTGCCTTTCATGAAACATCAGCTGAGAAATTGCTCCTGAATTATTTCTGACATTCTGAATTCTACTATATCCCTTTTCAAAAAGACACAAACATGAAACTGTGGGTCACAAACACTGTTGTTCTTTCTAAAATACATTGCAGATAATGATAAACTAATTCCTGATGTCCTGACAACTTATTTTCTGAGACTGAAATTGATTTGTGTTCCATTTCCATTGATTTTATGACAGAAAGGTGAGAAGTATATCTAAGATTATTGATATTTAATGATTAGAAGGAAAATATATCTCTGAAATACAAATACCAGTTTTATCTTGTCTACCTGTTCCTCTGTGATTTTTTGTTAAGTTGCATTTGTGGAAGGAATAATGTTAACTTTAGTTCTCAGCTACATTTTTTTAAAGTAAACTGCAATATATTAAGTCTATCAAGGAAAAACTTCTTAAAAAAAACCCACAAAAATTACTTCAAGTTGTCCCAGCTAGCAAATTATAGCTTTGTAAGCAGATTTACAGACCTCTGACTTGTTTAGAAATTCGCTTTGTGACAGATGTATAAACGTGATGTCTACTTGCTTATCATTCCTTCTTTGCCTTGAATAAGACCCTATTCTGACTTTCCCCTAGAATCCACCTCAGAGTAACTTAGTGCAGCCATAGCCCAGGATAAGCACAGAACTTAAGCTACCTCACTACTGCTTCTATATTTATCTTCATAACACATCTGCCAGGAAGTAAAGTACTATCCTACTTTTCTGATATTCAAGTAAGACGAAATTATCTGCCCAAGAGAAATTTTAGGAACCATAGAATCACAGAATCCTAGGGGTTGGAAGGGACCTCGAAAGATCATCTAGTCCAACCCCCCCACCAGAGCAGGGTCACCTAGAGTACATCACACAGGAAGGCGTCCAGGTGGGTCTTGAATGTCTCCAGAGAAGGAGACTCCACAACCTCTCTGGGCAGCCTGTTCCAGTGCTCTGTCACTCTCACAGTAAAAAAAAAAAATTCTGATATTCACCTTAAACCTCCTATGCTCCAATTTGTATCCATTACTCCTTGTCCTATCACTGGTCATCACTGAAAAAAGCTTAACTCCATCTTCTTGACACTCACCCTTTACGTATTTGTAAACACTGATGAGGTCACCCCTCAGTCTCCTTTTCTCCAAACTAAAGAGACCCAGCTCCCTCAGCCTTTCCTCATAAGGGAGATGTTCCACTCCCTTAATCATCTTTGTGGCTCTGCGCTGGACTCTTTCAAGCACTTCCCTGTCCTTCTTGAACTGAGGGGCCCAGAACTGGACACAATACTCCAGATGCGGCCTCACCAATGCAGAATAGAGGGGGAGGAGAACCTCTCTTGACCTACTAACCACCCCCTTTCTAATGCACCCCAGGATGCCATTGGCCTTCTTGGCCACAAGGGCACATTGCTGGCTCTTGGTCATCCTCCTGTCTACCAGGACCCCCAGGTCCCTTTCACCTACACTGCTCTCCAGCAGGTCAGCCCCCAACCTGTACTGGTACATGGCGTTTTTCTTCCCCAAATGCAAAACTCTACACTTGCCCTTGTTGAACTTCATCAGGTTTTTCCCCGCCCAAGTCTCCAGCCTGTCTAGGTCTCTCTGAATGGCAGCACAGCCTTCTGGTGTGTCAGCCACTCCTCCCAGCTTGGTGTCATCAGCAAACTTGCTGAGGGTACATTCTGTACCCTCATCCAGGTGGTTGATGAAGATGTTGAACAACACCGGTCCCAGTACCGACCCCTGAGGGACTCCACTAGTCACAGGCCTCCAACTAGATTCTGCCACATTGACTACAACTCTCTGACTTCTTCCTTTCAACCAGTTCTTGATCCACCTCACTGCCTGATCATCAAACCCATACTTGATCAACTTATCTACAAGGATGCTGTGGGAGACGGTGTCAAATGCTTTACTGAAATCAAGATAGACCACATCCACCGCTCTACCATCATCTATCCACCTAGTAATTTCCTCATAGAAGGCTATAAGGTTAGTCAAACACGATTTACCCTTGGTAAAACCATGTTGACTGCTCTTGATGACCCCCATCTCCTTGATATGTCTAGAGCTAGTGCCAAGGACAAGTTGTTCCATCACCTTTCCAGGGATGGAGGTGAGGCTGACCGGTCTATAGTTACCTGGGTCCTCCTTCTTGCCCTTCTTGTAGACTGGAGTGACATTTGCTATCCTCCAGTCCCCAGGCACCTCTCCTGTTACCCATGACTTACCGAAGATGATGGAGAGTGGACTAGCGACGACCTCCGCCAGCTCCCTCAGCACCCTTGGATGCATTTCATCCGGACCCATCGATTTATGGATGTCCAGACTACTCAACTGATGCCTAACCCAATCCTCATCTACCTTAGCAAACTCCTCCTTTATCTTGACTTCTTCTGGGGCTATATGAAACTGGGGCTCATGGGGAACGCCTGCAGGACTAAAGACAGAGGCAAAGAAGGCATTCAGCACCTCTGCTTTCTTTATATCCTCTGTCACCAGGGCTCCCACCTCATTCAGCAGTGGGCCTATATTGCCTCTGGTGTTAGTTTTGTCGGCTATGTATTTGAAAAAGCCCTTTCTATTGTCCTTAACCCGACTTGCAAGGTTAAGTTCCAAGGAGGCCTTAGCTTTCCTAGTTGCCTCCCTACATTCTCTGACAACAGTCCTATATTCCTCCCAAGTGACCAGCCCCTCCTTCCATGATCTATAGATTTTCCTTTTCCACTTGAGTTTGCCCAGCAGTTCCTTTTTTAACCACGCTGGAATCCTAGCTCCCTTACTAGACTTTCTACCCATTGGGACACACTGATCCTGTGCTTGCAAGAAGTGATCCTTGAATGTTGACCAGCTATCTTGAGCCCCTTTACCTTCCAGCACCCTGTCCCATGTGACTTCCCTTAACAATTGATTGAAGAGGTCGAAGTTTGCTCTGTGGAAGTCCAGGGTTCTGGTCCTGCTGGGTATCCTGTTCCTCCCACACAGGATCCTGAACTCCACCATCTCGTGATCACTGCAGCCAAGGCCGCCATTGACCACCACTGCTTCAACAAGGCCCTCCTTGCTGGTGAGCACAAGATCCAGCAGCGCTCCTCTTCTAGTCGGCTTGTCCACCATTTGCATTAAGAAGTTGTCGTCAATGCACTGGAGGAACCTCCTAGACTGTGAAAGGCTGGCTGTGTAAGTCTTCCAGCAGATATCAGGGTAGTTAAAATCTCCCATGAGGACCAAGGACTGTAGTTGTGAGGCTGATTTCAGCTGCCTGTAGAAAGCCTCATCAACTTCCTCATCTTGATCAGGAGGTCTGTAGTCGACCCCCACAACTGTATTACCCATACCACCCTGCCCTTTAATTCTTACCCACAGACTTTCAACTTGCCCCTCATCAGCCCCTGCACAAAACTCGATACATTCTAGCTGCTCTCTCACATAAAGAGCAACTCCACCACCTCGCTTCACCGACCGATCTTTCCTAAAAAGCACATAGCCATCCATGGCCACATTCCAGTCGTGTGAGCTGTCCCACCATGTCTCTGTTATTGCTACCAGATCATAACCCTTAGACTGCACACAGACCTCTAACTCTTCCTGTTTATTCCCCATGCTGCGTGCATTGGTGTACAGGCATTTCAGGAAGCAAGCAGAGCACACTGGTGGGACCAAATCCTCCTTAGACCACCTTCCTTCAGGCCCTGGTATGTTCCTCTTGGGCTTGTCCCTAACAAACCCAGTTTTCTCCCCTTCCCCCTTCATATCTAGTTTAAAGCTCTCTCAATGAGCCCTGCTAAGTCCTGCCCCAAAAGCCTTTTCCCCCTCTGGGACAGGTGCATCCCACCTGCCACCATCAGGCCAGGTGTCTCATAGAGCAGCCCATGATCAAAAAAACCAAAGCCCTGCCTTTGGCACCAGTCTCGTAGCCATTGATTGATAAGTAAACTCTTCCTGTTTATCTCTCCACCCATTCTTACAGGAGGTATGGAGGCAAACACGACTTGTGCTCCAGACCCCCTAACTAGCCGTCCCAGGGCCCTGAAGTCTCTCTTCATTGCCCTTACATTTCTTGTAATAATTTTGTCACTGCCAACCTGAAAAATCAGCAGTGGGTAGTAATCAGAGAGATTTACAATACTAGAGAGTTTCCTTTCAACATCTCTAATGCGAGCCCAGGGAGGCAGCAGACCTCCCTGTGGGATGGGTCTGGTCGACAGATGGGCCCTTCTGTTCCCCTCAGAAGGTAGTCTCCCACCACAATTACCCTCCTTTCCTTCTTAGTTGAAGAAGTCCTAAGGCGTGGAGCTAAGCAACAAGTCCTAGGCGGTTCACTAGACAAATCTGTCACTCCAACTTAATTTTCCTGTCCCTGAAGTACCAAGGCTTCATACCTATTCTTCAAGGGCAATTCGGAGGGTGGAGGAGGTTGGGAGGGTTTTTGCTTGTCTCTCCAAGGACAGACCTCCCTCCATTCCTCCACATCTCTAAAGTTCTCTCCTTCTGTCTGATGACAGGAGGGGAAGGGATCCATCACTTCTTCTAGAACCTCGTCCTTCTGCCCTTGCCTCAGGGTTTGGCTCCACCAATCTATTTCGCTCTCGCATTCTCTGATAATTCTTAGTCTTTCAACCTCCTCTGTCAGTTTAACCACCTGCCTGAGGAGATCATTGATTTGCTCACACCGCACACACGCGGTGCCACTGGCTCCCTCTGGCACCAGTGCCAGGCTCAGGCACTCGCTGCAGCCAGAGACCTGCACGGCTGCATGCCTGCTCAGAACCTCCGTCTGAGTTCCCATATCCTTTTTCAACACGGTTTTAGGGCGTGTTGTCACCATGCTTGAGAAAACTACCGCGTGCCTTCGCGCTCTCCGCCCTCGCGCTCTCTGCCCTCGCGCCACTTCCTGCTCCTGCCGCTGCCGCTCTCCGCTCTGCGCTGCTGCGTGCTCTGAGGGAGCTGCCAAGATGGCCGCTTTTAAACCTTGCTGCCGTTCTCAGCCACACCCCCCGCCACGTCAGCTTTCCTGTTCCTTTCAGGATTCCCGCTCAGACTCGGATCTCCTCGCTCTGCTCCAGCTTCGCCATCTTCGGGAAGCCCGGCCCCTTCTCTAATCCTCAGTAATTAAAGGAGCAGCTCTCACTGCTGCCGATGGCGCTCCCACTCTCCGCTCTGCGCTGCTGCATGCTTCTAAAAATTCCCAGAACTTCCTCCAGTCAGGAAACCCATACAGTTCAAGCCACTACTAAGTTAGGATCAAAAAGACATGGATTTGTTTCATGACATAATATTTGCTAGAGAGACTGGCATACCCAAGCTATGTGAGCTGGCCTCCCTGAAAGCACTGTGGACTCTGGATTGAGTTGAGCATCTCATCTGGACAGAAACTACCTGCAGGAACACCATCATGGCTTCAGCCCACCCAGAGAGGATTAAGTGCACAAATACCTTGGAAAACCAGGGTAATATTAAAACATGTACACTAGCATCTTCATTAAATAATTAAATATCCACAAGAGAATATACACCATGCTATGTAACACTGTGTAAAGGACTGTTCAGGTACATCCCAATCAACTGCAGTGAATGATGAACAAAGGCACATCTCACTGCTGCTGGGTTGCACTCTGCAGCTAAGCAAAAATGGACTTGTTCTGTATGACTAGAATGAGTAACTCTGATGTAAAAAGGGCCTTTCCTATGTACCTTTCAGGTGTCATAAACTCTGTACAGGGGTTATAAAGATACCAATTCATGCTGTTGTTTGTATTTTCTTGCTTATCTTAGTATGTGCAATGTGAAGTAAACACAAATTGTTTCTGTTATGCTGTGACCTCATAAAAAAGTTTTTAGTTCATTTGCTCCACCCTCACTATTTTTCCCCATAAAGACTACATGATGCTCTAACACATATAAATACTTATCAGTCGTATATATACATTCGGAAATGGCTAAGGCACATTCTTGTTGCATCAAAAAAGCAAATTGTTAAATTATTTTTTTTTTAAATAAAGGAAGTTTTGCTTTACACAAATTCAGCACAATTAAAAGCAGTGATGGTGGAAGATAAGGAACATTTATTTTAGCATTTATTTTCTTCTTTGTTGTTGTTTTTAAGTTTTGGGCAGGGAGAAAGATAAAATAAATGTACTGGCTTTATAATTCTATTTGTAGCAGTCTGTACTAGCTCAGAAGACTTCTTAAACTGTCAAGTTGCAAACTATGGACCTACGGGTCCCACATTAGCAATTACAGCCCATGTAGTAGATGAAGGAAACAGTTAATACCCAAGTTGGAATGCAGGTATTGTTGATACTGTTGCTTGTGGCTCGTTTCTGCTTCAACTGAAGTAAAAAGTGAAATGTCTGTTGACTTCAGTTGAACAGAATCAAATGCAGGTGCATGTGTTAATATAAATGCAAAACAGAATTAGTATGGGAATAGGTTATGTAAACATAATGAGAAAACTCAAATGGATCTGTCAAGTGAGCCCTGGAAAGGTAAAACTTTCATAGCTTCACAAGCAAGTCTGAGCTCTCTGAACTATTCAGGAAGGCTGTGCTTCTGAAGAGTAGAGAAATTATTTTGGTTCCCTGGCTATGATAAGAGCTCAAGCATGTAGCTTCTAATAATTGTTTTAATGAATGTTGTTTTTCTAAACATACAATCTGGCAGGGCAAAAAAGGGAAAAAGTAATACAATCAAGTTATCCATATACATCACAAGCAAAAGTAGACTTGGCAATTTTGAAAACTGGTGGTTTAGAGATATCACTGTAAGTAGACAGTCTCTGACAAATGTTCTATGTATTATTTCCTAGCATTAAAAAAAAACAAAATCAAAAAATCAGTATTATAAAAAAACAGGTTTATGTTTTAAAACTAAGTCCAGAACTTTGCATTTAGCTGTGCAGCTGGTGAAAGAAAAAAGGGGCACTGCAGATAAATAGGGAGGTGGTTTTATACAGGTCTTGCCTAAAATAATATATTACATATGAATGACTCTGCCAAGGCCTATCCAGCTCCTTCCTTAATATGCTTTCCCTATATCAAACAATCATCAGGTCATGGGCTTTCAATACTAGAAGTATCATTCGGTATGTAATTGAACTTCTTCTTCCATTAATTTCTCCAGTCTGTTTTTGAAATGACACCATGTGGTAAGGAGTCTCTCAGTCTGACTAAAAGTTACATAAAAGAACAAGCTGACTTTCTTGTTTGTTTTGGTTACTTATTTTTTCCACAACTTTTAATCTTGTAAATACTACCTAATGTTTCCAGTTCTTGAATCTGAAAAGTTAGCAGACAATCATTCCAAACTCAGTTTCTCTGTTACAATCATGGTTTCTCAACCTCCATCCTACATCCATTCAACTATCTCTCTAAAGGGAGAGTCCTAATCTGATGTTTTTCTGTGCAGTCCTATCCACTGTTTTTCTGCAGTTTTCCCAGCCCCACCACATGTTTTAGAGATGGCAGGTCTAGAACTAACTGCAGACAGTATTCAAAATGTTAGTAGTTAGTACACTAGAGACTTTTCTATATGTGTATTAATGTTATTTACCTTACTCTATATCTTTCCTAATAACACCTAACATTTTATTTGCTTTTTTTTTTTTTTTAACTGTTATTTAGCATTGAACTGACATTTCCAAAGAACTATCAACCATAACTCCAAGATCTCATTTCCATGTGATAATAGTCAGCTAGGAATCCATCATTACATATGGAAAGTTAGAACTGTTTATTTCCCATGTGCATCACTTAAAATTTATCTTGATTGCATTTCATCTGCTAATTTACTGCAGTCACTTAATATGGTAATATCTTTCTTCAGTTCAATATAGTCAGCCTTTGTTTTTATTACCTTAAAAAACTTGGTGTCACCAGTAAATTCTGTCTACTTATGCACACTCCCTTTTTCAGTATTAATGAAAATGTTGAACAACCCAGACATGTCACTTTGCTGGTGACCTCCTTCCTGTCTCAAAAGCAACCTTTATTCCTACATTCTGTTTCCTGATTGACTTTCATCTGCTTGGAGACTAGAATACTGCCTTGATTTTTCACATCTTTTCCTTCCCTTTTTTTTCATTCTTCTGTGCTAATCTCTTCAACATCATTGTATAATACTCTGTGCAGTTTTCCAAATGCTTTCTACAGCAAAAAAACCACAGCTGAAATAACTAACTTCTGGAGAGAAGGAGAGTTGGTACTGCTAACACACTCAAATGCAAATAAGCAAGCTGCAGGTATAGCATGTATTTTCTCATAACTATTATTGGGGGAAAAAACAACAACTCTAACATAAAAACTCAAAACTTTTTATATCCATCAGTTACATACAAAGGAAGTCATGTCAAAAGTAATGAGCCTAAAAACGACTGGCACAATCTGCAATCCATCACTATGTTAGAGATTTGGGGTACTTTTTCTGTGAAGAGCCATATGCTGTGTCAATGCAGATCTTACTTATTTTCCCTCCCTTAATGCCCTGCCAACTCCTTAGAAAGAGTTACATTCAATGTCAATCATATTCCATCTGTACACATTTAGAATAAGACAACTCCAGCTTCAATACATGGCTATTAAAAGCATTTTTAATCACTCCAGAGCAAAATACAAATGTTTATAAATACATACATGACTGACCCTTTTCATCATGATATGTTGAGAATATTAATCTACTAACACATTTATTTCCTTTGGATAGCTGTGAGACTTTCTATTTATATCTATTTACAATAAGTGCTATGGGCTAAAAAGATTATTTTTCCTATTCTCCTGCTCAAATACTGACTGTAACATTAAAATAAAGGTACCTAGGACTTCCCAGCCAATAATTACTACCTGCAAGCCAGTACACAGGTAGAAAGTAAGGGAGGTTGCTTCCTTGCAAAGTAGTCCATTTAATTAGCTTAGATATACTGCAGGTATTAAATTGTTTCACAGGAAGGTGTAAAGTTCTATACTGCTACTCCTATGTTTGCTCCTTTCCTTTGCTCTCTTTCCCCTTCTTCTCAACTGTGTTGCAAAAAAAGAAGTCAGGAATAAAGGTATTTTTCAGATGCAGTGGTTTTCTTCACTCTGAGATCAGCAAAGCTCTACACCTGTATGATCCACCCTATTGTCTTCATATCTTAACTCTAACACTAGTGCACCACATGGTATACCAGTACACTGATACAAATAAGCCTTGAATCAGGATCAGGATGACAGATACCTTTCCTGTTCAGTGAGGTGACTTTAAAAAGCCAACAACATACAAAACCACCCAAACAAAAAATCCCTCTTCCCTTTCAATTTGAGAATACTAGGTTTGTATTTATTTATTAGTAAATGTAATATATACTTCCAAAATGCATTAAATACATTGCTTTCCTCACCCCAGTGAGTACCTGAGATTCTTAGTTATCATATGTATATATATGAATAGGCCTTGAAGGACTTTCTATAATGTTTTCCTTATTGCACTATGATACTCTCTTCTGGTTGCTATTCAAAAGTCATTAGCACCAGAAAGCACAGAACTAACTTGCGTTTGACAGTTCATTTAAAATAATCTAATATGACACCTTATATATCCACCTTGCATTTGTAGAGAGAAATACAAATTATGCATACTAGCAATTTTATGAGTTTTCCTAGGTGCTTTATCCACATCAGTAATTTTGAATGGCTGAATACATCCCCAAAAGAATATGTAAAACAATTCCAGCTTCTCATCTGTTTTCTTGCTAATGTTTTAAATAGAGTTTGCTAGCATTCTTTCACTGCTCCCTAACTATATAGGCATGAACCTGCAATCTGAATCACCACATACACCAAGGAGAAGCACAGACAATGCAGATATGTAGCACAAATAGTCAGAAGATTCAAGTTTCTTCTCTGTTCAGCAACTATCACAGAAAACAGAACAAGTAGCAACATAATATGTACAAAACATAACTACATGGAATCTGAAATAATTATTTGAAGGTTAACTTTTAAAAATACATTAAATGAAATAATAAAATTTGCAATATGATATACAAGCATCTGACAAAATGGCAGAAAAAAACCCACATTTTCTTTGCCATTCACAGACACAGCCTCAATCCTGTGAGTGAGTACATTCACCTTTCACTTGAAATCTCCTTATAAGTCCTAGAATTATAAGAAACAGATTAAAAGCCCATCCCACCAGCTTTCCCCACCCTGTACATCATTAGTGTGGACACAGTAGATAAACTGAAAGAGGTAGTATTTCACTCAATTAATTTCACAGCATGAATATAAGAAAGTGGGTCATGGTAGATGAGTTGTAATTCTGCATTTGCTTGATTTATTTTAATGAAAAAATATCACGGATAGAGATAGTTCAGTATTTCAAAATACAGCCAGCATTCAAACATATTGTACTTCTTCTTGTATTAAAAACACGGGTGAATCACTACTAAACTATCATCTTTCTGAAATATGACAGTCCCGCTTTGAAAAGACTATGTGTGACCACTAATTATATTTCAATAAGCCATGTAACAAGTTTCCATTTAAACATTAAAAAGAATTATCAATAAAGGTATTCAACCGATTCTTCCTGCTACTGTAAACATTACAGAACAATTTTTTCTGACACCACAGACGAACCTATATTATCATGCTGGTACACAAAAAAAGTCATGATCCATTTAAAAGAAGGGAGGTCCTTTACAGTGTTGGTAAGATGAGAGACAACACACATGGATTGAAAGAAAAGTGGTTCGGACTGGGTATCAGGAAATACTTTTTTTGCCCTGTGAGGACAGTCAAGCATCAGGGAAGGCTGCCCAGACAGTTTGTGCAAACTCAGTCTTCAGAGATTTCCAAGAACTGCCAGGACATAAACACAAACAACCTGGTCTGACCCAGTGGCTGACCCTGTTTTGAGCAGCAGGCTGCACTAGTGACCTCCCAATGCTGCTCCAACCTGAACTGTTCTACAGACCCGTGACCATCCACACTGTTTACAAGTGGTTATATCATCAGGATGGAGGATAAACATGGTTTCCTTGAAAACAGACAGCCTAGCTCTTGGGTGACCAGGAGTGCTGGCACACAAGTGTGTGCACATATACATACATACACATACAATCTCTAACAATACATGATATAACCATCATTTGTTCAAAACCATATATTGGGCACCATGTTCTAATACATGTCGTGCATATACTGAAGTACATAGGATTTAACTTGAGCAGAAAAACTACATATAAATGTCATTTTACTGTGTTTTGAAATCTTCTGGGGGAAATAATCTGAATATTAAGGTAACACAAATCATGTGGTAGTATATTCTGGAAAGCAATTTATTTTACTTCAGTCAGTGGACTGGAGGAATATATGAATAAGACTTTTAAGCTCTGTGATGCCTAACACTTGGAAATATACCAGTTCTCCTTCACCTTTAACCAAAGTAGGTAACTCAAGTCTACAGACTGGGATCAGTTATCTGACTGTGCCAGAATAGTATTATTAGGAATCATAACAGAACACATTCTGAAACATTAGATTGGCAATAAAAAATATTTTAAAAACAACTGTATAGATTATCTATCAGTGAACATTATAGAAACAGATATATAGAAGTAATTGATGGTATGTTCTCGCATTTTTTACAGCCCTTTCCATATCCAAGTCCTTTCCAAGTCTTTCCTGCTTTTAGCTGGAGTGATCAATATCACTTTGTTGCTACCTAGCACTTCACTGGTACCTTCTGTGAACCAGCTTTTTATACTTTTTTACTTTATTGTACTTCCTCCACAGTTGGCAAGCGTCCAGATAAAAGACCTTTCTTTATTCTTTCCTGCCTCTTTATCCATTGCTGCATTTACAAAGAAGCAAGGGTAGAGAGCACTTTCTCCATTGATATATGCAAGCATATCTGGCAACTCCCCACTCTGAACTCCTTTCATCTTATTTACTGCAGTCTGTAAAAACAAAAAGTGCTCATCTCATAATTTGGTATCTTTTAGAGTGAGTGCTTTTCTGCAGTTTGTTCTTGCTTTCAGTGTCTATCAGGAAGCTTTGATTTATGTAACTGTGATTTATATGGACAGCTCAGGGCTCTCAATGTCAGTCTCACAACAGTGTCCTGCTGAGTCATGCTGTAAAACCCAGAGCTGTCTTAGAAGTCAACCTTGGTATAATCTGATAGAAACTTGGCTGGGGAAATGGAATCTCAAGATCAGTGATGCTTTTTATTGCAGACAGAGGATTTCAACATGCATGACTTTGCATTGAAGAGTTGTAGTTACACTAGATTCTTATTTCACTTATTTTTTGACCCTTATGTCTTCCTCATTGCCAGTTTGGTTCATTCAAACATATAGCCATATGAGGGCTAGGAGAATATGTTATGGAGGATACAGTAAAAGAGGTTTGTTTATGAACTTCCAACACTTCCTTATCACATTTCTGATATTCAGAAGATCAACCCAGCATGAAATTATTTTAATTCCACCATAATTCACCCACTACATGTGGAAAATTCTAGGACACATCTATGGCTCTGTATGCTAGTGATCCTTTCAGTGACCTGAGAAGAACAGATCAGAACTTAATAATCAGAACAGCGATCCAGTGCACCTCTTTCTAGTGTACTAGATGAACTAATTTTGTGTTATTTCAGAGAAAATTAAGAAATTTTGTACTTTTTCTCTGAAATCTTTATCAGAAGTCATTTTTATGTGGTTATAAAAAAGCAATTTTCAATGCAGTTGACATGAGTTTCATGTTATGCCTTTTCTTAATTTTTTTTAATACAATCTAATCTAAGCAAGGAGCTCCTCAAGGGTATAAATAAGAGAAATGTAATCTAATTGTAGTAACATGGCACATGAAAGAAAGATCCATAAATTAAGAATAAGCAAATAAATTCTTATTTTTGAGAATATAATATAAGCAGTATAACTTTATGATGAATGGGGCATTTCACATATTTGGGGACTCTCTTTCAGCAAAAGGAAACTTAATCCTTATCTTGTACCATTCTACATTAGAAGCACCCTAACAGGTATTTTTCTGCAAGGAAGGTAACTATGAGACCATTGTCTGCCTTCCCCTAGAATTTATTTGAAACTGTAGTATACAGTCATCACAATCTGTCATCTCAGAAATAAAATAGGAAGAATTTTGAAATGATATCTGGCTTTCTTGCAACCAGCCAATTCACCAGCTTCTCCGAAGTCATAACCCTTTGACTTTGGGATGAGCTTCTCTATGACAAACTGGTTACAAAATTCATAGGTCTTGTTTTACAGGGATAAGCTAGAGCAATATCCATTCATCATGTTTTTTCCCCTCAAGATGGCCCTGTGTTACAGCTGTTTAGGTTTAATAGTAAATATTAACCCCTAGTTCTTTATCAGATTTAAAAAAACCAAACTACTTCTATAGTCCTAATCACTGCAATAATTGTAATAGTACACAACTTTCTATTTTGAATTCAAATAAATTCAAACAAACTCACTAATATGTTTTCTTCCCTGAGGAATCCATTTAACAGTATTTCATATGTAACTATAAACATTTTCCTGCACACTTGTCTCAATGTACAGTAGTTGCCTGAGATACCAATGCATTCTGATATAAATGTATTAAAAAATACAGTGACTTTAGAGACTTCTGAGAAAGACTTAGTTGCTGTCTGACATGTTCAAATTGTACAATGAGCACTAAAAAAGTCTCCCTGAGTGGCACATTGGGAAGCTAATTCATGTCACCAGACATGTCACCATACAGAGCTGAATCCTTTAGTTAATGTTCTTATAATTCAGGTTTTTTCTGGAAAGTATATGTATTATTCCTGGGGCTCTCTTTCTCCTTTTCCCTTGCCTTTGGGCTACAGCTCTAATTCTCATATTGGAGCTGCTCACTGACCTCTGAATTTCTCTCTGACACCTAGTGAGCATGTGCCACAAATGCTTCTGTAAGGTTACAAACCTGTAGGACTCCCATCATTTATTCTCTCACCTCTCTGTTATTTCTTTAGTTAATTTCACAGATGCGTTTAGTAAACACCTCTCAGCTGTTTATCCAGGAATTTTCCTCTCCCCTAACTAGTAATCCCCAAAATACTTTTATTTTGAGCTCTCTTTGTCCCAGTTAAATTCAGAGAGTAGAGCTCCACAGTACAGATAATCTACTCTTTCTTTCAGTGTATGCTATATCAAAGACTTGGACACAGCTATTTCACAGAACAGAAACTCCTCTCCAAAATCTATGCAGGCCATAATAAAAATTGCATATTTCTCAATGGACTTTCTGAAGCTGTATATATTTTAGTCTTACACAGCTCCCTTAATAACAGCTCAATAGAAGCAGCATCCAATACCCCCAAAACAAAATTCAAAATCCAAAACTTAGCAATAGCAATTGAGAGACAAAAAATGTCAGGTTGTCTGTAGTGAAAACCATCTGTCATGGTTTAACTCAGGACTCCCACCCACATAGGGAAAGGAGAGGAGAGAATGAGGAGAGAGGCTTCCAGATTGAAAACTAAACCAGACAGCTTTAATTAAATACTAATGATAAAAGAAAATTTGTCCAAGTTTATACAAATATGTGTATGAATGTACAAAACCTCTATCGCCTCCCTCCACCCCCAGCAACTCCCAGTGTACTCCCCTGAGCTGGGGACAGTCCCAAGAAGGTCCCAAGCCACTGCCCAAGATAGCTGCAGAGTACACAGGAGCTGAGGGCAGAGATCTGAGGGTCAGGAGCACGTGGGCCTAGAGATCAAAGGACATGGATAGACAGAGTCCTCCCTGGACACCAGCCATGGACAGCAGAGAAAGGAAAAAGGGGCTAGACTTCCATGAATTTATACAGAGTTATGTATACATGGAACAGAGTAATTTGTTTGGCCAATTTTGCCATCTGTCTAGTCCATTCCTTCCGACGGGAGGGTTGTAGTTCCGACTCTTCTGCTCCTTTAGTGCCCGAAGCAGCAGATTCAACATGCAGATCAAAGTGTCCCTGGTTTCTCAGGAGTAACTATAAACATTCAGGCCCTTCTCAGTCCAGCAGCTGGAAAACTTGTTGTTAATTTCAGCAAGTGTGCTGCTTAAAAGTGAGTTCATGGAAGAAAAAAAAAAAAAAGAAAAAAAAAAGAAATTGGCTTTATCCTGGCTCAAACCAGGACATCATCCATATCTTCATTATCAGCACGTAAACTGGGTCATTGCTCCCTTACTCAAATAAGAGTTTAAAATCTGCTGACTCAATTGGGCAATATAACTTTCAGAAAGCAGAGAGTAATTTGGCATTTCTTATATTTAGCTATGGATGCTCATGGCTACAGCACGCTACACTAAATTACAGCCCTAACATGGAGATTACATCTGGACTATGTTGGGGCAATGAATCCTGTATGTGCAAATTAAAGAGGCTTTTAATAATAGAGAAATAAAATCATTCATGCAGAAGGCTGTGTAATAAACAGTATCAAAAGCAGAGCAATAATAATATGCATATTTTTACTGTGTTTGCAACACTGGGTGATAATTACATCTATAAGTCACAAAGTATGTAAAAGCACTGGAGCAATAAAACACTAACATAAGCATTTGAGCCATTAATCAGAAGATACAATCAATTTATGAGTAGCAATTAATCCTAAAGGGTTGTGACCTCTGTTGGTCTCACAGTACTTCCAGGGGTAAACCCCTGAACATTTTTAGACTCCAAAGGACACCAAATATTCATAGAAACATATTTGGAAAACATCAGATTTATAAATTCCATTTCACTTCAGTGAGTCGCTCTGGATTTAAAAATAACACAGGCCTTTCATAATGGATGGGAGAAATTATGAGTAATTTTGAGAAGATCGAAATATTTTCAAATTTGGTTGGGAGTCTAGGAGAAAGATTAAAAAACATAGTATCAAGAAATGAAACGATGCTGTGAAAGTGAAATACCTACATGTAAGATTATGCAAATGCTATCTGCATGCTCTATAAATTAGGGAATAGGGATATGCTTGTAAAGTTGGAACACAAGGGTTTACTTTCAGTCTTACAAAATTAATAGATTGACATTTAAATTTCAAGCAGCGTGCAAAATGAAGTACTTCCTATGTATTCTTTTTCAATTTAAATTTAAATTTGTTCATTTAAACAATTTTAAATCAGTTATGTTACTTCTAATTATTACAAAACCCATTTTTCCTTGGCTTTTTTTGAAGTCCTTCCCTGAAGCAACAGTCTTGATATGACCAGACATAACCAAACCTATTTTTATGTACATTTTTCCAACCTTAAAACACAAGCACGATTAAAATCCTGCAGCACGAAACAGAATTTAAAATGGCATTTGAAAATTAAAGATTCTGATTATCTTTTCTAATAATCATGCAGAAAAAAATTCCACCAAGTTAGTCTAACAGCAAAGGTTAGTTCTAACTTCTGCAGTGTTCTGTTCCCCTGTCTTCTGCCAGTGAAGGTATAACAAGCTGCATATCTCACAGGCACCAGTTTCCAACAGTTCCTTACAAAAACACTGCTTGTGAAAAAAGCTGTCATATACTAGTCTCCTGTCCTTCCCAAGCCATTTCCTTAGTTATAAAAATGCAATCAGTTACTGGGCTGCCTTGTAAACTAATTTTATTACTGATCTAGTTTACTCCAGACCACCATAAATAGTTACACTGGCACAATCGAAGTTAACGCAGAAACAAGCATGTGGAATATAAAACTTGTTAAAATATATGAAACCATACCCTGAGGAATGCTTAATTGTTTTGGTAGAAGCAATCGACTACTTTATTATTCTAGTGTTTTGTAACAGAAAATGCCAAGCAACTTTCAAAATAGATGTTGATTTCAACTGTAAAACTATACTGAATATTTTGTTGGCTTTCTGCAAAACTAGGATTTTATACATGGGCTTGTGTTATGTTTTGGTTTTTTTTTATTTAAAGAACAAATTATAAAGTGAAATTAAAGTGAAACTCAGTATCCGGGAAATGCCAGTAAAATAATTCTATGTAAAACCTTATTTTCTTCCTGTTCTTTTCTTCTGCATATGTAATACCATACAGTTTATCCACATGGTATAAGAACTCTTTCAGTGCATAGCCTGAATATTGTTCACAATTCCTAGCTGCAATATTTTATTTTGTTGTCATCTTTATTCAGTATTCAAGGCAAAGCCTGGTAATAAGTTACTCCCTCTGGTGATCCTATGTTGCTCCCTTAAACTACTTTTTTTTTTTTTTTTTTTTTTTTTAATCTCTAGAAGTGGAGAAAAGTAGTCACAAAAAGAAATAGTTCACAATTTAATCAAACACCCTCTCAATACATAGATCTAGTGGGACAAAACCAGAAAAAGCAATTCAGGATTATCTGAAGAGCCTGATAGCTGAAGAAGCTGGGGGATCTGATGAGTGTGAAAAAAACTGCTTTATCCATACCAGAGCAAGTGATGTCAAGGCTGCTTCTCAATGCTGGCACTATTTCTTAGATAGCACACATGCTTCTTGTCTCAGTAGAAAACAAGACTGCAGTCATTAGTCTGGGGAGTGTATCTGGATTATTTGCTAAAATTATTTGATTTGGATTATTTGATCCAACATCAGACTCACCAGTTATCACTGCTGGTTCCTTCCTAATCAATGATGAGACACGGGTAGTCAAGGAATAATTCAGCCCATTATAACCTTAGCTGCAGCAGGGCCCTACCTCAGGAGTCTCCACTTAAAGTAAGCTGGAATGAATTCAGACCCTCGTAAGTATTCCCTTATTTATTTCCTTGGGCTTTACATGGTTGAGCTTTTATGTTTGAGCTTTCAGGCACTGTGCCTGGAATTGAAGCTCTAGGCATAACTCTTCTTTCCCTTCTGAAATCTGAGACACTCTGGCCCAGCTGCCAAGGCTTGAGATTTATGCTTCAAGCTTTTCAGCAGGCTTTCTCCCAAGTCCCTTCCAAGTGCATGTGAGGATGCTAGAGACTTCACAAAGGCTTTCAAAATTCCTCATTTCTGACAGCAAAATGTCCAAACAACACCGTGAAATATATTGTGTGTTCGCATAGTTACTTTTGAAAATATGAACGAAGCCCAAATACTTCCCCTCGGTGCTCTAGAGCTGCAAGCCTTCTGCACAACTTGGAGCTGCTGTCAGAAGAGGCTGGGAAAAGTACTTTTCATCATGCCTAGGCCTCTCAGTTTGACAACAGAAAAGGCCTCACACTTAAAACCTGATTAAGACTTAGTGGGGCTAGCAGTACCCCGTCAGCCTGACCTGTACTTCAGGCAAGCACCAAGGGCCTTTACCCTAGGCTTTGGTTTTCCTGGAAAGATAACAGGAACATGTGAGCTACAAGGCAGCCATAGTACTCACTGTCTTGATGCCTGATCTGGATAGTTATAGGAGGAATAGGCACAAGATAAACAACAGCATATCCACTGTTTAGTCTAGAGGCAGCCCAGTTGTCAAAAGAGAATTAACAGGCACCAAGGATAAGATTTATTTGACCAAAGGTGAATCCATATTCTCTCTTTAATAAACAGAGAACAGGCAACTACAGAGACAACCCCCAAAATGCATCTAGGACACATGTACAATACTCTGAAGGGGCTTTCCTATATACTAGAAAGTATTTAGAGCCCAAGTGATGAATTAGATAGAACATTAGACATCTGCATCTGTGATCCTAGCTGGATAAATGAAGAACTGAGTGTCAGCGCAGAGATGAAAAATCTATTTGATGGGTCCTGGCAATGTGTTGCAACCTTGCACTTTGCTAGAAAACACAGTGAGGGAAAGTCTGTATAAAGAAAACAAGGAGTTCTTGTTTCAAGATGTTGTTAAAAATATTCTTTATTTTGTTCGCAAATATTTGGGTATTTCTTAAGTTTGCTGTTAAAAGTTACAGTGCTATTAGGATGCTGTTTCTGAACAGTTACATTCAGAGTTGTGCATACTGCAGTACTGAAACTTAATTGTTAGCAAACCCCTGTTAATTTTTCCCCCAAATCTGGAAAATAAATAAATAAATCTGGCCTACGAATTAGTAGATATGCTAGAATATAAAACAGTGTAAGGTAATTTTCTATTGTATTATATTAACATAATCACAGCACACTGTACTCCCACAGTATAAAAACTTCACAACTAAAAAATACAATTTTCCCCACTTAAGGTAATATTTCTTCCATTATACAGATGGAAAGAGTTGGGGACTACATTCCATAATGCCTAGAGTTTCCACCAATACTGTACAGATAAACTGAGACATGGTAAGTCTCATATTTTTAGAATGTTTCACAACTTAATAATTGGGGGTTTTTGTGGTGAAAAACGTGATTATGTTTCATTCCAATGGTGAAAGCTCAAAATTGCTGAAAAATACTGTCCAGGGAGTCAAAGTAGGAAATTCAAGAAATGTGGTGTGGACTATTAATGCCCACCTGTTGGCAGTTTGTTTACAGACTGTTGCAGCAACACTTAAGAAACCTGTGGCAGATGCATGGGTGGACTCCAGTTCTCTGTGGCTGCTCAGTAAACAAAACAGGCAATATAAAAACAGCAGTTCTTTACAATATGAACATTACTGTAGTCCAGAAGCACCATCTACTCAAAGACAGCTCTCTTCTCTGTTACATTCTCCCACTGTGGTAATCCCAGATCTTAATGAAACACCCTGTGAAATCCTTTTGGGATTGCCTTCATTCCTTGCTCAGTGTCTCTACACCCTCCTGCATTTCTTTCCTTTTCTTCCTTCCTTCTCTACCCTCCATGACCCCTAGCTGTATAAGCCAAAACCCCAACATGTAGTGGTTTCATTCTGGGCTACACCATGTTTTGATGGGCAATAATAGAAGTCTGGAGGTACTAATCTAGGTCTTCCCCTGCATAGCCCAGTTCCCATAGGAATTTCACATCTCTCTGAATTTTCTTCTTCTGTTACATCCCCAAAAAATGGTCAATAGATTGCAAGACTAGTGAAGGAAGAACAATTAAAAGAAGAACAGCTGAATTTGTTAACACGGAGTGCTAGACTACTACAAAATAAGCTAAACAATTTTAAAAAGAGGACAATACCATATGTGCAGAGAGATCTACACACAGAACATTACAGTTCACTAATGCACATCTGAAACAGGTGTTTTGACAGTATGGACACACAGCTGCTAACATAAAATACTATCTTGTTATACTGAACAGGATAATAATATGAAGTAAACAGGCTAGGAGTGTGGCTGTACTCAGTTGACACAGAAAATGTTCATTCATTTATCCTAACTTAGATATTGATGATGAATTCTTGATAGCCTAAACCTTCAATTCTGTGACTTTAATGTGCTTTTATTACAATGCATCATGTGGCATTTCCTTAGCTAATTCTCTTTCTGCCCTTCATCATTAGGAACTACACGGTCTCAAAATTAAAGTGTGTAATCAGAGGGTGCTTCCTAATTCCTGAGCAGCATCTTGTAGATCCCAGTATGAATGGCAACACAGCAACGCCTTCTTCTAAGGAGCTGCACTCCACCTTGTATATGGAAGTACACAGAGAGATATCTCTTCATATGATCTAACAAAGAAAAGCAAAATGTAGCGAGGGATGAGACCCAAACTTCCCACATTCGTTTCCAGCTTCTTAGGACTGCCGTGCCTACAGTAACATACATTCTGCACTAAGACCTCTCTGTTCACCTTCCTCTTCTTCCAGTCCTTGTTCCACTCTAGGTTTTCCTGTTAGATCAAATTCCACAGCAGAATCTTATTAATTTCCTAATTGCTTAATACAAACGTCCTCTGCCTCTTTTCCCACATAATTTTCACTATACTGGCTCTACTATTCAGCAGCTCCCTCCTGGAAATTTATTTGGCATCACACTTAAGAGAACAAAGGACTGGGTAATCTTGGATCACTTTAACAAAGTCCAACTCCTGTTCCTCAGGAGCAATGATCACTGAGAAAGTCTTGCTCATCCTTTCCAGTCTAAGAACATTAAAAGTTGTTTTGTTTTGTTTTTTCCAAATTCTATCAATATGTCAAATACAACATCAGCCACTGAGTGTGAGCTTATACATGGGCTAATAGGAGCTTATTTCATGGGCTTATACAACTGGAGCACATTTAAGTTTTCGAAAAGCTGGCAAAAAAATGCCAGGCAAGTCCTATTGCCACTTTCAAGTTGCTCTAAAATATTAAGCATGTACAAAGAAGGGCAAAGGAGTCCTTTCATCTGACCTCTTCTTGAAAAAAAACAACCTTGAACCATTTCTTTTTTGTTAAATAAACATACAAATTTGGTTCTCCCAGAAAAATGGAAAATTGCAATCCAAATGATTAAGCTAGTCAAAAGGTAGGTTCTAATAATGGGAATTATTAATCATATAGTCAAGTTCATTGCTTTATCACCACTGATTGAAATAAGCTTTCCAACCGATGGAGAACTTTGCTGTATGGATAGAACGGAACTGAACAGCAAAAAAGAGAAATTAAAGAGAATTGCAGAAGTATAAATTTCATGCTACTCTGCATATTTTACTTGCTTATGTAAACAGGCTAAAAATAATAAATCTTACTGTAGACAAAAGGAAGACAAAACAAATGGACAAATAGCTACAAGGTAGGAATGAAAATTCTGCAGAGAAGAGGCTGCAAACCAGTCTTATAGCTGGGAATGAAACATGATGTACCTCTATGAGATTGAACAAAGACACGTGAAGTATTAAAATAGGGGGTAAGACAAAGGCTGCAATGGAAGACTACTCAGATCACTTAATTCTTCATTGTATCAGAAGACAATTCATTAGCAAGTTTTAATGGTGACTGTGTGTGCCCCTTAAATGGAATTTGTTACTTTGGAAGTGTGTTATTAAAATATTAAATTAAAATTATAATATTGCCTATGCTTTGTTATTTACATGAATGATTATGTCATCAACTGTTAGAATAAGGATTTTATTCAATTGGCCTAGAATGGAGCAGTTTCACTCTAGATCTTCCTTCAGCTTGAAAAACGTTGGAAAATGTGTTTTTATTAATTTTAAAATGTTATTACTGTAGCCACATATATCACATGCATTTAGTTGGTTTTTTAAAGGGGGATAGACTAGTTGGTTTATTTCTAGTATCAACATTCTGTCCCTCTTTCTGAATTAGCAAAACTGACCGTTCTGCAAATGCTGACCAAGGGATTTTGCTTATTTCTTGCAAGGTGACTGTAACATAGATTGATTGGAATTTCTGCAATAATAGAAAGGTTAAATATTTTGAACTAAAGCTCAAAGCCAGACTTGACACTGACTGAATACCTTCCTGAGCTACAACTGACCTCAGACCATCCTTTTTCTCACTGTACTTAATTCCTGTGAAATACTAGATGATTTACTTTCCTGCTAAAACACATACAACCTTTTCTTATAATTTAAAAAATAACATCTGCACAGACTTTGAAAAATGACAGTAAACAAAAATCTTAATAATGGAACATTTCTGAAACAAACAGAAATTAGAAGCCAATTTCATATACAAGCTATATTATAACACTTAAAATGTGTACAGCAGCATAAAAAAACCCCTATGAAGTCTCACAAGAAAAGCAGCACTATGAAATAAAGACAGCAGACTGCAATATAAAGTCAAGGTCCCAGGCTAGCTTTAAATAAGCCAGATCAGGTCCCAGAAGTAATCTAGCTGTGACAGCAGGGAGCTCAATTCAGGTAAGCTCTATGAATGCTGTAAAGAGCTGAACTGAAGTTAACATTTTGACCTCTCCATGTAGCAAGCACTTTCAAGGACAGAGGAGTTTTGAAAACTAAATTTTTTAAAGTAATGGAAAATAAACTAGGAAATAATTGTCCTCTTCCCAGTCCTAACTTTCATGCAGTTTAGTTCAAATTCACAAGTGTTTGTATATTTTGAAAATACAGGACAGAGTACTATCAAATTCAAACAGTAGTTGTGATCTGTGTACCAGGTTGCCATGACTGACTTATGAGACCAATTCAAACTACCTTGTTCAACCCAAATGATGAAACAAAGTTAAAGCATAAGAAGTTTTCTCTCCTGCAACAGCTCCAACTTATAAACAGAAACCCTTCACAAGTGCAGTATCAGAAAAAGCCACGAAAGTGATGAAATTTAAAGAGGTATTAGCTTCTTTGTGCAAAGCTGGCTGAAATAAATGTAAATTTGCGTAAAGCTAAACACAGCTATTTCAGTTTCTAAACAAATGAAAAACTGGAGGATAAAATTCCAAGATGTTATAAAACAAGTGATAAAATCAAATGGAATCATAACTTATAGGAAAGAAACCTATGGGAATAGAAAATAATGAATTCATGTATGAGTTAGAAGAGACCAGATTAAAGAGACAACTAAACATACACAACCAACAGGTGATTTAGCTCTTACTTAACCATCTGTAAACTCTTCCCCCTCTTCTAACCTCTCTGATAACTCCAATTCTGAATTAGCACAGTGCTTAGTCCTGAAGTAACAAGCAAATAAAATTCAGTTTATCAGCTACCATTTATAAGCAAACATGTATTTAAGATACATGGTAAAAGGAGACGGTGGAAACCAATGGTGGTCATGGGGACAGCATCTTCCAAAACTGTGATGTTTGTTTATGTGTTACAGGCCAAATCAGCAAATAAGTCTAAGTGTGTACCAAATTTCAAGTATTAAGCTATCCTAGAAATTTTAGGGTAACATATGATTAAAAGAAGACATGCTTACACATTAAGTGATTTTTTAAAATTAATCAATACTATGCTAGTTTGGTACCATGTTTTTAGATGAGTGTTAGTGAATAGATCAAGGCATGTTTTCTGAAAAGGTATTGTACATGAACAGAACCTTTAATTTTACACTTGTGAGTGCCAGATGGACTTAGAGTGAACTGGAAATTGTTTAAATTTACTGTGAGTACTGTAAATGAACAAAAGCCTAAAAGGCATAACTGATCTATTTTGCAAAGAAAGGAGACAGACAGAAAGAAAGAAAAGCATGCTCTTTTTGCATGCCATTAATTGCTTTTTATTTTCATATATTAGAAGTGTGACCTTGGAGGCCACTTCAGCTGCGTGTCAAAATGAAGTAAGCTTAAAACCACAGTCACTTATGATATGATTAAAAAAAACCCAAGTTCTAAATAATATCATTAAATTTTACCCTCAGGGTAATGTTGGGGAGAAAAAAGACAAAAAAACCCATGCTTAAAATGTAATTAAAGAAATGTCTAAACATAGAAATTTAACAGTAAATGTCTAACCAGATGTGCTTCACAGCACTTTTAAGGGTTCTTTTATCTTCATGGTAGCCTGGAACAATGCCTTGAGCAAAAAAAAATTGTAAAGCCTAGGTGTTTCTTTGTTTTCAAACACCAGAGGAAGGAGAGCTGACTTAGTAGCATATTTTGAATATTTGGTATGTTATTTTGAAAATTAGTGTACAATAACTATTATAGCAAAAAAAAAAAAAAAATTGAGCTGTATTAATAAAAACAGAAACTCACTAAAAGTCACAGTACCTGCAGCCTTATACTGTTTAATTTATCAAACATAAATCACCAACTCCCCTGAACATGGGTCACACATAAGACACAGCAATGAGTCGATTACACAGGGCTGTACTGCTAACATCATAGATATAGTATAAATACTTAGAATAATGTTAATGTCAAAATAAATCAACAGTTAAGATAGACAGAAAACCTTAGAATACAAGAATTTTTTGGTTTTACCATTTTCACTTTGATTTAAAATTCAGATTAGACAAAAGGCAGTAATTTCCTGCTTAGTTTGTGAAAAAATAAGGTGTGAATCTCTGACAAAAGGATATTTTTTTCTCCATATGTAGGTGGAGGTGGATATACATCACCCTTTATCAAGACAGAAATTGTGGAAGCATGTTTGACACATTAAAATATTTAATAAAGCTCCTCTGAACACTCTATTTCACAGCATTGAAAACAAATTAGCAAGTGTAGATATGCCTACAGTAACCCCCTGAGTGTGAAAACACCCTTATAAATTGTTTCATTCTTTCACTGATATGACTGAAATTAGTTTTATAATTGATGTTAAAGACATTACGTTGCTTTGAAACTCTAACAGATTCATCATCTAAATAAAAGATTCAATAGAGACTCTATGGCCTTTTTGCGCTCTCCTTTTGTAACCAAAGATTGTTCTCAGGATAATTGCTCAAAGATATAAAGAAATATTTATTCTTGTTAATTTTAGGTTGACAATTTATGGTAAAAATTCTATCTGTATTATCTATAAATATATACATGCATTTATGCCAGTTTCTCTAATAACTATATGAATCATGATCTTTATAGGAGAATTCAACCAAGTGCATTCTTAGATTATTGTATGCAAATACCTGTACTGTAACATTACAATCAACTTTGGAGCTATGTAAACTAGCAAAGCTTTTCAACATAAGTTTACAGTGCCTATGATACTCAAGACCTGATTATGCCATTCTCATAATCAGCATATTTTTGCCTCTAAGAAGCTCAGAGCTTCAAGTACAACTATTTGTGAAGCAAAAAAACTAGTAATTACAAAAAAAATTAAGAATAAAAGCTTCAGAATCTGGTTTACATATTTAAAAAAACATTAGCTGTGGCCAATTAAGCCCACATCAGAAAATCTTATTCTCTCCTCATTATATATACAATAATGGTCATATAAAAAGGTTTAAGTAGTTGTTGATTTTTTTTCTTCTTCTTTGTCTTTTAATTTATTGTAGTGGGTAGCCCTTCCAAAATGCAATTTTTGACATCAGTTACGGCAAATGTTCCATCACTGGACCCAAAACAAGACTATCTGTATATTTTCAGGAAAATCAGAGACAGAGGCTTGTAGAGGAAAAAAGAAATACAGAGGAAATGCCTCTGCAATCAAATCCTCAAAAAGTAAGAGAAAAGGAAGGAAAACAAAGAAAAGTGTGTCTTCTTACACACACACAGAAATGGCTTATAAAGGCACCTACCTGCGGGCACAGTAATAGCAGCTGTAGAATCTAACCTCTATCAGTCATAATCTAAAACAGTGCCACTTTGTATTAAGCAAGCAATAGAGGAACTAAAATTACTTATACTGGTCTACACAAGTCACTCAGATTGCTCCAGTGCATTTTGATTATTTAATTAGAAAGACGGTGCAGCACATGTGGTTTTCCAGCCAGGTTCATCACAAAGGCCACATCATCAAAGCAGAAGAGTAGTGTCTTCTGCAGCTAGATTAAAACTAGGGATTTCTTCATTAAGTGTCTTGCAGCTGACTGTGCCTCTTGGTTTTTCTCCATCTATTCAGATAATTAAATAAAGTGTCACGTTTTATTTCTTTCTTTTTAAAAGCTAATAAAGAAGCCATGAATTGAAGTACAGCTGGCAATCTTTTTATTTATTAAGACTTCAGTGTACACAGTGACAATCTCTGGAAGGCAAGGAACGTGCTGTGACTGTTGTGGTTTGGGTTTTTTTGTTTGTTTGTTTTTTGTGTTTATTTTTTTAAATATGTCCATTTTCCAGGCACAACAATTCTACTAATAAGAATTACAAACCTTTGTCATCCTCCCAAGCAGAAAGAGGTTTTGATTAAAAAAAAAGAAATTGCAAAACAAATTGAACAAAAATGGAAAAGTTAAAGTCATATGATAAAGCCAGCAAATGTGAGAGAAGCTGAGTACTTTGAAAATATGTTGATGTCAAAGTAAACAACAAAACTGTAAAAATCAGCTGGCATATATTTGACAGAGTCAGGATGAATCTAGTCACAATGTTCCAAATTAAGAAAAAAACAGCTAGACAAATTACATGATCATTACATAGGTAAACTAACTGAAAACAGTATAGAAGATATACTACACAGTTTCCATTGTCTGAGAACATGAAATTATTATCTTTTGTGTAATCTGTAATCTGTACAAGTAATCTGACTTGTACAGTCATAATTGAAATTATACATGGTATCACGGTACATTATACCTTGGAAACATCATAATGTTTCCTTGAAAAAAAATAATACATTGCATCATAACATGATGGGATCTATCATTACTTCATGAATATGAGGATATAGGAATATAAATTAGTGGAAAAACTTTTTTCAAGGATGATGTATTACCTTGCACTTCAAAGTAACCTGAATACTCCATGGGGCAAGATGACTTTTCAGTCTTAAGAGTTACTAACTGATAATTGTATGTTGTTATGTATACTAAAAAATGCATATATACATGCATAGAAATACACAGTGGTCAGATTAGATTATCTCAGTTGGTACTGCTTCCTCTCTACAAGAGGTTACACTATGACCTATGCACATTGCAGGGATGGGAGTGAAGGAAGAGGCAGACATGAACATTTGGTTGGTTCCACGGAGGTTCCATGTAAATATCAGAAAAAAAACTTCTTTACTGTGAGAGTGACAGAGCACTGGAACAGGCTGCCCAGAGAGGTTGTGGAGTCTCCTTCACTGGGGACATCCAAAACCTGCCTGGATGCCTTCCTGTTGTGATGTGCTCTAGGTGATCCTGCTCTGGCAGGGGATTGGACTAGATGATCTTTCAAGGTCCCTTCCAACCCCTAGGATTCTGTGATTCTGTGGTTCTGATTTTTTTTCTGTTTTTCTAGATTCAAATTTAACACTATTTTCTATTGGTTTCAAGTTAATCGGACATGGATAACAGAAGCACATCTTCCCACATATTCCTTGAACTAAACTGCAAGGCCTAAACTGCTTGTCTACTCTCTCTGAATTTGACCTTGAATACCACAATCTGCAAACTTGGTGCCACTTACAGTTGGAAATTATACATTAAATCATCATCCCATGGTACACATCACTTACAGATGCATATGTCACAGCTAGGTTAAATTAGGATCACAAAACCATAATTTATGACCAAGAGTGACATTTCATAAAGCCTATGAAAACAAAATTACATGAGAATATGCATGAAAACATGGTATTTCTTGCTGCTACAGTTTGTCAAAGAACAGTTACTCCAAGATGAGTCTTTCCGCAGTAGAAGTTATATGAAGAGAACTTAAGAACAATACAGAGACCAATCTGTGGTCCAAGTTGGTAAAATGAATTTGAGGTGGCAGTGTATCCTTGGCCCAGGGAAGGATACCAACATCCTGGGATACTTTAGTGAGAGCAGAACCAGCAGGTCAAGGGATTATTAGTTTCCTCCAGTTGTTACTCATGAGTCTGCATCTGGAAGACTGCATCTAGTTTGGGGCCGCTCATTCCATGAGAGAACCTGAAAAATGAGAGGGAACCCAAAAGATGCAAGAGAAGCCAGAGGAGAGCCTTTAAGACGGTCAGGGAGCTGAAACCTATGAGATACTGGGAGAGGCTAAAGAAGATGATTTGATTTATCATAGTGAAGTATAAGTTACTGGTCTAATTATGTGGTCTTCAACCACCTTGAAGAAAGTTTTGCAGAAGTGAGAGTCAGACTCCCCTCAGAAGCACACAGTGAAAGGACAATGTGAGGGTCACACATTGCAACCGAAAATGATTCAGCTGTCTCTAAATGGAAGTAAAAATTCACCTTGGGACTGGTCAAAAAAGGTTATGAAATATCCAACCCTAGAGGTGCTCAGAATGCAGCCAGACACAGTTCTGTGCAACCTGATATATCTCTGAAGGCAGCACTCTTTTGAGCAAAAACATCAGACTAAATGACCTCCTTGTGCTAATTTTTTCCATGGCTCTGTGAGTATCCCTACATCAAAGATACACTTCCAGTCTTATATTTATACTTATGTCTTCAATAAAAAATAGCTAAAGGTTATCTTTGTTTGAGCTCAGATTCAATAAGTTGAATTTGCATGGAATATATTTTAAAATGTGACCGTGTTAAATCATGGCCTTCTATCTTTCGAATTAACATTCCTCTGGGACTTAAAGCTCTACCCCTGAGCTTTACATAAGTTTTCTGGCTTCTACCCTTTGCCTTATTTCCCCTGTGACCTACAAACTAGGCCTTCCTGTTCAGGTGCTCTGAAATGCTTACTGGCTCATCACTAAATAGTTACGAAAACCACTTAACTGTAAATCAATACAAAATTATAGAAACTGAAACCCCAGTCTTGCTTAAATATGAGCTCAGCTGTTGAACCACTTGCTTAGAAAGGGTAAAAACTATTCTCAAGTATCTCACAATGGAAGGAACTTAAATCCACATGTGCTATTCTTTGAGAAGTGTCAAGGGAGTACTGGTCATTTAATTTCCTTAGCTCAATGAGTCTTCACTCTTTCTTTACAGTTTCACAATTGGGGCTCACTTGGAATTTGAGCATCCAGTTCTTTGTCTATGAGCCTGCGCCAAAAGATAAGTCAACAGCTAAACTACAGGTTGGGTTTGGATGAATATTTCCTTTTTAAAGATTATTCTCAGAAAAAACCTGCACAACCATAAAATGAGCTAAATTCTTCACCTGAACTATTCAATGCATTATTCAGATCATTGAAATATTTATTTTGGATATTTGATTGAAAATTCATTCAGGCACTGAAGAACGAATGAGTACACATTACAAGACACTGATCTTCTTTATGAAGCAACAAATAAAAATCTTTCAGTGCTAGAAATAATTTTTTCAAGGTACCTTCACAGATTGCAGGGAAACCAGCACATAGAGTTTCTTGTCAAAATGTATCAACCATACATATAAACCCAAAGTATCCTATTCAGACAACAAATTCAGTAGTTTTGATGAGCCAGTGACAGAGGAAAACTACAAACCTTGTTTTCACTAGCCAGATCATAGTCTTGAGTACTGAAAAATTGACAGTGATTTTAAATAAAATCACACCAAACAATTTAGTTACTTATATTACTCAATTATGATTAACTTGACAAAACTTCTGATAAAAAGAGTTTTCACATTCCAAAACGTACTGCTTACACATTAGCATATTAGAGGTAATGAAAAAAGACAATTTGAATTTATGAAAATTTCATTATGAATAATACCTGCCTCATGTTGAAAGAGGAAAACAAGCTGGGATAGTGAATGTATTTCCTGTAGTTTTACATTGGTAAGCCAAGATGTATGAAGAAAAAGGAAATTTAAAATCTTCTTGTATACCCCAGAAGAGGTCAAATCCTGGGCTAGATCTCTTCAGCATTTCAGTAAGCTTCTATGATTATCAGAGTGGGTTGTTGTTTTTTGGTTTTTTTTGTCTTTATTAAAACATACATTCGTGAAATGTATTTATCAAATTTACATTCTACCATGCATATTTTATATATCTTGTGCATTATTATATATCTGCATCTTCAAAGAAACTTGTTTCCTGGAGAAAAACAATGCAATTCACAGATGTAAAGAATGTGAAGATTTTTTAAAGAATCATAGAAAATTATGGAAATGCATAAGGCTTTCTAGTGAAACATCATTCTTTCTTCAAGTGCTGAGAGACAGTACTTGTAGACCACAGAGGTCTACAAGCTTCTATCAACATTTCTCAAGAAATCTAGGTTCAAAAAAGGTTTTCTCATATGTCTCTCCCCAAGATCTACAGAGAATTCAGTTACAAATTTGTATTAGTAATCTACCAGGAGCATTCAAAACTTGTCATGCCAGGGCTTTACAAGATTTTTTTCACCCAGATATCTCTGCAAAGCTCAAGGATTGACTAGATGCACATATCTAGCATCTGTTCCAGTTCAGATGAAGGGCACTTTCACAATATTCCCTGATCAACTCTGTTGATCCCAAGCTCAACAAAATCCATGAGGAATGCTCCTATTGTCTTTTTTAACAGACCACAAATTTGAAAGCTTGCACTCACTTCTACTAAGGTAAATAAATAATTAAATGAAAAACTCTCAGTTTAAATTTTTACCATTTTTTTGCTGCATGTGGGATTTACAGTTCTTCCATGTTTTTTGACAATGTAGTAACTGCTAAGTTTAAATCATATTAATGACTTAACTGAAAACACAGAGCTCAACATACGCATCTAAGCTTAATATTGTGTTAGTTAATGCTGTGTTTTCTTAGATCAGTGCACTTTCAAATCAACTATCGAGTTTTCCAGCTTTAATATATGCAGAGCAACTGGAAAGAAAAATCACGTATTTCACAGATAATGTTCAACCCCTGATTAAATAAAGATGTGCCAAAGCAGAGATACTTTATGCCTCAAGAGACAGTCATACTGGAATTGCGAGTGTATTTTGTATGTGAACTAGAGGTAAGATGTAATGACATGAGATGAAAGGCTCAGCCATGATTTTAATAAAGGGGGGAGACAGTACTTCCCTGTGGACCCCATATGCAAAGGAGTGAGACTCAACAAGAATATATGAAAAGATTCAGCAAAAAACTACAATAAATGTTTCAAAGTTATAAGACCACCATTAAAATTCATCACATTTTACTGACGTTGAGAACTCCAGTTCTGAAGATAAGCTTTACCACATTTCTGGTAGTTTGTCAGAAATTAAAGGTACATCATCAATAAGCTGGAACAATTTTCAAGGTTTATGTAAGACAGAACTGGAGAGTTTGAGACCATAAGATTTCATTTTTTAAACGTTTCTAGTAACATGATCTAAAAATTATTCCATTGAATCTGTTATTTTGAAGCTATAGTTTTCATTTAAATAAAATAACACACTTAATTTGGTCATAGTAGGATCACAAACGTTTTACCCGCTTAATGCTTTTAGCAATCCTCAGAAAAAGCTGTTACTTTTTACTCTATTGATATTTTTTATGAATAGAGAAGAATTCTAAAGAACCAGTATTTCTTTTCTTTTTTTTTTTTTTTTTTCCCCATTAAAAAGTTTGAGATTCTGCACAGGTCTCTCTTTCAGTGCATTAAAAAAAATACATTAAAAGACAGACATGCTTTTGTAAGGAAAAGACATTAAAAGAGCAAAATGAACGGGATGAATTGCTTAAAGGACAAAAAAACCCCTGCTTTATTTGATCTTTTGTGATAATCACACTACTGGCAACCTGTCAGCAAAGCTGAGCATGCTGATGTCTGGCCAAGTAGAGTAATCTCTTGGTTCAAGCCTGAGGTCTGTGATGAAAATTATAAAGCAGGGACAAAATCAAAAGACCACCTGTGATTTTATTCTGAAACTAATTTGATAGAAAAAAGTAATATAATGCAAACAGCCTTTTTAGTAGAGTCTATGACTAAATTGAAACCAATGCAAGTGGATGGAGGTAGCTATCATGCAAATACATTTGGATCTGCAGGCATACTTCTAAAAAGAGCAGATGTCTTTGTGACAGATAAATTGCTTTGAAATTATGTTTGAAATCTTAGGTCAAACTTTAAAATTAGAATTTTAACTTTATTCTAGAGTCTTTTTGCATCTCCCACATAATGAATTTGAAACCAACAAAACCAATAAATAAATAAATAAATAAATAAACTTCCTTAATTTCCTTTCCATGAACCACCATTAATTATAGGTCAACAAATCCTCAAAAGAAAAAAAAAACATTTTTCCTTTCTCTTTTCATTTATTAGCCTATACTGGAACTAGTTGCCCACAGATATATGGGGAATTGTATAGTCACAAAATTCCACATGCACGCACAATGTATCCAACATAGACATCCAGCCAGTAGAGTCTTCTATGTTATTATTCAGATGCAAAACAGAAAAAAAAATCACAAAAAATCAGCATGAGACTTACTCATACGTCTATTGTGTTTTCCTCCATTTTACTGAAAGGTAGCACATTATTAGCAATACTGATCAGTGTTTGGGTTTTTCCTAACAAATACTGATGATTACTCAGGATGACTCAGAAGCTGTTTTTACAAATTTATGCTTAAAAAAACCCCAACACAACAAAGTAGATTTTGTTTCCTCTATGTTACTTCACTAAAAATTCTCTGTACACTAAAGTGATAAAGGTTACCTATTTTACCACCACCTTCTCATTAAATATCTTGCCATTTTTATACATGCTTATTTCTGCTCTCAGCACTAGTAAGACTTGCCATATGCAAGCACCAGGGTAATCCCTGATCTCTAGGACCTCACTGAAAGCACTAGATTTTAGCTATTTCACAGTTGCTGTCTTTCCCTTCTTCTCCAGTAAAGTTCTCTACAGATTTACTGTTCTTTTTGATACTAAAATCTGTTTCTGCACTCTATTTTTCCTTCCACCAGCAGAGCTAACCAAATGAATGCTTTAATAGCCACCTTAACTTTCTTGTACTTCTATTTTCAAGACACTCCTTTTCTGTATTTTCCTTTGCAACTGAAAAAAGCAACTCATTGCAGCACAGACAATACAGCACTTGTTAAATTCTGTATTTAAATATGGAGATATGCTCATAAAGTTCTTCACACACACACACATGCACACACATTAATACATGGGAAGAACTTCAGGTATATACATGCACATATTCACACAGACAGCATAGATATGATTCATAAAAACATGAGCATTTATGTTTAAATAACAGGTACTTACCTGGAATGAGCTGACCCAGTAATTGATGGCATCTGGAAAGGCTGAATACAGCTACTATGACCAAAAAAGGATAATGTTTCCATTTCATGATGTGTCCTTCCTTGCATTACACCAGCTCAGCAGTGCTAATGTAAATGTTACCTGCAATACATAATGGAAATAAGAACAGAAAAAAAAATCGATATATTTAAAGTATTCAAAATATTTTTTCCATTGTAACTCTATGAAGTATGCTTGTTTCAATACAGTTTTAGTTATTAAAATAATGTCAAGCTTTCTACCAATTAGGAAGTCGTAAACCACAACCAAATCATTAACTATTCTCGTAGAGAACACAACTGCAAAGCAGATATTTTAAAGGGAGACACGAGGACCCCCACTGTGCACGTTTTTTGGTCATGTAACTCAAGTTATTAAATAAATTGTTCAGTTCAGCAAGATATATCAGTGAAGATAATCCACCAAGATAGCCCATCCCAGTTCAAATATATACATAAACACTTGCCTAAGTTAAAAACTCTTCAACACTCTTCAGCTTTCCATACAATCAGGGTTAACACTTTACACTAGTGTTCTTTTGACAAGGTGTTTTGCTAAATGAGGGTAAGGGATAATTTTACCCAGGAGTAATTTCAACAGTTAAGGTGACTTTCTGGTTAGCTTTTGTGTTCTTAAGGGTAGAAAATTTTAATTCAACTGGCATTAAAATGGAATTGTATGAAGAAAGAATATATTTGGAATAAAAATGTGACTTTTAGACTTATTTTTTTCTGACCACCACAACTGAAAAGTATTTGTAACTTCACCATTGTTGAAAAATAATCTATGCTCACCCTACGAGTTTCTTGCACTTCAGCTACACTAGTCCTTAGTATGGACTTCATCAGAACTCCCCAGGCCCTGTTTACAACATACCAACTTGTTCAAAGTGCTTTTCCTTCTTTACATTTCAAAAAAAATATACGGTGTTTCTTAGATTATCATAGGTTGCTAAAAACCTTGTTTAGACAATCTCTTTAACTGAATACATGCAATCTGTAAATAAATGGGTTTAGTGTTTTGGTTTGGGGGTTTTGTTTGCTTTCTATTGTAGTTTTGGGGTTTTTTGTCTGGTTGTTGTTCTGGTTTGGTGGGTTTTTCATAGTGGGAGAAGGGCGATGGAAGTGTCTCTGGTGAGAAACTGAGAAGCTTCCCCGGCTCCAAACTCAGCCAAGGAGCTGTTAGAGGGACAACAGATGAATCCCTGTGCTTAACACACGAAATAAATGATATAACACCTGAGCAGAGGAGCACTTGAAGAAAAAGCAGAGCTGTGCTGGAGAGGCAGGTTAAGAAGGTGCCCTAGCAGAAGTTTCCCTGCAACCCATGGCGAGATGGCAGGCTGTCCCTCTGCACTCATGGAGGAAAGTGGTGGAACATTCCCTGAAGGCACCAGGAGAGGTGAACTTGGCCACTGGCCTTGAATTTTGTGGCCAGTGGATTTGCTGCCAGTGGACTCTGATTACTTAGCTTTGGAAGACTCTGGAGCCAGCGGAGGTGACTGTCCCTGAAGCAGCCCATGAATCTGTGGGAAGCCCACGCTGGAGCAGCCTGCTCCAGGCCTCGTGGGATGGACTCATGAAGGAGAGGTTCAAGAAGGACTCTCTCCCATGGGAGGGACCCCGTGGGGAAGCAGGACCAGACTGTAAGGAATCCTTCTCCCTGAGGAGGATGATGTGGCAAGAACCACCAGCCCATGAACTGACTCTAAACCCCATCCCTTGTCCCCCTGTGCCGTTGGGGGGAAGGATGGGGAGAAACCAGGAACAAAGTGATTTGGGCCCAGGAAGAAGGGAGGGCTGGGGTAACATATGCAAGCCCTGCTCTTTATGTTGTCTGTGTCCTGTGTGTGTTTGATTAGTATGAAATTAAATTATTATTTTTTCCTGAAGTTGAGTCTGTTTTGCCCACGACCTTAATCAGTGAAGAACCCTCCTTGTCCTTTGTCTTGCCCCATGAGCTTTGTCCTCCTCATCCCAGAGCATGGGTGTGAGTGGCCATGGGGCTGCTCCTTTGTTGTCATGTTGGGCCCAAACCACGACATTATTGGCAAACCAAACAGGAGTGAGACAAGAGACCATGACATTTGTTTTTTCCATAAGGGCTGTCTTTACCTCCACAAAAACTGAAACGTGTGTGACTACAATGTCCCATATATTGCACATTACCTGGGGTTCATATCAGGTTCTTGACGACAAAAGAGACACTATTTTAAGAGTCTGACAGGTTATTAGATGTGTGCAATTACCTTCCCCCAACCAACAATTAGAGACCACTAAACATAACTGTATATGTGAAGCAGTCTGACACATGAAGCTCTATTCCAACAGTCAGTATGTTAGACCTTGATAATGTTACAACTGCACTTCTCATTTCTCTCTCCTCTTACTCATTCCCCTGGTAATTAAGATTGTATACTCGAAGATGAACAGTTTGGATTATGAGGTCTACGTCACCTAAATGCCAGTAGACAGAATCGTAACATTGAAAAAACCTTTGGTGCCATCAGTCATTTCTTCAGTCTGCTGGGACAGAGAATTTTCAGCTGTAAACCTAATACATGTTTAATGACTGCAGATAGAAGAGTTGCATAACAACTGTGAGTATTCATTGTCATCTGATACTTTTGGATGTTCAAAAATGCACAGATAACTTAAATATGGATAGATTGAATCACCTATACATGCTGCATTTTCCATTTTCATCTTGTGCTACACATATTCTTCTATTATCTTAGCAACCAGAAATAATAAAACTCCATTTCCTGCTACTGCTATTATCCAAATCCTACAAAATATTTTTCTTCATTTTTCTCACTTCATCTGCACTGCACACAAAATGCCAACTCCTTTCACTCCTATTCTTTTCATTTTCCCCTATCACTTGTGTGTCTGCTTTTCTGTTGCAAACAGCCTGACAGCTCTTAATGGCAGTTAACAGCAATTAATGGGCAAGGTGTTACATGCTGCCCTAAATGCTATTCATGATATGACTCCAAGATTGAAATGAGGATTTGCAACTTCAGGCCTTTAGAATATTGATTTCTTTCTCTGTACAGCCTGGCTTTATATATCTGTTTACTATGTTGGCTTCAGATTCCCAGAGTGTCTTCATCTGTACTTTCTACCTGCAAAGAAAAGATTGACTGTTGCTTCTAACTCAAAACTGATGAGTCAGCCCATTGAATTTGGTTCACAAATCAAAAAAAAACCCCACCCAGTTAAGGATTTACTTTGTCATAATAATGTGAGATGCTTACACAACATATGTCAAAATAACACAACCTCTATGGATCACAATAGGAGTTAAGATCGCACATTATGAAGGCAGAATTTGATTGATGGACCAAACTATATTTGGTTTATGTGGCAAGGTGCTGGTACAGGGAGTGCTGTGACCTCTGAGGAGAGGCTAGGGACCACCTGGTGTCAGACACAGCAACCTCCAACAGACCCACCACAGGACACATCTGAGCCTGTCAACCAAGCTGATCTGGGTAAGCCTCTGTAAGAAAGGGCAAAATGCCAGACAGGCAGAGGAAAAGGGAAAAAAACAGGACAGGGAACACCAAGGTGAGAACATGATAAGGGGAAGAAGGTGCTCCAGGTGCCAGAGAAGATTCCTCTGCAGCCTATGGAGAGAACCATGCTGAAACTGATGTCCACACTGAAGCCTGTGGAGGACTCCAGGCTGGAGCAGGTGAACATGCCCTGAAGGAAGCTGTGGCTCACAGAGAGCCCATCCCAGAGCAGGTTTATCCTGAAGGACTGTGGCCTGTAGGAAGAACCCATGCTGGAACAGGGGAAAAGTGTGAGAAGGAGGAAGAGGCAGAGAGGACTGTTACGGATT
Source organism: Apus apus (assembly GCF_020740795.1). Taxonomy (NCBI): domain Eukaryota; kingdom Metazoa; phylum Chordata; class Aves; order Apodiformes; family Apodidae; genus Apus; species Apus apus. The sequence continues at coordinate 85,439,046 of NC_067282.1, read as the reverse complement.
GAACACAAGCTCCCATTCTCCACTCCCCTGTACCAATCCAGAAACAGGATGGGGGGGCAGCAGAGGAAGAGGAACTGAAGATGAAGGGCTGAAGTTCAGCCTAGGAAAAATATTGTGGAGGAGGAAGGGGTGTGTTAGTTTTTCACTTTCTTCCTCGCCATCTAACTCTATTTTAATCAGCAATAAATTCTGCTCTTTAGACATGGTTAACCCACCACAATAATAAAGCTGACTGAAGCGGGGGTAAATGAATCCCAGCAACATGCTTTATAGCGCTTGCCCTATCTGTCAAGGCATCCCATGCATGAATGCAAAGTTGTCTTTTCCGTACCTTCTCTTCCATTAAATTTATTAGCAGACTATGGCTTCTTTTTATTCCCTTTGTATGTGACAGAGCTGCACAGGGAGCTCAGATGTTCACTGCTTGGCTTGTTTGTTAAAACCTTTTTTGCCCTCTAATTCTGCTTGTTTTATGTTTGAAATATAAAATTTAAGTCTAAATCCTGAAATTATTTCAGTGTTGTTAAAAATATTATTCTTACAGAAAAAATCTTGGCTTTAATGAAGCCAAGTAATTTTAATATGAAAACAAAAGTTCTTATTCTACAGTTTAAAATCAATTATGTAGATATTCTTTGAAAACAATCCAGAATAGGAGGGTAATTGTCTATATTTAGAGTATATTGCTTTCTTCTGAAATAGTAGTCCTGATCACCAAAGAGATAAAGTAGAAATAGATGTCATCAGAATGAAAAATGTTTTTCAGACAGAAGTTGAATTCAGCAGAAGAGAAACAAGATCTTTCTTATCATAGTCTACAGCCACAGTTTGAAGGTCCAAGTACCACCACGCTTGTGGAAGAAACCCACAGAAGTGTATCACAACCAAAGGGATTCAGGTAGCCAGTTAAAACTGTGGTTCCCTTAATACATGCTAAAAGCCCATGAAATATCTGCCACATGCATTTAGAACTTCTATTAATACACAAATTCTCAGTGTCATAACATGACTTTATTTATTATAATAACTGAGCTAAATGTTTGAGAGTTTGATCCTTTTCTGCAATTAGTCTTTCAGTGTCTGAAATACAAAACTAGAATTGCAGAATAAGGACTGGCACTAATTAGATGTTGCCAGTGACACAAGAAGGATGCACTCACCATATAAACTTCCGCTGGCCTGAGACCTGACTTAATTCTGTATCAAATGACTGCAGATCTACACCAGAATGTGCAAGAAAAGATTCACGTCCAATGTGTTGTACAGAGTGTACAATGAAGATAAACACTGGCTCCTCTATGACATTATAATCATTAAAGAATCAATGGCAAATTAAACTGCACAAACCCAGAGGGGAAAGAATCACCATGGTAAATGTAGGGAAAGGGTCTAATAAATTATTTTCTTCCATTTTCCAAGTAAAGGGCTATTTATCACTACAGCCAGTGCAGCATTCAGCAGCAAAAGGAAGGACACCAAAAGAACACTAAACCCAATGCTGGTTTTCTTTTTCTGCCTTCTTCCCTCCCCCTCTCCCCCAGCTTTGATTGTTGCTTCTCTCAGAAATGGTAACCAGCTTGACAGAATGTTGAATAGAATAAAAAACGACACAAAGGTCAGGTAATTAAGATTCTAACTTGTAAAACTAGCTTACCTTTATGAAATATGTGCACTTTGGTAAGTATTATGCCAATGAAGATTGTTTACCTACGAGATGAGAAAGAATTTTGATTTGCTGTGTACCTAAAGGCCATTTTGGAGTGGACTGGCAAAATTTCATTGAAAGCAGAAAAAAACAGAAAATTCCAAATTTCTTTAGAAGCAATGTTAATTCATTTTGAATGCAGAAAATTTTTGAAGTTTGTCATGTGTTGCTAGGCCTGCTGATACAGGATGGACCCTCTCATACTTTCAGTCCTTTCATTATAAAGTCCTAATGTCTATTAGTTGGACACTCAGTTATCTGGTCATCTCTGTTTAGACTGACACTACTTCTGAACTGTGTATTATCATCAGTAAAGTTATATATCACTGAAATTAAGAACTTCCCTCTATGATTTTAAACATCCTGTCTTAGTTAAACTAAATTTATTTGGAGTTCCAGGAGGATGGGAAGGAAACACTGCCATACATTGTCTCAACTGTTTCCATTTAGGAGCAAGAATGACAGAGGGTTGATGAACTAGGGGGAAAAAGTCTGGGCCAGTTCCATTTCTGTTATAAAGTAAATCAACTCTACTAAGATCAAAGCAGCTAAAAAAATACAAAGCTGTTTAACCCATAGTAGTTACCAGTATAGAGTATCTCTGGATCTGGACTGTGATCCTTTTAGTGAGAGTTTCAGCAAAAGGTATTCATGAAGCCCTCTGTATTGAATCTTTTAGTATTTCAAAACGTTTGGGTTTTTTTATAACTTATTATTAGCTATAACAATTACGATGCAAAAATTATTCTTTACTTATAATAAGCTTTGGGTTTTTTTTTAAATACAGTGAGAAAACCAAAATTAAAATTAATAAAAATAATAATAGATTGAATGTCTTCAATCTACATTTCTAAGCTGGCAGGTGACATATGTAACAGTGCTACCTAGTTTTAAACTTTCTTGATTCTCTGTATGGTGTATTTACAGCCTAAGCAGTACCATAGAAATAGTTCACCTAGTATAATCGAAAGGGAAAAAATTAAAAAATAAGCTTTGTCCATGTTAATCCACTCATATTGAAAGATTGCAGCAGAAACTCTAACAGTAGTATCAGCCAGACAAACTGTGGTATGTGACATAGCTGTAGCCTAAACCGTAAATACCCTCCTGCTATGCTGCCTACACAGGAAAACTCATTGTGATGAGCCAAACTTACTGCAAAAGAAACATCTTTCCTTCCACCAGCCTCAGTCTCTTAAACAATCTCTCTACCAGAATCTCTGCTAAGCTCTAATGTTTTCTTAATGTATCTGACTATGTAAATTGAGATTAATTTTGAGTAAGGGACAACTTTAACAAAGAAGTTTTTCTCAAGGACATGTACAGAAATGAGACAGTGAGTAGCACAATACGACTTCTGCATAACAAAGCAAGGTATTAATTAGTTCTGATCCACATGGATAAATATCTGCTAAGACAGAATGAAAAAGAGGGAGCCAGGCCCTTGTCAATGGTGACCACTGACAGGACAAAAGGCACAAATTGAAACACAGGAAATTCCACTTAAATATAAGAAAATGCTTCTTCTGCTGTGAAGGTGATTGGATAGTAGAATAGGTAGCCCCAAAAAAATGTGGAGACTCCATCCTTGAAGATGTTATAAAATGTAAGACACAGACAGGGCAACCTGCCCTGGCTGACGCTGCTCTGAGTAGGGGGCTGAAGCAGATGATCTCCAGAGGGGTCTTCCTGCCTCAGCAGTGAATATCCTGCCTCACTGTTTGGGAACCACAGCATGAAAATCAGTAGTCCATACCTTGTTGCAGGAAATACAGTATTATAAAGGGTCTAGCACAGAATAAGAAAAAGTTGCCAGTCACAGAAAACTAGACAAGAAGTGCTCAGGGGCTGTGCTGCAAAGTGACTAGAAAAGCTAGCAGCATCAAATGGTCCTGGAGCAGAAGCTGACCAGATGGAGTAAGCATGCCGAGCATGTCTTTAGAGCTTAAAACAAAACAACAAAACCCACAACAAACAAACAAAACCCCAACAAACGAAACAAAAAAAACCACTAGAAAAATCACTTATTCTGTGAAAAAATTTCAATGTATAGACAAAAGTGGAAAGTTGAGATTTGTGATGACAGTTTATGGGGAATAACCTTATGGACCCACAGGTAAGCAGAGTGTGCAGATAGTATAATGCTAAAATATGCTATGCAGGGCGGTAAGCCATTGCCTGTCATCACAGTGCTGGTTGTGTTCAGGCTGATCATTCCTCTGGAATGCAAAAATCAGTTCTAACTTGCCAACTATTATTTTGCACAGATCTGCAGTATTGCAGGTTTTGTTCTCTGTTTTATATTCAGTTGATCTCAGGGGAGCAATCAGAGGCCAAAGATAACTGACAACAATCACCAGTGAATTAACTGGACAAAACGTTCCTCAAATCCAGAGGGTGATTTCATTCTTTTAACTTGCCTTTTTTTGTTGAAACTGCTGGTATCGCTAAAAGGGGGGAAAAGAGGAAGGAGAGAAGATATTTTTATCTGTATTTCTCCAAGAAGTCATACAAGAGAGTGAGAGGTCTTAAAGGTCTTAGCTAAAAGCTTCACAGAGCAGGATACCCTGTTCTGCACATGCACAAGCATGTGTACGAGGGGAAGAAGTGATGTGGCATTAGAGGCACCTCTAATGTACTAAAATTTTCTTGTGTTTCAAACTTAGAGGAAAGCTGCACTTTGGTTTGTTCTTCCCAACTGAGGCTGTGCTTCCTGGTGTAATTGTCACTTGCAGAATGCTGCGTTTCTCTATAATTGAAGAAGCCTGCCAAAGGGGCAGAACTAGTCCCCAGGAGCTTCAGTTGACTCACTTCATGCAACTCTTTAACACACAAGACTTTTGAAACTGCTGTTTGAGATTGTTTGGGTTTTTTAAAAAATACCATTTAATATTTTTCAAAACTGTATCCCCTTTAATCATCTGGGCCTCCCTGTTTGCAGAATACGAGTCTGTATCTAAATAAGAGCAAGCAAGCAGAAGTGAAGCAAATCCTATAGTAACAGCACTAAGAAAAAAACTGCAGGAAAAATAACCAAATTCAGAACTGAATTTTGGTTTGTTACCATATGCAAAATAAGGTGTAAAGCAGACAGAGAAAAGAAAAAAAAGCACAACAATGATCCTTGGGTAGTAGCTGGGTCACTAACTGAGGCAGAGTGTCTGCAAAGAACTCATACACAGGCATGAGAATAAAAATTACAACAAAATTAATGGATTGTCTAGGAGGTTCCTATCTTTTAAATGCATTGACTTATTTTAGTGAGGTTTGTTTTTTGTTTTTTTTTTTACTGTCATTTAATAACCAGGAAACAAAATTTCATCATGATTCTGAAACCAAATTAACAAAACTGCCAAACATCAGATACTAGTCTATAAATATTCAACAGAAGAAAGCAACGTGCATGATAAGAAAACATTTTCTCATTGTTTTTCAAGTATGGAAACCAGTATGACAAAACTAAAAAGGAAAGTTCCCTTCACAGACACACATTGTGAATGTCAGGGAGAAAGTGGTACTCTACTCCTAGTATATCAGATACTTAATTCTTGCACCAATTATGTACAAAAGGCATTTGTAGAAATGAATGGTGGAAGTATCAGACTTCAATAGGCTCCTTCAAAGTGGTCTGAACTTGTTAAAAGCAATGCTGCATCTTCAAAATAAGAATATGCTTCCTCTCTAATCTAAATTAATGACAAAATCAGTGGAATGAACCTTGTGTTTTCCAAGTGAAAAATCTTAAAAGCTAGCTAAATGTTAAAAAGTTTGTGCTTTTTGAAAACACAACCAAGGAATTGTCTAAATAAAACAAGCTTTCTTGTATCTTATTTTGCCAATCCACTATGCCTTTTTGTCCTTTCATGTATTAAAGCAACAACCTGTGTCTCCACTACCCAGACCTTCTGAAGAGTGTTTGGAAAAAACTGTATCTGTTGCAGACTTCGCATTATGAATCATCATGTTTCCAAATTGCTCTTCTATAATAAAATACTTGCCACTTTTTGAACAGGCAAAAAATACCATTAGTAATACCTTGATGCAATTAGCAATTTCTTGATTTATAAGAAATACTGGGAATGTTCAAGGACTATTAAGCAGTGGATATTTGAAGAAGTGGTTGTTATCAAAAGAGAGTCACATGGAAAAGAAACAACATTTGATAGAAAGATAATCCAGTGCCTGAAAGGTTAAAAATAAAAATTCTTTTGACTGCCTTTTGCCTCCTATGTTATACCTAATCTAAAAAAGCAAGGGTTTTTCAAAGGACACGGTCGCAGTACCTTTGAATGTCCTCAGAAGGACCAGAAAAGAGGGATTCAATTTTCAAAGATAATTGTGTCAGATAACTGTCTCATCCCTTTTCAGAGACAATCTGATAAATACCTAATTACCCACCAAGTGATTTCAGAGCCACACAGCTGGGCCTGAGAAAAGGCTACAAAGAATGACAAGGTCCCCTAAAGCCACTCAGAGCAAGACACATTTGGTTTGTGAATTACTTCATTTATTCATCTGATAAAATGCACAGAAAGTCCCCAGAGAAAACAAAATATTAATAAAATGTTGAAATAGTAAACAGAATCAATATTTAAACAGAGAAGTAAAATAATATTTTCTAATAAAACAGGACTGCATACTACAGAAAAGTTACAGTCCAATATTCACTTTGATAAATGAGTCTTTAAAAACACTCATTTTTCCAGAAAGCATGTATAGACTACTCATTCCGACCTTGTCTTGTGTTGATATGTAATGCTGTAAAGCATTCTGATTTTAGACAATTATAGTCTGAACTGTCAAACTAGAAAGAACTTATAAAATGTCACCAGTGTTCAAGAACTATCTCATCCTTCTTGAAAAAACTTGGTAACCCAGCAATCCTTTCTAAAAATACAGAGTAGCTTCACTTTTATATTATCTTCATCAATTAAAAAACAGACTGGTATATCTAGCATCTCACATTTCAGTAATTCTTTTTAAAATGTGCATAGTAAAAGCAACTCCTTTAATCTTGCTGAATTCCTTGTGCGTGGAGAAGTGCTGGCCCCTGCTACATATCCTAAATGTTAACGGAGTGGAGAGCATGAAATATCAACATAGTGATGCTAAGTTCAGATTCACATATGGGAAGCATAAGATTACTGATAATGCTTCAACAATATTAAATTATCCAAGCTGTATATTCCTCAGGCTTTATGAAATAAGTGCTTGCTTTGTGAAAAATGCAACAAATTTGGAATAGTAATCTCAAAAGTACACATTTCTGACTTAACTCTGCTCCCAGATTGGAGCGAAATTGATTGGAATTCTGCAAATGCAATGAAATAGGATGGATCTATGCAATTCTGTAAATCCAACTTATATAATTTAAAAATAAAGACATAAAAAATGTTCCACATACATAGCGGAAAGGTGAGTCAATAGATACTGAGTACACAGTGTAGGAACAAAGATTTAAACTAATCTGGTTGCCTTTACTTTGGAGTGGAAAAGTAGTGATCACACAGTCAAGAACAGAAGGATAGTTTTAAAACCTGTTCATTTCAGACTCTCAGCAATTAAGTGACAGCATTTCTGCATTTGTCCTTACTCACCTTGCACATAAACATAAATTAAAGCTGGCGGGGAAGACGTGACACACTGCTAGCATTCAGGTTCCAGCAGGCATGCATATTCAGTGGGGCAGGCAGGACAAAGTCACAGAATCAAGATGTGACCTGAGATCACAGCTTTGGTGTAACCAGTGTTGCGAAAATGTGTTTAAATATGGAACAAAAACTCCCAGACAAATTCTCTCCCCAGCTGCAACTTAGCAAAAGGAGACATGAGTGCTAGTAACTGAAAGCGAAGAAAAGCTCAAACTCCACTTCAGAGCATGCTGGAAGCTTTGTGTTCATCTAGCCTCCAAGCTTGTCAGGCTTCTGGCAATCATGATGGAAGCAGTAATGCCCCCTCAAAAATGTAAAACTCCATGAAAAATAAAAAGGGAATATTAGACAAAGCCCCTGTGCGGAAAGGAAAACAAGGGCTGCCCTCCAATAGAAAGCTAGGTAGCAAATAAGCTTTCTGAGATTATAGACTGCAGCCTCTGGAGGCAAAAGACTAGCCAAAACTCTGTTCCAGTGGAGAGTCAACTTTTAGGGAAAGAAAAATATCTCGTTTTTTGTCCTTAATAAGAGCAGGAATGATTACTAAGGATTTGCAGAACCTGCTCCACCACCAAGCCTTCTCAGACACAGAAATTTGCATCAGGATTCAAAGAGTACTCAGCTCTCCCGCACAGACTGCATTCATCCTTCTGGGGCCACCAGTAGAGGTGAAGCTTAAACAATATAAGGATTTCCAACCTTGTTCATTTCTTGGTTAAATAGGCTTGTGTGAAATGCTAACTCCTTGGGGGAAAGGAAGAAGATGCCATCTTTCACAAAGATACTGAAGAGTGGCAGAATCCCTTTGAAACTGAGACTGATCTGATAAGGTCTTTATGGTTGTTAATAGCAACCCTTGCTATCTTAGATAAGCCAGCTGAATTTAGCTGCAGTTTGGGGCATTTGAGCAGCCAAGCTGTCATTGAGGGGGATGCTGTGTGCTGGCTATGCCTTTGGAAAGCCCCATCCTGTCCATATCCCAGCAGGAGGCAAAAGACATTCTCTGTCTGTAAGTGAGAGAAGTACTGTTACCTCCAAGCGTTTCCAGGACCCAAGCTAGTAGCTTTTTGCAATGTTTCTTACTTTAAGAAGACTTTGTCATCTCTGCAGATTTTGCCTCTGCTGCCTTTCAAACCAGGAGACCAGTGTGAAGAGAAACACAAAGATTTAAAGTAATTGCACTTCTACAGCTCCTAAGACTGTAAGTCTTTTGGTCAAATGAAAAAAAAGAAAAAACACAACAAAACCCCAAACAAACAAACAAACAAAAAATCACACCAAAAAAACCAAACCAAAGAAAAACAAAAAAATACCACAACAAAAAAACAACCCAACAACATAATGTCACCACTCCTAGACCCAAAAGGAAGGCAGGGAGGATGTAACGGTTAGCTCTTCTGTCTGGCTAATGGGCCCATGCAGAACTCCAAACAAGCTCCATGGGAGTGAGATGCAGGGCAGTGCACAGTTGGGCCTTATAATATATGGGAGCAAATGAAAAAGGAGATCTGGGATTATTTCAGAGAGATAGTGGATGCAGGACACAAATTTTTTGTGACCAAAGTCCTGATCCTGCTAGTTCTGTTTCAAGTTCCTATGAGATCAACAGCCAGTGGGAGTGAGGGGACCACAGACTACAACCAAGAAAGGGTTGTTCTGTAAACCCTGATAATCTCTTTTGAGTAGGCTTCGTGAAAAGGATTTTTTTAGTCTATCTTGTCAACAATCTACGAAAAACTAACATGACCAGCAAGCTTCTCTCACAGAGTGGTGGGATCCCTGTTTCTACAAGCAGGAGGGAAGAGAGAATCTGAGGCAAGACAGCAAATCTCATTTTTTGTATTTCTATGAAACTGAAGTCTCAGACAAAATGTATTTTAAAAACGCACTAAATTTTCTCAAGAGCAGGATATACAAGTTTCCCTCATAATGTAAAAACTACTTTGAAAATGTAGATCACTCCTAAAAAGAATATCCTCCTTATTTTCCCCCCTTCCTCCTTCACTTCTGCTTTTAAGAAAATTCCTTACACCATATTTTTAATTATCTCATCAGTTCTGGAACATAATTTAAGGTATGAAGTTATCTGTTATAGAGCTAAGCAGAGAACTGACAGATTGAATATTTTCAGTCTGGAAAACTTCCCTTGTGATGATGATCCCAGACCACTAATCCACTATTAGAAACAGAGAAGCTGTTAAGCATCCAGTAGTATAGAAAGTACAGTAAATGAGAGTTAGCATGTTAAGTTTTCTTTCTAAGTATTGCTGTTGAAAAATAAATTGAAAATATAAAGGTCTTAAAGATGTCCTGACCAGGAAAGACAACAGATATGAAAAAGAGGATGAAAGTTTTATATCTCAGAAAGGTTATTCAAACTTAGAAATTTGTATGCAAAACCTGAAATAACACTTACATGCGTGTCTTAAAATAACAAATTTGGGAGTTTCAGCTACCCAGATAACACAGTAAACCAAAGCCCGGCAGCAAATTTCAGCCAAATTTTCTCCTATCAATACAAGGAACTTTCCTGAGAGAAGACATTCAGCTCAAACAAAAGGGATTTTTTTTTGTCAGAATATTTAATATACTAAAAATTCAGATGAACTAGCTATTGTTTTGACAGGTTCCTAGTTTCTAGCAGAGATACATTTTGTATCTGCCTGATGCACAATCAGATGCTCACACATGTATCACACTCCCTGTAACTACAATGGACATCAGCTATAAAAATATTTTAAAAGTTATGGATGTGCCTGACATAACTGGTGTGACCTTTCCTGATAGAGGAACTGCTGTATAATCACTCTCAGGTGGGTAAGAAAATAAAACATCTTGAACAACTGAATTCAGTCACATCAGCAGGAATTCGAAAACATGGACCAAATAACTAAACTGCTTGCTCCTAAACCTTCAGAGACGTAAACTTAAATATTCCTGAGCTGGACAGAAACAGAAAATTGGAAATTTATAGAGGTGGACAACTGATTTCCTAGCAGTAAACTATAATAACCAAACTAAATTTTAATAGATTAATAATTATATAGGGATAGGAAAAAATGGCTGAATGCACAGGAGTTGTGTATTCATGACTTAATAATCATCTGTATTTCTAAATATTTTGTTTAAACAGTTCTCAGGCTGTGCCTACTACAGAAGCGACTACCACACAGGCACTGTGACAGTGTAACTTTGAAAAGGCTGAGTGGTTCAAGAGAAATATTTCTATCTTTGACTCTGAAGAAAGTTTTTATTTCCTTCTATTAAAGCAGCTGTCTCTTTGGAAATACCTGCAATACAGTGGCATTCATTTTCTAATAAGCCTTAAATTACCAAATATAAGACAGCAGTGGAGCAAGACGACAACATAATACACTTCCTCTCTGAACTGGAAAATGAAACAGAGAAGGTTAAGTAGATTCTGGAAGAATTATGCATATGCTGTCTTGTGCTACTGCCACTTTTGGAATGCAATATTCTTTTTTTAGGACTCCAAAACAGGCAAAATTAACTCAGTGACAATAATACACTGAAAAAATGACTCATGATACTTTGACCCCATTTTTCCCTTCTTAAGACAATCATTTTGTTCTAATATTTCCAGTATCTTACCTTTCTTCTGCTCCTTCCCTTTGCTTTCCTTTCAGATAAAATACGGAAACCTGGATCCAAATACATGGGTTCTTTGCAGCACTCTAATGCTACAGCCAGTGAGAAGGAAGCAGCGCATTAGATGTTCATACAGCTAGAAAGTAAATTTACTCACATTCTGAGCACATGATTTATTGCATAATCAGATGAACTAACCAGTATTAATGAAGAGATTCATAGCACACCTCAACGTCACATTCCTTGCACACATTATACTGATTCAGAGCTAATCTCCTTCAGTTCTTTTCCTGGTCATAAGAGAGAAACAAATTTATTTTAAATCCTTGCTCTCAAATGTGCCAACCCCTACCACAACTCACTTTCCATCTATTTCCTGAAAAACGGGTATTTATTTTTTTTTCAGCCTACCTTAGAGATGTCCAAGTATGTTGTGGCAGACAAAAGGCAAATTTGTGTATCACAAAGAGCATACTTCATTTTGTTAACTGGAGAAGAGTAACAGCTAGTTAAATATTCCATGGGAAATGAATATGCACTAAAATACTTGTATGTGATTACAGTATAAGACTGTACCTTGCGCAGCGACCACTACAACTGAAACCTCTAGCAATATATTATCATAATTATTAAAGTAGTAATTAATACCAATAAAGCAGTTTTTGCATTTTGCATAAAGCAATTCATTAATTTCTGTATATGAAACAAAGTATTTTAATTAGTCCGTGTTACCCTTCCTGTTTCCTTTATGTCCTCCCGTATGCATACTTTTACTAATATTTCTTTCACAAATGCCAGGATTCTAACATTTGGTAAATTTTTTTTTGAGTTTTTACTAAGTCATTACTATGGGATGATCTGTTTGTAAGCATGCAATCTACAGTTATCCTGGTCCTTGCACAATAGATTATAGCAATTGTTTATGAGTAGCTCCTTCTAAGTACATATGTAACAATTACAAGACTGGTTTTCCATCTGGGCTGAGGTGATGCTGCCATGAGAAGCTGTATCTTGGTTCCTCAAGGTGTCTCCTAGTTCCACAAAGACTCTGCTTATGCAAAGCAAATGAATAGCTGAAGAGCCATGAACTGAAGTGCCAGCAGATGACAAATCAAAATCTCATTTTCATAAAATGAACACTACCTCTCCTGGCATTTGGAGTATTTGTCTGAAATTACCTTTGATGAAACAAGGAAGTTGAACTGAAGTCAGGGAGAAGGAGCATGCTAAGCTACACTGTTACACTTGGCAGTGGACCAACAAAGATACACACTGGGACATTAATGTATGTTCTGGAAAACAGTGCCTTGATCAGTAGTACACTGGGAGAAATTCTACTCTTATGAATGGTAAGGGAAAAATCAGCTTAAAAATACTCTCACAGATAAAACATAACCAAATACAAAAGAATTCATAACTGACAAGCAGTCTTCAAAACACCAGATGCTACTCTACTGCTGCAGGCAAGGAAAATGAAGACATATAAAAATGAAACACGCAGATAGAAGTTACACCAGGTTTGATTATTGGAAAGTAAGAAAATTCATAGCTCCTGAAAAGCAGTTTGAAAACTAACAGTCCTTGGTAAGAAGAAAACCCTTGTTTTTCAAAGAGCATTCAGAAAAAAATCAAATTTATCTGCAAAAAAGCTTTTCCTGTTTAAATACTCAGTCCTCAATTCTCAAAAGCTGATATTTATGAAACGTTACTTTTAGCAATTTGCTGCACTAATCCAAAATAGCATTGCTCCCATTTATATAAAAAATAAGCCAACTATATCATCACATCCTTCAAGCAGTTTATTTACTCTGTACTTGGCAAAGCATATGTTTTAGTTTCCCTAATATATAATATAGCATATAGAAAATGTGTGCTCTGAACATCAGAAATTGAATAAACCAAATTGCATGCCAAGTGTGACACAGCAGATTCAGAATACAATTTTAGAAGAAGCGAAAAAAAGAAATCAGTGCAAAACCAAGAAAATATAGTTTCCATTTAGTGCAACCTGTCAGTCTAAGTCTAAACCACTAAACTTCATATATGCAATATCTGCTGGGCAAACATGCAGGTAATTTATTTTAATGGATCACTGTCTCCATTCAAACATAAATCAAGCTTAGTGTTACAATAATAGAAGGTAAAAGAACAACTTCTGGTAGCAGATCTACAAGTCATGAAACCAGCAAAAAACCCTCCTGCCACCATCAATGGCTTTTGGGTTTGGGTTGTTGCTTTGTTTTGGGCTTTTTTGTGATACTGATAAAAACTTAATAAAAATATTTACTAAATAGCATATATACGCAGATTTATTGGCAAATCACAGATTAATCTCTCCACTCCTGATCTCTCTTCTTCTACCTAATCTCCCATCTCAGCTGACTCACTGATACCTCACTTAACTATCATGCTGTCAGCTTAACATTGCCTAAACTGACCTCTTCGTCTTCCCCCCCAAGCACTGCATCACCAGCATCCTCACTGTCACTCACCCCTGTAATAAAAATGTCATTTTTGTTTCACCTTACCCTAGCCTTCCTAATCCAGATCATAAATAAATCTTCCTGCTGCTTCTTCTACACATTAAAGATAATTTTCTTCCTTTTTGCCTGCACAGCTAAATGCTCACTTTCACTCTTTATCCTCATTTTGATTCATTTATTCTCAAGCTCCATTACATCATATTAACCATACCCTCTCAGCTCATTCTAAATGCAGTTTTTATTTTTATCTCCATTTAGGTTTCATGACAATGGGTAAAAATTCCAAAAGCATAAAACAGCCTAAACCCCAAAGATCCTTGAATCCATTTAGGATTCTAAATGGATATGGGTTGTTTTTGTAAGCATTGGTGCAGCTAAAGATGCAGATTATTATTAGACACATGAACATCTACAAAAGCTTAACTCTCTGATAATGGCACATCAGCCCCTAACTATCTTAGAAATCGGACAATTTTACACACTCATCCACTCTTGTAATCCTTATGCCACCTTCTTGTGTTTCATGCACCAATTTTGTCATACAATATTTTTAACTTTGTCCTTTTTTGCCTCCCTTTCTCTCTTGGCATTTTAAATTCTACTTCCTATGTTGCCATGTATTTTATATACAGCTTTGCCATTTTCCCCCATAAATTTCTAAAATTTCATTTCACTTCATGCCCTTAGCATAAAACATCCTCTGTGAACTTCCTCCTTAGCAGTACACCTGACTCTAAGAAGTTTTCATGAATGCCAACTAAGTTTAAGATGCTTAATGCTACAATACCAACAAAGCATATAAAGTGTGTATACCTATACATATATAAACAATATATATCTGACAAATTGTCACTCATGTTAGACTGGAATGTAAAATAATTGTATGTAATTTGTGTATGTTACAATAAGGCTGTCTGAACTGGGAACAATAAATCATCTATTAATACATATATATTAAAACCATAACATCTAATAATTAATACACAGAGACTGTGTAGAAAATTACCAAATACTTGACACCACAATTTTAAAGCCAATCACAAATAAGAATAAATATAAGTTTAATTCTTTCCAGATTGTCTCTGCCTAGGATTCCCCTCTCACATTATAATTTTTGCTGAATCAACTATTAGAAATCTAAGTTTTCAAGAGAAAATGAACAAAAATAAAGTACTAAACTAGAGAAAAATATTTGCACATTGTTAGTCAATGCATATGGATCATGGATTGTGTACCCAGAGGCAGAAGTAAATTAACAAATAGTTGTTCATAACTGACTCAAAGAACAAAATCAACTACCTGTTGATCCTCCACCAGCCTGTGCTGAGCTAAACTTGTGCTTAAAGTCACAAACTACATGGACCTTTATGGACTGGGAAAAATACCTGAAATGGTGAAATTGGTCTGAAATGGCAAGTGGTGAGGGGAACAGCAGTCAGTGGGCTGCGGTCCTCAGCCAGCGTGCTTCCACTTCCAACCCAGGGCACGTGAAAGGGTGGGAGGAATGTCTTCCCAGGAACAGTGTGGTTTAGAGGCTTTGTTACATAGGAAGATTTGCCCTTGGATTCCATATTAACACCAAATACCTCTGATATCAAAGAGGCAGCAGCAATTTCTCCTCTATTCAGTGGACTGGTCTGTCTTGTTCCCTGTGCCTTAACTAGAACCATTGCTATGTTTCCTCTTCAAAATGTGAAGTTTCTGTTCCTATAAAAAATGCCCTTCATCCACTTAGCCCTTTGCTCAGTTCTGGTGATGTTGTAATTCCTGTAGGCATCAAGCAATCCAGCCACTCAAAAATCCAGGGAGAAGGCATCCAATAATCTTCACATGTAAGCTTAATATGTAATGAAATTACTTTAGAAAAATTCCAGAGTTCTTTTCTATCCACAAGAGAAAATACTTCTGTTCTCTCATTTACATATTAATTTCAAAGCTATAAAATAAAGCAGTATTTAATTATTCTAATCAAAATATCAGAGCCTGTTAATTAATAAAACCTGTTGGGTGGGTGGTTTTTTAGCTATCAGAATGTTTTTGATAAACACTAAAGGTGACAGCAAAAACTATCCTATCTATTCTATAAGAAAACCCTATATTAAATCCTATATAAATACAACCCATAAAACACTTGGATATTTTCCTTAAAAGAGGTACTAAAACCTACCCCTTTAATTCATTAGCTTTCGTTCAACTTTGATTGCTACTATAAAATGCTATTTCTTTTTTATGATACCATGATCAGGTTTTTGGCTTACCATAAAAGAAGTTAACGTCAATCATTTTTATTATTCTATCATGATCAGTGCTCAGAAGGGAATGCCCAAGTAATTTTATTAAGTCATGCATTACCTACAGGCTGCAGTTAAAGAAAAACAAACCACCAAATCCAAAGCTCTAGTTATCAAAGAAACATAAATTGCCCTTTTCAGTATGTATTATTAAGCATCCTGTATGAAAAACTCTAGTACCAAAGCAAAACATTATTCACATGAGATAGTTTAGGGATGAAGCAGTAACTTTCTGGAAGTGTTAATTCAGCACATTTTCAATAAAGCAGTAAAATGGCCAGCACATATATTAATCATTGATATTAACTTTTGTATAAATGCATGTACTCCTCTCCCTTTAATTGCTGCTAGCGGAAATGGCAATTGAACTGAGTAGATACTTTAGAATGAAAAGTTATAACAATATCAAACCAGAAGTATTTTGCCAGGTCTTCTGCTGAGTGTATCTTGGCTGTGACTCTCAAGGCTTCACTTCTGCTAAAAGTTGCAATCGAGACACCCAGACAGTAAAGGATACTGAAATGATCCACACTCTAAGAGGCATGTCCTCATTTCTCATGAAAGTGCGTTTGTGACCAACAAAATGTGTTCTTATGTCTCAGGGCAGAAGGAGCAGCCAAGAGCATGACGCACTTTTCCATGTGGGACTATCACGACTGACAGTTCACTCACAAAGATTGTCCTCATGCTAGACTTCATACTGTCTTACATCTGTCCAGAAATTTGGAGAAGACATCCTTGACATTCCTCCCTATGTGTTTCAGCAAACGTAGTTCCCACAAATGCTTCTGGATACCCAGCTCTGGATACAGAACAAAGTACCTACCATAACAAAGAGCACTATAAATACTGCCAATAACAACACCAGCTTATTTCTACTAGGTCCCAAAATTCAGCTGCAAGTCTGTGGGAGTAGAAGTACAGATATCTCTTGACATTCCTTAGCTGTGCATTTCTGTTAAATTTAATTAGCTTCTAGCAGTCAGAATTAAAATGGAGACACGCAAGTATGCCTCCACATTCAAAACATATGTTACTGAAGAAACAGGAGTTAAAACCAGGGGAAATGAATGTTTTAGGCTATGTATCTAGACAAGTCAAAATAATGTAATTAAATGCAGTTGCCTGCAAAGAGATACTGTGCTAACAAATTTATGGAAATGCAGAGTAGAGCAAAATGTCCAATTAGTTGCTTGCATAATTAAAAGATGGAGGACAAAACCTAACTTCAACCCCTGGAGACATAAAAATAATCTCTACCTTTGAAAGAGTATGATTGCCTGCAGATAAAGGCTGGGAAAAAGCCAGTCATGTTAGAAGTGGAGAAGTACAGCCCAAAGTCATACTACAGAACACTGCTTCTAAGAAGTATCTTCTTATAGGAAAGCCATGGCAGTGATACATAATTTGCTGCTACAGGAAGGTTTGCTACAGTCAAAGTCTTCCCAAACTTTTCATGAGATGTGTACTCATACAGTCTGTCTGAGCTGCTTCAGATCTATCCCCATTTCCCATGCCAATTGGCTGCGAGTGGCTCATATCCATACTGTTCTTTGCAACCTCTGCTTAGAGTTGCTTGGTTGCACTCACACCACATGGCATTTGGAGTAATCTGGGGCTCGGAACCTATACCACAGATATTCACCCATAGGCATCTTTAGCACATCTGCATATAGCACATTTATAACTGCTCAAAAACCACTGAGTTTCATCTAGGGACATTAATGCCATATGACACAGGGCTGGGGATTGATATGGTACCATGGAGTGCAGTGGATTCAGGCCACAGGTGCCCAGAAAAAAAAGAGGGAATGATGCAAACTGAACCACAAAGACAGTAAGAGTAGTTAGGAGTGTACTGAATCCATATATCAGATCTGTAATACAGCCTACAGTAAGAGTGCACTGTGATTGACTTATGCTGTCCCATCTTACAAGATCTATTTGTTTTCCAAAATATACGTCAAGTACTGAATCAACATCTAGAAGACATGATTTTTGCTCTAGACATTCTGAATTGAAAAGGAAACCAACATGGTGGCGAGTTTTAACATGGGTATTTTGCAATAAAATTAAGATCTATATGCACCTTTTATCTTCTGAGATTTTAAATGCTTTCCATATGATTTGGGGCAAAATTCAAGTTGCAAGGATACACCCACTGGTCAGCACTGAAACATCAGTGACTTGCAAGGCTAACAGAAGGTGACATGGACCCTGAAGTGTTGAGAGTGGAACTGGGAATACAAGATTCAGCCACTACAAAAGATGCTTTTTGGGATTGTGTTTTAGGGCTGTTTCAGGGTGTGTTGTTTTTGTTTGTATTTTTATGCTAGTGTGTTGAGGACTTTTTTGGTTCACTTTTTGGGTTTGTTTTTGGTTGTTTTGGGGGTTTTTTTGGAGGGCACATGGAAAGAGGCTACAGCAATTGATTCTAGGAAAAAGTTTTAAAAGTCCCCTAGATAAAGTGAGTCTGTTTTCCAATTATGGTTGGCATTGAAATACCAAATTACTTGCAAATTCTGTCAGGAATTAATATTTTTTTTCCCCTCACCCTGTTCCTACACTTAACTCTCTTCCCCTAGTGAAATGGTTCATACTTACTTACACTGGTGGTGTCAGTAAGGGCAGCAAAAGAAAAGCAAATTAACAAAATATCTTAAGATATTTTATAAGATTCTATTACTAGTCACAGAGTGAACAAAGCAGTATTTTGAAGATGGAACTCAAAAGCCTGTGTTGGCAAAAGTTTCTCTTATTTATTTTTATATTTACATGTCTCAACTCCACATAATTCAGTGAAAAAGAAAAAATGAAAAATACATTGTGAAGGACCAGACCTTTCCTCACACGAACATAATATGCGCTTTAGGTCAGCAGTCATAACTGACTTAAAGATGGCTGTTCCACAAGGCACTTTAAACATAAAACAATATCATAAACACAAATAACTGGAAATTGTTAAATACTTAACCCTTTATAATATCACCTATTGGATTTCCGCAGGGAATGGTTCCAGGACACACCTTGCATGACCACTGATCCCCATGTTTATGATCAGTCATAGAAAAAAACTGCTGTTGTTCCTTGCCTGTACAGTGTTCCTCTCTCTTTTATTTATTTTATCAGAGTTTACTGTATATAGAGAAAAGATTGCCTGCTAGTTGAGATGGTTAAGGGCCAGAAGTTTGTGTATGCAAACACAACCATGCCATACCATAGGGCTGGTGCAGATGTCGCAACCCAAGAACTCCAGCCCAGAAGTGTGCATTTCGTCCTCCAAAGAGGAACATGCAATCCCTTCTGTTGGTCTTTGTGTCGACATGTGCATCATTATGCTTAGCACAGGAAGAAAATAATACTCAGAAAAATAAAGATCTGAATCTCACTGTCCCTACAGAAAGACTTGACCTACCCACAACTTCTCTTATCCCATCCCTCTCAAATTTTCATGAAGGAGTTTGAGACAGACAGACTTCTCTCTCTCTCCACTATTCTGCCTTCTTCATACAATCATACAATCATAGAATCATAGAATCCTAGGAGTTGGAAGGGACCTCGAAAGATCATCTAGTCCAACCCCCCCACCAGAGCAGGGTCACCTAGAGTACATCACAAAGGAAGGCGTCCAGGCGGGTTTTGAATGTCTCCAGAGAAGGAGACTCCACAACCTCTCTGGGCAGCCTGTTCCAGTGCTCTGTCACTCTCACAGTAAAAAAATTTTTTCTGATATTCACCTTAAACCTCCTATGCTCCAATTTGTATCCATTACTCCTTGTCCTATCACTGGTCATCACTGAAAAAAGCTTAACTCCATCTTCTTGACACTCAGCCTTTACATATTTGTAAACATTGATGAGGTCACCCCTCAGTCTCCTTTTCTCCAAACTAAAGAGACCCAGCTCCCTCAGCCTTTCCTCATAAGGGAGATGTTCCACTCCCTTAATCATCTTTGTGGCTCTGCGCTGGACTCTTTCAAGCACTTCCCTGTCCTTCTTGAACAGAGGGGCCCAGAACTGGACACAATACTCCAGATGCGGCCTCACCAATGCAGAATAGAGGGGGAGGAGAACCTCTCTTGACCTACTAACCACACCCTTTCTAATACACCCCAGGATGCCATTGGCCTTCTTAGCCACAAGGGCACATTGCTGGCTCATGGTCATCCTCCTGTCTACCAGGACCCCCAGATCCCTTTCACCTACACTGCTCTCCAGCAGGTCAGCCCCCAACCTGTACTGGTGCATGACATTTTTCTTCCCCAAATGCAAAACTCTACACTTGCCCTTGTTAAACTTCATCAGGTTTTTCCCCGCCCAAGTCTCCAGCCTGTCTAGGTCTCTCTGAATGGCAGCACAGCCTTCTGGTGTGTCAGCCACTCCTCCCAGCTTGGTGTCATCAGCAAACTTGCTGAGGGTACATTCTGTACCCTCATCCAGGTCGTTGATGAAGATGTTGAACAACACCGGTCCCAGTACCGACCCCTGAGGGACTCCACTAGTCACAGGCCTCCAACTAGATTTTGCCCCATTGACTACAACTCTCTGACTTCTTCCTTTCAACCAGTTCTTGATCCACCTCACTGCCTGATCATCAAACCCATACTTGATCAACTTATCTACAAGGATGCTGTGGGAGACGGTGTCAAATGCTTTACTGAAATCAAGATAGACCACATCCACCGCTCTACCATCATCTATCCACCTAGTAATTTCCTCATAGAAGGCTATAAGGTTAGTCAAACATGACTTACCCTTGGTAAAACCATGTTAACTGCTCTTGATGACCCCCATCTCCTTGATATGTCTAGAGATAGTGCCAAGGACAAGTTGTTCCATCACCTTTCCAGGGATGGAGGTGAGGCTGACCGGTCTATAGTTACCCGGGTCCACCTTCTTGCCCTTCTTGTAGACTGGAGTGACGTTTGCTGTCCTCCAGTCCTCAGGCACCTCTCCTGTTACCCATGACTTACCGAAGATGATGGAGAGTGGACTAGCAATGACCTCCGCCAGCTCCCTCAGCACCCTTGGATGCATTTCATCCGGACCCATCGATTTATGGATGTCCAGATTACGCATCTGATCCCTAACCCAATCCTCATCTACCTGGACAAACTCCTCCTTTATCTTGACTTCTTCTGGGGCTATATGAAACTGGGGCTCATGGGGAAAGCCTGCAGGAGTAAAGACAGAGGCAAAGAAGGCATTCAGCACCTCTGCCTTCTTTATATCCTCTGTCACCAGGGCACCCACCTCATTCAGCAGCGGGCCTATATTGCCTCTGGTATTAGTTTTGTTGGCTATGTATTTGAAAAAGCCCTTTCTATTGTCCTTAACCCGACTTGCAAGGTTAAGTTCCAAGGAGGCCTTAGCTTTCCTAATTGCCTCCCTACATTCTCTGACAACAGTCCTATATTCCTCCCAAGTAACCACCCCTCCTTCCATGATCTACAGATTTCCCTTTTCCATTTGAGTTTCCCCAGCAGTTCCTTTTTTAACCATGCTGGTCTCCTAGCTCCCTTACTAGATTTTCTACCCATTGGGACACACTGATCCTGTGCTTGCAAGAAGTGGTCCTTGAATGTTGTCCAGCTATCTTGAGCCCCTTTACCTTCTAGCACTCTGTCCCATGGGACTTCCCTTAACAATTGATTGAGAAGGCCGAAGTTTGCTCTATGGAAGTCCAGGGTTCTGGTCCTGCTGGGTATTCTGTTCCTCCCACACAGGATCCTGAACTCCACTATCTCGTGGTCACTGCAGCCAAGGCTGCCACTGACCACCACTGCTTCAACAGTGTGTCTTCTCCCAGTTTATTACGTGGGTTCCATCTATGTATGGCATATGTCTTGGGTAGTACAGTACTGAGGATCAGAAATTTGCAAACCTTTCTCTCCTGCCTTCTGAATTCTGAAAACTAGCTTTAGGAGTCATAGAATCATCAAGGTTGGAAAAGACCTTCAAGATCATCAAGTCCAACCATCAGCCCTACATCCCATGACCATTAAATCATCTCCTGAAGCACCAAGTCCACCCTTTTTTTTAACATCTCCAAGGACGGTGCCTCCACCACCTCCCTGGGCAGCCTTTTCCAATGACTCACTATTCTTTCTCTGAAGAAATTTTTTCTAATATCCAATCTGAACCTCCCCTGGTGCAACTTGACCCCATTTCCTCTTGTCCTATTGCTGGTCACCAGGGAGAAGAGGCAAACACCCACATCACCACAATTTCCTCTCAGGTAGTTGTAGAGAACAATGAGGTCTCCCTTTAGCTTTCTCTTCTCTAGGCTGAACAGTCCCAGCCCTCTCAGCCTCTTCTCATAGGGCCAGTTCTCAAGACCTATAATCAGCCTAGTTGCCCTTCTTTGTACCCTCTCACAGAATCACAGAATCATCCTGGTTGGAAAGGACCTTGAAGATCATCGAGTTCAACCATAACCTAAATCCACTAGTTCAGTGCTTAAATAATGTTGCTAAGCACCACATCTGTATCTGTTATCCTTTACCATAGAGGTCAGATTAATTTCTAGTTGGGCTCTGGGCCTTTTAATTCCCTCCCTGCATAGCTTCATAGCATTTTTGTAGTCATCATAAGTGACCTGCCCCTTCCTCCAAAGGCCATAGATTCTCTTTTTCTCCCTCAGTGCCAGCCAAAGCTCCCTGTTCAGCCAGGCCGTTCTTCTATGTCCCTGGCTCACGTTACAGCATGGCCTGCTCCTGCACCTTCAAGACTTCCTTCATGGAGAGCATCCAGCCCTCCTGGACTCCTATACCCTTCAGAACAGATTCCCAAGGAATTCTGACAATTGGGCTACTGAACAGGTTAAAAGTTTGCTCATCAGTAGTCCAGGGTGGCAATTTTGCTGACCGCCCTCCTGGTATTTCAAAGAATAGAGAACTGTGCCCAAGACAGCCTCCAACCAACACATCTCCTACCAGCCCTTCCCTGTTCACAAAGAGCAGGTCTAGCAGGACACCTTTGCTGGTTGGTTCACTCACCAGCTGTTTCAGGAAGTTATCTTCGACACATTCCAGGAACCTCTGTGACTATTCCCTCTCTGCTGTGTTGTAGTTCCAGCAGATATCAGGGAAGCTGAAGTCCCCCACAAGAACAATGGCAAACAACCACGATATTTCACCCACATGTTTATGGAACAGTTCATCCACCTCACTGCCCTGGTTGGGAGGTCTACAGCAGATTCCCACAGCAGTATCAACCTTGCTGGCCTTGGCCCTAATCCTGATCCAAAAACTCTCAACCTTGTCATCATTACAGTCTAGTTCTACCTCTCACCCTCTTGTCTCCCCATGTCATCTATTATGGGCCTGGTTTTACAGCCTTCCTCCTTTAAACCTAGTTTAAAGCGTCCTCAGGTCCCTCCTTTCAGGCAGTTGTAGAGAGCAGTAAGATCTCCCCTGAGCCTTCTTCAGATTAAATAACCCCATTTCCCTCAGCCTCTCCTCATAATCACTTCCCCCTTCAGCTCTGCAACCATGGTGAGTAGATAATTTACCTGGTCACACCTCACACAGCAAGTCTCTCTGCCATCCTCTGGTATGGACAGGCTTAGGCACTCCCTGCAGTCGGAGACCTGGACAGCTGTATGTCTGTGTGGGACCCCAGCCTGGGTCACCACGTTCCTTCTGGCAACAGCTTCTGCCAGAGCAGAAACCATAGCGAACACTCTCCCAGAAGGCTGACAACCGCTAGTTAAGCTAGCCTCGGGAGCCGGGAGGGTGGCTGCATCCTCCCGGCACGCCCTGCTCACAGGAACTACTGCGCCAACTGCTGCGTCAGGCCTTTTGGACGTGCGATGTCCTGTTTGTCCAGTTCACCAGGCACCTGGCCCACTGGCAGTCCTGGGGGCTGCTCTGGTACATGCCCGGGGCTGGGCCGCTGTCTGCCCGGTCTCCGCCCAGGCTGAGGCAGAGCCGCCCCTATGGCTCAGGAGCTGCCCCTTCCCGCTCAGCGCCAGGAGCAGCCTCCCTCTCTCCCTCCCTCCCTCCCTCCCTCCTTTGCTCCCTCCATCCCGCCCCAGGCCTGCTGGGGTTGCCGCGCTTTCGCCGTCTCAGCGAAGAGACGGGCGTCGGGATCCGCTGGGGTCCCTCCACCTCCGTGACTGCATTAAAATGGCCAAGTCAAGATCTTTATTTTAATAGCCGTGCAATGGAACAAGATATCAAGAACCTAAAGTTTTGAGTTAGCCACCTTCAGTAGGAGGTTCAACTAGCTGCCAAATGCTGGAGTTTGAACATACTTCATCTTATATGTGTATGTTCAAGATGCAAAGGCAGTAGCAGCAAAACAGTTGCCGCTCATTAATCGCAATTCTCTGCTTGTCACCTACCACAAAGAAGATATTCACTAGCTTTCACATTTCAAGCTCTAGTGTCTGAGAAACAAAAGACAATATCCATGTAGTTTACCATGTTTCAAGAAAGGAAGATCCTTTTCCTCCATAGGCATTCTATACTATTGCATCAGTGAACATAATTTCAGCTTGAGACCATTTATATCACTTCAGAATTCTCTACCTGAGCCTGCCTAAAGTTCTGGTACTGGACCTGCGATTGTTAAGTGAATTTAGATTTATACCCTATAATATAAATGTCAGCATTTAAACAGGGTTAGTTGGAATTTGAAATAACTTCCAGTTAATTTGAAAGTGGACAGCCTAGTGAGCTAGAAAACTTCCTTAAATGCTTTTAGGAAATAAAATAATCTTATTTTCACCTTCCTTATTTTGACTTCATTTAAATACACAGTAATAAGTTCCTATTCTAGAGCTAGGACTATAGCCTATATATGTACAGTTGTGGATACTTAGCTCATGTATATAGGGAGTATAAAGACTGTTCCTGAAAGAATAATAATAGAATGAGTTGAAATTATTACTCTTAGCTCAAGCCACCACAAAGGGTCTGAGATGCTAGAAAGCAGTAGTCAGATTAACTGTAGTCTCTTCACTTGTCATGTTTCTAAAAATAACTACGGTCAGATAGAAATTAATTATTTTTACTGTAATATTAGTGGACCTTGCTTTATAGTACTGCTCCCTTGCTAGATGGTCAATAGGTCACACACATCTAGGAATGCCCTTGCATCCATTTAGAATACCTGTACATAAAGCTCATTTATCATGCCTTGGTAAAAGGTAGATCTTCCAGCCTGCTCTTATTTCTCTTCTAATGCTGTTCAAAAAAACCTCCCACAAAGCCACTACCACAAAAAATCACCATAGCCCTCAATCTTTATAGACTGGATATTTATACAGAATTTGCCAAATGCCTCTCTGTATCAGTCTGCATTATACAGCTGTCAATGCTTTCATTTGCATCTCTCTACTCCTCTCTCTGATCCCAATAGTAACTTCATCACTAGAGAGTTTTCTATTAAAGGCAAGCAGTGCTGATTGATGGCTGCCTGGCTTCCCCCACCACTCCCCACTCCAAACTGTTCACAATGGGCTCATTTCTTCTTTCTATCACCTTAGCCTGAATGCCTGAAGCAATATATCTGTGTCTAAGCTTCAGATCAGATTTTCAAGGAGCAAAGGACCTAATTAAATCAACTGGAAAGGAGTTTAATCGATAGCAAGCTATAAACTCCCATCTTTGTTTTACCTGTGAGTACAAAAATTACAAAAGAAAGTTGAATGTAGGAAAAGAGAATGAGAGGAACACTATCCAATTTACACTATCCAATGCTTCCACTAAATGAAGCCTCAAACTATTAAAAAGGATAGCTTGAATTTCAATCAGGAAATGCAATATTCATTGTATGCTTTAATTGAGGCAGGTGAAAAACATATCTCTTTCCCAGTTTTCAGCTTTTCTTTTCAGTCTGTGATCTCTGCTCTTTTACAAACCTTTCCTTCCACTCTTCAAAGTACAAAATCCTTTTCCATTTCCAGTATGCCCTAGACGACAGTTTTAACTGCTTACTGCAATTTCTGCCTCTGCCGATTCAGTTTTGAATGCAATGTAGTAGATACACATTTTTCTCAAATACGCCTTCATTATTCCCGGTCTTCACCACCATTTATTTTTTTTTTTTTTTAAATACCGTGTGTGCTGTGCTATCTCTATGAACTTCACAGCACATGGGCTTTTCTGTACTGTTAAGAGTGGCTTCGGCAATCCAAACAGCAAGAATAACTAGAAGTACCACTTTCCTTTCCTCTATGCATAAAAGTTGCCAGCTTTTCTCCTCTGTTCACACTGTTCTTGTTGAAGCCTTTACAAGGCACAGGCTGTGTTCATGTTTTGCGTAACGTCATCTTTGCAGGCTTCCGTTCTAGACTACACAAGGCTGAACAGGTGAGCACCCATTACACTGCCACACCTACGTACACCCATGTTCAACACTATGTACCACACTGCACCTCAGATACTTTTGGTATCATGCAAGTTCTTAAAGAGTGCATTTTAAAAAGCAGAGTCCAATTTGCTTAAAGGTTTGTATAGAGGGCATAACACAATACCAAATTTGTAGTCCATCCCAACTGTGCCTGCCTTGCTCATTTTGATTGCAAAACACTAGACACACATTCTTCTCAAACTTGATTTCTTTAACTGTGAGCTGATACCTTCACATGTAAAATAAAAAGAGAGGACTCCATATTTCTAAAGCAACACACACCATTTATGAAAAGAACTCTCTATCCTGGATCTGCAGCTGGCTCTCCATACAAATAGATGCAGATTAACTTCTTGGTAGTTCTCTTATCTTTCTTCATATAACCAGAATTCTCATATCTCACAGAAGCAGATATATCTGGTTGCAGTTTTCACTGTTGTTGAAACACTAAACTGACACAGAAATGACAGTAAAATATACCTTAGTAAGTTAATATAATCTATACATATTAGATTTTTAAATTTATTTTTATTTTCTGGTAATAGCTGCCAAAACTAAAATTAATCAATCTGACTCCTTTTTTTGATGGTTACCTTTAAAGCGAGCTCTGTGCAATCATAAGCCATATCCCTTCTCTGAATCCAAGAATGTAGTAGGCATTGAATCTTTTCATAAATTGTAACCACATTTGAGAGGTGGGGTCTCAGAGATAAACTTACACATTTCTAGTTGGTGGAAATGGGCACCTGAGCAGAGATGTCCACTAGCACTCTCATTGAAGGGCAGCCAGCAGCAAGAGCTCTCACAGCCTAACATCCTACCTGCATGGGCCAGCCAGAAGATTAACACATCCAACCTCAGGAAAACCCACAACTCCCTTGTGCTGTAGGACAGGTTGGACTAGGTACCTGTCAGGTAACTAGAAGTTCTTTGAAGGGATTGAGGCTATACTTGGAGTTGGCACTGGCATGACTGAGTTACAAGACGAGAAACAAAAAACTGAAAGAACATGCTTGATTTAACTACAAAAACCTGCAGAATGTGTTTGCCAAGGAAAAAAAGGCAAGTAATGGTCCCAAAGGAATGTTATTATACAGGAGAGTAGACTTTGGCCTCTTCAGGGACCTACTTGGTAGAGAACCATAGGATAAGGCCCTGGAGGGAAAAGGGGCCCAAGAAGCCAGTTAATATTCAAGGATCACCTCCTCCAAGCTCAGGAGCTGTGTATATATCAGATCATGCTGAACAGTGTACAGCCCTCATCAATGTTTTTACGTAAAAAGTAAGAATGAAGTATAAAATTACACCAGACTTACAAGTGATGAAGAGAAGAAATAATTTAAAGGAACATTATTGTCTTCAGTATATGATATCTAAATTATGAAAATTTGGAACCACTGGACACATGCCAAAACATTTTCTCCTCTGCAGAATAAACTGGAACATAGCACACTTGAAACAAACCCTCATCCCCCAAACTGGTAGCTATTGAAAATTAATTGATGTTCCTGTAAACTGTTTCACTTTACAAGTAAAGCATTGAAACAAATTCTAAAGCTGCACTGGCAAAAAAAAAATATATTAAAAAATGGAGTGGAAAAAAACAACCAAACAAAAAAATGCAACAAAACCCCAAACATTTAAAATTATATAGTTCTATGAGCATACAGTACCTTGTGCTGTTTCCAAGTTACAGTAAGTCAGTAATACCATCAGTTGGCTATATCTCACAGACTGATCACATTGGAAAGAACTGAGCTTGTATCTTGATAATTTAATCAACAGTAAAAATAGTCACTTTACATAAGCAGTTTTAATGTTCGGGTTTGTTTTTCAGCTTTGTTTCTTGTCTTCAGATAGAAATGCCTATGGAAAGGAGACCCTCTTCTACCTACAAATCATCAGCTATGTTCATTTGGGGTCCTGTTGGGGCACTAACAAGTTGTAACAAACCCATTCTTAAGTACACCTACACTGAACCTCTGTTGTGTATATTCAGTTTGAAATCTGCAAACATTTTAAAGAAAGTAATTCTTTGATCTTTTGATCCAGAGGCAGTATCAGGGAGAATCTTCTTAGCATGTGTCCCTAAAAAAAGTTAACTAAGCAACAAAAGTTTTAAATCCACGTTAAAAGGGCCTTAAGGAGCAGAAATAATATTCTTATTATATTCAGAAAAACATACTACTTTGAAATGAGTATTTAATGAGAGTAGCTCACAAAATGCCAAACGGACTATAACTGTTTACTTTTATACTGATATAATTGCTAATTTATAAATATGGTTAATGTAAGGCAGTGTAGCTAGATCAAATCTAGTTTGTGCTCACTAATTTCCATGTTTTGTTAATGTATTGGCTGCATTTTTTTATTTTAATGAAGTAAGTTTTTAATGTCTGTTGTTAGCTACTGTTAAATGACCAGCTTTCTACCACATCTGGCTTCTAATTACATATAAAGAGCAGCTGCTCAGATGTGCTCTACCATTTGAGACAGGAGATGTTATTTTCCCTTACAAATATATCACCACTATGCATCATTTATGTTTTATAACAGCAAAAAACTCTTCAAAATTATGTTTCTCTGTTCCTAGCAGCTGGGCTTGGTTTGCATTAACCTGATGAGCCTTTACAAGATGCACCAATGAGCAAAATGAATCTATGCAGATGAAAATAAAACTCCTCCTGGAGTGCCGGTCTGAACCTGACAAGCCTGTTGAAGTCGAAAGGATGTATAGAAGCTTGGCAGTGCTAGTAATGAGTCTTGCGGCCTGGGGTCATTAAGAAACTGATAAAGTAGACTAATTTGAAACAAATCTGAAGCCTTAAAATAAATCTTAAGCCATTTACTATCTATGGTTACTGTGGTTTGAGTAATAGAACAGAGACACTCAAATTCCCAAATCCTTCAGACAGATGACAAAGACAACATGAATAGATGACAGTATTTTTCACTTTATATTTTAAAAATTAATCCTGTGTTGTCTCATGCTGAGCATCTTTGTTATCCTTAACCAATTATGCAAGGAACTGTGCACTGCAAATGGCAGGGGTAGGTGGTACCTCACCCTTTCTCACAGTGGCTTTCAAATGTCCTTCAACTTTGTCACACAGAGTGATATTTTAAGAACAGGAAATTTCAAGTGTATATTCAGTGTTGTAATATTCCATTTCAGTGTCTGCAAGGATAAAAGAAATAATTAATATCCTTGAGCAAATTATGATTGTCTGTAGGATGTCAACATTTAGAGATCTTCATGCCAGAGAAACTAGATTGTGACAATTTTTCCATTTCTCATGGATTATGGAACAGCTGTCAGATGGTAACAATTTACCCTAACTATTAAGCTAGTCTGCATTTGAACTAGTGACCTAGGAGTGAAATATTCTCTCTCTCATGATCTTTCATTCTATCATTAACAAGACCCCTGAGACTTTCATTTCCCACCAAATAGATCTACTTTTTTTTTTTAAGTCAAAAGCATATGTTTTCTTGATTGTCCAATAAGATAGCTCTGGCAGTTTCATCTCTTTCAGAATACCCATGATCAGGGACAGAACAATTGCTGGCTACCTAGAGACTTAATTACAACATGGAAAATGTAGAAGTACATACATTCTACCAAATAGCTAAGTTACAGATTGTAAGTAATTGGAAGACTTAAAGTAAAAATCAAGACAATGTAAAGCACACTGCTACGATTTATAAGTGTACATATACACACATACACTTGCACCACATGCACCTAGAGTTTGCTAGTGCTTAGACTGAACAAGAAGAGAGTTCAGGATGATGGAACCAAGTTCAAAGAAACTATACATCAATATATCTGCCAAAATGCCACAGTGAATGAACTCCTCCTACCACCACAGTTTTTCCTTGCTTTCCAAGTCTTGCAACATTATTAACAAACTCATATCTCTTAAAGACTCAACAAACTCCTGCAGGATATTACTGAACATACCATGAGGCCATGGATGTTGTAGAATAAAAATCACAGAAGGATACACTAGACAGTGCAAAAAAACCCAACCCCACTCACCACTAAAGGACAGTAAACACAAACTTAATATATATTTAGACACTAGAGATGCAGAAAACCAGAAACAAAAGAGTAGCATCTAGAAGCAAGAAATATAAAAATAAACTATCCTTAGGAAAGAAGAGATGCTGAGCATTTAGCAGCCCCAAATCAGAAACATGTTTTTACGCCATCCTTCTTAACATAATGGACATAAGTGGAAAGGTGAAAAGGGAAAAAAAAAATCACAGCAGTTAGTTATATGTAAAATATTTGGCATAGCTAATTCCATGGATATGCAAAACCAAACAGGAGTAGGCAGTTAGTAGTAGAGTAGTAGCAGAACAGTAAGTTAGAAGCTTTAAAACATACCTTTATCAATTTTTTTTTTTCACAAAACAACTTAAAAAAACATTTAGTGGCCTCTGTTATTTTTATAATCAGATATTTTTAAAGACTAAAAAGAAGTTCACAACCAATATATAAAAACTACATATATAAATACACACATACATCACTCAGCAAAGGATCTGAGCTGAGACACCCAAATGACATTTTTCAGTCAACAAGACAATTAAAATTAAATCTGGTTTCTCTTACAAATGAAGGCATTATCTTAGAATATGTTTTAATGTTTAATTTAAATAGGAATTCTAAGTCCTTGTATGCTTCTGCAAGCTAGGGGTTAAATTACTCTCCCTCCTTTTGAACCATAACCAAAAAGCATTTTATGAGTGCAATAATGCGCTTCAATAAATGGAGCTCACAATGGATACTTACTTTTCTCCAGGGAATGAAGAAAACTTGTATTCTCTTTCTGCCTCACAACCCATTGGTAGTCTAAAGTATCCTCTGCAGCCATACAGCTTGTCCTAGATTACTGGATATATTTCACTTATATAGATGCAGGAAGCAGTTAAGTATATCCCCTCACCTAAGGTGTATCTGTTTTAATCTCTTCAAGTGTTTTCTTCCTTACTGATGCAGGAACCAAGCCATACTATTTCTTCAGTCCATCCAAGTTTCCATTTCAATTTTGGGGAAAAATGGTGAAGTAATCAAAGAAAAGGACCATAAAGTTACACCCCATATATTTAAATTCTTATATTGATACTAAAATAGCAATTCTATTACCATAATAATAGGTAGATGAATATAAATAAATGCTTCACTTCATTTGTGTCAGCATTTTCAGAAAATAATATGCCAGAGAGCAGGGCTCCAGGGATTCATTTGACATTATTGAACAACCTCTTAGCCTAGGATGTGCCTTTAGCTGCCCCTCTACAGACAGATTACACAAAGAAAGATCTACTGTTGACTTTTGAATGAAAGTCTTACAAACTGATCAGTGCAACACAAAGAATTAACTGCTCGGAATGCAAATAATGTAACTTCTATTTAAAAAGCAAACAAAACAAAACAAAAACAAACCAACAAAACCAAAACAAACAAACAAACAAAACAAAACAAAACAAAAAACCAAACAATAACCAACTAAACAAACAAGAAAATCCTAGCAATTTTGCACTCGGATAAATACTTCCTTAAGAATGTTTCTCTGAAAGAGCCCTTGTAAAGACTTCTCTTGCCTGGTCCTGAAATCCCTAAAATGGTGTCTGAAATTTCTGATATAAAATTAAGATGAAAATTTTACCTTTCAATTTCCAAAGCACTTAAATAAGAGAGAGGGGTTTAGTTTCAGAGGCTATAAAACTAAACAATAACAAAATGTACCCTAAAATATAAGTGTTTAGTATTGAGTACTACATTACTTGATACAACTTGCAGAACTAATTTTTGAAAAATTATTAGCAGCCTGCATGTAGTAAGATTATCAAAATTATTTTTAAAAAACTGTTTTTAATGGAAGTGTACTACATATTCTAGAGACTCTTTAAAACTTGGGGATTCTACTGCAATAGTATTTCCACCATTCCAGCTGTGGAGTGTCCTACACTGGCACCAGGAACCATGCTTCTGTAAAGAGCTTGTAATCACTTTGAACTGCAGAAGGAAAAGAAGGGGAATGGGACAAAACAAAACATCTCACTGGGGCTCCTTTAAGGGTAGACTCCTGCTGTTTCTGTGCATATTGGATAGCACCTCATAGCCTGAGAAAAGTCAGGAAGGTCAGGGTCGTTATTCATAGCAGAAGGCTACTAAAGTAAAGATTTAGAAGGACATTAAAGACCATTTAAACAATAGCCTTTAGTTTATTCAGCAAAACACCAGGCAGTCTTATTTCCACATGTAATCACTCAGAGCCCAAATCAGTCCTGCAGCTCACAAGTTTTGTGGATTTTTTTAATGGCATGTGGCCAATTACCTGCTTTCTCTATTTTGTGATTCATGCACATCTGAATGAAAAAAATCCACAACTTTCCAATTCTTATAGTGTTACATAGGGGAAAATTCTGATTTCTACAATATTAACTGCTTGAACTGTAAGTGTATTCAAATTGAAAGTGTGAGAAGTCATCACAAAAAAAGCCCAACACCAAAACCCCCCTATGGATCACATTGGCATGACTGTGGCCTTCTAGCTAGAACTACAACACAAAGGTTCTATGCAAACTTTCCCTGAGCTAATTAAGTTAAGGTTAAGCTAATCACAGTTCTAAAGGGATCACTCATTTATTTATTTATTTTTATTACAACTTGATATGAAGAATTCATTTCAATCCCTAATGAAAGAGCTGAGCTTTTATATTGTTCACTGCCGACAGATTTTCAGATGCACATCAATTGAGGAAGAATTTGGAAAGTCATAAAAAGCAGACTAGGAAGTTATATGGCTGTATAAAATAGCAATATAGGAGAGCCATTTGTGTATAAATTAGTCTTGACCTTAAACAGGAGGATATCTACAATGCTTCGTTTTAGACCAGCTGAGAATCTGACCTATTGAATTTAAGGTGACATTTCTCATCAATCTTTTATTTATTTCACATCCACTGCCAGTTTTCTATATATTGTATGAACCAATGTGAACTACATCTATTAATTGCTGTATTCAAGAGTCAGCATGATGACATTAAAAATAAAAAGGATAAAGCTCTGGTCTTTCTTCCCTTTTTTCCTCCTTTCTGTATGATTCACAATTCTCTTTCAGTACATGGTAATTCCTCCTCCTGGCACTATTCAGGCTTCCTTCAGTAAATAAAAAAATCTGAAAATTATAGCGGAGAGTGCAGAAAGAACAAGTTTTAGGGTAAACTGAAGATAATCTCAAGCACTGAAAAGAAATGTAGCTGTATTGCAATTAAAACACTTGTAATAGGTTGCTTCAGTAATCTTGTACCATGTGATAGAAACCTGACCCGCCCTACACTTCAAAGTAGAGGCAGTGATATCTACTGCAAGGCCAGTTCTCAGCTGAGGTCCATCTGTTGTACAGGTGGTGGAAGAATGGTGCAAAACTTGGCTCTTTGCTGCAGCATTCCTACTCCTGCAGTTGAGTTGGTGTAATTCATAATTCCTTGCAAAAAAAAAAAAAAGACAAGCAGGAAATGAACTGTGTTTAGCATTTACTTTTATTTCCCATTAACACTGCACATAGTGCCTTTTATTTGGGGTAAATATTAACTCCCTCACACACTGAGAGATCTTGTATGTGGAACAGAGAAGTATGGGAAGGAGAGAGTAACAAGGAGAAGATCACAGAAAAAGAAAATTAATAGGAACTGTTGACAAAAAATAGTATTAACACAAGAAGAGAAACAGCCATCTTCTGCAACTGGTGCAACCAGTACCCATTTATTCTACCAAAAGGTCAACCTAAAATGACTGAGCAGCCCATGGCTTTGCAGCAGTATACTACACACTGGGAAGTCTGAAGCTGAAGTCTTAGAGAGGCGTTTCAACTTGAAAGCATTCTTACTAACTACAAAAGTGGAATAAAAAAACCTGATAGGTAATCCTTGCATTACTTCACTGGATACACCTACATGCATTTAATTTGACAGTGCACGTACACAGCTGATGCTTTTGAAGCTGCAGAATACTGTACTTTGAAAACATCACAGAATGTGGTGGGGGGAAATTAGACATTGTGGCAGATGTGAAGGAAGCAGTTTGGATTTAACATTTGGGAGACAGTAACATAAAATATAAAGTAGCTGAGTGATTACTGAGAATACATTCTCATGTAAACAGGAGTCTTAGCTAGTAATAAGTAAAGCTGATTAGAATATAAAACCAAATTAATTTTGCTATAGCTCTTGAACTTCCAACATCTTTTGGAAATAAATCAACCCTGCTTTTTGATGAAGCTTATCTTTTTGCCCTCACTACCACTCAAAAATATTATTGGCATATAGGAAAGCACAGTACAAGTTCTTGGATATTCCACATCCAAGTCCCATTCTGTGAGCTTCAGTCACAAATTTTTGGATTGCTGAGTTATTATAAACTTCTCATTCAAATTCAATCTATACATATCCTCAGAAAAGACATTTCAATAATAAATAGTTGTACACTTATTGTACAAGTATTTTTTGAATCAGATTTCACTGCCTAAAAACATTAATTCAAGTTCACGGCTGTATTTACCTGCTCTTGAAAATGCTGTTTTCTCTCCACAAAAAACTAACAGAAAAAAAACCACAAAACAAAACAAAACCAAACAAACCCCCCCAATCAAACAAACAAAACACCAAAAAAACCCAAACCAACAAACAAAAAAACACCCCATAAGGAAAACAACCCAAATGTGTATAAGTGCCTGCATCTTGGAAAAATAATTCCACAGGCACAAAATTTTCAGAAGAGGTTACAGAGCCTGAAACTGAATCTTCTGCATTTCTTTGAGCATAGGTAAGTGTGGCTTTTAACTAACCTTAATGTAAGGTTAGTTAAAGATAACCGATATAACCGATAAAGAAACACAGGTACTTTAGGTACATGACTCACCTTAAATACCTATTTCAGGAGGAAGTCAGCCCCTGGCCATGCCATTGCTCCCCACTGACTATTTGGCCAAGTTATTACGAGCTCACAGTGCAAGTCTGATCTGAAGACGACTAATTTCAGATGGCAGAATCCTTCCCACTGTGGACACTTGTTTCACATTCTACTGTGATTAAAAACTAGAAGGAGATAAAATAATTATTCTCAACACCTCTAGAAGCCGTATCTGTTACACAGCCTGTAAGAGAGTCCATCAGAAAACTGTTACAGCAGATTGTTTTCTCCTCCCTTTTTTGCATATTGAAGTCTTTGCTCATTCCCAGTCTTTTCCTGATTGTCACTCATCTGCAACTGCAACTCTCCATCTGTACTGCCTTACACTGTACTGATAAGGTCATGACAAAATCCTAGCCAGATTTTTTTTTAAAAAAACAAACCCTCCCCCCTAACATAACCATTGTATGGGTATATGAGTGCAAAAAAAGTGTTACATACAAATTGTGCTTGTTTCCAAGCTGTTGGTTGTCAAACATCAAGACTTTAGATTGGTTTAGGGCATTTCTGTCAAATCTGATGAAGAACATTTTTTCTTTATTATATATTCCTCCACAAAGAAGTAACAGGCTATAAGGTATTCTTTATAGTACCCAAATACAGACAACAAAGAAGTAACAGGCTATAAGGTATTCTTTATAGTACCCAAATACAGACAACAAAGAAAAGCCTAAAGTGGCTGAAGTAAACTATTTCACAGCAAAAGGGTTCCCACTCTGTTTCATGTTATTGCCTCACTTACCCTGCCATTCTAAATTGCCCAACAACATAGTGGCAACATTTATGTTGATACTAACATCTCCAATACCCTTAAAGTTGCTGAGTCAATATCCTCTGCTCAGAACGCTACTTTTC
Source organism: Apus apus (assembly GCF_020740795.1). NCBI lineage: Eukaryota > Metazoa > Chordata > Aves > Apodiformes > Apodidae > Apus > Apus apus. Next base: position 85,403,108 of record NC_067282.1, on the reverse strand, counting down.
ATGGGTGATGAAGCAAAAACCACCTTAATCTGCACATGTCGAGATAAGTAAAATTCATGTCAACCCTTGCAAAACAAAACTACTGGGGCAGAAGGTCACTATACTGTCCAGGCCACATGCAAACCTTTCCTTGACAACACAGTCAATGGAAAACATTCAGCATATATGAAAGCTAGTAAGGATAAATCCTTGTTCAGGGACTTTTGGATGAACAGTATTATCCTGCAAATTTACTGTTGCTCTGGACTTTTGAAATTGGATCACATATTAAAAACTGTTAGTTATTATTCTAATAATCTAGGAAGATTTGAGTGTATATATAGACAATAGAATACCAGTTCAGCAAAGCTTTTAACCTTGTGCTCCACAACCATTTCTACTCAGCAAACTTCTTTGCCTCAGATTAAAACTTTAAATCCTCTAGGTAATAAACAGCAATGGAGAAAGCCACCAGATACTGAAATGGCAAGCTCATAGGGATAGTTTTGATGCCCATACAAACTATGAGTAATATGTTAAACTGCATTCACCCACATATAGTCGATTGACAGCTATATACTTGCAAAATAAGAAGGGAGAAACATCTAGATTAAAACATATACATAAAAAGCATAAAAAAGCAATAATATGTCAAACCAGTGTCTTTTCTAGTTTAATACCCTCTCTAAGCACAGCAGTCAGTGAGGACAAAAAGGGACAAGAACAGCACAGGTACACAGAACAGTGTGACTGCCCAGCTCCTGGCAGCTCCTGGCTAAGGAGGTTCCTGAGACTGAAGTCAAACCTGCATCTTTACTCTTTATTTGCAGCATAGATTTTTCTTTCCTGATGTTATTTAATCCAAGTCTTAATCCACTTTGGCCACTGCAGCATCCTTTGTCAATGCAATTCCTTTTCATTTCATTAATGTAGTATTTAAATAAAAACACCAGATTTCATGGATCAAACCCATATTTGGCTATTTTGGGGGTCCTTATAGACAGAAAAACCTTTATTTACTGGTTCCTGGTGCCTGCAGGCTGGTATGGATAGTACAGGGAAGAGCAGTATTCTAGCACAGGCAGGTGGGAGTGCTGCTCATGGTGACCAGAGGCATTACGATGTGATTCCTGTCAATTTGTAAAGCTTCACATATGAAGCATGAAACATCTATGCTTTGGATCTTTCCAAAGGCTTTGTTCATCTCCTTCTAGCACAAATCTAAAGTCTATTCCCTGAGCAGGTGGATCTAAAGGACAGTATATTCAGTTTTTGTTAATCACCCTCCTGCTGCTTTCCATGTAAAGGGAAGGCTGAAGCACTTTACACTGATGTCACCTCAGATACACAAATGGGGATAGTCAAGCAGGTGTCCCTGCACCACTCTGTCTCCACAGCTGCAGACTAGGAAGCAATAAAGCATTGATATTGATTACATTATTTTTGTTTTTCCCATGGGAAACAACTTCTTCCAAGAAATATGTAGTTTATGTTTGTTATCACAAGCTACAGTTTGTGATATATTTCATTGTGATGAAATATTTTAGATTAAAAAAAAAGTAATTTTGCTTTCTATTTCTGTTTCCTCTCAGTATCCCTTGTGAGTTGCAGTTTAGCCACAGTGAGACAACCCAAAATGACTATAAAATTGGAGAAGACAAAAAAAAACCCCAGACATCCCAGTATTAGATAACATAAATTTAACATTTAAAAAATTGAAAAAAGTGCAAAAAAGGAAAGAAATTTAAACCACAAATGCAAATCTAAAATTATGAAGTTACTTTCAAGTCTTCATCTATAGAGTCAAGTAATCACCAAAAAGCTGGCTATAGGCTGCTCTACAGTGGATGTATTTCCTAGTATTTCTATGGCAGGGTTTTCACATTTATATATTTTTTTTTAATTTTCTCATTATGATTTCAAACTTCAGGGCTGGCTAATTCCAAACAATAACTTGAGAAGAAAAAAAAATATATCATGGATAGCACAAGCCACCAGATTGCAGTTTCATAACCATAAAATGCCACATGACATTGTTCATGAAAATTTTGCAGTCATGTAATTAGGGCTAACTCAGATTTCAAAATCAATTAAACAAAAAACCTAGAAATTATTCATGATGTTAATACTAAAATTGAGTAACTTACATTGAAGTCTTAAATGACTACAAAACATGCTATTACACTTAAGTTCCTGTTTAAAAATTTTCAGAAAAGCTAAGCACAGATTTGTGAATGAGCCTTAGTTAGCTTCATGAAAAGCAAGTAATGAACAACAAGCCTGATCGTGTCTTAAGATTAATTCGTAGCAGATAGTTTATTTAATTAGAATGCCTATACACTCTGTGATTTCAGGGTAATCAGGCAGAACTCCAGTTTGAGATTTTCACTGAATTTTACCTTTTGTTCATTTAAGAAGCACTGTATTTATACAGGAACCAGGGCTGATTTCAAAGTCAGTAGAGGCAGACAGGATTCCTCCCACAGGGGTTTTCAGAGCAGTTGGTCCAAATTCTCTCCAAAATCCCTTTGTATGCAGATTATCACTCTTTGATTTGCTTAAGGAAATATTTCCCTCAAATCTCACGGTTGTCATGCACAGTAGCAACTCTGGGCTATAACTTTGATTACATTGTAAATTAATATTTGTCCTCAGCTTCCAGTCAATAGGAAAGAGTATTTTGTCAAAAGGCTCGCCGTTGGCAACACTTGAGCATATTCATGAGGGCTTAGCAGTGATTACAGTGCTCAGGCACATGCAGCAGCAGAGCTTCTCTCACAGTGCTTTGTGCACGCTGCACCTTGCATCTTTCCTGGAGATTTTCCATAGGCTTTAATAGTTCCCAGTAGGCCTACCCACAGCAGACCTCCACACAGCTGGGAAGCTGACGTTGCTATGGAGCACCACCACCATTACTGAATAAAGGTGCAAAACAGTGCACTACAGCTGACATGCAGCTACAGAAGGCATTAAGTGTCTTTACCGAGCTGTCACTTACAGCCCTGTGGGAGATCAGAGGCAAGTCACGGGTCTGGGAAAATAATATAGTGCATTAGCAATAACTGTGACAGAAAGCTGAAGGGGTTACACAGAATTAGTTATACCACATATGGTTGTACTTGGCAGAGGATGACTGAACTAATATTGACTGTATTAACGCATATGACTCTGCTTTGGACTTTCAGAAACTTTAAGGTATTGCTAGAGTGACAATCTGACAAGGAGCTATTACCTCTATTAAATAAATATATAGATATATTAGACATTATATGTATATTTAATAGACATACCCCCGTATGACTATTAACTTTATTTATCTATAGGGGAGTTGAACCAAACTCTTTCCAGACTTACATATGCCAGTCTTATTCATGTCCCTGTGAGGTATCCCAGTAGTGCAGCTTATGCCTTATAAGCATATGTAAGCAAGGTAAGCAGTGCTCTTCGGTATTTTCTATTTCTGACACTCACTTCTGCAACTTGGAAAGATTTCCATACAGACAGTTAATATGCATCATACACACACACACACACACGAAATCCTGATCTGCATATTTCATTCTGTGAATTTACTGACTATACCTTAGTGCAAGAAAATAACCACTTTTCGAGTTACAATTACAGCTGTAGTAAAGATTACCTTTACTTAACATACTAGATCCAGAGTTGTATCAGGTATGAATTCAACTGACCAGTGATAATCTGTTACATTGGAAAGCACACCCCTTCAGTGTGTGCTGCTTTGGATCAAATCAAGATTCTCCCCATCTCCTGTAATTTCTGAGAGCAAGGCGGTCCATATTGATTCACTAATAATTACTGCTATAGATCACAATACAGTGCAATATTAATCATGAAGGATTTTATTTTGTTCTGGTAATATTTAGATGTTTCTGCTGGATCAGGAACTTTTCCACTGCAACACATGCAGTGGAGGCAAGAGATTTTATCTCCCAAAGATCCCAAGACCGTTTATTTTTTTAAAAAAAACCTCCTTGTTTACTTTCACTATGACTGAATATTATTTTATATTATTCCACAGAGCATTTTCTGAAAATGCAAAGCAATTATTTGCTGTACCTTTTGACAAGAATCAAGGAACTGAGGGGTTTATTTTAAAACTCAGTTAAGTGGGGAGATTTGCTTTTACAAGAAATCGCTTTCACTTCATGGGTCAGCTAGATAAAGCTTTGCAGATCTAGGAAAACGTAGCCCAGTTCCACATTTCTCAGCTATCAGATCACACAACATGGAGTTAAATTACATCTCTGTTATGAAAACGGCAAGTTAAATCAGACCAATTTAAAGCTATAACAAGCTTAATTTGATCTTCAGTGAAGTTATTTTAAGGGCAAGCATATGCGGAAGTTTTAGAAAAGAAAACGTAGTGCAAAGCAAACAAACTCACAGATACGTTATGCTTAATCAGTAAAGCCTGGTCCAAATGAAGACAATGGCAGAATTCAGAGTTAAAAAAGAAATCCCAAGTTTTAATAAAAATACAGTAGAGGAGGAATCATAAGGTGTTACATATTTAACAGAGGATGAAGAAAGCAAGCTCATCCCTTCTCCAAGAAAACACACAGTTCCTGTCAGTGTCCTTACTGGAGAAGTGCAGGAGCTATTTCACACCTATAACTGCCTGCACACTAAAAGACACTTTGACACATCCTAGCCAAATTTTCCACTGCTATTTACATTTTGCCCATTGTTTGACTCCATCCTCTTCTATGAAAAGACCTGTTAATGAAACTGTATGTATATAATTCCTGTGTAATTCCAGACTATATAGGGAGAAACCTTGTCACCTAAATCAGGCAATTTTGACTGTTTCAATATTAATAGAAAAGTACTTCTATGCTACAAATTCTTGATGTATATCATATTTGCTTACAAAGAAGAAGAAGAAGCTGGATTAATATTAGTGGTGAAGGTGCTGTTAATTTGACACCATGACATGAGTTCAGTTTTCTCCAGGGGAGTAAGACATTAGCATTGGTGTAGGAAAAGGAATACCATTTCCATAAAAAAATATTTTTTGTTAATCCAGTAATTTCAGTACATGCTTTGAAGTTGGTATGTATTTGACAATGAATATTTATATCAATTTTTAAAGGAATTTTTAATTTCATATGGATTTATTGGGAAGCAAAAAACAAGACATCTTTTGAAAATTTTGAACTGAGACTTTTCTAAAATCTTTATGGGAAGGAAGCATAAGTTACATGGCTGTGAACTTTTCTCCAAAAGTAACATTGTCTTTCTGTTAACAAAACAGCTTAAGTCCACTGCCACTAGCCAAATGCTGATTTTTGATAAATGTAATTTTTAAATTGCAACATACCTTTATTTTAGGATTTTCCTAAATAACTCAAACACTAGTGGAAAAATGACAGATGCCCATTAGCATAACTGACTGCTCAAAAAAATAACATTAATGCCTTATTACTTATAACATATTCATCCAAATGTTTCATTAACTTCGTAATGTAATATTAATGAGAAAGATAACAAAAAATTTCTGGACCTAAGAACTGCAGACTGCCAGCTAATCATTAAATCTCAGCTCTCCTTTCACTTAGTTTCATCTGCACAGGTTCCTCACAAATTCCCATTCACAGATCACAAAAGAACAATTTGGGTTACTTCAAGAATAAATTAGACATTTGTATGAAAGCCACTAGAACAACTGCTCCTCCTGCGAGTTCATAAAGCTGTTTAATTTGCTCTTGTATTTTCATTCAGTGAAGCTGGCAACACCACAATAAAACACAGCATGCAGAGACAGCAAGCCAAATTTCTTACTTAATTGTTCACTTCCATTTACTATGCTCATTTAAAAGATGCAAGCACTAACACCTTTTAACCTCACCAGTGACACAGCTGGGGCACTCTTCACACATAATACGGACTGACTTAGAATAATGCACTCCTTGTCAATCTGGAAAGAGTATTCAGGTTGAGATTTAAAGTCTGCACTTGCATTAGCAAAAGGATGAAAACCCTCCTCTTGTACAGTTTAGCTTTTATTATGTTTATATCCCAGCAGCTAATTGCCTGAAGAAAGGAAAAGAAACAATGAACAGGAAGTATTGAAATGTTTATTAAATGTTGCAGAATAATAAAAGAGCATATTTACTGATTTATATTATTTTTCTTAACATCTTATCTTCTCCACTGAGGGGTTAAATAGCTATTTGAATGATGCCTTTTTGCCAAAGCAGTCTTTATAAAGCTTCTATTGAGGAGAAGTAATACACAGACTCCTATATGGGACACAAGACAGATCTGATTTCTGTATTCAGCAGAGGTATTCTGCAAAAAACTTGGCTTAGCCATGGAAATAATGTCACAAAAAATTCAGAGACTGCCCTGTGGAGAGCTAATCGAGGGTGGAGATGAAGATAATCCTCCCTCTAAACCACAGCCTGGGCTAACCAGAGCTAAACATATGTTTCATGCTACCACAATATTTTTTCCTACTCTCCAGCCATGGAGTTGGAAATCACTGGTGCATCCTTTGCACCTTAAACATGAAAGCCCTTTTAAGATTTTCAAACTCACTATCTACAAAAGAAAATGCAGCCACTCAGCCTTCTATGCAATGCAAAAACTGGCTCTCTAGCATACCAGCACTGATGTCCATCTGTCAGCATGGCATTTAGCCCACACACAAGGTGGAATGCCAGTTTCAATAGGGTTTAGGTGCCAATTAAATACAAATTTAGAGTGATAGCCTGCAGAAGGCAGAAAATAGCATATATTCTGCAAAGAGGCATTTCTGATGGCAAATACAGCCAAATGTTTTATTATAAAGTATCACTTACGTTTATGATAGCAGGCATTATGAGTTGGACCTAAACCCCATGAAAGTCAAAGTAGCCATCCAAACACTGTAGAAAGTACACATATGTAATACGTCTCAAACCGTGCTCTTACTAACTTGAATAACAAGACTATTTAATTCATCAGAAGAACCAAGGCCTTAGAGAACATGCCTTTTTCCAATCAATCCACATGACAGTGAAAACTCTCTGTGCACAGAAAGTACTAATTACATGTGATTGACAAGGTAAAAAGAAAGACCGCAGAGCTTACCCCTAAAAAAAAATTACCACAAAACACAGACAAAAAGAGCTTGCTTAGTCATAACTCTGTCTTCTTTCTACCCCATGGCAAAGAGGTTGCAATTAAATAATATTAGTTCCAACTACCTCCCAAATTATTTCTGAAATAAAAGCTGAAATTGAAAAAAAAACAAAACCATATACCTAGAAATTGGCATTTATTCATATAAGGAGTATTCAAGGAGTAACAATTTAAAAAATTCTTAAGGTATTATTGTTGATTGACAAAAAGTAGTCTCAAGTTTCCTTTTTCTTTTCTCCATCTTTCCTCTACCTACCTTCCAACCTCTGCTATTCCAGTCTTTCAGGACCCTTGCCCTCCTAAATAACATATTTCCTAAAATAAAGCAAGATAGAAAAATGTAGAAGATAACCCCTCATGATTTCTGTAACCTGCAAGATTTAAGAAGGTAAGAGAGGCAAAGGCCGGAGAAAGACAGTCAGCAGCAGAGGACCAGCTAATGTCAAAACAGGTCAGACTTCACAGGTGTGAAATCCAAATTAAATACTACTGGAAACTGGCACATGTGGGGATTACAGAGATGGCAACCAGGCACATAAGTCAAAACCAAGAGCAGCTAAGGATTGTCTGAGTTACAGAGTGTCATGCTGCACAGTATCTGCCTTTGGCCAGGCTTTCAGAGCTCTGTGGAGCTGGAAGCAAAGGAAATGGTGCATGTAACAGGGTTTCTCCTTCCCAGGAAGGTGGACAATATCACATTTACACAGCGACCTTCCAAATGCAAACAGCTCTTACTCTTCTTATTTTTCCTCCACTTACAACCTCACACCTAATAACCTGCACACCTTATCGATGTCTGTCATCCTCATACATTTACAAATTGTATTCTGAAAGTTTGCAAGTTTTACTGTGTTTTATACAGCACATAAATTAATCCTGCCCCTTTAAATGGAAATACGTCAACCAGGTTTGCAGTTACAGTATGGGAGTAGAATATTATGGTATTAATGTATTTCTTACTGCTTGTTTCTGTGAGTTTCATCATAAACAACTTTCTTCTCCCCAAGCTTTCCTTAAAGCTATGTCTGAATAGGGAAATAACACCTCATTTTCAGTGCCTGCCTTTGATCTTCTGTTGAAAGTACAGCATTTCAAAATGTCAGACTCAGCTATCAGGCAGATTTCTCCCACTCAACAGAATACGTTTTTCTTTCCTTTTCTCTTTCCTTTCCTTTCCTTTTCTTCTCTCTTCTCTTTTCTTCTTTTATTTTTTTTTTTAATGAGATGGGAGTTGTTAGTTTTCAGAAAATAACTTTTAAAAAATCATTTTTATGGATTGCACATTTGATAAAATGATCAAAATTAATTTTAATTAATTTATTCTGGAGACATAATGAGTGTCTGTGGTACAAGGAATTGAAATTTACAAGCAAGTGTAAGCATCTGCCCTATGTTAGAAAAAGACACAAGAAGGATCTTCCAAAATCCTTGGCATCAAGTGCTTGTAATACTTAGTACTAATAGGTGCTTTTTCTAGCTGAATCTTCTCTTGAAGAAGCCTTGAAGCATGAATTTCATTTCGGGGGGGGGGGAGGGGGGGGGGGCGGGAAAAGGACAATCTAATAACTGTGCGCTAGTTTTCCATTTTCTTTCTCTCCTGTAACAACCTTATCAAACTCCTTCCCATTCTGAAAAATGTTAACTGCTGCATACTTTCTATATACTGAATAATACAATCTCATTTACTGAGAAGAGTTTGTGGGATAAGAGCTTCTGAAAAGTTTAGGGATAGAGGCACTGCAATCTGACTACCAGTTCCTGTAAAAGACTTTGGTAAAGTGACTTTAGCTGAATTAATCACTTAGAAGCACAGAACAAGATATCTCTAATAGCAATAGAAAACCTAAGGTAATATTCCAAGTAATTTTGAGCACAGAACAATATTAATCATGCTCTAGACCACACACAAGAGCTTCACAAAAGAGAAAAAAAGTAAAGAAGTTGTCAAACACTGGAGTACAAACCACAATGGGTTCCAGAAACAGCAACTAGTTAGTTACAAAGAACTATAAAGATACAATGCAGCCCATTATTGTAACCTAAAAAGTGTCTGTCTTCAAATTTGGCAGAGAAGTATAAAATCAACAGCCTGTTATTGAAATTATCTTGCAAGAGGAGCTATCCTTGCATTCCTTGTAACATATAACTGATGTGACTTAGATTGAAACTGCTATGACTCAAGACGGGAGAAAAACTGTGTTCTGATTTAATAGGATCCTAAATCATTAAAGCTAGTTAAACTACAATGACTGAAAATTTTAGTTGAATCCACAGTGTTAATTTACTGTGCAGAGTACAGAATATTATTTGAAAATAAGTTTCTGCCTTTGCCTTGCCTATATGTAGTGTTTTACCATTCCCATGTTTATAGTCCTTTTTTTAATTCACCAAAACCAAAACCTGAAATTGTGGTAAAGTCTCTTATATCAATAACTGTTCTCATTGTGTATACTGTTTAAGGAGAGCTCCAGCAAAAAAAACCCTCCTTCGTACTGTGTGACAGGGTGTGAGCTGGTAAAGACACACAGAGCCTTCCCTAGAGTTTAAAGAACATCTGCCATGCATTTCTGTAAGCAGATGAGTTAAAAGGGGGATATTAAATGGTATCAAATCAGAATGCCCTAATTCGACTGCCTTGAAAACAGACCAAGGGTGATCTCTCAAAGAACATCTAAGGCATGGAGACAAGTATACAGAAGTAGTAGTAGTACTAAGTATGTTTCCTTTTATCTATTAAGACAATGCAGACTCTTTTTTTCACATACAAATAAACTAGATTTTCTAAAAGAGAGGTAGTTGGGCTAGGAAAACTACACGTACTGAGATTATGGCCAACCACAGCATTTCCTGTCTCAGTATTCTAACTAAAATGGAGTCTTGTTACCTGAAGGGCTACAACTGGAGAAAGACAGTATTGAAGCCACAGACAAATCTGTGGATTGTGAGACAAATTTCATTATCTCTCTGGATGTAACACTCCTAGATGAAAGGTGTTTCAAAAATTGACTTCAGGTAGTCTAACCCCCCAGTATTATCCCTAGCTTTATAGGCTATGCTGGATCATTCTCTTGCCATCCTTAGGCACAGCAGCCTGACAATCCTATTGCCATCGGTCTGCAGAAGTGTCAGATAGCTGCAAAACGAATGCATTAATGACTTGCTTGTGCCCATATGTCACCAACAGAAGAAAATCATGCTAGGAATTTGAAAAGAGCTGCTGTGCACTACCAGGGCATTTTTGAATGCCAGCTGCAATGCAAGCCCTTCAAACAAGTCCCGTGCAGACAAAACTAAAAACAGTTTTTGACTGCTAAAACTTCCACCTTCTAAAGTACTGCATTTACTCAGAGAAATGTAAAAGAAATACAATATTTTCAAAATCTCAGCCTTATCACCACTTCTTGTGATCCCTGTTACGCAGCCACTGTAGTATTAAGAGAGGACTTTTACCAATTTAAAGTCTCCCTAGTACTGAATAACCAGCTAGATTATTTTTTCTGCCCATTTAACAACCCCTTAGAGAAAACTGTCTGAGCAGAAACCCTTTCTAACTAAGATAGGGCCTCCTTTGCTGCCCTCCTGTGCTCTGGGCAGAAGGAGCCATACCAGCAGCACAGCAAGCCACAGCTATTTTCTGCATCCTGCCTGGTCTTGGACTACTAATCATAGACACTCTTCTTCACAGCTCTAAAGGCAAGTAACTCTGGGCATGCCTTTTGTCATTGCCCTCACAATACATTGTTGTTGATCTGAGCCAAAGAAAAGAGTTAAGCAAGGATCAAGCGGTTCACCTTTTGAAGGAAAACAGATGTCCTGTAACTCCAGAAATTCATTCTTGGTATGAGAGATCAGGAAGGACTAAATTAATCAGCCGTTTCCTACTTTGTGAATCGTTGCATCATTTTAGAAGCATGCAAGTATGAGCGACTGCCAGAAAGAAGGTGCTAGCCTGACTGAACCAGTTCCAAATCGTGCCAGGGAAATGCCTACTGTTCCTTAAAATACAAAGAGGAAAACCTTCAGTCAGGTTATGAATGGCAATGAAAAGAAAAAAAGGGAAAAAATAATGTTTTGTAATTAGAAGGAAAGAAGTTTTACCAACAGGCTACATAATGGATCATTAACCAAAACATCCATATTCAGAAGCCCAGCAGATTTAGTGAGGCACCATACAGATCATTAGCACTAGAGATAATAGCCATTGATTAAAAACTGACACATTGATCATTTGTTCTGGCTTTTGATTTGCCTGTGGCTTCCACCCAATTTCTTACAGTCTCCTACAGCATTTTACCCTCTATATCATGAAAACTGTAGTTTCACCTTCATGAACACACATCCTTAGTTCATCTGTTTATGGCATTTATGCAGCATGTCCGTTGATAGGTTCCTGCCTGTATAATTTAGTCATAAAATCTTTCCAGGCCCATGACATGATTTGCTTCAAATTATTAAACCTCTTTGTTCATTATTTATTATTGCAATATTGTTTGCCCTGGAAGAGCTAAGGTTATGTTAGCATTTCCATTACAAACACAGATCCATCAAGGGATTTAAAACTTGACAGTAAAAATCTTGCTTTAGGCTGCGACTCTGAAGACAAGGTTTCAATTGACAACAGATTATTTAAAAAAAAATAATAATACTTTGTATTAAGAATAAAAACAAAATGCATCTTCTACCAATTTGGCTGTAGAAATACAGAGGAAAATAATAACCATTTGCTATTGAATCACTTTCACGTACACATTTTCCTAAATTAAGATTTTTATAGCATGCCCCGGGTCATTCTGTTGTATTTAAAAATTATAAGGCAATTCAACTCCATAAAGCTGGCCACTATATCTTTGTAATAGTTTCATCTTTTATGTATGAAACTCAGAATTTTTACAAAAGCATCATTCCCTGCACATGTATATGTAACAAATTGCTATTTAAGGACACACAACGGGTATTTCTCAACCTGAATACCCATACAGAGGGTTTGAATGTACCTTTACAACCAAATTGAAAAACCTAAATTAATATTAACATTTTGCTGTACTGAATAATATATTGCTTCTCTGTAAATGGCTGATCCTATTGTCTATGCCCGCCTCATCAGTGTTCATTGGACTAGTGTGTATTTTTTAAAGGTGTGACTGTTATGTCTTCTGGGAGTGCATATAGATGTAAAACCCTGATACATCAGTATGAAATTATACATCTTACCACCATTAGAATTTAAAAGATTACTTTTTGCAAACAAAGACTTCAATTTTAACAGTGCATTTGCTGATAATTCAGATTCACAGAGCATCCTATTCTGATGGATAAGGGAGATAGACAACTCACCTTCAAAGACTGTGGAAATAATCTTTGAAGCACAGCAAATTCCAATATAGTTCAGTTTTTCTATTAATACATAAGCAGATATATGATAAGGATTAATAATAAGGCTGCATGGATCCCGGTACTAGGTTGTCTCAGAAGTCTTAAGCAAAATTTCTCCATTTACTTGTTTATAGACGTCTATCTATAGGCAGCTCATAGGTTACCTAAATTTAGTATTTCTGTATGTCAAATATTTTCAGTTGCAATGATTGAATGGACCTATACCTGAGACAGGAATTTGGAAATTTAAGTAATCATTTGTTTTAGACTTTCAAGTGCTGCTATTTTAGAATCAAAAGTATTCAGCATTGCACCTGATCACAGTTTGTGGAGTATGAATTCGAGACTGAAATGAGGAAAGAGGAGTAGCTTTGGGTTTATGTTCAGTCACTTTGCAATGTTGAATTTCATTTCTATGACAGCCATATGATGTAAGTAGAACACCATTATTTTTGCTTATGGAAAAAAATACAGCAAAATTGTAACTAAAATTCTTAGCTCTGTCTTTTAAGAAATTTATCCTTCCTAGATACACTGTTTCAAAGGTTTATAGAACAATACAACACTTTCATCTTTCAACAGCAAAAAGAAATGAAGACTGTCACAGTTTGACTGCTCAAACCAGGACAAGACTCTACATATTTAAGGAAAAATAATTTGTGTCATATCTCAGAATTCTTATTTCTCTCAAGTTTTAATCTCTATATCCTGGTATGATTTAATGTATCATATACTTTATGTATCATACAGTTTATCATATAGCATTAATTACGCTTGCATGTGAATAGATATATCGACACTGATTTGATTGTTTTTACAGTTAGATATAGACATTTTACAGTCACTGCAGATACATTTGTGTACTTATCCTTTTCCTGTTCTCCATGGAATCACGATCTAAATTGGTATTTTTCAATCAGAATGCTAGCTTTTGTCTCTGATGCAATTCTTCCCAAATCTTTTCCACACCCCCTCCACACTGATCTTCCTTTAGCCTTCATAGTCACACACAAGTTAAAGTAATGGATAAGACACTACAAAATGATCCAGTATAGCCCTCTGGTCAAAAGCTGCACCAAATGTACCTTGTGACATTCCTGACAGATGTGTTCCCAAGCTACTCTTGAGGATATTGTACCATGGATATCCCACAGTATCCTCAACTCATCTGTATCACTGCTTTGTCGTCATCATCATTGAAAAGACTTGCAGACATATAGTGAAGTCTTCCATGTTGTCAGGGAGAAGAGTTAATTCACATCTGTCTGAATATGCAAAGACTGACAGCATGACATTGAGTTTTCTCACATCAGGAGTTAAGAGTCTAGTTACCTCCCTCTTTACTTCAAAATCCTGTTTCTGAGATAATATTATTTATCTTATTATTCATCTGCGTAATTCTTCTTCTTTGGAAATGTATTTTCATATGTATCTGGCCCAGCAAATTCACAGGCTCATTATGATCCTAATGTGCTGGAAAGATTTACCCTCCTCCCACACAGCTCTTCTCGTTTCCTTTCTAAGGCAACCCAATATCAGGCAAGTCCCAAAGAAGGTAACTTCCTAGCTGCCACTTGTACAGCTATACTAACATTTCTGCTAATCTTCTCCTTGTCAAGTGGCTATAAACAAGAGAGATCTGTATTTAGCTTTTTCAAGATGGAAAAAACCCCACGAAATGGCTGAGTTTATTTTCCCATGAAGTACAGTACTGTCCAAAAAGCTTTTTAGAAATACTTAACACAATTTAAAGTGAATGGGGGCACTAAGCATACATCATCAAATAATACCAAATTCATTTGCAGGTCACCTTTAAGTAACCAATATACTCTATTGCTGTCCTCCTACCTTTCCTAGTGAGTTTCCTCTTCCAAACTCCCAATTCAGTGGGGAGAGGCAGCAAATATCAAAGACATCCTCAGTTCATGTTAGTCATGTAACTCCATGAAAGACTTGTATCTGTCAGAATGGTATCTGTTTACTTTAGATGAGAAACGTATTCTTACTCCACAGAAAAGACCTAGAGGTTTCCAGACCTTCCAATTTTCCTTTTTGCTGTTCTCCCCCACCCCAATGGCTTTTAATTGATTTGAGTATTCTACTAGTAAAAAACTGTTAGAGTGGCTTATGGTGACATGCAAGCGCAGCACAAATCACAGATATGATTAAAAAAGAATCCAAATTAGCTAGGTAAACCACAGTAACTTCAATAATGAAAGCTACTTTAATCCTCTCCCCCGGTCTCTGCCCCTACCCTGCCATATTTCAGCCAGCATGCAACTGCCTGCATTCGGCTGCTTCAGATGGACAGGGTTCTTCACTCAGAAGAGAGGAAGGGTAAGCTGATGCTCAGAGCACTAGAGCACTTGCAGTTCTAAAAACTACCACACCCATGACTTTCCTCTGCTGTCTTATACAAGTCATTTTAGTTCCTTTGGAGAAATCAGTCCATGGATTTACAGAGGGGAAAAAAAAACGAACCAAACAAACAAACAAATCCAAGATCTACTGTAATTTTCTAAATGCATCATTAAAACTAGGACCACTAATCAAGTGCTTTAAAAATTCTCATTTAGTATCTTCAAGTAAATAAACATCTGAAATTTGAAAATGCATCAATAGCTATTTCTGTTTCAACCACACTTCTGCCTCACAGCAGAGGTGACAGATACACTATATTAGCTATTGATCTGAGGAACTTAGCTTCCATTCATTCTCTGGGCTTATTCCCTTTGACTGATTACAAGAAAGACATTTCTACTATGCTTCTTGTCAACAGGTTACTATGTTATTAAGGGAGTGGTTATTGATTGAAAGCCACAACAACCTAGGCATCCCAGTAAATTTTTGTTGAGAAGTCTTTAAATCAGTTTGTGAACATACTTCAAGGTGGAAATAAAAAATTAGTGTCTCAAATCATTAGGCGGATTTTAAAATTAAGATTCTAAAGTTTGTTGCCAGCAGCAGAAATCCACTACTATTTTGACATTTGTTTGTTTGCTTTTTTTAAGTTGTCCTTTAATGTGTTGTCCATGCCCACTAGCTAAGGTATGAAGGAGCTGCCTGGAGACTTTGGGAGTAGAATGGAAACTTGTTTTGTGAGACAGTATCTATTTCCCTGTTAGAAGAAACTATAGTGGAACACTCTTCATGCCTCTCAACACAGCCATGAGACTAAAGTTTTCTCTACAACACCTGGAGGAACACTCCATAAAGCAGTTTAAAATTTAAACAGCTAGTTCAAAAGGAGGCTACATTGTAATGGCAGCATCCACTCATGCTGAAGGGGAAGGGGACTAACCAGGGCCTAGAAAACCACCCCTTTGGAATACAGCCTGTGGACCTTCCTATGCTATTCTGAAGACATATGGATGTGATTCAGGGAGAACCTTATTTGGTCCCAGAGCTGGATGGCATCTCAGCCCAGAGAAGGTAAGAACAGGTCTAAAGAAGAGAGGCATAGATAGGCAAAGCATCAAAAAACACTGGGTTTTAAAAATTACCAAAGCTGTGATCACTTACTGATATTGATTACCTGTAAAGCTAGAGGAACTTACGAAAACAAAGAATTTCCCATTTTTCAAAATCTTCACTTTAGAAAGGCATGTCTTTTAAGAGTTTAGTTGTCTCCATAGTCAGAACACAGTGACTTGTGAAGTGGTTTGGCTGGCAGGGCCTCCCTCACCCAACCACAGCTTGGTTAGTCACTTCTGATACCACATAAGCACCAATGAAATCAAGTACAAGCCCAATCTTCTGGACAGTTCAGAAGTAAATGCCAAAGTAATAACTTTACATTTTTCCTGTCGCTAGCCATGCTTAGACCCAAACCAGATACCAAACCAGGAAGGGTCAAGCCAAGCAAACTTCATTAGCTTATCTACAAGCATATAGTTAAACCAATATGAGCCCCTGGGCGATACCCTCAATGTCATTCAGATGAAGGTCATATTGATTTACTTGTATTGGTAAATTGACAGTCAAAGCTATAACTGTTCAAAACCTGACACTTCAGTCATTCAACTAAACTGGTTTTTAAATCCATTTTAGGTCTGTTGGTGAAAATTGTGTTTTAGGCAAAGCAGATTCCTGATTTGAAACAAAAGGAAGTGTTATATTCATGCCAGAATAAGATCTTTTCTTTAAACCCATCTGTCTGCTTTTTATTCCCTTTCTATCTTTTCATTTTGTACACAATACTGTTTTATGTACTCCTCCCTAAGAAGTATAAACATAACATATGTCATGTGTGAACTTGTAAACTCTTTTCAGATACAAGGATATTAAGTGCTGAACGTACCACTTCTAATGTCTGAATACCCTACTGAACAAACCATCTCTCAAAGACACAAGAAAAAGTCCTCATCCAGGTAAGAATTGGAGGAAGAAATAACAGCATAAAACTTGCATTATTTACCTAACCATCAGATCTGAAAACAAATACACCTATTCACACATAGTAATGTGTAAATAGTTTTTACATTTCTATTTAATATAGTGTCATAATGATCATGGTATCTAGATAATCCACAAGGCAACTTGTAGGGGGATGCAGTAATGATTACTGCACCAACAGCTACAGCACACAAAAAACAAACCTTAAAAGCTTACGGAACACACGTCTAAATCTTTACCTCTGTGTTATCCTTAGTCCAAGAGCAGCACTCTTACAGACAAACTAAAATTATTTCTATTGAAGGAAACCATTGCTTCTCAATTACACTGCAATGAGCAAATTTCAATTTTATTACTTTGATGCTTGAAGAAGTCAGACATACATGGTCAATCTGCTCCTAGTGAAAGACAGACAATGTGTTCAAAGATCTTAAAAATAACTAATATGTAATTCATAAGTGGTTGGACTAACTTACCACAAGCTAACTTAAAAAGGAGTATCTTCCAATCACAGTGTTTTATTGCATTTTATATCACTACGGATATCCTGTGCAGCCATAATTTTGGTTTGCAAATCAGCAAACCAATAATTTCCATTACTGTATGTGAAAGCTGGACAGTAGCATCTTCACAGCTCATTACTTCCTAGATGTTTATTCAACTAATTACAATAATCCTTTAAGTAGAGGCAATCCATCATTTTAATAGGTCAAAATCTTTTTTTTTTTTTTTTTCTGCAGTGCAAACAAGTTAGATGAAACATTTTCAATTTCACATGGAGATCTTTGTTTTAAAATAAAGGCAATGATGGCAGAAGCACTTGTCTATAAATATTTATTAGATGGCAGCCACAGAGATTTCTCTGACAAACTGCGCACTCTTACTGCTTTGCCTCATAAGCCTTGGTAGGCTTGAAAACCTCATGGACTTGGAGGGCTGCCTCAGCCCCTGACAGTAATGCTTCAAGAGGGCTCTGAAGCTGTCCTTTCTCCTTGCTTGCTCAGATCATACCCCTTGTCTTATCAGTACATGCCCTTGTAAAAAGCCCCTTCTAGAGGGGAACAGTTTTAAGCTAACAGAGGAGAGATTTGGATTAGACATTAGAAAAAAATTCCTTAGTGTGAGGGTAGTGAGGCAGTGGAACAGGCTGCCCAGGGAGGTTGTGAATGCCCAATTCCTGTAAGTGTAAGGGCAGGTTAGATGGGGCTTTGAACAACCTGGTCTAGTGGAAGGTGTCCCTGTCCATGCAAGGAGATTGGATCTAGGTGATATTTAAGGTCCCTTACAGCACCATCCATTCTATGATTCTATGAAAAAGTCCCTCCCCAACTTTCCTCTAGGCCCCCTTCAGGCGTTGGAAGGCTGCTGTAAGGTCTCCCTGGAGTCCTTTCCAGGCTGAACAACCCCAGCTCTCTCAGCCTGTCTTCATAGCAGAGGTGGTCCAGCCCTTGGACCACCTTCGTGGCCTTCATCTAGACTTTTGCCAACACACCAGGTCCTTCCTCTGTTGAGGGTTCCAGAACTCAATGAGGCATCCTGGGTTTGTATCATGTTCCCCACAAAAACGTCTGCAAGGAATGCTTTTCCTCGTAAAACTATTTTGTACAGACTCACTCATGCTCACCTTAACTCACTGCTGGAGAGAAGCAAAGCTGCTCACACACACTGGCCAGCGCAGGGGGAGACGGAAAGAAGCCTTCAAGTGCTCTCTCTCAGAGCTGTTGAGGTGCAAGCAGGAGGTGAGGTGGGCCGCGTTGGGACGAGCTGGGACTGCGGCCTCCCGGGCCGGGGAGCCCTCTGGGCAGCGCGGGCAGGAGGCGGGGTGCAAGGGGCGCGGGGGCACCGCCCCTGTCACTTTTGGCTGCCTGTGGCTGCCCCAGCAGGGCGGGAGAGCGGGGAGGGACCCCTGGTAGGGTGGGAGGGGCTCAGGCAGGTGAGAAGGGGGTCTGACTCCAGCTGCAGCTGGGTGAGGTTTTTGCTTCAGCGCTTGTTTATGCTCATTTTTCTCCCTCAATACCCAAGTCGGCCATTTAGAAGTTTGTGTTAATTGGCAACTAATTAAGTAAAACATAACAGGGTTGAGGCCATTTTGCTCTAGCCAGTATGTTGATAGATACGTCCATTGCTTGTTCAGAATTGAGCTGAGGCTTAATTCCTCAAATCACTGATGGAGGCACCCATGTCACAAAAGACTCCTCCTTTCTAGACTTCAGCATGTTGTTGTTGTCCCTATCCATATGCAATAACCTAAAAAGATGAGTGAATTGTAAGCTGAAGACTGATACCTTTCTGCAAATTCTGCAACAGGAACAAAAAAGAAAAACTGTACACAGTCACACCAACCATACCAGTCAGACCCCCTCCTTCAGCTCATCTCCCAGGGAACAGTGTGTGGAATTTGCCCTCAGAGGAACTGAAATGGTAACACAGAAGTATTTAAAAAGGGAAATGGCTAAAAGAATATGACAAAATTGATTCCAAAAGTTGTTTTTTTTCCTTCTGTTTAATTATTTTTCCAGTACTCAGCTAAAATTTGGGTTCTGTTGAACACAGCAGTTTTACAAGTTAAAGATTCAGAAATATTTCCATGCTGTTTACTTACATAACAAGAACTGCTCTTGTAATTCTAGGTGGTTCTGTCAAGTTGGTTAAAGCCACATTTAGTGCAATTGATATTAAAAGCAAAGACAAAGATAGCCCCAACATCTTCACAAAATAGATAAAATGTTCAATGAATCACATGGTTCCAAAGCACCAAAATACTCCCTGTAATTAATGATACCTTTTCAAATGCCTTCAGCATAGGTTACATAGCCAGAATATATTTTGTCAATAAGTCCTTCACTAAGGCCATTTGAACAGTCAAGGATCTTAACACAGCATTAAAATTAGCCAAACAATTATAATTATTATGAAATAAGAAAGGACAAAGAACTAACAGGTTAACCTCACCCCAAATATGCATCCTTAATATTTCATTAAGTCACAGAGAATCCCAAAATAAACAGTGGTTAATTCCCAAATTCCACCTCAGGTTGACTACCCTGCAAATATTTTTATATTCTTAACTACACATTATGTAATTTTCATATCTCATTAACCCTACTGAGGTCAACAGGGTAAGTCCTGTGTTGTCAAGTCAGGGTATTACACAGCTTTCAACAAAAAGCACAAATAGGAAATAAATTAGGTCCCAATGAAAAAAATTACACCAGTGTGGGAGAAAACTGAGTGTGATTATTCTATAAAGGATCTTAGGTACTTCATAAAAAAAAGGTTCCTGAAACACAAGCACACCTAAATCTTTGACATCTCTTGTCCAATGACACTTATATTAATATCCTTGAGGTACCAAAAAGTTGGCGTTTGAGAATGCTCAGCAGCACCAAAACTTGGCAGCCTACTACCTATCCCACCTGTAGTAGCTCAGGACTTACAGACATGTTCCAGCACACAAATTGCCCACGGTACTCACCTGAAAGCAAGTCTACAGGTCAGGTGTCCACATGCAAACAAAAGTTGCCAACATCTACTGTTGAGATTCTAGCAGAGGTGAGGGCAATGATGCTCCTTGACTTTGCAGCTGACAGCTCCTTGTTGGAGACAGATATGACCATTGACAAAAGTTCGTTTTTTGATTTTTGAGGGAATTATGACATCTTTCATGAGCCTGGTTTGCAACAAGATTGTCTGCCCTAAGGACACTCACAGTCTCATCACCTGAAAGGATTCCAGTGCACACTTCCATGGGTGTAGCAGAAGGATAAGCAGAAAGGGAAGGAGAGAGAGAGGACAGGCCTTCTTACCTTATTATGCAGGCACTTCCTCCAAAATAGGGAGATGACTGTGCAACGCCTTTAAAGGTAAGGGCTGTTTCCCACAGCTGCCTGCTACTAAGTACCTGAACCACAGAAGAGTAACTCAGCCTCCTGCTGCTCCTCATTATCTGTAGAAAACAGCCTCAGCTCAATGGAGCAGTTCTCATGGGCGAGGCAACGGCTCAGTTCCCAGCCACAGCAGAAACCTACCAGGGAAACCTACCAGGGAAACCAGGTCTTACAGCTAGCCCATGGTGACCGCCACGCTGACAGAGCTGCAGTAATAACTGATCCCAAAGCAAGCAGCTGAAAGCTAGGTGGCATGTCTCAACTGGCTACATTTTGATCTTTTTGTGCAATGTAACTCTCCCCCTTCCCGAAAAATCAATGCAGATACAAATTCTATCAACAGTGCTGCTGAAAAGTTTCAGATATGAATCATTAGGATGAAGAAATCCTGGCAGGTTGCTCTTTTTAGGTTATTCTGGCTATTACACATGCTCACAGGAACTGAGATCAATGGAAATGTCTCCCAAGTCCCAAACATTACAGAGGTTTCAATCAATCTCTTGAAAGCAAAGGAGAATTTGATAGCTTTGTGATTCTCTTTCATGTAGTAAATAACAAGAAAGAACACCCCCAAGTTTGCTGTGGTTGCAATTCTAATATGAATGATAAAATAAGACAAGCTCCCCCACCAGCTTTTAATATTGAAGTAGAAGAGTAAGCACAGTATGTTTAAAGCATTTGTTTAAATGTCAATATTCTGTCTGCTTCAGCAATGATGCAGGTTTTTGTGTCACTTCTCTTGTCCGCTATCGATTAAACAATCATGATTGCTAATGAGGAAGCAAAAGGTGCTGTTTTTAATTCCGTACTGATTTTAACTCTATCTCAAATGTGAAATTACATTTGCTGTTTTAAAAATCAGTATGTTCTTTATTATACACTCCTAAAATTATAAGCATGTACGTTACACTGTTTCTCAATAATTCACACTCACATCCAAAGATTTATATTTTTCTCCCTTCAGAATTCAATTAACCTTAATGAATTACCCTACCACAATCTGTCATTCAAGCAGAACATAAAATCATTATGAAGGAAGTTCTCAGAAAAGGCAAGCCCTAAATATTCAAGTACAGCTTCTCATAAGTAATGGTAACAAAAAGACTATGTAGCTGAAACCCATAGAAATTGTGTTCTGGAGATAGTGGCAAATGTCAGTACACAGAATTCTTGCTGCATGTTTCTGTGGAAGAGTTGTATTCATTCTTTAATACTGATAAAAAAGATATTTAACCATTTTGCCCCACAATAGAGGTATGGTACATGAAAAGATGACACCAAACTGATGTCCTGGGGTATGGAAGAATGGAAACTTCTCTTTGTATTAAAGCCTTACCCACATACCCCAATGTTGACTGATTTGTAATGCCTATTAGCAAAAAGATCTAAGCTATGACTCCCATCAGTAATTAACTTAGCAAGGCAATGTTTTCTAGGAACTTCCTAAAACTAACAAAAGTGGGCATGTGAGATGTAAAACGTTTCCTTTTAAATATGTGAGTTGAGTTTATTATGTTGCTAAATACAAGTGATTAATTTTCAGAAAAACCTTGACTATTGCAAAGGATTTTATTGGAGGAGGGGAGACAGTATTTTGTATTTTCTGGATTTCTCTTTATGATCTTACTTCTTGATTCTCTTCTTCGTTTTGGGAACTCACTTGCCAAAGATTCAAGAGGCTTTTATATGGAATATATCAAGAGGTTTGTTATCTCATGTTAGGAGGATGATCTCTCAATGGTCTGTCTCAATGAGTACTCTGTTAGAACACCCATACTTAGGTCCTGGATGCCTCAAAAAGACTTTGTAGAACATGAAAAGCATGTTTTGTAGGATGAATTGACATGGATGCTCAACAAAGTCAGCGAGATAGTGATTTATTTGCTGTAGAGCCCACATGCTTTGGTTTATAGAGGATAAATAAATGCAGTTCTGCTTTCCTTCCAACCTTTTGAGAGCAGATTCATGAAAGCAGTTGGAGGAAGAACAGTTACAAAGTGAAATTACCTGACTCATTACCAAAAACTTTTGTCTCTATCCACTAATATAATATATAAAAATATTAGAGACCCAAAAAATAAAACATACTAATCTTGAGAAGTACTAACATGTTCAATGAGAAAAAAAATTATGATTAACTGGATAGTAAATTACTCCCTCTAACCATAAACAACTATCTTGCACAAGAGCTCTGAAGGTAGCACTGGTAATTCAAAGGTTACACCTTATATGGAGCAAAAGTCCATGCAGATGGATTAAAAGTTTATTCTGAAAACAGACCTAGGATTCTGAGATTTATTTTGGTCAAAGTCTGCTTCAAGACATAGGCATAAAATGCATGCAGGAGTGTCATGCAAGACACCATATAATGGTTTGTGATGTGTTTTACAGCACAGCACTCAACTGTATTTGCTGATACCTTTATTTTTTAGTGTCTTGAATGCTGTAAAGTCATCAATGTGAGTTTCAGGTGTTTACAGGAGCACCACAGCCATAAAGTGTTATTTTCACCTTTGGTACATAGCATTGGTAATCCAAGGCGGGGTCACAGTCCCTTGCCTCTTAGCAGGGGATCTCTCAGATGGGATCAAACAGCACTGTGTTCAAGAGCTGCTGGCAGGAGACTAAGAAATGTGGGGCTGCAGGGATGCCAGTACCACCAAAAGGTAACATGAAAAATCTTCCTGGTGCAGGAAGCACGACGAGAAGGAGATATGCCACTGTTTCTCATCTTCTTACCAGAATGCTTGTCTCCCAGTCTGTCCTGACATGGTGGTTTGGCTCCTGGCATCCATACCTGCCCTCTGCTAGACACACTTCCCATCTGGAGCTGTATGTTTTCTTGATCTGTTCACCAAGTCTTTTCTGCTGCAGATGAGAATTCTTGTTGCATTCAATCACTCCCTGCAAATCCCTGGTCCCCCACAGAATATCTTCCGAAAAAAGAAGCACACAAAGTGCTTTCATGTGGTGTATGGTATACTGCTAAAAGCTGTGACTAGAAGCACTTCATATTATGAAAATATTCCTTTTTAAGCAAAAATCTTAACACAATATAGTAAAAGAATACACAATGTCATGAACACCAGAGAAACAGCTGGAAGATTGTTCTTGGAGAGGCTCACAATTCCCTTCTCCCATCTTGCTGGTCTCCCCTGAATATACCTTAAGCCATTGGCAAAGATGTTTCTCCATTACCACCTCCAGAGGTTTAACAGAGGACAGGTAAACCAAAGACCCATAAACATCCAGTCAGACCAGTTACATTTCACTAAGGGCTAAAACTTTTTTTTTTTTTTTTTTAATTTATTTATGCCATACACATAAAAGATGAATCAAGATCAGAACACTTTAAAGAGCTTAACACTACTACCATAAATTGTTAGCAGAAATACAGAAGCTTTTCATTTTTCACCTGGTAGAGCCTGGCCAGTTTTCTCATCTGTCATTGGTTGTGCTTTGTTGTTTCCTGCAGTTATAGTTTTAGCTTTGGAAAATAAATAATTTCTGATTTTTATTTTTTTTTTCTTGGAACTACTCAAGAGAAAGCAGTGCAAAAACTCTTCACTAGAGTTTTATGACTTACTTTAACAATTCTAATGCTTCAAAGCAAATCCACTCTTCTTAACCTGCTTGACAGAGTTAGTTCAGCTTATCTGTTAAACTGTGCACTGTACTTCACATAAAGATACACACCACCATATCATATTTGAGATGAACAATTCTGCCTGTGCCCTGTGCATGACTGAGTTACCTGTCACTCATACTGATAATGCATTTTACAACATCATCCTATTCAGTAATCATATAATGTTACCCACTAAATCACTTTCAACTACTTCTGTGTCGCGAGCCGATGCCGTCACAGAGGCTACCGTGCTATGGTATTTGTGGTATAACACAACTTAAAAACGTATTTCCACATTTCTAGATTATTATCTAGAAATTTTTATTCTATTTTCAAGAATATCAGCTATGATTAAAATTACAGAGAGCTGATAGGACTGAGGGCTTGATACTGCATTCAGGCATATCAGCAATAGCTATAATATATATATATATATATATATACATAAAATTATATAGAAAAGAGGATTAAAATACTATTTTTTATTTCCTAATGGTTCCACATTGATAACCTTTCTTATACAGTAGGTTCCACTACACAGAAGGTGTTCATCAGCAAGTTATGCCCAATGACAGACCGTTGTTTATGCAGAAACTTTAAACACAGTATTTGTGTATCATCTTATCTACAACTGCAAGAGAAGGAAGGAGTAAGATGGGGATCTGAAAGCCCAGCACAGAGTTTAACATATAGCTACCCAGCAATCAGAAGATAGGGTATTGCATGAGCTATCTTATTCATCCAGCTTGGTCCAGCTCACAGTGTAAACAACAGAATTGCCCCTATGAATGCATGGGCTGTAATGTACACTGAAGACCATGTATAAACTCATGAGGACTCTTAAGTAGCTCATGTTGAAGCCCAGTTAACTGGGCTGCCATGATCCATGTTGTCTGTGGAAGCTAGTACATAGCACAGATGCTATAATCATAAGTGTTTTGGCTCTATCTCCATTATTTTGCTTAAAATTATTTTGAAGTTCTTTAAAGAGAGCAGTGAAAACAGAAGTTACATCTTACATTTTCTCTAAAAAACCAAACCAACCAAAAAAGCATGCTGCTTGAAGTGCTCCTATTACATGTAAACCTTTTCCACTTGTTTAGAAATTAAACTTTTGGTATTTTTCTCTTTAAATTACCTGTCCCAGTCATGTAATCCTATCTTGCTGTTAAGACTTCAGACACAAACCACAACTAGGTGGCAACTCTCCATCACTCAACACTGGGAATTTCAAGTTATTTTATGAAGTACAATTATCTACTTGCTAAAAAAAGGTGTGTTTTGTGTATTTAAATAACATTTCCATCAGACCAATATCAAATTCAGGGTGAAATACCTCATTATTTTTATTATTATTATAATTTTTAAACATTGATCTTGACTGATCCAAAGTACTATTTTTGCTTTCAGTTTTTTTATCCAATTGCACTGACAAGTATACTCATCAAGTAGTCAGAATGTAAAGAATACTCAGTTTACTTCACCATTCCCAAATGGCAAGGCTAATAATACATTTTTGTTCCTTGTAATGATTAATGCAGAAAAATATTGTAAGAACTCTAGAGTCAGGCTTGAATTCAGTAGCACTGAAAGAGTACAAAAGGACACTCAGAATTCTAAGGAATCATCTTAATCTCAAAACTATACAAACAGGACTTGAAAACATGTTTTTTGTCATTATACTACCATATTAAAGAGCTCCTAAAATCTTGAAGGGCTTCAACTATGACGAAAAAAACCCAAACTAAACTATATATGCATTTGACTGCATAATAATCAGCTACAAGCTATTCCGATCCAAGCAAGTAACAATGCCAGTTCTAAATGTATGTTTTAATCCTTCAGGAAGCAAGTGCAACAGGAAAATAAATGCCTAAAATTTTATAACTTTTCCTGATTGCTTATGATTCAGGATTTAAGCTTAGTGATTTCAGTGGATCTAAAGTTGCCTGAAACTGAAACTGAATATGTAAAGATGAAAGGGGATTTCCACAAGGTGGAAGTCTGTACACAGAAGACCAGGTTTGTATCCACAATGAAATACCATGGAGCTATGAGATGCTGTTACAAGTTCTAAACTTGTATTTTTTATTTTTTTTTTCAAGTGATATTTCAAAAGTAGGTCATTCTCATTCTTCTGTCTTTTGCTCTGACTAAAACCTACTGCAGAAGGGGAGACACATAGACAACAGCACGGGTGAAAAACTGGTACAGCTCAGCACTAAGGAATTATTAGAATCTGCTCATGTGTTGTTAATATAATTTAGTCTGAGAAAGAGACGCAGGCTGGCAACCATGCCAGTTGTTAATCTGCGAGGAGAAGGGATGAACAGAGGAATCATAACAAACTCCCCAACCTTGATAAATATTATGAAATAAAAATGTAAACCTGGTCTACCAAGAGTGCATGCAAGCTAGAGCTGGTCTTTGGGAGGGCTGTCTTGTGCCTTAAGTGCATTAAAATGTCATTATCCATACTCACCAAAGTACCTTTCTCGCTTCCTTTCTTTAAGCCTTTTTGTAAGCTATAATTACAATTAAGCAAAGATATGTTTATTGTCACAAAATGTATGCCAACAGCTCACACTAATGCAATCCAAACATTAGTATGAAACATTTTTCCAATTACTGCACAGACTCCCTATAGTGTTTCAAGCTGCTTTATGACATTTTAAACTCTGTATATAATACAGTCCTTCAGAAAGCTGCAAAATTTTTCCATTTCTTTCTTATGACCCGAGAAAACCTAAATCTATTAAAAGAACATTTTCATAGCAGCAGGATAAAAATGCTTTTACTACATTTATCTTCAAAATTGGTGGTGTTAAATAGTGCCAGGGGATAAATAACCATAAAATATAACATTAGCGTACAAGGTACTGTTCTAACTAGGCATGATGGGATGTCTTTCCACCCT
Organism: Apus apus; assembly: GCF_020740795.1. Classification (NCBI taxonomy): domain Eukaryota; kingdom Metazoa; phylum Chordata; class Aves; order Apodiformes; family Apodidae; genus Apus; species Apus apus. The sequence continues at coordinate 85,375,780 of NC_067282.1, read as the reverse complement.
TACATTTCTTCCTTCTATTTGTCCTATTAGAGCTATGCAATCATTCATCAATCACCGCGGCAAGCAGTGTTGCTCCATCCTGATGGCTGCCTCAAGTGAGACCTAAGAATGGAAGCCATAGAGAGGAAAAAAACAGTCCACAGCAGTACAGAGATGTCCACACTCACTGATTCCTCACTGATTGTCTACCAAAACATTTATGTTATTTACGGAAAGAATATTTTAATAGCTTCACATGTAAGTCTGAAATTCTGTTAGAAAAACATTAATTCAGCACTTTGGAAGGAACCAGGAAAAAAACAAGTTTCAGCTTTGATTTAAAACTCAGATGTTACAATTAGCTTCCATTAATATAACACTGCTTCTGTTTCCTGGCACTTCCAGCAAATTTATGGTAACTTCATACACCTGAAGTGTTTGGGCTTTAAGCAGATGCTATTTTTCTAATACAAACACTAATACTATTATAATTGAAGCAATTCTAAAAGAAACTTAATTTACAAAATAAATAAATAAATAGAAATGAACAAAACATAATATTTGCTAAAGCCACAATTTTTGTACTAAGGAAACTGAGAAGAACAATACGTCTTGTGGAAAAGACAGAAGATGGCTTCTTCACACAGCTTTGATAAAAATGTGTCTAGCAGTTGCTTCACTACTAAGCGACATCCACCAGCTAAACAGAGAGGAGTGACTCACAAAAAAAATGTGACACTTTTGTATATATATATCATGTATAGAATCTTTCAGAAATCAACAAGAATGTTACTGAAGATTTTTTTTCAGCAAAAAGTATGAAAGGTAACTGCTTGAATTCTGGGGCAAAGCTAGAATATTTGCTATGTGTCTTACAGAAATCAACATGTAAAAACGCCATGTTATAGTTCAAACACCGTCCTTTTTTAATTCAATGGATAACATGTATCCTTTAAATAACTTTTTAAATACTGAAATGGACATTCAGAAGATCAAGCTTCTTCAGGAAATCTTGTCCTGAATTTCCTGGAAGGACTGAAAGTTGCATCTTTATATTGTGCATTCCATCTGACATTCATTAAGCACATTCTCCTCACTTCCAAGTATGCCCTCTCACTGATGTCTTAAAAAAAAAATCTGACTTGTCTTAAAAGAACTAAAGAAAAAAACCCAAACTGTTAAGCTCTGAATAAAGTGCAAGAAGCACTGAAAAAAATATGGAATTTTCTGTTCAAAGGATAAATTATTTCTTGAACTCATAGCTACTGAGAGCTCTAAATCATCTGGATTTTGTTAATCTAAATTATTTATGAAGTCAAGGAAAAGAAATAATCATACTTCAAACCGTTGATGTCTGAAGTATAGAGATCAGTAGACATGCATTTCTAAATCACTCTGCCAAGAATGTGAGCCCTTTACTCATAAAATTAGCATTTTGTTTTGCTGAAAGTAATGATCTTGTGAGAAAATTCCCACCACAACAAACAGCAAAAGGCCCATGTTGATAATGTTCCCCATTTTCATGTTAAGGCCAGAAATCAACATATCTGTGGCTTTAATAACCTCACTGGACACAGTACATTTTTATATGTTTTATTTATTAACTACTTCTGAGTCAAAGCCTACATCCACAAACAGAATGAGCCTAACAGGGTCAGGGATTTATTTTAAATTCAAAGTGATCTTTTTTTTTTTCTTTTTTTTTTTTTTTTTTGTTAACTAGCATAGGCCAGAAACCTTAATTTGTTATGAACACAAATGGATTAGCCATAATGGGAACTCCACACTGATGTCCAGATCAGTGGCAGTAAGGGATAAAGAACAAAGCAGAAAGGACTCTAATCCGAAGTACCATTAGGATCCACAAAATCATATTGGCATCTTGTACTGACACCACATCTGTTGCTACAGTGGATTTGTGAAGTGCCTCAAAGCAGCTTGAAGATGGCTCTTTGTCATACGAAGTGCCAGATAAAACTAAGAGAGCTGAAATTATGGACAGTCACCATGCAGCATAGAACAACATACTTTCTTCTTTTTCCCTCCAAGCCTGACACCTGTGCCTCACTGAATTTCCTAGCTTTGCAGCTGGAGGAGTAAACTGAATTCCAAAGTTCAAACGTTTGAATGGAAAGAATGGCAAAATGTATAACTAAACTTGTCTAGAAGAGCAACAGGTATTTAGGAAGCTATTCAATGTATGGTGTATCAAACATATAGAATATAATAAACTGCAATCTTTGACTACCCCATTCTAAAAAAAAGTGACAGAACAAAAATAAAACTTTCATCAGCCTTACAGAAGGAACATTTCATTAATGTCATACGGACACAAAAGCCATAGACAGTTTCACAAACTTGCTTTGAGAGCAGTTACTCTGTTATCAAATATAGCCATAAGAAGAGTCAAACTGTTTGCTCCAATTGTAAACAGCAAGCATCTTCCCAGTCCAGAATCCAGCCAACATATTGATTTTTAATATATATATGTAGAGCACTTCCAGAAGCAAAGCTAAACTAGAAATACAAATAGAGTTTTGCTTTTAATCTTCATCCTTCAATTATAATTAAGCAACCTACTGTAAGACTTCTTGCTTCCAGCATGCCTGAAGGCAGAGCCATCCCATCAGCCACAGGAGTATGGGAAGCCAAGAGACCAACCTCTTGGCATTGTCTAAAAAGTGCATGAGATGCATGTATTTGAAAAGTCTGCTTTAAAATGACAGTAACACAATATGCTTAACATAAATAAACACTCTTAGGGAAAGAAATTTCAGGACTAGTTGGCTTGGATGACTATAGACACTATGTTGCCATTTGAACTGGTTTCATTGTATCTTTATTTTATATTCTCCAGATCTAGGTGCTTCTTGGCTCACAACGAAAAAATACTGCTATATGGTGTTCAAATCTTTGGCATATGTCCGAAAGGTCTGCTCGTTTAAAGTCTACACACCCAGGAGGAACTATTCATGACTTTAATTGTGCCTCAGACATTTCGATTAGCACTGTAAATATTTTATACTGGGGGGAAAATGTCAGCAGTCTTCCCAGAAAACTATTCCACAATTTCGTAGTCAAAAAGGACATCTCTGCTACTAGCTTCTCCACACTGCTTAATTTTTTATGAATGACAGTGAGGACATAAGGTCTCCACATAAATATTCTGTAATGGATTTTTGACCAGCTGAACTAAGACACACAGCAGGTTTATACCTTAATCGGAGCCCCATAATGATGGCAACCTTTCATCTTGGGGAGGGGGGTCACTGAACCACAAATGATCCACTGAGAAGACAGTCTTTCAACTGACTTCAATGAGGATACAGATACGAGGTCAACCGATTTAAGGGATACTAATATTCACACTAGTATCAGATTTTGACAGGGAGTAGGGCAGTTGTTTGGACTTCTTGATTGTTAGTATTGAAAAGAGTCTGAACTCTTTGCAGAACCTTTGTAACCTCAAGAGACTCCAGGTTTTTTAAAATTTCTATTACATGACAGCACCTGAATAAAGACAAGACTAACCCAATTTCTACACAAATTAAAACCCAGTTATGTGCCTGTCTTGACCATAGCCTCTAACAATGTTTCAAATATAGTAGTAAACAAAGTCTCACTCTACATTTAGCAAAAATCTGAAAAGTTGCTGGAACACAGTTCCTGCGATAAGGGATCCCAAGGGGAATGGTGTTGAAATCTTTTTCATATTATTTGAGGCTCTGGAGAGACTATGATTTCCATGAGACAAGTACAAGTTATGCTCTGTCACAAGAATCATGTGATTTTAGCTTTTGGGTAAGAAATATGATCAAATATGAAGAGCAAAAGACTATATCAACAAGCACACTGTTTATAAACCCTGTGAGGACTTAAAACCTCCAAGAGAAAAGGTGGATGAAATTTCATATTGCTGAAGCAAAAACAATAGCTTCAAGTTCTCACTATTAAAATACTTCTTAAACAATTGTAACCATATTTGTTATATATTTTTTTTCTGTAAAGAATTAGACACTGACTCTACAGATTTATTATTAAAAAAATTGGAAATTACAGTATTTTAAATAAACTCTGATTAGCATCTGTTTGTAGAACCTCTTTTATTTCCTCATTTAACCTGCAGCAATTTTCAGTTATGTGAACATGCCAAAGAAAAATTAGGTCTATCTACCAAACATTTAGATCAGAGATCACTGTAAGGTGTTGGTTTGTGCTTCAAACAGTACATAACACCTAATATAGTTATAAAATGATCTCTTTTACTTTGGTCATAGTTAATTCATGATCATGATGAGCAGTATCACAGTCTTTCTAATTACTCTCCAGATCAACTATCTGCTGAATGTAAAAGAAATTAATTTCATGGACAAACTACATATATATTTGAAAAGTTTCCTAATGATTATTGTCTCTGTCATCAGGAATTTGCATTTGTGTACTCTCAAAATTAAGACTTCTTTTTCTTCTTACACAGATGACTCCTCTGCAAGCATTGAGCTCATCTTACGATTTAAAGACAAAAGCAATTATTAACTATTTTTCTATATATTCTAGCTACTAAAGATCAAATTATTCTGTCTGAAGGAACAAACATTCTTTCTATAACTTATACACAAGTTCTGCATACAGAATGATGTTAATTTAAAAAACATTTTTCTCCTTTTCCTTCATTCCTTTATTGCTGCCTCTCTCCCCCTTCTTCCCTCTTCAAGACATTTGTGAAACTCTCAATGTGTTTCTATCAAATTGTCTTTGACAATGTTTATGCTTTTGAAGTCAAATGGAGCTCAAATTAAGAGAGAATTGATTTACTCTTAAATTGCTTCTGGCTCATACTAGCCAGAAACAGTATCTGAACTATTTGATGTCACAGATGTGAGGGTTATCCTGACTACAAGGCAGTGATATAGATTATGATCACAATACAGCCTCTTTGCCAGAACAGGGGGGAAAACGCTAGTTCTCTTGATACATTTTTTTACTTTTTTTTTTTTTAATCTTAAACAGAATTTAACTCAGAACAGTAATTTTGTAGTTTCTATGACTCATGTCTCTTCTGTCTTCAATAGATTGGACTCCCTATATGGGATATATTTTTTTCATTATGCAATTTCTTCTCTTTCTCTAGGCATTTTAAGGATGCTTGATGAATATATAGGTTAGCAGAATAATCTGAATACTACCTGGCACCAAATGTTATCATCTATTAGGCAAATCAGCAATTTGGCTGAATAAGAAAAATAAGGAACAGAGGGGTAAAAATACATTTTGAAAAAAAATATTTTCATGTATCATTACTTTTCTAAACAAAGAAAAAGGTTTGATGCTACAGGTAATGGAGTTGTCTTCTATTTAGTTAAAAACCCCAACCACACAGTCAAAGTGAAGGAATTTCTGAAGTAATTTTTCCTCAGCTTCACTTTTATTTGTGTACTTGCTGGTACACAAATAAATTTTTCCCTACTTAGATGAACAATTCTCTTTGTTGGGAATAAAAATACTGGCCTTCATTTTCATGTTCTAGCACAGATAAGGCAGTCCTTAATATATTTTGCTGCAGTATGTGATTTTTTTCTTTTCCAAAGTGAGTGCTATCCTACATTTAACTGATTTTCTGATAAAAGTTACTGTCTAAAACCAGAATATTTACTGGTGTGTTTAAAAAATTCAGTGAGAAAATGTACTGCACTAACTCCAGTGGATGCCTATTACAGCTACTTAGCTACTTATTTGGTTAGTACAGGGTTTTTTTAATCCTTGTGAATTGCACAAAAAGATCAAACACACATTGGTTATGGATGCAAAATAGAAAGGCTAAAGAATTAGAAATTGGAAAATACTAACTAGGGAATTGTTTCTGTAATACATGTGGCCATGAAGCGCACTTCAAACAACAACTACAAATCCAAATTAACTTTCCTGCTTCACTTGGGTTTTAGGGGGGGGGTTGTTTGTTTTTATGGCTCTTCTTAAAAAATCTTTTAATGGTCCTATAGTTTTAGCAACCTAATGATTCAGAATCTGGTGGATGGATGGATGGATGGATGGATGAATAGGAAATAGTTTCAGAAATCATGATTAGACTTCATGTGCTATTTTTTTAAGAAAACTATTACTTTTCTCAATAGATATTAAACAGCCAACTTAGTGGCCAGCTATTGGGACACACAATGACATATATACGCTATCAATTCCAGAAATTTCTCTGACAAAAACTAGTGTTATGCTACAACAATTTAACATCTTGATTATATTTAACATGAAATACAGCACATGTGTCCTTAATATCCATACTCTAGTTCTAAGGCTGTATTTCATAAACTAGCTTTCTCTGGAGATGTATCCATTTAGGTCATGAATAGATAGAGATTAACTGGGGATTATTCTGAGGTTAATTCATTCAGTAGAAACCCCCAGATATGCAGCTTTATGATTCTGGCATGCTTTTTTAGTGAAAGTTTTCCTTTCTTAGTGTACTTCTAAAAAGCTGAGAGCCAGAAGTCATCATGGCTCCATCAAAACAACTCAGTCACAAAATGAAGTCTGTAAGCAGAACACACACAAGAAAGCTGCAATAAAGGAAAATGATTTCATGATATTCAGAGATCTAGGATTTGCATAAAAGAAAGAGATAAAAAAAATACAGCAGAAAATATTATTTCCTCCTATTGTATCAGAGCAGTTTTTTCTTGTTAGGCTGCCTCAGGCTGCCGATTCCGCCTGTCAATATCTTGTTAGTTCCATATACCTTTTTAACAGCAGTTTCATCCTTGTTGTTGGGTTTTTACTTTCCCTATTAACAGTAATATGAGAAGCAAAACCAACCAAAGCCTATACAAGCATGTTTATATATTGGCTTAGAAAATAAAATAAAGCAAAATAAAGCCCACTTAGACAGTCATAACATTAAAAACCCAAAACAGTGATTACAAAATGGGACAATATGGCAAACAGAAGTCACTAAAATTAAAGGTATTTATCATTCTTGGGAAAGCAAAGTTGTGTAGCTGCAGTGTCTTCTGAAAATTCTTGTTTTTAAAAAACATACTGATATTCTAATTGTAAATGGTTATTTTATTCTGAACTGGACCTGTAAGACTAGAGGTTATTTGCTCCTACAACTTAAATCAGAGAATCAGACAAAGTAATAGGAAATCATCCTTCCTACTGCTGAGGCCCACTGTTACCCTTTACATAGATCAAGTTAAGCACACAATCAGGTTTTTCAGAATATGGGAGTAGCTGAATAATTTCATTTTAAGGATACAAGCAATAGTATAATTTATTATACTTTTCTCAAAAGCTCAGATTTCAGTGCATTTGTGGCAAGCATTTGAATGTGTGGTGTTGGAGCAGATGGAATGTTTTATGGATAGGCTTTAGTTCTCAATCCAAAATGCACTGCTTTTGCCTCTGGTCAAAGGTGAATTTATTCCCTCTGCTGGCTCTGTTCTGGGGCTCTCCCTAAGCAGGCTCTGTCAAATGCGCTATGCTTCTGCCAAATTACGTGATGATTTTGTCATGTGGGCTAATATTCCCCTGAGATCCAGACTTAATCAGATGCATAAAAGCGAAGCATTGCTGAACAGCATAGTAACAAAACCAACTGCTTTAGAGAGATACGAAATAGGCTTGTCTGAGGTTTAAAACATGTGCAGGTGCAAATGTAAAAATCCTGCCACACCTCAGAAAGGCACTACAAAGCAGTTACTGCAGACAGTAACTCATACTCATAACTATCTTCAAATCCGTCACATTTCTTGTTGTATTTATAGGAAATATTCTTTGTACTGGAATTTATACTTTGGAGTAAGCGATTGAGTTCAGTAGGAGTGGATATTAGGGCTGCTCTCTCATACATACTCAAATAGCGTCCAACCAACTTAACAGAATTGTACGGTAACTTGAATAATAAACTATACAAACTTCAGGATAAGCTTTTAAAAGTCAATTGGCTCAGGCCACAGATGTAAGCTTCTGCTGAGGGATCCAGATCCTAAAGGTTTTACAACATATTAATATGGCACAATAATAGAGATGTTATAACTAGCTATCTCATTGAATACATGTATATACTTATTTTGTGCTGTACTGTAGAAGTACCTGCTAGAGTAATTTAGGAATATACTTATCCTTCACAGAGAATCATCAAATAATTAATATACAAAAATTCAAAGACTGTGCTTCAGCTAGCAGATGGTTTCTGGATGGATAGTGGCAACCCTGTAGAGAGAAACAGTTGATGCTGACAACATGTGTCCATAATATGCACCTTTCAAGGCCTTTTATTTCAGATTAGCTCTAGTCTGGCCTTATGGACTGAATGCCCATTTTCAGCTGGAGTGCATTAGTTACACTCCTGGAGTGTGCTAAATCTTCCAAATCTGAATCCTAGTTTCATCTGAAAGGAATCAAGTTGCGGCATTGCAAAAGCACCACATGATGTGAACCAAAGAACGGTAAGAAAAAATGAAAAATATGCACTTCAAAAGCATGCTCTTGATTCCAACTAACACACTAATGAAGATGCTCTCTGAAATATGTATGCATATGTCAGCCCACATGCGTACACACATCAACATATATGTATTGCTAATACAAATGAAGAAGTGTTTCTAGCACAAGCTGGTGAATATGATTTCTCTGTTTTCTTCATTAGTTCATTTTCTTTGTTTACTACAAACCAGCATAGCTCTATCAGGATTAATTTGCTCACCATTTTTCAAAACTTCAGTCTAATTAAATTTTAAAATAATTTAATGAGCCTTGTCATACAATTTCTTCCTTTTTTTAAAATTTTATCTCAGAAGAGTGTTTCAGTAATTTGAAACTAGTTAAAATTCTTCATTATCACATAACTCTGAATACTGAATTAGACGTGGTACATAATTGTAAAATAAATGTCGCACATTGAACAAGTTGGTGTTCTGTAATACCACACCTAGTTTTTCGGGAAACTAACTGTAATTCAGCTTACAGTCTTACCAAATACACCAGTTGGTTTGCCTTATACTTTTCCATGTAAATAACAAGTGTGGTTTATTTTCCAGCAGCAATGGCAAAAATAATGATTCTTTGATGCTACAAGAACAAACTCAAAGATGAACCTGTGAAAGTATTTGTTTTGAAATAAGAAAATATTCATCCACAAAACATTTTTGTGTGACTGAAAAGACTGAGAAATGTAATTTTTCACATATAAGGACAGAGGGCTAAAAAGGGCTACTGCCTTTAGTCATTCCTACTTACTACAGCGAAGTTAGAAGAAAGAATTTAGGGAGACTAAATGCTCAGCATTCAAGATTTCTGTGCAAGTTTAGAAGACCCTACAGTCAATCACAACCATCAGATATTTGGATGTTTAGTGCTCATTTCCCAAAAGACAGTTCCCGATAAACACCTCTAGCACTTACTAACTAAAAAGTATTATATTTGTGTGCACTGCTGCTCAAGGTTTTATGGAGCACAACCTGCGAATGCATGCTGATATTTGGTCACCATCTCTTTGGGTTTATATTTATGCATACTGAACAGTGTCTGTTCACTAAATACAAGACTATACACTGAAGAAGAATGTAATTGCACTATGCTATAGGAAATTTCTTCTTCTCAAAGACTGCAGCAAACAGCCACATTTTATAGAAAGCAATGTCGTTTATCCCTAAGGAGTTCACCTAGATGATGCAGAGTAAAAGCATTTCTTGTTAGGATGTCTTCATTGTGTAAGCATCCCAGAAAAATCAGGACCTGGCTTTAAATTTTCTACTACTCTGCTACTTTAAAAATCAACAACAATAACTTGTATTTCTCTCTGTACATCTAGACTGTGTCCACCACAGTATTATTTATATACGTGTACCATTTATATTGCAGTAGTGAAATATTTTAGATACTTGAATGCTCCAATATTTCATATGCTCAGCATCATCTAATTTTTACCAGTAATTAATGACATGAGGGATATGGCGATAGGGTGAGCACCACCCATGAAAAACAGTACAAGCCCATAAGTCTTTTCAGCTGACAGCATTGTTGGGAATGAAGGCAGGCAATTTTAACATGGAAAATGTTTTCCATGCAGCTCTGAACGAAGAATTGGAATTAAAATGCATTTTTTATGTATACCAAAGAAGTGTAACAATGACAAAAGCTAACATTTAAAATGCAAATCTGCTAGTGTTGTGTGACACAGTGTGAGATATATCTCCAAGTCTTAAGGTTGACTAATTGAATTGGCATTGATAAGATGTCACTTAAAGAGACATCTCTGCAGTGAAACATGGGTTTGCTGTAAACGACCTGTCATTAGAGCCACGGGTAATGTCTGTGTCCAGAGTGAAAAATATTGTAGCTCCCAGCAATATGCTTAGTAGGAGTTAAAACAGCAAGAATGGTAAGAAGTCAGTGTATGTGAACCACCAGAGAATTATGCCTCAGGTGCTACGTTAATTTACTTGTTGGCATACATTAATTGAAACCAATCAATAAAGCTGGTGGTACAACAGAAAGAATGCAAAAGAAGTAATTGACTGCTACACTTATTCATTTTAAACGTGGAAAACAGGAATAATTTAGTCTAAGATTTTTCATTTCTGTCAATAAAGATAATAGGATTATTTATTTATTTTGTATTGTTTCAGCACTAATTATAATAACTATGATGTCTTTCAACAGCCATCATGTAAACCTCAGTATTCTGATTAGCAACTGTTAACATACATATAATGTGACTTTTTTCAACTGAGAAGTTAGAAAATATAAGTTTTTGCTACTAAAAAGAGTGCTAATGATTTGTCACACTGAAATCAATTACATATTGTAAGAAATAAAAATCTGCAATTTTTTTTATTTATGGTGTAATAGCTTTTAAAATTTTCATTCCCAAAGGTAAACAGAGTCATTTCAGAGTCATTTTCTAAGCACAAAAAGCTGATCCTGTTAGTTTCAATATTTTCCATTCAATTTGTTTAACATATTCACTCTGTATGTCCAGTATTTGCTAATACAGCTTTTAAGCTTTTTCTAAGTTGTTGGATTTTTTTTTTACTTATTCCCTTTTTAAAAAGCATCTACCAGAAATATTTTGCATCTACAGTAGCTGCTGTCTCATTTACTATAATTATTTCTGGGAGCTCCACCAGTCAGTTCTCAAGATCACACTGCCTAAAAAAATAAAATAAAATAGGATCACTTATTCATATGTGGAGGAATGTACTCACAATTACAGAATCACAGAATTGTCATGGTTGGAAGGGACCTCTGAGATTTCATTTCATGAAAACTGCTTGTCCTTACTGAGAGATAAATGGAAATCAGACCATTGTTATGCATAACTGCTTTGCACAAGGAACAGGCTTTCATGTAATAGTAAATGTAGTGCCATACGCTATCATTATGTCTTTGGTGGCATTGACTTTTCTCAAAATTCACCCAGATATGAATCATATCTAAAAATTTAGCCTCTGTCAAATAAGGAACACTTCCTTCTACATTTGTAGCAGCAGTACTTTCTTTCTGATGCTCAAAGGCAAACTTGTTCTCATTAGTATGTCTTCATTATTCGCAGTCTCAACATGAGCCAGCAATGTGCTCTTGCAGCCCAGAAAGCCGACCAGATCCTGAGCAGCAACAAGAGAAGCATGGCCAGGAGGTCAAAGGAGGTGATTCTCCCTCTCTACTATGTTCCTGTAAGACGCCCACCTGGAATACTGTGTCCAGTTCTGGCACCCTCAACACAGGAAGGACATGGAGCTCTTGGAGTGAGTCCAGAGGAGAGCCATGAAGGTGATAAGATGATCAGAGGGCTGAAGTACGTCTCCTACAAAGACAGGCTGAGAGAGTTGGGGTTGTTCAGTCTGAGAAGAGAAGGCTCAGATGAGGCCTTATAGTGGCCTTCCAGTACCTGAAGGGGCCTACAGGAAAGCTGGGGATGGACTTTTTACAAGGGCATGTGGTGATAGAACAAGAGGGAATGGCTTTAAACTGGAAAACAGTAGAATTAAATAGACATTAGGAAGAAATTCTTTATTGTGAGGGTGGTGAGACACCGGAACAGTTTGCCCAGGGAGACTGTGGATGCCCCTTCCATGAAGGTGTGGCAGGGGGGCTGGAACTAAGTGATCTGAAAGGTCCTTTCCAACCCAAACCATTCTGCGATTCTATGAAATTCCATGTAATAGTGCCAAATTCAACCTCTAGGAAAAGAACTGCAACTGCAACTGTTGTCCTTTGGCACAGGTCATTAACACTATGTATCTGTACCAATGAGTATCAGGTGTGATGGTGGCAAGCTGACTTTGTAACATTGTTGTCCCTGGTTTGGGGAGGAGTAGACAAGATATGAAAGATGCTATACAACAAAAAACAACAACAAAAACAAACATTCCAACAAAAACCCAAACAAAAAAAAAACAAAACCGCAAAAAAAAAAAAAAAAAACCAAAAAAAACCCAAACCAAAACAAAAAAAAACAACCAAGCACACACCCAAACATACATATACTGATTACTGGGCAGGATGCTTATTACAAGATTGTCCATACCTGGCAGATTTTCCTCAAACTGATATATATTTGCTTTTAAGTGAATAGAACCATCCAGTTACAACTTTCCCTTTGGAAAGGGACCTGGAGGTCTTGGTGGATAACAGGCTTAACATGGGTGAACAGTGTGCTGCAGCAGCAAAGAAAGCCAACAGGATGCTGCACTGCATCAACAAGGGCATCACCAGCAGAGATCAAGAAGTCATCATCCCACTCTACTCAGCACTTGTCAGACCACACCTGGAGTATTCCATTCAGTTCTGGTCCCTGTTCTGCAAAAAGGATGCAGACAGGCTGGAGAGGGTCCAGGGCCCTGGAGAGAGCCACAGGGATGATCAGAGGACTTGAGGAGCTGTCATATGAAGAAAGTCCAAGAAAACTGGATTTACTCAGCCTTGAGAAAATAAGGCTTTGGGGAGACCTTATTACCATGTTCCAGTACTTAGAGGATGGCTACCGAGAAGATGGAGACTCCCTATTTACAAGGAGTCACATGAAAAAACAAGGGGTAATGGGCACAAGTTGCTCCTGGGAAGATTCAGGTCAGACACAGAAGGCAAATTTTTCACCATGAGGACAGTCCAACATTGGAATAGTCTCCCAAGGGAAGCAGTAGATTCCTCCACATTGGACAGTTTTAAGTCTCAGCTTGACAGGGTGCTGAGCCATCTCATGTAAACTATAGTATTTCCTAGAAAGGTTGGACCAGATGATCCTTGAGGTCCCTTCTAACCTGGCATTCTATGGTTCTATGAACTTCTGTATACATATATTAGTCTCTAGATTCTTTCTTAATTTGTTTCTAAAACCAAATCAGTTCTACATGATTATTTTCTAATTTAGTATCATTACTTTTGATTCCTAGAAAAAATAAGAATTAAACCAACTATTATCTTTTTGTTAGACAAAGAACACTATAACCATGTTACTTTTACTGAGGATCAGTAGTATAGGTGAGTACTAGAAGCATATAGTGAGGGTTTGCTAATAGTGCAGTTTCTTGAGTAGCCTGAAAGCAAAATAGTAATTTACATCTGACTGGAAAGCAAATTTTCTGTGAACTCACAGAAGTTTAATGCAGGCCTTTTGAATTACCTCTCAATTGTTAATGTGGCAGTGAAGATTTGTGAAATACTGAGCAACACTATCAAACTCGCTTAGGTCCATTTCAATATATATATATTCAAAATATTCAATATATATTTTCAACAGTTCACCAGCTGAAGGTTAATTCAATTCCCAGAGAGGAGAAAGTCCTGGGTGCCAATTACTACATCACATGTGAGAGTGAGTCTAAGGACTGAATCCCAGGTAGCTGTTACAGGAATTAAACCAAAGAGACAGGGTGAAGCTCATTTTCCCCCTCTCATATTTTCTAAATCTTATTAAAAATTAACTGTTTGAAGTAGTTCAAGCCTTTCAGTTTGAAGCCTGGAGGGAAAAACACCAAAATCTTCAGTGTTAATTAGAACTGAATTGTGCAGACCACAGATATAAAAGTGAAAGTGTATACTTCCATCCTAAATTCTAACTTTTTTTTTTTTTTTTGGCTTAAATTCCAGTGAAAGAAAAGGCTCTACAGCAGGCAAAAGTAAGGTAATATTCTACATCAGACTGCTCAAAGCTTCTGCCATTTATTTAAGTTACAAAGCAGAATTCAGAGCTAGCTATTAAATATGTCTATTAAAGTGAAAAATCACCTTTACGCACTTTGCACTACTCATTTAAGACACTAGCAATGAATGATAACAGCTAAAGACATCCTAATTCTCCTTTTTTTTTTTTTTTTTTTTTTTTCAGTGATAAAGGGTAAACACTTCATATCTTACTTAATCCCACATAGTTGATCAACTTATGAAGTAAAATTGTTGCATATAACATCTTCAATGGGAATAGAGGGGTTTAGTAACTGTGTTTGTGAGGGACAGAGAAAGAGCCAATTTATGGATTTGTTTCTTGACTGTAAATCAAATAGTAGTAATGTGGATGTTAACTTGGGTCTCTCTTCCTCTGCTACTTGTAGGAACTCAGATATCTTTGAGACCTCAGTCTCTCTAGCAACTTTAACTGGATAGTTGGATAGCAGATTCCAAGATTCTTTATAAACAGAGAATGACTGTAATTGTAATTGATCAAGATTTTTTTCTTTACCTGCTTGAAGCATGTGAGAACAGGACAATGTCAAATTATTTCAACTACAGGTACTGGTTCTCCCCATATGTTTGCCAACACTACTGTGAAACCTAGCATGAGTAACAGTGTGACTGGGAGTTGTTCATACTGTATTTCCCTCCTCTCAAACAAGATTTATATTCAAGACTATGGCTTTACCAAATACGTATTCAACAAAATAACTTTGCAAAGAAGCAAGAAAAATGTATCTTACCCTAAGCTGTTAAGTGTCCTAAGATAAACAACAATGAAAGAATGGATTTCTTATCAAAAGGAGACAGAATGGACAGAGAAGGGATAACAATATTATTATTAAAGACCTACTGCAGCAGCACTTGCCCAAGCTACCCTTGCTAAAAAATAAATAAATAAATCACAACCACTAGTAGCTTTGTAAAGAGATGAAGAAGGCCAGAATGTATTCAGAGTATTTTAGTTGCATTTTTTGTCTTTTACTATACAATAGTGCTTTGAGATTTGCTTTGAAATCTCACTTGGGAGGAAAAAAAACACCTATAAGCAAGTATGCTTTTTCTGTAGGATATACAATACTTGAATATCCTCAACATAATGTTCAAAGTTTACATCAAAATATTAACTTTTAAAGCATTTATAAAATGTTATAAGCTTTGTTGAATGGACTCTTCAGCATGTTCTGTTTACCAACTTATGACTACAAATACATTATTTAGGGAACATTAACCTCAATCTTTCATTTTAATCAAAACTTATAATTTCAAACTTTTAAAGGTAAGTTATATCCCCATAAAATTGCAAACAAAAAGTACATTTGAAACGCAAAGTAAAATAACTGCCTATCAATCTTCCCTACCAGGCCTTCCACATTTATACTGTCTTAGCCTGCAGATCCAATTATCCTCCAACATTTGCTGCTCAACCATGCTGAGATTATTCACTGGTCCTCCAGTTAGACTGCAATAAAAGATCTGTAGGTGCATTTACACTCAGAGAAATAAGGTATAAATGTTAACATTGCAGTAATCTCTTTTTTAGTTACATGCACAGCCATAAACAGTGCAATAATGAATCAGACTATTTCCAGGCACTTAATTCATTTGCACTATATTTAGACTTGCTAATTAAAAAAAAATTAAAAAAAAATAAAAAAGGCAAGCAAAACCTAGGTGCAGCATAGCTTCAATATGAGACAATTCTTGACCCAAAGGCCTTACAAATAATAGTACTAATATCATACTAATATCACATAGAAGGTATTTCCTCTTGTGCCCAGACAGCCAAAGTATGGCTCCAACATGGATATGTGATTACGCTCTGCAAAGGCAATCTCAGCTCCTTCTCACTATTTTTTTTAAGCTTGACATTTTAAGAAAGTAGTCATACATAATGAAACTGCATTGACCTCTAAGACTGCTTATGGTCTGCAAAAGATTTGTCAGACTTGCTGCTTCTCAGCAAAAAAAAAACAACATAGATTAACGACAGTGATTTCTGATATTCCAGTCTTCATGGTCTTTGCTCATTGCAGTAGTTGTACATCACGACAAAACAAAAACCCTCTGCCATAGGACATTGGTATATGTTGCCAAAAATGTCAAAACCATGGTTTTCAGCCTAAAGCTGCAACTACTTGAACTGCAGGAGTCATTTCATTAGCTGACAGCTGTAATAAGCTGTTCTTTCTCTATGTGGAGAAGCTACTGGTGGGAGGTACAATTCACACAGGCATACTCCATAAATTATATACCACTTAAAGAAAAATATACTTCAGAAAACATTTGCAAAGCACTGTTCAAGATCTTTCCTACTTATTATCATTACTTCCTTAGTGCATTCATGCCTTAACATTTTGTAATTCAAAAGCTTGCAATAGACTTTAAAGACACGGGCAAAATTCAAGAAAATTAGAACTTTTTGTTACAGTTTGTACTGTTTCTGCTAGTCTAACGAATCATGGTCCTCGGTGTTCCCTGATGATCTGTTTCTAATGAATATTGTCATATTGATCTACAGAAAACAAAATTTACTGTGTTACTGCTATGTAAGGTAATATAAAATTGTAGCTTGGTATGTAACTAGCTTAAAAAGGCACTAACACATTTCAAAACCATACGGTATTAGTAAAATACAGTGTATCATTGAACTGCTTTAACATACATAGACATTTTGAGCCTTTAGTGCAGTGATAACCAGTCATCTCCTGATCATCTTACCTGAGGTGGTGAGAGTAGACTTCAATGTTGTTAGTGAGCCTAGTAATAGGCCTTCAGATTTACCTTTTCAAAATGTTTTTGTGTAATTCAAAAGTTTTTTTCATGGAAACTATTGAAAACTGAGCATGGGTAATAATACAAGCACACATCCAGCTTTTTTTTCTTTAAATGCATATTACATTCTACACATGAATCCATGACAGTTATATAATATTTCCATTCTCATAGCAAACCTCCTCTATTCTTAACAAGTAGCCTATTGCTACGCAAACAGAAATGCTTTGTTTGATCAAAAATAACCTTAATAGAAAGGCGACATATAATGTTTAATATTGCATTTCCTGGGCCAATTTTTAGTTTGTTTGTTTGAATTACATAGAATTTTGTCCTTAAGAGTCATTCATTAGCTTCACTTCAACAGTACAAAGGTTTTATTTGCTTGTCTTTTTTTTTTTTTTTTTTTTTTTTTTTTTTTTAATCTGGAACAAAGGACACTGAAGAGGATTGGTATGGGCATTTCACTTCTGCAGTAGTCATTTTACCTTAGATCATTAGTACAAATCAATTAATAAACTGCTACTGTTTGAAGCAATATTTTGGAGGAGGGTGCCACAATTCTGCTACAGACACATAATTAGCTGTTGAACACCCAGAATATCCCCTAGAGCCAAGTACTCTCAAAAGCAAAGCAGGGCAAAACAGGCACCTTAGTTCTGCACTTCAGCAATGGCTCTAGCCAGCAGGAAGTCCGGATGGAGTAGCGTTTTGGCTGATTTAGCTGTCTATAGCAGCAGTCTTTACCCATTCTGGTTTTTGAGTCATTTTAAGAAGTGGTGGAGAAGAAGAAACATACATTGCCAAGCTTATGTATTTCCATTACTTTCCTCTAGAATTACTCACGAAAAGAGTATCTGTTCCACTAGAGGGAGGAACAGGCTCAGGAACTGGTGTTCCAGTGCCACCCCCAACAGCAGTCTTATTCCTAGATGAAGGATGGTCTGTTGTCACAAAGAGCCGATAAGGCAAAACTGGAAGGGACGGTCCACTCAAGAAGAAAAGTTTCATAACAGCAACAAAAAAAAATCAAAAAAGAAAAAGGAAGAATCTCACCCCAGGTGCACTTTGATTTTCTGCTTTTTTTCTGTTTTTCCTGAAAATAGAATGTGTCTTTAGTTCCAAATGTCTTCCATATTACATTTAGATTTCTAGATCATGCTTTCCTTTTACACTGGGATAAAACTACCTGGAACAGAGGAGCATTTGTAGCCTATTTCCTGTCTTGAAAAGGGCATAACATAGATACTGGCTTTCATGTATTCTATCTTATTGCTTCGTCATGCTAATATTTGGTAACAATATGCTATCTTCATCTGAAAACTGGTCTATTTTAGAACTTACAAGATTATTAATACCTTTTAAGGTACAAAGATATTAACATTTCTAATTCCAGTATTTTTCCCCAAAATATATTTGAGATAGAACAGATCTAGAGATTGCAAAGTTTCAGTTTTTCCCTAAGAAAACCCAAGACCTACAAAGCCTCCATGTTAGAGTTTCTATATATGCACCTGCGTATAACTATATGGCAACTCCCTGTAATGAAAATATTAAAGCTGTTCACTACTGAAATTATTTTTACCAACTTTGGCTGGGACAAGTATCATGACTAGCTAGCGCAGCACAAAGGAAACTGGCTCATTATAACAGCTGTATCATGCAGACAAGCAAGGCTAGAAGGAGATGTGGCTTTAGTCTAACCTATCCATTTCACCTGACAGAGAACAGCTGTATCAGAAAAGGACATTTACAGCAGAGATGGAACCTGGCACACAGTCCTCTTCTCCTCACCCTCTGAAAGGGTGAGTGGACTGATGTTCAAACTCCTCTTTAGGGCACTCTGTAATCCACACTTGTATGCTATGCTAAGCACAGTAGCATGTTACTGACTTCTGGCTGGGTTTGACTGGCAGCTAATACACATTTGAATCTTCTCCCTAATGCCTGAAGCAGTATTAAAACAGAGACACAAATCAACCAAGCCCCTCTATGTTGTGCAGTCAATGTATACAAGACTCCAACAAAGCGGAGTGATGTATTCAGAGAGGAAGGTGCAATTAAATGTTGCTTCTTAACACCTTAGGCAATCAGTTTCATAGTGCTTTAATATATACCCCTAGAAAGTTCTGTCTCTTACAAAAGTTGCATTTTAATTCTGTCAGGCCAGAAAGGCAGAGACATTTCTTTAGAGAGTTTGAAAACTTCTGGTTATACTGGGCCAAAGACATTAAGCTCACAGACATTAAGGCAGAAGCCTTGAACTTGATGAGATGCAGAGATTAGGGTCAATATGCTTATGATAGCTCCAGCAGGAAATCTGCTGCATGATTTTGTATTGCCCAGTGTTTTCGAAATATTTAAGCTTTATGTTTCTTATTACTGTAACTCAGCCAAGAATCAATGAAAAACTGAGTAACTGAGGCCAGCTGAAATTTTCCTGCCTTCCCAGAGATGTGTGAGGGTTTGAACCATTTTTCTAAGCAATGTGTTATAGTCAGAATAAGACCAGGAAAAGTTTGACAGTCACCCATGATCATCTCAGCAGAACAAGGCAGTACTGTTCTGTACCAAACTGCAAGAAATGTTTAGTGGTTGCTTTATTGTAGATTACTCCTGACATCAGGATAAGAAGCCATGAAGTGAACTGTAGAGTCATACAGAGGTCAGTCAGAAGAAATCTGGATTATTCAGCTGTTCCTAAAGTGATGATCTGTGATGATAAGCAGATGAGCAGAAAGGCTGTAGGATTCAGACTCAATTTCTGTTGTCAGAAAAAACATTCTGAAAAATATCATCCCACCTGTGGCTGTGCTCTTTCTGGATCAACACAAGGTTAAACCCACCATGTCTTTTGATCCCTGCTGATGAGCACAGAACTTGTGTTCTCATTAGCCAGAGTTGGGTGATGCAGGGCACACAGGGTACTTCAGCAACAGCAGATTATCAGCTATGTAGCCTTCCAAAAACTATCACGCTAAGACTGACATATTTTGCTTTACAGTATTACACATGGCTTGACACAGATGAAGATTAGTTTCACCTGTTTTCATCTTTTAAAGAGCTGCTTACTGCTGACAGTTGCATAAAGTTATTTCATTGCTAAGAAATCAATGGAAATAGATACAAAAGAATTACTGTCTTTGTACTTTAAGCTATTTATTGAGCAAAACAAATACATACCTATTATGACTTGTCCTAAAATAACTAAGAAAGGACTGTTCAGATTTTCATCAGGGAAAAAAAAAAAAAAAAGCAATACCATTGTGAACTATGCTGTCCATGTGAATGGACAGCTGCATAGCTGCACATTGGCTCTCTCACACATGACATTAAGGAATGATAGCTAAGAGAGGAACTATGGCCCCAGAGAAGATCATTCAGACTACCCACTGCAACCTTGTCCTACCAAAGATTTTGAGAGTTGTTACGTATAGGAAAGAATTCACAATCGGGACAGTTGCTCATATTATGGACATAATGTGAGAAATCAAAAAAAGATAAAAATCATTAAATCACACATTGGCAATTTACATGCAAACACAAACAAAAATATTTTAATTACATAAGTTACTAATAGAAACACAACACGCCTCTCCAATTAAGTAAAGCTGAATTTAGGTGATGTTTAAGAAAGGCAAGACATGAAAATCCCCATCTTTCTCTTAGCAGTTATTCTTAGTACATTTTGGTATATGCTACCAGAACTTTTAAGATTAAAAAACCTCACTTTCTCAAAATATGTCCCAGATCTAATCTTATACCTTATATCTTACACATACATTTCAAAAATGAAAGTTTTGTATTTCTCAAGTTAAAATATTATCGACAGCACTCTGTTCCTTTGCTTAAATAATTTTTTAGAACTTTTTTTAACTGGGACAATGCTTCAACATACAGAAGTCATTCTATGGTTCTATAAAATACCATTTATTCTACACAGCATTCAGGAGCTAAGACATTAAAACGCTTGTCTGGGTAATGTATTGAAGACATCCCTTTATTCCGCCGTGACAGACCATGACCATAAAATTTTGGAAAATGTGGGGTTTTTTTCTCCTCAGAAGAGGAATATTTCTTGTTTTTTGTCATCTAGTCATTATCATTACTTAAACATATATTTTTTCTTTGCTGATCCTCTCCTTACTATGACTGTTTTCTGTAATGAGATTTATTAATGCACAGAGGCAATAAGCTACGAGTTATTCCAAAACATATTTCAGCAAAGATAAACTTAACTTGCAGTGTGAGATCTCCATGCAAGCTGAAGCATACTAGGACCCTGTAATTCCTTCTGCCATACTTTCCATTCTCTCATTCCTCTCCAATTACACTCAGAGGAAGTGTTCCTATCTTTTCATAACAGAGTGTAGATAGTTCAGAAGTGTGCCTTGCTTTCATCCATATACAGCACACCTATCTAAAAGAAATTATTGGAAATAGCATGTTCAGTGCTTCAATTCAATGCTGTAGGCAGTCAAAACTCGATTACAATAGTATGATATAAGAAACAGCGACACATTTTACCTTTCTTTAGACCTTAGGCATGCAATGTTTTCAATAGCAGCTTTTTTCTTAATTTTAAAAACATTAAGATATTAGCCAAAATACCTGACTGCATCAAGGGTTTATCTGGGGACTGAAGTTAGCTTTATTTCATTCAAAATTTTCAGTTAGAATTGTCTGCAGTTCTGTCTGTCTGCAGAGAATTTGTTTTATTTTCCTGTTTAATTTTCAACACAGAACGGATTTTTTCAGTGGTCAGCTATGAAAACTTAAATGTAGGTTCAAAGAGTCAAGTTATATCCTTAAATGTATTTATCACTAATAATGTTATTGACACAATTGGAGTGTTTCTGAAGTATAAACTTGCAGAATAATTTATCCAAAACACAACCACCACTGGTGATAAATGAGAATGGAAGAAAAGCATTTGACTTTCAGATGTTGAGTGTGGCAGGACTTGCAGTTAAAAGAACGCTTAGTAAATCTGAAAGTTCCAGAAGGACTCAAAATGAGTTTACAATTCTCTTGTCCAGCTATTCTTAGTAAAATCCCACTCTAAAGTCTTTGTGTTCCTGGAACAAGGGCACATTACAAACACTACTACCATTAGTTTAGATTTCCATATTTGCCAAGGGCAGCACTATATGCAGTGGTGCTCCTCCTGTAGTTGGATGATCTGTCCTTACATGTATATTGTTTTGGAGGATCACTTTACCTTTTATGTTTATTTTTTTGGAGACTTCTAACACTAAGTTATTTTGAGCGTGGAAGTCTTAATGAAAACTATAATGAAGTTCCTTGTTTTTTCTAGGATGTACTGCAGAACATCAAAAAAGCATGATTACAGCAACTTAGCTCATATATACTCACAGCCAGTGTCTTGCATTAAGAAAGCTTTTCCGTTACATTTCTACAGTTCCCTTTTAGAAAGGAGCTAGAATAACAACAAAATAATAAAAAAAATCTGAGTATTTATTTGACTATCCTGGTTGAGGTCAAACAGGCACATAAAACACTAGAAGTATCAAAGTGTGATATTCAAATGTGGTTCTTTTTGAAATATATTCACCACTACAGCAAACTTGTTAGTGTGAAAAGTCACCATTGTTGCAAATCAAATCCTAGTTTACCATGCTATTTTTAGGAGCGGAACAGACTTACTGTTACAAGGAGTAACACAGATACACACTTCAGTTCACTCTTTAGCTCCCCATGCAACTGTGTCTTCTCCTGAGGGGGACTCTGAGGGGAAAATCCAGAACATGCAATGGAATTTATACAGAACCATTTCCCCTCAACTGAAGAAAGTGTTTAAACAAAAAAAAGCCACAGTCTAATTGCAACTTAAGATGTTTCTCTGTTCACCCTAAAAATTTCTCCAAAGCGGTGTGGATGATGCAGAACTTTGTCAAGTAGGGAAGCTAGATTAACTCCACAACACTACAGAAAGAAGATGAAAGGGCTTTTGAACTTGGCTTCCAGCCATTCTTTGGCTGGAAGGAAACTGTGCTCTGAGCAAGACGAAGATCCAGGCAACATGAACTACAATACAAACTATGGCAGCTACTTTACTTCAAAAAACTAAGGAGAAAAAGAAGCAATGAGGTATTACTCAGGAATTGTTTCATGCGGAAGTAAGAGACCTCAATTCCAGCTACACTCTTGCTAGTAGTTAAGGTCTCATGGCTCTTTGTTGTTCTAATAGAGAGACTTTGCTAGTCCTAACATAAAATACCTTTTGTAATGGTTCAAGGAATCTTCAAAGAAGATGGGGAAATAGCATCTTCCATCCTTATCTTGCAAGGTTGAAAGGAGAAAGGGATAGCACTTGAAGCCAAAATAGCATGTAAGAAAAAAACTGTGACTCAGAAACTCGAGCACTTGGCTGAAGATAAGACTTTCTGGGTTCTGGATGCTACTCCAACCACACAGTATTTGTCTGAAGCCTGTTGTATTACAGAGAAGTCAGACCAGAATTAGCAGTATCTCCCCTAGGTTGGGGACAACCAGTAGGCTACCAAGTCACATTGCTGTTTCCTAACAACAGATTTTCTCTCTTCTGCCGCACACATTTTGTTGGTGTAAGGATCAACTTATTTGGACTCTGAGGAGCAAGAGGAGAGCTGAGTAAGGAAAGAGGACAAATACACTGTGTTCACTACTGACAGAGGAGAAAGCTAAAAGACACCTGAGGAAGTAAATTTACCACATGAAAATGTGTGAAATTCTCCCGACTTGGCAGATCTGGAACTTGGACAGGAAAGATGGATGACACAGAACTGGAAACAAAAAAACAGAAATATTCTCATGGAAGTTTCACAAACATGACATGAGAAGGCAGAAGGATGGTACACACTTGGATCTCAAGATGGACAAGGACAGATTAATGATTGGAAAAGCTTGGAGGAGAGAGAGAGAGTTAATTGAAGCAAAGGATTTGATGTGTTTGGCAGGTTATAAATGGATGGCAGTGAGTGAGAAGTGATGAGACTGATAATTAGAAGATGGATAGGGAATGAAAGATTTATAGACTGAGTAGTTTCATCAAAAAGAGTATAACAGCTGAAACACAGGATATCTATTAAGTCTCTTGCGGACTGGAGAAAAATTTTAATTATGTCCTACTGTGTGTTGGGTAAGAATTACCTGAATCTTCTGAAAACTTACAGTGTTGCTGCATGTTTAACTTAGATAAGGTATGTTGTTCAGTTTATGTCCTCTCTATAGTTTTTTTTTATTTTTAAAGCTGTTATTTTACAACTGCAGAGGAAAGACACACAACATTTCATTTATCTATTGTGTGTTGTATCACCTTGATGAGCCTAGAAATTTGAAAGTCTCTAAGCTTCTCTTTAAGAGGCCTACAGTACAGGAAAATGAGGGCAAATCCACTCAAATTGCTTGAATGACAATATTATGGAACACAGAGAGAGATGAAAAAAACTTCTGACCACAAGGTCTTCCTATACCTAGAACCAAGTACTGAATGTGCAGTTCTATAAGGTTTGACTAATACTTGTAAAAATAAAGTGCTCACAACTAATTTTAAAAAGAAACTTTAGTCTTGATCTGCAATTACTCTAGCATTTTATTCTAGCATCAAACTATTTCAAGTTCTTGAACCTGTATGTTAACAAAAATGTTAGGAAAATAGCAAGAACATACAAGAACTTCAGTACAAAAAAGACATATGCTACATTTAAAAAAAAAACAAAACAACAACAAAAAGATAATTTGTATTTCTATTTGCATTTTAAGCCACACAAGAGCTTACTCAGAGAAGATACAAAGGTAGACAAAATAAAATTTAAGTTTACATAACTCAGTTCTTCATCTCTTTCCTTCACAAAGACAAATTTGTAGCCCCCAGTGGATTAACCCATTACGCATATGGTTTGTCACCTGCTACCTGGGACTCCAGGTCTGTCTCTAACGCAAAGCAAAATGAGATTTCCAGATATTTCTGAGGACACAGAAAACATTTACCAGACAAAAACGTTTATCAAAAAAAAAAAGGTTCCCCAATCATTTTCACTTTTTGACCTAGAGACTCCTTTGCTTGACAAGTGGTTCCACCTCAGAAGGATCATAACCCATGGAATTCATCTCATATAGAAGGTCAAGAGAATATAAATCCCTTGCTTCTTCCCAATTATTATTTTTTTACACCTACCTGTTGAACTATACAAGTCTGCTAAAGGAATCCCTAGTTGTATGTCAAAACAAAAAAATCAGGCAAATTCAAGTATAAGAAGACTTCTCTATTCTAAATTCTGTATAATACTTCAACCATGTGTGGAAAGTATACTGTATTTGCTTATCTGAATTCAGTTAGATGTCCTACAGTGTCCTCAATAAATAAATAAATAAATAAATAAATAAATAAATAAAAGAAACAGCTGAGTCTCCTGTGGCTAACACACTTGCCCCTCTCACTTAGGCTGAAGTTCAGATGTGCACCAAGATCTTGAGAAGCTACTTAAAGAAAATCCATATAGACATCACATATATGAAGTATTATGTTGCTCATTGTAGACAAAATTCAGCCACAGGAAAAGACAACGTGAAAAGTCCACAAAGGGGAAAAAAAAAAAAAAAAAAGAAATAAAAAAAAATATAACACAGGAGTATGTGAAAAATCATCAACAAAGGAAAGCAACAGAACTCAAATAACCCTCCCACTTGTTCAGAATTTACTTCCTTTTAAACATCTATTGGGAGACTATGTCCAATAAAGGTTTTATGTGTGCCTTACTGAAGACACCTGCAGATACACCATTGCAAAATTGGTCGAGTTCTCCTCATTTCTGTGATATTCAACTGGTCAATATCTAATACTGAGGATTCAATATTACCCCGGAAAGCAAAAGGTATTGCTTGAAATTTCCTCTCACTTACTAAAAAGTCAATCAACAACAGCCAGGCTCTTTCACATTTTCACAATGGCATCCTTTGTTTTTAGAAGAATTCTTATGGAAATCAGTACAGCTTCTAGGCAAGTGTCAGTCATAGTACCAAAAATGCTTCCAGGAATCTGTAGGGCTTTGGCACACAATTGCTAGGCAATTTGCAGTGTTTGCTGAATGACTGAAAAGCAATGAACTACTCTGCGAACAACTAGAATAATTTTATTAGGTTTCTGCCTTCCTTCCTTGTCCCTAACCACCAAAAGCTAGGTCTCTTTCCACACTATTACAGCTTGTTCAGACCAGTGTAATGCTCCTGGATTTTACAGCAGTGTAAGATGTAAGTAGAAAACATGCATGAGACAAACATAAAATGAATGAAGGAGATCACAGATTAAAAAAACCCAAAAAGTTAAAAAAAAAAAGTCAAACATTATATTTGGATATTAGCCTTATTATTCCACAATAAAACAGGACATTCTTAACCTGTTTTGTCTACAAACTGCACCGAACAAAGCCTTATTTTTCCTTTTTAAATGAAGAGTATGAACGTCAGTTTAATAAGAAGCTGTCTCAAATGCCAGTTCTTGCCTATCAGATGAATCTCACCGTTTATCTACATCACAACCGTCTGGGATTAGAGAACTGTCCCTTCTATCCACACATCTGTGAAACGCAGGTACGTCACAAAACATGCTTTTGCCCCCCCAAAAATACCTCTAAAGTTCTTCTCTGTAGTCGGACTGATCAGCAGTTTTAAAGATTTTCTTATTGTAACCAAACGGTGAAATATGAGCAGGTGAAATTAATATGAAAAACGTCTTAAATCCGCTTAAATCAATTTTGAGTCATTGGTCATTAACCTTAACACATCCCAGTGAGCACTGAGATTAAAAATTAACCTACAACACTTCACAAAAAAATATGAATACTGACAGTGTTAAAGGTAAACTTAATTGCATCCTAATTTTCACACGTCAGTGTTTTGCATTGCTCCCGCTGTATTCCTTTATTGTGTTTTTTTTAATAGCTCCGCACTCCGGTGCGGCACCCCTTCTGCTGCCGACCCTGCACAGGCAGAGCCGCTCGTGGTTCCCTCTCCTGCCTGGCCAAAACGCAGGGGCACTCAGCGAGGAGCGCGAACCGAGCCTCCCGCCCCGCGGGGCAGCCCTGCCGCCCCCAGCGCCGCCCTCCGCCCCGGGCCAGGGGCAGCCCGGCTCCCCTCCGCCAGCGGCGGGCGCGCAGCGGGGACGCAGGGCTGCGCAGGGCTCCGCAGGGCTGCGCAGGGCTCGGTACCCCGCGCGGGCCACTCCAGGCCGCGGCACTGGGGGCGCTGCCCCGCGGGGCGGGGGCGGTGCGGGTTTGCGGCACTGCAGCAGCAGGAACAGCTGCTGCAGCGGAGACCTCCCTCCTCCTCCTCCAACCCCGCCGCGCCGGGGTCCCTCCTTTGTGCGGGAGGCGGCCACACACTCGCGGACTGCCACTCCCCCACCCCCCCGAGAGCCGCAGCGTCCTAGCGGAGGGGGGCACCTCTCCCCCACCTCCCTCCCCGCCAAGTGCTGGCGGGTGCGCTATCGCAGCACCCCTCCCATGCAGCCGCTTTCCATCTCTAAAGATATTTATAAACCTATATATACATACACCTATATCTCCTTATTTCCCCCCTCCCACTGAATTTCGGTCTCCGCCCGCCCGCCCGGCGGGGGCAGAGGAGGGTTCCCCCCCGCAGGGCTGCTCCCCACCGGCGGCATGCCTACGGGAAGGGAAAAGGTTCTTGCAAAGCGCGGCGAAAACAAAGCCGGCTCTCCTTGCCTCAGCCGCCCGCCTGCGGCGTCCGCCCCGCCAGAAGTTGCGGCGCGGATTCCCTCCCTCCGCAGCCGCAAACCAGGCTGAAAAGCACCCGGAGACCGCCCCGGAGGCCGACGGGCATACCGGCTGCCCGGCGGTAAAACTTCTTTGTTGATAACGACCGAGGCAAAGGACGGCAATAAAGCCGGGGACGCCGTCCCGTGGAAGCCCCGGCAACTTTACAGACAATAAACACGCCTCCGGTACCTGCAAAGAAACTTGTTGGGCCGCTCCCCCAGCGCACTAGCCACTTTCTCATCCCCCCCCTCCCGCTGTGACCTCTCCCGGCGCCTGCGGGAAACTGTTGCCTCTCCCGCAGCCGGTGCCCCGGAGACGGGAACGGCCACCCCCCCCGCTCCCTGCGGCTGCCGGCGAGACCCCCGCACCGGTCGCTACTTTGGTAGTAGGGGGACTTACCCTCCGAGATCAGGAGGCTCTCAGAAAACTAGCAGTTCCATCATCCAGGCAGCCCCTTGCAACTTTCCTTGCACAGAGCGAGGATACGTATCTAAATTTATACGTAGAGAGAGAGGGAGCGCGCTTAAGACGACAAGCTGTTCGGGAGACTTTTCAATAAAAGGGGGATGAAACCGGATT
This sequence comes from Apus apus, assembly GCF_020740795.1. Taxonomy (NCBI): domain Eukaryota; kingdom Metazoa; phylum Chordata; class Aves; order Apodiformes; family Apodidae; genus Apus; species Apus apus. The sequence continues at coordinate 85,347,482 of NC_067282.1, read as the reverse complement.
TCTTCCCAGTATCAGAACCCTAGAAAGTCAAATCCTTCTTCAGAAGAGAATTCTTTCAGACCCGTTATCTGTATTACTATTAATGCGCAGAGCAGGAGGCATTGCATACAAATAGATCCAAGTAGCAGCTTCTATTGGTGGCTGCGAAGGGCCCCCGGGTCCTACTGCTCCGGCGCCGGGAAACTACAAAGCCGAGCAGCAGCGAGCGGCTCCGGAGAGGGCACGGTCTGGGGAAGGAGAGGGCGGGGGGTGTGGGGAAAGGGGGGCTGCAGGGGCCGAGTCCCGTTTAATTGATTCGTTACCTCGGGTATTGTAATACGTGTTGCAATGTTTAAGCGGGAGAAAGTCACATTATAAACGGATGTCATGCAATCTCCCCTTTCATAGCTGCTCTTGCGGGGCTATTGTGCAGCCTGGTATGAGAAATGTGTCTGATTTTTAAAACAAGGGTTTACTTGTCCGCAGCTCTTTTTTTTTTTTTTTTTTTTTTTTTTCCCTAAACTGTCAAAATTAGCCATCATGTTCCCTAATAATTATGTAGTTAGCTCAGTAATCAATTATTCATTGAATTTCACTTACCTATGCTTTTTCTTTATCAAGTTATGGCTTTCCAAGGGCGCATCTGCTCCTCTGTGCAGAATGGATATACAAACATTCTGAAAAATTAAGCCATTTATTCTTTACTAAGAGAGAAAAAGTAAAAAATAATTATCAAGGTAAAATTTCCCCATTACAGAATACAAAGATAGTCAGTTTGTAATAATTATAGTCCTTATTGGATGTAAAAAATAACTGGGCTGAAAGAAGACATCCCATTTCAAAATTCAGGCAGTGAAAATAACAAAAAACCAATAAACTTATGTATTGGCTGCTAATGGAGAGTAAATGTGAGATAATTATGACATAGGTCAACATAACTGGGAACTGAAAAACAATGTAAGCACATATGTAGGAGTATCACACATAGCTAAACTTCCATTACTGTCTTGCAGATAATGTACATTATATACTGAATGTACATCTAGATAACGAATGTTAGTAGGCTTGAAACTGTTGAGTATTTAATGAAATCTTTTAAATAGTGTATGAAGATTATTTAGAAAGAAAGCCTATAATATATTGCAATGCATGACACAGTTGAAGGTCTAAAAATACCCTCTTGCCCTACACAGAAGGATGGAAATCAGTGAGAAGGGGACATTGTCCAAAAGGTCCTGTTGGAGGGCAAGGTCCTTACATGCTAGCTGGGAGCTACCAATGTAAAAACATGTATTATCACAAATGAATTTTTACAAATGTTATTGAAAAGTCATATGTACAGCACAAGGTTACTTGCCACTAGCCCATTATTTCACCAGGTATATAGGTAGAGACAAAAGAAGTTTAAAACAAAACATGAAGGAAAACATAGTGTTTAAAAAACTCATGCACTCTAACAATCAACAGCAGTAGTTGCATGCTTTGAATGAAGTATTCTGCACACCTTGGAGGAAAGCAACAGACAGGGCAGGAGGGAATCAGCATTTTTGTGCATCATTAGCCTCTGACAAAAGAAATACTACAATATGAGTTCAAAGTCAGGTCTTCTGTGCTGCCTTTCAGACCTGCCTTGCAGCTTACACTTTTAAGACATTGCATCTTGTTGGAAGAAGATTGTAACTCTTTGTTGTTTGAATTCATTTGCTACTCTGGTTTGGGCATTTTAACCCTTAGATAGTAAGTATATCCCAGATCAATAGTATTTCTGTTGTCTTAGGAGGTATACTAGAACAATTAATTAACTGCAGTTGTCACTGTAGTTACACAAACAGGTTTTCTTCTTTTTAAACAGAACAGAATTTAAGTCTCAGTTACATTATTTGGAAAACAGGTGGCTATTACACCAGTAAAAACAAGTTGTAAAATAAGATGTTGTTATTCATGGTTCAGACAAATTTTTTTTCACTGTTTTGTTTTTCTTTATGTCTACATAGGACAAATTCTCCTTACCTGAGAATTCAGTACATAATCTCACATGTCTTGTATCCTATTACTTCCACAGGCCTTACATTTACCACCATAACCTTAAGGAGACTTCTGATTAACATCAATTTAAAATAGAACAAGCTCTATCCCATTGTGCTTAAAAAAATAAAGTAAAATCATTGTCATCATGTATATTAGATTAGTATAAGTGCAAATTAAGAAGGCAATAACCGACACCATCACAATTAAGAAATCACCCTGTGAAGGAGAGAAATTTCTATGCCCATTGAAAAGCCTACACAGATTAATGAAATATGGCTGTGAAACTGTTTTAGTAGATAAATTGGGTGGGTGGTTAAACATCTGAGCTGAGATGATTACTTTGTAGTGAAACAAAACAAAGAGGAATAAATCACAAAGCTGCTCTATTACCACAATTAAAACGCAATTTCTTGATCAGTTATCACTCCAGCTAATAGCTTGATGGAGGGACCAGCAAATAAATAAAACATTATGCTAGCCTAAGTTCTTTGAAGTATAATGCACATGTATTTGTTCATTATTTGTGCATATTTATGCCTAACACATATATCGTGAAATACATAAGCAAGGCTTTATGTGATGTGTTCAGCTATTTATTTGTAGTATACAAGTAAATACCAATGATACATTATCACAATAGTGCATGCAGTGGTTAGATAGCTAACACATGTTTAGATTACTGATATAATGCATTTCAATGTTTTCTAGATCCCTAAGAATCTTCTTATTTTACCTTTTCCCTGCCCAAGGTGTTTTGGAATAGTTTCCCCTTCAAATACTTTCCAAGGTCAGTACATGTGATGACACTTCTGTTTCCAAATTGCCCTTGGAACATGATGGCCACATCCTGGAGTTCATGTAGACATGGGGAATTTCAGGGAGGTAGTAAAGGGAACTGTGACTGGTGTTTATTAGTATTACATTTTTATATCTGGTAATCAGCAAACCATGCATTCCTACACAGGAAGATAAGTGGTAACATACATGTTTACATAAAATAAAATACAGCAAATAACGTGTTTATCTATAGTATGAACAAGAAATCCAAAGTCAGTGGCTATGAGCAGAGTTCTCCCATTGACCCAAAGTCCTTATCCAATATAATACTTCTTTCATCTATAGAAATATGCATGCAGTTTAGTTTGCACATGTAGGGATCAACACTTTGTTACATGTATTTATCCAGAAGGCAGAACAGGGAAAATGTGGGCCCTCTGCAGAAGGAAATAGGAGACCTTGTCACACAGGATATGGAGGGGGCTGAGGTACTGAATGACTTTTTTTCCCTCCATCTTCACCAGTAGGGGCTCTGGCCACACTGTGTAGATCACAGAAGGCAGAGAGGGAGACTGGGAAAAGGAAGATCCGCCCACTGTAGGAGAAGAGCACGTTTGAGACCATCTAAAGAACCTGAATTTGCACAAGTCCATGGGACCTGACAAGATTAATCTATGGCTCCTAAAGGAGCTGGCAGATGAAGTTGCAAGACTGCTCTTGGCACCAGCAAGCCTGTCTTTTGTTCCAGCTTTAGAAATGTTGATACAAAAGAAGAGCAAGTTAGTGAAGACTTTTTCCTTCTGCTTTCTCTCATCTCCTTAATTTCCACCATTCATTCCGTTCCTGCTCCGTTCCCATCGCACAGAAGGACCAAGATTTTGCCTAAGGAGACTGTGGATGCCCCCTCCCTGGAGGTGTTCAAGGCCAGGTTGGATGGGGCCTTAAGCAGCCTCATCTAGTGGGAGGTGTCTCTCCCCATGCAGGGGGGTTGGAACTAGATGATCTTTAAGGTCCCTTCCAGCCCTAGCCATTCTATGATTCTATGATTCTATGATTTGAAAAGTCATGGCAGTCTGGTGGAGTTCTCACTGACTGGAAAAGGGGAAACATAACCCCATTTTCAAAAAAGGAAGGAAAGATGACCCAGAGAACTACAGGCCAGTCATTCTCACCTCCGTGCCTGACAAGATCACAGAGCAGATCATCCTGAAGGCTCTGCTAAGACACATGGAAAATGTGGAGGTGGTTGGCCACAGAAACATGGCCTTGGAAACATGGCTTCACGAAGAGGAAATCATGCCTGATGGTGGCCTTTTACGATGGGGTTACAGCATCAGTGGACAAGGGAAGAGCAACTGACATTACCTACCTGGACTTATGCAAAGCTTTCGACCCTGTCCTACATGATATTCTGGTCTCAAAACTGGAAGGTTATAGATTTGATAAGTGGGCCACTCGGTGGATAAGGAATTGGCTGGGTGGTCACACTCAGAGAGTAGAGATCAATGACTCTATGTCCAGATGGAGACCTGTGATGAGTGGCGTTCCTCAGGGGTCAGTACTGGGACTGGTGCTGTTCAACGTATTTGTCAACAACATGGACAGTGTGATCAAGTACACCCTCAGCAAGTTTGCTGATGACATCAAGTTGTGTGGTGTGTTTGACATGCTGAAGGGAAGGGAGGCCATCCAGAGGGACCGTGGCAGGCTTGAGAGATGGGCCCTTGTCAACCTCATGAAGTTCAACAAGGCCAAGTGCAAGGTCCTACGCCTGGGTTGGGGCAACTTCAAGCACAATTACAGGTTGGGCGAAGAACGGGTTGAGAGCAGCCTTGAGGAGAAAGACCTAGGGGTGTTGGTCAATGAAAAGCTCAACATGAGTTAGCAGTGTGCACTCACAGCCCAGGCATCCAACCTTATAGTAGCCTTCCAGTGTCTGAAGCGGGCCTACAGGAAAGCTGAGGAGGGACTTTTTACCAGGCTGTGTAGTGTTAGGACAAGTGGTGATGGTTTTAAACTAGAGCAGGGTAAATTTAGTTTGGAGGTAAGGAAGAAATTCTTTATTGTTAGGGTGGTGAAGCACAGGAACAGGTTGCCCAGGGAGGTTGTGGATGCCCCCTCCCTAGAGGTGTTCAAAGCCAGGTTGTCCTTGCAAGGGGATTGGAACTAGATGATTATCTAGGTCCCTTTCAACCCAAACCGTTCTATGATTCTATGATTTATGTTGCCTAATAGCAACATAGATTCTGTTAAGGTTTTAAAATGCAAATGAAGGGCAAGTAGTTCATACATACAGCTGTAGAGAGGTATGTCTAGGATTTATTTCTAACATTTATGCTTCGTCTTATGAAAAAAAATAATAAAAAAACCAACGTGTTTGAGAAACTTGTTTGTCACATGTAATTGGAAAACATACAAATTTAACTTATTTATAGTGAGCAATGTATATGTTGTAAATATGAAGGTATTGCTGTAGTGTACTAATGAGACGGCAGAATTTCTGCCCTTGCAAAAGCAGTATGAAGCTTCAGCAGAACTTTTGTGCCCTGTTATTCCTTCAGGTGCAGGTAGCATTCATATTAAATCCCTTCACTTATGTACTTAATTTTTATTCTTGCTTATCTGCCTTTGGTAGGCTATTTTAAGAAAAGTCTGAGAGGCTTCTGCTATTCCATCTCTTCTGGACCAAATTACTTTAAAAAAGTGAACTACTCCCTTTCCACCTTTCCCATTTATAAAAGCAAGAGGTGCCTTCTGACTATCGAAAAGAACATACTTATGAAGGCAGAAATTCACACAGGGAAGTTTTGCAGGGAAAAGTAGCCTCTGAAGAGCAATATCTGCAAGAATAATGGGCTGGACCTTTCTCTAGTACCCTCTACTACCCAACACCCAGTAAATCTAGTAACAAGTTGACAAAAAATGTAGGAAGGAAGTAGTGAGTATGAAGAAAGGAAAATCAATGAAGACTGAAATGACACTTCAGAAAGGATCTTAACAGAAACAGTACAAAGCTGCACATATGCAAAAAAAAATAGTACTATATTGAATAGAAACACTGCTGTATAACTAAGAGTAGACAATAACAAATAATAATGAGCTTTCTTATAATAGAGATAGAAGACAAAGATAGGATTAAAAAAAGATTTAATGCAAAACAAGCTGGCAGTTATCTTTGTTGCAGGACATGTAGTTGTATAATTGAAGAGGAACATTCATTCTGCACACTGTTCCCTTATGCAGTCATGTACTTAGCCCTTCATGCAATCATTTTATTCCAAAGCCCAAAGCAGTTTCAGTCTGATTGACAGATGTTTTCAACAGGTAGGCACAGTTACAGATCACAACTCTGCTGACTCTCACCTCTTGGGCTTGCAGTGAGAAAAGAGAAAGGGTAGTCTCAGGAGGCTGATGACATTGCTTTGCCTATCCATACAGTACAGTCATGTTCATTCTTAACAATGTCTGGGATTCATCAGACAGAGAGAGAGAAAATAATTTTGGCTGAAACTCAGTCGTGAGGAGATTAAAATGCAGTTAACTGGAGGGGAAACTTTAGCTCTACAAACATCTTCAGTTCCCAAGCAGTGGCATCTGAAGGGAATTTGAGCTCCTATGTAGTATCTATACTTGGTCTCACAGCGCAGGAAAAATAAAATATTTTTTTTTCTTCAATATGCAAGAGGTTGCTGAATCTGGAAACTTTGAGGAGTGAGTCCTTGGCTGCTTTTTGCAGAAAATAAAAAGCTTGTTCTGGTTAGAAGGTGAAGTTAATTTAGCTAAACTAGTTCAATTCAGTGTTAAAAGAATTCCATCAAATAATTAAATGGTTATCATTATCCTATGTGTATCTGTTGCATGTAAGTCCTATGTAAACTGTAGGAGGCAAGAATATAAACAAATAGGACAAGGAAAAAATTTAAGATGTTCAACTGGAATATGTTTTAAAGGATGAAGTGAACAATATAATATTTGTAAGAAGTTCCTAGAAACTGGGTTTGTCAGGTGGTGAAATAGGAAAAAAAAATGAACTTAGGGAGGTTTCTTGATTTGAAGTATTTATGACTACTCTGAAAAAAACCAAAAAAAACCCAGATGTTTCCCAAGGAGCAATTCTAAAGTTGTACAAAGTTTGTACAGAATGACTATTTGTAAATTATAGAATATTTGAATCTAAGAAGCTGAGAGAACTGGGTCTGTTTAGCCTGTAGAAGAGGAGACTAAGGGGAGATCTCATAAATGCTTATAAATATCTAAAGGGCAGGTTTTGGGTGGATGATATCAGTCTCTTTTCTGCAGTGTTCAGTAACAGGTCAAGGGACAATGGGCACAAGCTGGATCACTGGATCATAGGAGATTCAAGTTAAACGTAAGGAAAAACTGATTTACTGTGAGAGTAACAGAGCACTGAAACAGGCTGCCCAGGGAGGTTGTGGAGTCTTCTTCTCTGAGACACTCAAAACCTGCCTGGATATGTTCCTGTGTGATATACTGTATGTGATACTTCTCTAGCAGGGGCAGTTGGACTAGGTGATCTTCAGAGGTTCCTTCCAACCCCAACAACTCTGTGACTCTGGGAATTTCCCACTTTGCTTTTGATATATGTGGTTTTTTTTCTATAATATTGTCTGATTGCTTAGATTTATTTATTTATTTATTTATTTTAGTGAAGAAATTGGTGTGGGCCTTTGAATTCATTCTATAAGGCTTCCTGGAGTTTCAGCCCTGACTTGTACATATGAAGAACCTTGGAGAAATGAATGTTTTCTAGAAAATGTTACATCCACTTTACACTAAACTGATGAGGATGTTTAAAAGCCAAGAATCACACTGTTTAACTTTTTTTAAAAAAATAAATTTGAATTCTTCTGAAGATTATCTGTAGCGCTGTGGCAGGGGAAAAAAAAAAGAAACCCTCTCAAAATGTCTCACTGTAACATCTTTAAAGCAAACTGGCATGGTCTGGACATCAGCCAAACCATTCCTAAAACATAGTCTTAAATTTGATATAAAAAATCTTACACTGAAAGACTAGAATGTATTTTTTTTTTCTGTGGTGGTGTTTTTGTGGGTTTTTTTGGTGGTTGGTTTTTTTTTTGTTTGTTTGTTTTTGTTTTTTACCCTCCCACTGAAACGTATTTGTTGTGCTATAGTTAAAATGTCCTCCAGGGAATACCACAAAATTTCATCTGGCAGGTTAACTCCATATCAACTTTTAATTATAGGAGTCTCAAGAATATAATTTTTTTGTCAATGTTACTAGAAACAGTAAACAGGCTCAATATCTGTGTTTCAGCTGATTACATCAGAGGAAGTTATGTTCTCCTGTCCACATCTGTTTCCCTCCTCTTTTGATAGTAATAATTACAAATGTGAATGACTGTTTGGACTGTGCTTGGTGCACATGAGTGCTGCTGAAGTATTAAATATGATTATTGAGTGTTGTATTTGGTATATTGGATAATATAGTATATGTTTGGAAAGACAGCCCAGGTGTCATTTGGCCTACATGGAAAAGTACATATTTCTCTGTTGGAGAGTTGTAGAGTAGTTGTAGGAATGAGTCTAAATGAAGAAGAAATATTTATTGTGTATCTTTTCTCCAAATTTGTTTGAGGTGGAAACATGGAACAAAATAAATTTATTTCTGTGGTATACCAAACACAAAAAAACCAACAAAGACCTAAAAACTTATGCAATGAAGTATCATTTAAGAATACTTCAGAAAATCTGTATTTACTGTTTATTTGATTATTATTTCCTAATGGGTGTTTGCAAGATTAAATTTCTGGGGTGGGGGGAAAAGGGGGAGGGGAAGGCATGATTTTGGTGTCTGGAAAGAAATAAATATGAGTTACAGGAATGAAATATTTAATTTCCAGGTTCTTTGTATCAAGAAAACCATGTAAGTTTAATCATGCCTTGGCCAACTAGCTGTATCTAATTATTGCAGTTAGTAGTGAATGCTCAGAGGAAGTGGCATGCAGACTTGTGCCATGCAGAGAGTAGCAAAATGACTGTCAGAGGCATCTTTGGCATTGGAAGACTCATGTATGTTCTCGACAGGTAACAAAAGCTCTTCACAGAGTTGCAGCCATTAACCAGAGCACATAGTGTAAAAAGAGCATCTAACGGTAGCATTTGGTGAAGCAGGGAGGACTTAGGGAAGAGGAATTGGCCTGGAGAGACATGAAAGTCAGTTCAGCTCTCCCAACAGGTCACCAGCTGAGCAGTCAGGTTGGACTCACCAAGGTAAGAAGGTTTTTTCTGTTGCTGCCCTGAGGAGGGTGTTTGTGTGGGAGGAGGGAAGCACACTGCCGCTTTGTACCTTTTCATATTTTTTAGTGAGGCAAGTGATTTTTGAAATAGAGCTGGCTTTCAAGAATAAAGTGTGTAATTATTTTACATTACTCTGTTTACTCTGCAATTGCAGTTCTTTCTTTTTTCTTTAATTAAATACTGTTTGTTAAGCTTCCTCATTTTTCAGGTGTGTGAAGACATGAGCTCATTGAGTCCTGAAAGCTTTTTTTTTTTTTCAGCTTGCTAAAATTTGAAGCTATTGCTAGCAGTTGATTTTTGATAGAAGAATGATAACTGTTTTTTCTAATTCTTACTCATAACTAGGATTGGTTTGTTTGTTGTTTTTGAGGATGTGCAAAACATGAATATCAAGCCTCAGTGTTTTTATAAAAGAGGAAAAAAATATTTCTTTCCAAATAATACCACTAGCTAGTCACTTATTCTGAGATCTTATTTTCTTCCTTCATCTTGTGGTAGTCTAGACAATGCAAATAATTATTTAAATTTTTTTTTGGCCTTGTGTTTAGTTTGAACCTGAAATTTTTAGCCTCTAGTGGAAATAGTCGACAAATAGCATGAAAATGAAATGTAACTGAATCTGAATGAACATTCAGTGATTAATTTTCTGTTGGCTTTAATTTACTGCCACTCTTAGTCTTTTTGAAACATAAAACACAGTTGCCTAGCATTGTAAGGAGACCCAGAGATAAAGGGGCAAATTGCCTAGAAGGCTTCTGGAAAACTGTGTAAGCTAGGCTTTTCTGAAACTGAGAACCACACAGATTTCGTAACTGTGGAAGCATATTCCCTTCTCCATTTCTGCAAAGTGCATATCACCATGTAGACCTTACTAATGAAAGGATGCAGTTTGGCCCCTCTGTTCATGAGTCAGATAAATACACAGCTCTTTCTGCAGTGAAGAGATACAAGAAACTTAACCATACCCTAAGACTATAGAAAACTGATGCATGGTTTTCCCACTGACAGCTAATACCAATAACAGCTACTCTGTGTTAGGAGAGAGACTTGACAGCTTGGGAAGATGAAAGAAGCTCTTTGGAAGTCAAGAACTCAAACTCCATCTTGTGTATTATGAGATTTTAAAGGCGCTTTTTAAAGTGACTAAAAGCAGCACGTGATTTTAGGAAAGAAGCAGAGGCGGCCCAAGCAGTGAGTAATAGGTAGGCTTAAAAAAACAAACAAACAAACAAACATCAGTCTATGAAAGTGAGAGAGCTGTGGCAGGCAGGCTGTTGGGCTGACTGCTCTCAGAGGTCAAACTAAAGTAGAGAAAGAGCATGGCCTGAAGAGATGAATAATGATTGGTGAGAGTCAACATGATCTCTCTGAGCCTCAGCAGTAAAAACCTAACGGTGAGGAACACTGACAAGCTGAATCTCAAAGGCTGAAACAGCAAGAAATCATACTGTCCAGCCCAAGGAAGAAAATGGAGTATGATGTATAGCCCATGGTGATATCTGAAATACAAATAAGATTAAGTTTTAAAAGCACAGATGCAACAAAACATGAAAATGCTAATCCTAATGGTGGCTTCCACAATGAATATTTTGTACATGAGGGGAAAAGTAATTATTTTCTGTGTCTTCAGAGAGACCTTCAAGTTTTTAGATAGGGAGTAAGCACAGCACTGCAGTGCCTGAGGATTAGGTTATTTTCACAAACTGTAATGGGCTGTAGAAGAACTATGACTGAAGATTTGAATTAATGGAGTCTTTTCAGAGAAAATTGTCAATAGAGGTATTTTGATCAATAAGATTTAATTTTACTTTTTTAAATAGTGCAAATATAATTCCTACATAGTCACTGAATTTAAAGATTCTGTCCATATAGATATGTCAAAAGACTTCACTATTTCCTTGTTGAGTAGCCTGGGAAAAGTTGCTCGTAGCTTATGTCCCTCATTCTGCGTGAAACCAGGCAAGCCAGGCTGGCTAAAACTAAATATATGTAACTAATACTGCTCCTGATGTAGTAGCACTTATGCTACTTTGTATTTAAATAAATATTATAAGAAAGAAATAAATTTGACATTAAATTATTGACACACCCACTGTTAAAAAGGACCAGTAAGAATACAGCAAATTCTTATGTTTTGTTGTTGGGTTTTTTTCTGTGAGGTTTTTTGTGTTTGTTGTTTTGTTGTTTTTTTTTTCCCCCCAACTTTTCTTATTTGAATGTTAACAGTTTCAGCATTGAGGTAAATGTGCTTCAATGAAAAACATTTATCTTTTACAAGCTTCAGATTGACCTTACCTAACCTATCTATATTGCTGGAGGTGGGGAAATGATTGATGAATAAAGCAACTGGGCAATCATAGAATCATAGGATTCCAGGTTGGAAGGGAACTCAAGGATCATCTGGTCCAACCTTTCTAGGTAATACTATAGTTTACATGAGATGGCTCAGCACCCTGTCAAGCTGAGACTTAAAACTGTCCAATGTGGAGGAATCTATCACTTCCCTTGGGAGACTATTTCAATGTTGGACTGTCCTCATAGCGAAAAATGTGCCTTCTGTGTCCAATCTGAATCTTCCCAGGAGAAACTTGTGCCCATTACCCCTTCTTTTTTCATGTGACTCCTTGTAAATAGGGAGTCTCCATCTTCTCGGTAGCCATCCTCTAAGTACTGGAACATGGTAATAAGGTCTCCCCAAAGCCTTATTCTCTCAAGGCTGAGCAAATCCAGTTTTCTTGGCCTTTCTTCATATGACAGCTCCTCGAGTCCTCTGATCATCCCTGTGGCCCTTCTCTGGACCCTCTCCAGCCTGTCTGCATCGTTTTTGCAGAACAGGGACCAGAACTGAATGGAATACTCCAGGTGTGGTCTGACAAGTGCTCAGTAGAGTGGGATGATGACTTCTTGATCTCTGCTGGTGATGCCCTTGCTGATGCAGCCCAGCATCCTGTTGGCTTCTTTGCTGCTGCAGCACACTGTTCACAGTCCCTGAATTAAATATTAAATGGAAGTGCACAATAGACCTTTGAGCCTTGATGTATATTGAAACTATCTCAAGTGATTTGAAATCTCCATTAGAATAGAAATTTTGGTAGAAGGGGAAAAACCCGTAAGAAAAGTTATTAAGTGAGTTTTAGAGGAACGGGTGCTCCATTTTGATGTATAACTGTAGAATTCTTAATGCTGTTGCTCGCATTGCCTGGTGCAACAGCACTGGAACCTATTTGGCTGTCTTTAAGTCAGTTCTCAAATACTTGGAAGGTGCATTTTCTTCATGTTAATTGCTATCAGAAGCTTTGTTTTATTCTGTAAAAAAAGATGCTTAATGGATTCGGAAAAAATAAAGGTTTAAGTTTTAATGAGGAGGTTAATATTGTGCACCCCTTTTCATCAATGGCTTTTGTTCTAGAATAAGAAAGCAGCTGCATTGTGCTGAACATGCTATAAAAGAGCTGCGGAAAAGTGAGTTGAATCACAACTAAGGCATAACATCCTCTATATCCACCATTTCATGAGAGCTCCCTGGAGAGCCTACAGCTATTTTTTATGTGGATTATAGGTATTATTATTTACATAACATTGCACAGTGTTTGGATATGGGTAAAAGTATCTCTTGAAGAGCAGGACATTTTGAAAAGCTAGATTCACAAAGAAAATGCAGAGGCGTATTTGGTAAAATAACTTTATGGTTAATCTTGCCTAAATTTTATCTTTGTCACTCAGAAGCTTCAGTTATTGAGTTTGCAAACAGCAGAAATAAACTTGTGAAAACTGGGACTTATGAAAGCTTTAATATGTAGGTGTGTATGCTTTAAGTATATATAGTGAAATGTTGTTTTGATGGCTTTTTTTTTTTTAAAGCTTACACCAGCTGATTCAATTCAAACTTAATTTCAATTTTAAATGTGATAGGACCTGCTCACTTCAGCATTCTTAACATTTTTCAATAAACAGCTATAAAAAGAAATGTAACTGATGTATCTAGTAGTTCTCCAAGATCTGCAGGCTTTGGGACTCAACCTTGCAGCATTAAACATTTTGGTTAAATTCATTAAAATGCTTAATTGCATAGTTTACTCACAAACACTGAGTAGTTTCTATTAATAGGCATTAATGGACTGCTCATATACCTTAATAACTTGTGTGGATCATGAGTGTGCGACACACACTAACCTCCAATCACCTTGGAATTTCTGGAACATGAAAGAAGAACTGAAACAAAGCAGCATAATAAGATCAGCTTTGTTTTCTTCAGATCATTGATATGACCAAACTTTTATTGGATTTTCACGTAAATTGCCTCTGTCTGCATTTGCATTACAAATTATTATTCTTATTGGTGTTAAATGGATATGTAATACTCACATGGCTGTAACAATGAGCTTACAGGCTCACTTATTTTGTTTTATAATTCAATATTGTAGTGGAATGAAAAGCAAATATTTTGCTCTAATGGCTATGCTAATTGACTTTTAATGTTGTTATATTTTCCAGCTACTAACCAGCAGTCTCCAAACTTTAATAAAGCTCAAAACATTTAATTTTATTGCATTGGACTATTGATTATCTGTTTAACACTAAGAGCAATGTGATCTGTTGTTTTTGCCTTGTTGATTGCCTGCATTATCTTGAAGAAACAAGAGATGTACATGAGGAGAATCTCATGCAATAAAAATGTCACTTGCATGCATTACTCATGGCTATTGTACAAAAACCACAAGCCTTTAATCTCAGACTTGAAAAGGAAAGAAATTTTATTGTTTCACAACTGAACTTGATATTCCCTCAGGTGTTACACCACCATTTACTTTTCTCTTTCTTGATTTTTATTGCCAGCATAAGCTTATTTAAAGGAACGAATAGCATGCTGTCTACTTTGAGACAAATACTAAAATAATACTTAAAAAATCCTACTAGAGAGGGTTTATTTCAGTCTTAGAAGTTAAATTATAAAGGAAAGCCACATCTGTTTCAATGAAACAACAGAAAGAAAGAAATTGAAAAACATTAAAAAGCTACATCCATTCCACCATTCTGAAATATTTTTCAATCATCATAATGTGGATATGAAAACTTGGAGAGTGGAAAGACTTAAGCTATTCACAAGAAATAATGAGTGACTCTTTTTAGAAATAGTTTATCAAAGCAAAACCATATTGTGCAGCAGTTTGTCAGAGTACAATGTTTCATAGCAATTATCAACACTTTTTTTTGAGTGGAAGTAAATTTTCAATATCTGCTAATCACATGGTTAGAAAGAGCTAGTAACTTTTGTCAAATGTATGGAACTCCTGTCTTAGTGTACCATTAACTATTCGTAAAGCTACCATAGTACTGACTGTGCTGCATGTTTCACTTTGCAATGTAGAACAAATTCCAGGTGTTCTGGCAGCAGTGCTTTTACTATCAGTGGGCTCATAGAAACTATCATTCTAGTGAATCAGTAAGTGTAATCTAGTGTTTGGTAAGCTGGAACAAATAAGACTTTCATGCAAACTCTATTTTTAAGTATATTATGTCCTGTGTTTCCAGATTTTTGGAGAAGCTTACAACATGCTTAACTGGGATTCCTCAGTTTTCTACACATCTGTAACTTCAGTGCTTGCACTGGGAATATCAGTTCCATTCATTGGAGAGAAGAAAACGAATGTGGTAACAAATCATCCAGAAATATTACTTCTGAGGAAGTAAATGCAGGTAGATGTACACAGAACGTATTGGTGGTTGTTAGGAAATTCTCTATCTTTGTAAGAAAATCTCTGTGTTTTTTTCCCATGTATTCTGGAATATCAATATTTGCTTTTGACTTGCTTCGCTAACTGAAGCACTTCATCCTGAAGAAAGTTGAAGAGTGAAAGGCAGTTTTATCAATTGCCTGATTTCTAGGATTAAGAAACAGGAAGTGCTACCAATTCTGTTTTAAAAATCCCCTTCTTGCTCACTGCCCTCTCCTCCCCCAGTTAAATATCCTTAAAATTATGCTGTCAGGAAGTTGGAAGGTGTGAGGGACCAGCACTCAGGGCCTATTGTGGGAAATAGTGTTGAAACACCATTGGAAGCCTTTGAAAAAACAAAAGGACTGCCTGACAAAAGACTGCCTGAGGCTGTGGAAATAATGGCCTGTATAAAGTCTGTGGCCTGTATATGGAGACAACGACAGAGATAACGATGCAGGAACGAGGGATCAGAGGTCCACTCCAGTTGCTCAGTTGTGATATGTCTCAACCATGTTCACTCATCCTTGTGAAACAATTGCCTAAGTGAATCAGGCCTATAAAAGGAGGATCTGTGATGGTGGGCTTGGGAGCTTCATTGACACCAACCCTTTCCTGTTGGCCAGACCAACACTGGATCCAGGACTGGTGATTCTTTCTTATCCAGGTAACTTTTCTTCTCCTATTCTCTGTCTCTCTCTCCATGTCTCTCTCTCTCTCTCTCTTTTTCCTTCCTAAGTCATTAGTAATGCAGGGTCTACCAGGATTTTTCCCAAACTGCACAGCTAGAATCTATACATACTGCAATTTTGTGATCAGAGTATCAGCCTTTATGATCACACAGCCTGAACATAAACAATAATCAAAGTATAGGTATTCCCTCTAATTAATTCCCTCTAACTAATTAATAGTTAATTAAAGCTGATGTTCAAATACAGACCTTGAGTGTCATTTCACGTGAATCTGATCAAAGTGTGTCTGTCGTTTCAGTTGAGCACTTCCTTGGACTGTAACATTTAAGTCACTCCTCTGGGAAGGCCAGGTCTGTGACTAAGATTGAATCCAGCAGCATCTAGGCACCTTTCTGAGAAAGAGACTAGAAAGCAAGGAAGTCCAATCTGAATCTCCCTGGGTTGCCCAATCCAGGTCATGACAGAAGAAAGCTTTAAAGGTCATCTATTCCAATCCCCTGCAATAAGCAGGAACATCTTCAAACAGATCAGGTTACTCAGAGCCCCATCCAAACTGATCTTGAATGTTTCCAGGGATGGGGCATCCATCACCTTTCTGGGCAACTGTTTCAATGTCTCACCAGACATAACATATAAGGTTAAATATGATGGTAATAATGTACTCAGGACTTAGACCACTCTTATCCTGACTATGATTTTTTCATACACAGAAAAAAAAATAATAATTCAACGACAAACCTTAGCAGAGATCTTAATAATTTTTAGGTCCAAAATGAGCTGCATGCTTTCATTTTGTGATAACTCTCTCACCTATTTCAGTAAAGGCTTTTAGTTTTTAAACAACATAGATTTCAAACTGAGTTTTGGGACCCTCCTTGTTGGTAATTTGGCGTATGTTTTGTCTCTTACATTTGTCAAGAAATTACAAAAAGACATACAGCTGCATTTCCAAGTGTTTAAATTCAAGGGGATTGAACTAACCTTTTTCCTCAATAAAGCTTATTTGTTTTGCTCCACCTCTCCAGTTCTGTCTAGTATTAAGCAAAGCAGAAATGTTAATTCTTCTTTTTCTGCTTTTACAACTAACTGCCCCTCTTTTGCCATACACCTTCCTTGGTCTGGATCACCAGTGTCACTGCCAGCATGGAAGCTATGAGAAATGAGCAACACAATAGAGAAATGGAACATCCTGAATTTACACTTGAATAAAATGTAACCATAGTATAAAATTCCACGGCTAAGCACTTTTCCTTGAAATAAACTGCTTTGGGGTAGACAAAATAGCCCTAGAGAACAGTTTCTGGCCAGTGCAGCTACAAAGCATCAGGAGATACCTCATGTTCCAAAGCATCTATGGTGGACACCCTGTCAGCTTCTTTCCATAGCATTTGAATCACATTACCTCTACAAACTCCCTGTAGAAATAATTCTTACCAAATCTTTTGTGACACAAGGGTTTTGAATGCACATGACATATCAGGCAATTGTTATAAAGGGACATTATAACATCTGATTATTTTCTAAAAGTATTGGAAGGAATCTTTATATAAGTTTTTGGCCTATATGCAAATATTTCCAGTGTTGTTTAGCTTCCTCTGCTTCAAACCAAAATTTCAATCTAAAAGTGATCAATAAAACACTGCACTATTTTGCAGTTTGATATAAATATTTCTTTTTTTAAGATGATATTTAAATACAGATAAAGTGATTTTGTGATTTTTCTGGAGAAAATGCTCTAATTAATTTTTTTTCTTCTGTTGCATGTAAGTTTGGAACTACTTGAATTGAGAAGCAATTGGTAGCACCAGTTCTTGGTATCCAGATATTGGATTTCAGGCTGCTTTAGGATTTAGGACTTTTAAATTTTAATGGAGTATGTAATGGAACACCAAACGTATCTGTATATTTTCTCTATGTCAGCTACAGTGATGACTTAAGATGTTCTAACTAATGTGTATAGATTATTTTGATGTAGCCCATAAGATTGGAACAGCATAAGATATAGTATGTCTTTGTCACTGTGTGACAAAACTGTCTGTAAAACACCTGCAAAACCGGAAATTTGATCTAAAAGATTTGCGTTTTTTACCTGTGAGATTTGGATAAGTTTCTCTTGGTGGCTTTCCTTTCCTGTTTATAAAACAGAGGACATAATAGTTTTCAGAAAGCATTCTTCCTGCCTGTTATATTAGTTTAACTGTTGATGTGAATCTGCCTTATTCCTGTAATACCTCCATCCATCCCTGTGGTAGCTGCTCTCTCACATTCGTGTGACACTGTGAAGTGTTTGAGAGGAAGGTGTAACACAAATATAGCACAGAACTGCCAAGTGTCAGTTTTGTGGTGGCAGTACATATCCCAGCACCCACCCCTACAAGGGTGTTGTGTCTGCTGTTTGGTTTCTCTGTCTTTTTCAATCAGATGCTTTGAAGAGGTGAGGAGTGAAGGTGAGAGTAGGAGGAAGAGAGGAGTGAGGATCTCTTTTCCTTGCTGCACCAAGGCAGAGGGCTAGATAAATGAGTGGCCATGATATGAAAAGGTCATGGATTAAGTGTAAAAACTGACAAGGCGAACAAGGTCTCCTTAAGCAAGCAGCACAGTTATCTGTGTGCTGTGACACCCACGATGGGTGACTTCTGGTCGCTTGCTCTGTCCTTTCAAGGCTAGTCTGTCACCATGAGCCCACTGGGTAGGATACAAGAGGCTGATGTCAGGGTTAAGTCATCTTCAAGCCTGGGACTCTACAATATAGATGGGGTGAACCTGTGCTTTGAAGCTTTCATCTCATCTCCTTGCTTTGGGATTATCAGGGTTTTGGAGCATTTCCAAGAGTCTCATGCCTGTGTTGGCTTCTGTCTGTGGCCAGATTCAAGTTGTTCAGGAATAGAAGTCTCCCCATACTAAAAATAACTATATATGTAACTATAAAAAATAACTATATAAATAAAAAAATATAAAAATAAATAAATAAATAAATAAATAAATAAATAAATATATGTATAAATCTCTTGCTTCTAAGGAAAGTCTCTGCCCCTGCATCTAGCTGGCATAGCTGCATAAGAGTTGAACTATATTCCCACAGTATTAATTCCAACATTTCTATGAAATCTCTCCTTTCTTACTAGGTAAAGGATATGAGTAAGGATCGTATAGTATTCTCCAACACATGTCCTATATGTTCTTTAGTACTTCTTTTGTCCTATAATAGCTTTACCATGAGTCAAAAATTGTCATAGGGAACATTTACCACAGTTAGCTTTATCTAACTGTTAGTATAATCTTTTTTACTATTTAGTTTTTTAATGGTTTTAAAAAATAAATCATGTCTTACTGTGAGAGTGGCAGAGCACTGAAACAGGCTGCCCAGAGAAGTTGTGGAGTCTCCTTCACTGGAGACATTCAAGACCCACCTGGACGCATTCCTGTGTGATGTACTCTAGGTGACCCTGCTCTGGCAGGGGGGTTGGACTAGATGATCTTTCGAGGTCCCTTCCAACCCCTAGGATTCTACGATTCTGTGATTCTGTGATGTCTTAAACAGGTTAGCATCAAACTTTGAGGCTTGACTTGCTATGTTTGAGTCAATTCACAGTATAAATTCAGAGCATATTTGCTCCTTCTTGCTCACTCTCTCTCATGCTTTCACTCTCTCTTCTTTGTATGGTTCTTCAATCTGAAAGAACAAATGTGATTGCTTTGCAGATGAAAACTCAAAATCAGTTATCTCATGAAATAAACAGACAACCAAGCTCGACATTTTTGTTCTTGGATGGATGACATTTAAATTGCTATTGATCAGAGAAAAAGTTAGATTTGAGCAAAAGGATAAGGATAAACTCAAACTTACCTGCTGAGGCTTTGCAAACAATTTAGATATATAACAGACCCTTAACAGAAAAATCTATGCCTGCTGGAAGTCATCAAATTTTGTTAACTCTGTAATGATCTCAACTTTTTAAATGTCTTGTCTTAAATAATTTTGAATCCTACTTAATTAGAAGTTAAAAGCATAGAAGAAAGAGCTAAGCGCTTAAATTTTAAAATATTTCTTTAGTTAGGAATAAATCTGGGTGGAGCATTTTGGTGGTTGTTTTGTGATTATTTTGGGGGGTTTGTTGGGTTTTTTTAGTTGGTTGGCTTTTTGGTTTTGGGTTTTGTTGTGTTTCAGTTTTTCATTTTGTTGTTTTTGGGGGGTTTGATTTGTGTTTTGTTTGTTTGATTGATTTTTAAAGGATAAAATCTGGGAAACTGAGATATGCATGGTCTTCATGGAAGATGAATGTTCCTCCCTATTTCTGTTCTGGAGCCTCTTGTCCTGCTGGACAGCAGGTGATCGGATGCTCTGAAGCAACTGCTAGCACCTTTGGAAGGTGTTAATGTCCTTTGCTGCTGTGCCATGACATGTTAGTGACACTTTCAGATGTTTAAAGAGTAGTTCTTAAAATATTTTTATCCTGGAGGCTTAATGTGATGTTGACCTTGCTGTGTGTAAAACATCAAGGCTAACAAATAAAGAGAAAATCCCTCTCTTTTAAAAGGAAGATCAGATGTTTGATTAGCATCGTCTTTGATTCAAAAAACCCATCTCCTGTTTTCTGATGAATAGAATGTTTTCCTCTTGGTAACTACCATTTTCTTTTCCCATTTTAATAGATGTGGTTTATTTCAATAGGATCTGAATATATTTACATAATTTTTAAACATCAATTTTATTATGTTTTATTTCTCACATGTATAAAAAGCAGTCTTCAAATTCCGTTATTTTATGTCCATAGAATCCTACGTTGGAAGGATTCCTTCCTGGATTGCAAGAGACCTTAAAGATCATCTAGTTCAAACCCCCCTGCCGTGGGCAGGGACACCTTCCACTAGACCATGTTGCTAAGCATATATTTCTGTGCAAGGTTGTCTTTCTAAAATACTTGCTGAAAGGTATGGAGAAGCTCCAAGAGGACACCTTTTAGTTCTAAAAAAGGTAGGGAATTCAGTGTACTTATCTTCATTTATAAAAAATATCTCTCTGGTTTTAGTTTTCTGTTTTTGTTATTTTCAAGGTAGCTCACCTTACAGTTTTTTCATCCCAAGTCCACTTTACCTTTTCCATTATGCTACTAATCCGCTATGTGTATGTGTTATGACTCCCTCACTCCTTCCTCTGAAGCATCTGGAGTAGGTGAGTGCTAAGGTCAGGCAGTTAGGGTGGGTGAATTATGCCTAAATTATAGGCAGGGAACTAATGATCATCAGTGGTTCTATTTGAAATAGATAAAACTCAACCCTTTTCAACAAGTCATTGCTCTATTAGCATGCAAATCATTAGGTACATACAGCTTTGTAAAAAAATAAGAGCACTCAAGGTGCAAGATACAGTGTGGTCTTTGCTTGAGGCTTAACTTTTTGGCTGTAAAAATTAGAATTTTCCTGACATGGGAAAGAAATATGAGAAGAACAACAGAACAAGTATATTAAAAAAAGTTATGCTAAATTTATTTTTTAGTTGTGAGGTTTTGAGGGCTTAGTTCAATTCTTTGAGAGTATTCATGGTTAGTAGTCCAGAGGGATCTGTACTGAGCCTGCTTTATGCATTAATAAAGCATAGGGATATGTCATTGGGGTTCGAAGAGACTCTTTACTCTTGTGCTTCCTTGTATACAGATAGCTACCCAAAAGGGTTGGATTTTTTTTTTAATCCAATTTGATAGATTGCAGGAAAGCTACAATTTCAAGCCAAAATGACCTTGTTTTAATGGAGTTCTCCACAACGCGGACAGTGAAGTCTGAGCTGTTATTCATTAGAGAGTACTAAGTAGAGTATTGCAAAGATACACTGTTACAAATGAATGGTTATGAGAATTTTATGACCCACTTATTTCTTTAATATCTTAAGTAGGATGAGGCAATTGTCTGACTAATGAGAGTTTAATGGGAGTAGTGGTCTGAGTGAGGGGAGTATAACAGTCTTTATTTAGCCTGTATCTGTCCTGCTTAGAAATTAACTGTCTTGAGAATTTTTCTTTTAATACCACATAACTGGCACTGACAACATTACCAGTATATGTAATGGTTTGGAAAGGGAAATGAAAACAATAGAAAAAGTAATATTAGCAAATGTGAGTATTGTTGGTGAGTGTTTTGATGGGACCTGCATATTTTCAGGAAACAACTAGAATTTTCTTTTATCAAAACCCAGGACTTTCTTCTCTGGGACCCAAAAGACAAATTTCATAAAAAAATAGCAAAAGTTAGAGTACATAGCTTTCGTTTTAAATTTCTAACAGAGACACACAACATAACATAGGAGCATGGTGAAATAATTATTAGTTTCATGAGCTTTATTTTTTTTGTTTCTGTGTCCTCTAATTAAATATTTTAATACATCTATTTCTTTGTATAACTTTTTTTTTTTTTACCTCCATGCTGATAGTAAGAGCTTTTTGCTTGAATATTTTAGTTGATATATCTTTCCTACTTTAAGAAATTTTCTGTTCTCCTTTTTCTCATTTCATGCCTTTCAACTTATTCCTGCTACTGTTAGCAGACTAAATTTTCCCATGGAGATATCTCTTTTACTGCTGCATGTTTTGAAGTTTAACATTGTTAGGTTAATTAGGTCTCTTAAATTCATGTAGCACTTTAGTGCATTTGCAAATACTACTGGAGCTGTTATGGTCTACAATATTTTGGTTGAAAGTAGCATCTTAGACCAGCCAATACAGTCTGGAAGAAAATCTGCAACCTGCAGGGATATATGTTCTTCCTGTCTGAAGGAGAAACAGTAATCTTAAAAACCAAATATCAGTGGAAAACAATTATTCTAACTTAATTAGCTGTGTTACTTAGACCATAGGATAATAGATAATTGGCATCTGTGTCTGTATGGAAGTGTTAACCATGTCTTCACCTTTTTTCCTGACATAGAAAAAAGGGAGAGAGCAGATTTATCATCTGTGGGAAGCTGTTAGTTAACAGAAGGAAACTGTAGTGTTCCATAAAAGCAATGGCTCTACTGAGTACATAATTATGAGTATCCTCTAGTGTTATAAATTTCAGTTTTCGGTTCATATGGGAATTAGTTCATCTTTTACAGCTTTTTAGGAGCCTCCTTGGGAGTGAAGGAGACAGGGGTCAGAGCTGACTTGTGTAATAAACACCCTTCCCCTGGTGCTTGTGCCCTTTGTTGACTGTCTGCAAGGTTACTGGGAGGCTATTTCACCCAAACAATTTGGAAAGCACTATTTGGTGCTTTGGATGATGTACCTGGCATTTCAAAAATGGTGTGGATGGGGTACCAGGCATTTGCCCTGCTGTGGAAGGCATCCTCTGAGGTTATCCAGATTTGTGCTTTTTCCCTAGGTGTGGGTGGGTCACATTTGATGCATGCAATGTATTAGGGAGCTTCATAATAAACAGGGGCTATTTGAAAAAGAGGAGCTTCTGGGAAATACCTTTTAAAATTGAAATTTCTTCTAGTATGAGTTGTAAATTTTCAAGGGTTTTATTCGTGGGAAATAAAAAAAAAATTAAAAAAAATCCATGGGAGGTGTTTTCTCAGAACAGTGTTACTGTCAGGTACAAATTTTCTTTATGTAGCTGAGTGGTATCAGAGCAGTTCTTCTCAGAAAATATGGTGGTATTTAAAGAGATGTCTGGTATTATTTATATTATTCTATATAGAAAAATGAATTTATAACAATCAATTAGTACAACTACTACCACAACTTTTATAATAATCGTATCAACAAGTAATATTTCTTGGTTCTTAAGACATGTATTGAACTCTCTTTCATCTGATTGGAAATATTGCTGAAATATTTGTGGAGGTAGAAAATTTACTCCAGACAAACTCTTGATTGTTTTCCACTAAAGCTTATCATTTAGAAAGGACAAAAGAGTTCTACAGAAGGCTTAGGGCTCCTTAGCCTAAACTGATTTTTTTCTGTCTTTAGAATGACAGTTTGAGTATAGACCACTACTACCATAGAGGGGAAACAGAGATATAAAACCTTTTTTAAAGTTTGTTGTAGTGGATGATCTCAGAGCTGCTTGTCAGCTTCATTGATGTAGTCCTTCCATTCCAGGATTATTATCTCTCTTCTTTTGTCGGCTATTTTAATTACTATTTGATGCTTGTGGACAGTATGGATTTCCTCTCTGAAAGATAACAAACTTTTTATCTTCTACAGCACTTTTTGTTCCACAGTCAGAAAATATCTTCCTTTCAGTTGGTCTAAACTTTGTAGTTAAACTTAATCGTTTGCAAATTGTATGCAGGTTTAAATTTCCTCTGCTTCAAATCTGAAGAGCTTGTGTACCTGAAAGTCTATTTTCTCTTCCTGCTAAGGGATGTTATCTTTTTCGATAAGTCTTGTCTTAGCTTGGGTGAGGATCTGTTTTTAATATGGATCATTATCCCAAATAAGGTATTAAAATGTGATTGAAATAGATTCCAGGTACTGCCTGGCCATCATCAGTCTGCTGCATTTTTGGGCACACCTCTAGGCCCGCCCCATTCAAAATAAGATAGCAAATATGTAGTACAGCTGAGACAACTTTGCCTTAAAAACAGGGATTTTAGGAAGCCATTTTATTAGCATGTTATAGAAGGTAAAATTGAATAAAATTGCAACTCTGCGTAGGTAGCTAAATTCTTATCATCATTTAGTAAGCTTAGTCAGATAAAGGTAGTGAAACATAAAATGCCTATCCACATTTAAGAAATGCAAATTTCCTAAACAGTCCTATTGAAATATACAGTTGCCTGAAATTGTGTAGAGAAAAAATTTAGGGTTTACGTCCAGTATTGTGATTTTCAGAATTCCCGGTCTCCCAGTTCCCAAAGTCTTGAAGAACATAACTTTTATTAAGTGAATATCCCTAAGAATCTTATATTTTTCTTTACATACTTCCCTAAACCAGTGCTGCTTTAGCAAAACTGAAGAGTTCAGTATGTTTCACGGGTGCTGAGCTCAGCTGAATGAGTAGTACCAAAACAATGCTCTTAGCAGTGTAAGTAATACTGAATTTTTAATTATTTATTATTTTTAAAAGAAAAAAAAAGTTTTCTGAATAAGGACCAGGTAACAGAACAGCTCTGTGTGAGAAGGGAAAACGGTGGGAGAAAGCATGAATATCAACTGTGCTGGTCTGCCGTTCCTGTGGACCTGCTGTGGGGCTAGGGCCAATATGCTTGGACTCAGGGAAATTTTCTGCTATAGGCCATTTAAAGTAACCTATTTTGCTCTTGTGTGTTTTATCTGCCTTTGACCTTCCTTTCTCCCTCAAAGCAGGATAACTTGCAACAGAACCTCCTTGGGTGACACTTCAGACTCTTGATGATTAAATTCAAAACTGTGGAAAATGCTCTTTTTTCTTTGAAATGAGAGCTAGAAAGTATTAAAAAGAATAATTTAGATTTATATTAGTTATAGCTTTACCTCTAATTATTTTAAATGAATTTTAGTTTATATAATGTATCTCTAGGATATATGACGAGTCTGGCCACACTCTTGTTGGTGGGATCACTGTAATCTTCCAATCTATTTTTGCCTTGGCACTCAGTTCATACCTCTATTGTCTGTTGGACAGCCAACTCTCTGCATTTTCCAAGCTCACTATCTTTAATTTGAGGAAGGAAACACTGATAGAGATGGTTTTCTCTAAAAGTGTTGTTTGTTTTCTTTAAAAGAACGAGTGCTGGACAGTGACTCATGCGTGTCTTTGGGAAGCAGTCTATACATCATGTTAGCTGACAGGAGTTCCTACTTTATGAGGAGTAGGATGAAGCCTAATGCTGCAAAATAATGTTACTAGAATGTTTTCTTTTACTCAAATGAGCAATAGTCTTAATTGTATGTGATAATACACGTACAATTGTACAATGGCTAATTAAATATGTCATATTCCTTCAGGCATATTTGTTTCATGTTAGACTCTTGATGTAGTTGATGTAAACTGGTTTTGATTCAATGGAGCTAATTTATATTGGTTAAGGATCTGGTCAATTATATTCAGTTTATGTCATCTTTTAGGAAGAATATAACAAGGACTACATTCATAACCTCATGTCTCATTAAGTACACCATCAAACAAACAAAAAAAATTCATTAGATAATAATTCTGTACAAGTAAGCTTGGCTGTGGTTGAAGATACAGATAGAATGCCTGCGTAAGTGACAAGACTTCAGTGTAACCTCAAGAATATGCTAAAATTCCTTCAAAGTCACCATTAGGAGTGAAATAAATACAGTTTGAAGAAATAAAGTGTACACTAAGATAACTCATATGTTCTCACACTGACAGATGGACTTTAAAATAACTATGTACAAAAACTTCTATAAAAGTTTGCTGATGTAGTTCCAAGTTGTGACTCCCAATATTTCCAAACTGATAGACTGTTTAATATATGATAAAAGGAGCTTTTTTTCTAGAATGTGCTTTCTCTAGCCCCAGAAGATGAGAAAGTATTATTTTATTGAAGAAGCACTAACAGGTACTTGTGATCATTTTAGGTGTCTGAGATGCTAAATTTAAATGATTTTGTGAAAAATACTAGAATTAATCAAGGGCTTAAAATCAAGCATGTTATCAGTCTTTACTGAACTGTTATCTTGAATTAGGCAAATATATAACCAATACATTTTTCCCCTGTACTGTGTAGAAAGATACAGCTCTGTATCCTTGTGCCTCATTGAGGAAAGACTCTCCAACTCTGTGTGCTTGCATCAGTTTCCCTTTTTGATTCAATTTCTCTCTCTCCCTCAGTTTTACAGCCCCTGGCCTGGAGTGGAAAGATTCCCATGGGAAAGGAAAAGGCCTAGCAGGCTCTGAACTGGTAGCAACCTTGTACATACAAACAGAAGGTCAAGTTGATGTCTGTAACACAAGCTACACTCCTGTGTTGAAGAACACAGAGATCAGCTCAGCCACAGCTAAGCCAAACAGAGGCAAAACAAGACTAGGCAGATAAACAAGAGAGTTTGCTTGGTGAGAAAAAAGGCTTTTAAGTTTTTTTCCTCTGTTTTTCTTTCATTCTCCAATAGAGGATTTTGGAGGTATGGCTAAGTAGTTAAAGAGTGGTGGGGTATTGGAACAGGCTGCCCAGGGATGTGGTGGAGGCACCATCCCTGAAGGTGTTCAAAAAAGGGATAGATGTGGTGTGTCAGGAGATGATTTAGTGGTTAGGAGTTGTAGGACAGGTGGTTGGACTTGAGGATTTTGAAGGTTTTTTCCAATCTTGATGATTCTATGATTCCATGAAATTACAGCAGCTGATCACTATCTTCTGCACAAGCCTGGTCCCATCTTTGACCAAGGAGACTCCGATACACTTTCCCTAGGAGCTGTGCTGGACCTTCTCTCCTCCAGCGGGGTTGTCTGCATGACTGGTTACTTACTCCTCAGAGGCTGAGAGACAAGGTTGAGAGACAGTTGTCCATAGCCAAATAAAGGGTAAGAGATTATCAAATTCCTATATATTTATTAATATCTTCTTTAGCTAGCTTTAAATATGAAGAAAGCTTTCTCTTTTAAGTTCTAGAACTTTGAGACCTTAAGATCCTTCTAGATAATTGCAATTATTGCATTGCCATCTTGCCTGGGTAGTATTTTAATCATTGTTTTAGATCTAGTATAAGACCTACTAATAAGCAAGTTGCTAGCATTCAAATGGTTAACTTTTGCCAACTATCTGAGTATTAGTTGTGTATTTTATTGTAAAGATAACTTCTCATTTTATTACCTGAGTACACTGTTTTGCTACCCCAATATCCCAACACTCATATAATCTGTTTTGTGCCTTTTTAGTTCAAGCATTAAGAAGACCCTGGTGCTATTTGCAATAAATCTTGTTTTGTGCATCTACATCTTATCTGCTGTCTTGCCTCTTCTGGGACATTCATTTTTGTATTGAGTTCTATCATTCTATATCTGCTCTCTGCCTTATCTCAGAAAACATTTTAGTACATGATAGTTACTTCTATTTTTTTTTTTTTAACAAAAGTTTTAGTTAGAAATAGCTATTGGGACAAGAAAATTAATTTTAGAATTATAATCTAGTTATTTTATGGCTAATATTGTCCCTTGTAGGTGTACGTTGTAATGTCTTCTCAGTTATAAAGTTTCCCTACATCATATTCTGTTTTATTTACGATACTATTTCTTCAGTACACTGCTCACCGTGCTGCCATAGATGGAACTTTTTCTGGGTTAACAGGGCTGTTCTAAATCAGTCTGTATTATTCTAATCTTTGCCTTTTGTTTACTTGGTTATATACGCAGGTAGCAACAGAGTACAGAATTCTATGTATTTCCCAAGTAATTTGAAAATTTGATATTTGGCCTAATGAAATGGCTAAGGTTTAGAGGGCCATTTTTCCTACGGCACAGATGTGTATATGCTCTGTCACAAAGTTTCTATGTGCTAACTATAAATTAACTTATATTTCACCTGCAGTGGCTAATCATTGTATCTGAATAGATGCAAGGGTACGTACTGCCCAAGGCAGTGTCCTCCAAAGGTGGAGTCCAAGTCCTCTGCCTGCTGCAAGTCTAGTTTAAATGACAGACATCTGTTTCCATTTGTGGATCTAATTTGCTCACTAGGACGTCTCTTTTCTAGTAGTTTTTTTCTCACTTCTTTCTTAATTATCTAATAATATCTGGCTGTAATGATCAAAACAATGAGCAAATGTTGTCTTTTAACACAGTTAACTTTGTTTGAGTTTCTAATCAAACTAAGTGGAGAATAAAACAATTATTTAATTTTTGGGAAAGCATGGTGCCAGCTAAACTATAAACTGGCATTCACTAATGCATTTCCAGCAGCACTTTCTAAAGCCTGTCTAATGTTGTTCAGGGATGTTGGGATTTTCTCAATAACCCAAAAATGCCACTCCATGTCTCTACAGTGATTTAAACCCGTGAACTTTCTTCTTAAATAAACTGTGTGCCCTTGGCTTAAGCTTACTTTGTACTTTTTGAGCCATAATCTCTTCTGGATTATGGAGAACAGAAACCATGAATTTTTAGATAAAATTTATAACCTACTGGCATGTGCATAAGATGGCAATTCAGAAAATCCTGACTTTGTGTCTGTCTTTATTTTTGACATTTTTCCTGTAACCTTGCTTACAGTTAGAGGAGCATTCTTCTACTTATATATCCTGAAGCTTTTTTCCTAGGATGGTAGGTTTGTATATATTTTTATTTTACTAGCTGCACTGGTTTAACTAATGGTTCCTTAAATAAATGAAAATGGGATGCTGGTTAAAAGGTCTCACAGCTTAAAGAAAAAGAAAGTTTTCAAAGGACACAAGTCATTTGACAGCACTTCATGCGGAAACTGTTTGCAGGGGCCTTTTTTTTTTTCATTTTGGTGTTTTGTTTTTTTCTGAGCATTGACTGAAAAATTGCAAAGTGGGAATTCAGGGCCATAATCTTTCCCAGTTAAAGATGGGAAAACTGAGACATAAGGAAGCCCAGTGACTGGTCCAGTGGCACCAGCCATATGGGTCACTAGTATAGCTGCACTGACAGAGGTGCCATACTTGGGAGCCAGGTCAGGTATCTGGTTGGCCAGAGTGCCACTTAGCTGAGTAAGTTCTGCAGCCTGAATGAAGGTTGACTGCATTTGTCCTTCAGTCTTAATTATCTAATCCAGCCTAGCAACTTGCTGATATAAAGGAAGAAAAATATTAAACCTTGTACACTCATTGTTCTTCTTGAGAAAGGGACTACATAGGGTAAAAGCAAGAAGATTTGCAGACAACTGGAGTATGCCATCTTCGGGGACTGGAGGCAGTGTGTAATTTGGATGGACGTAGGAAAAAGACATGTAAAGGGTTAGTCTGGTTTTGCTACAGCACAGCTACAGAATAGGATGAAAGCAGGTGGGAGAACATAAATTAATCTAGATTCAAATCTCCAACACTATTAACTATGAACTGTTATTATCACTGTTAACATTATTAATAAACCAAAGTAGAATACTGGTAATCAAGACCCCAAAAATATAAGAAGATAAATTGCCAGAATGTAAAAGTGAGCAACATCCTTCTAAATTAAAGGAAAGGGATTTTGTATCACATCTATCATTAAAGAGTGATAAACATTACTTTTACTCCCACTTGCAAGGCCCAGTGGGTAGAAAAGATTAGCAGTAAGCAGCTCAAGCTTGTGGGGGGAAAATGACCAATGTCACCTTTTGAGCCACAAAAGCTCCAGCAACTGGATTTTTACATTGCTTCCCAGCTCATCACGATGACTTACAGTTAGCATTTGCAGCACTACACTGCTGAGAACTAAAGGCTTACTCAGCAGAATAATGTAAGGCGAATACATGGTGCTTGCTCATGTGGGGTCAGTGTGAGCTGAAAATGCTTCATACTATACCATCATCAATATTACCAGATAGGGAATGTAACCAAATGATAACAGGGCTAGCTATGACCTTGGTGTAAGTGACAAACACCTTACATTATAGCAGTTCAGAAGTGGCAATAAGTAACAGGGCTCACAGAGGTGGCCATCAAATATAAGTAATTAACTGAAGCAATGTAGAGAGAATACATGAGCCTGGGAAATGGTCCAAGAAAGAAGTAGAAAAAAAGAACCCGGACAAACTGGAGGAAAAAGACATTTTTGTTTTAAGATGAGAGACTTATGAAGGTTGCTGATAGCATCCTGGACTGGCTGGGAAGTAGAGATAAGTTGGATGAATGCTATATAAAAAATAAATATCTTGCATGGCTTGGATAATATCACATTAGCAGAACTGATGTTTTCTTTCCTGTTCACGAGTGAAACACATAACAAACTAACACATATATCATGGAAGGGGGTGGTGAAGGAAAGGCATGTCTAGACTAAGGTTTAAAATGTGAATATATCCAAGGCCTTGAACTTACAGTAAAAATGATTAACTTAGCTTCCCTTTTTTTTTTTTTTTTTTTTTCTTGCTTATTCTCACCACTGTGGAAGGAAGGGGATAAGGCTTGAAAACATGTTCAGCATGTAATTGAAGTAGTGATGTCTTCATGAGTCAGCAGTTGCTGGTTGGGGGGAAATAAAATTAAAAGAAAGTCTATTCTAGTGCAGAGGCATGTCAGAACGACCAGTAATGCAGAAAGCGTCAGTCCTGTAGAGGCATTTCTAGCAACATAGTGTGTCTTGTAGACTTTGAAAGCATGTACATACTTATTAAAAGCATAAATTCAGAAGAAAGCCATTTCCATTATCTTTATCTCTAACCATTGGTTACTTTCAAAAGCTTTGAAATCTGTGCTGTGATGGAAGCTCAACCTCCAAACTGTTTCAGTGTCTCACTGTGAGAAGAGCATGCTATCTTGCAAATATCAAAAGCCTTTTACATTTATTCACAATAGATCAAACTTCATTTTCTGTCTCCATCATATTATGCTCCCCACCTTTTTTGAAATCTTGGTGTTACAAGGTGAACAAAGAACATTTGCAGTTTCTTGCAATAGGGAACACACTGTACAACAGTTAAACCCAAGACTTTATTCCTTCATTTTGTTTAACCTCTGTAAAAAGCTTATGTTGAATTATGGAACATACAATTTTTCACCCTCTTCCCCTCTTTGTGTTTTCCAGGGATGGGTGATTGCATAATAGAACATATTACTTTGAGTTTGAGTAATGAAGTTCTGGGTAATGAAGGTTGTAAGTGGGTCAGTCATTTGCAGCTCTTTCTTTTTTACATTCCTTTCTTTGGTGGAAGAATCTCGTTTTTGTAGTGGACAGTGAGCACTTCTGTTTGCAGAAAGGAAGTTCATTGAACTCTTACCCTGCCCTTCTGGACAAGAAATCAGACAATATTCCCCCTTTTTTTTTAATGCTTTTCTCTTTCAATTCAGTAAGCAAGGACAGTTTTGAGGAGGTGCTATGGAAAAGAAACAATGCTTGCTTAAGGTTGTCCTGCGGCTCATATCAAAGGTGCTTCTGAAACTACATGACAAGCAGATAGATTTGAGGGGGAGGTAGAAATAGAACTTCTTCAGAGGCTACGTTTGGAGAGATGTGACACGTTTTCAGTTCATGATCACACAAAAACTGTTTTCCTTAACTGGAGCTGTGGACTCTTTTGTCTTTAACAGATTTTCTTTTTAATATGGACATGCAGGTTTGAAAGTATTTAATGGTAGCAAATTGGCCAGAATTTCGTAAGTACTCAGCATTCAGTGTGCCAAATCTATTTACAAGTAGCTGCTTTTCCTGAAGTCAACCCAGAAGTTGGACCATCTTGAAAGTCAAGCCCAGACCCTTACAAAAAGTAAAGACAATTTTAGCTCTTATGCACTACTGTTACGATTCATCAAAAATCCTACAAACAAGTGGAGCTTGGTGGTCTTCAGCTGTGCTATTTCCAGTGTGTCTTGAAGGACAGTAGAAAGGATGAGAACAATAGAAGGAATGTTGGTGGAAATCTTAGGTCTATATGGGAAGGTATTTAAGTCCTTTCTTTGCTCATGAATAAGCCTGACAATATTTGAGAAGTGGAAATAATTATATGATTGCCTTGAAAATCTTCAGTTTTGGTTATCAGATATTTCTAGCAGTCTATCAGTTATAAAAAAGAATATGCATTGGTGAATGGCTGTGAATACTGGTTGTTCAAGAATGCTTTATAAACTAGTCAAATATCTTTTGACGGCAGTTGAATCCTGCAGTGAAGGACAAATATTAAAAAATTACTAAGGGATTTAAATAACACACTTCCAATGGACTCCAGAAAATGGGTTGTTTCCAGGCCTTTCTATGCTTTTGAAAATCTACTGCTGAATACCACTGCTTAGAGATGTGTAAAGCACCTAAAAACATAGATTATATGCTGTGTCCCGCATGCAGACATGCAGCTTTAAGGTTAAGTTAATGAACAATTCTTTCGTGTTAGCTACTTGCAGAATTATAAATAATCAAATAATGATTGCTGTATATTTTTTTAATTGAATATTCTTCAGCAGTTACCAACTTTTATTCCCATTTTTTTTCAGTGTACTATGTTTGAAAATGGTAACTATTATTTTTTCTTGAACACAATCCTAGCTGGAAACCACAATGAAAGCAGTATAGTAGTATAGTTGTCCTTGCTCATATCATATGTGAAATCATTCCTCTTAGGCTTTGAAATTGGCTTGTCATGTTCAATGGTATTCTGGCAAAATTCTGTAGGAAAAATTGAAAACTCCCCTGAAACCCTCTAAGTGAGAACTGGTAAGTTTGCTGCAAGCACATAGTTTTCACTGGCTGCCTGTAATTTTCTGAGTTCATTACGTTTTCTTAATTTTATTCAGTCTTCCTAAAATGTAAGTTTCCCTAAAACAGATCTTATTTGTGGATACGTACATATGGGTCTTCCAAAGATAAACAGCTTTTTAGGAAAGAAGAAACCATTTTGCTATGAAGCCACCCAGAACAGTTGTTAGAACATATTTCCATCTGCAGCTGACAGCCAGCTGGCAATGTCTCCTTTCTGGCTGCAGATAGTTGCCAGAAATAATTGTGGTTTTTTCTCCCTGCCTTATAGTTTTGCTCTATTTTAATATTTTCTTTGTTTCTAATACTTCACGGTCATCTACCTTTTGGCTTGAAATGATTTTCCAGTGATTTTTTTTTTTTCAATATTTACCAGTGACCTATTTCATGGTAAGAATTTTCATATCAAGGAATTTCCTCTGCATCTGTATCTGATTTACCTTTCAAAAATATGGTATCTACATTGACTGATCCTTTGTAAGGCAGCTGCAAGGTCACAGCACTCTTTTTCTTTAAGAAAAATTACGGAAGCCCCAAAAGTATTCTTCAACTAGATTGGAACAGATGAAATCAGAATTTGGCACTTGTACGTTGCACTTTCTGTGTAATTCAGGCACATTTCATGGGGAAGCTTCTAATGAAATGTTTATCAACTATTATCCTAAATAATATCCAATTTATCTTAGTAATAGTGTTCGGAATATATTATTTAACTATTACCAGTGCTTTGGAGCATATGATACATATAATTCACAGATTTTTTTTTATCTTTCAGGATGCTGGACATTGCTATTGGCATTAGTCAGAGCAGGAATCATGAAAGAGTTTAGTGGACAATTAAAACCAAATTCTTTTTTATTTTTTCCATGAAAAGAACCAGGAGTCTGGCTGCTAGTAGGAACTAAAATTTATTTATTTATTTATTTAGTATTTTAATTTTAAAGCATTTCATATTTAGTACAGCAGTGCGATTTGTTTTGTGTAACACAAAAAGATGCAGTTGTACTTCATACGTATATTATTATTTTGTGTTAAACCCAAAAGTAGACAATACATTAATGCAAATTATTTTAGTAATTTCTGTGTTTTGGTGGGTTTTTTTCAGTGTACTAACCAAAGAAAATTTGAGTCTAAAGTTTTCCATTAATCAAATATTAATTCACTTGATAATGCTTTTGTCAATCTAATTTATTAAAATTTGTCTTTTCAGACTGATGTGCCATCACCATAATAATAGCTTCATAAATGTTTATATACAGCAGAACTAAGAAAAACCTTATGAAGAGCATTTCTAGAAAATGTTTACCATCCATTTGCTTTATATAGAGTTATTGATTCTAACGTACTCTCTGTAGCTGCTTGGGTTTTGTTTCGTTTCTTTGTTTGTTTTTTTTTGTTTGGCTTCTTTTTTTTTTTTCCCTTGGTTAAAGTTTATATTTTCTATATGCTCTCAAATGTATGTGGTTGAAAATAACAGAAGTAATCTGCTTTTATTTAAAACACCACTTTATTTCCTATAGCGTCTCTTCACACAGGTTACAAAATATTTCAGCTGCACTGCATCATGGGCAGCACAAGGAAGTATCCTCTTTACAGTACACCTGATGTTGAAGTATCAGGAGTTGTTTCTGATTCATTTTCTGTTAATGTTCAATCGAATTTTGAAATCACTATATTTCTACTGTTTTTATAGAGTGCTCAAAGGTAAAACTGTTGACACTAGAACCTTCCATTTTCCTGCTCAGCTTTCAGTCATGTTGCTTTAAAAATGGAAACTCTCTATAGATATTATGAGGAAATAACAGATACTCCAGTGTGCTAAACCTTGTATTTGAAACATGTTTCTTGTTTCCTTTCAAATCAGTAGAAAATTCTTATTTCAGGGTATTCTACTAAACTTTATTGCAGAAAACAGAACAGAAAATGGCAGTAAAGAACTGTTTCAGGCAAACAAGCAATAGGGCAGCTGTACTCTAAAAACATTTTAATTATGTTAATTCCTTAGAAATACTGATGAAATCAATGCAGTAGTAGTTCTGGAAATTGCCATGGCTGATTGCTGTTTATTGTTTTTTAAACATTTCAAACACTGTTTTTCCTAAGTGCACAGAGCATTCAAATCCCTTTCCATGTCCTCTAATCCCTCACAGATATCACATGTTGTCTATATTATTATTAAAGATATCAAGTATGGTATGGTTTACCCTGAGTAACATTTACTGTCTAAATGTAAATTTGGGTTGTACTTTTACAACAGATCATAGAAATTTAAAAGCTATTTTCGCTTGCATGTGATTGAGACATTAAAGCTGCAAGTTTTTGAACCTGTTGTAATACAAAAATATATCTGTGGTTCTCTGGAGGAGTTTTGAGATGTTGCACGTACAAAGAGGGAAGCTATAAGGCTGTTAGCCCTTTTTGACCCCTGAATAGATAATAAAATAGAAAACAAAACAAAACAAAAGAATATTGTATCTGAAACTCATTTGTGCAGCAGGGCAATGAAATTTCTGCTGAAGGGAAGCAGGGTGGCAGCAATCTTACAAATTTACTCTCTGCATGAATGAGGAGATATAAAAAAAGCAGCAGTGACAAGCAAGAAGATGGAGGATGAAGAAACTTTACAACAAAACATCATAAATGAGCAGTGAAGACTGATATTGACATGCAACAAGAGAGAGGAAATAACTCAAAGTATCATGATGAAAAAGGAGAGAAAGAAAAGGCCAGGAGAACTTCTTCATTAATGGAACCCTAACACAACCCAGGCTAAAAGTGAGAATTCAGACAAATATGATGTGGGTATTCCCATATTTTGCACAGATTAAATTTATCTGTCTTTAAAAATCTGACAGTTTTTGCTCCAGCTATGGTCACAATGTATTTGGACTGCCAATAGTGAGCTCTGATCTGTCTGGTTCGACATTAGACCTCTTAAGAAATGAGTAGGATAAATCTTTTCTGAGTATCTTCTTGGCCTTTGTCTGTGCTCACTCAGGTAAAGACCTCAAAGTTGTGGCCCATTAAAATGCACCAGCAAGCTCAGCACTCACTGCATTCTCTGGTCAAGGCTTCCTGCTCTACCAGAGATAGTGAGTCTTCTAAGCCTTGGCCTCTTTTCTACCCCCTATAGATACAGTGGGAAGTGCAGCCTTCAACAGAGGTATGCATTTGTCCTGGTGTGGAGCCTTCAGCTGGAGCTCCCTTCTGTCCCCTCTTCATGTACATGCCCTTCTTTATCCCACATCTGCAGAGGTCTGGTACCATGAGGCATAATATAAACCTAGTTGGCAAAATTTACACCATTTATCGGTCTCTGGATAGGCTGATTTAATCTTTTTGAAACAGGGTGGCTATGAAATATCATGGTACTGTAAAATTTGTATGTAAAACCTATTGGAAAACTGATCTAAGACACATTCTGTGAGCTTTGGCTGACTTTTTGGAGATCTCTTAGTTGTCCAGGACAGTGTTTTTCAGAAGCTGTTTTGTTGATGCTGCCATGTATCTTGAATCAGGAGATGACTGCTTCACAAACCCACATTTATCACAATAAAACATGACAGCAAATGTGTGGTGTTCTTCTACATGGGCAAGGGAGCGATGACATGGAAGAAAGGTGCAAAGGGAGAGAGTATCAAACTTTGTGTAGTCACCCCCTGGACAGTTTGAAAATGGCAGAGTAGAGCAAAGCAGGGAACAAATAAAATGATGATATAAACACATCTGGGAGCATTCACCCATGTTGCCTCTGCAGTACAACATAATGTCTAGCTCCAAACATTTGACCTATGTTTCCCTACAGACTTGTGAAGCTTTCATGCTCACCAATGAGGGTATGAAACATGAACATGCTCAGAAAGATGAAAATAACAATAAACATTTGAAATCTGCTTGGGAAAATGAAAGAAAGAGGAAAGTATGTTCACTTCAAAGACTTGTTACTGTGTTATTGAAATTAAAGCTAAGATTTACTCAGCTCTCATCCATTATGTTTGGCTTGTGTTGAGTAATGATTACATGACATTGATGCATGGACTAATATTATAATAGATTTTTAATTGAACTGAGGAAAATATTTGTGGGGTCAAAGTTTTTAATAAATGAACAAATTAAATGTCCCATGAAAGGTACCATATGGTTTTTAAAATCTGAAAATTAGTTGCAGAGTCATAGTTGATTTAATTACATGGTCTCTCTGCCTTGGGATAATAAAGTAGACTGAGAATTCTAATAGTCAGAGAATGAAACCTTTGCTGTTGAGAGGCATTTTGAAAAGGAAATGTTTGTCTAACTGCTTTCAAATTACTTTATTCATATTCAAAAGGATATCCTTTTAAATATGGGAACATATTTAGGTTGTAACATCATAATGATCGGTGTGTCATCTCAGTTGCATGCTGGATATCTCAATCTATATGGATGCACATTTTGCTCACAGTAAAGCAAAGGTACTGTTGTAAACACATGGGAAGAAAATATCTTGGGTCTCTATAGGGTCTCCTGTTTATAAATACAATGAACAGCCTTTATGATCAGTACTATGATTTTAGCAGAACCTCCTTGTAAGAAAACAGCTGCCTTCCAATGCACCTGAAGCTATCATCAAAATTGTTTTTTGAAAAAGGCTTATATATAACAAAAATCAAAACCTGCTATATTATCTTCTTGACTAATACTGTATTCTATAATACTTCTCCATCTGTATGTAATTTGTGCTTATAATTTTTGAAGTTTTCATATATCTTCTTTCCTTTTTTTTTTTTTTTTTTTTTTTTGTGTGTGTGTGCAAATGCTACACCTGCATTGACCTTCTTTATTCAAGGTGAATGATAGAGTCTTTGATTCATTAACTTAGAAACCTATGAATATCATGGACTCAAGTTTATCTTGTGGTTAACATAAAAGAGAACTTGTGTAAGTACTTAAACAAGTCTATTCACAGTAACAAATGTTCTCATCACTAGTGAATATTCTGCTTTCATGATGAAATCAAATCAGAAGTCTATTCAGCAGCAAAGTCAATCACTTATAAGAAATAAGGCTGGCTTTGATTACGTTATTTTCAGATATAGCGTAGAGAAAATTCTTTCAGAATTTGAGTGGGTTTTTTTCATTCTGGTCAAGTAACCTGGACCATACATCCAAAGAAATGTTTCATATTCTTCTGAAAATGGTTACTATATTTTTTGTGTCAGGAGCAAAGTAATTTCAGAAATCCTATTAATAATTGGTAAATAAATTAATACAGTAATAGAAAATTAATAATTAGAAGTATTTAATGAAAAATATATTTTTGAAATGAGTTTCATAAAAATAGATGGAGAAAATGTAAAAAAACCATAATTCACTGATCAGCAAAATCTGAGATCTGATTCCTTATTCTTTTATTTAATACCAGCTTGATAAAGTCAGTGTCTTTGCAAATAGAATGATGATCAGCATATTTAATAAGTATCCACTCCGACTTCTTATAATGGAATGAAATTATAAGGAAAGGTAGAATTTATGTCATGCTTAACGCTTACTGAATAGAAAAAATAAATGGTTTGACACAGTGAATATCCAGAGGGAAGTGTAGTAGATAACCTACATCATTAAACCATGTTAATGAGAGATGGGTTTTTTTCTTATTCCCTTGTATTTTCAGGAAAGAGGCTTTTCTATAGACTGGTGTTACTGTCTTGCACTAAGCAATTTCTAACTCAAACGTATTGGCTTTTCTTTTTCAATTGAACAGTTTTGAATATTTTAAGTCACAAGGGTACACAGTAGGCTAATATAGGTAATCTTACTGACATATCTATGGTGAAATAATTCCAGTTTCTTGCATAGTATTAAATTATGCAACATAGTTCCCTTAATGTAATCAAATTTTCTGTGTATACAAACAATTACTGCTGATCTAAATGACTGTACTACTGGAGAATTAAATAGTATTTTGTAGAAGGTAAAGGAGCTGGAATGGTCCTCTATGGAAAATGGGTTTGTTAGATAGGTAATGTTTTCTTTTTCCTCCTTCAAAGATTTCTCACTGAAGACAAAATTTGCAGGTAGGTTGATTAGCCTAGTAAAACAGTTGAGTTTTTACTTGGGAACTCTAGGATAGAAATTAATATCACCTGCCATTTGCTTGAATCTCAGTTCCTTGAAACCTGTACTCTGAAAAGCATGAATGCTAAGCACAAGAAAATAAAAATATAAGGTTAAAAATTTCAAATATTTTTAAAGCTGGTTTGATAAAAACCTAGGGAAAATACTTCAAATGGTAACAACTTTGAAGGAGTATTTTGTCCATGTGGACGTAATTGATAGATCATTGTGTTCAGAGTTTGGGAGAAAAGCGTAATTGTAGACTTGTGTCCCAGTGTTCTGAAACATGGGTGTATCCAGTCCATTTAGGTCATGTAAGGCAGGCAGAGTTTCCTATGGCTTATAAAGGCTGGAGAGTTTAAAAATCTGACCTCACTTACTGAATTGAATTTGACCATAATCTTATGTTGAGGAGCCTAGTTTCATGACTGCAACACTTGGTGTCACTCAGGGAGTGCAGTAAATCTTATAGACATTTGTGTTATGAACACCTTTAACTTTTATTTTTTTTTTTAAACCATAAAAATAAAATGAAAGTAATTTTTAGAGTGTGGCTCTTAAATTCTGCATATCTTTTAGTGCTGTAGGTAATGACTGTGACCATTCTTACATTAAAACCAATCTTTGGTTTGATGCATTCCACTTGCAGTAGCTAGAAAGCTGATAGTAGATTTAAATTGAATAGCCAGTTGAATTTTTCCCTGTGAAATACTATTTTTTATAGTAGATAAAATCAGAGATAAGTGTGTGCACTTGTTTCTACCCCCAGGTGGTCCCTGCAATAAGAAGGGAAGAGTGTTCAAATTATGATTAGAAGCAGGCAAAATGTGATTAAAAAAAAAATACTAAAATACAAAAATCAGTGGAAAAGAAGTGGATTTTTAAATTATTATTTTTTAAACATCATATGTAAAAATCTTAAAATGTTTGATACAATGTCATTATGAGAAACATAATTTTTGTTTGGATCACTAATGGTATAAAAATTTTATGGTAAATCTAAGGTAAATAATATCTGGATCTCAGTTTTAAAATTAGACAAAATGAACAAAAAATCTAGACATAACACATTAACAGTATCAAAAAGAAAAAAAAAACCAACCACAACTATTTTTTTTGTTGTTGTTAATTTTGGTATTTATTAGTTCTGACTGTAACTTTGAATAGCAGTAAGGGAGATCACCCTTTCTGATATGTTATTATGGTTATTGCTTTTTTGTGCTCATGTTTTTTGATGTGCTTAAATTAGACTTCATGGCAATTCAGACCATAGAGCTCTGCAACTGAACAATTCTGATTTAGTCTGTGGGGTCTGTGTATGCTTTGTAATGGGTAGTCCATGATAGCAAGTGCTCTGCCCCTCACACAACACCTGCTGAGCAAAAATCCCCCAACTGGACAGCAATAGAAAAGAGGTAATTGATCTTATAAATAGTTACTGAAGAAGGAAAGTGCTGGAGAAATTGTCAGGGCTGGAACAGTTAACTTTTCACAACTAGTGAGGAAAGATAAGGGAATTTAATTGAAGTAGAAGTTTCTCAGCTAAGAACACAGTAAAATGGGCTGATGAGAGAGAGGACAAGGGGACAAGTCTTTATCCCTTGATAAAGCACACATAATCTTGACTGAAGAACAAGTAACAATGAAAGAAACGTACTCTACTAGTCAGAGATTCTGATTTTTGGACTCTTGGACATGCAGAAACTGAGGAAACTGTTCACTGACCAGTTACATAAATGAAAGCAGATTTGGAGTGAGCAGCCGACAGGTATGGTCCTATTTTCATCTATCTTCTTGTCCTCTCCAGCTGCACTGAAACTCTATTACACTTCTCATGCAGCTTTAACTCTTCTGTTACTAGAGGGAGAATTTAGTCAGAAACACCTGCTTTTTTAGTGTCTGATCTTGAAAATATGAACACAAGAGTAGCTTTCTACATGAGACTTGTCCTGCTGGAGTAGTATACTTGAAATTAATTGCATGCCTACTATTGTCTT
This sequence comes from Apus apus, assembly GCF_020740795.1. Taxonomy (NCBI): domain Eukaryota; kingdom Metazoa; phylum Chordata; class Aves; order Apodiformes; family Apodidae; genus Apus; species Apus apus. The sequence continues at coordinate 85,306,652 of NC_067282.1, read as the reverse complement.
GTGAATAAGAATTTGTAAGTAGAAAGGAGGTATTATTTCTGTGTAATTCCAAGATGAAGCTGCATCAATCTGGATGAGGTTAAAATTCTTCCATTTATCTTTGTGTACATGTGGATACACCCTCCAACCATAAATGTCCCAACCTGAAGAAAACTGCGAAGTCTTCTTTCTCTCCTGTAGCCCTCTTGGTTCAAATATTGCTATTATTGGTAGTAAGATGGGAAGACAACTGCAGACTACCAAAAAAAAAAAAAAAAATCTAAAGCATATATTTAAAATGTATTTGTAAAAAGATGCTTTGATTAGCCAAGCACTATTGTGCTTTGTGATTTTTCTTTAGTTTATTATGTCTTTCCTTCTTTCCTCTTTAAATCCTCTCTGGTTTTCATTCATTGTCAGTGCCTAACTGGTGGATCATGGCAATTATATACAATTATCATTATATATATTAATAAGTAATATACATAACAAATTCATATATTATTAACTATGAAGTACACTAGTACATTTAGTGTTCAGTATACACTATCCACACTGTCTTTTAAATGTAGAATTATGAAGAACTTCATGCAGACTTCTGAGGTACTTCAAAATATTTTACTATTGACCTTATATCACATAAAGGTGTAGTGTTTTTATTAGGCATGTGATTAGCTGTGGTGCTAGATTTTCCTACTTTTTTTTTTTTTCTTTTTTTTTAATATAACTAAACTTTATGGAGAGGGTTCAATTTCATGGGTCTATTCAAAAAGCAAATGAAAAACAAGCAATGACATCTCATAGGTCACCTGCATGGCTGGAACATACTAAAGCTGTCATTTGGATGTTTTTTACCTGACCTAACAGGGTAACTAATAACAGTATCAGCTCTTCATTTTGTGTACAAGCCTCTACTGGTATACTTGGAAATACTCAACAAGCACATTTAATAAATATTTGCTGATAGCTCTAGGCAAATGCTACAGTAAGCATCACTTTGAAGCATATTAAGCAGATGTTCTGGTGGTAGCACATTTCAAATCTTGTAATAAAGCTAAAATGTATTGCATAGGAAATTGCACGGTTAAGTGTATTCATAATTTTTACACTACTCTTGCCTTTTATATAACTTTTCTTTCATGAATGCTCTATATTGATTTTGCACAGGATTTTTGTGTTCACTTAGGCTCTCCTTACTAAGAAGCTGAGGTAAGACTGCTAGTCTCCTTGGTGCATCCCATGGTAGTGGTCCCTCTGCTGTCTGGGATTGATCAGGTTGTACATGCTAGGGCTTCTTCCACATCCACATCCACCAGTTTTCTTTCATATGTCACTTCTGCCTAGTGCCTGGCTGGGAAGCATCTGGGTTGTACACATGAAGCTAGGAACCAGAAGCTGATCCTAGGGATAACAATGTAGCTATATGTGGGAAGTTCAGGATTTCATTCCTAGCACTTGAATAGACTACGCTGCTGTGACTACCTATTTCTGTTGTCCTTGCTAAATGAGAAACATTAGGCATCTGCCTATTCCAGCCAATTTCTGCTGCCATCACTTTCTTGCTAGCTTCAAAGCACAGCCAGCTCTTCCTTCACTGCCAAATCTTCTGTGGTGCCATGTTAGCAGGTAGCAAATTAGAAGGCACTTTTATGTGCTATTCAGCTTGTACCCTTCCTTTCAATGTTGTTAGTCTCAGTCCTTTTTCAAGACTTTTGTGCCTAGTCTCCTTGCCTTGATAAACCAATATTTCCCTCTTCTTTTCTGGCCTAGGTCTCTGTTGAAGTACTGCTTGAGCGTCCTTCACACATTAAGCTAATTTTATGCTTACCAAATTACTACTTCCTTGCCTCCCCAGTTTCCTGTATTTACCAGATCCATGCGGCTTGGCTGAGTTAATTCCCATTTGTTCACACCAACCCTCAGTTCTATTTTTCTTCTAATAGATCCTGTCCTAATCCCATTTTTGTTTGTTTAATTTAAAGTAGGTACAATAATACTTATGAAGAAAGGAACAATGTCACAAGTTTGAAGCAACTGGTGTAAGTATATTGCTTGTTTCTGCTATTTTTGATTCATGTCGTGGTATGTGATCATCCAGAGTATATCCTTTTTTCTTTCTAAATGTGGAGGCTCAGCAGTGCTAGGAGGCTGAGGCAGCTCTCCTGTTCATTTCCAATTAATCCCAGCAGGCTGTCTCTTTGTGGCAGCTTAACATATAAAGTGCACCATAAGATTGTGGCACTTTCTCTTCTACAGATGAAAAGAAAACACTTGGGTCTGTATTTCAGATACACAGCTAGAGAGAGCTTGTCTGTAGTCTTTTATACTTGCATGTATTTTGTACAGTCTGGAGTGTGTGACACTCTTTCTCAGCTGAAGATCCTAGTAGTTATTTTGAAAATCAAAATGAAAACCTGTGCACATAATGGCAAAATCATGAGATCCTATGGGTTGAAACAGATGTAGTACCCCTGACGATGAGTAAATGAAAACATGGATTCCTGTTAGTGCTAAAGAAGAGCTAGAAGATGTACTCACTCACACGGAGTCTCTTTCAATTTCAGCAAATTATTAATTATCACAATTTGATTTATTATATTTTTTTCAGACAGAAACCTTCATTAATCAACACTCCTAAACTATCAAATTCATTATTGGATTATATTTTATTATAATAGATTGTAAATCATATAGAGTGATACTGTTACGGAGACATTTTGAATTGCAAATGAATAGCTGCACATCTTTGGAATCTGTTAATACATGCCAGATCAGAGCCAAATAGCCACTAGCTACACAATATAGTATTACATTTGTGAATTCTCTTGTTTTCTTCTATAATCATTTGTGCAGAAGAGGAAGCAGTTAAACCAAAACATTTTTCATAATTATTTTGTCAGTGGTACTAAAACTCTTTTTTACAAAAAGGCATAAATATTTTTTCTTAACTTTCATACGATGTTTAGAAAAAGTAATACAGTACACTTGTTTAATGATCCAAAATGAAACTGTTCTATATATTTTTTTCATATACAATCCAACCCTTTTCTTACTTACTTGTGATTTAGATAAAAGTGAATGTTTCCCCCTGCCCAATCTGCTTATCTGCATAAAATATATGGAATATATGGAAATATATGGAATATATGGAATAAAATAGGTAACTACTCGGTGTGTAACTTATTTGGTTCTGGCAGATTAAAAATAAAACAACAAAAACCTGTATGAACATGTTATTTTCAGTTATATTTAAAAATAACTTAAACCTTTCTGTGCTATAAACAAGCATGTACTTACTGCATATGATTAGGAAAAAAATAATTTCCATGAATCACTGCATATTCATTTGTGAATTATGAGCCTAAGGTCTCATTTTGCAGGGAAAGTGTGTAGTAGATGCTTAAGCTTTAAAAGTGAAAATAAAATATTCTATTCAATAGGTAAAATCCAGGCTCCAGGACTGTCACAAACCAGGTATTCTTGCAGGTAGCAAACAGCAGGAAATGTTTTTCAGTGTGTTCTCTGGCAGTTCAGTACAATTGGTCTTTACATGAATGCTGATAGAATAGAAAAGTAACCGGAGGAGTCAGCCTCTTAACAGTATCTCCTTACAATCTTGCTTTGGCAATTGAACTGTAGTATTGTGTAAATGAGGAAATAAGTCAAATGAGCCAATTTCATATTACCGTTGTATAAAAGGAATACTTTTTCAGAAAATATTATTAACATATTTTTGGAAAAAAGATAAAAGTCTTGGAAGTTTTTTAACAAATTCTAATCTGTAAAGAATGTAATTTTTGAAGGGTGCTTTGTTTTCAGTGAGGACAAGAAATTAAGGTTCATATTTCTCACAAACTCTAAAGCTTTCTTAAAATTTTATATAAAATAATTTACATGCTTTTTAGAGAAAACAGCCTTTCAAATAACCACAAATCCAATTTTTTGGTGAGTGTCATCTTACTAAAATATATTGGCAGATTTTGGTTTTCTTTAGTATAATGTCAAATTGAGTCTCTATGTACTGGCCTGGTATTTCACAACAGAGTTTGAGCATCTCTTGTGCGCATCATTCTATGTATGCCACGCTCAATTCACATGGGCTTCCCAATATATATATAACGGCAACCTTTGTCCCCTTACATGCAAAAGTCTCTGAGCCACCATGATACATGTACTTCAGTAAAGGAGAAGCTAAAAGAAAAACCAAACAACTTTCTAAAAGGTGCTGTTGTAGACTGAAGAAAAACTAGGTATCTGGCTGTATTTGAAATTTTTCTTCAACCTACAACATTTTCTTAGTCTTTTCGAAGAGATGTACATGTGACATGCTTATTTTGGTACCTGATTCCCTGTCCCAAAATACTGATGGGAAGATTCAGACTGAGAAATCAAATTTGGGACAGGATTGAAAGGAGGGCAAGGAGGGAGGTATGTGGTTTCCAGAGATCTTAACTGCTATGCATGGATAAACTGGAAAGGTGAATCCCTGTAGAGCCTTGCCAGTGCAGTGTGTTTGGGTGGGCGTTCACACGCTGTGGTGCCAGCTGGGCTTTTTAATCCCAAGGTCAGGGATTAAGAAGAGAGAGAGTGGGATCCTCAGTCTGTTGCCTGTAGAGCCAGAGAGGGTAACAGCCCTGGGGAGCTGCTGGATCCCTGCAGCAGAAGGAATTACTGGGGGAAACAGCCCTGATGGCAGGAGGCAAGGATAGATGGGAAGCTTCCAGGTGGAGGTTGAGTTGTGGGGTTGTAACACTTTTGTTTGCCATTATGAAAACTGACTAACACGGGGGGGAAACAGCTTTTTTTCTGTGTCCATCTAAATACAAATGTAAGTTTGCATCAAGAGCAATATAATTTACATCCTGTAGACAATACATTATTTTTACTTATACATTTTCCTGGCTGTAAACCCATACAAATGGAACGGTTTGAAATAATTTATTTTAAGGATAACATATATACAGTATTTCTAATTTATAAATTATTACATTGTACAGATAGCAAAAAGAGTGCATAACCTAGCTGCTTACTTGAACAATGAACAATGAAAATTGAACCTGGATATAAAATACAGATGGACTCTCATCCTCAGGGAAAGTGTTGGTTCCCATAAATAATGTAACACTCAAGAAATTTTTATTGAGAAAAATAGTAATTATCTTTTTCAGGGGATATTCCAGATATTTAGGTGAATTCCACTAGTTACTGAAATAACTACTGCATCTAAGTTGAAGTGTTTCAAAGAAGTGCAAGAGATTGCTCCTGATTGCCAGAGGTGAGGCATTCTTAACTACTTCAAGTGCTAGTGACCTACATGGTAAGGATAGGAAGACTCGGTGTTAATGACCATTTGGGAAAGAGGTTTATCATAGATGATAAATGATCCTGGCTTTGAAATTTACAGATATTGAAGACAAATTGTCTCCATCATAGGGACAAGTAATATTGCTTGATTTTTTAATTTTATTTGTGATTATATGGGTCATGTTTGAATGATAATAACCAGAAGGATAATGGTTACTGGACAAAAAAATCAGTTTTGCTTTACTACAGGTTTGTTGTTTTGTTTTTTTTTCTCTTTTGGCTCTGAAATGATTCAGGCTATTAAACAAAATGCAACCTACAATATCCATTCTGAAGAAAAAATATTGAAATATGGGAACCAGTGGTAATAGAGTAAGCAATTTAGCTATTCTTTTTATGTCGATAAGGATTTTATAACTGATTACTAAATTTGTTCCTGGATTGAGTATTTCTTAGAAATAGCTAGAGAAAAGAATGAGCAAATATAGTATGTAACTAAAAGTTTGGAGGCTTATGTAATAAACTCATGTGTAAGCAGTTCTGGATGATGAAATTTTTTTACAACTAGATATTTGAATGTAGAACTATTAATACAGTTAATGTTCTTCTTACTATGGAGAGGTTAGAGCAAAAAGCTTTCCTCTATTAATTTGTTGCGATGTTTTGCCAGCAGAAATCTACTTAATTATATCTTAACTGGTGGTTTTAATAAATGCCATTAAGTTGCCTTTTTTTTTTTATTTTTTTAAATACAGTACTAAGTATTCAAAAAATGGAGTTACAATGTGCATACTATGACATTTATTTTAAAAAAATTCTATTATATTATGTTGAAAAATAATGTATGATCATAAGGTTATGTTTTAAACAACTCCTAAATAAACTCTACAGATTTTTTAGTTTAAAGACTGGATTTCACATACAGATTAAATTTTGTTTTCACTAAAGTTGGGAATAAAGTTCTTGAGGGAGTCATGCAGAGGAAAAAAAATATTGTCACGTTAAAATAAATAGATATAACTGCATTTAAATAGCTCTAATGATTTTAGAGTTATATAAGTATATAATTGCACATATTTGTAAAAAAGTTGTCTAATAACTAAACATTTGCTATGGTTTTGCAAGGCATAAGTTTTTTATCAATTAATAACTTTTATTCCTCTTGATTTGAAAAATATTTCTCTTCTATTGTTTTCTTATACTCTCTTTAGGGGGAAGAAATATCAACAAGGTTATGTAGTTCTTACCAGATGCATTTACTTCTCTGATTAATGTCACTGAAATAATTTCCTGATAAGAAGCTTCTCAGTATAAGAAAAATAGGCAGACCTACTAGCCTGGTAATCAGTTTGTTATTTTCATCTAGTAACGTATAGTCTAGAAAAAAAGTATCTAGGCACCAGAGTTAATTTGTTAGGGAAGACAAACGGAAATTATTCTTCTGATTGATGTTTTCTACTTCCTGTTAGTCTCCGATGAAAGTGAATATAGTTCCTTACTACAAAAAATCTGCAATATTCATTCACAGTATAAATGGCTCCCAAATGATTATTTAAGCCAAACAAGATTTCATTGTCACTGGGGAGTGTCAAGCAAGATCTTGGGATTTGCATAATAACTGGTTTGAAACAAGAGATGTTCCATACAGTACAATGTATACAGAGAGCCATGAGCATGGTAGCCACAATCTGTGAGATCAGTATCAGGACTATAATGAAAGCTGAATATTTTTAAGTCTTTGGAGGTTTTCAAACATCTATACAAGCTAATGAGCTAATTTAGATAAGCATTAAACATGAACTTAATCACATTACTGGTAATTATTAGCAGGCACACAATATGAAGGCTTTTTAATTTCCTTCAAAAGTTGTAATTAACCATAAAAAAAGTAAATTGTTTGACCTCATGCACTGCATATAAATGGCTCAGCTAAAGAATTCTAGTTTTAGTAGGACTCTTAGCTTAGAGTAATTTTTCCTTATATATTATATAGCTCAAAGTAAAAGTGTGCTTTTTGCCACATGTTAACCTAAGAGCAAAATCAAACTAAATTTCTGAAAGTGTTTCTCACTGAAAGGAATCTGAAAGCCAAACCCATTTTCTAAGAGTATACAGTATGTTTATCTGATATGTGGCCACATTCCCACACCATCTCCTATGCTGGTCATGAGTTAGCAGGTAAGCATATACTTCCAGTAACCTCCCCAGCTCCTCCAAAATGCTTAAGCTTAAGCACATGAGTGAGCATCTTGTAGATTAGATAAAAAAGGTGCTTGGCAAACATCATGTGGTCAGGCATACCTGGCCCAAAAGGCTTGAGAGATTTCTTCCTCACGTGCTTAATACCAGGCAGGACACTGCACTCCCCATGCATTTTAGTGACAAAAGACAGTGGCTGGAGTATAAAAAAGATATTAAAAAATATATATATAAAAACGTTCTGAGATAAAGTTTCCAATCCTAGAAATAAATGAACAAATATTTTAATTTTGCTAGCTTTATAGGAAAAGGAGCTGCTACAAATATTAAATTTCACGTATCTAGAAGTTGGTCCCTGAACTTACGATTCTGGAAAGAAACACTTTATAATCTAATTTCAAATAATGGAAGTGAACTGTTTTTTGAAAGTTGGCAAATGACTATGACTGTTCAATTTCTCTCAGGCAGTGAGGGAGAGTGCTTTATTTTACAGAGTAGTGAGCTCATCTGCTTTTTCATTTACCAATGGACCATTGCTCAAAGGCACATCTTCCACCCCTTTACTCATGCTACTCAGAAGCTACACTTTTTTTCAGCAAAATTGAAAAATGAGGATTTATATAAAAACAGATAAAATGCCTTTTTTTCCAATGGATTATCTCTGATATAAATTATTATCTTTTAAGAGGCTTGTTGAAATAAATTTTTTCACTGTAAAAATTGGTGGAGAAGTAATTTTCTGTATAATTAATTTTTCAGAAAAAAATGATCAGCCAGCTCTCTGTTCAGCCGTGTTATCAGCACTGTGATTACACTGAAGACTCTACCAGGGTTCTAGCAGGTCAGGTGTAAACCTAAGATAGAATGTGCTTTTGCACACAAGAGAGTGTGTTAAGGGGAATCAAGCCAAAACTACATTTTTGCTGTCTCATAAATGGCTAAGAAAGTGGGCCACAGGTAAGACCTTCCCTCCAGGCTGCTTAAATCTCATGTGGCCTTTCTATGAAATCTCACTTCCAGTCCCCAAACCCCATAATATTTGGTATAGAAACAAGCAGAAGTGTAATTCATCAGCTATAGGAATGTGTCAACTAGAAAACAGAGTAACAAACACATTTTGGTAATTTTCTTCTGTCATGTATTTTTTTTCTGCTTCTTTCAACTGTTTCTCCTCCCTGTCTTTCACCCAACTTTTTTCTTCAGTGCTTCTTCAAAACATTTTGCTCTCCTCCCTCCTCTTTCTTCCTCTGATGTCACTCTTTCTTCTTTTGTAACTTTCCAGCTGGGTTATCCTTGCTAAATGGATCATTCCTGAAATATTGTGGAGCCATGGTGACTCCTGCAATTGCATTCTTTAGTTTATTTTGTTATACATCTTTCACTTCAGCTGTGTTTATGTAAGCGATTACAACAGTGGAGCACGCTATGTATAGACTAATTGGAATTTACCATAATAAACACAACTGTTAATCATGACTTTCATTGTGTTTTTTTTTCTCTAATAAACATTTGATATAATCCAGGACAATGACAATAGAATGATAATTAATAACAAACACTTAGTACTTACTAATTGTTTAAAGCTGCTCATTAATTATTTGAAGGATTAAGATTAAAGGAACATGCCATGCATGTAAATTACTGTAAATGAAGAACAAAAATACCTTTCCTTGAAATGAAATCTTCATAAAACTTTGCAGAGTTTTTATAGAGTAGGAAGCTACAGCTGTTTAATGAAAAAAAAAAAAAATCACTTAATTCTCAGTCAGAGCACTCACAATCTGTATGGTGTATGTGTGAAACTACATTAGGTGGGTAAGAAAAATATTCTCTCTTGCACACTCAGACTGCAGGGAAAGAATATCTCTTGATATGCTTTTTGTGTTCTGTCAACAGCAAATGAAGATGTGACCTTATCCCCATGTCTCGTCTAGTCTCTTGGTTCTGTTGTGTTTAGTTAATGGAGAAAAAATAGAAAATATTAATTTATTGCAATAATATAAAATTTTCTAAGAAAGGGAATTAATTTTTATGTTGCTGTTGCCTCAAGCACATCTTAAATTAAGTTATACACATCTCTATGAAACTGATTTTTCCAACCTTACTACTGGAGTTACTTTACACAACTAATGTCTTCTTTTGTTTATGCCTTTGACAGTCCAGTTTTGTAATTCTCTAACTGTGCTTATATATAGTTCTGTCTTTTCACTATGTCAAATCTGAGTATGAAAATTTTCTAGTTGTTAAGTGCTAAGTTTTGGTAGCTAAACGTGATTTTGTCTCATCTCTATTAGAGTCCTCATCAAGAGCCTCATGCCTTTTACCTCCTATGCTGATGAGCAAAATCTTCCCTCAGTTTTTCTAGTTAATAATAGAACTGGAAAAGCATGAAATAAAATGAGTAATGGGGATGTGCTGAAAGCTCAAGAAAGAGGAAGGCTACTAGAAAAACTAAGTATAATAAGTCTGTAGTCTATCCTGTTTTAAACAACAATCATCTTTCATGGTGTTGAAGGGCTGCTTGTCACTGTTGGGGAGCTGAGGGGGCTGTGCAAATGCACAGTTGCTTTCCAGCAATGTCATGGAAAATATATCCAATACAGAGCAGTACTAACTCAGCCACTTTGGGTCCACTGCCTGCTATGTGAAAACCTGTGTCCGGGCTGTTGAATCATAAAAACTAAATTACCTGGCGTTTGTTGGATGTACCAATTCACTGAAGGACCTCTGTACTGTTTATTAAAGGGAATATTCTTCAGCAAATTTAGGAATAAAGTGCCAAACTATGAAAACAATTTTTGAAACCAAAATACTTGAAATATTAATCTAATGGGTGTCAACAGAAGAAATATCTAGTTTTGTTTCTCTTTCTTTTTGTTGTAAATTATTTCATACCTACTGTGTCCCATATTTCCCAATTTCCAGAGGAAACTATCTTAACTCTGTAAAATATATTCTGGAATTAATTTGTATTTGTTCTCTCTGAACTCAGCAGGATCTTTTCAGCTTGTGAAACTTGGATGCACACTTATGCAAGTAGTATAATACGTAGTAAACTTCAAAAATTGTGCTCCAAAAGCATTTTTAAAAGATTTTCCATGGTGAGACTGGGTCATTCTCCATTACCTAGATCTCTAGATCATGCTCTAGAGGAAACAGCACACTTTCAACAGCATTTGAGATTTGTTGTAGAAATTACTTATTCAATTGTATGGCTTATTACTGGCATTTTGAAGTTTTCTTATTTTTTTAAGAATGGAAGAAAGTATACAGTATTAAACCATGACAGAGTTATGTTAATTTGTTAGTTACTATGACAAGATGATCAAAATGCTTGAGGCAGGGTTTTGTTTTGGGATTTTGGTTATTTTTGTATTGTTTTGTTTGTGCAGGTTTTTTTTTTTTGTAGGAAGGGCACTATGGAAATAATATTTTTTTTCTTGTTTGGTGAATCAGTATGTGCTGTAAAAAGGAGAAAAAATATTCCTATGCCATGTCATGCTTGCCATCCTGCTCCTCCTTAGCTTTGTGTCATTAAATTAAAAAAAATAATTAAAAAAACTGGAGTTGTTCTGACCCATGTAGCACTTTCAGTCAGTGATATTTTTTTTTTTTTTTATTTTAAATAATTTTACTGAACAAGCAAAAGAAGATTTGTCTGCATGTCTATGAAAGCAGAGGGTTCCAGTGGGATTGTTCATTCTGTGAGTTTTTGTGACCTCTGGATGAACAGAACGTTGTGTATGAATATGTAGGCAAGCACCAGCAAGGCAGATGTTACACTTACTGACCTTCACTCACTGAAACTGATAATCAGTTTGGCTGTCATTCATTGTCCTTCTGAGGCTTTCTCATAGCAAATGAATGCCAAGGAGACATATTTGATCCTGCAGGTCCTGCCAGAAATTAGGTTTGGACTTGGATATTTTGGAATGAATCCGAGTCAAGTTTGACAACAAAGGGACGGCTGCTGCAGAAACATGTGCAGATGATACACTTCTCAATCTGTTTGTATCCTCCAGAGCAGTGAGACTTAGTAGTCCTTTCCTGCCTTTCATTCAGCTGTGGGTCTGAAGGCAAAACATCCAATAATGTCAAAACATATAATTCATTTATGCAGACAAGCTGGCCACTGAAGTTGCACCTATGTAACCTGGTGAATTGAGCATCAGTGTTCCATTTAATAACAGGTAAATCGTTACTGACCAGCAGCAAAAGTTTTCTGCTTTGAAATTTAGAAATTTAAATAGGATGAGAACACACATAAAATACTAAGATAAATATTTTCTCAAACAGTTAATAATATCTTATATACCTCAATCATCCACTAGCTAAAATATCATTAAAAGGATATTTCCTGTATTTCACAATCAGCTTTTTTTTCTTTAACATTTCATTAATGGTTTTCAAAAGTGCTGCAGCGGTATATGAGGATGAACAACATTCCACCTGCACGTACTGGCTAGAAGGACTGTGGTAACAGAAGCATAATAATATACAAGGGGAGGTAGAAACTGTTTAATTATTGTTTCTTTTTAGCAACTAATTAGTTTTCTGGATTTTGGGTCAGTCATTCACCTTATCAGCATGTAAAGCAGGATAAGTAATCTGAAGTCTAGTTTACTGATATCCTGGTTTCTACAGTCCTTCAGTCTCTTTCATGTGCTACCTGCTCCATCCTGTTTATTTGTTTGGTGTTTGTTGTCTTGTTCTAGATTGTAATCAAATGTGTAAGAGTACATGAAGTTGTAATGACAAACTTTATGGTGTTTTACACAGTATAAAAACATAAGGCTAATCTCATGGGAAAGCAAGAATCCACCATGAATGCTGCAACATTCACAAGCACATTCTGTCATTTGGTGTGTAATGTAAAGCCTTTTTTGTGCACAAGCTATAAAATATGCATCTCAGTGTATCCTATTAATTTTAATACAATGAATATTTCATACAACTATGTACTTACATTTCAAGTACAAATTGCATCTTAGCATTTATTTTTTAATTTTGGAATAGAATTTATTAGGGTGATACTGAGATACAGAACTGTCTCACTAGTCCTCCTTTTTTCCCCCCCTTTTTATAGAAATCTGTTGATTTCAAATTATTTCTTCTGTCTCTGTTTTGCTATACTTATCCTTAAATGTATTGATGGCCATAGCTCATTCCCTTAAATATCTCTTTTCTGAGAAGTCACTCATCAGCCTGGCTCTACTTCCAGTGCAAGGCACCTTCCTATGCCTTTTGTTGCTTTTCGTACTTTTTCCTGAAGCAGCTTGGATGTAGGTGGAGTTACAGTCAATAGTCTTCTATAAAAAAGAAATTGAAAAAAAACCCATGCTGTGATGGCAACAATCAGGATCTTTTGAAGATTAAAATTGAGCAGCCTTGAGGCTCCTGTGGGCAGATCATAGCATATTGCATTCTGGTACTGCTCCTAGATTGAGCTCTCTTGTGGCAGCTCTAAAATTCAGTGTTTCGCCTCATGCAGGCCTCTCCCTCACAGCCATTCAGAAACTCAGCAAAGGGAAGTATGCTGAGACTAGCTTGGAAGTGGAGTGGAAAATGTATGCTTGAAAAAAAGGAAAGAAACCTAATTATTGGTGTACAACAAAGATCATGCTGGTACATACTGGGATTTAGACTACAGGGCTGTAATCACAGCTTGCAGCTGGGGAGCATACAGGACAGCTCATCAGTAAAGTCAGCTTGGCCCTTCTTCAGTTTGCATGTCCTGAGCTCTTCCTCCAGCAAGCTGTACTTGGCCAGGAGGAAGGCTCTGAAGTGCGTTGCAAGCAGTTACTTGCCTGTTTGGACTGTATTGGACAGCAGGTTTGGCAAAGCAAGCCTGGGCAAGCAAACCCCCTTCCTCTGGCCCTGTATTTGCTCAATGGAGATTAACTGGAAAGAGTGATAGCAGCTCAAGACTTAGTGTGACCCCTTGATTATTTTGACCTTCAATTGCCTTTCCATTACCAGCAGATGACCAGCAAATACGGGATTGCCTGGAAGATGCACAATTCTGTTTCTAAAATACTGCAGTGTATTTCCAAGTTATTAGATGTCCTTTATCTCTGTGCTGACCAGTTGACCTCTCAGTGTTAGAAAGTCTTTGGGATGTTGCTTGCCTTGCCATGTGAGGTTTACACCTAAGCACAGAGCCACAGTTGGCAATGACCCGGGCTGTTGAAAGTGCAGCACACTATTTTCATGTTGTAGTTCGATTCTGGGAGCACTCTCCAGTTAAATGAGTTTCAGCACCGTTTGCTAATCCAGGCTATTTTTTATTCCAGAGCTTTTAGCCTCCGTTTCCATGTCACTGCTGAGTGCAGACATGATCTGTGCTGGTTAAAAAGGTATTCAGGAAGTTGAAAGGAAACATCTTTTAGGCAAGGGTGGAATAGCATCTCACTTACTTGTAACTGTGAATATGTTTTTGACTTTGGGATTTTATACAAGGATTTATTTTATTCTATTTTTAAGGAAAACTCACTGAAGATTGCCAAGATCTGTAAAAATTAATCTTAATAGCACTATTATTAATCAATGTATTTACAGTATAAATAAGCTATTTGTAATATCATATGGGTGTAACCAAGTTTTCTTTTCTTTTTAACCTAGCAATCCTATTGAAGAACTTCCATTTCGTACATTATCTTTTGTTGTTTTCCGGTTGTGTTTTCTGACTAGAAAAACCTGCTGTCTTCATGGCAACTAAAATCTTATCAGCAGCACAAAACCAGCCCAGTGATACACAGACTCTGAATCCTGCCCTGCCCGAGACCTTAATCTTGGCTTCAGAATGAATGCTTTTTTAAATACGGAAGACAATTCAATATCTGAAAAATCATCATCTTAGGGCTTTCTGCAACACAGGTTCTTGATTCTGAGGGAAAAGAAAAAAACAGGAAAACACTTCTGACTGTGTGCAACTGAAAATTAGAAACCAGGTAGGGTAATACCAAAAGGGTCTAAAATTGCAGTTTAGAGAATTCATAAAAAAGAGGCAAACATTACTTTTCCAGGTTCTTTGGGTCTATGATTTTCAGGGTGACATTTACTATTGGTCAGAAATGTGTGCTGGGGTTTGCTTTGTTTCGCTTCTTTTGTCTGGGGAAAAGCATTAGGCAGGTTGTACTTTACACAAGAAATGTTATTGTTGGGCTCATGCATGCATGAAGAAATCAGTTAAGAATTGTTTATTGCTTCCAGTTTTAAATGGCACGATATGGAGTTAATAAGCTATGAAGTAGCATAATAATGTATATCAACCAATTAAAGGTTATTTGTTGAGCAAAGTATCATCAGTGGCTGTGAATGGTCTCATTCAACTGGTGTCATTGATGTTGTGCTTAGACCTGTGAGCTTGAGAGCAGTTGATTATGGCTGAGAAAAATGCTAAATAATAGGACTTGAACAATAGGTCAGTGCTCCACAATTGCCAGACCATGAGTACTGATTATTTGTTTTTCTCAGGAGAAAGAGGTTTTTGTGTCCAAGCAGAGATGGCAGAGAAACCTCAACCTTTCTCAAAACTGAATGTTCACAACTGTTTCTGTATGAGGTAGGCTGAGTCTGGGAATTACATAGCTAATTCTGTGGTGATGTACAAGGTGTTATTTCCAAATTCGTGCTTCTGAATGTTAACTGAATTGTGTGTTTGTGTATTCAATATAATTGGGTCTCCTTTAAACTCAGTACCTGCTCTACTTGTGTTCCCCATTGCACCCACCCTACATATCTCTAGTTATGCCAAAAGTGGTATGGATATAGTTTAGCAGAGGAAGTCTCAGATCCTCTGCTGAACAATTATTATTAAATAGATGTTTTTTAAAATTTTAATTATTATTGAATAAATGGTCACAGAAATCACTCTCTGATAAACACATGGCATTAATACAGTGGTGTTGTACAGGACATTGGTGTATCAAAAACCATTGTCATGCTGGGGCCTTAACCAGTGGTGGGAAAGAGGAATTAATTCACTCAAGTCACCAGAGATGGAGTCTCAGAAGTGCAAGTCATTCTGGCCTTGGGACTGTTATTTTGGTTTTCCTATGGTCTGACTGTTCCCTGGAGGCAGACAGTGCACAGGAGGAATTCAGAGTCTGCAGTTTTCTTGTTGGATACTATGCAGATGATGTAACAACTGCATTGCAGTCGAAAGAGATCATATGGTTGGGAACTGCACCCTGGAGTGCCTCTTTCTCTCCTTAATGGGCCAAAGAATCTCTGTAGGATTTACTTTTTCCTTTGTTATCCACAGTATACAGGTTATACTTTAGTTAATCATGTGTTAAAATCAGTCATTGTGTTTTTCATTGCCATCATGGGTGGTGAAGAAGAAAAGGACTCTAAGAGGAAATCTGGCAAGGATATTAGGTTGAATGGATGGGAGGAAGGCTACAGAAGGAACTGTAAACTGAACTGGAATAATTTCAGTTACAGAATATTCACTTGGTGTTACTACCAAAAACATAAATACACTAAGAATGGTAAGTTGGTACATAGGAATAAGAAACAGCGTTTTTTGTTTTAGCAAAAAGTGAGTTCTGAACACAGAAGAAACATATGGGAAGGTGAAACAGCTCTTTTACTGGCAGCTTTGGGATCTCATAGAAAATAATGTTTACAGCAACACAGGACTGTAGTCACCACAACAGACCAATACCATAACAATGTAGATAAAAGCTAATCTTGGAACCTGTAGTGGAGTCTGCTGAAAAAGACAGCACTGCTTACAAAGATCGGAGTTATGTGAACTCAAAGGGACCAATTATTTGTTTCAGCTATGCTGGTCTCTCAGCCTAAAGGCACCTGCTGATCTATTCCTACTCTCATTTCAATCCAGGAAATTCACAGGTGGTTCATGTTAGATTATGGGGACTTTCATAATCATTATCTTGATGTTACTACACTGCTCACTGTATTTTGGTGCTTTGATCAGGGGACTGGTTTTCCTTATAGTCACAGATGGTTGCTGTTTGACAGACTGACAGGAAGACAAAGTAAATAGGCATGAAAATAAAATATTCCTTTGTTTTGGTGAGTCATGCCAATGTCATATGGGCAGATGCTGCTCTGCAATTCTTCTAGCTGTGTTAGGATGTGGAGAGGGTATTGTGTATAACAGTACACAGGAATCATACATCGTTCTTTCCTGGACTATTCTGCTGAGCCTTTGATCAATAGATATGAGCTTACAGTGAAATTTCACTGCTACTTTTTAAGGTGGTAACTGGTTCCATTACTATGAAAATTCAGGGGGTTAGTTTGAAAAAATCCCATCTGGCAAAGATGTGCCTGATCCTGCATATCAATTGAAGTTTTGAGCATAGATCAATAGCAGGATGAAATGCTACGGAATTATTACTTCCCTGTGTTGCCTGCATTCACAATGCAAAAATCTTGGGATCACTACAGATACAGATCCTGATATAGCAATAAATTAGTTACATAGGCAGTATAAACATTTTTGTGACAAATTTCTTTCCTATTAAAAGAGAAACCAATAAATCAATAGTGATTTTGAAATGGATGAAATACTCTGGATGAAAGACTATTCTATGACATTTGTGGCAACTCTTGAAGAAAAGTGACATCTGGGTGGTGAACTCTCTTGGGGTAATTTTGTTGGATTGGAAATCTGATTTTCCATAAAGAAATTGTTACTGACTTATTGATGTGGTATGACATTGCTTCCTTTATGGCAGGTTAGTCAGCAACAGAGAAAGTTAGTCCCACCAGCCCTTAAAATGATCTTTACATGAGAAAAAGAATTAAACAAAGAAGTGGCTGACTGATCCCAGAAAAGGTTGATAGCATGACAAATTTCTCTTTCTCTTTGTGTATTAATTAATGTGAGCCTAAAGCTATGCTTTTTGTCACTACCCTTATTTTAATTGAAAATAATGAAGCTACCAAGAAAGTAGATTCTCTTTTATTGATACATGACCTAGCTAAAGACCAGCTCATTATATTCAGTGCTTTAAATAAATGATTTAGTTAATGTAAATTGTTGAAAAAATGCTCCATTACCAGGGAACTTTTGTATACAGTTCTCTCTTTTCTGTTTCCTGAACATA
Organism: Apus apus; assembly: GCF_020740795.1. Lineage (NCBI taxonomy): Eukaryota > Metazoa > Chordata > Aves > Apodiformes > Apodidae > Apus > Apus apus. Next base: position 85,289,085 of record NC_067282.1, on the reverse strand, counting down.
TAGTGTCAGGCTTTGTTTTTGGGTAGACCCAAAGGTTTAATTGTTTGCCACTGCATAGTTGTGATCATTCTCTTATGCTGATGACAGTTGCTCAATCTGCCTTCTGAAGAATCCTACAGGCCCTCTACACTGCAAACCTTACTTAGGGTCGTGGCATAAACTTGCTGATTTAAATATTTGCTAGCTGTGTACCATGGTATCATTTTTTAAAAAAATTGTTTTCAGCATTGGAACTACTTTACTTATATTTCTCTCCCTCACCTTCCATAAACTTTTATAATAAATAAATAAATAAATAAATAATGAATATGAAAGGATAATAAATAGATAAAATAAATAAATAAACTCAAATGGCTAAAGTACTTTCATTATTGAAATTTAGACATTATGACTAATCTGCTAACTTTGGTTACTAATGACAAGAGTAACATCATCCATCTACAGTTCCTCTGTATTGAATTAATTATGGTTTTTTAATTCATCTTAGCTGATTTTTTTTTTTTTTCCACTTTTTCTCCATGTGTCTATCCCTTCAGGTATACCTGTGTTACCCCAGTAGGACAGGCTGCACCCTCCCTGTGCAGGTAGATGGGTAAGGCTTGCTGCCTACAGCCAGGGACATGGCTGCATCTGAACTCAGATGCCAAAGCTTACACAGGTATGTGCTAGGCTCCTGGTTCCTCATGCACTGAACCAGGATCTAGTCTCTCATTCAGCTTGTGCATGTTTTATTGGCTTATGTTTTTATTTTATTTTGTAGCAATCAGAGTAGATATAGAGTGTCTGGTGGCAAAACTGGCTCTTGCCCTGGCAGGAAACTGAGGGGCAGGTCTCCAAACCTGTGAATTAAGAAGTTCTCCCAGGTAAATGGCAGGGAGACTTGATTTGAGAGGTGTCAAGGTTTAGCGCTGAGTCAGCAACTAAATTAATGACAGATACTCTCTATTAACCCTTGTTCCTTCCTAAAAAGGGAAAGGAAAAAGAATAAGGGAGAGAGAATTTTGGATTGGAAACTAAAACATGCAGCTTTAAAAAAAACACAATACAGATGCAAAATAAAATAAAAGATACACAAAACCAACATCGTGCTTCCCTCCAGTAGCACTTACATCACCACTGAGGCTGCAGGGCAGGCCCTGGGAAAGTCCTGAACTGGAATCCTGGAGTCAGCAACAGACTGAAGCTGGAGGCAGTAACACAGGGTTTCAGGAATCAAGAACAGAAGAACACAGTCCTTCCAGGACACCTTCTATAGACAAGGAGAACGTAGCCCTCATGATCGCTCAGATTTATACCGAGTATGATGCTCATGGGTTGGAATATTTTGGTCAAGTTTGGTCACATGTTTAGTCTACTCCTTAGAGTAGGAGGATTGCAGGTGTGATCCCTTTACTCCCTTTTGTTTACAGCACACAAGAATTGTAGCAGAACCAAATAATGACCTTGTTTTCTATAGGATGAAGTATAAGCAAGAGCCTTTCTGCATACCATTCTCTAGCAGTAACTATAAATATTGAGTGTTATAAGTCCTAGAAGAAGACACTGACTGAAAAACATGTTAATTTCAGCAAGTGCTGTTACTTAAAAGAGATTTAAGTGATAAGTAAAATTACTGAAAGAAAATTAGTTCCGTCCTGTCTCTAACCAAGACACAAGGACTGACTGGAAAAAATAATAGAATCATGGAATCATAAAATTGGAAGTGATCTCTAAAGGTCATCTAGCCTAATCCCCTACAATAAGCAGGAACACCTCCAACTAGAACAGATTGCACAGAGCCCCATCAAGCTTGATGGGGTTTGGCAAAGGTAAGAAAGTATTCTGCTAACTCTTCCTCACAGATATTACATTGTAATTCTAGGAAAAAATGCCATCATGGAGGATTGGAACACTGCTAAATGTGCATTTCAAGCACAAAATTAATTAATGCCTCAAGAAACCTAGGGATTTCTTAATTGAGCTACTGGTAGGCTGAAAATGAATTCAATTGCCTATTCCACTACCAAATAATACAGTTCATATTTGACCTTGCTCTGTTGCTTTGGCTGGTTGATCACTGGTCAAGACTTTAATCCCCTAATAGCAAACTGAAGTCATATGAGCACTCAACTGCTGCTCTGATCTGCTGCTGCTCTGTCAATGTGAACAATGTCTTGTTCCATGACCCTTAGGCCAGCCTGTGAAGATGTACTACATGGATGTACATGTACCACCTACCTGAAGTCTGCACAGAATATCAATCACCAGACACTGCCCTTGATTTTACTAGCTGAGCAAAGTGTCCATGTGGAAGAAGAAGGACTGGAGCTGCTGCTTCATGGGATTTAGCATTAATACTTGTGGTTTGAAGATAATCACATATCCTACATGGATTAAATGATTGGCTCAACTCAGTAATGGAGAGGAATAATAGCACAAGAAGAAAGAACAGTTTTGAAGAAAGTAAAAAGATAAACAGAAAAGAAGATCACTCACAGTTTTTTTATGCCTTGTAACAATAAATATAAACATAAGCATGAAGCATTTAGATACAACGTAAGAAAACCCAGAAAGCTGTAAGTTGGTATTTTTACTATAATTGTGACTTCCTCTAGGTCTACCAGACCTACTCTTAAGCAACATAAAGCCTCGAAAGGATTCATGAATCTAGGATTTTAAGTGCTGCTTTCTCTAAAAGCTGAAGAAAATATAAAATCAGAGTAGAAGTCAGAGGCTGAAACAGTAAATTCATCAGGAGGGAGACAGGAAAAAAAAAACAAACCTGAAAACCTGCTCTGGACAAGTACTTAATTTAAAAAAAAGTAAAAAAAATCATATCAGAAAACACAATATCAGTTTCCAAAAACGCAGAAATGCAGTAGAAACATCATTGGCAATACCTTTCTCAAAGAAGGGAAGGTCAGATTTGAAATACTTTCCATCCATTAGTTTAATGCCAAAGGTTGTTTTTCTGAATCTCAGACTTTCCATACCTGTACAGAACATGATATGAAGGCTCAACAGATTGCCTTCAGAAATAGTATTTCCAGGAAAAATTGCATAGTACTATCTAATTAGCCTTTTTGTAGCTGCAAATCTCTTCACAAAAATAGCTCACTGAGTTTGTGTGCATTGAGCAGTTCAAGTGAAAAGCCATCAGTGGAACGGAATTAAAACTGTACAGCCAGGGTCTCTCCTGGTATAAATCATGTGCATTGCTATAATAAACCAACATGTAACAGAAACAATTCTTCACATGGCTGACTTTTTGGCATGGGAGCCTGTCCTACAATCCAAACCTTTCTGCTTCAGATTCCATATTTCTTAGTGTTTAGGAAAACCTAAACTAAGATATGCTGTAATAATTTTGTGATATTTGAGAATAGAATTTTTGTGACCTAGGATCTAAAAAAAAACCCCTAACATAAGTTGGGATTGATCTTATTTTTCTTTCCTAATGGTCTTGGTCATACTAGTAAACGGCATTTTCTTATCTGTAGAATACAGTGGAGGTATTGTAGCATGTCCTGATTTTACCAGTTGAAGCCTCTTTCTTTTTTTATAGTCATAAAATGTATGTCAAGCACTACGAGCAACTCCTTTATGCCTTGCTTGCAGTGCTGCAATTAGGATCATACTGTGTCATATTTGAAGTTCAGTTACTGTTAAATGTGCTACACCTGCATCACACTAACTACTGTATCAGTCTTTTTAGATGACTCCCTTGAAAATTCCTGCCAAACATTTGTATGTCAAAAATCACTTTCAAAATGCTTATGAAGTGAAGAGTTTCCACAACTCTTTACCTACTCAAATACTAAAAAACTGTCAGTCAATGAAATCAGGCTCGACAGTTTATATTCCAAGACTCACTATTCAAAGATTTGCTTGAAAAATTATTCTTATCTGTCAGCATTTGGATGTTGTGTTTAGTCAGTTGCTCACTTTTATGTTGTAAATAAGCACTGGAAATTTCTACAGAAGATCTGCTAGAACCCTTAGTATTATTTTTAAATGGAATGAATCAGGGACATGTACATCAGCACTGCACTTGAATGTTGGCTATCATGTGTGTTGGGAATTCTGTCCTCTTGCCCAGATGAGAAGTTGTTTTCATTCAGAGCTCTGTATGGTTTCTTCTGCATCTTCAGTCCCTAGTGATAGCAAAAATATGACCCAAGTACTGAATACAGGAAATTTATTTACAAAAAGTCAACAATTGATACTATATTTTAGAGAAGGGACTTTCAGAGCTTTTTAGGTTGTTAGAATTTTAACTGTAAGCTTATTCTATAGGTCTCTTACCAAGGATGAGATTTGGTTTATGACTGAAACTCAGTTTTATCTTTTAATTTTCTGGAAAAATACACTGATTTGCTCTGCTATGGATGGGACTTCCATAATATTCATTAATATATAAGTTATTATTATATAAGAATATAAGTTCAATAATATTGAACTCCACCACGAGATGGTGGAGTTCAGGATCCTGTGTGGGAGGAACAGAATATCCAGCAGGACCAGAACCCTGGACTTCCACAGAGCAAACTTCAGCCTCCTCAATCAATTGTTAAGGGAAGTCCCATGGGACAGAGTGCTAGAAGGTAAAGGGGCTCAAGATAGCTGGACAACATTCAAGGACCACTTCTTGCAAGCACAGGATCAGTGTGTCCCAATGGGTAGAAAATCTAGTAAGGGAGCTGGGAGACCAGCATGGTTAAAAAAGGAACTGCTGGGCAAACTCAAGTGGAAAAGGAAAATCTATAGATCATGGAAGGAGGGGCTGGTCACTTGGGAGGAATATAGGACTGTTGTCAGAGAATGTAGGGAGGCAACTAGAAAAGCTAAGGCCTCCTTGGAACTTAACCTTGCAAGTCAGGTTAAGGACAATAGAAAGGGCTTTTTCAAATACATAGCCAACAAAACTAATACCAGAGGCAATATAGGCCCACTGCTGAATGAGGTGGGTGCCCTGGTGACAGAGGATTTAAAGAAGGCAGAGGTGCTGAATGCCTTCTTTGCCTCTGTCTTTACTCCTGCAGGCTTTCCCCATGAGCCTCAGTTTCATATAGCCCCAGTAGAAGTCAAGATAAAGGAGGAGTTTGCCCAGGTAGATGAGGATTGGGTTAGGGATCAGTTGCATAATCTGGACATCCATAAATCGATGGGTCCGGATGAAATGCATACAAGGGTGCTGAGGGAGCTGGCGGAGGTCATTGCTAGGCCACTCTCCATCATCTTCAGTAAGTCTTGGGTAACAGGAGAGGTGTCTGAGAACTGGAGGATAGCAAATGTCACACCAGTCTACAAGAAGGGCAAGAAGGAGGACCCGGGTAACTATAGACCGGTCAGCCTCACCTCCATCCCTGGAAAGGTGATGGAACAACTTGTTCTTGTCACTATCTCTAGACATATCAAGGAGATGGGGGTCATCAAGAGCAGTCAACATGGTTTTACCAAGGGTAAGTCATGTTTGACTAACCTCATAGCCTTCTATGAGGAAATTACTAGGTGGATAGATGATGGTAGAGCGGTAGATGTGGTCTATCTTGATTTCAGTAAAGCATTTGACACCGTCTCCCACAGCATCCTTGTAGATAAGTTGATCAAGTATGGGATTGATGATCAGGCAGTGAGGTGGATCAAGAACTGGTTGAAAGGAAGAAGTCAGGGAGTTGTAGTCAATATGGCAGAATCTGGTTGGAGGCCTGTGACTAGTGGAGTCCCTCAGGGGTCGGTACTGGGACCGGTGTTGTTCAACATCTTCATCAACGACCTGGATGAGGGTACAGAATGTACCCTCAGCAAGTTTGCTGATGACACCAAGCTGGGAGGAGTGGCTGACACACCAGAAGGCTGTGCTGCCATTCAGAGAGACTTAGACAGGCTGGAGAGTTGGGCGGGGAAAAACCTGATGAAGTTTAACAAGGGCAAGTGTAGAGTTTTGCATTTGGGGAAGAAAAATGTCATGCATCAGTACAGGTTGGGGGCTGACCTGCTGGAGAGCAGTGTAGGTGAAAGGGATCTGGGGGTCCTGGTAGACAGGAGGATGACCATGAGCCAGCAATGTGCCCTTGTGGCTAAGAAGGCCAATGGCATCCTGGGGTGTATTAGAAATGGTGTGGTTAGTAGGTCAAGAGAGGTTCTCCTCCCCCTCTATTCTGCATTGGTGAGGCAGCATCTGGAGTATTGTGTCCAGTTCTGGGCTCCTCAGTTCAAGAAGGACAGGGAACTGCTGGAAAGTGTCCAGCCCAGAGCCACAAAGATGATTAAGGGAGTGGAACATCTCCCTTATGAGGAAAGGCTGAGAGAGCTGGGTCTCTTTAGTTTGGAGAAAAGGAGACTGAGGGGTGACCTCATCAATGTTTACAAATACGTAAAGGGTGAGTGTCAAGAAGATGGAGTTAAGCTTTTTTCAGTGATGACCAGTGATAGGACAAGGAGTAATGGATACAAATTGGAGCATAGGAGGTTTAAGGTGAATATCAGAAAAATTTTTTTTACTGTGAGAGTGACAGAGCACTGGAACAGGCTGCCCAGAGAGGTTGTGGAGTCTTCTTCTCTGGAGACATTCAAGACACATTCCTGTGTGATGCACTCTAGGTGACCCTGCTCTGGCGGGGGGGTTGGGCTGGATGATCTTTTGAGGTCCCTTCCGGCCCCTATGATTCTATGAATATGGCTTAGGCCCAAGCTTAAGCCTACAGAACCTATAGGCTATATTTCAGTGTTTATTTATTTAATAGTAGCTGTAGAGCCATAAATATAGTGCTAAGAATCAATATCTGCAATGAACTATTAATTAAAAGTGAGTCTTTCTTTCATTCATAAGGTCAAGGCTGGATCAACACCCTGTTACAATGAACAGCAAAAGTGCAATGAGACTTCACACACCCTGTTGCCAACTTGTATCAAAGCTTTCCACTTCCTTGCTTCATAACACAAGTTCAGTTTCACTGGAGAATTTCCTCAGTGAAAGAGAACCCTTAATCATTTAAAGCTATATTTTTATTTCCTGTGAAATGGGCTCTGCAGTCTCAGGAACATTTGTCAGTCTCCAGGTGATTCAGTGCTGGTGCTGCCTTGCCTGCTGCGAGAAGGAGATGCAACTTCCAGAGATCTGTCTCTGCCAGATGCCCAATAGTTATTAAGCCTTTGTATGCAAAAGATAAGCTTTATCATAGGGCTTCCTTTTAATATAGTGGGTCTATATGGCAGTTATAAGCATGTGTATATGTTTCCAAATATATTCAGTTGTATAAATATTTATGGTAATAACAATATATGTGTAAGAAAAGGACCCTAGCTGATGTTAAATTAGTACATAAGCCATGTATAGAAGTGTCAGTGGGAACATCTTCACTGACTTTCATGAACCTTAATGCAGTCTCTCCCTAAAGAAAGAGATTTTTAGACTCTTTGCTGGGTACAGAGATTTCTGGAAATCAGATACCACTTGGATGGGAGGAGAGACCAAAGTATTTCTTATGGTTTGCTCTTGTTTTTCCGTAGTCTGGTGAGGAGCCTTTTTGCTGTCTGGCCTACTCATTTTAAACACAAAGCCTTTGGATGATATTTCTTTAACTTTGGCCTCCTGTTGCAGCATGTTAGCTATCAGAAATACTCATAAACATTCAGCAGAAAATTTTTTTCCAAGAATGTAGTCTGTATATTTTCACTTATAAGATATGAAAATGTATTGCATTTAAAGTTACATTTAAATGCTCCTCCCTTGACTTCCTAAATGTATGTGACCTTTTATTATTGGCAAGAGAAAGTATGATTTAGTCAGAAACAAATATGTTATAAGAGAGTGGCTGCTTTCAAATCTCTACCTATCTAAAATAATGTTAAAATAGATGGCTGATAAATTTAGACTCTAAAGGAGATGCAAGTAGGATTAGTGGCAATAGCACTTGGGAAATGGTAAAACACATTGATTAATTTAATACTTTAGTTTGACTGTAGTAGAAATTTTTTTTTGGTTAATGCTTTTTTTTTAGAAACTGACACATGGAGCCTGTAACCATGGAACTTACTACAAAGCTTTTGAGGTTCCTAACTACTTCTGCTGAAGTTGCCTGTCAAAAATACAAAGCAAGTCAGATTAGAAGTTAGATTATAAATAAAATTGGACTCCTTGACTACTTGTTGGCTCATCTGCCTTTTCTGACATGATAAATCTGCTTGAGAACACAGGAATAATTTCCACTTTTTAGATGCTTTTCAAAGTTCTATGTGTCAAGTGCATAATGAAAGTATGTGATACTCTTGTGTAGCCCCAAAAATATAGAAAGTATTCCTAATCTAGTAGGAAGATCATTACCAGCCCTAATCTTAAGGTTAAAGCAGGTTTACTTGAGAACATATCTCAGTAGGGTCACAAAAAGTTAGTGGTGTTGAGGAATTTTACCATGAGTAGTGCAGTAGGGAGCAGTGCTGTTCTGACAAATATTTACTGCTTTGTATTTATGGCTACAAGGTTAATTTTTTATTTATCTAGTTATTTATTTATTTTAATGTGCCTTTTTTGATGCTACTATAGTAAGGATTGGATCTGAGCTGTCCCTGATACTGGTGAACAATGCAACTCCAGTTTTAATTCCTCTGGCCATTTGGCATGTGAAATTCCTGGATCAGTTTGAACCCCACTGCTGCTTTTGTAGTTCATGGCCAGTGACAAAAATGGCAACCAGACAGACATCTCAAAACAGTGGTTAATGGTGAAACCTCAATACACTAACAAAGGGTATTTTTCAACAACCAAAACATCTACACTCATTATTACTTTGAGTCTGTCCCCACCCTGCCTTGGAATCTAGGAATCTGGATTTCTTTATAAACTTGTAGGAGTGGTCTTTATCCCAGTGCAATTTCTTTAGAGTAACTGCTTTTTTCTCCAAAGAAGGATCAACTTTTCAAACTGATTTGAAATCCTTTGCCTTCTCATTTGACCCATGTCTTTCCTCTTTGACAACCTGGTCGGGTGAGTTCAGCAAGGGGTCAGCCCTTGTGTTGCCTCTCAAGTGTTGCTAGATGGGTAGTTATCTGAAAGTGTTGCATTCCTTTCTACTCATGGGAACTAGCCCTTTGTTAGGTAAACAGCACATATTTGGGCTATCATCTAATATATATATAACGCTGTTGCACTATTACAAAGTGGCTCTTGAACCAATGTCTTTCTGGTGCTATTTACAAGTGCTGGCAAACCTTGCTATCGTAGTTTTTTACCCCAGTTTTGTATTCTGTCCCAAGAGCTTGCTGCCTCTCAGCAATGTTAACAGCATCAAACATGTATGTTGTCATAGCTCAAATAGTCTGTTCATCATAGTTTCTTCTGACTCTTGTGATAATGTTAAGCTCTGGCAAAGAAGAGTGGGAGTGTGTTAATTTCTGCAGCAGAGTTAGCTAGAATTTATCTCTTAATCCCAAAACATTAGTAGTCTTGTACAGGATGAAAGAAATATTTCTGTGGGCTGTTTCAGATCTAACAGTCAGACTGGTTTCTCTACTAAGAGTGCTGCATTATTCCAGAGCCCTGGAAACTAATTAAAAGTAAACAAACCAGCTTCCTTCTAAAGTCTGCCAGCTTGTATTTTACTTAGTATCCTCTTCTTTTGGCCAGATCCTGGAACTGAGGCAACATTCAAGAACTTTGTCCATGGGAAAACACAGCCTTTTGCAAAACAGTGAATGAAGATAGAAGATACAAACCAATTTATTTTTAATTGAAATTACTAGTGGCAGAACAACTCAAACAAGTGGCTGCTGGGAAAATGTGCACAAGAACAACATTAACCAGAGAAAAAAGAGACTGTGCTTAGGTAGAAGTACATATGGCTGTGATCCTTTAATTGTGTAAGTGTTGCAGGGTACAACTGCAATTGCTCAAACCTTTTCAATGGATATGTTTGCCAGCATTTAGCTCTGGTAACTTTAGCATCACAGTAACATAAACTGTGATGGGCACCCTCAACTTGAAAATTTGTCCCAGCTTACCAAGGTGTGCAAAACCCTACAAGCCCACTCTCCCACTATGGGAGTCCTCAGGGTGTCCCAGCTGGAATGTCAGGGTGGCCAGGAAAAGAAGGAAGAGCACCTTCCTAGAAACCAGCTCACAGTTGCTCATGTCTCCAACACAGTTATCTCTGGTTGGTCCCACCTATTAGTCACAGAGGTATCTTTTTGTCCCATCAAATCTCTGACTGGGGGTCTTTGGTACTTCCTCCTTCCTGGTCATTTGTTGCCTCTGGTGAGCATGCTCCAGAACTGCTACAGGTCCATCATTGTTAATCTATTGACTTTATGGTTAGATAAATGTTAAATCAGTGTTTTGCTAAATATGTTTAAACTAAGTTAATAATTTGGTTATTGCTAGATTACTTCTGCCAGCAATATGGTTAGTTTCTGTATTGCAACAGAAATGTTAAACATAGTTGTGTGGGGCTGGCAATTTGGTTGCTGCCTCATCTTGGCACATTTCCACCTCACCTACTGCTGGTTCATGATTGCTTGATGTCCTAAGAAGAAAAAAAAAACATGGTATTTTGAGGATTTTTTCAGTGTTTTCCCTTTTTTTCACCATTTCTTCTGGTGTTTTTGTTTTGTTTGGTTGGTTTGTGTTTGGGTTTTTTTTTCCTTTTTTTTTTTAACCATATCTTTCCCTTGCCTTTCCACCACCCCCCCACCCCCCCCCCATTATTATTATTTTTTATTGATACTGATTTTTGTGCTCCAGAATTTGAAGGATGTTAGATTTCATGAAGGAAAAGGTGGACTGCTCTAGACTAGCCTGAGAAAAATATGTTACAACGTCTGCCTCTGAAACAGGCAAAGTAATTACTGAAGTGCTTTTTTGGAGCCCCCTTAACCTCCAGCAAAATCCATACCATGCTTGGTCCTCTGTGTGCCTCCTGTAGAAAACAGCTTTTTGCTGGATCCCCTCTCTTTTGTCTTGACTAAGGGATTTCTTGAGAAGCATAGCAAAAAATGAAGCTAACATTCTCCTCTTGCACCTTCTCTCTCTTTCCAGATCACCCTCTGTTTTTTATTTGCAGGCAAAACCAAGAAAGGCACTCCTCATCTGTGACCAAAGGAAACAAGGCTAATTTGCTTGCTAAAGCAATTGTGGATTTAAACAATCAGTAGTTGAGAATGGACTGGAATCAAATCCCTGAACACAGAACCAGGTTAAGTGATTTATGTGATAGCATTACTCCAATAAGGCAATTTAGTTGTGGTACCCCCAATGGAATGTTAAAGAAAATACTGGAATTAATCATAAAACTGAGAAAATTAGAATTTTACTAAGTGCTTAGCCAGCTCAGCTATTGCTTGTGATCCTTTCTTCATGTTGTAGCTCAAATTTCATTAGAACCTGCTTTTCCTTCAACTTAAATAATCCTTTAAAACCCTTATAAAAATGAAAGACACACATGCTTGAACTGTTTTTCTTCTACTAAAGCACACATTGCACAAATGAAACTAACTTTCAGATTATTGTTTGCACAGTACTATATAATATAAATGCATCTGAAATTTATAGTACAGCACAAACTCTTTAATACCCAGCACTTAAACTGTTGTGTTTCCACAGCAAGCTGTAATAACTGAAGATTTAATACAGAACCTGATATCTGGACAGTTATTAACATTGTTTTCTCAGTATTTTACTGCCTGCTTGTAAACACTAGCTTATTGAAATGTAATAGTATGTACATGGTCATATAAACTGTGAAAAAGAACAGGTTGTTTTCTTTGCCAGAGGTACTGCAGATGTAAATGAAAAAGTCTAGACCTTGAGCTTAAACATCCAATCCCAGACAGAAAAAGTAAAACCCTTTGAACCACACTATTTTGACCTTGTGTAGTTATTCGCGGGGGGGGGGAAGCCAGAGGAAGTTGCTGCTCTGGAGATCTGGTTTGTTTCGGTTTGGTTTTTGAACTCTGCTATTCACTTTAAAGAAGTAGGATTCTCTACCTTCCCTGTTTATAATCTGTAAGAAGAAGGAAGGATACTTCAATATATAGTGTTATTTTTACCATCAGGTCTTGTGCCAGCAGAAATGTAGTCTTTAATTCTATCAGATTGCAGAGATTAAAAAATACCCAAAAAATCTCAGTAAATGTACATCACTTGATATATTAATGTTCCAGAATATCTTATTTAAGTACATCTTAAGATTTTTCCTTTTGGTCTTTGTCACCTTTGACAACAATTTTAGGGCAAGTTATTAGCAACTGTACTAAACAAAATCAAACAGAAAAGGAACCTTTTTGCAAAGAAAGGAAAACTCTTGCCTAGATGTTGCAGCCAGTGAAGTATAATATTAACTGTCACGAGAAAACACACGTTGTCCAATAGATTTTAAAATTAGGGTAGGATGTTAATGACCTACCTTCATTCACTTGCTTGAGAAAATCCTAGCTGAACTGTTGGAGATAATCCGTATCAATCTCCATTGTTATTTCCTGCTCTCTAGCTACTGACTGTTCTTTGACTGGATCCTATGTTTTAGAGCCCCTTTATGGGTGCTTTTCTTGCTTTGTCTATAAAGGTAAGTAGTAGAGAAATGGAGCCAGACTCTAACTTGACAAAGAATCCTTCCAGTGTATGGTCTGTATCAACTTTGATTTAAAAAAATAGATTGCTAATTAAATTTGGTCTGCAGCTAACTTTAAACATTGCACAGTTGCTTCATATCTATATAGTTATGTTGGAATCTTAGAAACCTGACTAATGTAATTCATTTTATGGGGCTTTAGATCTAGACGTTAGCATATCACAGATTTGGCCAAGAAGTCATAGTTCATCTCTTATACCTTCTGAAAAGTTTAGACATACAGAGACATTATCAATACTTTGGATGTACTAAACCTTGAAGAAAAAAAAAATAGAGAAAAAAAAAAGGAGGAAAAAATAGACCATTGCCATCATAACAGAGAGAAAGTGATGAGACTTATTAGGCTAGTCACTGCTTTCACAGAACTGTCAGTTCAACTGTGTGCGTGTGTTTACTGTCTTGTAGGTAGAAAAGACATTCCAAGATCTACTGAAGGGTACTAAGGAAGGTGGTACAAACCACTTTTCATCATCTAGCAGCAGTCTTGGATAGCCTGGAAGGTCCCAGTAGACTTGAGGTTGGCAAACGTGATGCCTACCTACAAGAAGAGACAGAAGGAGGATCCGGGGAACTACAGACCTATCAGTCTGACCTCAGTGCCAGGGAAGGTTATACAGCAGATAATCTTGAGTGCCGCCATGCAGCACATGCAGGACAACCAGGTCATCAGGCCCGGTTAGCATGGGTTCATGAAAGGCAGTTCCTGCTTGACTAACACAATCTCCTTCTATGAAAAGGCGACTCACTAGTGAATGAGAGAAAGACTGGTTGTCATCTGCCTAAGCTTTAGTGAAGATTTTGATGAATTTACCCCAGCATTTTCTTGGAGAAACCAGCTGCTCATGTCTTGGACAGGTATATGCTTTGCTGGGTAAAAAACTGTCTGGATAACCAAACACAAGGAGTTGTGATGAATGGAGTTAAATCCAGTTGGCAGCTAGTCACAAGTGATGTTCCCCAGGGCTCACACAAAAAATTAGGTCCTACTGTCTAGATAAAGACAATACTGGAGAGAAATCTTTTTACAATCCCTCTGTACAGGATTAAAGTTTAATAACCTCTCATAATCACCTTCAATGTGAACTTGTTTTTCTTATCAGCATCTTATTTCAAAACATACAGATGTATAAGAAATAAATTAAAATATGGTATGAAAAATATGCAGTGTTATGGCTCATTGTTGCTCAATACACATTCCGAGTATGGAAGATGCCACCATCCCACTCCTGAACTTATGGGGGAGTTTGGGCAGAAAAGTGAAAGAGATGTAATATAGAAACAGAGTAGTCTGTGAAAGTCAGTATCTCCTAGATCACTGCCACATACCATCATTTACACTTCCAACCTGAGAGCTTAAACCCTTGTCCAGGAAGAAAAGATGTGATACGTGCTGCTTTACCACAAGTGTAAAATTTGCACAAATGACAGGACAGTAGCGATCAGCTCACACAGCTTGTTATTGAGCAGTTCATACAAACATTTAAATCCTGGTATGGAAATGGTATATACCTGCTCTATGCAATATAGATGATTATTCAAGATGAAAAGCAATGGAAAGTTGGCCACAGCAGATTTCCCTTTGTTCAAAGTGCAGCCCTTATATCTCTTCCCATTTTTAATTGTCAGCTTCAGCCTTAAGCCTTATCATCAAGCACATAAGCAATCAGCGTGTTTCTTGGCTGACACACTCATCTGTATCTTTTTGAGAGTAATATGACAGTAACCAGCAAAATATGAGACTTAACTCTACAGTAACATGTATGCTGATATAATAAAGTAACTTGCTTCATACGTTTTAGGTTTCCCTTCCTAACATTGTTACTATTATTGTTTTAAAAATTGTTTTAACTATTAAAAAAAGTATTACTCCTCTAACAGTATGCTTTTTTTTATGTTTTAAGGCCAAGACTTTTCTTGACCTTGTTGTTATGTGTAAAAGGAAGTTTAAGCTTGCTAGCTGATGACTCTTCCAACGTCAAGAAAGTTTGACCTGGATGTGAACAGGTTAAACTTAACCCAAGTGTACATATATCAAGATCAGATAAAGGGGTATAAGCCTTGAGCGTAAGACTCCTCAGTCCACTAAGCTACAAATGCTGTGTTCAAACAGGTCCAGAAAAATCATAAAGTCCTCATACACTTATATTAACAGAGATTACTGAGTTATCTTGAAAGCATAAGACACAATGAGGGTCTTAAATTCCGCTTATATTTGTAGTAAGCGTCACCACGTGAGCTAATGTATTGGAGTACAAAGGATACAGAAGCCAAGCTCAACAAAGTCACAACAGTATGTCTGAGTTTTATCCATCTGTACCTCTTACTTTATCTTTCATGCTGCTATTTTCAAGATTGAACAAAGTTTTAAGCCATAAAATTAATTATTCCTCTTATATTTAGCTGCTAAAACACTCCTAAAGATGGGTATCTGAATAAAAATATAGTAAGTTACTAAGGCATCTCTGTGGGTTTGCTCTTTATCTATCTAATAAACAACAAAATCATTCTGTGAAATCAATATTATAAAATATTTTGATATCTCTAATACACTTGTTATTTTATACAATTTTTCAGACTTTTCTTATTGTCTTCCTACCTAATATTTTCTTGAAGGCTGGAAGGACAAGAGAAAACATACTGTAAATCAGTTTGCTCTTACTTGGTAGATTATAAAATGTTTTTGATCTTTTGATCTTGAAAGAATATAACCTAAAAGCTTTCTCTTTCTGGCTGGGATCTCAGACTCCAAACGTTATTCAAAGGATACTGTTTCATTATATACTGTTTGATACTCTACAGCCTTGTATAATTTTGTATTTTTTCTATTTCTTTTGTTATATGTTGGTGCTTCCCTTGAGGTTTCTCATATTCACTTTGACAATTTCATTGGAGGTGTGAAAATTTCACAGAAAGAATCGTAGAATACTATATTGGAAGGGATGTCAAAGATCATCTGGTCCAAACTTTTTAGGTAATACTACAGTTTATATGAGGCTCAGCACCCTGTCAAGCTGAGACTTAAAACTGTCCAATGTGGGGAAATCTACCACTTCCCTTGAGAGACTATTCCAATGTTGGACTGTCCTCATGGTGAAAAATTTACCTCTTGTGTCCAATCAGAATGTCCCCAGGAGCAACTTGTGCCCATTACCCCTTGTTTTTCATATGTGACTCCTTGTAAATAGGGAGTCTCCATCTTCTTGGTAGCCACCCTGTAAGTACTGGAACATGGTAATGAAGTGTCCCCTAAGTCTCCTTTTCTCAAGGCTGAGCAAACCCAGCTTCTCAGTCTGTCTTCATATGACAGGTCCTCCAGTCCTCTAATCATCCTTGTGGCCCTTCTCTGGACCCTCTGCAGCCTGTCTGCATCCCTTTTGTAGAGTGGGGACCAGAACTGAACCCAATACTCCAGGTGTGGTCTGACAAGCACCATGTAGAGCGGGATGATGACTTTTTGATCTCTGTTGGTGATGCCCTTGCTGATGCATCCCAGCCTCCTGTTGGCCTTCTTTGCTGCTGTAGCACACTGTTCACTCATGTTGAGCCTGTTACCCATGAAGTTCCCCAGGTCCCTCTGCTCTCCAGCCAGGTGGATCCCAGTCTGAACTGCACCCCTGGGTTATTCTTTCCCAGGTCCAAGACCCTACAGATATTCCTGTCGAACTTCATAAGGTTTCTTCTAGACGACTCCTCGAGCCTGTCCAGGTCATCCTAAAGGGTGGCCTTCCCTTCTGGAGTGTCAACCTCTCCACTCATCTTGGTGTCAGCAAACTTCATCAAGGTGTTCTTGATCCCAACATCCAGGTCACTTATGAAGATGTTAAGCAGCGTTGGGCCTAATATCAATCCCTGGGGGACCCCACTTGTCACTGGATACCAACTTGAGGAGGAACTATTTGCTGTCACCTTCTGGTGATAATAAATATTCCTCTGGTCTGTCAGCCAGTTCCTCACGCACTGCACAGACCACTTGTCAAGGTTGTAATGAGTCAGTTTCTGCAGGAGGAAGCTGTGAGGGTCCTTATCAAAAGTCTTGGAAAAGTCCAGGCAGACAACGTCCACTGCTTGTCCTGCATCAACTGATTACTTTGTCATAGAAGATGACCAGGTTTGTCAAGAACCATTTGCCCCTGATAAATCCATCTTGGCTTTCCCAATCATGTGCTTCAATTGACTTGTGACTGTTGAGTACTTCTACCTTTTCAGCATTGTTGGTGACTAGTTCACCTCTCCTGTTTAATAATGAGCCAATATTATTTCTTTATTTCTGCTTGTGGTTAATGTATCTGAAGAGCCATTTCTTGAGTTTTTGACATCTTTAGCCAACGTCAGCTCAAGCTGATCATGGTTAAAGGAGTCTTTGAGCATACAAACGCCAGAACTTGCAGAAACAGGAGTTTAAAGTGAACCAAAAGTAATCTTTCTCCATTGCTAGATGAAACCAAAGAATTTTACACTAAACAAAGTGGCACCATATCATCATCAAGAAGAAAGATACATGAGAGACAAAGAGCAAGAAGTTGTAGGAATTATTATTAGAAAAACCATCTTACTCAAGTTTACTTGAGAAGGTCTGCCTAAACGACATGTGGAT
The DNA here is from genome assembly GCF_020740795.1 of Apus apus. Classification (NCBI taxonomy): domain Eukaryota; kingdom Metazoa; phylum Chordata; class Aves; order Apodiformes; family Apodidae; genus Apus; species Apus apus. The sequence continues at coordinate 85,271,889 of NC_067282.1, read as the reverse complement.
TTTATTTTTATTTTATCTTTGTAGCTTATTATAAGCTTCTAATTATCTGCTTTTTAAAATGGCTTACAGTTGAAGGCAAATTCCTTTGGCAACAGTGAAACACATATCCTGGACAAATAGTGAATATAAATGGTGACATAAATATGTGTGTGTGTATATATATATATATATACACATATATATATATGTGTATATATATATATATACAAAATAAAATCCTTGGTGTCCAATATTTCAATAAGTGCAAGTCAAGAAAGTATTTGGCTTCAAGAAACTTTAATTTAATGGGAAGTGTAGGAAATTGATTTACTGCAAATTGTGTTGATATTACTACATAATACAGCCTTGCAAAATTGTCATGAAAATTTACTGGCACAGATGCAAATGTCTATTTGTCTTCCTTTTTTCACAGTAATCAATCATCAGGATGAATTAATAATTTTTATTCACTGCATTGCAAATATTCTTCATTTCAGCAAGTTGCACGAATAAAAATTTGCCAAACTGCTGTATCATAAACACATATTTATGTTTTTCTATTGTAAATAAATAGCATGTGTATCTCTGTAGCTTGCTTATGTGTTGGGGATATAATCAACAACAAATCTGACCTAGGGTGTATAAGAATCACAAAAACCTGACAACAGTAAACCATAGCATTTTTTTTCAATTTTGTTTATTTTTTTAATTTTATGAAAGTTACAAACATGAATAATATAAAAGTTTGCTACATCATGAGCCAGACTGCTAGGTTTTGGATCATGAAGAAATATCATTAGAGCTTTGATAACAGATTTGTAGTATTTTTCTCATAAATCAAAATTACTATTTAAGGGTATCTCATATCAGTGGGTTCAATGCTAATGATACATAACAGAATTGTAGAATCATAGAATTTACCACTTCTCTCCATATGTATACTTGAGTAGAAGGTATGGGACTAATAGATCAATTTCATAGAATCACAGAATATTAGAAGCTGGAAAGGACCTCGAAAGATCATCTAGTCCAAGCTCCCTGCTAGAGCAGGATCACCCAGAGCACATCACACAGGAACGTGTCCAGGAGGGTTTTGAATGTCTCCAGCGAAGGAGACGCCACAACTTCTCTGGGCAGCCTGTCCCAGTGCTCTGTCACTCTCACAGTAAAGAAGCTTTTTCTGATGTTTTGTGGAACCTCCTATGTTCCAGTTTGCACCCATTGCCTCTTGTCCTAAGTTTGGATGGACTGCACAGAAAACAGGACTGCTGATGATTTTAATGGTCTAACAACATACTTGGAGTACACAGTGTGGAGCAATACAATAAATACATTCAAAAGTCATGGTGAGTTGGCTCTGAAAAGGCTGAAACACCTTCATGTTTACTTTGGGATCCAGGAACAGGCTAGGTATCTGGATAAATTTGCTTTCTGATCCATCTTTGGATTCTCCTATGTTTCTGTTGCAGACTTGCATTGTAAATTCCACACTGTACATATATGTGTGTGTGTGTATCTACATATTTATACATAAAATTATGAAAAAATTCCTGGAATTTTTGGAAGGAGAATATATTCTGAGAGTTTTCTTAGGATACTGTAAAAACCTAACATTAATTTTGATTGAGAACATTATCTTGTTTTTTATTAGTTTGGATATCAGCCTAATGATTCCAGCTGGGTGTAGAAGCAGTGAAGTTTTGTAGAAGATTTTGTTCTCAGTACTGAGTTTAGCACAATTAGAAGTGGAGCAAGTCCTGTCCTCTGTCATGCCCTTCTGTGCCCTTGGATGGCTCAACTGTGTGGTTTCCTGGACCTGGGGTGGTATGTCGCAGGTAAGACTGAGAAATTAGAAGTTGTCCAAAAAGATTAAGATTCTATTACATTGTAAGGAATCACAGGCCTAGAAAATTAGATCTCTATCTATATATTATTTGTCTTTCTCCTGTAATAACAGTATTAGCTTTGACAAAACCAAACAGGTTTCAGTGTGAGCTAGTGTTCCTCTTGAATCTTCCTTGGATCTGGAATAACTTTTCCAAAGTTAAGCTGTGGTCATTTAATATGGTAGCTTTATAGAAAAAAGACAATTTAAAAAAAAACCCTCCCAATTTTTTTTTTTTTTTTTAAATTTTTTTTTTGCTAGATGTAATAGCTATCCACATGCCAGCAAATGGCTACTTTGGCATTGGTTGAATGAAAATAATCAGTTTCAATAACATTAAGAGTGTTCTGCATATCACTAAAATTGACACAAAACCTCTGGTTTGTTGTAAAACAAAATTTTTGTTCAATTTGTCATTTGATGGTGGAGAACTGGTTGAGATGCTAGAGAGGGATTCTGGTACAAAAAGATCCCTGTCAGTGATAGACCATGAAGGCTGATGAGAAACCTCAGTTTTCAGATGAGAGAGAAAACTGACAGTAAGAAAACTGAGCTGACAAGAAGGGCAAGTTTCAACAGATACCTAGTGGTTCCAGAGTTCATGAGAAGGTTCAGCATTTTTTGAAATACTAATGAAAATCAAATAACCATAAATAATATACTATGTAAGGCAACAAACTAGTTTTACCAATAAAGAGAAAGGGGAAGCAACAATACCAACCACTTATTTGCACAAACAGAAGCATTTTGTTTCAGCATAAACATCAATGACTGAAGAAATAGCAAAGGCATCTGCCAAAGGGTGGAATATTTTCCACATTCAGGTGGGCGATGCCAGAACTGAAGATCACCTTTAGATCTGGGACATATTGTAAAATTTTCTTTTTGGCATCACTGTTTTAAATATAGGGATTGAGCTATGCAAGGGCAGGAAGCAGATAAACTATCATTAGCATCATTCTAGTAACACCCGCTGCAGTGAATACCAAACACGTTTATACTTAGCAGGGGAAAGTATATGTAACTTTACTGAGATTTGAATGTCTATTAACAGCTTGTGCAGTGACTGAGATTAAACTAGTCTCATGTCAGTTGATATGTTTCACTCACAGAATGTTCTGCTTAACATTAAGCTAATCACTGCTTTATGACAAAAAGCAAATTATAAATATCTGCAATAAATCAGTCTGACCTATAGTATACTAGATCCATGCCTGATCATTGGTAGAATTTATTATTTCCTTCCTTTAGTATCAACACACAAGATGAAATTTCAACAGTCCTGGCATTTAAACCTAAAATTTAGAGTTTGCTTTTCTTCTAGGCTTCTCAATATGGGGTTTTTAAACATAGATCTGTAATTTGTCTGCATATTTTGCAGGAAAACAGCTGCCATATAGTCTTTCTGCTGTACAAAGCTCTTAGTCCATGCTATAAAAGATTGGACCTCTTCTGAATTTCCCACAAAAAAATAAAAGTTACACTTTTGAGATTTTTCTGAGTCAGAGTAGACCAACCATGTATTTTTCATATGATTCAATGTGTGGTAACACAGGAGTTGCTGAAGTATTTTTAGCCACATTTGTACCATCTTGTGTTGCATTGTGAAGCTGGATTAGTTTCTTTTAAGATTTTAATTGCCTTTAAAAATCAATAGTAACAAACAAATCCTATTTGAAGTCAGGGTGCAGCAGAAATGCTGTTTTGGGCTCCAGCAGCTAGGATTCAGGATAGCCTATCTGTTTTTTACTGCTAATACTTTATGTGTCTCTGCAGGACAGTGTCAATGTCCATGCAATTATGATCAATTTTGTTAACTCAGAGTGGAGCATGATCTGTTTTTTTTTTTAATCCCATTTTTATGAGCATGAGTCATGTTTGACTAGAATATAGGTGAGTGCCACCAATTAAGAGCCATGTTGAGTAGTGTAAAACTGTCTATGAAATTCTTCCGGGTCCTGACCCAACTAAATTCTTTGGCCACAACATGTAGAAATCAAGCCTTTAGAAAAATATTCAAAGCATATATGTAAATACAACTAATTTCTTTGTGATTTAAGTGTACACTTAAAGTGCTTACCTTGATACCAGCTTTCAGTTGCACTGAGACAGAAAGAAGCTGAGGATGTTAATTGCCTTGTATGATTTTGCCAGTGGTTCAGTAATTATAGTGTTGGAGAATTTCTGGAGATTTTCTCACAGAAAAGCAAAAAAAGCCCTTCCTGGATGTTTATTCTGCTGAAATAGTAATAGGTTGAACACTGGTAAAACTGGTATTAACTTCTCTGATTCAGTGATTAGTATTTATATATCTGGAAAAAAAAAAAAAAAATATGGCTACAGCTGGATGACTGGCTGGATAGTGGAATCAGATGTGAGATACAGTCATAGTGATAAAGAGATGCAAGTGATTGTATCGGGTTTGCATGGCCAGGTTTTAGTAGTGGGATTGCTACAGGAGTGGCTTCTGTGAGAAGCTGGTAGAAGTTTCCTTCCGCGTCTGATAGAGCAAATGCTGGACAGCTCCAAGATAGATCTGCTACTGGCAGGGTTGAGCAACGGCAGTGATAGCACTTCTGTGGTAACATATTTAAGGGGGAAAAGTTGCTGTGCAACAACAGTTGCAGCTGGAGAGAGGAATTAGACATGTGAGAGGTATTCAACAGACACCAGTGCCCGTGAAGAATGGCAGGAGGTGTTCCAGGTGCCAGAGCAGATATTCCCCTGCAGCCCATGGTGAAGACCATGGCAAGGCAGGCTATCCCCCTGCAGCCCATGGAGGTCCACAGTGTAGCAGATATTCACCTGTAGTGGAACAGCCTGTTCCTGAAGGACTGTGCCCAATGGAAAGGACTGAGACTAGAGCGGTTACTGAAATACTGCAGTCCATGGGAAGAACTCACATCAGAGAAGTTCATGGAGGACTGTCTTCCATGGGAGGAACCCCACATGGGAGCAGGGAAAGAGTGTGAAGAGTCCTTCCCCTGGGGAGGAAGGAGTTGCAATGTGTGATGAACAGACCTCAACTCCCATTCCCTGCCACCTTGCACTGCTGGAGGGGAGGAGGTAGAAATATTGGGAGTAAAGCTGAGCCTGGGAAGAAAGAAGGGGTGGGGGGAAGATGTTTTAAGATATTTATTTCTCATTACCCTACTCTGATTTGATTGGTAATAAATTAAGTTAGTAACCACCACAGTATCTCTCAAAGTTTGCTCAGGTATCAGTCAATGCATGGTAATTAACTAGAAATTTGCTCTGAGAAATGTGTCTTAAACCTTTATTTCACATGGACCAGATGCAACCGTGCTGCTGAATGCTGTGTTAGCAAAACCAATTTTAAGAACTCTAACCATCAAACAAAGTACATTTTAGACATGTAAGAGATTGTCTTAAAGCAAATTTTAATCGCAGCTACTTTTATCAAACTAGGATAATACATATTGATTTAAACATACTTGTTTCCATAAAGAAAATGGTTGTATGCTTTTTTTATCATAACCTGAGTAACTTGCTAAACCACTGCCCTTTTCTCAGTTGACTGTCTGCTATTAGAACTTCACACTAAATACACTAGGTAGTATTTTTCTGTTTTGCTCTTCAAGGAGGTTATGCAAATTAAAACTTCAATATATCTAGGAAAAAAATCTATTATTTCTGAAAATAATAATAGTAATAATGATAACAACTTATTTAAGTTATTCTTCTCTTTACATGTGTTCTGGATATACTCTGAAAAAAAAGTGTGTATTATGAAGAAGGAGGTAGGTAAGTTATATGTTGAGATGGTGATATAGTTCAGATTAATCTTTATTGGCTTCCTGTCTTCCACCTATTATACAGATAAAACAGGAAAGGAGACAACTTCATTCCATTCCTTTTTCTATTTCAGGATATAAATAAAATTGCTTGTCCCTGGCTTTTCTGAATCTGAGTGTCTGTAGACCAATAGCTTTATTCCTAAGCAATATGGAAACTCTGTCACCTGCTCTAGCAGATATATACCATCAACACACATCTGGGCTTGCAGAATGTTTTTCCTAAGAAATTATGTTTAAATGGAGATGGTATGGGACTGTTGAATCTTTGAATCACTAAAAGCTATTTAGTATAAAACAGAGGTAGCAGAAAATTCTCATAGGAAGAAAAGATGTTTTATTTACAATAGCCATAGGTGTAGTCATTCTTCTTATATCTCTGACAATGCACAAAAATTGCCTTTATGAAACCACAAACTTTTAATTAGTAAGTCTGGTATTAGTAAGAAATATCTATCATAATACATAAATTTGGTTTTTCATGCCAAGTCATATATTTCCCACTTTCCCAGGAAAAGCTGATACATAGAAATAACAAGAAATAAAAAAGACGTATCTGATGGATATAGGAACATCTCCTCATATTGTTATAAAAATGAGTGGAGCTACTTGTCCTCCAGTGTCAAATTTAATACTGGAATCACTGCTAGAGCTAATGGATTGTGCTTTGAAAAATGGCTCGACCTTACATTGCTTCAAGTAATTTTCTATCTACTTCATTCACCAGTTCACTTGTGTTTCGACATATGATTAAAGCAGGCATATCGAAGTAAAAGTGTTGCTCTGATTATTCTTCAGCTATTTTTTCTTCATTATGTCTCATTTTGGGCACAATGATGGAGCTCTGTCTAGAGACAGGTAAATAATAACACTGAGACTTGTAGCTCATAAGTAACCTGTAGAGAGCTGGAGAAGTCAGGTGATGAAACAGGATTTTGTGATTTGCCTTGTGCATGGTTTTACTGGTAACTGAGCCCTGGGGGTCGTCCAGACACAATAGATGGGAAGCTCCCAGCCATGGCAAGTGGTGAGACTGAGTACATATTGCTATTCATATGTTTGGTATAAAACAGAGCTGAACATCTGGATTGGAGGCATTGCAGAGGTACCATAACAGTGAGTACCTACATAAGTTCAAGAGCTATTGACCTCTTCTTTGCAAAATTAATTTTGGGAAATTAATGTGGGTGTGAAGTATTTGTAGGGCCTGCAGTGAAAGGACAAGGGGTAATGGTTTGAAACTAAATTACACTAGATTCAGACTAGGTATAAGAAATTATTTATAGTGAAGGTGGTGAACCACTGGCGCAGATTGCCCAGAGGGGTGGTGGATGCCCCCTTCCTGAATACATTGGATGGGGCTATGAGCTACCTGAACTATTTGAAGATATCCCTGCTCATTGCAGGCAGGTTGGACTAGGTGACCTTTAAAGACCCCTTCCAACCCAAACTATTCTATGATTATTACATAGATTATTTGAGTCACAGCTACAGGACCCAATCCTTTTCTGCTGTGCTGCTGAATCTGAAGGACAGCAAGCAAAAGTCAGTGTGAGGAGAGCTGACATTTACTAGGCTGCTAAGTTATGGGCTTCACACACGTCAGACCTCAGAACAGTCCTTTGTTGTCATGATAATCTGTAGATGGGAAGAAATGGACACTCAGGAGGATAAATGTAGTGAGAGTGACTTCAATGTGATTGTCTCTATTGTTAATTTTTGTGTGTGTCTCAGCATCTGAGGACTGTCTGGTGTGTACATTATCAGACTGTACAGGCTTATGCTGTAGAAATAGAGTAGAAAGACCCTATTAGCATTGTCAGTTGCGAAATAAAATTCCTTTAAAAATACCTATTGAAAATAGATAAACTAAATGATTTAAATCCAAAATAAATTTTTCATTAGAAAAGTTTAAACAGCTGCTCAGAAAGGTCTAACAGGTAAGATGAGAGCATAGCAATATAGGTTTTCTTAATGAAAAATAAACAACAGCAAAAGCAAAAAACCAAAACACTCAGCATAAACTATTTCTGGAACCTATTTTCTCTCCTGGCAGATGACAGTGATTATACTAATTATAGTTACATTTTTTCAAGAAGTTTAATGGATAATGTATGAAATTAAAATATTACTTCAGATTTTGTTTGTAAGATGTTACAATTACAGAGAGAAAACTTTATGTGAACTTTTTGAGAGCAGTAATCTCAGGAAATGGGCAATCCAAGTTTAGCATTGTTTTGGCATTACATTCTCTTTGCAGTAAAATGCTGAACAGATGTATCTGATATTAATTGTAACCTATTCAGAAGGAAGACTGCCAGTGCTAACCTACCACTGGTAGAAAGTAATAAAATGTCTCTGGAACCTGTTCACTACATATGATTTCCCTGACTTTACTGTCTTGCCTTTTTAACACCGTTAGTCAATAAATCACAGAAAATATGGATTCATTTTGAACTTAAATGAAATAAGACAAAAATGAAAAAAATAAAGAGCAGATTGTAAAGACTGCTGAATATTTTAATTTCAGACATGAAACAAGCCATTTATAAGGCCAAACTCTTTTAAAAAAACTCTTAAATAATGCCCCTAGAATGTCTTTATTGTTGCTTAATATACTTATTTTCTTTTTAGAAAGAAATGCTATTGCAGCCAAGACTTACATAGCATCTGCTGTGTTAATTATAAATATATTACTAAGCTTACAATTTCCTTACTCAAACATAATGCTTTAAAATGTTATGAGAAACAATGGATTTAGGAGTATATCACTTGGGATCTGATGTACTGTTTAACTTAGATTCTTTCATTCTGGCCAGATGGAGTTCATAAGAAGTTGTGGGGGAGGAAGCCTCTAAACTATTGCCAAAAAATCTTTAAGGCACATGCAAGATTTGCAAAAATGATGAAAGAACAATTTACCCAGCAGTGGCCTACAGGAAGAAAAAGCATAGATTTTACATATAAATCAGTTATGTCATTAATGTAAATCCAGGAGTATTGCTGCTTCAGACTGGAGAAAGCGTGTTTCACATACACTGCAGTTTCTATTTGAAATGAACCATTTGCTTAATTCATTCCCATATCAGTGTCTACAATGGTAGTATTTAAAATGCCATGGAGCAACAGGTAAGGAGTCAGGGTCTTCCTATGGTTTGTATGACAAACTAGGACATTGGAAGATAAAACAAAGGAATGAGATAAACAGTCCAAAAATGTCTGCATATTTGATTTTAAAGTACTGACATTTGAACAAAAAAATTGCAGTTTTGATTACCTAAGGTAGGATTTGTGTCATCTGCATCTGAGCTTGGCACCTTGACCTGCCTTTAAGTCATGAGAGATGAGCTGTCATTTTTCATAAGCCAACTAACTTGGTTGTGGTTACTGTGCATGAGGAGAACTGCTAATGTTTAGATTTTCCACTGTTGCTACAGGCAGCCTAGAGAGGCAAGCTCAGATTTCGGTGTTTACATTGGCCAGGTAAATCTTTCCCCCACGGCCACTGGTATGTCACGCTGCTGAGTTTGTGCTATGAACACAAATGAGCTGAGGGACAATGTAGTTTAATTGTTTACTTAATTTATTTCTTCATTTACATACACATGATCCTCTTCAGAGAGTGTAAATGGTGTGGAATTCAGCAGCCAGGAGCAAAGTCCAAGCCAAATGGCAAGTATGTTCATCTGGGTAATAGGATGAGATACAGAGAGATTCATCTTTGGGTCTAGGTGTGCTCTGGGTAGATGAACCTTGTGCTGTTGTGTTAGATTTGCCTGCTTATTAGACACACTTTCTGTGGATGGGTCCTTTGGGCTATGCAGAGATCTTGTGTGAATGAATTTGCTTTAAGGTGAAAAAGAGCTTTTCCTCAGGAAATAAAATGATTTCTTGTATTATATTTCATCTAGTAGGTTAAATTTTAAAATATGTAGAACATTCTTTAGGCCTTCATAAAATGTTTATTTAAAAAGGACTGTTTGTATAAATAAATTTAGAGAAAATATGTATTTATCAACTGTTACAAGTAAGATTCCTTTACTTTTCATCCTGGCAGTTCTTTCCGGGGAACAAAAAATTTGGCTCTTTCAGCACAATGGGCCTCATTCTTGGAGGTCATAAATCAAGTAAAAGTAACGTGGGGGATTTACACCAGAGAAGGATCTATACAGTCAGGTAAAATTAATCCCAAAGAAAGATTCTTGGTGTAGTTCCATTTAATTCACTGAATAAATGTGTCCCTTTAATCACTTAGGAAATAATAAAGCTTCCTCATATGATGTATTACTAGATGCAGAAAGAGATGCCTAATACATTTTTTTCTATCTACTCACTGGCTGAATTAGAACTAAAAAGATGCCTTCAGCTGCATCTCTTTTCTTAAGCAGCCAATGTTATTACCTTGTTACTTTACACTACTTTTAAGATGATGAAATATTTTGCCAGTAAATAAAGATTAGGTTGTCTCAGTAGACTTAAAATCTTTATGAGTTTTTATTAGAAAATATAGATATATAAACCTGTACCACACAACTTTTAATACAGTCTATAGTGTAGCTCAGCAAAGATAAATTCATATCTTTTAAATTGTCATCTCTGTGTGTTAATCAGATACCTACAAGGGGACAGGCAAACAGTAAGCTTTTGGGATAAAATAATAAGTTACAGGCAGCAAGATATATGTTAGGAATTAATTTGGTCTTGCTTTTTCTGTTCTCTGAACGTAACAGAATATATTATAAATAAACTTGGGATTTTGTAGCTCGTTGAAACTGCTGATGTTGTTTATAAACACATTTTCTCTACTTTTACAACTCTGAAATGATGAAAAATCAATAATTTTACTTAAAAGTTGGTTTCTTAATTATACAAGAAATCTGAGGCCTATGCAGAACATTTGCAATCATATGTTGAACTCCAAAGATACAGTAATTATCATCTTTTGCCATAGACTGCAACATAAAATTGTTAACATCATGGATCTATAGATGCAATAGTCATAGAATCATAGAACGGTTTTGGTTGGAAAAGACCTGAAAGATCATCTAGTACCAACCCCTTTGACATGGGCACTGACCCCTCCCACTAGAACACATTGCTCAAAGCCACATCCAACCTTGTCTTCAACACTTCCTTGGAGGGGACAGTCAGAACTTCCCTGCACAACCTGTTCCAGTCTCTCACCACCCACGCAGTCAAGAATTTATTCCTAATGTAAATCTAACCTCTTCTAATTTATTGTCATTCCCCCTTGTCCTACCACTACAAGCCCTTGTAAAAAGTCCCTCTCCACCTTTCCATTGCCACTTTTGGTGTCGGAAGACCCTCTCCTGTTCTCTAGGCTCAACAACCCCAACTCTCTAAGCCTGTCTTCATAGGAAAGGTGCTCCAGCCCTTGGATCATCTTCATGGCCCACCTCTGGATGTGCTCCAGCAGCTCCATGTCCTTCTTATGTTGGGGGCTCCAGAACTGGACACAGTTTCCCAGGTGGGGTCTCACCAGAGTGGAGTAGAGGGCAGAATCACTTCCCTCGTCCTGCTGGCCACACTTCTTTTGATGCAGCCCAGGATAAGGTTGGCTTTCTGGGCTGCAAGCACACATTTTCAGCTCGTGTTGAGCTTCTCATCAACCATCACTCCCAAGTCCTCCTTAGGGCTGTTCTCAATTCTTTGCCCAAACTGTGATTTTGCTTGGGATTGACCCAACCCATGTGCAGGACCTTGCACTTGGCCTTATTGATCTGCACGTGGTTGGCATTGGCCCACTTCTCAATCCTTTCAGGGTCCCTCAGGATGGCCTTCTTCCCTCCAGCGTGTCAACCACACCACACAGATTGGTGTCGTCAGCAAGCTTGCTGAGGGTGCACTCGATCCCACTGTCCATGTTACTGACAAAGATGTTAAACAGCACCAGTCCGAGTATCAACCCTTGAGGAACATCACTCGTCACTGGACTTCGTTTGGACTTAAATAACAATTATGGTAAAGAAAAATGGTTTCTGAAAATAGATTTTGCTATTTTTTACTAGGGATTTGTTTGGATCATACACAATTTATAAATGAAATAGTTGGACACCAGAAAATGTTCGGGTTTCCAATTAAATAGAAATTTAAAATTTTCTGCTAACTTTCATTTGAAGAAAATATGTAGTGAAGGTCAAATGCCAGACTTGAACAGCTCCAAACTCATACAGGGCTGTTGTTTATTTTTCCAAAACTTTTTAAAATGTTCTGAATTATTGAAATGTGAATCAGCAGTAAAATAGGTAATATACAATTAAATGCACAAAAATACTTCGAAAAAACATGAGGGTTGTGACACAAACTGACAGAAGACAGGAAATTTAAAGTTAAGGCTGTAACTCTAGCTTTAAGTCATGTCATGAAAAAACAGAGAGCATTACAGATAGAGTGTCAGCCTTAGTTTTCAATTTCCTGGCTTTTGTCAGTTTATGTCACAACATTAATTATATTTAACATAACTTTTAGATTTAATTTCCTTGTCTATTTTTCTGTAGTTTTTGTTACTGCTGTTGTGATTATAAGGTACATGTTATTTAATAGAAAGATTTATTATTATTTTTTAAAAAAAATGTTTTAAATTGTAGTGGTTCTGGCCAACATAGAGTTGAATTTCTTCATAGTTTCTTGTATGGGTCTATGTTTTGGATTTGTGATTAAAGCAGTGCTGGTAACAAAGGGGTGTTTTAGCTGTTGCTGAGTAGTGCTTATGGAGCATCAAGGCCTATTTTGCTTCTCACCCCACCAGGGAGGAAGCTGCAGTGCACAAAAGGTTGGGAGGGGACACAGCTGGTTCAGCTGACCCCAGCTAACCAAAGGGATATCCCAGACTCTTGTGTCATGCTCAGCAATAAAAACTGGGGTACAAGAAAGAAGGAGGGACACTGAGTCATGGCGTTTCTCTTCCCAAGTAACCATTACAGGTGATGGAGCCCTGCTGTCCTGGAGATGCCTGAACACCTGCCTGCCAATGGGAAACTGTGAATGAATGCATTATTTTGCCATGCTTGTGCCTGCAGCTTTTGCTTTACCTGTTAAACTGTTGCTCTCCCATCTCTGAATTTTCTCTTTTTTATCTGCCCAATTTCGCATCCCACTCTGGGGGAACGAGTGAGTTGCTGTGTGATTCTGCACTGTCTACTAAGGGTTAAACCATGAAAAAAATGTATCAAGTGTCCCTCAAAGCCATAATACATAACTTGGAAAGTCTATCTGTAAATATCCCAGTTTATTAATTAAGAATTTTTGTCACTGTATGTTTTTTACTTACTTAGTGAAGATTAGGTTCTATGTATTTTTACAATAGTCTTTTGCATTTAAGAAGACACTAAGACTATCTATAGCAATTCTCAGCCTATCACAGTTTTAAGGCCAGAACAAATATCCTAGATAAAGCAAAACCATGATTTCTTAGGTACTATGGCACTTTATAATCAGTAAGTCATGTTCTACAACATAAAGTTTAGTTATTCCATCCAACACAGCCTCATTGCACAAGGTAGAAAGTCTTACCAGCAGGGGATTCTGACCTTGCTGTCCTTGCTTCAGACCCTGTAGATGTTGGTAGGGATATTGATTGTCCAGAAGCTCTGCTTTGAGTAAAAGCTTCAGATGCAAGGTTGCAGTTTCATTATTTTAATCTCTGTTAAAATTAATGTACTGTGATCTCTTCAACAATATTTCTCCGGTGATCAGTGTAAAATATTACCTGAACTGGTAATCACTTCTAAAAAACTGAAGTGTGCATAGGATTTATTCAGGCCTCCTTAAAATACAAAGTTCATCATATCAAAGGCACTTGGGCCACTGCCTTCTTACCAGAAATGTCATGGGATGGTGGATTGAGAATAGACTTTACAGATATTAATGAAGGGAGTAGGGAAGGGCAGAGACCTATATCAATTGCCTGGTGAATTTGTCAATATGACATTTTGCACTGATTAGTCATTCTTTTAAATATTAGAAATTTGTAGGCTGCCCAGAGAAACAGAAGTTAAAATAATTTCATACCATTTCAGCTTCCTCCCTGGGCAGTCCTTGGTTTCCATAAGCACAGATCACCAAATTATTGCCTTGTGGAGACAATAATACTAGGAGGAAATATTTTCACACTATGCTGATGTAATTCTGTCCTCTACTCTTGTGTTTAATTCCCTGTTGGTTCCCACTGTTCAGTGGAAAACCGAACCTCTAATTTTAGAGTACTTTTCATTACTGAAAAATAGATGTACTTATTTATGTATTTATTTAATTTATGCAGGACATAAGGACACTTGTGTTAAGGACAATTGATTTTTACCTAAATCAGGAGCCCATAGGTATTGGTAATAAATCTATTCTTGCTGCACTCTTTGAAGTATTGTGTCTCTACCTTAGAGCTGAAGTCTTTTATTACACAACCCTTAGAAACCTGGTTGCAACACAGTGGCTTTCAAAGAACTTATTCCCCAACTCAGTGCCTCTTCAAGAATTTAAGTTTGGTGTGGCTGGTAGCTGACGAGCAGCCTTTAGATCCAAATTTGACCTGTCAATTTAGAATAGGAAACTTTTAAGTATGTAAATAAATCTACTTCCAAACAGCAAAAATTGACAGCAGACTTGTATTTTTCTAGTTTGATATTTTGTTACAACTTAAATAGGACAAGTTTCGTACTTCAGTTACTACAATTGGACAGACAAAATTAGTGTTTCTTGAGGATTACCATATCTTGGATCCTTGGTCTTAGTTGAAGGTTCTGCCTCCTAATGATTGCTCGTGCCTGTTTTTGCTCCACCTGTTCAGCAGGAAAATTCATCAAGTGTCAGTGACCTGCAAATAAGTCCAACATAAATGACAGGCTTTTGGTCTAATACAGATTTTTTTAAAATAACAAGTAAGTTTCAGACTTAACCTGTGCACACTTTAAAGCTATATTCTTGTACCTTACAATTCCTGAAGCTGGCAAAACCCCCTCCAACTGTGGACATAGATTTCACTGTAATTCATGAACAAATACACAGAAACAGTAAATGACTTAAATCACTTGACTAGGTCCAAGTTGGATTGTTTCCTCTCTTTCATTACTGGCAAAAATCCATGGAACAGACCGTGCTTGCAGATCTTGGAAGCAATCTGTTTCGTATAAAAGGTCAGACAACTTAATTGGTCTCTTTACTATTAAATACCTCTCAGCATGTATTTCTAATAGCTGAAGTATTTGTGAGTTTAAGAAAAGTTTTGTCTATCTTAAACACAATAGAGTTTTCTTTTGCATAATGCCTTGTGATTTTGCTCGATTTCAATTTGGTTAAATAGTTTTGAATGGTACTTTCTCGCCATAATATTCACACTATTAGGTATTCAAGTAAATGACCACTGAAATCAAAAGAAGTCTTTAGCCTGCATAATAAATATTTTTTTCTTTTTGTCTGCTGTTTGGTGTTTGTTTCTCTACTTTTGCACACAGTAATTTAATTTGATGACAGTTTTGGGTTGAGGGTTTTTGTTGTTTTTTGTTTTGTTTTGTTAGTTTGTTTGTTTTTTTGCATACACTGCCACTTTGATTGATTTATTTGCATCTCTAGCATTTATTTTTGCAATTTCTATTGAAGTGATTCCAGGAATCTATCACAGTCATAAGAAATGGCATGAATTTATAGGGAATAAAAACTGGACTGGTAAATTTATGTGGATGTACCATTGCATTTAAAATATAGGTTTTTAAAAAACAAACAACCCTTTATAATAAAGCTCTCTGATGAGCTACAAAGTGTTGGTATAGAAAGCTACTTCTTAGTCACCACTATACACTACTATCTAGAGAGACATTCACTGACAAAGTTATTTTGATGCTAATTTTGTATGTTGCCATATTTTTTCAGTAATCTAAGACTTGCATATTTAAATTTAAACATTTATCTATAAATGCTTTAGACTGTAATCTCACATGTTCTAGACTACAAATCTTATTTTACAATTTTGTATCATCAAGGTAAAGCTAAGGCTCAAAAGACAAATCTTTGCCAATAAGCTGTTCTTTTTTATGGCACCAGCCTTTTGGCTTATTAGCCTTTTGGCTTATTAGCCTTTCTTTTTAAAGTCCTGATTTACCATATTCAACAGAACTGTGAATTGCTGCAATAAAAGCTACAGCTGTTTCTCTTTTTCTCCTCTTGCTGTCTGCTAAATATGTCCCAGCTATGGTCAACAATGGTCTGTCTACCTAGGAAACAAGCATCAAAAGTCTCTGTTGTTTTGTTACATTCCTCCTTAGCTGTCCAGAGAGGAGTGGGTTTTACAGCACTTACACCATGTCTGCAACAGTAGTCATGAGGTCATAATCTCCGGTTAGGGCTTTTAATGAGAATCTGCCTGGGGTGGATCCAGACTCCAGCACTATCAGCACCATGCTGGCCCAGCATCCATGTGGGCTGGTGTTGGCACTTTTTTCAGTTTTATTAGGGAGTCTCTGTTGGGCCAAGAGGTCCTGAGGTACCCCCAAGCTGCCCTAGTGCATTTCCTCCAGAATGAAAAAGAAAAGGGGTAATTGCTCTTGCTGGGCATCTGATGGTACAGACTCTACCAGCAGTTCATGGCTGCACATGTGACCTCCAATCTGGAGTGTGACACAGGGAACATACTAGCCTTTTAGCTCTAATTGCAAATGTGCTTTTGTTCGTCTGGTTCTGGCTTGGTCTACCCCAGGTATATTTCTCATGTAAACAAAGAAAAGGGACTCAGGAAAGCCCACCCAACAGCTGCTGTTCTTCCTTTGTAATGTTACCTGTTTTGTGCTGACAGCTGTACAGGAAAAGGAACTTTTAAAGCATGGTTTTCCTTTGAACAACCAAGAATGAATTATTAAAATAACACTTTGTGAACTATATATTCTGTCCCATCCAGATATAATCTCAAGATAATCAGCCTTTTTGTTCTGTGACATGAGAGGAAAAATTTGCTTTGATTCTGAAGAAAATGCAAATTACCCGGGAAAAGAAAACAAAAGGAGCAAGCTAGCTCTCTCTTCCTTCTGTAGACAGGAGTTCAAAGAGAGAAATGAATCAGTTTTCTACTCATGCAACCTTGATGTGACCAGTAGGATGTTTTGCCATCACTCCCTCCACCACAGAGCCTGAGAGAGATCTGTTTGTTCCCTGACACTGCAGTCCCGTCCTTAATTTTTAGCAGCCAGAGTGTGGTATAATTGAACATGGCTGCATCTTTCTGTTGTTTTTCTTTATGCATAATGAACTGGGGCAAAAAAGTAGTGACTTATTTGAAAAAAAGGGAAGTTTTCATCCAGGCCAATTTCCTGTTTAAGTGCCAAGACTTTATTGAAGAAGGTAGGTGCATAGCTGAGGTTAAAAGGAGAATACACAGCAAAACTGAAGCAGTTTGGGTTTGGGTTTTTTTTTTTCATTTAATGTAATTTTGGGATTGTATTTTCAGTTCCAGTTGACCCAAGTACAATGTGAGATGAGCCATGATTTATCATACCAAGTCTTCTAAGGAGCTCTCATGCTGGAACCTTTTCAGTTTAAGTCACTACCTCTGAAGCAGACATACTGGTAACTTCTTACATAAATTATGAGTTATTAGATGTAGAATTTCATTTAAATCTTTAATAACGTGCACATAAAATCAATATAGGGAAGTATCAAGCACGATCCTTTTACTATGTGAAGGGCCACAAAAACCGAGGAAGGCAATAAAAAATGTGCATGAGGGTCCAGTTTAAAGAAAGCAAGTTGAATCCCTGAAGTACCCATCAACTTTATATGGATTTTCATGTGATTAGTAACTGGAGATGTCCAGACTACCATATCCTTATAAAGAGACAATACTGACTAGTGAAAGTATTCTCTGTGAATAGAGTTGGGATGAGTGGGCAGGTAATACAGTAACCATGATTACCATGCTTCCATGGGTAAATAATTCTGCTTCCTGTCATAAAAGTTTACTGACAACAGAACTTGACCTGCAACATGGGTATGCTTTTTCAAGATGCATATGTTTTTGTACAAAAAACTTTTATGTGTTACAAAATAATTAATATTTTTCAAGATGAGCCTACTTAGTGATAGAGTAAGATATATTTAACCTACTGAAATATGTAGTTCTTGATGGTAACTGAAACTGATGAAATATTTCAATCATGGTTTCAGGCGAAATCAAATTAAAACAAACTTCTGTTGATTTCCAAAAGATTACTTACTTTTCCCTCCTGTGACTATTCACCATTTAAAGATGGTATCTTTTTACTCCTAAGTACAGTAACTTACTCCAGACTAAGCATTTAAATATATATTTTAAGAAACAGCTATTAAAAACCCCAAATATATGATAAATTTTGTGAGTTAAAATAAAGAAAACTTTTTGCATACTCTTCATCTGTTTTCTTACTGTAATTGTTAGTAAAAGTATCGCTTATTTCATTTCCAGTACTCTTCCAATGGAAATCACCAAATGTTTGCCTTAAGTATGAAGTTCTGTGCTGTATTATTTTTTTTCTTAACAGTCTTAAATTTATGAAATGTAACAAAGATGATACATTATTTTGTTTAGTCCAAGCTCCAGAATTTACTAGTGCCTGTGAGATATTTTTTATCTCATTGTAACATATTTCTTATCAGTGTTACTGATTAATTATATCATTGTCCAGTGTTATCAGCTGTATAACCTTGATTAATCTAAAACTATTGTTTGTGAAATTTCCCATATCTCTGTTGGAGTGAGATACACACCCTAAAACAGAGAGATTTTTAAGTGTTTTGTTTATTATACTGCAGTCTTCATCAGAAGATTTGTACTGAGAACCAATCTTATAATCTAATGTTGGTTATTAAACTGATAAACAACTACTTAAATTTATAAAAAAAGATGATATAAAATATCTATGTAGAGCATATGTAATAAACTTACACTTAAATATAGGTGTGAATCAATGCATAAAGAAATACTTGTAAGAATTTAGGTACCAGTTTCCATTTGTGGAGTTCTTTATTACAAGAACAGTTTCTTCAGAGGTATTCATAGATTTGTATGTAATTTTAATATGGATTAATTTAGTGTATATTAAAAAACCACAATAATATGGGTAATTTTTAGTTATAAAGATATATTTTAATTTTTAGGTTGTAATTTAATTTTACAATCGGGGAAAAAAGTCTAAAATACTTGCCGAAGAAAAATTCCTTTGATTTCACCAAATGCCCTCCATTTCAGGGTAATCAGACTCACTATGGAGGGGGTTTGAGCTACCTGTAGGAACAAAGTGTCACAAAATCTCATTTGCCACCTAGGTTTCCATTGTGATGAATTCATAAATGGCTTATTGTCCTGCCTGCTAATTTTTGCCACTCATGAGATGTAATGAGTCAAATTCTTGATACATTTTAGAACTGGGTTGCTTATCTCTGATTTCTGGCATTGTGTTGGGACTTTTTGTTAGTGAACATCTTAAGCATTGCAAATAATTTGAGGAACAGCTCTTTCCTGCAAGCTTTAGTTTTCAGAGTTAGCACATCTGATATTCTTTACTTTGTTTAGAAAATAGAAGTCATTATAGTGAATCTTTCTGTAAATTCCTCTTTAATCTGGATGCCTTTCCCTACAACATGGGATTCACAGTATGGATCCAGTTTTTCTTTTAAAACATGTAAAGTTAAAATAAAATAATCTGGAAAAAGTCACACTATTTTAAAAGCATGGAATCATGCTTCCTTTTATAATTTTTTTAAAGTTACCTCCAGCCACTCCTTTCATAAGCACTAATTGGACAATTATCTTGTACGACCTGTTAGAGGAGAATTGTTTTCTAGTCTTCTGAACAGGAGTGACAATTGACATATGCAAAAGGAAAGAGGGAGAGAGCAGTACAAGAATAAATGATGGTAAATAACCCTATCATGTAAATCTGAAAGGTAAGAAAGTTAAATTGACAGCCTTACTATGGCAAAAGAGAAGACTCTTTATATATGCAGATAAGAATTTATGATGTCTAATTAAAATCTTAACAGCTTGATTAAAAAAAATCCAAAGAACTACTTTCATTTCAGTTGCAATAGTACTAAAGCCTACAGACTAATTATCTCACTAATGCAGAAAAACCTCCTTGAGAATACAGTTTAAATCTTTATGCAAAAACTTGCTAATAATTCCCACCCCCCTTTTCCTTTGGTGCTATGATCACCCTTGAATTCTTCTCCTGGCCCCAATGGACAAAGGTTTAGCAGGACAGAGTCAAGGGGTTTCAGCAAGTTATCAGCATCCTGAGGTTTTTTTTCTCCCATGAACCAGCCAAGATCATAGAATCATAGAATCATTAAGGCTGGAAGGGACCATAAAATCACCAAGTTCCAACTCCCCTGCCATGAGCAGGGACCCCTACCACTAGATCAGGTTGCACAAAACCTCATCCAACCTGGCCTTAAAAACCTCCAGGGATGGGGCATCAACAACCTCCCTGGGCAACCCATTCCAGCTTCTCACCACCCTGTAGTGAAAAATTTCTTCCTAATCTCTAACTTAAATTTCCCCTCTCTCAGTTTAAAACCATTATCCCTTGTCCTATCACCATCTTCTCTGATAAAAAACCCCTCCCCAGCTTTCCTGTAGGCCCCTTTTTAGTACTGGAAGGCAGCTATAAGGTCTCCCCGGAGCCTTCTCTTCTCTAGGTTGAACAGCCCCAACTCTCTCAGCCTGTCTTCATAGCAGAGGTGCTCCAGGTCTTTGATCATCTTGGTGGCCCTTCTCTGGACCCTCTCCAACAGGTCTATATCCTTCTTGTGATGAGGGCACCAGAACTGTACACAGTACTCCAGGTGGGGTCTGACCAGAGCAGAGTAGAGGGGCAGAATCACCTTCCTGGCCCTGCTAGCCACACTTCTTTTGATGCAGCCCAGGATGCAGATGGCTCTCTGGGCTGCAAGCACACACTGGTGGATCATGTTGAGCTTCTCATTTACTAAGACCCCTAAGTCCTTTTCCTCAGGACTGCTGTCTAGCCATTCTTCCCCCAGCCTGTATTTGTGCCTGGGGTTGCGCCAACCCAGGTGCAGGACCTTGCACTTGGCCTTGTTGAACTTCATGAGGTTGGCACTGGCCCACCTCTCCAGCCTGTCAAGGTCCCTCGGGATGGTGTCCCTTCCCTCTAGGGTGTCAACCACACCACACAGCTTGGTATCAGCAGCAAATTTGCTGAGGATACACTCAGTCTCACTGTCTGTGTCTCCAACAAAGATGTTAAAGAGTACTGGTCCCAGTACTGACCCCTGAGGGACACCACTTGTCACCTGCCTCCATTTGGACATTGAGCCATTGACCACAACTCTCTGGGTGTGGCCATCCAGCCAATTTCTTGTCCACTGAATGGTCTATCTGTCAAATCCTTGCCTTGTCATTTTGGAGACCAGGTAAGTCCATACAAGTCCTCTGGCCCTGTGCTTTTAGGTCAATATAAAGTCTGGGGTCTTTTATTAGCATATGTAAAAAATTGCATCTACTGGGCTACAAGAAACCTGCAAAATCTTCAGGGTTTGGCTGAATATCTAAATGTTCTAGTATTGGCAGATAGGGAGGAGGTCAAATGTCAGGGGTCTTTGGTCTGCTGTTTGTAGAAGAGTTTCAATTTACAAGAAAAGGGAATAGTAATGATTTTTTTGCTGATTTCTAGCTGATATTCTTTCCCTCTTTTGAAAGCT
Source organism: Apus apus (assembly GCF_020740795.1). NCBI lineage: Eukaryota > Metazoa > Chordata > Aves > Apodiformes > Apodidae > Apus > Apus apus. The sequence continues at coordinate 85,250,508 of NC_067282.1, read as the reverse complement.
TCCATTTCATTCATAGATGTGGCAAAAAATCAATCTAGTATGAGATGTAGCAAGGCTTCATAATCAGCTGTTAAAAACCAGGAATATTGAATCTGGTATTGGGGAAAAAGAAGAATTTGACTGTTGTCTTCAATATAACTGGACACTCCAAGATGCTCCTCAAAGCATTACTTGTCCAGCTATGGCGCCCCTCTACTCTCACCCTTCTTATCTTGCAATCTAGCCATCAATATGAAGTCACATAATGGAAGTAAAATATGAAAATATTACTTGACTGTCTTGGTTCTTCCTTTTTTTTTTTTTTTTTTTTTTTTTGCACATTGAAAAGCCTTTACTCTGATAAAGCCACTAGTCTGATAGAAAATAATAATAATAAAAAAAAAACAAAACAAGAAGGAAAATATTAGAGAAAAGTGAAATTATTTGGTTTAGTTTGATAATTAAACAAAATAGAAAAAAAATCATGAAGTCTCTGTCCTTTCCTTTGTTCATAATGAATTTCATTGTAGGCATATGTGCCTTGTCCATACCTCAGTGAAGTCAACATCCTTTTGAATAAAACTTATGTGAAACTGAAACTTAACCCAAAAAGACTTTTTTTTTATACTTCCAGATTTTGGTTAAACCAATGCATAATTTAACAAAGACACAGGTTTTACCCATGCTTACTTTTTACCTCCCTCACATCAATGGCAATATGTGTACACTTCAACTATCAGTGAGAAGGATTGACTTGTAACCTGATAACAAATTTTAGATACTGCAAAGATATATGTTTAAGATCTGTGTTTTGTGTGGAATGGTGGCTGTGTTAGTGCCGTTGTTTGTAGCACTGACAGCTTGGTTATTGTGCCTGGAATTCATAATAAATAAAAATATTCCAGGCATTGATGATCTCCAGCAATATTTCTAGACTGAAATGGTTTCTATTTATTATTTCTTTATGTAAAGTTATAAAATGAGAACTGATGACCATATCATAACAATGTGTGGTGAAACAATGTTTTTTTTAATAGCTGAAACAAGTTTTTAAACAAGGCAGTAATTCCCAAATATTCTCATGTTTAACTTTGTAGTTGGGTAAACACACTGACTCATCTAATTAACCAGTTGATCATCATAACTATAAATATCTGCGGTAGTTTTCTGTTAGAGGGCAGATTCACAGATAATAGGTAGTAGTGTTTACTGGAAATCCTGATGATGTTGAAAGGCTGAAATCTTTTTAGGACCTAAATACAATTTGGGAGCAATGACATGCATCCAGTACTTTAAGGGTGTCAACCAAGAAGATAGAGACTCACTTTTTATGAGAAGTCACGTGGCAAGGACAAAAGGTAATGGGTACCAGGAACTCCTGTGGAGATCACAGTTGGACACAAGATAACATTTTTGCACAATGAGAACAACCAGCCATTGGAATAAATTTCCAGGGAAGGGGTGGATTCCTCAACACTGGACACTTTTAAGACTCAATTTGACAAGTTGCTGGGTCATCTCATCTAAACGTGTTACTACCTAGAAAAGTTGGACCAGATGACCCTTGAGCTCCCTTCCGACCTGGCTTTCTATGATCTTATTTGAATATATTACTCAGATAAACAGGCCTGTGGACTAAATTGTGACAGTGTCAAGAGGTTACATATGGCCTCAAGGGGTAGTACTTATTGTATACTTACTAGAGAGGAGTTAGCAAGGCTGGAAGGCTGGTATTTGGAAAAAAAAAAAAAAAAAAAAGTGATATAAACCCATTATCTAATACAATGTTATACAATATTTAACAAAAATCCAATAAAACTAATGAAAAAAAGGTATCTTCTGAAGATACTTCAAAGGTTTTTCCTGGCAGTCAAGGCTCCAGAAAATTCAATAAACATTTCATCCCTCTTTTTTTTTTTTTTTGTTAAAAAAGAAAAATTTTCCAACATTAGGAAACTTAGACTTGTAACATTTCTGTCATACACAAACATTTTCAAAACTGTCTTCCCCTTGTAAATATTTTTTTAATTTTCTTTTTAAAAAATAATATATATATATGTATTTTTTTATGGCAGTCATCATTAATTCCTGAAGCATTTTATTCAACACAGTCTTTTAGCTGGGGAGACCAGTGTCACTTGCAAAACTCTGCTCCTTTCTGTCATCAAGAGTCAGCCTATATTTGAGTGACCAAAGGTCTTCATCATAGCAAATTTTCTGTAACAGCAGATAATAGTGAAAGGCTTTCAGAACTCACATAGGAAAAAAAAAAAAAAAGCAGTAAATTAATCTTTGCAATGAATCTAGTACTGTTTTGAGCTTCCTCTCTCAATTTCTTGCTCTCTTAAAAAAAAAAAAAAAAAAAGAAAAAAGAAAGAAAAAAAGCTAAATGACATTTTTCAGTGACTGTTTTGGCATTATTACATCTTGTCTTCACCCCTTAGGAGAGCTTTTACCTTTAATTTTGGTGCATCCTGCTGTGGCTGTGCTATTACTTAGCTATGACAAGGGTTTTAAAATTGCAAACATGGAAGGCTAGGCTTGCTGCATTTTGCTTTAGCTTTTCAAAGGAGCTTGTTGATGCTAATATACAGCATCCCTGCTGTGCTTTTTTTTTTTTTTTTTTTCTTATTCTGGCTTCCTTTTTTGTTACATTTTGCATGTGGAGCCTGAGTGATTAATATTTCATCAGTTCTTCAATCCAGCGCAGTACAAGTATGTGTTACATTTGGCTTTTCTTAAGGTTTGTTGCCACTGAATTGTGACTAATAGCTGGATTTGGACTTGTAATGGTTTAATGGGACTACCACCAAATAGAAGCAAACTACTGTTTGCCACATCATTAATCTATAAGAAGTTACTTCAACATTTTCCTATGCATTTAAATATGTTACCTCCTCTGTATTATGTCAGAAACTGGTGAGTGATACTCTGATCATGTATAACACTGACTTGTCTTACTTCAGTGTTGAATGTAAAATTCAATGCACAATAAAATAGTTTCAATAATAAAATTATTTATTGCAAAAAGTGAAGTGTTACAAAATTTTTTGAAGAACAGCTTTCATCTGTATAACTACTGATGACAGAATGAGATGTTTTTAAAACACCTAAAATTTTAGCTTTCAAACTCCCAAATATAAAAGTGTATATTAGTATATGTGTACACACACATATATGTACATACTAGCTGTCAGTAGTACAACCATTTCATCTACAATATATTTTTGTTTTCATAAACTAAATCAAGTTCAGTTTTTCATATTTAACTGTAAATCATCTTCTGCCTGTAAAAAGAAACATCAGGAAAAATATGTTATAGAAAATTCAGCATATGAGCAAAGAATCTTTAATTTATTTATTTATTTCCTAAAATTCATGTGTGCTTTGTGGATGCATGTATTGATGTGTGATTCTTAAAATCAATTTTTCACATGCATATCATGTTTCATGCTTGGATCAGCCTTGTGAGCTAGTGACAATGGGGATGGTGAGTGGCAATCCAGAGAGACCAAAATTCTAAGACTACATCAGAGAAAATAGGAGGAAAAAGTGGAGGAAAAAAAAATCACTTTAATTAATCTGCAATAAAGTCAAGCTGCGGGGCCCTTTGATTATATTTCTATTAGATAACCTGTTTGAGCTACAGTATAAATGGATAATCTACGTAAGTCCTCTTAACAGAAGCCTTTGGCTGTTTGTAGTGATCTCAGTATGCTACAGTTCTACCAAAAACTCAGTGATGGTATTAGCAATAAAAAAAAAGCAACCCACAACTGTTAACATTGGCTTACTAGTTTAAATGTACAAATACTTAATTTTCTGAAGTTAGTTTGCCACCATTGTCATTACCTTTGTGAATAATTTTCCAGATTTTTCTACTTGTTATTTTAAAAGCCTAAAGGAGTGTTTAATATCAGACTTGTACCCAGGCTTAGCTGGGGAAGGCAGGCTTGAAGACACAAAGAAAACTGATCTCATATAAAGTATTGAGCATTAATATTTGATTTGAGACCTTATAGCAGCCTTCCAAGTACCTGAAGGGGGCCTACAGGAAAGCCGGGGAGGGACTTCTCACCAGAGAGTGCAGTGAGAGGACAAGAGGTAATAGATCAAAACTGGAAGAGGTGAGATTTAAATTAGACATTAGGAGGAAATTCTTCAGTGTGAGGGTGGTGAGACACTGAGACAGGTTGTCCAGGGAGGTTTTGCATGCCCCCTCCCTGGAGGTGTTCCAGGCCAGGTTGGACGGGGCTTTGTGCAACCTAGTTTAGTGAGAGGTGTCCCTGCCCATGCAGGGGGGTTGGAACTAGGTGATCTTTAAGACCCCTTCCAACCCCTACTATTCTATGATTCTATGATTTTTTTTTCAATTTATTTTTTTTTATATGGTCTGTCAAAATAGAATGAAAAGCATTATTTTGACTATTATTCCAGTGAAGTAATTTGTAACATTATAAAGTTTTCCTCCCAAATTAACAAAGGAAAATATATTGTAACAAATGAATGAGAAAATAGTATTGTCAGCTTATTGGAGTTCAGTGCAACCAGAGTCATATTCATGCTGATTCTATGTTCTCCTGTTGTTAAGAACAATTCTCCTTCCTCCTTCCTCCCACCTTTGACTATGTAGTGTGCTAGTAGAGGAGAAACTCTGCATCGGTGTTGCCAAATCACATTTTTGTCCTTATTGCTTTTCAGTCTCTACAGCATTTGGGTGAAAACCAGGAGAGACAGTAAGAGAACTGCTATGATGCTTAGGGAGAAGGAAATATCTTGTTATTTTTGAATGTTTGGAATCTGTATTATTATGCACTTGGTGTCTTCTTTTCCGTATTATTAGTGGTACATCAGCTGCCAAAATACACATGCCAAAGGAGAAGAGTAACTTAAACCAGTCTTCTGTAGCCCAGGGGAATCCTCCAGCTGTAAGGCTGTTCAGCAATGTAGATGTCTCAGCCTGTCCCACAGGAATCATCCCATCCTGCAGCCACAATGACTTCAGCCTTAGTTTCTTATGCATCGCCATGTTACGGGACTACAGAGTCATGATGATGGAAAATGTTTTATTATTATTAAAAAAAGAAAAAAAAGAAAAAAAAGAAGAGTTTTGAAGAGGAAACTTCCAAAGGCTTTGTCCTGGAATATATAAATCCTGTTCATATACAGAGGATTAATTGTTTTGGAAAGTGGGTAGCATTTTATCTTCCTTTTCAATAGTCTTTGTTAAGTGGAACAAAAGAATATATGAATTCTTAAAACATTTTGTGGGATGTGGGGAAAAAATATAAGCTAGGTGTGGGTGGCAAAACAATCTCTTTCTTGAAACTGAAAAGGTAAATCTTTATGGAACTGAGGAAGCATAGCCAGCAGATATTCCCTTTGGTTGGTGAGGCTTGCTGTGAATAGGCGGATAATGCATTTCCCTGTGGAGCTCTTTACCTGATAACTCTGCACACTAGTGTGGATTTGAGCATGCCTGAGGCCTGCCTCTAGCTCTTGGCAGTATCATTTTGTGTAAAGGAATGCAGTGCTGATGAAACAGGCACCGAGGCTATTACTGAAAGACAGCAATAGCCGTTGCAAGCTTCCTTTTACTGTTTCAGCTGTGTGTCTTACCTTTTTTCTGGCACAGTCACAGTAATAAAAGTCTTATGCAGGCTTCTTTTCTATTAAATATTTGGCCTGCTGAGAACATCAATTAAAGCCAATTGCAGCAGATTTTTTAGTTCAGGGAGCTATATGAAAGAAATGTATTGAAACAACTAATGCATTTTATTAGACTATGAAAAATTTGATCTTATATAAATTACTCTGCCATAACTTCCCTGTGCTATGACTGCAGGATAAAGTTTCAGATCTGTCTTGCTCCTGACTTGGGCTTAATCTGAACATTCAGTATAAATGTATGTAAAACTCTGTATCTCATTATTAGTCTCCTGGGTTTGCCCTAAACAAATACAGTGGATTAAAATGCAAGTTCATTAGGTTAAAGTGCTTAATTATCTTAAAACTCTTAGTGTTAGAGTCAGATGTCAGGATTTGATTAACACTGCAGGGAGGCTCTGTCAGGAGTAAAATGGAAAAAAACATTGTCCTAGTATATTTGAAATTCTATAAATATGTAAATAAGGGCACAAATATGGGTCTAGACACATATGCAATTTTTCTTAACTCTCAGATGAAATAATTAGCATAAGTTATTTTTATATTTCCCTATCTCTGATCCTTAATTATATAAATGCTACATTATTTAATATTCTATGACAGGTTGTCATAATTACATTCATTTATTTCAGTGTTGCTTATTGCCTTCTTTACTTATTGAAATGCCTTTTATTTGTGTGAAGTGCAGAGGAAAAAATAAAATAATTTATTATTGAACTTTAATAGACCAAGTTGTAGAGTTCTGGAACTGTCCCATAAGGTGGGATATAACAATGAATTTTAACATTAAAAGATTATTCCAAAATTATACATGAACTGTTGGTGCTGGACTCTTTTCACAGGTAATTAGTGACAGAACAAGAGGGAATGGCTTCAAGCTGCAACAGGGTAGGTTTAGACTGGACATTAGGAAAAAAAATTCACAGAAAGAGTGGTCAGACACTGGAATAGGCTGCCCAGGGAGGTGGTTGAGTCACCATCCCTGGATGTGTTCAAGGGTCGTTTGGATGTGGTGTTGGTGGATATGGTTTAGGGGAGAACTTTGTAGAGTAGGAATGATGATTGGACTCAGTGATCCCAAGGATCTTTTCCAACCTGAATAGTTCTATAATGATTCTATCAAAGGAAAGAAATGGAAAGTGCTTCACCATAAGACAGCATAACTGTGTCAAAACAGTCAAAGGATCTATGTTTTCACTTTCCTGGTTTCATTGGCGTTGTTTATTACTTGAGAACAATTGATGTATAGGAAAGAGAGCAGTAGCTGGATTTCAGGTGAGAAAGACCTATGACCAGTGTACTGTAAAGATTTCTTTACCAGATTCATATGGGAAGAAATGGAACTTGATGGGTACACTGCAATTCATTCTCTCCAGTAAGAGGAAAGGGTCATGAAGACTACCAAAATCCATATTCAGGTTCATTATTCTCTTCACATTCTTGAAAAATAACAAAAATCCAGCTTCTTATTAGCAGCAGACAGGAAATGAAATTGAAAATTATCATTAGATTAGTATTGAGCTTGCAGGTCCATGAAGTTATTTTACCTGGCAATTCTTAGCTTCAAGAGACATTCAAGTTAGCCAGTAGCTATATTTCTTCTTCATTAAGGCTATTTTTTTCCTGCTCTTTTATTTTATTTTGTTTTCCACAAGAGGATTTTTTTCTTAAGATATGGTAAATATTTAAGAACTTGAAATATTATTTATTCTAACTCCAGATGAAAACTGCCACATAGTACTGAGAGGCTCCTAACAGATGCAGTTCCAGGTGTGTAAGTGGTAGTGGTTTACAAAGGCTAAGGCAACAGGAACTAAGAATGTCTTTGTTTGATGAGGCAGTGCCTGTTGCAGAGTTTAGTTTGTACCAGACAGAGCTGCAAAATAATTCAACATAGTTTTGCAATGGATCATCTCATCTCATCTCATCTCATCTCATCTCATCTCATCTCATCTCATCTCATCTCATCTCATCTCATCTCATCTCATCTCATCTCAACTCATCTCTCCCCTTGGATGCCCACTGTGTTACACAATATTCATGATGGGTCTGCTCCACTGAAGCTGAGGTATTTAATCTGCAGCTTGCTACAGGGTTTTGAGACCAGTTAACAGGGTGAGGCTCAAAGAACAGCTATCCAGCCTGTTTCAGTTCCAAGTGTGACATCTTTGCTGTAGGAATATTTTACTTGCATGACTTTCTCTCTCCTAAATGACTCAGTAATCATACTTTTACATGGCACAAAAATGGTTCTGTAAGTAGACAGGGCAAAATTCCCTGTCCCAGGGAAGGAAGTTAGCAGTACTATTGGAGAGAATGACAGCTGAATGTAAGAATTTGGCTTGGTGGTCTCCAGGAGTAATTCAGAAGGTAGAGCTGAACCTGGTCATGCTCCTTTATACACATCCACTCACTTGTTCCAGAAAAACAGAAGAGTCCTCAGCTGAAAGATGGTTGTAGCAGTGTAGCAGTACTTTGGATACTTTGGATAATAATGACTCTGTATACAAATATATTGAAATTCAAAATTATTCCTGGTAGGAACACTGGTTTTCTTTTGGCTTGGTTTGTGGTTTTCTGGTGTTTGTTTGTTGGTTTGTTTGGAGATATTTTATTTTGGGTTTTTTGTGCAGTTTCTTCCCCCCTACAATATGAATGTCTATGTCTTGGAAAACAGAAAACCAAAATATTTTTTCTCTAAATACGTTTTTGAAAGAAAATATAAATCAAGACAAGCATTGCAAATTAAATTCTATCATCAACATCTTGTAGCTAGTGCTTCCTAAAAGCATATTTGGAATATTTAAAAAGGTAACTTTGAAGAATGTGAAATGATAACCCATGTTGCTCTTTTATCATTTATCCTCAACATTTGTTATTGCTTCTCACTTTGTTCAGGCTTCATTTTCTGCTGAGACCCTGTAGCCTCAACTTTTACCTTAAACTCATGATCTCATGAGATTACCATAATCTCATGGTTCATGTCTGAATTTTCAATCATTGACCCTGAACATGTTCATACAGAAATATTGCTCTAAATGTTTTAACCTTTGGGCTTTTGTGGATGTTTATGATTTTACTCTCTTCCTCTTACAAGAGGAAAGGAAAAAGCAGAAAAGTACAAGCAGTGAGATGGTTAACTGGCTCCAAGACAGATGTTCATGTTCCTCTAATTCTGACAAAAGTACATTGGCTTCCTGTGAAGCAAAGAATTGATTTTTAAACATAGTATTTGCAGACCAAGCACTGTGTGGCTCAAGTCCAGCTCCCTTGAAAGACTTATTAACAACCCCTCACATTCTCTTTGTTCTTTTGAAAATCATCAACTGCTTCAGACACCTACTGTAGCTTCCTGTGGTTCATATAGTAGTATTTTTTAATGCTTGCATCTCTTATCTATTAAACATTTCTGCTTCAGATTTAGACACTTTTAGAATATTTTTTCACTGGTTAATTGCAAGAAGTCACAATTTTTTTTCCTGTTAACAAGAATTTCCTTACCTTTTCTTAGATGATGCTTTTTTATTATACGATCATTAGGTTTTTGTCCTCTAGCCCCAAAACATACTTATAAGAAATTTTTTGCACATCAGGTTGTTTTAAGCTTTATGAACACTGTAATTGGTTTTCTTTATTATTTCATTACATTTCTTAAGTTAATATTTAATTTTTAATTTCTATTTTATTTCTTATTAATACTTCATTTGTGAATGGGTTTATATAATTATCAGGCACATTAGTACGAATATTTAGCATCCTGCTCTGCTACATGCCAGAGATTTATGACTAATACTAAAGGAAAAACATCAGAAACAGAATTTTATGGGCTATAACAGGCTGCTGCAAAGTGAGACTTGGGCTAGTCTTCCAGTCCAGAGTGGCTGACCCTTTCTGTGGTCACAGAGCAAGTCAGGCTGTGTAGGTGAGACAGTGGGATGAGGCATGTTAAGAAGCTATTCTAGAGATAAAACTTAACCCAGCCTTGTTCTTAACAGGATGTTGAATGCTGTATGTGTATGTGTCTCTATTTACATGTACATTTGTATACATTTGTGTATATACGAATGAATGTATACATGAAAAAGGACCTAGAGGTCTGTTTTCACTATGAGTGCTACTGTATGTTTGCCCTCAAACACTAAATATTTTGTGAGCGAACTTTATGATAATGATATAACAGACCTGCAATAATGAGTCTAAACCTTACAATAAGAAACTTTTTACATATTTGCATATTTGGTTATATAAGCTATCATTTATTTATTTATACAAACAATTAATTATCCTCTTCCCTTAGTCTTGATGTGTGCTAAATGTGTGCAATGGTAATCAACTGCAACAGTGTATGCACAGAATAAGTACGTTTTGGTACGTCCATTTCCAAAATACACCTATTATTCTGGTAAATGTCTCATTTATTTTATACTAAAGTTAAATGTGTAATTGAGTATATATATATCCAAAGGGGCTTTTGATCTCAGATTGCAATATTCTAAAACTAACCTATTGTTCCAATTGCATTTGCTTTTTACTCACTCCCATTTACAAGGTTGCTTATGTTATCACTTTTAACATGTTTTAAGCAAATTGACTGCAGTTTACAAATACTGAGGATGGGTCTTGGAGAAGGGGTCATCCACAGGAAAATGTAAGGAATGTTGTGTTGCTATTCCCTTTCAAATGCAGTGCTACTAGCTAGTGTCTTATTATAATGTCCTCCAAAATGCAATTGTTATCTTGAAGAAAGAAGTTATGTTAACATTTAAGAATAATTTTCCATGTTTTTCTAAATAGTTTTCCTAGGATATGTGCAGCTGTGCAGTATTTTTATCTAATTCTTTTTCTTTTCTTCTTTGATTTCCATACATAGCTTTGTAGAACATAAAGAAAAACTGAAAACCATCACGGGCTATCCTTTGGATAGAGCTGCCAGCTTTTATCCAAGATTTCAACTATGGTTTCAGAAAGAAACTAATTCTCAGGGTGATTTCTTCTCTCCCTCTTTTTTTTTTTTCTTCTTTCCTTCTTTCCTTCATTTTTGTTGGAAAATACCTTTTCTTCTTTAGAACCATTGAAATTGAGCCCATTTTATCACAATTTAGATTTTTTTAATTCCCTGCAGCAAACTCAATGTCCAGTGTGTTATGTTGGACATACTTAAGTCAGAGCTTAAATTCAAACTTTCGTTCCTGTTTAACAAGGCAGAAAATTCTGCCGGCATAAATTGACTGAACCTTACTGCCTGGAAAAAATGTCAGTCCTTTAAAACCCAATGACATTAATGTGCAAAATATCACTGTGATAGACTGTAATAGAATAAAATGTTCCTAGAGTTCCTAGCTTTCTTATCGGTTTTATTGCTTTTCATCTCTTACTAAATTGTAAAATGTTGCATGTGATTCAGATTGTTTACTCAGAATACTGTGAGAATGGTGTTTGAAAACAAGGTTTACTATATTTAATTTATTATTTTACAGTAAATGTATAAGGGCTTGAAAATTAACATTAGGAGAGGCATGGACAAACACCACAGGTGTTTTACAAATCAAAACAATTATACTTGCTTACACTTATGTTGAAATGGAAAAGAGAAGGGAAATGCTAGCTACCATTCAGCCTATAAACAATTTTTTTGGTGACTAATCATTATGAAAAATAGATAGTTGTAATTTTCATACCAGTGTTGTTAGCCAATAACAGGGGAAATTACTAAGGAAATTTGAGTCGCCTTCAAAGCATGATGGGATGACTGTATGGCACTCATTTTTCTACCTTCTAATGAGGTTCTCCAAAGATCATAATATTGGTGAATATTAGAGTAATGGGTAAAGCACATTGAAGCATATATTTACAGTAAAGGATAAAGGAGGCAAAATGGAAATATATTCACATGCTAAAAAGCCTGAACTTTGGCTAGGGAGATATTTCTGCAGCCTATGCAGTGGCTACAGCTCTGCCAAAAATTATCACCTGCAGAAAATCATGGTTTTTAAGTCCTAAAAGAAGAACATTTTTTGCCCTGCAGCTTTTTTTCTTTCATGAGGGAGAGACTGCTTCATGAAGCATAGATTATTTCTGTATGTGAATACTTGTTAAAGGTAAAATAACCCCCAACACTTATATCCTGAGGCTAGGCAAGTAAAGACTCAGGTAAATACTGTCTGAGTTCTGCAACATTTACATTTTAGGTACTTGGCCTTAGTGGTAACTGAAGTTGAGGATTATGTGACTAAGCAGTGTAGTGAAAACAGATTAATGATGAGAGTCCTCCACCTTGGAAGAAACAATAAAATGCACCAGTACAGGCTAGGAGGTGATCTGCTAGAGAGCAGCTCTGTGGAGGAGGACCTTGGAGTCCTGGTAGACAACGAGTTACCTATGGGACAACAATGTGCCCTTGTGGCCAAGAAGGCCAATGGTATCTTGGGGTGCGTTAAGAGGAGTGCCTCCAGCTTATCAAGGGAGGTTCTCCTCCCCCTCTACTCTGCCTTGGTGAGACCTCACTTGGACTATTGCATCCAGTTCTGGACTCCCCAGTTCAAGAGGGACAGGGATTTACTTAAGAGACTCCAATGGAGGGCTAAGAGGATGATTAAGGGACTGGAACTCCTGCCTTACGAGGGAAGGCTAAGAGACCTGGGGATTTTCAATCTAGAGAGGAGAAGACTGAGGGGGGATCTAATTCATGTCTATAAATACATGAGGGCTGGGCATCAAGAAGGCAGGGACATGGTCTTTTCACTTGTGCCCTGTGATAGGACAAGGGGCAATGGGTTCAAATTCGAGCACAGGAAGTTCCACCTTAACTTCTTTACTATGAGGGTTACAGAGCACTGGAACAGACTCGCCAGAGAGACTGTGGAGTCTCCTTCTTTAGACAAGGTCAAGACTTGTCTGGATGCCTTTCTGAATGATCTGCCCTAGTTTTTGGTCCTGCTCTGGCAGGGGGGATGGATTTGATGATCTTTTCAGGTCCCTTGCAACCCTAACATTCTGTGATTCTGTGATTCTGTGATGAATGGGTCTATCTGCATGTCTTGGGCACCAGATGCACCTGGAACCTGCAATAACATCTACTGCTCACTGCTGGACAAAGGATCCTAGAGAAAGTAGACAGAGCTATTACTTTGCTCATATGACAATGGCCATATGCTAAAGATGGTGCAGGCTGATCCCAGCCCTCTCCATGTGATATATACAGCTATAACCGTGTATCACATTTCCTTCCAAAATGAGACCGTTGTTTAGAAAATGTTGTGGTTGTGATCATAAACATGTTTATTTTACACATGTAAAGTAGTCTTTATCTGATTTCATAGTGGTTTGAGTATTTGCTCAAGAAGTGGAAAGTTTTACTTAGCCTAGAATTCCCCTGCCCAGTTCCTAATTTCAAAGTTGTTTCAGCAAGCAGGGGACAAGTGAGGCTGGAGGAATGGGGGCATTTCCCATTCCCATTGGTGCCAGGAAGAGATCTGTCGACTCAGACATAGTCAGTGGCTAAAAACTAATAAGATTTCCCTTCTGCCACCTCTGCTCCAACAAGCATCTTATTGTCTTGCAGAAGCTCAATCAGAAATCCGAGTGTTGCATGTTGATTTCTTGGGAGAAAATATAATTCCTCTGAATAAGTATTTTCTAGTGGATGATTAAAGTGGATTCTGAAGAGCTATGTAAGCTTTAGGTTTTACTTTTAATTTGAATTTCAGTAACTAGCATGGTACAAATATAAATCTCAAAGGCATTTAAAATATATCCCTTTTTTATCTCTCAAGATAAACCTTATAAAATAATTTCAGCTTGCTAAACAGAAGTTTTCCTTAGCTGATACTACTGTGAAGAAACAGAAAATCTAAAAGCTTGGGAATGAAAATTGAAAGGTCAAGTATTCCAAGTATTCATATGTATATGTATACATGTGTACAAAGATACAGATAAATGGAGGGAAAAATGGATTATTTTGAATATGATATTTTATATTACCTGTTATGAATTTCATGGTGTAATGTGTTCAGCTCAGAATTCTAAAGAGTCTAGAACTACAAGACTGGGAAAGCATTTGGAGAAAAACATTTATAAGTGTAATTCTTTTAGAGCAGAGTTCTTGTGGGTGACATAATCTCCTCTCATGTAAAAACCAAAAGCTTGCAAGATGAACAGATGTTTCAAAAATTGCTCCAGAATAGAAGATAATAAAATACACACTGATGTCCCAGCAAACCTGTTGGTTTTCCACTAAAGTAGGAAGACTTTGAGTGGCATCAGTGTACAGAAATAAATGTGAAATAAGGCAAACACCATATTATACAATAATAAATGACTTTCAGAAAGTTAGTCTCTTGAGAGCAGAATAGCTAGGAAGTCATATATAATTATAGGAATTAACATGATAGGAAACCTATAGAAGGAATAAAACATATAATTAGTGTACAGACAATTTCCAAGCTCAGGGAAGCTGCACCAGCAGCAAAGAACAGGATGAGAAGAAAAAAAAACCTGCAAGTAAGAGAAAGAGATAAATGCTTCTTATGCCAGTTTTAGAACACAGAAAGCAATCAAGGAGGAATAAAACAGCATGGGATTCAAGATTTTTGTCCCAAAAATCTTCTGAGGTCATTGGTAAAGTTTTGCCCAACGTTTTGAGACCTTCAGCAGAGATCCCTATCTCTAAATTGAAGCCACTGGCAGCAAAGGGAGGTTGTTTCCCCTGATAGGATTGACATGGAAGTTGTACTGAGTGAGCTATTTCCAGCCTAAATGGAACATTCTTTCTCTTTCATATAGAAGACAGAAGAGAGATCACTTGCAGCACAGTGTGCTATTCGTGTTGTCTGTGTTCAGGAAGATTAAACGAAAGTGTAACAGAATGATTGAAGAACTGGGAGCCTAGCTTACAGGGGCATTGAAAGGACTTAGCAAAATAAAAGCCATGTTTAAGTGTATAAAAGACAAGCATGGAGCAGGGGGAAATTCTTCGCAACGAAAAAGATAACACTCGTCAAATGGCAAATAAAGATAACCTCAGCATATATGATTTTATGCTGAAAATTAAAAGCAGCTTTCAAACCCTCAGAGCAATGAAACAGGAAAAAATAGGTGCTGGGAATGTAACTGGCTGCAATATTAATCTTACAGGACTACAGAAGGGACTGTTTGATGTACTTGCCTAAAGCATAAGAAGGTCTCTTTCTTTTACCACTTTCATGTAAATAGATCAATGAACTAAATGTAGTTTCACGTAGTTTCACGTGTGGCACTAACAAGAAAGTAGACTTCTGAAACATTTGATGGGTGTTTAAAAGTTTAAAGGCTATTTTCAGGAGAATTTGCATTCTCTAAAGTACCCTGCTGATTCAAATGTAAAATTTTAGTAAACCCCATTCTTACTGGTTGCTAGTAGAAAACTTCAGGTCACTGAGGGCTTTTAAAATATTGTCTGAATTTCTTTCCACTGACATGCTAATTGAATAACAAGGCTGCTATCAGAACTGATATGACCTCCAAAGTTGTTCCTTCGTGAGTTCATTGGGATGTTGTTACAAATTAATTTATGCATTGCAATGAATTTTATTCACAGGGAATTGCAATAGAAACTGTATTATTGATGCACTATCTTTCTATAAGGCTTTTCAGTCAATCTTTAATAATGTAACCTCATTCTTTAAAAAGAAAAAATGTATTTTCTGTTTTAAATATTAAAGTGATAGGTATGGGAGAAAAGGAATGTTGCTGTTGCATATTTGGTTATAAAAAAAGAAGGGCAAACCTTCATTATTGCTATGTTCTCTTTGGGAATTCAAGACAGGCTATGTTACTAGTAAGGTAATTAACATTACAAAAAAGATGTATGCATTTTTAAGCTGATTTTTTTTGTGACAACTTTTCTGTACCTGACACTATGGAAAATTATTTGTCACTTTTGTGTAATGTTTTAACATTTTTTTATTCTATATAGTGTTTTTTTTTTATAATGAGACTATAACAAGATAAAAATTGAACAATAGTCAATTCATGCTTTTGAATATTAAGACTGGACTGCAAATGAATTAAATTTTCTGAAAATTGTAAAAAAAATTAAAAAGTCATTGCTGAAACTCTGTTTATGAAAGTCTTAGGACTTAATTTCTCCCTACAGCAACCTTAATTCTCCAGATTTACAGACTTCTCCAGGCATCGTTTTTCTGGCAGAGCTTTACACCTTCATTTACTCAGCATTTTCAGCTTGTATTTACATGACCCTTGTTGTTCATGTACCTAAATTAACAAACACCTCACCCCCTTCAGTTCCCAGGAGGATATAATGCACTGCACATCCATCAGTCTGGCACCTGAAGAACCCTGGGAAGGATTCTGTGTCTTAATGAAACTTTGACAACAGTGGAAGTGCCTTCAGAGTTTTGTCCCCGATTGTAATACAGAAAAAGTTAACCAATTTGTTCCCTTTCTAATTTACAATTTGTCAGGCCTTCAGGTATATATATACTTTAACCCTGATTTTTTTTATTGTGTGATACTCTGGACTGAATTTCCACATTGTGTTTTGTTAAAAAAAAAGAATAAATCATTATAAGGATCAAAAATACCTTTTTGTAAAATCACTTATATTGATTGCTATTTTTTTTTTTTGCTACTGTTTTTTAAAATGCTTGTAATTTTATGCAACCTACAACTTCAGATTATTTTAATTCCTTAGAAAAGTCTTATTATGACATTATATTTCATCATGACACACATTTAGAAGTTACAGATCTTCTGAAAATGACTGAAAAATCCCGAGTATGGGAAAAAACTAAGATCCTCAACAAAGTAAAAAATAAAATAATAGCAACTTTTTCTTTTCCCTGAAAAACTACAGGCAACTGCTAAAAGAAAAGCTAAAAAAATCTCATTTTCACATACTTTTCCAAAGTGTAAGAGTAGATGGCAATGTTTATTATCATATAAAAATTATAAAGAGGTTACAGTTTAATAACAAAAAAGCTGAGCTAGGGTATTCATTTAGTAATATAAAAATTGTTCACGTTTTTTTATCCCCACTAAGAACTGTTAATGTAAGTTTTGGATGAGAAAAAAATAAAAGTTTTAAGGAAAAAGGAAACAAAAAACCAAAGAAAGCATAAATCCTCTATTTAGACATGTAAATAAACTAACGTAATTTTAAAAATGCTGTTCTTGCTGTGCATTCCTATTAAGGTCCTTCAAATGTCTAAAAACCTGGCCAGGTACTCAGTATATGAACATGTGTTTAGAGCTGTAATGTCAGGCCTCTGTTTTGTTTGCTGTTGTTTTTTGTTGGTTTTGTTTGTTTATTTCGTGTTTTGTTTTTTTTTAAGGATGGAACATCCAAGAGCAAATATAATAGAATTGAGGAACACGGGTAATTATTATATAAAACAGATGATAATTTTAAAGAAAAAAAAAAGTGTGGTTAAAATTTGCAGAATTGGCTTACCATGTTTTTAGCATTAATGGAATCTGGAAAAAAAAAAAAAAAAGATATTGTAAGATATAATATTGCTTAATTATGATATTTTTTAAAAGCAAATATATCTGTGCTTTATGCCCTCAAAGTACAGGATATGTAGCATCTTCAATAAATCAGCTGATGCTACAGTGCCTCTTAAATCTTGGCTTTTCCTCTGCTTTTTTTTTCTTTCTCACTACCTCATTTTCCATAATTTTCTTCTATGGATTTTCTCCTTGTTATTCTCATCTCTGCTTTTCCTCATTCTGTTCACTTCCCTGCACTGTGTCTCATTTTTCTATTTCTCATTGGAGTCTGTTTTCTCTACATTTTCTGTTACTGTTAAGTTTCTTGTCCTCCCCTCTCCCTTCAGTTCTTGCTTGTATTCCTTTTACTTCACTCTCATAATTTCTTCTGTTTCTCATTCTTTAAATCAGTCTCTTTTTTCTTCTACTACTCTTGTCATTTGATACATTGACATCTACTTTATTCTACCTTACCCATATTTGTCCTCTGTATGGAGTCTCAGTTAAGGTTTTCTTTTGTTTCCCCTTTGTACCCTGCTTTGGAGTCAGTCACTGTAAACACTGGAGATAACAGGAACTGCAATTTTAGAGGCAATCTCATCATCATTTTAGGAAGTAATCCCAGCATGCTGGTTTCCCATGCATAGTTATGTGTGTCTTCATTGAAGCTATACACATGATTATATGTCTCTTTCTGTGGTACTGTCCCATTTCTATGGCTACACTGTGTATATACCATTTGTGTGTGATGGCAAGTGAAACCCTGTAGCAGATCAAAGTACCTATAATATAGAGAATGTTTCAAAGAACCTTGACACCAGTAACTCCCCCATGCAGTCCGTAAATTAAATGGAATCAAACCAGAGGGGTTTTTTGGTGTGGTTTGTTTTGTTTTGTTTTGTGTTGTTGCTTTTTTTTTTAACGTTCTGCTTGAGTATAGTCAAAGAGCAGAATAAAAATTGCTTACATTATTTCTATTTTAAATAACAGGTTTTTCCTCAAGAAAGTTTTTGGATGACAGAACTTCCTTTCTGTGCTTACCAGTAAAATCTTAGTTCTAATGCCTGACTAACTGGTAACACTACACTTCCCCATGGAAGGGAGGTTGTGATGTTAGAAGTAATGCCAGAATTACAATAAAGTCTGTACTCCAGACTCTAAGACAGATTTTAAATGCTTTAAAAGTTAATTCATAAATACTGATAAATACATCAGAACTGAGGAAAGGGAGAAAGATCCTGGAGTTCTCAAGTTGGAGCAAACTCCTCCAGGGTTGCACAGCATAAAAAGGTTAGCTATTCTGAGCTGTTAAGGCTGAATGCAAATTGCTGTAAAAACCATCATAAGTCAGTCATGAATGGCCTGGTTGGCTAGTGAGTGAAAGCTCATCTATGCTTGGAAGACCCTGGGCCAGTAACAATGCTATAATTTTGTCTGAGATATACAGTAAAAATGAGGGCTCTTAGAAAACTAGTCTATTTTAAAAAAAGGAAAAAAAAAAGGAACAGAATACAAGCAGCTTTGTGTGACAAGCTCTTCCTGGTACAGACATGATTATTAGTATAATTTTGCTATGAAAATGCTTGAGTATGTACCACACAGCTTTATGTGTGCTACTTTACTCTGCAGAAGCAAAATCCGTTAGGCTAACAATGTTTATTTTGGCTTTTTAAGTTTTACAAGTGCTTTTTCCATAACATATATCAGCAAAAATATTCACAATATAGAGGAATCTCAAGTTAGATGTAAGATTTAGATATCACATTTGGGATATAGAAAGAATGTAGATTTATGACTCTCAAGGTACTGCTGGAGAGACTTAAGTGAGGGGAGAAGTCCTGATTTCTGCGCTCCCCCTTGTTCTCTTTTAATGATAGGCTACATAGCATCAAAAGACACTCCTATGCTAAATGCATAGGGCAGCCCAGGGAACCACTGTCTCCTAGGTCACACAAAAGCATAATGCCTCTCTTTGGCCCAATTAGCCTTCTTTGCTTCAAGGTAAAAAAGAGCTTTAATGGGAAAGGAGGAAACTCCTTCTCAACTACCCTTTCAATTTGTGCTGAGGTGCTTATCTGTAAGAGCTAGTGGGTTGATGCAATATAAGAAGTCTGGCCTTTTCATTTCCTATGGTAAAAAAACCCACACAAAAACAAAAAAACAAAACACCCCCCCCCAAAAAACAAAAAAAACCAAAAAAACCCCACACTACCAAAACACCCCAAAAAACCCACGCACAAATGAAAACCAAAAAATCCCCCCACCTAACCCAAGAACTTCTGCTTCTAGTGGCTGGATTGGAAGGGTTGGTTATAATGATGCATTATTAATATCTTTGATACTAAAGATACAATCCGTAACATTTTTGGTTTGTATATGTGTGAAGTGCTCTGATTCACTCGCACGTTGCTTCCTGAGCAGACAGCTTCTGAGGCGCTGCCTCCTTTCTGGATCTGGGTCTGCAGCAGCAGATACTGGACTGTTCAAGTTGAGGTGGTGCAGGGAATGCCACCCTGCACTGACAGAGCCCACTCAGTTTCAAGCAGATTCCATGCTTTTACTCTTCAATTTATTAGTTAGTATTACTACCATACTTACTCCTATAATTCTGGAAAATATAAAAGCTTTTAAAATTAAAATATTTCTAGAAAAAAATATTCCTTCTACCTTGCAAAGGAGTATGGATATTAAATATTTTGAGACAGTAGAATGACCATACAGAATAGTAGGATGAGCAAAATCTCCCCCTGTTGGCTTTCTTCCTACCCTTCCTCCCTTTCCTCTTTTATTTATTTATTTTTATTCTGTTGGAAAATTCAATGTTATTTGAGCCGTACTACTTTTATAGATGCTGATAACTTTCTCGTATTTTTTTTTCTCCCCTGTCCTAAATTCCTTTTAAAAATATTATTTTTAAGCCACTCTTCTTATCTTTGGAGATGTTTCTCTCTTTTAAGGTTTCTTTACAATATTATCTGTACCTACCATAATCTTCCCATCTATTAGTTTAAGCCAATCTTCCTGATGAGACAATAAAAGCATTTTCAGTGAGTGGAATATTTTTGCATGATATTGGATAAAATATTGGGTGAACCTGACCCTAATGTAATGTACCATTTGCATGGCCAGTATTTGAACATGCGTGTTATATCCTTCCAGATGTCCTGTTCACAGTGCAGTTCTTCTGAAATTAACAGACTTCTATGAGTCAAAGCTAAATGACAGAATGTCTTTCTCAGGTACTCAAACTAACCTACAGGTAATAGATACTGAATTGTGTCAGACTGTAGTCTCGTAAGAAACATGGGTGAAAAGTCAAACAATTCCATAGCGTGTACCAGAACACTCATGAGACTTTATTCAATTTCCAAAGATATCAAACAAAGAAACAGTAATGACAATGGAGCTATATATGGAACCTTTGATGACAGAATTAATGAATAATTGAGATTTACTGGCCTCTATTACATTGCATTTAAGTTAGCATAGAGGAACTACTGATACAGTATTGATTTTTTAAAAAGGCCTACCACTGCAATTAATGAATATGTGGCTATATCCAAATTCCCTGTGTACTAGTCTTATGGCATTATACAGGTAGCAGAATAATTGTGTAGTGCACTGTAGCACATTTTTGCTCAAAGAGCAGTGTGCTCAGGTCACTGGAGTACAACTGCGTTTCCACATCAGATGAAGAAATAGTTAGCTTCATCCAGTTCTTGTGGAGTGCCTACACCAGTCCTGTGCTGTCTGGTCTGACAGATCATTCAGCCTGTCACAAGGAATGTGTCTATTCAAACTGGCTGATTTGGGTTATAATGGCCATGAGGACAAGATGAGCTTGGCTTAAACTCTGTGGTAAGTGTGGTAAGTGGATTTCTTTTGTCATGAAAGCACTGTTTGAAACACAAAGTTTTGATTCTATGCATACTTACTAGTCAGAGGTAAGGAATTAATCTTCACCTATGTCATGACCTTAATCAAAGCAAGTGCCTTTGAGACATATGCCACACAACCAAAATTTGAACAATTATAGATGCCTTTTCTCATCTATCATACCTGCTGGGAAGGCTCCATAAATCTTCTGCTGCTTGTCCGTTGATGTGATAAATTGGCATTTTTCTAAGTACCATTTCCTTGCATATGTGTTTTGATATGCCCAAAAAATCAGGCCTCACATCTTGCTGTGGAAAACTCAGTGAACTCACTGACATTTCATCAAGGTAAGTGTTCATCTAGTGTTTTCTCTGCTAGGTTTTATGGTGTAGCAACAAATAGAACATTCAAGAACTCTGAAGCTAGATAGTAGCAGCTGTATTCTTAACAAGTTTTTTACTTAAGCTTAATGGCCATTTTAAACAAAGTTTTCAGCATACCAAATGATGGTTTAATATTAATAAAGTTTTGATCCTCTATAAGTCAAGAGGGACTACCATGAAATCTGAGAGGAACAGAATTTCATAAAACATGACGGAAAGTATGATAGCAGTGTCTAAGAGTTAACCTTTGACATGCGCCTCAGAAAAGAAGGATACTTTGTTCTCTTGTTTTCTGTTGCATCCTGAATTATATTGTTTTACCTCCAAGTACCAATTATAACTTCCTTCAACAGATCAAACACTAAGACAATCACTTGTGCAAGTAAAATTTGCAGAACAAGTTTGTTCTGTTATTATTTTCTGCCTAGTTTTCACACAGTTGTCCTGATACAAAACCAGTAGATACAAAACCACACTGGAGAGGTGTTCCTGGGTGGCATTAGGAAATATTTCTGTATGGTATTCTATGTCACTGAATGCAAATAAATGTTTAATCAATGAATCATACAGTAAAAACAAGTAGATGGCAATATTCTGGCTTTTGCACCATGGGCATTGTTCCACACATAGAGTAGGATCCTTCTTCCTGAAGGAATATGGAATTACACCGACTCATCTCAGTTCAGCCGCAGGCACCCACACTCCCCGCTGGCAGGTAGGTATTTAATTTCTTGGAGCATTTTCTATTATTAACTTGTCTAACAGAAACAATCTTCATAAAATTATTAGATTGGCTCTCACAATCAACACTGCAATATTAAAATCTATAAAATCAATTAGTTCAACCCTGATTTGTGCTAAGTGAGGATTTTACCCTGTGAGTAGAAAGAATAATGGAAATATGATCCTTTCTAGGCATGCGTATGATGACTGTCTCTTGTCGGAGGCACACATTTGAATAGAAAAGGTTATATTTGTGCAACAAACCTTGTAGTGAGCTTTGTGTGAACATGCTGCAGAAATGGCATATTCTTTTACATGAGGCTAAAAAAGAACTTGTTGCTGCAATCAGCTATAAAATGAGAGGAGATTTTTTTAATGATAAGAAAACATGGATTAAAATCTCAGGGGGTATAGAGCAGAATCTACAATAGCAGCATACCCCCCCAAGCCAGATAAGAAAGCCTATTAGGCAGATGGTATCACACAGGAAAAATGTGATCAAGCTGTGAGCAAGAGAGCCAGATCTACTCAGTGTGATAATTAGAAAAGTAAGAGCCCCAAAGGAAGTGCAAAACAGTGAAATATAAAATCACATCTGGAAAAAGTGGCAGAGGTTGTATTTTGAACCCAGAAATAGTTTAGATCAACACAAAAAGAAGGAAGGCCTTTGAAATTAGGGGAAGAATTTGGTGAGAATGTGCCTGCCACATAATGAGATTGCAATTCTCTACCTTTTTGAAAATAAGGTTGAACTGATTCCTGAGTGGTGCCAGTAGCAGTTCAGGAATTTCAAATGTAACAGCCTTATTATTCTTTTTTTGCTTAATTCTGAGTTCTGTCCAGTAAGTCAAATTTGGTCTTTGCTTGTTCTATAACTATGCGTAAACAAGGCGAAGACAGCCGTTTACTGCAATGATTTTTAACTCTGTTCATAATCACAGCATGAAGTGGTTCTGTAGATACAAATTTACATTTGGATACTGAAAAGTTAGCCACTAAATTAGAGCACTGTTATTAACTCATAGAATAATAGTATGTTACAGTATTAAATATTGAAAAAAAAAAAATCTCATCTTTATAAATTGCTTCATAAAAATAGTAAATCATATGAAATTCAGGATTTTTTTTTTCACCTCTTCTCAGTGCCTCAGTTTCTCTTTTCATTGTTATAAAGAAGGAATTTTCTCCTTGCTGTGATAAAAAATTATATTTTTTTTCCTCCCTGTGGCAGAGGATTTTAAAATTACCTGAGCATTCAAAAAAACACTTCAGTATTTAACAGGTATCAAATGCAAGTGCTGGACTGCAGTACACAAGGCAACTTCAACTAAGAGTAAACAAGGATCATCTCCCCCAGAACCTAATGCATATGATCCCATACAGGCATTTTATTCCTTTGAACTCTTCTGTAGAATATTTAAATAACAAGCCATACATTCATTAAAATTGATGGTACAATTAATTTTTTTTGAAGTTGTATTTCCAGTCAATCCCAGCTTCAGACTTTAAAACAATTAAATAACCCTACTGAGTCAACTTCACAACAATCTCCTTATGACATTTATGTAGCTCAAGTGAGCGTTCATGGTTATTAAGGAAATCCATATTTAAACTCGTATTTAGCTGTGAACAAACTCAATGGTATTATTTCCATCAGTTTTGGGAAGGAAGAACAAGAAGATTTTAGATTTTTTTAATGATGCTACATTTAGGTTGGAGAAATTTTATGGTAAACTAACACCAGTTTAGGTCTATATTTTCATGGGAAGAGAGCAGAATCATGGGGTTCCAAGATTGACTATAAGAAAAACTTATAGTGAACAATGATGATTCTTCCCCATGGGAAGAATAATAATTTCTCTAATAGAGGAAATTTATGCTCATTCCTGAAAGACATAGTAATGCCTCAGCCTCTTTGTATGGTGTGGTTTTTACCTTTTTTTTTTTTTTTGTGGAAAAAGATAGAAGGAGACATAAGGAACAAAGGCTCATTTTGTATTGTATAAAAGGACAGTTGCTGTAAGTTTTATATTTTTTCCATTTTGTTTAATTTAGTTCACTGTTCCTTCTGTGGATATCAGCAGAAGTAAATAGTCTCTTTGTACTAATCTCAGCACGGCACATTTGTATGAGTACTTTTGGTATAATTTCTTATTTAACCCTCGTTACACCAAAATTTATTTTATTTTGTTGTATTTTATTGTATATTATTGTATTTTTATTTTCTTTATTTAATTTTATTTTATTTTGGTTTTGTTTGGTTTTACAGGGCTATTTTCATATATGCTTTTTCCTCCCTCATCTTTAAATATCCTGTATCTGTTTTATCTCATTTTTGGTTTCTTTGTATCAGAAAAAAAAAAAAAAAAAATAAAGAAAACACCTAATGGAACACTGTTGCTTATTTTTCTTTTATTTTTGTTTTGATTAATTTTTCACAAAAGAAGCGGATTTTGTGGAATTCTTAATATAGTTATTCCATTTGTATGTTTTGTTTTACTTTGTTTTGTTTAAAAACAAATTTATACTTGTTCCAGGAAAAATGTGGGCTCAGATTCATATTCTGGAGTGGAACAGGACAACCTTGAAGTGCCTTTCCAGGGACTGACTAGGAAATCTGATGAAAAAAGCTTTGAATTTGCATCTACATCACATATAGAAATCTTCAATGTTTGTCACAAACACATTTGTACTCTATAATGTCAACATTAAAACTGGACAGATAATATTTATTCATACTTGTGAAGTCCTCTGAGTTCCAGAGTAGAGGAAAAGAATTGGCAGGACTTGTGTTTCTAAATATAATATCCAGGCTCTGTTCTTGATCCAAAGACTAATACATGCACTTAAATTTTGTGCAGATTTGGGCATTTTGCTTTATCAGTTCATAGCTTCTGAGGCTTAAAAAATATATATATTAAAAAAATAAAAAATAGTAATAAGTCACTCGAATTCAGACAACTAGATAGTCTTTAAAACATTATTCTGGATTCACAAATCTGTTTCAGTGCTTTTCACTTTTGGTACCAAGTCTAAAGTGCAGATTCTCAAAAGAGCTGATCAGTGCAGCCCCACTCTCATAGTGCCTGAATTCACACTGACAGCAAGTTCATTCCATCATCTCATACCAGAAAGTCTCGAGTTGTTAGTCTCTGCGGTCCGGTCAGGATCAGAGCCGGAATCATGACCCAAGAAGTCAGTGCATCTTCCTTCTGTTGTAGACAGTAACAGGTGGTCAAGAGGGATATAGCATCAGTTTACACTCATGGCAAAGCCACAGTGACTAGAATGTCCCCTGTCCCTTAGACAGTTGAGGTTCAGGCTCTTCTCAGGCTGAATGGAAGCAAAGATTTAAATCCATGGTTTTCCCAGCACACAAAATAAACTATGGCACTTTTAAGCAAGACTTTAAGTCTGGTTATTTGAATGCGTATTGGGCCAGACTGCAATAGAGTTTCTTTGTTGTCTAGTGATTAGAAGAATCACATGGGAAACCTGAAATAGAGAAATTGGCTGTCTTTCAGGTTTTTGACTTCTCGCTGTTTCTTTTATCCAATGACGATGACCAGTGGAGCTGCTGTCTGAGGTTGATTCTTCTACTTGCTTCAGAGCCAGTGAATAATTCTAGTGGTCTTGCTGTTTATGCAGGCTTTATGAATAAATATATATTGTTCTCATAGAAGGTAATTATTTAAAATACAATAATCTAAAGACCTGGACAAAAATCAACGGCTATTAGACTGTTCTAAAATTACATTGAATGATAGCATAACAATGTTCAGATAAATAATGTTTCAGTTATCAGAGAATATAAAAGCACTTAAAATAATGTTATTTTCAATTTTATGATTTGGTGGGTTTTTTTGATGGTGGTGGGATTTTTACCCTAATGTAATTGAGATATAAAATCAGCATAAAATTAAACAACATTTAACATTCATTTTTATTGGACCAATCACAGTTTTGCTTCACACTCTTTGTGGATGGTGAGACACCCGCACTTCTACTGAACTTGAATAGGACTTTAGGAATATTTTTTCTGAAGGCTGTCACATCAATAATCCATATTATTCTGTAAGAACACAGAGTTTTTTGCATCACAGAAGAACTGCTTTGCAAGTAATTTAATTTGCATTACCTTAAACTGGACTTGTGTCAGATTTTTGAATGTTGACTAAAGAGAGTTTTAAAACCTACAGAAAATACAAAGAAAAGCACCAGTTTATATGTTTGTTCACATGATACTTGAAGAATACAGAATAGAGAGGGAGAACAGAGCTTGGATTTCTTCATTGTCCCTTGTGGGAGATGGTGGTACCTGTCCCGAGATACAACACGCACCTGTTGCTAAGTTGTGCTGCAAGTGTAAAAGATTTTAATGTTACAAATAAATAAATAAATAAATAAATAAATAAATATTTATAATAGACAATGAATACAATACATAATAAATGAAACCTTTCCCTTTAATACTTCTCCTCTAATGGGAAATGTTTATGTATCTCATTCATAGGGGAGTGATAATGTGACTCCAAGGCAGTGTCCCTCAGCTTTAGTCAAAATACAGTTTATACACTTTTAGTGGAAATAACATGCACCTAATATTTCTCCCCTTTCTAATGTCTACTAGAGCAATGATAACTTTCTACTTTGTAATATTTCTACTCTTTCCACTCTGCATTCTCCACGGTTCACCTCTTTGACTGATAATTTATTTTGGAAACTCCAGTCTTCACAGTTTATGAGGCTTTTATATTGTTTTGTATGTTTTTATTCACTACACTTTATTTTTGTTTAAGAGTCCTGTCTGTTAAAGACTTGTCAAAATTGTCTTGCAAAGCTGAGATACTTTTGTTAGGAATCACCCACTGCTGACATTTCCAGCCTTGTGTTCATTACTGAAAGACTCACACAAAGACACCTTTGCTTCAGTTTGCTCTTTTCCCTCTCATTTCTCATACTGCATGATGTGTGAAGGCCTGTGATAAAGGCTCATCAAAGTCATTGGAACTCTTCATTTATCTGAATTAGATTGCTTTTGTCAGCCATTAGTCCTGAAGGGGCCCATTTTTCAAAGCATAACACAAAATGTACTGTTTCTAAGGTGTGTTGCAGTACATGGTTCTTGGGTGTCCTTTAAATATATAAACTAACTTGTTTGGTGTATTTCTAGGTAGAGCTTGAACCTCAACTTTATTAATAATTACAACTCTATTTATTTTTTTCCCGTTATTTCCTTGCTTGGTCTACAGGTTGCCTGACTGGCTTACAGCATTCCAGCAAACAGTTCCCCTGGGCCATTATTGCCTCTATAGGAAAACATTATGACTTTCAACAAGCAGAATTCATCCATGTTCTGTTTGGGGTTTGTTTTTTTGTGTGTGTGTTTTTTTCTTTCTTTTTTTTCTTTTTTTAACTGTCTATATTTTTAGCAAAAAAAAAAAAAAAAAAGGGGCGGGTGGTGGATTTTTGTTTTCGTATTAGGTTTTTTTAGAAACAGCTCCTGTCTCACTCATTTCCTTGGAAACTTTTTTTTTTTTTTAATACGTTTAGCCTCTGGCTTTTTCTACTAATCTAAAACAAGTTGCTAAGTTGCAGACTGAGTGTCACACTGCCGATTGTTTTTAATGTTTTTAAAACCTTCAAGAGATTATTCACTTAATAACCTCTACACATGCCCAGAAACACAACAGAACCTGGATTCTACTTTTTGCTGGTGATTTTTAGTTATCTGTACCATGTTCTGATTTTCTTTATTAAGTCACTGAATGGTCTATCCAGACATTTTGTCTTGGTAGTTTGCATCTACATGGTGTTGATCTACATCCTGTGAATGGTGTAAGCCTAGGAAATATAGAACACTTGGAACCTGATTGGAATATAGCACCCTGAATTATTAATTTCCAGGTGAAACCATAATAAATATATTGCTTTTCTATCATCATTTTCTGGTTAGAATGACTTCCCCTTTTTTATTTTTTTTATTTTTTTTTATTTTAATGAATTTTTCTTCAGGTTACTTTTCTTAATTCAAAAAGTCTTAGCAAAATTGAATGCAGAGCAGTACCAAAATATCACTGGCATTAATTTGGCTATGTTTGATCATTTAAACTGAGCAACACTAAAATCTATTAAAAGCTCTCAAATGTATCTTTGTCATATGCATATGTCTCTGTCCATCATTTCTATGACTCTGTTTAACCATATGGAGTCAGAGAAACCAGGTGATTCAAGTTTTTGTGCCTACTGTGCATAAACAATCCCCAAATAATATTTTTTTAGACTTTTGGAATTGGTGACCTGAGTGATAAGACCTGAAATGAGTTCATTGGGTTTGTATCAACTTCTGATTAGAGCAGGACAAGTAGAGATCAGGTCCCTGCCAGTTAGAGAAGTATCAGTACTGAGAACGCACTGAGATAATAATTGAGCCTCTTTTTCTTTTCCAGATCCTTTGTCTACTTAGTATCTGTGTGTAGGATTATATGTTCATATCATTGCCCAACTAGAAGAAAATGTGACTGAATACAGTTTTGTTAAATCTAGAAAAACTGGGAGCCAAAACAGTTCTCATAATCTGATGGGCTGATCCCAGGACAACCAGCTGGCCTAGACACTTGCTGGCATTAACTGCCCCTATATTCCTTCTTTTTCCAGTAGTCTTGCTACATAGAGATGGAAAACAGTTACAGAAAGAATTCTGTGGTAGATTTATGCTTTTGAGAAATTTCCTGAATGTTCTTTTAGCATTTTTGAGGGTTTCCTTTATCCTTAATCTACTCATATGTCTGTGGGCAGCACACACTGAAAACTTTTAGGTTCAGCCCATAGAGGTCTCCATATTTGAGGGCAAAAGAGAATTTATACTTTCACTTACATGCTTTCATCTACCATAAATGAATTCAACTTTTTATCTTAACCTTGCCTTCTCCTGTGTCAAATGGAAATATTTTTCATTTCCTAGTCTGAAGAACTCCAGTAGTTTAATTTTCTTTGGTGTGTGCTATAATGAAAAACAAAGGGACTGTATCTGTAGAGCTGTTCACAAGTGCATTTGGACACTAACACCACCACTCAGAGGTGTTACTGCTGTGGATTTGATGCAGTAAAGCAACCACTCCTTTCTGACTCCAGATGTATCTCATTTAGTGGTAGGATTGTGGCCCAGTCTCACAAATGCTGCCTTCTGCGTGTTGAGTTTAGTTCTATGAAAAAGCCACTGAAGATGGTAAATACATAGTACTTCTTTTCACGCAGTAGATGAAGAGCAAGGTATTATGGTATAGTTAGTAAAGCTGTTTCAGCAAAATATGTCATACTCTGTTACAAAGCCAAACACCAACAACTCTTTTGCAAGCCAGTTGCATTTTTAAAAGTCCTCAATAAAAGCTGTCAATTGTCTTGTATTAACATTTTCTTATCAAACAGTTGAGTCACAAAAGTCTAAAATTTCAACGAATATCAATTTTATCAGAGACAATATGTAGATATTAATACACTCTCCAACTGTTCCTGCTTTCTTTCATTTTGTAAAAAACTGATTAATTCAGTAGGTAGCTTGACCCATAGACTAGCTAAAGCGATATTTGCATCAACCACTTGATCAATGAATTAATTTCACACAGTGTTCATAATATATAACAGATGAAGAAGGAAAAGGAGAGAAAGTTCTACTCCTGTTCTTCCACTCCATTCGAAAACTTACCTTTAATTGCTGAAAATGTTCTGCTTTGCACATACTCCCCATATGTAATGGGCAAAAAATCCACAGTACATTAATTAATGTTTATGATGGTGCAAATTTGGAGAGTTTTTCACTAGTTATAACTCCATAGAATTTCATTAAAATAATCCTGGAGTGATGAACTCAGGCATTAAGCCCTTTATTTTTAATAAAAGTCATATTGCAAGAGTACTTTGCAAATATAAAGCTTAATCGTGAAAACCTGTGCAAACATATCCAACACCAGGACTAGATCTTCTGAAGTCACTGATTTTATTGAGGTTAGCTGGAAATCTACATTTTGATATGCCACAACAGTGATACTGATAAATCAGGCTTTGGCTTGTTTGCTGGAAAGGCAAGCCTGTGAAGGCCATGTGCACAAGCCTTTTCACAGGTGGGGGGAACGCCTTTTTGGTTGAGAAGCACCTTAGCAACCATTTGCCAACTTCTGCCCTCTAGGGCAGAAAAAGACCTACTCAGGTCTGACAGCTTGGCTGGTTGCTGCAGAGGAACATTTACATCTCACCCTTCTGTAGCTGCTCAGAGACAAAGATGACATTTTGTCAACTTGTTAATGGGAGCTGCCTCCTAACTCAGGTGGCTTCAAGGTCATGTGATCAGTTCATAATTCAGGATTGCAAAATTGCTTCAGAGTCTGAATCTTGATATGCTTCAAGGGGAAATACATTCTCCATTACTCCTCCTATGACTAATTGCTTGGCAGCAGTGTAACAGAAAAGAAAGAAGGCCCTTCAGATTTCCACAGCAGTGTCCTTGAAAATGTGCATCATACCTCTTTTAAATATATAGGATACTATATTTAGTAAGAGAATCTAAAATAATGTATTACATACAGCATAGCATCTTTTGCAATTGTCCAAGTTATTTTAGACCAGCAGTTTTATTTACTATGTGTTTTACATTTTTCTTCTGATACTATTAAGGAGGACGACTTTGGATCAATTTACTTGGAAACGGTTAACTCAACCAAGGTGAAATGTATAAAGCACTCAGTATTGCAAGTCTGTCTGGCCTCTTTCCATCTGTTTGTGTATTTTGCCCTTCAGGCTATTTTTATTAGTTCTGTTTGTATTTTTTCAGTGTGTTCTTTCCTTATGAAATTAAGTCACTAGTGATAAAAAGCCCTTATAAAGTAGAACAAATCACAAAAGCAAAATGTTTGAAGAACCAAGAACATCACTTTGGGAAATTAATTGTATTATTTCTTTTTATGTCTTTAAACTCCTACACATTTCTTACAAGCAGCCTCTGATTAGCCTTTGCAAGTGCTTCATGCTGTTCCAAGAAATGTAAATGAATGTTGACCTGCAAATATTGAATTTTCTCTACTTCTGTTCTTAGTCTAGTATAATTTCTTGTCTCATTGAAGATTTTAGAATCCGGGATGGTTTGTAACACAGAAAGGCCATTAACTTCTGTCTGTGCTGCAGGCACAAAATCCTACAAGACATGAAAGACCTTTGTCATCCAGTACATTATGGTGAAAAAAACAGCCTTTATAATCAGCAGCAGTTACATGCAGCCATTCTTAGTTTATGGCTGAATTTTATAAGTATCAAACAAGTAATTTCAAAGTTATTAGATCTGCATATATGTGTAATCCGTAGGTGTTCAAACATTCTTTTTCCTCAACATTTCATACATTGCGGATTCCTTTCATATGTTTGTATAAACCAAGTATTATATGATGTATTATGTTAGACAGTGATATATATATGGAAAGCTAAAATGTGGTGGTGTTTTTAC
Source organism: Apus apus (assembly GCF_020740795.1). NCBI lineage: Eukaryota > Metazoa > Chordata > Aves > Apodiformes > Apodidae > Apus > Apus apus. Next base: position 85,218,900 of record NC_067282.1, on the reverse strand, counting down.
ATATATCATTTGAAACATGTGGACACAAAACTGAAGGCTGATCCCTATTTGCCTTCCGAACAAACAAACAAACAAAGTGAAATAGTATCTAGTTACATGTTGATTCAAATCTTGTGCAAGATCTACCCAAGAAAATAGAAAATAACATCTCATATCCCGATTTCCCACTCAAAATGGAAGACAAGGACTGTTAAAAAACAAATATACTTCCAGGGTACTGAAAATTAATCAATACATGGAAACAGATTACATTTGCCATCTGGAACTATTTTAATAGATACTTTAGAAAGTGTGCTGTCCTAAATGATTGTGTAGATTCACTGTGTCAGATCAGACTGGGAATACAGACTGTAAGTGAATACACAGCTCCTTTTAATCTCTGAGTATGGAAAATGTGTGTGGGTTGAGAGGTTAAGCTGCAAATACTACCTTGAGATAATATTTTTTGTTAAATTATTTAAATGTGAATTTGCCCAAAAAGAGACACTTTTCAGAAAAAAAGTAATTTCCACATTCTTTGACTTTTTTTTTTTTTTATAAATCACTGTGAAAGTTCAAGATGTCAGTAACAAGAAAATTTATATTTCTGAAAAATTTCAGGTTTCTGCTGAAAATAAATTATTTTCTTTGAATTAACAATTTAACTTTTTCTTCTGTCAGTTTGATGCAAAGCTGAATCAGAAACAAAGTTTTTTGGTGGTTTTTTTTTTTTTAATGTCACTTCAGATCACAGAATCACAGAATATTAGGGGACAGGAGGGACCTCCAAAGATCATCAAGTCTAGCCCCCCAGATAATACCAAAGAAATCAAATTTACAGCAAAGGACATTTTCCTTTACAGTAGATGCTGACAATGTATCTTGTAATGTAATAGCTATCCAGCTACAGTGATCAAAACTTGATCCTGTCTAACACTGCAGTTATTTATGAGGGCAAGTAATCTCACTGGTATGAGTCGCCTCACTGTTATGACTTACGTTTCCTACATATAGCATTGTTTCTAGATGGTAGAATTAAAGAGAAATTTTCAAAATTATTTTGCATATGGGCACATGAAGAGTCTAAAAAGCCATAATTCACACCAGACTCTTTTGCTTGGAAAAGTGAAAGGTCTGCCTTTGCTTTCCTCTTTTCCCAAACTCATCATGGTCTCTGTCTAGTGAAAAAAAAAAAATAAAAAAAAAAAGATCACATGAGACTTTACAAGTTCACTAGTCCAGTATAACAGTTTCTGTGGATTAATCGAGTCAAGAAAGCTGCATTGTCTATAAATTATTGTCATTGAATCCATTGCACTGAGAATCAGTACTGGTTTTAAATTAAAATATTTCATTTGGTTTAAGGCAACCATAAACATCTTCATTAGTATCCCACTAGAGACTGTGATTATTTGAAATAACACAAAAGTACAGAGAGATTGCTAAAGGGCAATACTGGTAGTGTGAATACTGTTTTCAGACATCCATCAATCATTGTCTTACTTTAAGCTTGAGAACAAATAAAGATGAAAAAGCTCACACATAATGGAATTCATATTTGTTACAGAATTTTTTATTCATGCTTTTTTGAGCAATAATACTACTTTATGTGAGTGCTTCCCTTGTATACAAAAGAAAGTAGAGATTTTTTTGTATATAACCTGTAGTGATTTACTGGAATTCTCATTTTGAGCACATAAACAAAAATATGCAAGACAATTTACGTTTATAGTGTCATTAACACAAATGTCTCACAATTCACAGCCACTGTAATCATAGCCAGTGTTTGAAATGTCACATGCAGAATTTCAGCTTAACATTATTTCACAGATTGCATTCTTCCTCCTATATTTTGTCAGAATTGTCTTTTGTCTGCACAGTAATTAATGGAGCTACTTGTTGAGTAAAGTACTTAAATTATTAAATTAAAAATATTTTAAAGACTGTTAAAAGGCTGGTCACCTGGAACATATTTCTTTGTGTCTGTGGAGGCTAATCATGACAGTCCGGACAAGGAACAGAAAGAGTTTTGATGCAGATCTTACCTTGGAAAACCTCTTTATAGAGCCAAATAGCTTCTGCTGGTCGTAAGCAAAGAAGAGACTGAAAAGGATTAGAAAAGTAAAGGTTGAAAGGGGAGAAAGGGATCTGGGGCATACATGGAGCTCTTACACTAGAGTTAGAAACTCCAGTTCATCTCAGAGGGAGAGTCTTGTGGGGGTGACATTTAGTTTTGCTTTGGCTAAAATGGCTTCTATTGGGATCCAAATTTTTCTTTGCAACTTTGAGAACTAGTGGTAGAGATAATTGCATCAGCTGGGGTAACATTCAGCTCATTTTGGACTTGGTATCTTAGGTAGGGAGGACTAAGCATAGTGATGTATGAGAGCTCTAATACTGAGATTATAATGTGCAGATTTATTATGTGCAGAATTATTATTAGTGTTGTGAAGGATTAGAAGAGAATGAAAACAAGTAAATTAAAAGGAAGCTGGAGCTCAGAAGAAAGCAACATGACTTGAGGATGCACTTAAAGCAATTTTTTTTTCTGAACAGAAGATGTATGTGGCAATAAGCAAGGTGGTGGTATGCTCGAGATTGATGCACGTTTCTTATAGTGACAGAAATACATCTAAAGAGAGATAACTGAAATACAGAACACAGAGACATTTATTAGTAGATATGCATTAACTTAGGATTTGGGGATTTTATTTGTGAAATTGCATGAGCAGACAGAAAAAAAATATAGAGAAGGAAACGAAAGGATGAGACCTGAAATTCTGAAGCACAAATAGAAGGAAAATTAAAAGCCCTCTAATGTCCAAGCTTAGGGATTAAGCATCATAGTTACCCTAGCATTATCTGTTATCTGCTGGGCAATCTTTGTGAAAAATACATGAAATGAGATGAAAGAGCTTTCTATAGTAGGGAGTGTCAGATCCATCCATATAACAACCAGTTTGCATATCACTGGTAGTTTGAATTGTTGCATTGACATCAAGTTAGAAAAAATTGACAGTTGAGTAGATGGTGATTTCTTTCCTGGGAAGGCTACTGAAAATAATTTTGTTCATATACTGTTTTGTATTTCCTGCTTCTGGAAGAGATGTAACATGCAAACAGATATATGGCTAGCTATAGATGGTGAGAGATTCAACTGCATCCCAAAATCAAACTACAAAGCTCTCAGGGCATGAAACAGGCATGTGAAAGCCCTGCTGCCTTCTCATGAAGTGTGCTTGAACAATTATTACTGAAAGTTGCAACTCTAGCACTTTTTAGTAGGGCTGGAGACCATAGTTCACATTAAAAATGGCAAAACAATTTGCATTTATGTAAGGTTTTGTCAGATATGCAGAAACTAAACAATTTATACACACACACACTAATGTGAGGAAGACATTATGCCGAAAGACAGCTGACTTCTGACTTTAACTGGTCTACTGGTTTTTGGGGCAGGTAGTGTTACCCTACTATTTGGGGATGATTCTGATAACTAGGATTGATCACAGCCTCTTGAGTTACTTTCTGTGTATCGTACTTTTATGGTTTATTGAAGCCATTGAAGAAGTGAAGTTACTCTGGAAAAATTATAATGAGCCTTGCCCTTTATTTTTCCAGTGCTTTTTTGAGTGCCTTTAGTCATTCCTGATTGAAAGCTTGTAGGCCATTGAGTTCTCCATCCCTCATCTGCTCTAACATGTTTGTGACCTTAAGAAGGCAGAAATCCCCTTGATTTCTTGCTAAAAAGCACCAGCTGTTCAGTATTTATTGGGCAGTACATAGAGAGTTTGGGAAAGACAGACTCTTGTAACTCTGAAGTCTGCGTTCTTATATGAAAAAGCTTCCTTAAGGTGCAGGAATATAGAGGTACCTGCTCAATGTCCCTTGTCTAGAAATGTCAACAGGGGCTCCTTGTGCACTTCTCTCCCTGTTGGCCTCTTTTGAAGAAGCCAGAAACATCACCAGAGCAAGACTGTCTTCATCATGCCATGACATAGTCCAGCTATGAATAGGGCTAGGAAAACTCAGACCTCACCTGGGTCTAGTGGAGTCCTTTGACAGAGAAATTTCAGAGTGGGGTTTAAGAAACATCAGAAATCTCAATGGGTTCTTGGTTTTGCGTCTATCTTCTGTGCATGTAGGAGGAAAGGAAAGACAGATCTGCAGTTAGAAGCAGTGAACAGTGGGTCTCTTCACCTCTCACCCTTATTTTCTGTGGTAACGACTACTCTTTCTTTTCAACTTGCTAATATAACTGTTAACATGTTTGATTTTCCTGTTGCCATAATGTAGCTGTGGTTGTACCATGATTATTTTGTGGTCATTCTTTTTTATAAGGTACCTACAAATCCAAGCTCAGGGTTTTCTGCTTTCATATGTATAAATGGAATCAAAAGTTACTTCCTTTTCTAATATCAGCCATTCATACTTTGTGTAGATGATTTGGCAGCCTAGCCAATATTGGCTTCTTTTTGCTTTTTAAGTCACTAAATACAGTTTTTGTTTTACAGTGTAACATAACTTCAATGGTAACTTTGAGAAAACCTTCCAAATTAAAGCCTCCATATAACCTGGCAAGGTTAAGATTGCTAAAGTTCAAAGTGTAGCAGTTCACTGGAGTAGGGAAAAGGTTGCTCATGTTTGCAGGGAGGGTAGGAAGCAATTTGGAAAGCTGTAGTCAATTAGCAGAAACAAGTGAAAATCAAAGTTATCGAGGAGACACAGGGATAAACAAAACTTTTTTCACTGGCTTTGTGTTCAGTTATTAAGTTTGGAAAAATCAGCACAATCCTTTTATTTGCTCCAAATCTTTGGTCAATACTCAATGCTGTGTGTTGGCAGTGCATGATTTTGAAAGTTTAACTTTTACTTTGAATACTCACACCATCTGGATTCTTGATCATAGCTGCACACACAGGCAACCAGGACAGCTGTCAGAACAGGTAATCGGTTGTGCCTCTCTCTTCATCCTGTCTTCCTTCCTCTTTCCTACCGCTTCAACCCTCCACACCCTCAGCTCTAGAACAGAAGCAGAAAAACCCTCCAATACCTATTTGGTCACAAGACACTACCTCAGCAGGTTACACCCACTGGTAATTAGCCAGTGATCATCAAGTTAAACACTGCCTTACTGAATGGAGAGAACTGAGCATGGAAAAACAGCATTGGAGCAATACTGGTTCTCCATGGTTCTCTGGTCTACATAGGGTTATCATAGCAGCAAGTTAAATTCCACTCGTGCAGCCTTGTTGGAAACAAGGTCTACTATGTGAATTGATCACTGTGCTCTCATTTTCCACTTTCTTCACCCAGTTTATCTCCAAACCTGTTATTTGGATGCAACTAAGTCTTACACTGGTTTTCAGTTGTTTCTTGTATCTCCAGCCAGAAGGGCAGGTCTGTTTTTGTCATTCACCTTGAACTGCACTTTTTTTGAAAACCCTTCATATCCCAGGCATGCACTGATATCCAGCTAAAGAGAACTGACTTCTAATTTGCAGGTCTTTAGAAAATGTAAGCATGCAGTATATTTGTGGAATAGCTGTAAAAGTACATTCCAAACTTAGTCATGTGCCTCAATAGAAGAGTATGCTCTATACTTCCTAACATTATGTGTAAAGCTGAAAAGCTGGAAAGGCTGGAAAATGTGTTTTTTCTGTTGCTTCTGCAGCACTGGGGAAAAGCTCTTTGCATTTTCTACATTAAATTAGTCCCAGAGCAGTAACTAAATACATTGTATGTTCAAAATATCCAAAACGTTCCCGGTCCTCATACACAGACTTCTAGATTGATTTATGTATACATGAAATACTCAGCTTTGATACTACTATCCAGCTGTACATTTTATGCATACTCAATGTTTGCTTAATTTCTTTAAAATTTATATGAATTATTAATATGTGGATTGGGAGAGTTTAGTTCATTAACTATAAATTAAGAGCTGGCATTCATTATTTAGTAGTTAAATTCTGGCTTTCATTTGTGCTCTTTGCTGTTCTAATTATTCTTTTCCTAATGGAAGTAATTATACAGTGGTACAACATCAGGTTAAAAAATATCTCAACAGTATTTAAAAAAATACCATAAGTATCTTTATTTAGGAGTCAGAAGGTGATTCCAGTGTACAATGGTTACTTAATTCCAGGGCAGAGGGGCAAGAAAACAATTAATTTAGTAAATTTTCATCATTCCTTGTCTAATTTTTAATGAGGGTGGATATTCTTGGTGAAAACGGCAAAGCCGGTGCATATCTGTAGTATTAAGTGCACCTGAATGAAGTATGTAAACCCGCTGCCTTCTTAACCTTAAAGCCATCCTGCTATTCTTGCTCACACTGTGAAGTCACATATTTCTAGAGTAACTCTTCTAAAGCCTGTAGGAGTATTCACAGAGGTTCATTCACACAGGTTGTGTTTAATGGATTGCATAAATTATTACAGCTCCAGTGAAATCTAGACAATCACAGGGATATGCTGACCTATCTATTACAAAGTAAGACCTATTGAAACCAAAATGAACTCATTTTCACAATGAAGAGAAATGATCCTACATCAGTTTATTATTTTCTTTAAAAAGATAATTTTGATATTTAGAGTGCAACACCTACATTTGAGCTAGTAACATTACACTTTTCTCATACTCAAGGGAGAAAAAAACCCACAATTTTAGAGCACGATTCTTATGCTAAGAGTGTGTGGGAAACTGTTCTTTTCTTCCCCACATAAGTCTGTCGGCTTGTGACAGAGTGGTATCTAGTTAAAGGTATAGGGAATCACACCTTAAGGTAGAAGTTTTTTATCTGCAGAGGAAATAAATTCAAGTACACATATGCTACAGAACACTAATCCCCTTGTTTTGATGAATTTCATCCTAGCTCCTGAAATGTTCACTGTACAAAAGAAGAAACCAACCAGCATAATAAAACAAATATATAAAAGGCCTGAATGCAGGAAGCTACTGTTGCAGCTTTTACTGGCTATGCAATATTGTTGATAAGTAATGAATGTGAAAGAAACAAAAGTAAAATAGACACTTGCTGAACCTCAAATATTTTCCACCTCCTAAAGATCATGCTAAAAGAAAGTAAAATATGAGGGAAATGACCAAAACTTGATAGAAAATGCCTTAAATATTGATTTGGAAATTTACACAAGCTTGTTTTGTTTGTTTTTGGTTTTGTTTTCCCCACCCCTTCCCTATTAGGTAGTGTCTGACTTGTACTTGTCATCTGTTTTTGATCAGCTACTCATTAGATTGTCATTGCTTTTCCTGGAGCATCCAGGCTTTAGAGTCTGGCAGGCAATTTAGTTACAGGGCAAGGTAGAAGCAGACCAAGGTTGTTTGTCTCCTGACTCCCTCACTACCTTGCCTGTCCTCCTTCTATGAAAGAGTTAATTTTCTAGGTATAGGCTTTTTTTCAGGAGGATCCTTCTTTTGATTTAATTTACTATTCAAAAATCTCCTTCTCATTCTGCATTCTTTGAACATATTGATAAAATGTAAGGGAATGTGCTGAGAGCAACACAAAAGGTGAGATTTATCATTCATGCTTCACTCTTTAGCATCTTCACTAACACAGAATTGTTGGTATGCACACAAAAATTAAAAAATAGAAAAAATGAAAGAACTATCTTAAAGAGAAAAGGGGAGAGAAATGAAGGCTGATGTTACCTGTTCTTCCAGAAACGGACATGGGAGCTCAGAAGGTGAGAGCGGACATCGCAGAATGTTCTTGAGGAAGCATCACACCACTTCATATCACCTAAATATCTCCTTTGTTTGATACTAATAACACTAGACTATGGTCAACTGTATTATAAAAATCCCATCAGTAACAGCAGAATTGCTCATGCATGACTGACTAATTCCTCCAGTGTCAACAGATAGAGTTTAAAATACCCTGTGGCGCAAAAGGTTAGTTCTGCTGTCACTTTATCAGTGGAAAGAAGTACATCTTGTCTTTCTTGGGTCAGTATGATCCCATATCTGATTACACCTATAAATCATAAACTGCAGATGTGTTATTATGACAGTGATAAATAGTATAAAAATTGTCCATTTTCAGCAGGATATTTGCTAACTCTGACTTCTTCACAAAAACAAGCAGAAATGTTAAACTCAATCTTACATTGATTGAAGCAATATACTACCATGTGATTTAAAAATGTGTTACTGACTTAGGTGCTATTTCACAAACCTCAAATGCAACGAACTATTCAGAATCCTACACAAATATACAGCAGAGTCACTATCAGATCTGTGGTGCAAAACAAAACTGAGAAGCTCTTGAGTTAAGTGACTGCTATATTTCTTTTTTATACTTAAACTGCCTCATTTAAAATAATTATAAATTAGCAACATTCTATGATTTGGAAGAGGGTGACAGTAGAGGTACATATTTCAATTATGCCTTTATGATCACAGCAAGTGCACTGTGTGATTCCCATCTACAGCTATTCAGATGCCTTTGTTATAACCTCAGGCCTTTATCTTCTCCTAGATGGACTTCATAAAATGATGATTCCCACCTTTTGGATTTATTAAGCAGATATGTTGTCCTTCGTAACACTAACAAAGGTCAACTTCAGAACGTTGCTGCTCCCTAGAAGTAGTTACCTAAAAAAAATTGTATTGGAAATGCTTGATATCTTAAAACTCAAGATTATGGTGCTGGGATTTTCCAGCTCCAGAGCAGGCTGAATCTAATTCATATACAGTTGGCTCCAGAAATGTGTTGAGTAGCTGCCATCACTTTTAATATAGCCAAAGTCTTCTATTTTTAACAACAGACTTAATTTAATCAGCATAGTTGGAATTTTGGCTATGATGAAGGAAAGGACTGTCATTACCTAATTTATTTAAGTTGTCCCATTTTTCCAGCATGAATGAAGTTGCTGAGCAGAAAAGTCTTTACAAAAATTATCAAGTCTTGTTACTGTTTTTGGTCTAGTTGGAAATCTGTTGCCTGGCACATCATTTGGAATATGAAGAATAAAGGGCAATGCACTCCAGTGACACAACAATAGCATCTTCAGAATAATTTAATTGCAACATATTGTATAAGACCTTGTGACCTTGGGATCTGTGAACAGCTGCATAAAGATGTGAGAAAGTGAAACAGAATAACAACACTCCTAATAAACGAGAAAGAAAAATACCAATCCACCAAACAGTTGCATTGCTGTTAATAATTTCTGATGAATATTCTAGGTCTTGGGAACATTCAGAGATGTGAAAGCCTGGCTTATTTATGTTACTGTATTTAAGCATTCATGCACAGGGGAAGGAAGAAATCCTTCTCTCTTCTGAGCTACACTCAAAAAAAGAAAGAAAACCCAAAGACTTCATAATTTTTGAACCCATTCTTTCCATTATTTCTAACTGGAATTAATAGTCTTGTCCAAACCAAAGTAGCAGTTCACAAATCCATAGATTTCTTCTAAGGCTAAGGATAACTAAAGGATGTCTGATCCTCCTTCTCAGTCTTTCATAGCCCAGTCCAACTGTAGCCTTTTTCACTCCAGATAAAACAGCTATTGCAAACTTACCTGAAACAGATATAAGTGTTGATCAGAAAGATGAAAAAGAAATCCAACAGGCACTGGTACTTTACGCCTTATTCTATCATATTCTCCAGCAGAGCTTGGGGAAACACAATGTACTGATAACAGGCATCGGCCAGAGTATTAATTTAGGTCTTTATATCTCTTCTTGCGAAGGTACTAATCTTGAGGTCATAAAATAACCTTAGTTTGCTTCTGAACAAATTTGACATATCACCATTGATTTAGTTACAGCCTGACTTATGCAAAAATGATGTGCAATTAGTAAGAAGATTATAAGAGTGATTTGAAAATATCAGTGCAATATGTGCTGTATGGAAAGGCAGGAGCTTTCTGCAGAATGCAGCACATATAATTATATCTTTATGTTTCATGTAAAATTTTCTGTGATCATTTCTATAGGTCCATCTTCTCTCCCCCCACATAAGACTAAACAAAACATCTTTCAAGTCAGCAGAACAAGAGTGGTGTCTTTTTGCTGATTTAGCCAAGGACGCACTGGAACAGGCCCCTTGCCCTACCAGATAAGTCCAAAACAAGAAAAGAGCATAAGGTTTATGATAACTGGCAGCAAAATGGACAACAGGTTAAAGACTGCTTCTTAAAAGAGTACATACCTGGCCAGTGCTAATTTGAACAGTGATACCTAATTTGAACGGTGATCTAAAAAGAGGGCAAATTTTGCAGGCTGCTGCTGCGCTCTGCCTGGGGAACATCGTCCTGGAGGAGACCCTGCTACAGCACCAGAAGCCGCCCGGAACGCCAGCACTGCTGCCCGGAGAAGCCGAGAGGGAAGGGGGGGCTGCCCCGCGACCGCTGCCCGGAGGAACCGAGGGGGGGGCCGCCCGTCCCCGCTCCACAGGGAGCCAGCCGCTCCCGAGGGATCGCTGCCCGCCGGAGCCTGCCTGGCTTGAGCTGCCCTAGCTTTTCCTTTAACTACCGCTGGAAATTGTAGTGCATTAGGAATCTGATGAGCATCAATTCCACATTGCTTCTAGGGTGTGATGTGAAATAGATTAATTTCTTCTGTTCTGACATAAATTCTATGGCTACAGTTGTAGGAAGCACACACTGGTATAATTGTAGAATATGCAATATGTATAGATGAGTATTCTAAGAGGAATATAGAGATAATTATACACAACTGTATTTACAATGAAAAAAACCCAGTTATTTTCTACTGATCTTCACAGAGGCATAAAATAGATTCAATGGTAATAGTTCTGCTAATTGCAGATATCCTTATGTATATTTTTAAATACAAGATACCCAGACTATCTCAGAATAAAAAGAAGCACAGCACTTAGGAAGATATTTACTACCTAAAGCCATGAGTAAAATGAAAGTCAGTTTACAACCTGATTTTGTGAACCTCATGAAGTTAAACAAGGCCAAGTGCAAAGTCCTGCACGTGGGTCAGGGAAACCCCTGGTATCTGTACAGAGTGGAGCGTGAAAGCATTCAGAGCAGCCCTGAGGCAAAGGACTTGCGGGTGCTGGTTGATGAGACGCTCAACACGAACTGACAATGTGTTGCTTCCATCCCAGAAAGCCAACCATGACCTGGGCTGCATCAAAGAGGTGTGGCCAGCAGGTCAAGGGAAGTGATTCTTTCCCTCTACTCAGCTCTTGTGAGACATCATCTGGAGTACTGTGACACTTTTGAAACCCCCAACATAAGAAGGACACGGAGCTTGTCCTGGTTTGAGCCAGGGTGAAGTGATTTTTCTCTTTGCTGATTATGCTTTCAGTGAACTTTTTGTAGCAGTGCCACTGGACTGATAACAACCAAGAACATTTCTGAGGCTCATGTTTGCAGCTTCCCCCTCCATGAGACTGAAGGCAGGACCAGCAAATCAGAATATTCCCTTCTCATAATATTTTCTCTGTTTGGCTTTCACTATAGGTTTAGACATCACAGAAGTCAAGCTTTTGATTTATTTTTTCTCTCTATTTTTCTGCTTACTGTTGCTTCTATTGCCCTCTCTTTGTCTCTCTATTTTTTTCTCCATTTTTCTTCATAGCTGACATCTGAGGACCTTGTCCGTATGTCCGGACGCTCCCCCCTTCAGCCGGGAGTCACCAGAAAGAAGACTTGCTGTGAGAGCCACTGGTGGAGGAGGGAGAGGATTGGGTGTTGCACATCTCTTTATAAATAGATATAGTCCCTTATAACTAATAATTAAAATTAATTAGTTTCACTTTTCAACCCAGAAGGCCACTCTCTCATTTTTTGTCCCTCTCTCTCTGCCTTGGGGGAGGAAGGGGGGATTAAGAGCATTATTGTTACTGGTTTGACTGCCAACCCAGAGCCAAACCGTGACAGACCTCATGGAGAAAGTCCAGAGGAGGGCCATGAGGATGATCTGAGGGCTGGAGCACCACTCCTAAGAGATCAGGCTGAGAGAGTTGGGGCTGGAGAAGGCTCTAGGAGGAACTTGTAGTGGCCTTCTAGTACCAGAAGGAGCCTAGAGGAAAGCTGGGGAGGGACTTTTTACAAGGTTTTACAAAGTTTTTACAATGGATCAAAACTGGAAGAGATGAGATTTAATTTAGACATTAGGAGGAAAATCTTCAGTGTGAGGGTGGTGAGACACTGAGACAGATTGCTCAGGGAAGTTGTGGAAGCCCCATTACTGGAAGTTTTCAAGAGCAGGTTGGATGGGACCCTGAGCAACCTGATGTAGTAGGAGGTCTCCCTGCTCATGCAGGGGGTTTGGAGCTGGATGATCTTTAAAGTCCCTTCTAACTCAAACCATTCTATGATTCTATGATGATATTCAGATTAGAATTACCTGCAGTTTTGCCTGGGAGGAATGTATTAATGTGTTATCCTCCCCGAGAGTTCAAAATATCTGCATAAGGATTGCTGCTGCCCATTGTAGCTGGAGCCTCAAGGAATCTGAGGACTTAAAACTTTATTGTGTTATTTGCTGAGAATTTCCCATTTTTTAAAATCTTTTTTTCTTCTACTCTGGCTTCCATTGCTCGGGATGAAGAAGCATGAACGTTTTGGGGTAGCTGCCTTTTTCTATTTCAACAGCTAATATATTTCAGCAGCCATATTTCAAGAGCTATTGGCTTTATACCTTGCTTCCCTAGCTTTGGCAACCGAGCACTATAAGACATTTCCTTAATTACTTCCTTAATGCACACCATTGCAAACAGCCCACACTTGAATATATGGTTGATGTTTTCAGGCTTCATTCTGATGGCACATAAGACAAATTTATATCCCACCTAATTTGGTATTACCATGAACTGGAGTACATGGTGCAGATCATATAAGGTACTGACAATCTTCAGCAGATTTTCAGCGGTAATGATTTAGGTAGCTAACTTTACAAACTGCAGTTTTATAGGAGTGTTAAATTAAGACTTCATCACCTAAATTGGTGGATTTTCTTCTGGCTTTATAAATGAAAAAATTGAAACCAATACTGCAGCTAAAGAAAATTGTAATTTTATTAAATATAGGCTATGATTCAATAAATGTTGAATTGTTATTCTCATTTAGATATCAATCTGCTGCATTTTTTGAAACAAGTATACGAAGTACCAGAATGTGCAAATGAGGAAGAAAGTCAGACTTATAAAGCTCCACCTTGCATACAGCCAGGGCAGTGATTTAACCTAGTGAAAGATACAGTCAAACCTTGCAGAAATAGCCTGTTTTAGAAAATAGCCACGTAATGAAAGTTGGCTCATAATACTGCTATTCAAACAGCTATGCTGCTGTGGTACATTGACCGTGACTGGCTGCCAGATGCCCACCCAGCTGCTCTCTCACTCTTCCTCAACAGGGCAGGGGGAGAAAATAATAAGAAAAAGCTTAGGTCTAGATAAAGACATGGAGGTCCCTTACCAGTTATTGTCATGGGAAAAATAGATTTCACTTGTGTAAAATGAATGTAATTTACTGTCAATTAAAATGAAATTGGATAGCAAGAACAGGAGAAAAATTAAAACATCTTTCTCAGTCCCCTTTGAGATGGCAATGTGCACTTGCAGACCAGAAAGTCACCTATTTCTGGGGCTGCATCAAAAGAAGTGTGGCCAGCATGTCGAGGGAGGTGATTCTCCCCCTTCACTCAGGTCTCGTGAGACTCCACCTGAAGTGCTTTGTCCAGTTCCGGAGCCCCCAACATAAGGAGGACTTGGAGCTGTTGGAGATAGTCCAGAGGTGGGCAACAAAGATGATCAGAGTCCTGGAGCACCTCTCCTATGAAAACAGATGGAGACAGTTGGGGTGGTTCAGCTTGGAGAAGAGAAGGCTCCAGGGAGACCTCATAGTGGCCTTTCAGTACCTGAAAGGGGCCTACAGGAAAGCTGTGGAGGGACTTTTTACAAGGGCTTTGAGCAAATTGGCAAGGTGTAATGGTTTTAAACTGGAAGAGGATAGATTTAGGTTAGACATTAGGAAGAAATTATTTAGTGTGAGGGTGGTGAGACACTGCAACCGGTTGCCCAGGGAAGTTGTGGATGTCCCCTCCCTGGCAGTGTTCAAGGTCAGGCTGGATGGAACCCTGAGCAACCTGATCTAGTGGGAGGTGTCCCTGCCCATGCAGGAGGGTTGGATCTAGATGATGTCTAAGGCTCCTTCCAACCCTATGATTCTATGATTCTCTTCCCATTGTCAGCTTCACTCCTTCCTCTCCAATTTCTCTTCCACATCCCTCAACCCAAGTGGTGCAGGAGGATGGGGAATGAAGATTGTTGTTGGCCCATAATGGTTTCCCTCTGCCACTCTTTCTTCCTCACGCTTTTCCCCTGCTCCAGTATTGGCTGGACTTCCCATGGGCTGCAGTCCTTTAGGATAATCCTGTTTGTGTGTGGGCTCTCCACATGTTGAGTTCCTTCATGGCACATCCACCTACTCCAGCAGGTAGGAAAATACAATAAATTGTACTAGGAAAAAATAGATATTTGGAATCAGAAATTCATGTACTTTTTCACGTCACTGATATTCACAAGTAACATTTAACCTTTAGGAACAGGGAAAAGTTTAATTTTCTTTAGAATAACCAGATCTAGGCCTCTTATAACTTCGTTTTTCTGTTCATACTGATCTGGAAGATGAGGTATCTGAAATTATGTGGGGAGAAAAAAGATGTCTTTTCTTGATGCTAGGATTAATTTCAGTCAAGATGAACCTTTTGACAGCTTTCTGTAACATTTTTTTCTTGGAGATGCACACGGAACTAAACTTCACAGAGGATTGTCTCAGTTTAAGCTTCACAAACTTGGGCCTCTGTAATTAACCTTTTCATCATCTGCTAACACCATGAGCCACTTGCAGAAGAAAATGGGAGTTTATATAGAACTGCAAAACCATGGGGCAAAATTACTACCTTAGAAGATCAAGACTCTTATTTCAGACTAGAAAAATAAACTGTCTACAAAGAAAATTCTACTACAGTTTTAAGAATATTGTTATTTTACTTGAATGTTGTTTTTTTGAAACAGTCTATTCGAAATACAACAAAAAAAAATATCAAACACTCATTAAGGCATGTTCCACTAGCACTTCATTAGGACTACCTGGTGTAGCTAAAGTTTCTAATCATGTAGGGTGAAATAGCTGGGACCTGTTATCTTTCTGTGTTTACCTGCTCTCTGTTTCCAGCTCTAACCATAACTCCAGCAAAACAAAATGAAGTACAAGTTAAAGGAAGATACAGTGCATACAAAGAAGATTGCAAAGTGGAAAGTAACTCAGCAATTGTATTCAGATCTTTGTTGTGAAGACCTACCTTCTCCAGCAGGACTGTAAAAGCTTTCATGAACTAAATTTGTGGGATTTTGACTTTTTATTTTTTAGGCTTGTGGTTGGGTTTTGTTTTGTTTTCCCAAGGGAGGTTAAACTTATATGTTCATAAAACTGGATCTTCAACTGTTTTTTTTGAAAAAAAAGGTAGAAAGAAAAAGATAATTAGCATTTTATGGCTCACTTTTATTGATGTCCATAATCTTATGCTGTTTTGTTAATGCCTGTGAGTTAACAGCACTGGGTGGCATGTATCATGATACACTGAACCTACTAGCTTCTAATGTTTTAATAATATTTAGATTAACAAGATACAACTTTTCAGCTGTCTGATAATAAATACTGAAACAAGCAAACAAGTGTTTTCACATTCCAGTTTCATTGATACAGGGATGCAGAGGCAGGAAGAGACTTTCAACTAGGAGAACAGCTTCTTCCTGTGTCTGGGGGGGGGACAAAAAACCCAGCCAAAACCCTTCCCCCCAAGCCCACATACAGCACACTTAAGGAAGATGAAGAACAAGAACGAATTGTGATTACAAGCTTAAGCAAAAGATAATAGAAGGAATACAAAATCTATTATTTTTAGGGAAAAAAAGTAACAACCCCCAAACCAATCCATCTTCTCAGTAATATTCAGGAGAGGAAAGCCACTTTCCAGTCATGTGAATAAGCCTCTGAAGAAAAAACTAGATGGAAAAGTTTTCACCTGAGGATATTTCACTAGCTTCCTCCTTATCCAGTGAGCAGGATAGTAAATGTATTCTACAAATTGCATATGTGCAAGGAGTTCAAGATTGGGTCTTGCAAACTTATTCCCTGAAGGTGCAGTAGTTAAAATGAGGCTCTACTTGCTTGCATAGAAAGTCGATTGAAGAGGAATGTACAATTTTCTTCTGATAATCTAGCATTCAAATTGCTTTTTCTTGGAAGGCAAATGAATATACGCCCAGTAGGAGAAAATGAAACCTGGTTTTGTAGCCTATATGTAGGTGAAAATTCCAGTGCAGTAAACTTAGTTAACTGTATTGTATATCACATTTTAAAAGATGACTGAAAATCTTCCACAATTCAATTTTTGGAAGAATCTGTAAGTTGTCAGAACTAGCTCCATAGGAAAAAAATACTATTTTAGAAAACAAAAATATGGTTAGTTTAAAGAGAAGTTTTGCTTAGATGAGAACTTCAAGGTTGGTTCCCTTGCTTATGAGAACATCATGCAATTCACATCAAGAGAATAAATTAACAGGTCAGCAATCAATTTTACTAGCTAAAGTAGGTCTCAGGTAGAAGCCCAAAAAGCAACTGTTTTATCTACTTAAATTAGAATTTCACAGTTTTTGAAACAGAGCTAAAATCAGATTAAGTTTTAATTTCAAAACCAAAAATATACTGTCAATATTATTTTCTGAGGTATGTAGCTAACCACCAAAGCCCTTATTTATTTACTATGTAAGTTCTCAATTTATGTTTGAGAATAATTCTTGTTTTTACATATCTGGTTTCAGAATACTTAATATTTAATCTGGGACTCCCAGCTAAAATCCAGCCACTACCTACTCAAATAATCCATGCAATTTTTTGAGTGTGGAAGGTAATTTTCACTTTTGCAGCTAAAAGTGTTTTAGAACAATGATGCTGGTATTAAACAGTTGCTGTATTCCATTCTAGAAATTATTGCTTTCACACGTAATTGAAGTAATTCTTGTACGTGTATCACTCATAATTATGTAAAATGCCATGAAGATACATAAAAAAATATGCAGGCAGTGACAGAATAAGCTGCTGGTGTCATTCATTTATTTACTCAATCTGAACATTAGAAGTTTGAGCTATTTTAGGATTTTGGGTCAGATTTAGTAGTAGCTCTCTGAGAGTGATATCAGGCCCTCAGCTGAGATTTGGAGCTGGGGCCCTACATCCTACCGTGACAGCTATTACTACAAACCTGACATGCTTCAGGAAGTTCCTGTAGTTCATTAGCAACTAACTAGTCAAGATATGTAAGTCTACAGTCTCTTCCTCATCTTGCCCCGAAGTCTTGAATATATACATTCAACATAGATATTACATGCCAGTTTTCAGGTGGCACAGTTTTATTAGGTTTGTATTTACATGTGTGGAGTTTATTTAGGGTTTTGTTTTTCTTTTGAAAATAAACAATTAAAAGATAAACATTAAAAAAGGGCAGGTTTAGACTAGATATAAGGATGATATTTTTTACAATGAACACTGGAACAGGTTGTCCAGAGAGGTGGTAGATGCCCCATCCCTGGAAACATTCAGGTTCAGGTTGGATGGGGCTCTGAGCAACCTGATCTAGTTGAAGATGTCCCTGCTTACTGAAGAGTGGTTGAACTAGATGACCTTTAAAGGTCCCTTCCAATCAGTCTATGATTCTATGATTAGCTTTGTAAAATACTTTGATTTTTTTAAAGCTTGATCTTGGGCACCAACTTTACTTCAAAATTTGTGATGCTGGTTTTTTTTGCAGGCGTTAGATGAAGAGAAGAACAATAGTTTTAAAGGGCATTTTCCAAGTGTACTTCAGAGGAATAGCAGCACCAAAGCTGTTTCTATTTTACTTCTGCAATTTTAGATTTTGTGCA
Organism: Apus apus; assembly: GCF_020740795.1. NCBI lineage: Eukaryota > Metazoa > Chordata > Aves > Apodiformes > Apodidae > Apus > Apus apus. Next base: position 85,200,980 of record NC_067282.1, on the reverse strand, counting down.
TGCTTAGTACTGATGTTTTTAGCACAAAAATTACTTATCTTAGGAGAGTTTGAAAATCATACATTTCACTAGCAATACAGAAGTAGACAGCAGGGAATAGAAGTACACTATGACTGCCTGTTAGGCTGTAGAGCATAGGGTAAAACAGGGAATTGAAAATGGGAAAAAAATTCCATACAATACCAAAGAATAGCACAGAGAGGTGGATGGAAAAAATGCTAGAGGGAACAGAAACTGCTGCAAGCAAGATTTACCATAATAATTTACAAAAGGTTTACAAAAGGATATGACAGCTACCTGGGAGACCAGAACCCAGGGCCATTTTGGCACACAAACTAGAGAGAAACTGTAATATGGTAATTCACTGTTTTGGGATCCAGTCATAATAAAAGTATTTGAGAGGCAGAAGGCAGCAAAAATTATTGAAACATTAAAATCAGTTAATTTTTTTTCAATAAATTATGTTGATGCAATGACACTGTCAGAGGTTTATTTTCTTCTGTGGACAGTGTGGGGACAGTCATATCCACCTAAAAAAAGTAAATATCATGCAGCCTGAAGGTGAGCATTCTTTATGTAAGTTTAATCCCAGACATCTGCATTAGCTGAAAAAAAGCAAACATTGGCAGCAGGGATGATTTCTGTCATAGTAAGGAGGTCCCACTCTACGGACTCTGACAATAAAACACTTTTGTGTAGATAAATCTCCTGGATTTTAACAATTCTTTAGAACTGTAGGTTAGTAATGCAACATGTACCTTTATTGTTTTGGTAGTAGGAAATGTATTTTTTTTCTGCTAATCTGCTAATGCTAGTTTTACTGTGGCTGTTATTAATGGCTGCTTATGTGTCTTACAAATTTTGTGACTTTGGTCATTGATTTTTTCATGGTTGCATCTTGTCTCCTTTTTAAAATTTTATTTTATTGGAAGGAACTGGGGAAATATGCTTTAATGGTGACATGTTCTGTTTATATTGTGCTTAGTGTTGAAAATCTGCATGATAAGAGAGAAAGTAGAAGTTCCAGCCACTCTGTCACTTGAAATGGTTTTATTTAAAAGGGTTCTCAACTGTCAATGTGGCAGATCTGTAACTGGAAGCACCTAACAGCAGCAGGCATTTTAGCACCCAGTGGTACATGTTGTAATCTTGTAGAGCTACAGCTTCATAACCTGCTTAAGTTCTGAATCTGCTCTGATGTGAAAAGGGGTGGACATGCCTGGCTTGTCCTCTCCTTCCTCAGAGGCATTCTAGCCTCACATCTGTGTCAGTGTCACTTGTGAAGCAAATTAGGTCACCTGGCCATCCTCACAATGTGTTTGCTGTCTACCAAATCAGTTCCTTGAACCAGTTTTCCACACTGCCACCTGGTTATGAGGATGAGGGAGGAAGAATATGCTTGGGCTAAAACTGTCTTAGTGTCCTGCTGATGGAAACTGATGGAAAGGAATGCTCATCTGCATGACCCTGACTGTAGTATGTGATTGAGGGACATATCATGAGTTGTCTCCAACAGTTAGAGCTGGAATTACAAAGCTTCCTAAACCACCTGTTGAATTTGTGTCTGAGAGCACCAGGTTCCTGGTCCCCTGGCTCTCTTTGTTAGGTTTCCCCCTTCGTAAGCTAAGGAAGACAGCACTCCTTTTCCTGTGCTTTGTATGGTTTCTGTATTTCAGCAGCCAGGATTCTAGGTTAGATGCTGTCCTACTGCATGTCTGTGCAGCCTGGTACAACAGCACTGTGACCTCAGAGGAGAGGAAGAAGTCAAGGATATCCCTCACTATTACAGTGATACAAATAAAAATGGCAATGTGTTTATTGGGATTGAAATCTGTAACCCTGGCCAACTGTAACTGTAATTCATTCTGATTTCTAGTGGCTAGCTGTAAATCCAGTGTGGACCCTGGCTGCAGTGGTCAATTAACCCTTTCATTTTATTGAGTAGTACTATCAGTAATTATATAAAACCAATGTAAATCATCACAAATGTGTTATAATTATCTTGACAATTATTCTGTATCTCACTGGGTGCAGGGGAAAATGAAACCTGTTCCTAGAGTATTTCTGGTTGCTAAGAAACAGTTACTTCAGCTGAAGAAATTGTCTCTCGCACCAGATACATTATTCTGGCAAATTGGACTTTCAGATTGAGTATCAAGGGAAAGAGGAACAATCAGAAATAGAAACAATTGCTATTACAGAGCTCCATGGGGTCTAGTATATGTGTGTCAAAGATTCTGGTTTTATATTTGCCTCCATTTTTATTTTATTTTTATTTTCATGAAATGTTTGGGGTTTTTTGTTTTGTTTTGTTTTATTTTGTTTTGTTTGTTTGTTTGTTTGTGTTTTTTTTCCTTTTATCCCACTTCCTCCCTTCAAAGAAAACATTTGATAAAGCAGCATACCACAAAATTTGGTTTCACCAGTTCCTACATCCCTTATCTTTTAAAAAACTAAAACCCACACAGGGCAAGGGGCTCTGCTTCTTACAGTATGTGAAGCAGATGGGAAATATGATACAGTCTGTTGTTCTCTTGCTGTTCTTCTGTTAGGTGACCCAAAGGCTTTCTCCTGGCCAAGCCAGCACTGTGCAGAAGCCTGTGCTGGGCCACTGGGAGGGCAGGGCTTTTGTGCTGCAGGAGACCTTCTCGGGCTCCAGGGGCTGCTCACCCCTGGCTGGGATAGAATCTCCGCTCCTGCCCAGGACCAGCGAGTGAAGAGAGTCTGCGACTCTCACACAAGTTGGAGGCTGGAGTGTCAGCCAGGACTTGAGGCCAGATTTTAGTCAGGTTGCAGTGCTGTGAGCAACAATACTCATGCTGTGAGAATGAAAATGTAAAAAGTTTCTGAAGAGGCAGCGCAGCAAGAAATCACTGAGTTCATTCTTTAGATCTGGGAGTAGTTAGTGTGTGTGTGTTTACATCTCATTTACTCTTTGCATAAATTTTAAATTGGCCTGGGTCCTCTTCAGACTGATATATGTTCTATTTTCCTTTGTTACAGCTTCATATTTTGTTGACTTTGAGATGCCTTTTAGAAAAAAAAATGATTGTAATTATATTATATTACCATTGAATAAAATAAACATCCAAACCACAGCTAGCTTTCTGTCAAAAGGAATGACAGCAAAGAATCAATCTTTGCTGAACTCCAGGTCTTAAGTTAGAAGCTGTTACAAATTCTGAACTACTTCACTGTCTTTTGTGTTTAAACATCTTGGCTAATTAAATTTATGTCTGAGCTTCTTCTGTAGCTTGCTCAAAGATTTATAACACTAAAGATCAGAAGGCTGAATCAAGGATTTAATAAAATGTGTTGTACAAAGAAAGAAGTTGTGTAGGTGCACAGAATAATAAGTGCTCCTGATGTGGTTGTCATGATAATTACTGCATTTCTATTGAAATCAATTTAAGTTTCAATCTTACATAGAAGTTTAAATATGCCATTAATTACTTTATCTAAACAGATCTGAGGTATTGATGAAAACCTTGTAGGGAAAAAAAGCAACAAACCAACATACCCAAAAGGGGGGTTGGTATTGCTATGTATAGCTTTTCACACTACATTTCTGTAGTTTGTCAATGTATACATTGTAATGTGTTGCAGTCATTCCTAGCTCTTACCAGAAACATGTGAGGTATTATCCTACTGTGTGCTACTCAAATCATATTATACTTAATGGATTTGCATTTCTATGTTCGAGAGAAAAACAAAACAAAACAAAACAAAAAACTTCAATAAATGTTTCCAAGGTTTTTCTTCTCTGTGAGTGATAGTATGACACTTGTAAGAGCTATCTGTCTGCTACTGTAACATACAAATAAGGCAGTTTAGAAAAGAGGCAAGAGAAAAATGTGTCTAAATTAACAATAAATTGCTAGTTTTCTGAATGTTATTCAGCATGGCAAAATATTAAAAAGTTTTTTTCTGCCTGATATCAGTCAAAGGCCTGTGTGGCTTGTATAGGGTTTTTTTTTGTGGTTTTGTTTTTTGTTTGTTTAAATTATGTATTTCTGAAGGGTACTGTGCTCCTTTGCATTGTTAGAAAATCAGAGTTACAAGATGATCTTTGAGGGAAGCTAGAGCTTGACTGCTTTGTAATTCAAGACCCAGAAGGTATAAATTGGATTGAATCCAAGTTTTTGTATCTAGAACATAGCAGATGCTTTGAAAAGTAAACCAAACAATGGGGGAATTAGCTTTCTGAACTCTCATTTACTTTGCATCAGAGAATGATTGAAGTGTTGCCACATGATCTTGGAATAAAATTTCTTGGGCAAACATTCCTCAAATGAAGAATAAACCCGTGTTTTCATAAATCCATGCTCAAAACTGGCATTAATCACACCTTTGAAAAATGAGTGATTGTTGTTGAACACTTCTAAAGAGCTGTAACCGGATGGACTGGGATACAAAGCTTCTATCTTTATATATCCAGTCCACTTACAGCTGTACCTGATTGGATTTTATTAGGAGGCTTGAAAGCATTCTCTAAGACTTTTAAAAAAAAAATATTTTATGTTTGCATTCCTCATAAAGTAGTAACATTTTAGAAGGCCTGATTTTGGTGGTCACAGCTTCCTTTTGAAGACAATAGGATGCTAAAAGAGCCACTGCATATTCAACCAATGCTGCACATTGCCATTAACTTGCAACTCTTTAATCACCATAGCAAGAATGTCAGCCTCTTCAGTTCTGAATTTTGAGTTCACCACCTCTGAGAAACGGTGGCTGGGGTGAATCTTCAGACTTCTGTGGTCTTCATTTGGGCTTTGCTCTTGGAGAAAAAACCCACCACCAGTCTTTCAGCTGGCATGTCAAATCTGGAAAACTGCCATTTTGACCTTCAGCTCTTCATATAGTGGGGCCAGCATTTAGCATCCTCTGTCATCCTAGCTGATACAGAGGAGGTATGGATGAAAGCCCCCTGCCTCTTTGGGCTGTTGACAGCTATTAGGAGCTAACATGGTGCTTGGGAGATTATACCAAAGTGGGGGAATGGAGTGTTTCTCTCTTTGTGTGGTACAAGGTCCAGCTGTGTGGTGGATTGAAATTGGTGGATCTACTGAGCAGAGTGACAGTACACAAACCTAATAAATTGTTCAGCAGCAAACATGGTTAGCTGAAATTATATCTTTCTAGTTAGAATCTAATGCAAAAATAAGTAATCCAGCATGAGAATTGCATGTATTGATTAAAATCTTTTGACAGAAGAGAGGGAAATGGGCTGATGACAGTTCAAAATTATTTTTTTCAATAAAATATGGCTTAAGGCCATCCAGGGAAGAGAGAGAAAAACAAAATTAATACGAAGGAGAAAGGGAATATGTTATAATCTGTTTGCTTAGACAGATAAATTAGAAAAAAAGAAATAAAATATTATTGGAAATACACTTTACATTTTAAATACTTCAAATAATACATTTTAAAATTAGGGATACGGAATGGGAAAACTCAAAGATTCATAGACAGTAAACATTTTTGTTCTCTAGAAGGAACAACTTTGTCCTTTTCTTTTAGTGAGATTGAATAAATATAAAACATTAAAATGGCAAAAAGATACATAAGTAAAATATATGATACTACAGCTAAAAGCTATATTATTTTGAAATAACTACCTGAAATATGATGGTATATTATAAAAGATTTCCTATTTTTTCTCTGTTGTGATATTAATATCCTTTTTCACTAGGTTAAAACTCAGAAAATTCAGTAACAGCAATTTTGCTATGTGCTACACACTGTGAAAGAGGAAGACCAGATATGTTTTTCGGTTGATTCAATGAACAATTGTTTTGATATAGTAAATTTTTACTGTGAAAAATATGTACTCTCTATGTAGGAATAAACCAGCACAGTAAATATCTCATGGTTTACATGTAAATAGCATCTTGGGAACATCTCTAAGTGTATTAGTCTTAATGTTTATAAAGTTTTACTAAGATGAATGCAGCAAGTATGCAGCAATACTGAACAAATCAACTTAAGCACGTTGTCATACTGGAGCTTCAGTAATAAATCAAATTCCAAAATAATCATGCAAAGGTAACACCAACTGACCTGTTAACATCTTATCTTCTTTCCAACAAGATCATAGTAGGCAATTAAAAGATAAATAAAAATCAACACTGATCATAATTCAGAAGTTGATGTCCTATTTTCAAGAGAAATACTAAGTGGTATGAAAAGCTAAACATTAGTCTCCCAGCAAATACTAGATCATTTTGTGCAAATTTTTGAGCAGGTTTTAAAGTTCTTACCTGAATCTAGGTTTTATGTGCAGTCTTTTATAGAAGAAGACAATTTCTTTCATGTTAATATGGCTGTGTCTTACAATTTGGAAGCTGACTCTTGGAGATACATATGATTATAAAATCCAGAATCCTCCAAGACAAATGGACATATTCACAATAATATATGAGCTAGACTATAATTGTCAATGCTCATTAAAAATTTAAAGTTCAGGTTTGAATTTACCATATGAAGGCCATGAGTGTCATATCTGGCTAACACATATATTTCATTTGCTTTCATTATAATTTTTTCTGTGTGGTGGAATCAGACACCCTACCTATTTAAAAAAGATACTTTAAGCATTATGGAGATAATTTTCATGCTTCTGATAAACAAAGGCCATAGACACTTGTATTTAAGAGATATTTTTTTTTCCTCCTTTCTCAGAATTAACGTCTTGATTGCAAAATTATAATTGAAGTCTTTTTCTTTAGATTTATGAGAAAAATTAACCAACTCAATTAAAGGACAAGAAAGTAAGGAAGAAGGAGCCAGCACAGTGAAGCAATGGGAAGAAAAAACAACAAAACACCTGTGAAGCTTTTTGAAATAGGAGTTTATTCTTAAGAGAAGTCTTGGCAACAGACTTGTATCAAAACCTAAAATGTTTTGCACAGAATAAAATTGTATGTAGACAATAAATAGGGCTGAAAAAATATCAGTCTTCACAAATATTCTAGATTGTAACATCACAAGAATAAATTTCCATTTTGACTATGATGTCACCCTTTTACTTTTCTTTCCCATAGAACCACAAACAACTGAGATCTGATTTAGTGTTTCAGACATCTGTAGAGATTAAATTCTCAGTGATATTTCTGAAGCATCTATTTCCTACAGAAAAAAATCTGTTCCAGAAACAGAAAGATCTAGGGGCAAAAACAAAATAAATGATCTCTTTCTAGTGTGACAATGATAATACACCACCATTGTGTGAAGTTTGGTTCAGAATGAATAACAATAAATACATAATGTATCACCTATGTGACACAGAAGGTTACATATAACTTTCAAAAAAGACTTGAGCACTTGAACCCTATTGTTAGAAGTCAATGGCCTTTAAGCTTCTAAGTACCACAGACACTGGAAATTGGACTTAATCTGTTTTGTTGTTTGATGTTTTTCTTTTCTCTTTCACATTTCATAATTTTTTATTAGGCTACATTTTGGGGATAGGTTTGTGTGTGTGTGTGTTGTGTGTGCCTTGTTCTTAGGGGTCTTTTGGTGTTTTGGTTTTTTTTTTTTGGGGGGGTTGGGCATTTTTGTTGGTGCTTTTTTGGTTTTGTTGTGGTTTGTTTCGGTTTTTTGTTGTGGTTTGTTTGGTTTTTTAATTAAAATTCATGTGAAGAAAGAAGGTTGATAGTCATTATAGTTCAGTCCTTAATTTTAGGAACAAAAGACAAGTCTCTCTGTTCACATATATACAAACCATCTACTGTGCCCTCAGCAAGATCATTACAGTCTATCTGGAGAGCTATGGACAAGCTACTGAACAAATATTGGATTACATTATGCCTATAAACCTCAGGCATTGTGCACTTTTCTAAATTATTCACACATAATCACTCCAGGGGATTACACTTTAGGATGATGGGAGGATGCCTAAAATCAGAAAGCCATGAAGTACCTTTGTTCTTCAGCGTGTTCTTGGAATACATTAATCTTGAAGCTTAAAATGCACAGTGATGAGTTTACCTATTTGGAAAAGATGATGATGATTGCAGATCTGCCAGATAACAAGTTAATTGCTATATTTAACTTAGTTATTTGGAATGAAAGACAAGTGTTTTTTTTTTAATTTTTTTTCTTATTGTTTTGTTCCAAAGGACATTTCAAATGACAATCCTTTCTTATATGTGGCATGGCTAGTCATTTTCAGTGGATACAGTTGCTTCTCAAAGTCTTCCTGTCAGAAATAACAAGTGAGTTAAATTGGATCTCTTGAACTAGTAATAGAAGATTACTGTTATTAATACAACTATTTGCTTTGTGAAAAATTTAGTATGCCTAAGGAATTTTTAATGTATAAAACTAGCAAAGGTGATGTTGCTTCTGCTTTTCCTGTTGTGAATAGAATATAGAATAATAATGGATACAGAGAGGGATTTTGGAAATTCATACCATTTAATGGAATCTCCTCCTGTGACCATTAATTTCTTCCATCAACCTTTTAATAAATGAATACTGTGAATGATGCATAGAATAGAAGTATAATATGTGATGTTCCTTCCTTCTTATTTCTCAGACTGGCCAGGGCATCTCAGTAGAAAGTGTTCTGTAGAGGGAACTCGGGGGCAATAGCATCAGAGAATACTCTGATTTTTTAAAGAGTAAGTAGAATTTATTTTGATGACAGCTGACTCCAACATATACATCTGCAGAATCTCACTTTAAAATACCCTGTAGAAACTATTGCACTGGTGGAAAAATTTGAGTTTTAAATACAGTTTTCAAACATATATATTAGCTCATCAGAGACTTTTAAATTTCACCTTAGTTATGACTGCTCCTGTTTTTGTTTGTAAAATGAAACAGATACAATTTTTTTTCTCCCTCATTTTGTAGTAATTACAAAATCACAGAATAAATGTGTTTGGAAGATGCTTCTAGATGTCATCTCATCCAAACTCCTGCTGAACCAGGGTCAGCCAGAGCAGATTGGTCAGGGCTGTGTGTAGTAGGGTTTTGAATGCCTCTGTAGAAGAAGACTGTACAACCTCCCTTGCAAACCTGCTCCACTTTTTAATCACCCTCATAATAGTGTTTTTTTTTTTTGTTTAAATGTTTTTTTTTTCTTTATTTAATTTTGTGCCTATTACCTGCTGTCCTGTTACTGAACATAGCTGAGAAGACTCTGGCTCTATATTCTTTTCTCCAACTGTCAGGTATTTATGCACACTGACGAGATTTTCCCTGAGCTTTCTTTGCTCCAGGCTGGCCAGTCCCAGCTCTCAGCCTCTCTCCTTAAAAACTCCACGGCCTTTCCCTGGACTCTCTCCTGTATGTTCATGTCTCTCTTGTACTGAGGAGCCCAGCACTGGTTCCAGCCCTCTAGATTTATCTCACAAGGTCTGAGGAGAGGAGAAGCATCACCTCACTTTACCTGCTGGCAAAACTCCTGCCAATGCAGCCCAGGAGCCTGTTGGATCCTGTATCTTGTGAAGGCAAAAAAATACCATTACTAGATTTTACCATTTCTTCAGTTTATGTACCTGATGAACTTTTATACAGAGGCATGCTCAGAAGCGCAAGAGAGAAAATACACAGCCAATAAGGAAAGTAAAATATGTCTGTCTTTAAAATAAGAGCCCCCAGTGCTAAGATATACAGCAATTTCAAATGGGTGGTCACGCTTTCATGTTGAAATGGGTTTTTATTTATAAATTTGGCATAAAATTCTTTTTTCCTAAGGTAAATATGTTTCTCTTGACTAAGAAATGTATGAAAGAAAGCTTCTGAGTTATCTCTCCAGATAATTTTAAAAGTAGTTAGAAAGATATCTAGACTAAGGAACCTTAGTTTTATGGAACCTATTTACATACATATAGTTAAATGTACCTACTAAAATTGGTTCTAAGTTTGAACAAGTTTGAACAGGTTTGAAAACCAAAAAAGTCAAGTCCAGACCACCAATTCAGACTAGAATAAGAGTGGGATCCCGCAGAATGGGACCTCTGAAGAAGCCCCATAAGCACTGTGAAAGACTTTAAAACTGCTGCCATTTTACAGGAGATCACACTCAAAAAGTGTGGAAAACTATTCAAATTCAGAATTTTTAGGAAGTGGGGATTGATTTATGTTTCTAAAGTAACAATACATAAATGCCTGTGTATGACTTTTTGTTTGTTTTTTGTTTGTTTTTAGAATAAATAGATGTGCAAAATAATGTAATTTGAGTTTGAGAGACTTAAAACTAGTTTTACTTTTGCATCTAGTAAAGCAAAAACTATGCTAGGAAATTAAGGCTCTGAAATGGCATACCAGTGTGTGAAAGACAGGGAAAAATTCTACTGTGCTTTTTAGCTTATGGTTAAAACATACAAAGTTGAAAAGAAAATGTCGTTACCAGAGTGAAAATAAAGGATATGTTTTAAGTGGTTAAATATAGCTCTTGATAAAATCTCCACAAGAAAGGAGATTTAGGGTTAAAGGAAATTGTTAATTAGATTAAATCTTTTCATCCTGATGTGGTTCATGAATGTAATCAATCTTCCTCTAAGTCTGACTTAACCAAACATTATTGGGCTGAACTGTACAAACTACCCAGGAAGTTACCAATAAAAGTTATATACATATTTTTATTCCTAAACCTATACATGAATGTTAAGTATGATTGTCGATGTTATGACTGTCATGAAAGAAGAAAAACAAACAGATCCTAGAGGTCTTTAACTCCAGATGCTGCATCCCTACAAAAATTTTGTTAGTGTTTCATACAGCTGCTTTTTATAGTGAAGTTTCACCACTTCCCTGGGAAATCTTTTATATGCAAGAAAAGGGAACACTGTTCGTGTTCTTCAAAGACATAATCTGAGGGGAAAAAAATGAAGGTAGAACAGATTTTTGTGGGAAAGAAGGCAAGGCACAATACAACTTACAGTTTCGAAGTATCTAATGCTCTACTTCAAATTGTGTTAAATAGGAATTTTACCACTGACCTTCCAGAAGGCAAGACAAAAAAACAGTAAATAAGATTTTTATGTAAACAGGATTGTATTACGTGGTAAATTACTAATGTATCTTCTGACAATACCTGCTAATAACGTATAATTTTCATAAATAAGCATTTCCTTCTGTGATTAGTTTCTCTGTTTGTCTTCCTTCTCCTTACACCACTGCAGTCCAGTTTTGTTTCTCTTTTTCCAAGTTGGGTATCTTCATTAGGCTTCTCTGTTAGATGTCATGATGGATGAGAGATGATTACTTACCTGTAAAGAGAGGGAAGTTTGCTGTACATGTAGAATTAAAAAGATGACAAAACAAGAAGATATGTCAGTGCACGGACACAGATGTGCATGATGATGTATTTAAATTCAGATTGAAAAGGCATATATCCATTAGACAATCAAATAATAAAAATAAAACAACTAATTGAAAGCTTATTGCCAACTAAAGTGTCCAAGTTATATTCATACACATAGTAAATAAATGTAACAACATTTTTTGGTAAAACTGACAACATCAATTACTTTCCGTGTCTGAAAACCAGTGCACGTTCCATACTGGAGCATGGAACAAGTCCCAGGAATTCCAGTGTCATCCCACACACCAAGGATTGTATTTAACTTAAAATGGGAAAAGTTCCAGTCAGACTATGTGTGATCTCTGACGGTCATGTCAAACTACAATACAAAAATCAATGAAATCAGGTTTTGTTTGCTATAGTACTTGCACATCTAATTTCAAAATGCGACTTGGCTGTGATTTTTAAAGAGTAAGGTATCAAGCTGCCAGCTGCTGTAATTCAGCAGGAGTGGCTCAATATTAATAAAAGCATGACTTTTTGCAAAGGTGAACATTAGTAGGTCATTGATCTACCTGTGTAATTTTAGAAAGATACTGTAAAATTATAGCTGAAGTAAAATGTAACTGCAGCAAATACTTGAGGGATTAGAGGGGAAAAAAGCAGATTTTTATTTTTTTTTTAGAAATGTTTTCAACCACTGGGTAAAATATTTTGAGAATATTTAAAATTACAGTACAATGCATAGAAAAAAACCTAAATAAGTTAAGAAAAAGTCCTAAAATGAAACAAGTGTTACATCTAATATGTGGCTGGCTGTGTTTTTTATAAGCTTGCTTGTCTGGTTTGGAAGATACATTTCTCTAATTACGTACTATAAATAATACCTTGCATTAATTCTCATAAGCATTAAAACTTTATGTTCTTACTCTTATAACCTTCTTGCAAAATTCTTAAAATATATCTGTTATTCCAGGTGGAATAAAAGGAATCTGTTTTTATTAATGAGTAACAATAAAATGTGTCTTTATAGAAACAGTGGAGAGGCTACTAAGAATTTTCAGAATGATAAGTATTTTCACAAGAGATTTTAGTCTTTTTTTTGGTCATCTACAAAATGGAACTTTTTTCAAAAGGGCATATCTCAATTTTCCTTTTGATGGAACACAGAGACAACAAGATAGTCTCACAGTAGATAACAGTTTTCCAAGAATTTCAGATAAAAGGTAATATCAAAGTTGTTTTATACAGGACCTTTTCTTTAAATAATCGTAGTTAGCAACAGTTTATTACAAATGCTACTACAAAGAAAACATAAGAATTGTTCTTCATGTTAAACTGAGGCTATTTAGAGTATGGAAACAGTTTTTCTAAGTTCTGATGACATAATATATGGAAGTAATTTAAAAAGAAATTGTGCGATCCACTTGAATGAGTCCTAGTTGCTGACTATCAGCAAATGTTACAAGATCTTACAATTGGGTATGAATTTGGCCTCTTATGTGACTATCATATATCAGGTTACAATGCAGCTTGCTGGTAGAGTGTTGAAGACATTGATGTTAGATTTAAAACTGACTTGTGGAAAATACATGAATTCTCAGATCCAATTAATCAGGGTATTTTACTGTCACTCCCCTTTTGGTACCCTGTTGCTTGTGTTTTTCATAGAATTGTAGAATTGTTTTGGTTGGAAAAAGACCTTTAAGATCATAAAGTACAACTGTTGTCATAAAGTCCAACCTTTAAAATAATTTAATGGAACTATGTCATCAGTCAGCTTTAAATAGCTTTTGTTGCAGCTTCTTCTTTTTTTTATATATATATGTATATTTTTTTTTCATAAATAATCCAGGAATACATTACTTTTAAGGTAATATATAGAAATTTTGCATTAAAGGCACTCCGAAGACAGCTTGATTATCCACATCTACACCCTGAAACAAACTCTTTAAGAAGATCAAAACTACTGCGTCTTGAAAGCGTGTGCCTTTCTCTATGGACTTTAAAAGGGAGTTTGTTCCTCACATCAGATGGATGTCTGAGGATGGGTGAGCTGAATCTCATCAGTTGGGCATTAACAAATCCTACATGCTCCCATCCAAGTAATTTCCCAGTCCATCCAGTGTGGCATTGTCTCTGACTGCAGGCAGAAATCTTACACGAGTGCTTCTAAGTGTATTCTAGGCGGTTCTTCCCCTTCTACTTTCAGGGAATCCCCTTGAATTGTAAGGTATTTTGCTGTTCTAAAATAAGGTCTCATATCAGTCTACATATACAGTGAAGCAGTCCTTTGCTCAGAAAATGCAGAATTAATGTGTCATTCTGTCTAACAGTGTGGAGGGAAAAAAATATCCTATATTTTTATTTTCTGTTCACTATTCATATATGAGATTAGGCTCTTGTATGTCCTCTCCTATTTGCATCTGTGTTCTTTGTTATGAACACAGGGATGTTTTTTCCATAAAACTGACAGTTTTATGTTAAATGGAGATCAGCATATGTTATGGTCAGTCTATCGAGCTACTTACAGCTTATGTCTAGACATACCTAGATACCAGGATCTGTTAAATGTTTGAACGCAGTGTAAGACTCTTGGAAAAGTTCCATAATGAATTTTACAGTGATGGAGAAGGACTTGTACTTCTAGAAAATGCAGCCCTTTGATCAACTGAGTGATATTTGCCTAGAGAGTTGTAAGCACATCTTCTCTTCTGAAATTTCGTGTTAAATTAAATTATGTAATGTCTGTATCAAAAATCAGCTTTGAGAAAATTCTACAGCAAATAGTTTGGGATTTGAAACCACTGAGAAAACAGTAAACGGCTTGGTGGCACCTGCTGCAGCAGTGACATTAGGAAAACTGTTAAACAAAAGCCATTTATCACCTACCTGTATATAGGAGGCAAAGTCAAGGCAAACCTAATCTACACTGTTCTGTGTTAATGGAATAGGCATTGGATAAAAGAGGTTGGCCCAACAAGAAAAAGCCTTTCAATGTAGTGTAAAGTGAAACAGGTAGCTCTGACAAGAATTAATGTTATTTGTGTTGCCCAGCTCTTTTTAAATTTAGGATGTGTCGTAACTCTATGGAAACTTAACGCTTTTCTTGAATTTTAAGATTAGCAAGTAGAATGTCTGACACTTAACTAAATGACTTTGTAAATATTCAGGTTATTTGTTGGTCAGTTTAGGAGAGGGATATGTAAAATTACATTCTAAAATGTAAATACTAGCTTTGTATCAATTTTACTGGACAACTCAGCTGGAGTCTTTAAATAAAAATTGAACTCTACCTCTGGTAAGTAGATTTTTTTTTTTCATTGCTCAGTTGTATGCAAATTTCAGGGAAGCCACCTAGACATTACTTGTACTGCCTGGTTCCCCAGCCCTCCTTCTATTACCTTGCAGCCACCACCATGTTAGTCTAATTCTAGTTCTTCCGATGTGTTATCTGTTGGAAAGAAAAGTATTTATTTTAGTGTCTCTTTCATTTACACTCTTAATCTATTCACAAAAATACTCTTTGTAGGAAGAACATATAAAAGTGATTATACAAAATGATTATTTCTCATTTATCCATTTGCTACCCAATAGATTTCTGCTTAGGTGATATAAAAGAACTTTACACTGTCACCTGATTAATACAGTGTTAAGCTCCATACTGTATTATTTTTTATTAGCTCTTTTGCCTGGATGAGAGCGTTGTAGGGAAGTTACTTCAATGAGTCTGAAAGCAAACTGAGTGGTCAGACTTTGCTGGTTTCTGACCTGTGAGTCTTCATCCTAAAATCATGTCTGACCAGGCAAACCTCAGTATGCCACAGAAGCTTTTGAGGTTTGAAATGTAAATGATTCAGCTATAGGTGAACCAAAGAGATGTTACCAGTTGTCTGCAAAGTAGATGATACAGGACTAAGTCATAGCAGGCTTATTCTCTTCTGCTGCATCTTGTGCTTTTCAATGCTGTTGCTAATCTGTACTGGTGGTAATGTTTTGATGAGACAATGCCTTAGCTTATTATCTGATTGAAAAGTGGGTCTCAACTATCACTGAGCTCAATAGCATAATCTAATTCAGTAAGAACAGCATAAAAGAAATAGAAATTTTAAATGTCACTTGGAAAACCCTCCAGTGTTGATATTTTATAGATACACTAATGCAGCTGAACTAATTTAATCCTGTGTTAACATTGCTCACAAAGCATATCGAGTGTTTAATTGCAATGCAAGTAGAACAAATAATGAGAATAAGTTACTGGAATTCTTTCATTATAAAATAATTAATGTGATGGGCAATTCAGTATGCATTTAAGTGTACTCATTACATTGTAATTCAAAATTACCTAAGTTAAGGTTAAAGGTTTTATTAAAAACATTAATTTAATTTGTTATCTAAAAGGCAGATAATTATCATAAAATATTGTAAATTATAATGAGAAACACTTTAATGAAGTCTTGGTTTAATTAGAGGGGGTATCATTAAGATTTGCCTGTGGCTGGAATGCATGACTGTTAATATATTTTCTTTTCATTATGATTAGAGTCTTAGACAGTTATTTAACAACTTATATGAAGAAACATAGGCTTACATTTGTATCTTTGGGATGATAGCTCATTTTGCTTGGTACAGATTTAGGTTGTTATGAAGATTAGATAAATGCAGCTTCTGAAGATAGTGTTTCAGGTGTTGCTTACCCTGTTCAGCACCTCAGTTGCATGTAATGTCTACTATTGAAAGCACCTTGCAAAAAGAAATCTCATGGAACTTGGAAGAACCTGAGATCCTTTCTTTGGTGGCTTTTGGCCTTTTCAGACTATAATTCAAAAAAACATTTGAAAAATACTTCAATTTTTTTACTTATGTTATATGAGGCTGTATCTTTAAATCAAGCCAAAAGTTATTCTGCAAACCAAACTAACTCAAGGTGTCTTTCTTGGTATATTTCTGAGAGAAATGACTCCTTTTTTAACTCTAAGAAGATTGTGAACCAAAGCATGAAACAAAAAGATATGTTCAACTCACTGAGCTTTCATTTTCACTGAGTTTTAAAAATTATGTTTAAAGTGACTTCATCTGCATCCCTGAATGTGAAAAATATTAGAAATAGACATTCAAGTGGAGATGGTTCTGACAGGGAGAAATGGATGTGTCTCAGAACTTGTTATCTTTGCAAGAACTGTATTTTTGTTTTCTTTCTGCTATTCCTTCATCCACTGCTCCTTTAGTGCTGGTAAATGCCATCAGAATCTACCAGCTTGTTATTTACAGAAATCAAAATAATGTGGAAAAATCACTGTTGGTTCAGGCAGTTCTAACTTCCTCATTTTTCCTGGTTATAGCAATAACAGTGAGGGTATTTCTGTAACAGCAAAAGAGCTGTATTTCAGGGACATCATCTCCCTGTGATAAATTTGGCTCAACTGCCTATTTTATTTAGTAATGTCCAGAAACTGGAGAAGATTAAAACAACTAGTCTCATTTACTATCTTTTATTTCACACCTCTTTTTTCTGTTTCTTTTTATTTCTATCTTACATATTTAATTCATAGTTAGCAAAGTAGTAAGGTAATGCATTCAATCCTCTCTCTTCTCTGACTAATACTTGCAGTCCAGTAAGCACATTCCATTTGGCATAATCCTTAGTTTGCATTATTATGCACATAGATTCATGTTTTCAGAGATAGATAGAGGCTGAAGCCTCTTTTTATCAAAAGAAAGTGAACTGTGACATGCAAGCTGTTGCATATAGTCCTACAAGATGTATTATAGCACGTTAGGTGAAGAGAAAGACCATGGGATTTTTCAGGAGGTCAGGTGATTTACCTATAGAAACAAAACTAACATGGCTGTCTTTCTGTAACAGCTATGCTTTCCTACCAAGAGCTGCCCAAGAGTAAATTTTCATTGCAGTCTCATATACAAAACACCACTGAAATTAAACTCTTTTTAATAATTATATTTTATTTCAATGAAATAGAACTATAATAAAATACATATATAAACAAACAGTCATTTTTGTTTGATTTCTCAAATCACTTTCATAATTTTACTAGCTTAACAAGAGAAGAGGTCCTCATGGTGGCCCGATAAGTCTGCCAGGCTCTACTTCACAAGTGGCAGCCACTTTAAAAGTTACTGAGTTTTAGCTTGAGATACTCCTGCCTCAGTTGTCAACAAAGGTAATTTAAATAACTCATTTTATCTCAGAGCCAGCTAGGTTATGGTCCTGCCAAGGCAAACACCCACATCTGTCTGATGAGAAAGTGGGGCTTGAGGGTAGAATTTCAATCTGAGCTAAAATGAAATTAAATGCAACTGGAAAGGTCAAAAAATAGATGGATATCCATACAGGGACAAAACCACAGGTGCTAAGCTCATTGTAATTTTAAAAATTAAAATTGGCATATTTGACAGATATTTCCCATACAATGGGGATATTTTAAAAATATGTTTAATTAAAATACTGTTTTCTAAAGGAATAATTGTTCTTGTTTGCTTGGGGTTTTTTTCTGTGTTTTTTTTTTTTTTTCTGAAAACTAATTGATAAATACAAGCCACAAGAGATACTGTGTAGTGCTTATAGTATATTTTCATCATTAACTCAAGCATTGCATGTATTCTTTGATTTTGCATTCTCGGATGCTAAGGCAAGGCAAGCAGCTGATTTTCCTCTCAAAAATCAACCTATTCAGACATAGTAACAGGTGGCTGAAGAAGGGCAAACAAAAGAGTCACTAAGCGAATCATTCATCCTGAGTTCCGATAAAATGCTGAATATGATGAAATTTTCCTATGTTTTCTGAAAATACTTTTTTGCCTGAACTTCCCTCACAGGTCAATGCTTTTGGTATTTTCTGCTGAGCATATCACAGAATCACCGAATCACCAAGACTGAAAAAGACCTTTAAGATCATTAAGTCCAGCCTGTGACCTGACACCATCACATTGGCTAGACCATGGCACTAAGTATCACATCCAGCCTTTCCTTGAATATATCCAGGGTCGGTGCTTCCACTATTTCCCTGGGCAGTCCATTCCAATGTCTAATCACCCTCTCCATGAGGAAGTGCTTCCTAATATCCAACCTAAACCTCCCCTCATGCAGCTTCAGGCCGTGCCCTCTAGTCCTGTCACTAGCTGCCTGTGATAAGAGCCTGACCCCCACCTGACTACAACCTCCCTTCAGTTAGTTGTAGAGAGTGATAAGGTCCCCTCTGAGTCTCCTCCAAGTTAAATAACCCCAGCTCCCTCAGCCTGTCCCTATAAAGACTTTTCATCTAGTCCTTTCACCAGCTTTTTTGCTCTCCTCTGGACCTACTCCAGAACCTCAATATACTTGTTGAAATGAGGGGCCCAGAACTGTACACAGTAGTTGAGGTGAGGCCTCAACAGTGCTGAATGCAGGGGGAGAATCACAACCCTAGTCCCTCTGGTCACACTCTTCCTGATACAAGCCAGGATGCCATTGGCCTTCCGGGCTACCTGGGTACGCTGCTGGCTCATGTTCTACCGGTTGTCAACCAGTACTCCCAGGTGCTTCTCTGTCAGGCCACTCTCAAGCCACCTTTCTCCCAGTCTGAACTATTTTACAATTTTTCTTCACATATAAGAAAAAGTTATATTTATTTTGCTATACTGGATGAACTTTTTTGCAAAGGCGTCTGATAGCGGTTTCTAAGTTGATTGTGTATTTGTTAGACTCCATTTTCTCCCCAAAGAACTTGACTGTATTTTTAGTACAATTGATGAAGAAAAATACCCATTAAGAATAACTTTTTCATTGGATAGTTGAGTTTTATCTGTTGTGTGAGGCACCCGGCTCATCAAGGAACACTGAGAGATGAGGTCACTAAGTATCCAGAACAAAATGTCTGTATTTTTTCCTCAGGATTTTACACCTTTATGGTGCATACTATGGTGCAAACTGCTGTGCTCTTAAAGAAGAAGTAATGTGCCATTTAGGAGGAATTCTTAGGAAGGAGACTAGAAATGTATATAAGATGTTGACACTTCAGGAATACTTAAGCTGCATGTGTGCATGCACTAACAGCCATGTTAAGCAGTTTGGCTTATAATGCAAGATTCCTCTCTCCCTTCTTTTGGTCCATTAGCATGCGAGTAGTGTCTGAGTATGTCTTCCAACAGCAGTTTTGTATGAATCAAAAGTGTTCTTTTGGAAGGTATCTCATGCTCATACCAAATGTCTATACTTTGGTCTGCATCAATGAGTGCAATGATGAAACTAGCCTGAAACATGCACTAAAAGTGGTTGCCAGCCATGAATAGGAGTCAAGTTGAAATTACCAGACCACTGTCAATCCAAAGTAAACACCTTGAAGGATGAACAATATAGACATTAAGTCCTCAACACTAAAGTTTTCACTCTGTGAGGGTCATATGCACACCTAGCTTTTAGTACTACATGTGGTTCAGATATCTATTTGGGTAGAGATCTCCACATCACTTTCTTCCAAGAACCACTGATGTGCTCTCTTCTTACACACAGCTGGGTGCCTTCCAGATAGAGTTACAGTCTAGCATAAATTCTGATGCCATATCCTTAGAGGAGTAAACTAAACCACAGTTAAAGTGCTTCAAAGCTGATAATAAGGTAAGGAAAAAACTTAAATGAGTCTGGTTTAGCTTTGTAGTTGTAGAAATTTTCACTGTCTGATAGAGAAGCAGCATCGTACCTGACACTCAAGGTGCAGTTAATGAGAGAGACTGCTACTAACAGTCTTCTTACAGCAGCAGGTTTCCAGTTTTTTAGTTGTAGACACAAAAATTTTCCTGGACTGTTAAAAATTGTTTTGTGTCAGAGACTGGAACTAGATAAAGTACATGACCTGTTGCATGAGATATAATTAACTTAGGAGCAGCTTGGCCATATATGAAGCAATAGAAAGCAATTTTCTTGAGAAATGTTGAAAAAATCCCTATTGATCAGTGCTAAGTAGTAAAAATTTATTGCAATGTTGTCAGTTGCCTTATTCCAAATCAATACAAATCCCACCAAAAGCTTCTTAAATGCAATAAGAATCTGACAAGGCCTTTTTGTCACAGATTAGTGTTAAAGCAATGAAAAGGCCCCCAAGGAAAACTGTCTCTGACCAGAATGCCAGTTGTATCCCACTTCAGCAGTACTCCTTTTGATATTGAACATCTTTATTGTTGTTTTGGAACCTGGAGGTAAAAGCTTCATGTTTTCTTAGTTAACTAATGCAAATGTTAAGAAATGCCTAAAGACCTCAGATTTTTGACTGTTTGTATAAAATTTTAGAAGTTGTTACTTTTCAAAAGAAAAAATCAATCAGTCACGTGAATCAGATTGAAAGATTGGTTATAGAAGGAATGCTCTTTCTGTTTACTATTTAAATAAAATAATAATTTAAAAATCATTTGAGTCAAAGGACTAAGTTCCTAGCATACATTGATATGAGAGCAACACTTTTCTTCTTAGAAAGGCATTCTTGTAAGTAAGAATTAGTACCTCCTTCAAGAATAGTAGATTTATATATTGATAAATTATCTTCCCAAAGCAACACAATCACAATTTCAGGTAGCAAAGAACTAAAATAGCATGTTCTGTACTTTGAGAACAACGGTTTTTCAGGAATTCTGTTTTTACTAGCATTTGATCAATAAATTGTCGTTACCATATGTCACAGTTTCGCTCAGAATCAGCAGCTAAACATGACAACAATGCTCTCTACCCTCTCCCCCTCCCACCCAGGTGGGGAAGGAGAGAGAAAACGAAAGAGAGAGAGACTTTCTGGAGTGAAAACTAAACCAGACATCTTTAATTAAATACTAATGGTAAAAGAAAATATGTACAAATACATACAAATATGTGCAGGAATGTGCAAACCCCTATTGCCTCCCTCCACCCCCAGCAACTCCCACAACATCTCCTGAGCTGAGAGGAGTTCTGAAATGTCCTGGAGCTGCCGGAGGGTGCGGCAGAACAGACAGGAGCTGAGAAGAGAGTTATGAGGGTCAGGAATGCATGGGCCTGGGGATCAACAGTGATGGATAGATGGAGTCCTCCGTGGACACTGGCCATGGATGGAAGAGAAGGGAAGAAGAAGAAGGGCTTGACTTCCATGATGTCAGAATTTATACTGAGTGCCATGTATATATATGAATGGAATATTTCTTTTGCCAATTTTGCCATCTGTCTAGTCCCCTCCTGCCTATGGGAGGGTTGTAGGTACAACTCTTCTGCTCCTTCACTGTCCGATGCAGATGCAAGAGATTTAACAAGCAAAACAAGGTGTCCTTGGTCTCTCAGAAGTAGCTATAAACATTTGAGCATTATCAGTCCACCAGCTGGAAAACTTGCCACTACTTTTAGCAAGTGGTTGCTCAAAAGAGAATTCAATGAAGAAAAAAAAAATTAATAAAAAGAAAATTGGCTTAATCCTGGCTCAAACCAGGACATCATAATATTTTGCAAAAAAAGTTAAGTTATTAAGTTAGCATGTCCTTCATTATTTCTGCAGAAAAAGTACACATACATTCATTAAAAATTAACTAATCTAGAAGTAGTGGTAAGTATTGCAAATAATGTATTTTTCAAAGTTTTAAATGATGGCTTGATTTCACTAGGGGCTGGGGACCTGAATATCTGCAAATGTGCAGCCACAAATAATGCAAGTCCTACTGTAAGACAGTGGTGGTTTTGTTTCTAAATTACTTAGAATCTGTGAGAAAAATCACACTGTTTGTCCTTTGTGTAAGATAGTGTCTGTGCAGTAATGTATTTTAGCTCTTTATGCCTAGATTGTTCAAAATACTCTTGCCAACATCCTGAGTGTGCTCTGTATCGGTGTATTCACTTATGCTAAGTCAATCCACACTCTTAGAACCAGACATTCATCTCACTTAAAAGACAGCAAGTAATAGGACAAAATTGCTTCCTTAACCTTCTCCTGGGTGCTTCTAATTATACAAATGTTGCTTCTGTGCTTATGTGTTCCACCTAAAACTGAAGAGATTTTCTTAAGGGCTTGCTCTCAAACAAGAGAGCAAGGCTATTTAATTTCCTAGGCAGAGTCTGATGAAGAACATCCACTAATTAATAGAATGCAACTAGCTGTTTAGAAGGCAAGAGCTGCTTTATGATTTAACCACTTTATATTATTTTGTCAAATACTTAGTAGTTTTCTTTTTATATGCCTGGTTTCCTGTAACCCACGGCACAAAGCATGAATAATGAAAAAGCAGGTGGAGCAATGCATCTATAAATGAAAGTACTGGAGAATTCAGAGGGAAAGCCTGCAGAATAGAGAACAAACTCTCCCAAGTGCAGAGTTTCAGAGTAACCAGATGTCTACAGGTAATTAGAAAAATGAAACAATAGCCACACCCAAAAAAAAGCCTCAAAACCTCACAAAAGCAAGTGGAAATACTGTAATTTCTTTATCTTTGTCCTTATGTGTTGAGCCTTTTGTCTGATAAGCTATAACTGAAAGACAGCCCATTTTTTGGTAACTCCTGCATGCCTGTAAGGAATGCAACCACTGAGGTTTATTGTTTCCACACAAGAATTCAAACCTCTGAATTGCTAATTATGAATCTTTACAGTGGCTTATACATGGAAAAAACACTTCTGCTTACCAAGTTGCAAAATATAACTATGTTAGAGCTTATGTTTTCATTGTCAAGGAAGCCGATGGTAGAGAGGAACAGTAATACAAATAACACACAGAAACAAACCTAGCCCTGAAAACAACTGAGAAGGAGGAATCAGTGAGATGAAAATGAAAGTGCATGGAAGATGTGGAAGCAAATCAGACTGAAGCAGTAGCTGGCATTTGGAAAGCAATGCTTCATTTACAGGAGCAAAATTAATTTTCAAAAGCTCACAAGGGAAAAAAAACAACAACAACCAACCCAACAAACAAAAACCAGAATTCAGAAAGTATCCTAATTGTTAGTCCTGTTTTAGATAGTAGGTTAACCATCACATGCAAATGGCAATAGTGTCTGGTAGTATGAGGACTCTTTTTCCATTTGGCCCCAGAGCCACTTTAAACACATTAACTGAAACTCCATAAAGTTCTCCACAGAGTTTTTGGCTGCAGAAGCCATCCTCTCAGCTACCTTCTGTTGGTACCTGAGTCATGGTGGTGGAAGTAATCTTTCCTTATCCTCTTCTGTGCGAACTACCAGTGGTTTAAACTACTCAGTCCATCTCAGCTTTAGAAGAAGTTAGCATTTACCAGTCTTCCATCAGAGGCAGCAAGACTTCCATATTGCTAGCAGTTTGCATTTTTTCAGTGTTTTTCATTTCCTGCCTAACATGATAGACTAACCTATTTGTTTAATTTTACACCGAAACAGCGTAAGAGAGGAGTAGTCACACCTGGTCAGTCATCAGTTTAGATGGATGAAGGAAATACAGTGGCAGCAAATTCAAAGTCTAGTGCTAAGTTAACTTAGCTTATTGATAGACACATTAGACGTATTAAACACATTAGCTTGGACAGTTTCAGCTGAAAAACAGTGTTGAAAGCTATTTAGAAAGTGACAGCAAGATTTTAATGTCTGAGATGCTGACAATTCATCAGTGGCTGGTGGACTTTTGAAAGTCTACATATTCACATAACGAGTTAGAACTAATTTTCATTCTAATTTATATGAACAGTTTACAAAGAGAAAAGAGGTTGAAAGCAATTGATAGCATTCAGACTGATTGTCATGATTTGTTTAATCTTTCGTCATCTTTTGTCATCTTTCTTTTTTTCGTAAGTGTGTAATGTGTGTATCTTTGTACTGAACAAAACAACTTCCAAACTCAGTCCTTAAAGTCAAGTGCTTAGGAAAGTGTAATGCAAAGGTATTGTAGCTTTATTTCACATATTTTCTTCAGCCTGCTGAAAACAGAATCCTTACACTGAAGTCAATGGCAAAATTCTCTGAAGAGCAACACACTGCTTAGGTGTGTTAAACATTTATTTTATTAGTGGATGTGATGAGGTTGATTGAAGCAGTGACAGGCTAAAGGCCAGCAATGAGACTTTTGTGGGACTTAAGTACAGTGTAGGGATGCCTCAGAAGACACTGTTAGGTGAGAACAGATCTTTCCCTGCTCCCAGACGTGATTTGGGATCTCATTTCCCATGCATTTTTTTCTATTCCCAGTGGATTTATGGGATACTGCAGGTGGTTTGTAGTGTTCTCAACTTTTTCCCTGTCAACATGAAAGCAATACTTAATTTTAGTATGTAGGGAAGGGAGATACAGAGTACAAATTAGTTGGAAAAATACCTATTTTAACATAAGTAGACCAGGATATGGGAAGAAGCTAAAGCTAAAATGCAATTTAGGAGGTGATTCCTCTCATCTCTCAGTTGGTATTTAACTTTCCTTTGAAAAGGACTGAAAGTGACTACAAGAGTATTTAGCATTTTAGACCGATGTAACACTTGAAATATTTTTCATGGATTTCTTAATGAAAACCAGGGATTTCATTATCTGAATATACATTTCAGTTTTCATTGCAAAATTGGCAGTTGATGGCAGAAATTTATCAATGATAATGTCAGTTTCCCATTCTACCATTTACTGAGAACATAGATCACAGCAAACAAGAGTAAACATAGTTCTTACATAGAAGATGCAGGCAAAAATTCATTAAAAATGTTCATCCAGCCAATTTCATTTCAGTCAATAGCAGATATGCAGAAATGTGATTGAGAGAGTTATTTAGTGGGAGGATTGCAGGGATAGCTCCTTTATTGACTGCTGCTCACATAGAACAAAACACAGAAAAGAGGATTTTTGTAAAGCATTTGTAAGCCATGACTGTCTCTTTAGATGGTTTGGTTTTGTTAAAGGCTGGATTATGGAAGCATCCTTATGTTCTATAATGAATAAAAAACAGATTTGCTGCCTTGGACAATGGGAAGTCATGCAGTCCAATACTAAGTAACATCTGCTATGTGCTTTTATAACACTTGCAGACTTTAAAACATGTAGTGGGGATCTATTGAAAAGGAAGCAGATTTCTAGGTCCACAAATTTAACAACAGATAACAGATGTTTTGGTCAGATGGTTAAACTAAAATATACATTTTGTAACTGGTGTTCGAGACAGCGAATCAGACCGGAATTTATGACTTGACAATTTTCTTACACGGGGGTTTCCTTAAAAATCTCCTCCAGATAAAAAACAATGTTGCCAATAAATTTTATATTCCTATCATGAAGCTATTCTATTTTTGGTGTTTGTGAATTTTAACTTGATTGATCCAAGCACTTCTGTCAGATTTCCAGATTTTCCACCAAGCAAATTAATTACAATTGCTTGTATCCAGCAAATTAATTATACCTGGGCACTTATAGATGGTTTGCATGATTTTAGTATGCATGCTTTTTATTTATAAGCATTTTCTGCTAGGTGTAGAACTTCAGTAGGGAAATGGGAATACAGCCTTGTTGAATACATTTCATATTGCTAGGATATTTTTATTTGCTTTTCATACTAAGCTACAATACTCCTTTTAGCAGCCCAGTAAGACTTTGACCATTCTAATTTAAGCTGCTTGTCTTTAATTGATAAAGCAATTGGCAAAACCCATGAATATGTTCTGCAGAGGTTTTTTTTTCTAAATTTCAGAGAAGGAGAAACCTGAGTGTCTAACAGCAAGGCTGTTAGAGATGAGTTCAGTCGGTTGGTTTTAAGGTGCTGTCATTGCTCGTGAAGGCCCTCAAATGGATAACCTCAGTACTTTTGGCACTGCTGTGGGAGCACAAAGGCTCACTGTGCAGTTCATGAAGTTGCTACTGACCAAGGGGACACACCGAAACTTTCAAAATATCCTGGATCCATGGAAAAATTCAGGAGTGGTTGCTTCCCAATCAACAATTTGCCATGTATATGAACTGGCAATCTGTGACTACAAAAGACAGAAAATGCCCTAGCTGAAAGAAAGTGTGATATTCATGTATCATTTTTGCTAGGCTTCCTCTTGTGTTATGAAACATAATTGAATTGCTAAAATATTGTTGCACTTTTAAAACATGATTCCCTTGCCACACATTAGCCATATGGTGTTTGCCTATCACTGCCACTAACTGATACACTCAGGTTCACCACCTTTGGCAGGGGGGAATCTGATCTCTCTCCAGTGCATCCCAGAACTCCCCAACTTAAACTACCTTACATGGTCATATCTTCTTCTTTCACTTAGAAACAGAGAATGAGGGATATTTATTTACATGATTTAATTATTTATTCTTATTTTATATTTGCTATTTATTAATCTGAACTGAGACAAAAATCACCTTAAAAAAATAATAAAAAAAATTCCAGTTGGCTTGATTTATGTATTTTCATGTCAGATTCCTAAACTGGCAGTGTACACAGAATTTTCAAAAATAAACATTAAGAATTGCTTATCAGAGCCCTGCAGGTTGATTTCTATCCTTCCCCACGGTAACACTTTTTCAGCACACTAGCAACCAGCAGAGTAGATAATGGGGCACTTCTGAACCTGAAAATTAGATGGTGTCTGCCATGACTAAAAAGAAAAATCTCACAGTGGAGAGACATGAAGAAAAGGGGATGAAGTTAATTCTTGTTTGCATTAAAAAAAAAAAAAATAGGCAGGTGGAAAAAAAAAGGCAGATAGTCGGCTAATAGGAGAGACGTGTATATCAAGTTAGGGAGATCACCAAACAGATCAACCTATATAACTGTCTGAAAAGAGTAATGAACTTTTTCACTCATTTAGTAGGGATAAAGTTTGTTTGCATTTATTTATTGGAAGTTAATGTTTGCCTAAAAAAGACAGACACTCTTGTTTCCTGTCATATGATTACCCTAGCCAGGTTATCTGCATATGCAAGAAATTATCCCCTATCACATGTACATTGCTGAAAGTACTGCAGTGTCTGTGTTGCCATTTCCTTTTTACAGTGGCAATATTTAAAAATAAAATGTGAAATGAACAAGGGATTTTTTCTAAGCAGACAGCAAAAAAACCAAACAAAAAACAATTATATGGTTCAAAAGAATGAGAGTTATTTTCTTAAAAAAATAAAACAGCAGGTCTCTAAATTTTCAATTTAAATTCTCATGTGTATGTGCCTATTAATAAATCAGCTGATATAGGGGAGAGGAGAAAGATAAAAGCTTACATTTTTAAATAAGAAAAATACTTTGTCTTTTCTATCAACTCAGGAATATTTTCTGCTTTTAAAGTAAAAAGATTAATCAGTTTCCCTGAAAATTCCTCTCTAGAGGTTTCTGATGCTGGGCAACAATACCCCTTTTTGATTGACAGATACAGCACTCTAACTCTGTCTCTTATAATGCAAACATCACACTGAATCTTTCACGACTGGATGTTGTCTCCTTCCCTTTATTAGCTTGCTCATCCCATAGAGTGCAGTGAGTACAGGCATCATTCCTGTCCTTTAAAAAGAAGTAGATTAGTCCATTTCCTCATGGGGGTTTGCAGAGTCCTTCAGTAGACGTGACTGGAAGAGGAAGAGGCTGAAGATGGTGGCCTAAGGGAATAAACTGCAGACTTGATAAATCTTTGGGTCTTAAGAGGTCATCTCTTGATGTCTGAAAGAAAGATTGACTTACCAGCAAATATGAGCACTAGTCTTTATGGCTTTGTGAGGGGCTTTTTAAGTAATACAGAAAACATTTTTGTATGAAATACTTAAAAATTTCCTACAACTACAGAAACAATGTTTTCCTTTTTCAGGTCTTATGAAATTCTCATAGATTTATTTATTCTTTTTTTGTATTGTGTACACGCTGTCCGTGAGATGTGCAGGGAATTTTAATGACTCTGTACAGTAACAAATGCAGCTATGAAATACAACATGAAAAGATCTGGATCTCTGAACTTTTCTTGTATGTAACACTTCATAGACTCTAAAAAGCATAAAAGCAGTGAACAACATATTGTTAATGAAACCTCTGGTGTTTCATATCCATTGTCCAGAGATGAAGAACCAATTACATCTAGGAGTGGATTAAATGCAGTTATTTTTCTTTTTCATGGAGCATTTAATAACTTATAAAATTTTACTTTGTCACAGGAGAACACAGATTTTGGCAGGGGATTGTCCACAAATATTTAACTTTTATCCCTTCTTGCTACCAGTAGATTCTAAGAACCTGTAACAAGGTCCTTAGTTGTGGCAAATGAAGAGATGCATCAGAAATCAAAGGAACAATTTGTGTTTGGAAGTTTTATTTTATTTTATTTTATTTTATTTTTTGTTTTATTTTATTTTTTATTTTGTTTTATTGTAACTGCATTATACATGTAGGAGCTGTAGACAGAATTTTTTGATTGTGCATTCGCTCCATAATTTTGGATTGTGATTTAAGAAGGATGCACTTCCAAAACAGCCAGACGGCCCTGTTGTGATGCTGTCTCTGGAGGGTTAGGAGTCTGTGTGAGGACATAGAGCTTCAGAGGAAGTCCACCTTAGTGAATGGCCTGTGCTCATTTCTGGTTGGTATTAAATCGATTGGGAGATTATACTTTCTGGGTATGATTTTTTTCTGTTTCTACTCTTGGTAAATTTCCTGCTGCTTCATATGCTGAGTCCACAAAAGCAGGTATTTCTGTGTACTTTGGGGAGTGGAGAAGGCTATCTAGGCTTGCAGAAGGAGTCTGAAAGTACCTTTTTTACTTGGGGGAAATAGCAAAGTGTTACTCTTTTATGTGACATGCTCAAACTCTTGTAATTTGTAGTTGAGCAGGAAGTTAGATTCTGATGTGAATTCCAGGGAATTTTTGAAGCTGATCTTGGTTTCAATTTGACACTTGGGGACAAATGCAAATGTTGCATATGTAGACCATAGTTTTCTGTAAGTATGACAAATTGGTTAACAGAATCTGCAGCCTACCTGCATTACAGTATTTTTCTTCATTCCCTATTTTAGGGTCTTACTTAATGAAGTGGATTGGTATTTTCAAATAACAGCTAACAGCTGTCAGGACAAGCAGTTGTACACAGTCTTGTTTTTGTTTCTCTTTTTTTTTTTTTTTTTTTTTGAAACATCTCTCTCCTGAGAGGTCTATAATCTAAGTCCAGATTGCTGCTGTCCTCCCCAAACAGGCTGGCAGAGAAGTATTGATCCATCATAGGAGGATGTGACCAAGTGACACAGCAGGGACTTTTATTTGCTCAACTCAGAAAAGGAGTACCAAGAGGCTGTGTTAGTTAATCTCCCATGCTTAAGGAGGAAAAAGATATGCAAAGAACAATGGGAAGAAAGAGTTTTATTATTTCTCCCATTATGACTTGGGCAAGGGTGTGTTAGCTTAGAGTAAAAACATTATAATTTGTTGCAGTCATATGATCACAAGCAGCTGGATTGAGAGAAGCACTTGGGGCTTACTCCCATCTTAGAAGCCAACTTTAAAAAGATGTTTTGTCCAAAGGGAACACAGAACATCTTGCACAACACCTGACATAGGTCATAAAACAATGCAAACTTTTTTGAAAAATGGGAAAAAGGGGGAAAAAATTACAGCTATAAGCAGGAAGATGTTGCTTTTTGTCATAGGAAAAGGTACAGATTGAAATAAAAAGGAAGAGAGAGGAGTGTTTGGTGGCCTTAACAAAACCCAGTATTGAATAAACCCACTTGTTTCTACAAAACCTTTCACAGAATAGAGATTCATGCAACTTTTTTACAAGAAAATAAGAACTGCAAATTTAATTTTTAATAAAGATGCATATGATACTCAAGTGAAATCTGTATTTTTAGCTCAATAGTTTGTTGTGTTCTGCATATGCTGCCAAAGAAATAAAGTAAGTATAATGCCCCTGAAGAACAGGTTTAAAAGAGCAGACATACATGGAAAAATAAATATCTGTAGAATTCAGCAGGTGTGTCTGAAATCTGGTCCATACAAGTGAAGGGCAATTGTTCTGATGCCTAAACATTAACTCTTGCATTTTATTTTACACTGTGTTATGCCACGCCCTGTTAGGTCCCAGTTCTGCATGTTCTGCTTGTGGCTGTAGAGCTGCATTAAGACAGACTGTAGTAAAATCAGCCAGCTCACAGCTAATTTTAAAATTGTAGCAAAAATTGAAGAATATTAAATTGGAGAATAAGCACAATAATATGTTAATTTTTGTAAAAGTGAATCCACAAAATTTTTCTGGCTGGGATCAGCCAGTAGCACTGGCTGGGATCAAGACATAAAAGGACTCAAGATCACTGCATGTACTTACTGCATGGTTTTCTAGATTTTTGGTCACTTTCTTTGCAAAAAAACATTTTCAGCTGTAAAATACCTTGCTCTCTCTTTCCTGGGGAGCACTTTTAAAATGTAAGTTTTAAGGCTTTTGGAAGAAGGGGCAGGTAACTCCAGGGGGCTGCAAAGATGTCACTCAGCTATGCAGAAATTAGAAAAGAAAATTAGAAGAGGTAAAGCCCAACTAGAACTTAACCTGGCTACTGCTTCACAGGACAATTAAAAATGTTTCTATAAAGACATTAGCAACAAAAGGAGGGCTAAGGAGACTCTCCATCTTTTTTTTTTTTTAATTTTTATTTTTTGTATATATATATACATATGACTACATCCTCTATCTCAAGGTAAGAGAATTTAGTTATGCTCTTTCTGTGGAAAGTGTATGAAAAATGTATTTTAAAGGAGACTTTTAGGAAGCTCTATTTTAATGCTGTTAAAACTTTGTATGAAACAGCCTGGAATGCTGATCTTGAAATTTGCAGCATTTTCTAAGAAATCTAGCTTCAACGTAGGGAGAAATTGATTCTTTAATTATTCCCTTTTACTACTGTTCTGTTTCTGTTATACTAAATGGTTGATGTAGATATAATCATTCAATCTGATGTTGCTGCAGCAGAGTGGAAATTGATCAATATATCATTATTGACCAGTTTCTTTCTGATTGGCTTAGCAAATCTGTGTGTTATTTCTAGCCTCACGGAGCCAATCTAGCCTATCCAGAGTTAATCTAAATGAATGTTTGTGTCTACTAACACACAAGGTTAAAAAACAAGTAGATTATATAACAATGAGCTGAACAATAACATAATTGCATGTATGTGCATATCAAAGCATTCAATACATGCTTAAAATTAGGCATGAAATTAAAACACGCTTACATTTAGACATGATAAAAGTACTTTGCTTAGTCACAGTCACGGTAGTCCAGTAACCCTTCTGTTCTGCTAAATTTACGCAAAGCCTTTAAAAATTAGTTTCTAGACACCACAAAATATAGCCTCAAATATTTCCATGCTGTCTAATTGAATTTGTGTAGGTGTTTTATTAATAAAGTTATTAGAATAAATTGAAATATTTTTGAAGGATTATAAGAAGCCTGTTGCAACCTGTGCATTTAGCACAATCCAATGAAATAGTATCAGACATACTTTACATGCTTTACATACTTTTGCTGTATTCTTTACATAATTTATAAATCACATTCAATAAATACTTGTGATTCTGTGATTGCATTCTCAGTTAGATCGGGAGGCAAATAAGACACATGAGGCAGTCTGTTTTGTTGTGGTTTTTTCCCCCAAAATTTAGTAAAACGATTTTTAATATTAAGCTAATCAAGATGCTAACAAGCAAACCATAATAAGTTCATCAGCTCAGAGTGCTTTTAAGACCCAGTTCCAAATCTCTAGTAAATAACGTGCTGAAAATCTAGTTATTTTATCAATTTCATGTCTTTCCCCACCTGACTTCTGTGTGGAATGAGATCTGATTGAGAATCTGTGTCACAGCACAACTTCTTTTCTCTGATTCGTTTTAGCATATATCCAGCAGCACAGCACTGAATGGGAGGAAGGGTCAAGTAATATTTGTGTAGATCAACCTGAGAGGTCTGATTACACTTCCACTACTCAGGTATCATGTGTTTGAACTAAGATAATTACAACATTATCCCATTGTGTCAACAAAAAAGAGGTGTCTGAAGCTGATAATCTTGCTGTTCCATCGTTACCCTCCTTCATCTCATTTATTTTTCCTCAGTAAAGTGCTCTAAAGACAAGTAAATTGATTATATTTTATTTATTTTTTTTACTTGCATACATCTTATATTTTAGCCAGTGTGTGTTGATTTTATTTTGGAAATTATTTCAGAATAAGAATAGCAAGTTAAAGGCTGTACTGTAAGGATAGATCCTTTTAGCTTCAGGCACAGCCAAGCATTGTTCTGTGTAAAGAAGATTATAGCAAAAGCAAATTCTTCAGGGCAATCTCAAAAAGCAATTTATAGCCACTTTGTGAGCTCTTGGTCTCTTGGACACAGACATCAGAACCTGCTGAGACACTCCAATTATTCTTTAAGAAAAGCCATTGAAAGCTTCAATATATGCACCAGGAACTTCCCAATCCCTGGTTTCCTCAGACAGATGTATAACTGCTCTTGCAAACCTTGACAGCCTGAGTGACACACATTTTTCAGAGTGGGGAGATGAAATAATTGAACCAATCAGTATTCAATAGTCAATATTTTAAAATTGTATATGAAAAGCAGCATTGTGAAGAGGCAGAGAAAGTTATTGTTTCCCTTGAGGACTGATGCCTCTCCTAGGTTCTTTTTTGTCTCCAAATCATCCCAACAGCATTTCACCTCATCTTCCTGTTCATGAGCATTACTTTATTTAGCCCATTGATTGACTCAATTTATAGAACATAAAGTGATTTTAGTTTCTTATGAGTGGTCTAACTTCTTGGGCCATTAGTTCTCTCAAGTTGAGGAACCTTGTACCTCTCATTGGCCTGTGCAAATGTAGCCAGATATCACTTGAAAGTAGTTACATCTTTTAATTATATACATTTGCTAGATGAAAGAGCTTAATCAGCATTACTTCTCCTGCTAGTTCATCTTAATATGTTCAGAGATGGGTAAAGTTTGTTGTCCTACCCTCTCCTTAGGTTATGGATTTTCTGGACTCTGTTGAGTTAAACTCTGTCTTGACCACTCCAGGTGTATTCAGTAAAGGACATTGTCTGTAGCCTTCTTTCTACAAGAATGAAGGGCTAGGATTTGAACTCTGAACAGTTGGTCTGGGCAAATAGTGCTGGGAAGATAAGTATTCATAATTCTTCTAAAACCTTCATTTACAAGAAGAATATTGAGGTACTGGTATGTGTCCAAAGAAGGGCAATGAAGCTGGTGAAAGGTCTGGGGAATGGGTCCTATAAAAAGCTCCTGAAGGAACTGGGCAGTCTGGAGAAAAGGAGGCTGAAGGGAGACCTTGTTGCTTTCTACAACTACCTGAAATGAGGGTGTAGCGAGGTGGGGATTGGTCTCTTCTCCCAAGTAACAAGTGATAGAACAAGAAGAAATGGCCTCAAGTTGTGCCAGAGGAGGTTTAGACTGGATATTAGAAAAAAATTCTTCACTGAAAGGGTGGTCATGCACTGGAAAGGCTACCCTGGGAAGTGGTGGAGTCACCACTCCTGGAGGTATTT
Source organism: Apus apus (assembly GCF_020740795.1). Classification (NCBI taxonomy): domain Eukaryota; kingdom Metazoa; phylum Chordata; class Aves; order Apodiformes; family Apodidae; genus Apus; species Apus apus. The sequence continues at coordinate 85,167,266 of NC_067282.1, read as the reverse complement.
AAAAGATGTGTTGATGTGGAGCTTAGAGACATGGTTAAGTGGCAGACTTGGTAGTGTTGGGTTAATGGTTGGACTTGATGATCTTAAAGGTTTTTTCCAATCAAAATTATTATGTTATTCTATAAATAAAAGTGAGCACTTACCTCCTTATTAATATAATTTAACCCTCCTTCCTTCTCTCTCTCTTTTAAATGTAGGCATCCATATGTTACATCCACATGAGTGAAAAGAATAAAAGAGAGTAAAACTCACAGTCAATCAGGCTCATAATACCAGAAAATATGGTTAGAGAAAAGCTAGCTAGGAGGAAAGGAAGGTACATCTTTATGAGAGATGTACATCTTAAAGAAAATATTCTAGCCAGTTGAATGCAGGTAAATCTTGGGAAATTGAGAAGAGACTGGGATACATCTATGCTTTGTGAACTAACATAAATGACAGTCAGCTGGTGTCTGGCGATTGTCTGCTTATTAATGGGCCTGAGGGTAAAAAAAGGTTGTAACATTCTAATCTTACGTTTCCCGTCTCAAGAATTTGGAAGTCAGGACTTGAACAGTACTGCCTAATAAGACTGCTCTGAAAGTTCAAATTATTCTGAAGATTGATTTTCTTGCTTTTAAATTTCCTTTCTGACTCCTGAGCTTTTAGAGAGTATCCATCCCATTTTAGTAAAGGAAAATCACATAAAACAAAATCCAAGACTTTTGTTTGTTGCAAGCTACAGACCCGTAAATCTTCATGAATAGTATAAGAAAACGAGATTCACAGTAAAACCAGAGAAAATTCTTAATTATCCTTTATATACAATAGTGAAGAAGACAAGTAGGCCATAATAAAAGCAAAAAGATGACCAGGAGAATTTAGAGCTAAACAGCTTTCCACCGACAAAGTAGAAATGACATTCCTCAAGGGAGCACTGAGGACTTAACTGGCCATCAGGTGCCAGGCACTAGTATCTTGGAGGTAACTACTGTTTCCCATGTAGTATTATTTTGTTTGTTTGTGAAAAGTCTCTGCTGAAATCACTAAGAGACTTAAGCATGTACTGTGGAATTTATTTCTGTTATACCTGTCATATATGATAAGCTAGTCTTGTTTTACCTTGCACCACTTTTTTGAATAAATACATTTTTGGACACCTCCAGTTATTCCCTGGGAGTTGCTTAATATTATCTGTTTCTTCTGTCTTATTCTTTCCTCTTCAGCAGCTGTTCCTTACCATATATAAAAGGCCAGAAGAGACAGCAACAACAGCACTGTGAATCAATGCATATTTTTAAAAGGGCTGTAGCTGGAGGCAGATTGTCCCTGGCAGTTGCTCCTCTATACAAGAAACTTCCTCAGTGCTGGCCATGTTGCAAAATGAGATAATTCTGGGAGCGACTGTAATTTACGGAAGCAATGATTAATCAGAACAAAGTAGCAGTAAAGGAGTCAGATAGTAGGCATTATCAGACCTGTAGCATAGAATCATCTCTGTAATTCTCACTTAAATACAAATAAAAGTATTTTCCTTAGAAAGAAAATATAGAACAGAGGTATTAAATATAATAATGAGTAATGAATAATTTTGTGTTGAATTTGAAACCAGTTCTTCTCCAACTTGTAGAGAAGCAGCTACTCCAGCAAGGTGGAATTAACTTATTTAAAGCCAGGGCAATACAGTGAGAGTTATGTGAATAATGGATTTGTAATGTGATGACTGAAGAGAAAAAATTGAAAAGAAAAAAAAGAAAAAAAAGTAATTCTAAGCTGAATAAAAGAAATACCTCTGTTTTCCTGCTTTTCTGTGGGTCAGATGAAATCTTTGGAGTTTATGATTGTTTATACAAAATTTAGCTAAATTTTATCTCAACATGCAAAATATTTTTTTTTCCTACATAACTAAAATATTTTTCTTTTTGCACTTTTGTTTTTTTTTGCTAAAGCTATTTGCTAAATTACCTCTTACTTGTGTTTTAAATATTTTTACTTAAATTTTCAATTGAGAACTAAGAACACCCTCTACATTTCAGCTAAGAAGTTAATTTTTAATTGCATACATTAAAATTATTCTGAGTCTGAGTAAAGCTGAGCAGATTGTGGGAGCTTGTCAACCACATGCTAAAAGGATTCTCCAAAGTTTGCAGTAGGAAATGAAAATCACTTAAAACTATGTGCTCTATGTGTCTCCCCGCATGCTCAGACTGAACTAAGTATTGTCATTCTAGAAATACAAACCCATGAATACTCATCCATCACACCAAAAACTAGAAGTACCTCCTGAAATCCAGCTCACAATCTGCTTTCTTTTTTTGTTTATTCCCTAAATGAATTTGTAAATCAATGTTTAGCCAATAACCCATCATTTCATTTCCAAGCTTATCATTTCGGCTTGTTAATACTGTTTTATGATAAATAAAGCTATTTCCTCTGATATTATAGCAGTGATCTGTGCAATAGAATAGCCATTTACTCAATAGCATTCTGCAAAAATATAATTCTATATTGTCTGCAGTATATTTTTTAATGCATGTGTTCTTGAAATCCTTATTCCTGATGTTGAAAGCTGACTTACAGCAGAAACTCACCCACTTCAGGATCACTGTTAGTAAATGTGAAGATGTAATTTGAGTGATAATGAAAGAACATTTTATTGAAAATCTCCAAAGAGCCTGTTTCACAAGATAAAATCGAAAAGGAGCCAAGAGTCTCCTGCGCTAATTTCCACATTAAGCTTCTCAACCATCAAGATGTGTATAGTTTAAAACTGTCTAGAGATAAAAGAAATAATATCATCAATAACAATAAAAGATTAGAACACAGCTATGCTTAAATGGGGACATGGATGGGACTGGAGAAGAACTCTAAAATTGATGCAATTTTTACACCGAAATATTATTCATCAGTATATTCTTAACCTTCTGTTTCATCCATATATTTGAAACTGCTGGGACATATCTTCATGTGTTGTAAATTATGCAGCTGCCCTGACTAGATTGGTTTACAATCATAGAAGATGCTATATTTTTTAATATTTTAGGGGTTTTTTAGATAGGCAAAGCTCCAAACAGTTTGTTGGTAAGGTGTGGGCTTTGCTTTCTGAAACAACTGTTTCAGAGAATCTTGAGAATCCTAAAAATCCCCCTCCCTCTATTCTGTAGTTCTAATATCACATTTGGAAATGAAAATGTATGTTTGTAAAAAAATACTGTACATTTCCAGTGTATTTTCAAAGAATTTATGACACCATTTGCAAGATTTTTCATTGGTTGTATGCTTGTTTCCTGGAAGCATGTAATGCTTTAACATTTGACGCCTATTGATTTGAGACCTACTTGTTTCAGAGGTGGCCTCATTTCCTTCTTGGTTAGTGCTTTGATCACAAAAGTTTAAGCTGGAGCTCATCATTAAAGAAGACAACAGATTACTGGCTCTTCACTAGAAAGGAATTTAGTGGATGGAATCTGCTTGTCTCCCTGGACCAAAACACTTCAATTCAATTGACCCTTAGTTCCATTTCTTTATTTTAATCTGAGCTGTTATGAAGGACTAGAGAGATTGGTTTTTGAGAGTAAAGAGTCATTTGACTGCCATTTAATTGCTGGGTTTTTTTTGGTGCTGATAAAAGGCTAATGATTAGTTTTAAAAATCGTGTCAAAGGTACTGAGAGATTTTTAATTTAATATATTATTAATAACTGAATTTTGTGGTTTATGCTTGATCTTTGCTTTACAAAAACAATGTTCCTTGAAAAACTTCCTCTAATACAGGTTGAAAATACTTATATTGCAAGCTTAGTGCAATTTAGAAAAAACACTAACTTTCTAAATGCAGCGAAGAATATTGTATTGTTTGTCTTGGATACACAAACCAGGTTTTCTATAGGTAGGAGTATGCTCTGTCAGATCATGAATAAGCTATGGTTTTTGTTTGGGTCCATTAACATCATTAGCAGGGCTACTGTCTCCATAGTCTTAAAAGGGAGCAAGAACCAGTGAGGAGCAGTTTGTGTGCTACAAAAATCATTTTTGTACTCATGCAGTTTTCTTTCTCATGAAACCAACTATCTTGTTATTTTTTTCTCTATTTTTTTTTTTTTTATTATTTTCCTTTTGGTTTCAGATATACTATCTTTGGCTTTGTAGGCTTAAAACAAATTTAATTAAATAAATAAGTTTCTAAACTATTGTAGCTGATAATAGGTGAAGGATTTCAGTGTGTCTTTTTTACAAAATAGGCTTACAATCTCCTTTGTTCCAAAGACTGTAAATAAAGAAAAAAAAAATTAAAAACCTTAAATCAATTTCTTTCCATATGAAACTTGTCCTTCTTTTCTTCATTCTGCTTACCTGTAAAAGGAGATGAATGGTTAAAACTGGTATTTCTAAATTGTACTAGATCTGCCTGAGCACTAAATCCAACTGTGATGGTGGATATATGTCTGAATTTCTGTTTAGACATTGAGATATAATTTATGGCATAGGTGCTTGACGCTTAACAGCTTGAGAACCACCCTGCTGCTGAGCAAAGCTGTACAAAATGCACACTGTACTAATAACCTTTCTTTGTACTGCCATTTTTACATAATATGTAAAGCCACCCTTGTGAATTTCCATAACCATCTGTTTTTCTTAGTTGTCTTTTTAGAGTTATTAAGTAATGGGCGGTGTAGAAGAGTTATTTTTCTCTCCTTTGTGGATTCCCAACAATGTCTTGTAGTCTCCGGTTGGTGGATGAGCTGTCAGGAGTCCCTACTGTAACCATTGCGAGTGCCACATTGGGGCAGTTCATGATAATCTCATCTATTACATGGTGTTATGTCAATCTGTAATGTCATTTACTACTGAAACGGATGCATGACATGAAGTTGTGCACTTCATTTGGCGCTGCTGGTGGGTGTTGGTGGTGGGTTTTAAAATCTTCTCTTCTTTTTCACTGCAATATTTAATGACTATGGGATATTAAAGCTGGCATTATAAAAAAACAAAAGCATTTTGCCAGCTGGATAGAGAATTAATGTGTGTTGGCTTGATGAAACAGTTGACTGGACAGACTGTCAAAGTTAATGGGAAAAGAAAGACAGTGCAAAAATATGGATCATAAAGGACATCAGTGTAGCAAGAGATATCACATTAGCCAAATACTTCAAACGAAGTGTGCTTGGCTTCAGCAGGACTTATTTGCTTCAGTTCCACCTTGATCTTAGTGGACCTTAACTGTTTAGCTAATGAGCCACAATTCAGACAAATCAACTGCAGTTTACTTGGCAGTGCTTGTAATTTGAGAATCACTAGTTTCTTCTAAAATGGAAAATGTTACGTTAATGTGAAACATCAGTAACTAAACTTTAGTATATGTCATGCTAAAGCGTATCTGGAAATACCTGAATATCCTTTCCATTTTGTCATGACACACATGCCAAAACTTGGAAATGTAAAAATAATGGTGGTTAAAGCAGGTTATTTCACACTTGGGGTAAGTTTCAGCAAAGGGCTAGGTTTTAGTTCAAAAGAGTAAGTTATTCTGGAACAAAGTGATTGGTCATATATTATGCCCTGAAAGCAGTCAAATGCTCATCTATCTGAGCTGAACTGCTAAATGGAAAACCCACAGACATGACCCTGGCAAAGCTTTATACATGAGAAAATGCTGGAATTATAACACTGCTCTTTAGAGAGGTAACATCCTCGGTTATTCAGTCATCCTACATTATACACAGACAAACTATACATCCTTTGGGTCTTAAGATACTGAGATCAAGAGCTGCTCACCAAGTTCCTCTTCTGCTTTATGGGATAGAATGTGCGAGGACATTCTAGACCTCCACAGTCCATTTTTATAAGCTAGATATCACAGATAGGCATGTGTTTCATATTGCTTTGGCAGGAGGGTTGGACTAGAGGATTCCTAGAGCTCCCTTCCAACCCCTAACTTTTTATGATTCTATGATTGATGAGTGCATGACAGGAATGCAAGAGCTCAGTGCCCGGTATAGCTAAAGAAGGATACAGTGTTCTTTTTCTATTATGAAATAAACCAGAAAACATGTCTGAAAGAAATGTATGAATGAGGCAGCCATATAAAATCTTCTGGCCACTGCATATACATGTACATATATATATGCATATATTTGTATGGATTGAGCATGAAGCTTTGTGCCAAGTAACCATTGTTACAGAGGAAGATCCATTATGATCTTAATTAACTATTTTTGTCATTTTTTTTCAGAATATTTGGATGGCATGAAAAATGCTTTGCTGTATATTTCTATAGCATGCCCAACACCATAGCATATGAACACTTGCTGAAATGGCTGAATGAATCAATTTTGAATTTTTGTCATTTCAGAGGGAATGTTTTAATTGTGCCACCAGGTACCAGAGCTAGCTGTCCAGCTTTCTCATGCTGTCAATAAACAAAGTATGGAAAAAAGTAATTAAAAACCTTATCTTAAATATCCCGCAGAGGAACTTTTGACTTTGTTTTCTCTCTCTCTTGATTAGGATTTTATGGAGAATAAACAATTAATACAGTGAGATGAAAACAACTAATAGTGGTGGGAAGATTACCCCTTATTTATATTTCTTCCACGGAAGAATTCTTATGTATGGATTATTCCTCCTAAATTTAGGGTTTTTTCATATCTTATGTTTTTAATTTATGCCCCTACTGTTCTTTAATTTTTAATTTCTTCAAATATTTAAATACTTTATTTGTCTCATGAATGTCAGTATTTATTATTACAGAGACACTTTATTTCCCTGCTACCCCACTCCTCACTCGGTTACAGAGCTGTTCAGCACAGTAAGACGTTGTCAGGACATTGTGATAGACTGTAGCATGGGAAGGTTTGGAAAATTCCAACTCCTAAGTAAGCATGCTAAGATTGGCAAGAGACACTGAAAGAGCTTTAAACAGAAATGAAACAAAAAAATCCAAACCTGAATGGAGTAGGAGGAGAAAGACAAGAAGTAACTGCTATAGCTTTTTATTTCTCTGCAAAATTCAGTGATCAATGGTACTCTTCAGAAGAAGCCATTGGGAGTGTTGTTTTTTTTGCTTGTTTTTCACTCAAGAAATGACTGATAAATAAGTTGAAAGCATGTTCTCAGAATGAAATGTCATTGCCACTCTTCTTTTAATTATTACAAACTGATACCATTAGGTAATAAAGGGTTCTTACATTGTATAATGAATATTTTCTCTCTTAAGAGTCTCTCTTTAGAGATGTGGCAAATAAGGTCAGATGCCTCTTAATGGAAATAGAAATGAAAAGCACTACCTCATTGATTTCTTCTCCACTTCCAAAAATGAGATCTTTTTTTTTTTTCCTCTCTGCTTCATCATGATGATTCCAGATAAGCACCTCCATAATAACAGACTAGTATGAAGAGATATAATGCTTCATTTCAATGATATTCTATATTAAGTTTATCATAGATTCAACTCACTGCCATAAGATGTGGCTACAGTTGCTAAGAGGAGCTCTGAATGAAATAATTCATCTGTGCATGGAAGAGAGTGAACCAAATTCATCCCTGCTGTAAATCATCTGACTTTATTGGAACTGCCTCAGAAAAAAATTTGTCCCACTCCATTTATCCATCACTCTACAGAAGGATGCCTTTCATAAAAGTTATTTTCCTCTTTGTTGCTCTGCTTCTTACATATTTCACTGCTCGAGCACCGAAAGTGAATTATAAAGATGAAGATTGATATTTGGTGACCTACTTATTTTGCAAAGAAATTCTTATGCAAAGAAACATATATCTCAACATTTCACTCTAATTGACCTGTGAGACAAAGGATAAGGTTTTATGTAGACACTGTAAACTATGGGAATAAAAGCAAAATGCACAAAAATATTAGTTAAGAAAAGGGCTTCAACCAATTGAACAAAAATTATATTTATGCAGCAATTTTGTTATTCATGTTGTCAAATTGTTTGTAAATAACTGCTCCTCACAACATCACTGTCAATAGAAAAAAGTTATTGTTCCAGGACGAGGGATATATGAACAGATTGGATGAACAATACAAACTGAGACAGACGTGATCATTTGTTGGAAGTGTAGCTCTCATTTAGAATAAAATGTACATCTCACTTAAAATAAAAGGTTTTTTGCCACTAAGTTAGATGCATTTCTTGAATTATGTTTCTGATGGTTTGCTAATCATCTTGGATATTATAAAAGTGTTTTTCACTGCTTCTACAAACCATGTTAGTTAGGAGTTGAACTTGCAGAGTATTTAGTGGCGATTAGGAGAAAGGCAATTGATTCCTGTTTACTATGTTCTTAATAATAACACTGAAAACCAGAAAGGAAAGAGAAGCCAAGATTGTACTGAAGTGTAAGACAAAGTGTTAAAAATCAAATCACTCCTTTAGAAGTCTTGTCATAAGTCTATGCCACATTGTTAAGTATTACAAATTTGTGTGCATCTCTCTAAATTGAGCCTACTTGTATCTATTATAAATATTGATTTTGAATACAAAAGTCTAAAACTTCAGATCCAGGGTAGTGTTGCATCTTTCCATAAACAAATAGCGGTCAAGAACATTTTACTCCCTTTGAAATTCTACTTTTACATACTATTTCCCTCTGATATACAATTTTATACTTGCAGAAATCTGTCAATCATGAAGCACTTTAAAAACTGTCAGGGTAACAGGAAATGATAGAAAGTGGCATTGAAAATGTACTTATTGCTTGCATATTACCCAAGAAGAAATTTTAATTAATATTGTGTAGTCTGGATATATTGACAGCACACTGACTACATACAGAGAACGCTCTCTCAGTTTTGATTCAGCATACAGCCAGCCTGACTCGTGCTATTGCACAGCATAAGGCACAAATCCATTTATTAGCAATATTTCAATCTGACATTTTCTGTTCTAATGGATTGAACTTATCCTATTGTTTAAAGAATACGTAATTGAAAATTAGCTGCCTAGATCAGCAATTAGATATTCAACTGCAGGTTATAATGTCTCTAATATCCAGATAAGAGTTCCTTTTTTGTCCCCTTTGCACGACATGCTGTGTATTTTATCCTGTAGAGGGTGCAATACACAAGTTTAGGTGTGTATTGAAGGAGAAAGTGGACAAGATATGAGGAATCTGTGTTGGCCGTTATATAATCAAATGTGATGGATGTGGCAGTGACCTTTTTTATGTACAGCTCTGGTACTGCATATGTTTGCTCTTCCTGTGAATTCTGTTAAAGCTGAACCAGCTCCGAGAAAACATACTGAAAAATATTTTACCCAGAGAATGAAGGTGAAGGAACTAGGACCACATAAGATAGGCTTGCCTTAAGGTGAATAACTCCTTCCATGTTAAATAAGACTTTTTTTTTGCAATTTTATGTAAAAAGTATTAAAATGCTTTGCTGAAACATAGGCTAAATTTCTTGCTTCTTGTGAAAGGAGGGTCTACTGAATAAAAAAATATTGAATGGATTTGGCTTTGAGATTTCAGATGATCATGCCATTCATAGATGTGGTGTTTCTCTATGTTTTACTCCAAGTTAAAAAAAAAAAGAAAGAAGTAAGAAGTTCAAATCATCAGAGAAACATTTATCTGTATGACTAGTGAACCCTATCTTGCACACTTAAGGGAATGTAGGCAGTTATTCCATCTTTAGAAGTTCTGAATCATTTTATCATCCAGCTGGAGAACAAAAGAAATATAGGAAAGTTGGCTGAGGTGAACTGAGTGAAAAATGCATTTTGAAGGATGATGACATCTAAATAACAATATATATACTTTAGCTAAAGAAATAGTTTCATCCAAAGCCCTCTCAGAACAGTTAGAAATCTCATGGTGATTGAAATGAACTTTAGAATAGACCATATTTGTGATTTGTTTTTATATAATAGGAGAAAATGTAAGTAGTCCTACAGCAAATATTTTAATCGGTGGTAGTCCAGAAGTGACAGGAGTGATTGAAAAAAAATTCTAATACCATAATGTTTGCTGGATTACTTAGTGGTGTTTGAGTGCTGTATCAAAAGCTGAATATGTCACATCAGCTCATTCAAGGTATCATTGGATGAGTGGGGTGGAATGTATTGAAATGTTGATCATGTCATACATTAGCGAGCTGTGCATTGACAAGGAACTTCCATACTCAAGATGTTAATTGTGATTTCTTGTTAAGCTTTCTCAGTGATTTGTGACTAATCTATATCTAATTTAAAACATTCAATAGAATCTCACACATCTCTACTTTTAAGGCCTTCTTTTTTGATAGAAATTTTTCTGAACTTTATTACCCTCTGATTACAGTTAAACATGTTGAGCACAAGCCTTTAGAGAGCTTATCTAACGACTCATAATTAGTTTGATAGCCAGTCCTATCCAATTAGGATAGACACAAGTATTTCAGACAAGTCACAAAAGTTTTCTTCCCCACCAATTAGTTTGATGATCTTTGTAGAAATTACAACATGAAATATTGCAAAACACACACTAAGATGAAATTGATTAGTGTTATTTACTTGTGACTGCATAACAACTAAACAACTATAATTCCTGAAGCGTTGGCTTCACGCACTCAGCAGAAGCCTGACTCTCAGCTGCTTTTTCATTTCATTGTAGTGCTTGTCTCACCTTGGGAGTGCAGTACTGATTTTAGCAGGTCTATTTTCCTCATTATTGAATGTGAGTTTGATTAATGTGAATGGTACTGGCCAGGACACAGGAACACTTAGTATATCTTTGAAAAGCTGAAAAGTTACTAAAATATTCTACATGCTTTTGTTTCTTGAGAAAAAAATTAAAAATTGGCATTTGAGGCAGACATTTTCCACACAAAACGTCAAAGGTTATATAAACTATCATTAAATGGAAAAAAACCAAACAAACACCTAGAGCAGTAATAAAAGAAGATGTAGAGGTAGCTCATAAGCTTTTCCCCACCTTTTTGGCAAGATGAGGAAAATATGTGAAAGAAGACAAGTAGCTTTATTTCTCCCCTTCCCTTCTAGAATAACAAGGTGCATTGCAGAAATAGGAAAAAAAACATGGAGATTAAATAACTGGCCCCAGATAACTGTGTCTTAATGGTATGGACACTTTGGTCACTACAGGAAAGCCTGGGAGAGCCTTGATTCAGCGTACACATCTGAATTTGTATTCTGCTGCTGAATCTGTCCTTTCAGCACTATACATATGCACAAATATGGATAAGAGCAAGGGCTGGGATCCCTTACTCTCTCACTTTCACCTGCTGAGAACTACCAAATCAGGGTCTCTCTTCCCTTAGTAAATAATAATTGTTTTATACAAGGTGAAACCGGTTCACAGGGAAAAAATGGCAGAGACCCATCCACTGGTTGGCCTGTACTTCTGCAAGGAAGCCTCAAGTCCCTCCTCTAATAGGAATGGGAAGAGAGAAATAAAAGTAATCCCTTGCAGGTCTAAACTTGAACATATTTGTTCTTTGTTTTGCTTTTCAAATGTGTCCTGACAGATTGTTGGTTTGGAAGGAAACCCTTAGGGCTTGCTGAGACTTAAGAATTAAAACAGTATTGTGACTCACTTAAGTAAAATTTAAGTAACAAAAATGTTGGATGCTTAAATGACTTCATGACCTCTCCAAGACAGAGCTGTAGAAGGATTACAATTTGAGCAAATACACTTTATAGTTAGGCAGATGTAGGCAGGAATCTCTGCAAATCTTACACAGAGCATCTCTGAGAAAATTATTATTTACTTGATCCTAATGTTAGACTGATGAATTGGAGGATACAGAAAGTGAGTTGTTTCTTACTTGTAAAGCCAAGATAGAAATAATTATCTCGAGACCTTATTATCCATTATGATCCTGACCAGAAAAACAATGAAAAAAATCATTATCCATTGCCATTTATGCAAATGGATTCAAAAATTTATAAATACTTTAACTTTATAAATGCTTTAACTTTTTAAAAATTTAAAAATGTTTTAACTTGTCATATAGAGTGGTGGTTTTAAAAAGGACTAGAGTGCTTACTACAGTTAAACAAAATATTTGTTAAAATGATAATTAATTCCTTTGAGAAAAGAAAAAAAAAAAACACCACCACAGCTGAGCATTAAATGTCTCTTAGGAGTATGTTCCGTATTTGTGTGTATGAGCCATGACAAGAGTTCTCATAGGAATTCACCAAGGAATCTTTGAAGCCCTATGTTCCAGGTGATGTTCCTACAGGGACTCTGCCAGTTCCTGCTGGAGAAGTGAGCATATTTGAGGATTGGTGCTATAATATTCTTAATGACTGTCTTGAAAGAACTGCATGATATATTCTTCCTAATGCATTTTGCCAAAAGTAAGAAGAGATTTTTTCTTTGTTGAGTGAAGTTACATACTTTATTTTCATAATTACTGTTATATAATTTCTCATTTTTTTATCATTGAAGATTTTTAACATAAATACCCATGATGCCTTAGAAAAGGTAACAGTAATTTCTGTGTAGAGAGGAAGCAGAGGGCTCCTAAACTCTGAAAAGGGCATATTAACTGAAAAGAAATAAGTGGAGGACAATTACTTCAGCGTTTCCCCATACCCCCGTATTTTCATCTTTTTTCTAGTGTATCCTTCCACTTACTGATCTGTTGGGTAAACATGTGTCCATGGGGTTAAAAAACAAAACAAATGAGAAAAAGGTAAAAAATATATATAGTGCTTTGGACAAGCAGTGATTTTAGTACTCCTAGGGTAAGTTGCTTAATTCTAAAGCCACAAGGGGTTACTCTCTCAGTAGAAAAGATGTAGAGGATCTTAATTAGACAAAGATTTAATATTACAGGACATGTAATATTAAGGACGCCTGCTAGCACGTGGGAAATCCACTGTCCTTCACCCCCAGTGTCTACTGCTACAAGGCCCTCTCTTCTCTGAAGTTTTGTCCAGGCACACAGGAACACAAATTTACTTGTCCCAGAAGACAGTGCCTCCTGTGAAATGGCTGATAACCACTGCCAGCTGGCCCACTTTCAGGCACACCAAGGAGACAGTGCTGGCTGTTTAGTGGGATTGTATCCTGAGCACCATGCAACTCCAGTGAGGGGAACTGTCAGGAGCATAAAAGCATTAGGGTATATAATCGGTTTATTTTCACAAAGTGTAAATGGAGAAGATGCCAGAAGACATAAGGCTGTATAAAACATTATATTGTGTAAAAGATTATATATCCTCTTCTGGATCTAGATGTGTTAGCTGAAGATTGGTTCCATGTAGTGGGTCTGAGTTTTCTGAAAGTGCTACTGTTCTCCACAGTTGTGACATTTATACTACACCTTCATAATTTAACAAAAAGTCAGACTAATATGGCAATGTTTGTTTTTGCCAGTTTTTTATACTAATCCCATTGCTCTGTCTGAAGGGAGGGTTAAGACTCCGTTCTCTTAGCTCGGATGTAGAGTTGGGTACCCTACACATAGCCATCCATGCAAAAATCCTTTTTTCCTACCCTCCGTGTAGAGGATGCTGTTGGCACACACACACACAAAAAGCAGATCAGACTATAATTCAAAATATAACATTGCTTAGAGATTTTGGGAGAGGAATTGCATTAAAGAGCGTGCCATGAGGCAGAGCGTGGCATAGGTTTGCTATTTAATTTGGTCTCCTAGTACAGATCATCCTTTGCCAACTATTTTTACTTGGCTAAGCAAAAAGAGAATAAAAAGTTATTTCTCCATTTTTTCTGGATTTCTAAGTGCCACATGGCTCTTTTGCAACTGAGCTCCCTGTTGCATGGAATTTCTCCTCTGCTGAGATGCAGAAGTCCTGGACAAAAAGCCCCTGCCTTCTGCATATGTCAGAGCTACTATTCATAAGCTGCTCAACTATGTTGTGTATCCATCCATCCATCCATCCATCCATCCATCCATCCATCCATCCATTCATCTTTCTAAAATCTCACAGATAGAAGTACAAAAGCTGAATATATATATTCCAGGAAGCCAGAATACTTAACACATGTTCCTTGATATATATCTGGTATAAAAAATAGAGGGGTGGTTGCGATATATTTTATTTTCTTTAAGAATTTTATTAACAAAGCATAAGGTTGATGGGAACTCCCTTGATATACTCCCAGTTTTGTAGCACGTTCATGGCACTGTGATAAGCATGTGTTTTGTGGATCATCTGGAGAATTGTGAGAGACAGAGTGGCTTGGCTGATGTGTTTGGGAAACAGAAAAATTAAAATGTTAACAGAAATGGATTATATGGTATTTGCACAAAAATGGATTATATGGTAATTGCAGACATTTAACCATTTCACCTCTCTTCCACCAGTCGCCTTCCTCGTTTTTCTCTCCATCTCTCTACAAAGAGATGCTTATAAAAATGGAAGTGAAGGTCTTGCTGCTTTGCATGGCTTTGCTCAGATTTTACTAACAGATAAAGAACATTGTGCTTTGTTCTGGCTTATTGCCAGAAAAAATAGTCCTATCCAATGCCAAATTGTAGCACAAGGCTATTTTGAATGACAGACTAAAGTGTGTGTAAAGATGTGAAAACAGGTGGTCTGGGATGTCTGGTATCAACAGAGCATCTGGTCACTGGAGTATGACTGCATTATACATTATATTTCTAATCCACACTGCTATTAGTAGTGAGTGCAGAAGTTGCCATCTTTTCCAGACCTATAGTTTTGTGACCTGTACTTAGTACCCAAATAGGGAAAAATGTGTGGCTAATGGCTAAAAATACTTTACTCAATCTATAATTTCTCTACATAATCTGTATTTTTAAAAGACTATATGTCAAGTTATCTTCATATATGCCAGACTATCTGCCCAACATGCCTCTGCTTTCTTTTGTGAAGACAAACAGATGTTGCAAAACATTTCAATGATTTTTTACTTCTTTGTTCAGTTTCAATTGACTAGGTAAAGTAAACATACTTTTATGTCTGTTTAATGTTACCAGATGTTTTAATATTAGGCATATTAAATCAATAGAATTACTTTGTGAGTATCTTTTTTCTCTTTGCAATCAAATGTTTGCTAATAATGATTTATCAGCAGTTTTAAGTGGGTAGATAAGCAAAGACCTGAAACACTTTCTGTTAGGTGACAACAGAAGGTGCTTGGGACAAGTCCTGCAGAGAATGTATAATTTTTGCATTCTTTGATACAAGTAGCACCATATTTTTCTTTAGCATGAAAATAAAGTTTTAGAAACAGAATTGTAACTGTAGGTATGGCAGTACAGGATCACATTAAACACATGAAGTGTTCAATTTCATATCATGTCAGATCTTCCATGGTAATTCCTTATATGCACGTACTCCTGCACGAAAGATTATCACATGCTGAAAGATGAAATGAAGGCCATGGTTTTAGATGCCAAAATCTTTCGATTTGGCTTCTCAGATGTCGCTTGGCAAGCAGCAGACATAGTCTACCCGGACTTTACCAAGGTTTTTTATATCCCCACAGTCCCCCACAGCCTCCTCCTGAAGAAACTGACTTGTTGCAGCCTTGACAGGTAGTCTGTGCAGTGTGTGGGGAACTGGCTGACAGACTGTACCCAGAGGGTGATAGTAGATAGTTCCTCCTCAAACTGACAACCGGTCACAAGTGGGGTCCCCCAGGGATTGATATTGGGCCCCGTGCTGTTTAACATCTTCATAAGTGACCTGGATGTTGGGATCAAGAACACCTTAATGAAGTTTGCTGATGACACGAAGATGAGTGGAGAGGCTGACACTCCAGAAGGGAGAGTCACCCTTCAGGATGAACAAGACAGGCTGGAAGAGTGGGCTAGAAGGAACATTATGAAATTAAATGGGGACAAGTATAAGGTCTTGCACCTGGGAACATGTAACCCAGGAGCACAGTTCAGACTGTGATGCACCTGGCTGGAGAGCAGCCCTGTGGAAATGGACGTGGGTGTCTTGGTGGATAACAGACTCAACATGGGTGAACAGTGTGCTGCAGCAGCAAAGAAAGCCAACAGGATCAACAGCAACAAAGCATCAGAAAAAAACAACAAAGCATCAAAAAAGCAACAAAGGCATCACCAGCAGAGATAAAGAAGTCATCATCCCACTCTTGTTGGCACTTGTCAGACCATACCTGGAGTATCGTGTCCAGCTTTGGTTCCCACCCTACAAAAATGATGCAGACGAGCTGGACCAGTTTCAGAGAAGGGTCACAAGGATGATTAGAGGACTGGAGGACATGCCATATGAAGAGAGGCTGAGAAAACTGAGTTTGTTCAGCTTTGAGAAAGGAAGGCTTCAGGGAGACCTTTTTACCATGTTCCAGTACTTAAAGGGTGACTACCAAGAAGACAGAGAGTCCCTGTTTACAAGGAGTCACATGGAAAACACAAGGGGTAATGGACACGAGTTGCTCTTGGGGAGATTCTGATGGGACAGAAGAGGTAAATTTTTCACCATGAGGACAGTCCAACATTGGAATAGTCTCCCAAGGGAAGTGGTAGTTTCCCCCACATTGGACAGTTTTAAGTCTCACCTTGACAAGGTGCTCAGCTATCTCATATAAACTGTAGTGGTATCTGGAAATGTTGGACCACATGATCCTTGAGGTCCCTTCCAACCTGGCATTCTATGAATCATAGAATCATAGGATTGTTTTGGTAGGAAATAAAAAATTAAGATCATCAAGTCCAACATTTAAGATCATGAAGTCCAACCTTTAATGTAGCACTATCAAGTTCAGCACTAAACCACATCCCTAAGCTCCACATGTGTTTTAAATACCTCCAGGGGTGCTGACTGCACTACTTCCCAGGGCAGCCTGTTCCAGTGCATGACAATCCTTTTAGTGAAGAAATTTTTCCAAATATGCAACCTAAACCTCCACTTGGACAACTTGAAGTTATTTCCTCTTGTTCTATCACTCATGACTTGGGAGAAGAGACCAAACCCCACCTCACTACAACCTCCTTTTAGGTAGTAGCAGAAAGTGACAAGGTCTCTCCTC
The DNA here is from genome assembly GCF_020740795.1 of Apus apus. NCBI lineage: Eukaryota > Metazoa > Chordata > Aves > Apodiformes > Apodidae > Apus > Apus apus. The sequence continues at coordinate 85,150,326 of NC_067282.1, read as the reverse complement.
AGCCTCCTTTTCTCCAGACTAAACAACCCCAGATGCCTCAACTGTTCCTCATAGGGCTTGTGGTCTAGACACTTCACCAGCTTCATTGCCCTTCGCTGGACTCATTCCAGCACCTTAATGTCTTTCTTATAATGAGGGCCTAAAACTGCACACAACAGTGGAGGTGCAGCCTCCCCAGTGAAAAGCACAGGGGCAGGATCACCTCCCTAGTCCTGCTGGCCACGCTATATCTGATAAAAGGCAGGATGCTGTTGGCTTTCTTGACCACCTGGGCAAACTGCTGGCTTCTATTCCACCACTGTCGAGCAATGCCCCTGAGGACATTTTCCTCTGGGCATCTTTCCAGCCATGATTCTCCAAGCCTGTAGCATTGCATAGGTTTGTTGTCACCCAGGTGCAGGACCTGGCACTTGGCCTTGTTGAACCTCATGCAGTTGGCCTTGTTGTGACTCTTGTACTGAAATCTGTATAATAAGGATTTATACTTTATTATCAAGTTAAGAAGGGCTAATAAGGAAATCTCTAATATATTATTTGTATAAGATGCTTACTAACACATTTCTCAGCTTCTGTTCAGGAGAATACACTCCTTTAGGACACCAGGAAAATGTACCACATATAAACTCAGACATAAAAATCAAAAGATTTAAAAAAAAACCAAAACACTCACAAGCCATTGATGAAGGAAATCCTTTTTTATGTTCTTGCAACTCTTCTCTTACTCTGATGACAAAGTTAGCTTTATTGTTTCCAATCAGGATTTGCATAACAATACAGCACCAATGAGGATCATCCAAAAAGGATTTATGGCGGTAGTATTATTCATTTGTCCTTCTAAGCAAATGATAGCAATACCAGGGTGATACTTGATAAATATGTATCTTGTAAAAAACAAACAAACAAACAACAAAATAATAAAAAAAGAAAAAAAAAAAGAAATGCCAGAATCAGGAACATGAAAAGCTAAAAAGGAAAATGACTCTGTATAACATTCATCAGTGTCAACCATGATTTTTCCATGTGCAAGGCTTATAACCTTACCTTTAAATTTCGGAGGACATTAAAAGACACCCTGTACAGTTATTTTCCTAACCAGATAACCTGTACAGCCAGTGGACTGAATTCTCTAGTCTAAACATACACTATAATTACCAAGGCACTGGTCCAACTTGCTTAATTAAAAGCAATTAAAACCCACCCAATAGAAACAAAATAAATAATAAAACCATTAATTAAAACCATTAAGAATTATTTTTATATGCTTATGGTATCGCAAGCTTTTTATTTACTAGGTGTTGTAAATGACCTAAATGGAATGAGAAATCAAATTCTAAGGGTCTCCTCAATAATGGGCAGGATATAGATGGTGGTCAAAATCTGGTCAGCTCACAATATTATAAGAAATAACCAATATTTGTTTTTTATTATGTTATGAGTTTCTGTGAGCACTGAAGCATAGCAGACTGTGAGACTTGAAGTTCTCTGACAGGCAGAAAACTTATCTCTGCTTTTTTTTCCGAGACATTATTTGGCCAGATTTTAAACTACCACATCTCTTTTTGTGAAATTTCACCAAGGAATAGCTGTCAGCATTAAAAAGTCAGCCTTTTAAGATGGTACAGCAAGTATGTGTATGCTCTCACTCCATCAAGTAGCTTTGAAATACCAAAGGTCATTACCTGCTCTAGTATAAGAACTCTTGTAACATGCTGTGGTGCCTCAGGTACATCTGTGTGCTCATGTTAACGTTTTAATGATGACAGCTTCATAGAGAAATGGCTGTTGGTCTAAGGGTTTTCAGGTGTTGGTCCTTCTCTGAGAAAAAAAATTCAAGCTTTTCATTTGGAAATACCAGTTATTTTTAAAACTAATGTATTTATTCTCATCAACGCAGTGCTATTGCAAGCACGATTACAAAGCCTGTGGGAGTAGCACCACTGAGAGTGTGTCAATGGTGAAAATAAAGACAAATGTAAGTCAATTTATGAAGCATGTGTCTGTCTCTGTGAATCCAATGAAAACCAGTGTCCCCCTGTAGTTTTTAAGCAAAATCCCTAGAACTCTATAAACATAGTTATTTTTGCCAGTACAGAAGGAAGCAAGAGGCATGGGCTAGTGAGAAAGAGCTCTTTGCAAGCCAGGCCTGGTGAGCTCCTCATTGCAGCTGTGGGCACTGCCCTCTATGCTCTGGGCACCTGTGGGTGAGTCAATGACATTTGGATTCATTGAAACACAGGTAAAGCCAGTGCAGACATATCTGCAGGTCACTTCCACCTCTCCTGGCAGTCTAGAGGTTGACGGAAGAGACCAAAAAGACATAGATGCACCCACATCTAGGCAGGATCCAAGTACACGTGAGGAAATGCACTTATGGTTCTTGTGGAGAGTGTAGTCTTGGGGTGCTCTAGCCTGCACGACATTATTGCTGCCCAGTGGTTTACGTTATTTCCATTCTTATTTATGAAGAGTGATATTCAGAATGATGCAAAAAGTTGTTTTTTTTGCAGAAGGGTAGAATAAAGGTCTAAAATCATACAGTAAAAAATAGCATTAATGGCTCACCTATTTTACAATTTGTTTAGCTCCAGCTGTTTGGCCATAATCACATTTCTGACCAATTAATCTGGTGAAGTTTACCACAGTGACCCAGTGACTTTCCCAAATCAGACCTGTGCTCTGATGAGCTTTTAAAAACTACATGCCTTTGGGTCAAACTGTTCTTCCTCAGCTCATGCATGGAAAAGGCTGTTTGAAAAGCTTACCACTTTTCCATCCAATCTGCACTCTCGTGTAAAACTGACTAATAAAAAAAGATGCTAGAAGCAGAGAGAGGGGTATTTTCAAGCTGGTAATAGTAAAAATAATCATTTTTAAATTAAAACAATTACTCATTAAGCTTTCTGCAAAATTAAATTTCAATTTCATTTTCTCTGTCTCTGGCTTAAAAATTAGGTTATTTCCTAAAATCTAATAAACTAGAAACAGCATTTCATAGAAAGAACAAGGGAACCAAACTGTCAGCAGTTACGATGACACTTCACTGAAACATGATGATGTTTTGAAAGGCCTGTAAGAACAAAAAAAGACTGATAGGAGATGTATTTTACATATCAGAAGTGCTCTGTTTACTTTATGTATAAATATATTGCTGTAACTTTTAAATCAAGGGTATTGTCTCTAATATACTTCAATGATGAAAGAAGATCTTGGATTACGTTAAAATTTCTTAGTTAATTTTTCTGGAACTGTGTTATGAATCAAAACTTGCATAGAAATGCAACTGCCAGAGTAGTAAAACTGAAACCAGAATTCATTTTACCTTCTAAATTAGACTTCTATAATAAATGGTAAATTGAAATGCCATTACAAAAAGGTTACCATCTTTTATTACATGAAGTTAGAACTTAAATTTTACTAATGGTGCAATTTTCTCTGTAATTCATCTTTTACTTAATAGCATATAATTGTTTAAGTAATGTTTTAGTCCCTGTAAAAAGAAAGTATTGTTAGCAAGGAAAGTCTGATTATTAGACAGCTTAGGAAAAATTCAGAGTCTTCTTTTTAAGATGTTTTAAGATATTACCTTGTATTTCACTATGCCATAGGAGCACATAATCTTCTGCGCCGCCAATAAATTTGTATTCTGGCTGATGCCTTCAATGTCTTTCCCCTATTTTTCTAGCAAAACACTTGGGGGGATTGTTTAAAATTAGTTTATGTGTGTGTGTTTTCCTTTTTTTTTTTTTTTTTTTTTAACTAAACTTAATAAGATGCTATAAATGCAATTTGCTGAAATAGATTTGTAAGTGAAAAGAAAATGTGCTCAGAATAGCAATTAAACTAGGTAAGTGCCTATAGACAAGAACATGCAATTTGAAGCCTAAAGCTTTCAGACCCTCATGTGTACTCTGTCCTTAAGGGATTCAGTCTCTCAGAATGGCTAAACTTCATAGGTCTCTATGCCTTTAAAAATGCTGGTAGGAAGATCTCAACTAAATGGTAATCCTCTTTAGCATTCACCAACTGTATTTTGACAGCTGCATTCCTCTCCATGTACACAAAGACTCTGTGACCTTAGTTAAGTTAGATACTTTTGCAGTCTATAGCTGTTTTGGGAGTCATAACTTGCATGTTCCACTTCTAACTCTCCTGAAGCATTGTTAGCATGCTCCAACGCAAGCAAATTCACCAAAACACAATCTCTTTTATTAAAATTTGATGTGATGGTGGTGGTGTCCCTCTCTTGGGCCCAGTGGCTGGAGCCAGGCGGTGGGGAGGAGTAGCAGGTCTTGCTCAATACAATTGCCTATCACATATTGATGAGTAAGTTCATGCCAGCCACTGACCAGTGAGTAGGAGTGTGTCCTGGGCTGGGATACTCACATCACCTGCTGGGGCAAACCAACTTCAACACTCAGCTTCCCCTGGAGCTGGCTTGGGGACCACTGCATGTGAGAGAATGCAAAGTTCATGGGGACAGGGAGAAAACAAACGAGACACTCTCCTGCAAGAAGAAAAACTGTATTTCTCTGCTCTGCATGCCTTTATGTATCTTATCCAAACGCTTAATACAAATGTATAAGCTGTCCCTGGAGCTAGAAAAAAATCTATATAATTTCTGTTGCTGCAATATCTGTGTGCCAAGTGCAGACATTTGTTTGGTTTGGCCTCTGGCCTTTTTATCTGGCATGCTCTCCATTCCATTTCTTTCATCCTGTATCAATTTTAAAGCTCATCTGGTTAAAAAAAACAAAACAAACAAACAAACAAAAAACCAACAACACCATGTCCCCGCTCCCACTGTCTCCCCCTCGCTCCCATCCCTGTATTGCTTTTCAGTTGAGATGCAAATGAAAAAACATTATTTTCTGAAATACAAGTACCAATATGGTAGCAAACCTACTGAAAAACTGGAAGTAAGGGTTTCCTTGTTGTGGTTGCTTGCGAAATTCCCCTTTCACTCCCAAGCCTGCTGTCATTCACCTCCTAAGTAGCGGATGTTCCACCTGCCATATGCTTCACTGAGCAGGGTAGGTTGGTGGCATCCAATTCTGTCTTGTCATGTCAGTTGAAATTACTATGTTGGAATGCAGATTAACCTCAGAAATTACAGGTACATTTCTGATAATTGTATACAGTTTTTCTTTTTCTGTATATATGTTTCTTCTGATCAAGAAGGAGGATACTGGATGAGAGTGTATTGGACAGCAGAGGTGGGGCTAACTAGCATCTCATTTGCCTCCATATTAACTTGGATTTAAATGGAAAACCAAAAGCTTGCTAGGCTTTCAGGTAACTAAATGGTGGTTATGTTAAAAGTAACATCTTACATGAAAAAAAAAGTCTCTAGTTTACAGTTAGGTTAAATTACCAGTAAATTTTTTCAGGCAATATTCCAGTGAGAGTTTATCACAAGTACCCATGAAGTGTTGCAAAAATGTCTTAACCAGTTGAGGGGAACAGAGGGATTCCTGAGGTGTAATAAAAGGGAATTAAGTATCACACTTTGTCACTGCATCAGCATGTCAGAAAATTTACTGTAAGGTTATAAAATATCTGTAAGTATTGATGTAAATTAATTTAGTTCAAATAAGAGTCTCCCCTGTTACTCACTGTGCATTGGTTTGGCCACATGATAGACTTGGCATAGACTCTAGATTCTCCCCAGATTTCTGTCCATTGAAGCTGGAGAAACCCTGAAAATAAAATTCATGGTACAGTGAAAGAAGAATCAGGATTATTTGTGCTGGTTTAATATTTTTCTTTTTAGTATGTAAACTCCTCCTCAGGTTACAGAAATCTGTGTTTTTTCTGTACTTTAGGTATTTTTTCATATTACCAGCTTTGTATTTTATAGCAAGCTTTTGAAAGTCATTAATTTCAAATAGCTGAATAACCATTGCATACTTGACAGGCACTTATTTAAATGCATTATTTTTGGCATAAGATCTAAAATTATGTTTGCAAGACATGGCAACATTTTTTGGCTTTTTTCCTGCTAGTATCTCATTGCAATCTGGCATAATTTTCCCAGTCTATCTTGTTTTACCTTAGCTTAATATTAAAATTTAAAAGGATTAAAAGCACCCCCATATAGAAATTTATGATGATGTTTTGCTTAGAGCTCTTTTTTGAGTTATGCTCTCATACCTAGCTGTGTTGCTTTGTCTCTGCAGTCTTCACAAGATAGACTGAACCAGTAAATGAACGTTTTTAATACCACATGTCAACAACCTCAATGGTGAAGGATGGCAGTTTCAGCAATGGAGATCTGCAAAGTTTAATTTTGAATAATAGAATGTTAAATGAACAGTAGAAAACTGTTTAAATGAATTTGTAGCTCTTTTATGCAGCTGTTCATTGCTACTTAGTTTAACACCCTAATTATGCTCCTTTGTACAAGTATTCCTGCAGATTCGCTGGCTCTTTCCCTTCTATTGTCCGAGATCTAATTACAGGACTTGTCAATACAGTTGGATTGTTTTGAGGAACTGAAAAAAAATTTTCGCTGTGGAAAGGGTGTATTCTGAAGAGTGGAAAGTAATTTATTGTGGAACATTGTTTTCTTGTATTCCCCAAATCAGTTTGTTCTCTGTTCTAAAAGCCATCAGCAAGTGGTCTAAAAAAGGAGGAAAAGCAAGAAGATACCCCCCCGCATTCCCTCACAGTCACCAAATATGTGTTAGCACATGCTGACAGATGCACATACAGACTGTCTGCTGTCTTCTGCCAGTTCCTGCAAGCAGACAATGCTGCAGGAGGAGATTCATATGATATTTTTATATATAGATTGAAATAAATGTTTAAAATATTTAAATGAAAAAATTAATGTTTGTGATAGTAAATGTGTTATTTCCAGAAAAATTCTTGCCTAATTAAATTAAAAGACATTGAGATATGGGGAAGACAGTAGAATATGGGGAAGATCTGGAGCTAGCCTCTCTATTTTGGTATCCTTAAAAAAATTATTCTGTCTGTGGTCATGAATTATCATTTTTAGGCTGCTTCATGAGCTACTAGAAAGGGCAAGCTGACAAACAGTACTGCATACACTACACTTCAAGGATTACAAACCATTGGAAGGTGTATTAAAATAGATTTTCCTAGTGGAATTAGTGTGCTGAAACACTGTGCTACACTTCACAAGGCATGAGTGTGTGTAATTTTCCTGTATCATATATGACTTGTGTCTTCTATAGTGCAAGAGCTGATAGCATGCAATCTAATCATGCAGGTTTACACAGATTTAAACTGACTATGCTCCTATCTTAGGCACTTTAATTAAGCACCTACAGATTGATAAGGTGAATTTGAGCTGTACTTCAGCTGGCTGACAGGTCTATCCAGGAAACAAAAACAGAATTTCATTTGGCAAGTTCTTAGCTATATTACATCAGGCCCTCCCGTTTCAGAGGAAGGAAACAGTTTTCCTGTTATTGCCCTGAATGTTATGCAGTCAGTTGTACTCATGATTAAACTACCCACTATCTTATAGTCTCTTCATTCTTGAAGGAATCTGAGCACAGAAGTGTCAATTTCTAATTCCAAACATAGAATTATAATATAAAGTTAGCTTGAAAGTTAGCTATTACATTTCATTATTTTGATGGTTGTCTATTTATAAATATACAGACATGAAATGAGCTTATCAAGAACAGTTATGAATCAGATCTCCTAAAGGAGTTTTATGAAATTCATTGGTCCTTTTGGCTGCACTTACTTCTTAAGTTGAGATCTGATATAGGGAGTAAATTGACACTTAAGTTTCCTGTTTCTGCAAGTCTTTATAGTATTCTGAAAATGCACCGTAGATTTTATTTATTTATTTTGTGTTGTTTTATTGCTGTTGTTGTAGTTGGGGCTTTTCGTATTTGGTGGGTTTTTTGGGGTTTTTTTGTTTGTTTTTTTCAAGTGAGGTGGTTTTTTGTGTGCTTATGTGGTTTTTTGTTTGGCTTGGTTTTGTTTTGGGAGGGGTCTCTTTTTTTCATTGGAAAAGAAAACCTGGAATATAACTTCAAGTAGAAGAAAAGGAGAGGAAGAAAGAAGAGAAAATAGAAAAAAAACCTGAATGTGTTGACATGTGGAAGATGAGATGTACAGATTCCCTGCCTTTTGTATAAAAACTATTTAGAAAGTATAAAATTCTGCACAATATTTTGCAAAAGCTAATAGAAACCTTTAACACTGTTGGAGCTGGTGAGCTGCAAAATACACAAATTTATAATAAATTAAAACCTCTGAATGAGATGGATAGAGTGGGAAAAACAGAATTGTAAAGCAAGCATAAAGCACAAAGATTTCCTAACAAAATCAGAAAATCTTCATCCTGACCAAAATTGAGTCAGTAAGGAGCAGCCAGGTCAGGGCAAAGCTAGGTCTTGAAAGAAAGCTGTGATAAGGCTAGATAAGCAGCCTCTGGCTTCCTGATGTCACAGGCAAACTGTGTGCTGTAGTAGCGTTTATGATGGCTTCTTCCATTATACTTTAAAAGGCTTTATGCCTTACAATTTGAAAAGAAATTATTATTGAAAGACTGCTGAAGGGTAATAAAACATTCTAGCTTGGTTTCAAGTAATATGTATAATTTAGCAGACTGGCTGCAGTTGCACAGTAAATGAAAACAGACCCACTCCAGAAGCTTTCATAAAATATCTTATTTAATTATCTCCAGTTAGTTTTATATGCCTGAGTTCTTGTTGCTCAGGAGAACTGAATTTAAAAATTCCTTTCTAGATATAAAATGCATACTTAGTCAATATATATAGAAACATTTCCATTCCAACTTGAGAGGTATTTGTTACCAATTTTAAGTATTAGTAGCATTTTCTCACACTGGATCATAAGAATGAAACACGAACCTGTTTCAACACTTTAGACATATTTGCTGATTTGGGACCTATCATATAAGCAGAATTCAGCATGAGGCATTCAAGACAGAATGGAGCAAACAAGCTCAGGAATCATCAGAAGCTGGGGCATCCACCTGTCCTTGGAACTGCACCTCTTAAGTGCTCTCACATCCAACCACAACATGGCTCTGCAAAGGAAGCTCTCCAGAAGACAAGTAGACATTGTCTCTATGACTGTACTATGTCAAAACAATTTTATGAAGGCTGCATTTTACAGAGCAACTTTAAGGAAATCCACAAATGGTTAGCTATCTGGCAGTATCCAGCATTGCATCTGCAACTGAAGTTTTTTCTCAAGAGGAGGACTGCACTGACACTGATGCCATGTTCAAAAGGTACTTGGTATATGCTGGCTGAATATGCACATGGTCAATATTTAAATTGAAAAAGAGACCAGAAATAAAGAGAAATTCCAGTAATCAGTGGTTTGGGACCATGATTTCCTGTCAGATTTGATAAACCTCAGATTCTAGAAACTGATCTGCTTTATGTGCAAGAACACAGAGCTTTTAGTTTTTATTTTAAGAGAGTGCTTTCAATTCAGAAAAAAAAAATAAAAATCCACCCACAGAAACTGAAAATGGCACTGAGCTCCACATTTCTCTTTGGGAGTGGCATTATTGTATTAAATATTGCTCAACAAGAAGTTTTATATCAGTGTTGTATATTGTATAGGATAATACAATGGGGATACAGAGCTTCTATTTAGAAAAGTTATTGACACTCTTGGTGCTGTGTTGGCATTTATTATTTGTATTTTTATTGCTTCTGATTTGTGGTATTTATGTCTCTGAGGTGAGGACTTCAATCTGAGATACATGCTTGTAATTTACAAACTGCATGGTGTCCTGCTGTTGTCTGTAGGAACAGGAAATTCAACAATTAAACAGGAGGCAGACATGAAGAGTCAAACAAGCTATTTCCCTCAGTATATTTATTTTTCCATGTCACTGTCTGTTGGTCAGAGAAGGCTGAAAACCTTTGCCATATCCAATGACTTTGGGGCAAGCAAGATAGGTTTCAATAGATGGACACGAGAAAATTGCAAAGCACTTCAGGAATGGGAAGTAACCTTTAATGGCAGTTTGAACTTCTCTTTTTCTCTTGTGATCCAGTTCCCTGAACCTATATGGCACAGCTGAAGTAATTTTTGCTGGCCTTTGATGCAGACATGCACTCTCCCCTACTCCAGCTTTCTGAAGTGAACGTGGCCAAGCTCCCTAGTGATTACTTTTAACTATAATAGCAATGACAGATCACTTTATTAATTGCAAATAGCACTATCTGAAGATGTTAACAACAGATATTAGGAAAGGTACAGAATATCCTAATTTTTCATAGCATAATCATCCTGTTTGGAGCCTCAGATAAAAATAAATTATCTCAACCTTACAATACACTTGACACAGATTTATTGCAGCATTCTCTATCAGCAATTGCCATACCTACATGAGCCCCACTTCTCACACATTACTCTCAAACGTGAAGGGGAGTGTTAATAAGAAAAAGCAGTCAAAGTAAGGCCCTGGGAACTGGATCTGCTTTCCAGTTGCCGCATGCCACCAGAGCTGGATGTTGCCTTGTGCAAGCCCCTTACACTTCTCTTTGCTTCAATTTGCCCACCTAGGTAGTAGGCCCACTGGGAAGTTTCTGTTAGACATCTTGAGGGTAAATGCATGACAGAAAAGGATGTTGGAACCCTTCAGAGGTAGAAAACAATTTGATAGATAATGTTATCCAAGACTATGAAATTCTGAAAAAGAAATTTATCTTGACTTGCAGAAAGAGGGTGAAGAACAATTCCAGTGACTTGAGAAGGAAAGCTAGCAGCATTAGCTCAGTTTTTAAAAACTGAAGAACATGACTACAGACCCACTGCTTATCCATTCTCAGAGTGAAAGTTCACAAGACTTCATAATGAAAGTTGACAATTTTTCAGTTTCTGCTTGCTGCAGCTGTTTTTGCCATGTCCTGAGTTGTTTAATACAAAGTCTAAATTAGTCTTGAGAACCAGGATTAACTTTTCCAATCACATTTAAGGTGAAATTGCTTAACTACAGCACACAATGTCATGCTGCAGATAATCCATGTCCTTGATTAATGCTTTTATAATCAATCGCTGTCTGGAAGTGACTCCTTCCCATCACAATCTTCACAAAAAGAGCAGATGGTATTTAAAAGGTTATGGCAAGAGGGCATTTCAGAGGTCAAATAGAACATCGATCAAGTGAGCAGAAAAATTGCTTTTTTCCATCCTCTTCTCCTTATCCTCACAATCCATGAGGGAATGTGGCCTATGAATTATAGTTTGATCTATAGTTCAAGCACTAAAATGTTTTCTTGTTTCAAATTTCTATGTTGTTTTGGGTAATGAACCTGGAAATTGGATTCCTTTTGTGCCAGTAAAAAATTGTGCCCAATACACATATCTCAGCGACATAATTTTTAGACCCACAGTGATTTGCTTGCTACTACCTTGAATGCAGTCAGAATGCTGGTGCTTAATAAGGGCTGTACTAATATCCACAATGTCCTTAGATCAGTTTGTAGCAATGATAATGAATCTGTGAGAAAAGGTACTCTTAATTTCTGTGCTCTTTTATAGAAGCCAATAAGAAAATTAGAATATTGTGTGGACTATTCTCTTTCAATGTTTTCCCTGGAAATAAATGGTTGTCATTGTGCATTGGAGTCTAGGGACAGCTGTTCTCTCCTGGAGTGAAGGTGACAGAGAGACTACACCTAAAAATGCAGTCTTCAAAAACAGAAATCAGAGGTTTGCCATTGTGCAATACATAACATGTATCAGTACCCTTTTCCTTCCCTTTCCATCTCTTGCCATGCTAACTACACAGCATGTGTCTAATAGAACAGAAGAATAAAATAATTCATATTTTCTAGTAATTTTTTAAATTTTACTAATAAAAATGCATTGCTTCATCTTCACTGCAATATCTTTGCTTCCCAATAAAAGTTTATTTTTGTCAATTGTCATGCCTTTTTGGCCATTAATTTTTTATTATTTTTTTTGTTAAATATGTTATTGTGACAAGGTGAGTGCTCATCTTAAGTAAGTCTCTAAAGTGAAAATACTATAATCCTGCTTTGTAAACTACACCTGGATTGACCAACTAAGACATTTTTTGGCATTGGAAATTACATTTAAAGGCCTGAGCACATCCAGCATTTCTTATCTGAACAGTTCTCAGTCACTTCATGTAAGCAGCTACACAGGAACCTGAGGAGCTATTAATGAATCAGGCTTTTATCTTTATTGAAGAACAAGTAATGCCTACAATATATTGCATAGCTCAAGCTGTTAACCACGAACCTTTGAAAGGTGGACAAAAGCAAAACTTCATGAAACCATACTAACTAATCCTATTAAAGTGGTATCTGAGTGTCTTGACATCTTGGAGAGGTAGAAAAACCGTCACTGCAACTGGCGGTGCATTTTAAATAGTCCTGATGTACACAGCCATTTATGACATACTGGTAAAACTTTTAGTATCAGTTTTGTAGCTTAATTTCTTATATATATATTTATTTTTTTTTCAAGAGTGGGTATTAATTTTTTAAAAGTTGAAGTCTATGGGAAACTTCAACTAAATAATTTCTGGCAGTAGAATCATAGAATCGTTAAGGTTGGAAGGGACCTCAAACACCATCAAGTTCCAACCCCCCTGCCGTGAGCAGGGAACCCTACCACTAGACCAGATTGCACAAAACCTCCTCCAACCTGACCTTAGAAACCTCCAGGGATGGGGCATCAACAACCTCTGGGCAACCTATTCCAGTTCCTCACCACCCTTAGAGGTGGTGAACCGTTGATTATCTTGATGGCCCTCCTCCGGACCTTCTCCGACGGGTCCATATTTTCTTGTGCTGAGGACACAGAACTGTGCATAGTATACCAGATGTGGTCTGACCAGACCAGAGTACTGTGTATGAAAAACAAAAGTACAAATCTACACAGCAGGACTTTCTCCATGATTTACCGGCCAAAAAAGAGAGAAAAATCTTTCCCATAGGGATGAGGTATTGCTGTTTTACAGCTTAACTATAGGTTCTTAAGAGGTAGTGTTTGATAAAAAGATGTTAATGTAGGCATTTGCATAGTTAAAAATTAGAAGTAAGGAGAAGTTTAATTCTAGTATTAGCTTAAAACACACAAATGTCTCAGAGAGTGACTCCTGGGGAATAGCTGCACTCAAGACCGCACTCAAGACCTTCTTCATGGGGATTGCTGGGTCAGGAGACATGATTGACCCTTAGCAGACAGTTAGTGTCAATTGTCTCGTTATGACACAAGTGATCAGAACTGCCATATCAAATGCAAATTGATAAAGTCTTTACTACTAGTCGGAAGGCAAAAAAAAACCCCTGTGAAAATAATGCTACATATATTGACAGAACCCTAACATTTTTCATGGTGTTTAACGTATTTCCTCACTAATCCTTTAGAAAACGTTGAACTAAATCTTTTATCTTCTACTGTGTGTCCATATTGATCTGCTGTTGAAGCATTGCTTGTAACTTTGTCATTATATTTGGAAGTTGTTTGGTCAGAGAAGAAAACAATACAGGATGGTTTCAAGAGAAAATATAATGAACTTATATAGAGGAAAAATAAATTGTTAAGATGTGTTCTTCAACACTTTATTATTTATTTTTTTTTCAGATAAATTGAGTCTTTTAAGTAACCTAATGAATATCCAAAGCCATCAGTTAGCTTTAAAAAATAGATGTCTGTAGATATCTGTTATATCAGCTTTTTTTTTTTCCATGCTTAATTTCACACTTTCTGATTTTGTAAAGACTTAAATAATATTCTGAATCAAGTAATATAATCATACGTGTGACTGTGACCTGAGTTTGAAAAATCTATTGTAGATAAATATTTACTAGTCTTTTGAATGTTAAATGTGGAGCAAGAGTTTAATATATATACAGGCAATCATAAAAAAAAGAACTAACACAGAGACAATGAAAAGACTGTTTGGTAACAATATTTCCTCTAAACTAAAGCTGTTATACTTGCATATGTGTCCCATCACTCTCTCTGCTCTATCACTTTCCAAGCCACGGCTTCCTCTTAGCTTCCATAATAATTCACAATCAATCCTATATATTTTTTGTTTATAGTATGAGAGTACACAAAGGTTTCTTTCCCAAAGTCTCTTTTTCCTGAGCTTAGACAGGGTATCAGTCATTGGGGCCATAGCATGTAACTGCCAGGTGATCACTCTTCCGCACCCTCCAAGTATTTCCTTGGCCCAATTATGTTCCTGCCTGGGTTGTTTTTTCTTTCTCGGAAATCTATAACGTGCTATCTATCGGAGGGGGGAGGAGGAAAATGCCTTAGGCTTTCTAGTAGTTGGGTTTGTATAGTTCACATTAATACTCAGTCCACAAATGTAACACTAAGATGAATCTGTGGTATCTGTGTTTAGATGACTATTAAATTACAAAAGCTGTTCAGTATTTTTGTACAATCAATATCTTACATGTGAAACCTAAGACAGCACTTTAAATTACCAAAAATAAAACAAACAAAACAAATCAATATTAACAAAGTGATACCTATATTTGCTTTTCCTTGTGTTTTGCTGCTTTTTCATGGCAAAGTACTCTAACTCAGATCCTTTCTGCAGACACTAGCATGTGCTCAAGAGTGACATTGATAGAGCATGTGCTATACAGCCTCCACATTTTCAGGTATGCTTCCTTGTGCCTACCTGACACACATGGTCTGCTTTTTGCTTTGAAAGGTTTTCTTGAATGTCTTCTGATTTTAGGAGTTGCAATTTTAAGCAAGTCTTCTCTGTTCTATTCAGGCCTTCATTTGAAAAGGTGAGAGAGTAGCTGCTTAATTACATGGGGAAAAAAGGTAGCAAAAGAGGAAAGAAAAAGTGATTGGCAAAATAAGGTTTTTTTGGTCCTGGTGGTAAATGTATCCAAAACATGAATGTGAAACTGTTTCCACAGAGGAACAAAACCAGTAATACCTGAAATTGTTCTACATTTCCAGAATGTAATAACAGGAGTGTGCTATTACTTAAATTTGTAAATCATTTGGATTAAAAATTCTACACCTATCTGGCTATGGGCAATTTGAACCACACAAAACACTCCATTAATCTGTTTCTCTGTTCTTAGAAACTCAGCAAGAGGGACAGTAAATCTGTAATAAAATACTCAATATACAAATAACCTTTGCTGAATGAGATTACAGATTCATATTTCTTTTCTAAACTGATTTCTCAAGGACAGTTAAAGAGCTTCATCTGTGTAGCTTGTGATTGCAGTCACTTGGATATGTAGACACTGAGGTCAGGTTACTCACACACCTTCAGCTTGGGCTGATGAATATAGACATGCACTGCACAGAGAGCTGGCACATGCACTCAGTGCAAGGTGCTGAGTTATGGCACACCTCACTGCAGTGCAAACTTGTTACATTAGATGTGTTCCAAACTCTGCCAACCAGCTGTGTGTGCCATAGACTTTGTGCACAAAGGTCCAGCTCTCCCCTAAGTTTCTGCTTTGCTGAACACCTAGCAATGTAATCATGGTGACAGGTCTAATTGGACTGTGAGGTATTCAGACATCCCACTTATAGGGTCTATTTCTTTTTTTTTCTTATCTGGATCTAGTTTCATGAGAGCAAGAGAGCATCTCTAGGATAATTAGGATATATGCCATCTTTAGCTTTCATCCAACAGTGTCATTACCATGTTACAATTAAGAAAAAAACCTATAGCTCATCCAAGAGTTGGAGTTAACTGATCTGACAGCTGAGAAAAAAAATAGGCACTTTGCTTCACTAGCAAGCTGAGCACATATTATGTGGAATTTTCTCCTGGAGAATATGCACAGAATCATTTTGTCAGAAATTCTTACATCATTTTAAAAGAGTATGTGTCTTTAATGGCAAAATAGGCGACTGATCAGAAAATTTGAGTATCTCTGTGTAGATGACAATTGTCTTAAAATAAATCTAGTATGCCCGAGCTTTGCGTGCGTGAACTTTTTGCTACCTTTAAAATAAAGGATACATCTTTACTTTTTATGTCAGGATTTCTAAAGGATTGGCAGTGATATGTTGAAATGGGGAATTCTGAAGGCATCCTGACTGACAGTGAGATTAATTTCCTATCCTGAAGAGAAAGGGGGAAGAAATTACAAAAAAGATTTTGACTTATGTTTAGTGAATGGGAGGTGTAGGGGAGGTTTGTACAAGCCATCATGTGCCTGTTCCGTATGGGAATCTTTTCCTGTTGCCCTGCCCAGAGCATGAAAAAACAGTGGGAGATGAAGATCTATACGTGTCATTAGAGTTTGACAAAAGGTTAAGTGCTATTCTTATTTACAAGAGTATGAATGTGGAATGATTGCTCCAAAACCAGTGGAGTTCTTGATCCACTGCTGGACAACAGAGAAGACATTTTTTCTCCAAAACTTGAAACTTTTTTCTTTTTTTTTTTTTTTCCAAATACAAAGACATTTAATCTGAGGACATTTAACCTTTTTCTTTTAACTTCATTTTGGTTCCACTGCATTTCTTAGTTTACTCAGAGTAAGTGGAAAACTCAGTTTGTCAGGTCAGTTTTACATGCATGATCAGGTTTCTCTTTGTCCCTGAGGAAAAATATTATTAAGCTACCCACTTGAGGAAGTGAAATGTATTAAAACATCTAACAAGTATGATGTTCTGGTAAAAAAAAAAATAAAAATTCTGTAAGACACTAAACCACTGTAGAGCAGTTGAAACAATATGTATTTATTTGATTGAAACAAAGTTAACACATCAAGCTGACTACTTTACTTTTCTTTAGTCTTGCTCTCCCTCATTAAGGATTGACATGGGCTGGTGGATTCTGAAATCAAACTAGCCACAGAGATGTACATGCTTTAAGGCAGTTGCTATCAACAGATGTAAAGTGCACTTGCCTGACCCAAAAGGCATGCTAAAAGATACTGGTGTAAGCAAAGGCTTTGCACTGAGTCAGATAAAAACAAGAGAAACAAATCCAGAAATACTATAAGCTGGACAAGGCAATGAGAACTTTAAGATGGCCTCAGTAGGATAGAGATAGTAATATAAAAGTTTTAGGATGTGTTTTAAGAAGCGAATGTTAACAGGCATAAAGATAGTATAAAACATTTATCCCAGAATCGTACTGTATAATTCAGCTCTTCATTTTGTTTTTACTGGATAAGCTTTGGGGAGTATCTCACAGTTAGAAAGTCTATTAAATTAAGAAAATAGCTTATTTTATGAATGTTTAAAATGTTAACATTCAGTTAATTTTGACTCTGTTGATTGAGTTCTGTTATATGTAAATGTGGCTATCAAGAACTGTTCTTAGATGACCAAAATATTTTCACATTTAGAAAGCAAGCAAACAAACTTAAATGAAATGAGAAAATACTTGTACCAAGCTAGGAATTAATGAGGCATAGAGAAAACTAGAAAAACAAAAGAAAAGAAAGAGGCACAGACTTGAAGAATTTTGGGCTTGAGGAGATTTTAAAAAAAAAGCCTTGACTCCAGAGACAAAAAATAATGTATTATTAAACCTTTATATTCTGGTACCATCTAGAGGCCAAATGGCACAGCATCCCATTTTGCTAGGAGCTGTACAAACATATAAAATGACAGATGTTCCCTCTTCAACCCGAGGAATGGATATGGCAAACTCACAGCTACTGAATGTTTGTGTTATTTCTCCGTTGTAGAATATTTACTGTCTGTCTCTGTTCTTTACAAAATATCTGGATCATCTTTGTGCAAACCTTGTGTGCACAGTACTTCCAGTCTGTCAACAGCTGTGTCATGTATCCAGATCACAAGTACAGAAGACAGAATGTGCCTTCCTGCTACAAGAACTTCAACAGTTACAATGACAAGAAACGCAGGTAATGTCAGGAACAAATTGTGAATACCACCATGGTGCCTTGACATTGCAGTTTTCTCACTGTGACTTCCAAAAACAATCTTTTGATATCAATTTTGGTGGAATATAGAAGGCCAAAAAAATACATATAACAACAGCAAATCCTCTGGCTTTTCAGTTGTAGAATGTTTGTGAGTGATGTCTAAGGATATATGTGACATATGTTTTCTGCTACTGGTATTTTGATGCACAACTGTTGTGAATGAGATAGTGAAAGAATTTTTGAGCTGCCGCTCCAAGAAAGAAGCACCAAAATGATAAGTTTTTGTGCAAGCCAATTGAGGTGGCCTGTGCATAAGCCGGCCCAAAGGCTGGAAGTGGTCTAGGACAAGCTGTACATCACTGTGAGCTAGAAACTTCTATGTTTCTGACTCTTCCCTGGGGCAACTGTAGGCTGATTGGCAGGTGGTACTTGTGCAGCACCGTGAATAGAACCACATTCAGTATCTTGGAAGAGAACCTTGGGGGTTGGCTTACAATGCTCTGATTTTTGCAAGGAAACTGTACATATAGGGGATTCCAAGTGTATGAGTCACAAAAGTTGCAACATGTGCAAGCCAATTAATCTCACACCTTCATTGTGCTCTGCCATCAGAGATGTCCACCTTGCTTTGCAATTGTTTTTGGCTTTCTCATGATGAGATAAAGGAAACTCAATTGAATATATTATGAACACCTTGTTTCAGGCCAGTCCTGAATGTCACTTTTAAAAACTGCTTTAATGGTTTTTCATTGCATTTGTTTAACGTTACTTTTGGAAAATATCTCACATTTCATTGAGCTGTCTTTAACTCCTTGTGATGATTTGTCCTGGCGGAGAGCCGGCAGTGTAGAAGAGTCCAGTAGACAGCTGGCAGAGTACAGATGTCACTGTTGGGGCTGGAAACTGTCAAGACAGGATTATTTCAAGCCCTACCTGAGCAGACAGAATTAAGTAGCCAAACAGGCAATTAGACAAACAAATGGGTTTGATGATCAGGCAGTGAGGTGGATCAAGAACTGGTTGAAAGGAAGAAGTCAGAGAGTTGTAGTCAATGGGGCAAAATCCAGTTGGAGGCCTGTGACTAGTGGAGTCCCTCAGGGGTCGGTACTGGGACCGGCGTTGTTCAACATCTTCATCAACGACCTGGATGAGGGAACAGAATGTACCCTCAGCAAGTTTGCTGATGACACCAAGCTGGGAGGAGTGGCTGACACACCAGAAGGCTGTGCTGCCATTCAGAGAGACTTAGACAGGCTGGAGACTTGGGCGGGGAAAAACCTGATGAAGTTTAACAAGGCCAAGTGTAGAGTTTTGCATTTGGGGAAGAAAAATGTCATGCACCAGTACAGGTTGGGGGCTGACCTGCTGGAGAGCAGTGTAGGTGAAAGGGATCTGGGGGTCCTGGTAGACAGGAGGATGACCATGAGCCAGCAATGTGCCCTTGTGGCTAAGAAGG
Source organism: Apus apus (assembly GCF_020740795.1). Taxonomy (NCBI): domain Eukaryota; kingdom Metazoa; phylum Chordata; class Aves; order Apodiformes; family Apodidae; genus Apus; species Apus apus. Next base: position 85,131,018 of record NC_067282.1, on the reverse strand, counting down.
CCAATGGCATCCTGGGGTGCATTAGAAAGGGTGTGGTTAGTAGGTCAAGAGAGGTTCTCCTCCCCCCTATTCTGCATTGGTGAGGCCGCATCTGGAGTATTGTGTCCAGTTCTGGGCCCCTCAGTTCAAGAAGGACAGGGAAGTGCTTGAAAGAGTCCAGCACAGAGCCACAAAGATGATTAAGGGAGTGGAACATCTCCCTTATGAGGAAAGGCTGAGGGAGCTGGGTCTCTTTAGTTTGGAGAAAAGGAGACTGAGGGGTGACCTCATCAATGTTTACAAATACGTAAAGGGTGAGTGTCAAGACGATGGAGTTAAGCTTTTTTCAGTGATGACCAGTGATAGGACAAGGAGTAATGGATACAAATTGGAGCATAGGAGGTTTAAGTTGAATATCAGAAATTTTTTTTTTTACTGTGAGAGTGACAGAGCACTGGAACAGGCTGCCCAGAGAGGTTGTGGAGTCTCCTTCTCTGGAGACATTCAAAACCCGCCTGGACACATTCCTGTGTGATGTACTCTAGGTGACCCTGCTCTGGCAGGGGGGTTGGACTAGATGATCTTTCGAGGTCCCTTCCAACCCCTATGATTCTATGATTCTATGATTCTATGATTCTATGATTCTATGATTCTATGATTCTATGATTCTATGATTTTATGATTCTATGATTCTATGAAATGCAGCGATCCTGGATAGAGCACTGTGTCAATGAAGCTGTGGTGCTTCCAGCCACCTGAGGACATCTCTGGTACCACTCTGGTCCACTGGCTAAGGGGACTGTCTGCTCCTTAAACAGGTCTGTTCATTATTTGCAACCAGGTAATGGGTCAGTAAGGATCTGATTCCATGCTTCATGATTTCTAAAAGGGTTTTTTTCATTTATTTCAGTGGGATTTGGACTAAACTTTTTAACTGTAAGCTTCACTGTATCTTTGGGCTTTGGGACTTGAAATTTTGCTTTACCAACCTGATCACATGTTTCAGTAAGGGAGTTCTATAGATTGGCTGCAACATGGACAGTGAGCATAGAAATTACTAGGATAGTCTTATTAATTCTTCATATGTTTAACATACAGAAAAGATTACATTTTTTTGCAGTGGGATAGATAGTTGTCTTAAAGCTTTCCTACACATATTACAGAAGGATCACAAAAGGCAACACATAAATAAATTAGGGAATTTACTGATACAAACTAGATAAACTTCTATCTTTGGAATCCTAATATTACGCTGGAATTAACTGAAAGAATTGGGATAATTTTATTATATTTTTTATTTTATATGCTATTTTTTAAATTTTACTCACTCTCAGATAGATATAAAAAATGTCTACCTCATTTAACTGTCTTTAGACACAACTGAAAGCAATAATCCATGTCCAGGAAGTGAATGTCAATATTATTTTAATTTCCAAAGAATAAGATAACATGCTAGATACTGGCATACATTTTCACTCTACTTACTTCTGTAGGAGGAAACCGGTGAGTTTGGGTGGTGTGTGGTTTGGTTTTTGGTTTTGCTTTTTTAAATTTTGTTTTCAAAAGTACTTAAAAAGATAAAGTGGTATTTGAATTAGATTTTTTTAAGATATTGAAGATGGCCTAAGATTTACCTGGGACAATATGTATTGCTTTAATAGAAGAGTATTCAGACCGCTGTTTTATAAATCAGGAAAAAGAGCAGCTCCACTTTGTTTAATATGCTTTATTTGCCAGAGCTTATACTGGGACACAATTCTCCCTTCCCACAAAATCACATCAGGAGGTTTAGAGACTTCCTTCTGGAGCTGGTGCTGCAATGCCACTGCCCTCTTTTTGCTGCTGCGTGCTCCAGGGCCAATGTCTCAGTGGGACCACAAGCAATTAAGGCTCATGTTAAATTTAGATGTTGTCTATATATTTTTGGACCTGTTAACTGGTAAAATTTGGACATTTTTGTCCAGTGAGTTCTGGGCACTTCTGGTCAAACTTTGCAAAGGTGAAATGTATTTTTGTATCTTTGTGATAGTCCTGATGCATCATCACACAGATGCATTAATTATCATCCTTGTTTATACTCAGCTCAATATTATCACAATTTTTATGCTTAAGTAGAAAAATTTAGATGCAATTTTTAACTGTTAGGGCTATACCAACAATTCCTGGTTTTATTCTCTTTTCTTAAGGATTAATTAGAAAAATAGGAAATTCAATTACTTCTTCAAATGCTTTCCAAGTAAACAAAGCTAGAGAAAGGAAACATTGCATATTAATATACTTGTGTGCATTTGTGATCATACATAGAGATCTTCTCATTACAGCACATCTTACACCAACGTAAAAGAAATTTGGTATAGTAGCAAATGTTAAAAATATAATATTTTTTATACGTCCCAGAAAACTAAACAGATGAGCATGACTTTCAATCGACAAGAACCCAGTCCTCACATATTTTGGTGCTCCTGGAATGATTTCCTTTCTAATAAGGTAGCATAACCTAATGAGAGAGAATAATTTTCTCTCAGGCTATAAAGCTACTGACTTCAATATTCCTCTTCTTTTTCCTAGGATTATGTTGTATAAGTTGAACAACTTTCAATTCTAGCCTCTGTAAATGATATTTAAAGAGGAGTTATGAGCAATATAGAAAAATAAATACACATATTTCTTGATCTGTCAGATAATGAGAAAGAATTTGGGAATATCCAATAACAGTCTGCCTAAAAAAACATTTCTCAGTGAGCAGCATTGTTACAGAGTGTCTGAAGCAGCATTCTTTGACTGAAAGAAAACAAGAAAAAAAAATAATCAGGAAAGGGTGATTGACATAATTTGAGTTCTGCTATATGTACTTGGTGGGATTGAAAGAATTATGCTTATGCTGACTACAATATTTGATTCTTCCATCTCAGCTTCATTAAAAGGCATTACTACCTTTATTTACTTGTTACAGCTCACTGCTTTTTATCTGGTCAAATTCCTTTCACTTAAACTGGTAACAGATACTGAGAATACAATCCTGGTGGTGGTAATATGGATGTAGTGTTTGCTCTCTCTTTTGACTTCCAAACTTACATTTCTGCAAGAAATATAAACCTGATAAAATTCAGGTCTTTCATATTGTCAACATGGATTTATGTGAAACTACTGCCTGTTCATTTGGCATAAATCTGTATTTTTGAACACCCATGATTATTCGCACACACAAAACCAATCAGTTCTGAAATTATGCTCCTGGAGTTCAACATCAACTGTTCAAGCTATAAAAGCAGTCTTAAAGCTTGCTTCCAGTCCAGGGGCTGAATCAGTAGACTAGATACTCAGATTATGAAATCAGCATAATTTTGTCGACTCCAGTCCCTCTGTAAAGAATAATTTAAACTGAATGATTTGATTAAAAAAAATGTTCATTTCACATTAAGAAGTACCAAGTGACTTATTTGCTTTAGAGAAAAAAGATTTTTGGGTCTCCTATTCAGCCAGATTTTTAACTCAGGGCAACTGCTGATGATGGCAGCCATGCAAGCTGTCGCAGATGTTGTGTTAAGAAAGCTATTGACCGTCAGTGGGTAGTAAAATTTTTCTGCTCTCATTTTATTGCTGCCCCCATTAAACTATCCTCTCAGGTCCTATATTTGTGTAACTGGTTCTGTCCCCTATGGTCTGGACTCATTAGCCCATTCCTCAATAGTGGACTATATAATGTTTTCTTAATTAACCCTGTGGATCATGTTGCCCCAAATAACATATAAATGGTAGTTTGTAGCTGTAATATCTTGATATAGATTTCCAGTGGAACTGCTTGAACAGTTTACATAATTTCAGGAAGAAATCCTAAAAACCCACAAGACACTTTTGAGATAATTACAACATTGCTTGTCATTTCAAAACAGAAGGCCTGGATTTATTGTCAAGGCAGCATCCCTCTTTTGAATGCCATCCTTATGCAGCTGCAAGTTATTTGAGTTTTTGTTAATGCAAATAAACTGAAAAGAGTAAAACAGTATTTGTCAAAATATTATCACATATATTGCATACCTTAAAATAGTGCTTTGCAAAAACCCCAACAGAATTCATACTAGGTACTTAAATCACAACTCTAACCTACCAGCATCTTCCACTGGTCAGTACTTACTACTTCTTGGATTAGAAATTAGTATATGAGATATTTCATTTCCACTACTTTTGAATCATTTGGCTCCAGCTCCTTTCAGTACATACCATCAGATTCATAGAATCATAGAATGGCTAGGGTTAGAAGGAACCTTAAAGATCATCTAGTTCCAGCCCATCTATTTGATCTTAGAATGAAGCACTCATTTGTTGAGCATGTCAAGCATGTTCAGCACTAGATAAATCTATCAGTCTGATTTTACTTGTGTGTGCTTTCATTTCAATAAAAACATCAGTACTCTTAGTGGTTTTGGTCAGTTATTTTTTTTGTGTTGAGTTTGATATTTTTCTATGTCCTGTAGCTATCCTTGCTTTCATGAATAGAAGTGATCTTTTTCAGTCTGAGACTTGCTAGGGATCCATCCTTGTGGATCTTCTAAATTAAATTGTGGACTGTAGATCACAGAAGCAAGTGAACTACTCTGTACAAACAGGATTTTCATCACTATAGATGGCACAAAAGATATGCTAATAATTTTATTTCTTTGTATTTTTATTTGTATTTCTTTTTCATCTTCAAAGTAGGCTAGTGTCTATGAATCATTTAAGGGTTTGCATTTACTGAGAAATGCCAAGTGCAATGTTTGCAGTCATGGAAACTAATCATGGAAACTATACAGTAAGCCTGTATATGCAAGGTAATGAGGCATAGTAGATAAAAGTTCTGTTTGAACTACCAATAAATGTGGTTGCTGCAGACTATAAGAGCAGCAATTCCAGAAATAATTGATCAGCTATGCATATTTTAGGTCTCAGCAATACATCTGGCAACTCTCTATATGACCCTGTCTGTAGGGATAGTCGACTTCTATCTAAATGCCATTAACTTCTCTGGAATAGTGATTCACTGACAACACTTTTCCGTATGCTTTGTCTGCTGCACCATGATCTTTCTAGATCATGCACAAGTTACTGCTAAAATTACCAGTAACTTAAAATTCTGGAATTAATGTCTGTTCTGCAGAGCTTCCCAGGAGTCAAACCACAAAAATACTCAGTGATGAAGCTGGCTTAATGGAGAAGCATACGGACCACTGTCTGTCTTCTAACAGGAAATGAGAGAAGATAGTTGAAACTTTTTAAATAATAAAAAGTGAATAAAATGAGATTGTTCTTAAATATAAAAGAGGGATGACTTTTTAAAAGTACTACTTTAGTAGTGAAAATGAAAAGTTAATCTGCTTCCCATTTTGAAAAAAAAATATTACTATATGCTGTTTCATTTACAGGTGTTATGATTGCATATGTTGTTCATATGAGAGCTTTAGATGAAAAATAATTAATTACCAAGTGTTCAGACTTTTCCCCTGACTGGGCAATTATTTGTAAATAATTTTTTGATTGTAATTATAGAATGATTTCCACTTGCTAACTAATTGTTCAATATGTCTCATTATTTTTATTTGAGAAAATCTGCTAATGAGAAATATGAACCAAATGTTTGTTGTTGCTGTCTTCTGAACAAATAAGATACTGAATATTTTGGCTTGTACTTATTGGAACAGATCTCTTATGAAGGCATCTTTTGCAGAACAGAAAGCTCTGTTGATTTTCTGTCTTTGAGAAGCCACACTTCTGTCTTTTCAGGAATAAGGAAATTATTACTTTTTTAAGTAAGGAGAAATAAACAGAGAAAGTTAGACACCTTTGACAGAGGCACATTATTGAGCAGATGACTGCAGTGATTTAGTTAAAGGACCAGAAAAAAAACTGTATGCAATCTTTCTTTTTTTTTTGAGAAATGCTCCTTAAAACTCCCTTAGATTTTTAGCAAAACTGTAATTGAGTATTCTGATTGTTTGCCTCAGTTAATAAACAGTGTGTCCCTTGCGTGTCCTTTCTATCACCTTTAGCCTCCAGCTTTTCTCAAAAATGCTGAGAGAAAGACTGAACACCTTCCAACTACTCATTCTTTGGCTTAGCCATCATGTGATAAAAACTTAATTTTTTATCATTTGTATTTTTCCCCATGAAAATGGCAATGGATGATCAAACCAACAGTGTGTGCCCATGTGTTCGGTCTCAAATGAATTTACAATTCTGCAATTAATTTATACATTGAACATGCATGACAAGCAAGAGATTAATGTTCCCACTGAATGTGATGGAGCCGTATAAAGCCAGTTTCTTTTTTATTAGTCTGAGATGTTATCAAGGAATCAAACACTTGCTGTACTACATTTCTCACTGTCCTTGAGAAAATGGATAGATAACTTATAACCATAATTATGCCCACGCACTGGTCTAATGAAGAGAATTAGAGAATGTGTAAACAATAGCTGTGCAGGGGAGAGTATGCATAATTGGCAGCTATTAATCTAATAGTGAGAGATGGAGATGAGTGAGAATGATTCACACAGGTCACACAGAATGATCATTTGTGACCAGTATGGCTGAGAAGACACTGACATTATTTAGCCTTCGCCGCTGGCAAGGAGAGCATGAATAGAAATCAAATTAAATGCAGGATGGATCAGCAGGTGTAGTGCAGCAGGCTTTCAGCACCCACATTTTTCTTTCTCTGTAGAAAAATGGCAAAAGTTTTCCTTTCCATGCTATCAGTATCACAAAATGTGCTGAATGGTGATGCATAGGAGCAAACAAGGCAGAGGTTTAGGTTGTTCTTTATATCTTTTGTCCTTGTTGCAGGCAGGGCGTTGACTGCAGGATGATGGATTTGACAGATGGACCACTCGGTGGATAAGAGATTGGCTGGATGGCCACACCCAGAGAGTTGTGGTCAATGGCTCAATGGAGGCAGGTGACGAGTGGTGTCTCTCAGGGGTCAGTACTGGGACCAGTGCTGTTTAACATCTTTGTTGGAGACATGGACAGTGAGACTGAGTGTATCCTCAGCAGGTTTGCTGCTGATACCAAGATGTGTGGTGTGGTTGACAGCCAAGAGGAAAAGGATGCAGTGCAGAGAGACCTTGTCAGGCTGGAGAGGTGGGCCAGTGCCAACCTCATAAAGTTCAACAAGGCCAAGAGTAAGGTCCTGCATCTGGGTTGGTGCAACCCCAGGCACAAATACAGGCTCGGGGGAGAATGGCTGGAGAGCAGGCCTGAGGAGAAGGACTTGGGGGTGGTAGTTGATGAGAAGCTCGACATGAACCACCAGTGTGTGCTGGAGCCCAGAGGGTCAACTGCATCCTGGGCTGCATCAAAAGAAGTGTGGCCAGCAGGGCCAGGGAGGTGATTCTGCCCCTATGCTCTGGTCAGACAGAATACTGAGTCAGACAGAATACTGTGTACAGTTCTGGTGCCCACATCAGAAGAAAGATATAGACCTGTTGGAGAGGGTCCAGAGAAGGGCCACCAAGATGATCAAAAGCCTGGAGCAAATCTGCTATGAGGACAGGCTAAGAGAACTGGGCTTCTTCAGCCTGGAGAAATGAAGACTCCAGGGAGACATTACAGCTGCCTTCCAGTACTTGAAAGGGGCCTACAGGAAAGCTGGGGAGGAGTTTTTCATCAGAGAAGACAGTGATAGGACAAGGGGTAATGGTTTTAAATTGAGAGAGGGGAGACTTAGGTTAGATATTAGGAAGAAATTCTTCACTACAGGGTGGTGAGGAACTGGAATGGGTTGCCCAGGGAGGTTGTTGATGCCCCATCCCTGGAGGTTTTTAAGGCCAGGCTGGACAAGTTTTTGTGCAACCTGATCTAGTGGTAGGGTTCCCTGCTCATGGCAGGGGCGTTGGATCTTGATGATCTTTAAGGTCCCTTCCAACCTTAATGATTCTATGATTCTGTTTATTCCAGGCCTATGTGGAGGATGAAGGACAGGCAAATAGCAACTCTAGTCACAAGTACAGTTACAGTTGAGAGTGAATAATTCTTTATCTGCTCCTTCCTGATAGTTCTGCTGAAAACATCAGCTCACTTCAGTGCATTTGGAGCAGACTTTTGAGGCCTTGTGAAGCTGTCACAGCTTTCTTCACAAATGCCACAGCTTCCAAAGAAAAAGGAATTTTATGGACGCAGCAGTGAGGACTGTCTCCTCATACTCACCTTTACACAGCCTTCACTTTTCTCTGTAATGAATCTCCTTCAGTACCTAAGAGACAAAGTCAGAAAGTGTTTACAGTATCTGGGCTATCTAGCTGATCTTTTGCCTCTTGGAAGAAATTTGTGAAAAATATAGTGGTAAGACACATACTAGTGCAAACAGGAAACTTAGGTTTGGAGTATTACAGCGTTGGACTTCCTGACACAATAAAAAATGTCCTGTGAAATTCATAGTTTCAATATTAATTACTTAATATCACCTGAATCTACAGCTCCCTTGAGACTGAGTTGCTATCAAATAGAGTGGAAAAGGGCCTTATTCGTTTGTTGTTGCTACTCTTCTGATTTTTCCTTTCCAGGGGGAAAGATTAGACTTCTGTTGACTTAACTGTGCAGATGGTATACCAGCCAATGACCTGAGTCATCCTGAAACTTCCTCCCTAGCTCACCACATACTTAACATTTCCCAGCTCTAAACAATAAAGAAGATTCAGCTCTGACTATGCAAGAGAAGCAAGTCTCTGAAAAAGCCTATGCAAGGGGAGAAAAGTGATATCTTATTCAGATCAGGGTTTTGACTCAAGATCTCTTGCCCTCAGATAACTACCATAAGAAACAAACTTCAGAGTGTTTATAGTCAGGACAGCTGCAATACTTCCTGCTGGAGATGGGTTGTAATACACAACACACCTATGTGTTAATTGAACCCATGAGCAAATATGTTAGCATGACTCTTTAACCTTTTAACTGAGGCCCTCGCCTGGGAGTTTAACTATTTATGTTGAATTATGGTGTCAGCAGGAAAGGTCGAGAGCAGCTGAACTAGGATATGCTGTGACTAGAGCATAAAACCATGTTTTGGTGAGGCTGAGAATGATATTCTTGTTTTCATATACTAAAAATTGAAATCCTTCTAGTGGAACAAACATTCTGATTGTCTTATGCTGGAGAGTTTTAGTTTTAAATTTTTGTTACTCTAGTCCTTTATTTTATTCACTTAAAAAAAAAATAGCCTGGGAATGAAAAGTTTCATTGGGGTTGGGTTTTTTTTAGGGAATTTTTTGGGTTTTGTTTGTTTGTAGTTTTTTTTTTGGGGGGAGGGGTTGGTTTTTGGTTTTGTTTTTGTGTTGTTTGGGTTTTTTTGAGAGAAGTGGGATAAATAACGAGGAAAATGTATCAGTCCAGATACTGATTTTATTCAATGAAATTGTACTTAGTGTTATTTTCACACTTCCACTTGGAAAGTAAAATCTATTCTCCAGCTTCAGGCATCATGCAAGAATTTTGTAGTGACTTGAGTAAAGTTTCTGCTGAGCTTTAAGGAATTTCATTGGGGTTTACTAGACAACCTGCTATTTTGATTCTTTTATGAGGGAAGACTGCAGTTTCTCTAAGGATACATATATTTTATGTCTATGAAAGAAAAAAGAAACAAACAAACACAACAAAACAATCCTGACCACTTTAGAGGGAGAGAAAATGACGGTAGTTGGAAAATATTCTGTATGTGTGTAAAAACTTGCATGTAAGTAACTTATTGTAAATAGAAGTACAACACAGAACAGACCTGTAATCTTAGTTTATAAAGATAGACAAGTGTTGTGCAAGAGAGCCCACTCAAGTTCCCAGGGGAAATCTGGACACACATGATTAGAGGCAAAGACAAAAAACATCCTCAAGGAAAAAATATAATAATAAAAAACCCCTATATTTTATAATAAAGAACTATATTGAAAAAAAGAAAGATTGAGCATTGTATAATAAAAGTGCAGAACCCAAGGCAAAAAAGATGCAGCCAGTCTTTCAAATGATCTTTATGAGGGTTAAGGGAGAGTTGGTGATTTCATGAGAGACCTTGCAGAGCAAGGTACATATAGTCTCATTACACAGCACTATCTGGGCAATAATGTCAGAGGTAGGGAGAGGGTAGATTCAAATACTGTCATTTGGCTTGTCATACATAACTAATAAAGCAGAAGTGGAGACTAGTGGTCACTGCTTGTTCATGTGGGACCAATTTCTGGCAACTGCTGACTATGGGTACCTGCAGATAACCCCAGGCAAAGCAGTGAGCATGCATCTTCTCCTGGCTCTCCAAGCTGGAGCGGCTGTGATGTTAACCCACTACGACACGTCAGAGAGGAACATCCCAAGATGTTGATGAGACCTGCCAAGTTCCTCTCCCTATCTCCCTCATAAGTGTATATTTCTCAGCACACAGGAGTATTCATCCTTTTCAGGTTTGCACTTGAAGACGTTTTCTGCGTCCTCTCTATGAAATTATTTGAGTGAATCACAGTGAGCATGCATCCAAGAGAGATTTCAAAATTTGAAATGTAATAGAGACCTGCATTCTCTTCATGATAGTTTTAATAATTCGAGCAGCCATCAATACCACTAGACAAATTTAAGCCAAATTTAACAGTAACTTTTTCTTACACTGGTCATTCAAAAGAAAAGGTCAGCTGCAAAAATGGCTCCACAACTCGAAGTTCTTGTTTTATAGCTATGTGTTACACAGTAGTCCTGAGAAGCAAAATATTCTCTCGGATTGATAGGTATGCTGGTCTCAGGAGTGCAGAAAGAAAACCAGTGAATTTCATATTTAGTGGGTCTCAAGTCTGACACATTTCATAATTGCAGGGGAAATGGATCCATCAGATAACTCTAAATTGCAGTCAACAAACCATAATTTCAGGACTCCAGGATTTTAAATCATAATAAAAAGTATGCCAAGTAACCATGTATACTATTAATTTACAGATAGACCTAGATGGAATATACAACATTTGGTTGTAATCTGTTTACGGAGACAGCAGGCAATTATATCAGACAAGAGAACTCATTTAGCAGAGTAAGATTTAGTGATTAACCATGGTGCCCTCATTTTATCTTTAAGCCTATAGAATTCTGTGGCCTGAAAAATATCTAGTGTATTGAACACACCATTCAGATACCTGTGGCATTATTTTGGGATCCAGTTCCTGCAGCCATGAGCTACAGAAGTATTATGTGATTGAATAATCTCATACAGAACTAGTCCCTAAAATAGACTGAGGAAAGTTATTAATATTTTTAGTTCATCCCTTTCCTCTCTAAAGACAATTTCTGAAAGTTATTAAGGCTGATTCTTGCCTAAGTGATTATTTATTCCACCCCATACAGATATTTTTCAGAAATGTTGTTATATCCCATGCCCATAAAACATACGGTATCTAGCATATATATACTGTAATTAAAAAGAGACACTCATGTTGATAAAAAGACAGTTGTTCCCACATAAGTGTAAAGACTGTCTTCTCTACCAATTAAGCATCAGCAGAATATGGGCTTTAATAGCCCTCTTGGGAAACTTGTCTTTTGTATCTATGATAAATACATGATTATAAGGACAAATTATATGAGCAGCAATAATTTCCTAGTAATGTGATCATTAAAAGCCTTCACAACTGTAATATATCAATATTAATTGGGAACAGATGATTATTTTACTGACATGTTCAGGTCATTATCCATATTTCAGCACTTCATGAATACCTGAATAGTCTTAATTATGTGATTTTTTTTTTTAGGATTCCCTCTTCAGTGGTCTTAACATGCCTGTTTATCTAAAAATTTAAAAAAAGGAGGAGAGAATAAAATACAACTAGTTGTGAGCTAAAGGTAGATAAGATTCAGCATATTTTTAGTTTCTTTTCAGATTTGAGAACAATTTATTACAACTATTGTGGAGAAGCAACAGAATAAACCCTTCCTGCTGTTTTGGGTCACGTTAAGTTTGTGGCAAATGTTTGCTGACATGGAGGACACCATTACTCACAGGTGTTGAGGGAAAGCAGTCTACTACAGCAACCTGCTGAATTGCATTCCTTTGTAATGTTCATTGCCCTGCCTTTCTGCTTCAAAGACTACTTTTCATGTGGGCAATAACAACTGATTTTCTCTTTGCAGAAGTCCGTCATTTTATTTCCATCCCCTGTGACACTGGACTGGTAAATAATTTTGCTACCTACCATGGATGGGCTGTGGAAAAAGGCACACTAACTTGCAGATAACACATTTTCAAGAAGAATTATATACTCTACTCAATCATTGCCTGAAAGCTGAAGTAAAATGACGGAAAATAACTGCAGATTACATTTTTGTGCCTGCAAGGGTATTTATAAACCCACAACTCACACTCGTGAATATGTGATTGTCAGGTGTTATTTGTATTTGATCCATTCCATTATATCATTGATTTCTCTTCCAATAGAGACTCACATCATGATTTGATACAAACCAAAGATTGCCCTGACTCTGTGCAGTTCTTTATAACTATAGAAGAAATATATAATTAAAAAACTAAGGCTTATTAATAAGCATATAAATTATGTTTTTCATAAGGGTAAGTGGACACATAGGGGCATAAGGGTAACTGTGTGGTAAGGTCAACATGCTGGAGGGAAGGGAAACCATCCAGAGGGATCTTGACAGGCTTGACAGGTGGGCTTGTGCAAACTGCATGATGTTCAACAAGGAAAAGTGCAAGGTTCTACAGATGGGTCAGGGCAACCTCAAGCACAAATACAGGCTGGGTGAAGAATATATTGATAACAGCCCTGAGAAGGACTTGGGAGTAATGGTGGGTGAGAAGCCAAACATGGGTCAGCATTATGCACTTGCAGCCCAGAAAGCCACCTGTGTCCGGGGCTGCATCAAAAGTAGTGTGGCCAGCAGGTCAGGAGATGTGATTGTCCCCCTTTACTCCTGTGAGACCTTGCCTGGAGTACTGTGTCCAGTTCTAGAGCCCCCAGCATAAGAAGGACATGAAGCTGTTGGAGGGAGTCCAGAGGAAGGCTCGAAGATGATCTGAGGGCTGGAGGACCTCTTCAATGAAGACAGGCTGAGAGAGTTGAGGCTGTTCAACCTGAAGAACAAAAAGGCTCTGGGGAAACCTTTCAGTACCTGAAGGGGGCCTACAGAACAGCTGGGGAGGGACTTTTTCAAGGGCTTCTAGAAGACAATGAGAGTTAATGGATTAAAACTTAAAGGGGGGAGATTTGGATTAGACATATTGAGGGCAGGTTGGATGGGGCTCTGAGCTACCTGGTCTAGTGGGAGGTGCTCCTGCTCATGCAGAGGGGTTTGGAACTAGGTGCTTTTGAAGGTCCCTTCCAACCTGAAGCATTCTATGATTCTATGAAAAGGTGACATTATTGAACACCTAGTACAGCTTCAACAAAGATGAGTTTTCCAGGGACAAACACCAGCCTTATTTTGAGGCAGTGAATGTCCTAGCAGTACCAGAGGAGAGCAGTGACTGCCATGTAGTCTGGCAGTCTTTAGCAAGGCCCATGACACAGGATCCCACAGAATCCAAATGGGTGAGGCATGGACAGGAGAAGGGGGCTACACACTGGAAGGACTCCTGCTTTGTGCTCCACAGGACAAATCCCACCTGAGAAGCAGCTGCTAGTGGTGGTGTACATGAGATCAATGGTGAGGCTGAGGCTGGGTATGGTCCAAAATAAGGGCCTGGGTGGTAGTGGGACAGGCCATCCACAGCAAGGTGCCCCTTTCTATCTCAGGAAGGCAGGACAGCTCAGTGGAGGCTCGGTGGGGAGGAGATGGCACCTCTTGGTGGTGGGGTGGGGGTTGGCAAAGAAGGGCCCACACAACCCTTGATAATCAACAAAAGAACTGTTCATTGGTGGGAGGTGGTGCAGGTGAGTGTGTGGGAAGTCCAGAGAGGTTTTTTTCCATCAAAAAGAACTTTCCCCTTGTGAACCCATGTCGGCTATGACCAATGACTGCATGGTCTCTCAAGCTTGGGCCTCACACAATGTCTTGGCCAGTAGACACACCAGGGCCCCATGCTGTTTCCCTGGGTACCCACAGCTGCATGCTGGACAACAGAATTGTATGAGTAAGGGTGATAGCTCTCATGGTGCCAGGGGGTATTTTCCTCCTTTGTTGCTTCCCCTTCTTCAGGCTCCTGAGAGGTGCATTCCTCTTTGACAGCTGCAGGAACCATCTCTGCTGTCCCACACCAAGGTGGGCAGACACCTATCTGGCTGCTCTGGCTGCTATCTGGCAGGCAGGACAGGGCTCCACAGCCTTCCCTGATGTGTCCATATCACTGCATGTGAATTGGATCTAGATTATATTTAAGGTCCTTTCCCACAGAAGCCATTCTATGATTCTATGATGATGACACATCAATAACATTTATACACTCCATAAAAAGGCTCGAGGGGTTAATTTTCACTGCAGTTGTTTAAAAAGACACCAGGTGTTATCATAAAGGCTGGCATCAAGAACATTTTTCTTGCCTAAGCAGACGTTAGTAGTTATAAAAGAATAAGTTTTGCAACCTAGACTGTGCTGTGATAAATACTGTCTTGTAATATTAGTAAAAACACCTACATTAATGTGCTGCTAGATTAATTAAATTGAACATTCAATGTAGAACAGGTGTAGTGCTGTTGTTTAACTCTCAATTGCAAAATAATACATCTTTAGATTGGGACATTTACACACATAGAACAAGTATTATTTTAACATTTATATTTTACAGTTAAATTTAATAAACATCATTTACAGTTTAATATAGGTCAATAATTCACACAGCAGAGCTAAAAATCTTTTTTCTTTTTTTTCTGTGTTCATTCTTCATGGCAAACATCACAGTCTGTGACACTGTAGGATTATTTCAAAATCTGTGAAGCGAGCAAGAGTGGGTGTAGGCAAGAGGAGATCTGTCCAAATAGTATAGAAAAGAAAATCAGTTAGATTATCACCAAGTTTTGTGTTGTTTTTTTTTTCTATAAATTAAATGTAACATTTGCTTTTTGCTTTGAGAGTAACTGTTCTGCTGGTTTTCCATCTTTAACATAAAATGCAGGCCAATGGATTTCTGGAGTCTATTTGCTTTGCTCATATTGGCTCTGGAACACCTTGGTTAAGTTTAATCCCTGAGTCGGGTTTGACAACGAAGCTCTCGATCCCCTCCCCCTCCCACCCAGGTAGGGAAGGAGAGAGAGAAAAAGAGACTTGGCTGGATTGAAAACTAAACTACACAGCTTTAATTAAACACTAATGATATAAGAAAATATATACAATTATATACAGATATGTTCAGGCATGAGCAAAAGCCTCTCGCCTCCCCCCACCCCCAGCAACTCCCACCACACTCCCCTGAGCTGGAAACAGTCCCAAGAAATCCTGGAGCTGCTGGTGGAGAAAGCGGAGAGTGATGAGGGTCAGGAGAGCTCGAGCCCAAGGGTCGACGGTGAGGGATGGACGGAGTCCTCCGTGGATGTCAGCCATGTACGGAAGAGAAGGGAAGAAGAGGAAAGAAGGAAGTTGTCTTCTGTGATCTCTGACCTTCCTCTGAGCTTACGTAGATATATGGAATGGAATATCTCTGGCCAGTTTTGCTGTCTGTCTAACTCAGCCTCCTACGGGGAGGTCATAGATCTCCCCGTAGTGTCTGAGCCGGCAGAGTGAAAGTGTGACCTTGAAGATCCAGCAGTTAGAAAAACATTCCAATGTCTTATCAGCTTTAGTTAGAACACACTATTGCTAGTTAAAAGAAAGCTTACTGAAGGAAATAAAAATTAGTAAAAGGAAAATTGGCTTAATCCTGGCTCAAACCAGGACAATCCCCCACTTGAGAAGGCTTGAATACAGTGTTCTCATCAAAGTATTTTAATGGCCACGTTATTAGACATTGCAACATCCCATCCCTTATTTTTCTTTTTTATGCTGTTCCATTTTTTATAAAATATTTCTATAGAAAAATAATTATTAATTTGTTTAGCAATTGGGACATTTCCCTTTATTTTAAATAGGTCAGATGAAGTAGAAAAGCTCCAGGAGAGCCATAGAGAGATAAATGTCTCCAGAGTCTGTGATAAAGCCATTAATGTGGGAAAAAGGAATTCTTGGTCCAACAGCAACAGCTGCATGATTTATTTAATCTGTCTCTTCTAAGTAATTTGCTCACAGCTTTGGTAGGACTTCGAACATATGAATTACCTAGTTTTGAAAATTATGCTCTTTTTGCATGTGGGAAACATAATAAGTGCTTTTTGTTATCCTTTGTATACAGTGCACTTACTGGATAATCCTCTACAGTCAAAATGTGTAAATGGTATATGAGACGTCTAAACTAATTTCTTTAATGTAATGGAACTATTAAAAAAACAAAGAATATGTGATTTCTCTACTATTAGGAACATTACTGTCTTGGGTATTTACTATGGAAGAATATCTCTACATTTTTATTCAATTAATTAAGAAGATGCCAAGAGCTACAAAAATATGAATGTTGCCTGATATTATTCATACAAGATGCAGTTATATCGAACTGTTCAATTAATTACACTTATGCTTTAAATAAAGAAAAAAAAAAAGCCAAATGGAAAACTTTGGATCCAAGAGCCTAATACATCCATACTGTAATTTGGTGTAAAATTAGAACTTCAAAATAAGTTCTCATGTTACACTCAGCAAGACTGCAAAACTTAATTGCTAACTTGTTCCACTATTATCAAGTGGTATTAGCAAGAGTTGAGACTTTCGCATGTAATAAAACACAACATTCAGCTTTGCCATCTGATATTTTATTTGTGAAAGCAGAAGACATAAATTGTGTGCTTGATTTTATATCTATAGGAAATACATGAAGAAAATAATTTTGCAAATAATAAAAACCCTGCTTGATTTAATATTCAGACTGGGAAATGTAACTCCAGCAGCACATTTCTCCTTTTTTTTCTTCTCCAACTCCATGACGTTTATGTCTCCATGACATAAATGTAATTAATTTCTCAGGAAATCAATAACAGACTAATTTTCCTGGGCCAAAGTGGATACCTTTAGGACATCCTATCCTCTTCTCCTGCCTCGTATGTACCAATTTGGTGGTAGGAGATGTGCACTCATCGTCTTAGAGACTGCTCAATACTGGGAGCTCACAAGTTGTGGTCTGTTAATGGACAATAAGCCAAGCCTATTAGCTGCTAAACCAAGTAACCTTGTAGGCAGTAGACTGTTTTTTCATTTTGCCAAAAACAAAATTGAGGGAAAGAAAGCATGATCAAACTAAACATAATTCAAATAGTTATGAGGACATGGTATCAATTCCAGGGCTGGTCATGACTGAGCATTGATCGAATTTCTGAGCTTCTATTCCTCCTGTGACACTCTCATCAAAGTGAAATTTGAAAAGAGTAAGGCTTTTTACATTTCTCATTCTACTATGATCCAAGCCATTAAAATCAAACAAACTCCCTACTAAAAAAAATTAGTAAATTACAAAAACATAAATTATTGAATTCTTATTGAAATAATTAAGCAAAGATAGTTTTGCAGCATTTTGGATGTAATGCTTTCCTAATTAAAGCTACTACTCAATGCCATAAATGTAGTATCTATCACTTACCTACTTTCTCCAGCTTCTGAATCTGTGTAAGTGCAAACAAATAATAAAAAAAACCCAAACCAAACCAAACAACACAAAAAAAAAACAAAACAAAAAGAACAAACAAACTAATACCACAAAGAAAACCTTTAGTGATCCAAAACAATGCTGCTTTTGTAGGAGTTCTTATAGGGAGCACATATACTGGATGTTGCTAAGGTTATTTGAACACAGCATGTGTCCTCCTCTCAATCTGAAAATATGATACACTGCCAAAAAAAAAAAAATCTCCAGCCATGGATGCCTCTGGAATACTGCCATAGTTAAGCAGTTCCTGATAAGAGGAATAGCAACCTCCTGTGTCAGTCAGAAAGTAATTATATCCAATACTACTGAAATCTGTTTCTCCCAGGATAGTACCATGATTGGCCGGTCTTGCAGACACATCATTGCTAATAACAATAACTTCACATGGAGTCAGGTGTCAACAATTAGATCTTGAATATCTAGATTAGGAGCTGAAAGTGAAGAGAATCAGTTAATGTCAGAGGGGGTGGCATGTTTGCTTCACTCTGCAATTCATGAGCTATCCAGAGTGACCCCAGCTACAGCTCAGCTATACTCAGATCTCTGGAATGAAGCTGCTGTTAATCCAAGGAAGCCGTATCTGCTCCAAATTGCACTGTGCTGTTTAGTTGCTATCCCAACTTGTCTGTATGGCTTCATTGCCTATTTCTCTGGTTCTCTTCTTTCTGGTCCTGGCTTTTTCAAAGGTGCTTTTAGTGTTCATCTATAATCTTCCTGACACGTAAGACATCTTGGGTAAGTTGTTTCACAGGTTACTTACACACAGTGTGAAAAATTTCCTTTGTCTTCAGTGGATCTCCAATGTAGTTCAGTTTACTTCTCCAGTTTCAATACTGTAAAATCAGTTTGAATTAAATATGTAGCTGCATTGCTGCTTTCTTCTAGTCAGTTGAGTTTTTATGACTCTCCTCCATATCTCCCACAAATACAATTCTTCCAAATTTTCAAGTTCTTAACTAGCAAGGTGCCCCTTGCTCTACCTCTTTAGCCCTTCTCTATTTATTTTCAGACTCTATTGTCTCTGTTTTCTTGATTATCAGAGATAGGCACATCACAGCTTTTTGCAGGAGATTAATGACATTTTTGTTTTGTTCCTCAGAGCTTTCTTAATAGTCTTACATGTCTTTAGAATACTGAAAAATTAATGAAAGCCAAATGCAGGCTGTAAACCAAACAGAGCTCTGAATTTGGCTTACTGCATGTATAAATTAAAACATAGTCTAATTTGTAATGAATAACCTAAAATAGATGACGTTTTGAAATGTAGACAAAACCTATGCATCAGAGCTACCGAATACTTTCATGTTTCCCCTTCCTTAACTGAAAATACCCACAAAAATAGCCACTTTCATCTTTTATTTTACTTTAGATATTCTGGAAAATAATGACAAACCCATGAGTTGCAGAGCAGTACACCTGCAGTAACAGAAAGAGATTGATTAATCACGTGAAACAGATCAATGGGGAGTTATCACTCACTCATGGACATTTGCTAGAGCAAAACTCAGATTTCCCCAGACTACATGGCAAACCAGCTCAGTGTTCAAAAATATATGTAAATAAATCCATCATAAATCACACACTGTATTATGTCAACAGTATCAGCACCACATTTTTCATTGTTTCTCTCATTTTTCTCTAATGGATACTATATTCACTTGGAAGTACAAGGAAGATGAGCTTCCAAATTATCAGTTTATCAAGAGGGAGACTCTGGGCCCATGGAAATGTCCACAGGTTCTCCTTCAGATGCAACATGCTTTGTAGATAGATGGCAACTTTATAATTCAAAAACCCCCGGTGTTTTTTCCTTAGAAAGGAAAAAGTAACTACAACAAAATAAACATTAAGAAACTTTGATTGCTGTTGAGCATAATATATTCTAATCAGCATCTCCAGGAGCACACCTACCTAACTCTGAGATGCTGAAGGAAGTAAATTCTCATAGGGACTCTCTAAGTTGAATGGGAAAATGTAATGGAATTCAAGAAGTTTATAATGAGGATTGTATTACACGTAACTCTCATAGAGGATACACCCAACTGAAAAATAAACAATATACCTGCAAAATAAGAAAAAAATAATCC
The DNA here is from genome assembly GCF_020740795.1 of Apus apus. NCBI lineage: Eukaryota > Metazoa > Chordata > Aves > Apodiformes > Apodidae > Apus > Apus apus. The sequence goes on along the minus strand of NC_067282.1, from coordinate 85,111,275 downwards.
AAAAGATAGATAGTGAAACAGAGAGTGTAATGTCTCATCTGGGCCTACTGCTAAGGAGTTGTAAAAGCCTTTTGTGTGAGTTTATCTGTAGTTTTAGGGAAGTCATTCAACTGCGACTACGTGTGCCTACTGTAACCAGTTCTACTGCAGAGTAAGCAGAGATAAACACGAGAAGAGACAGAACTTGGCCAAAGGTTCCTGCAAGGAAGACTCAAGGATGAAGTAAACGACTCCCAGGAGACCCTAATGGACCTAACATGCATATGATAATGGGCGGACACTTATGTAAATGATTTCTCGGGAAACTAATGAATATGTAAACTGTTTCTTAGAAATATTACACATAATTAAGCATCAGCTGTATATATATCTCTCACCTTACACTGTAAGGCACACAAATTTTTGGAGGAGCTATCCCCTGTGTGACTGGCTCCGTGAATAAAGAATACCGACTTAACAGTACTTAGACTGTTGGGTGAACTTTCTTTGTTTCAATAGTCACATATAGTCTTCAATCTACCTTTCTACCCTGCTTACTTGTTAGAATTGCCTTGTGGTTTTCTTGTAAGTGATCTGTGTGTCAGTTGCTAAGACATGAAGGAGCTGTAATTTATTTAACAATTCAGATGATTTGTGTTTTTAATCAAAACTGTTTTCTTATCTCCCTGGTAACAGTTTCACAAGTCTGCCTACCTACTATTAGTAATTGGGCTTTTCCCAGGTGACAGGGCAGGTAAGGTGATTAACACACCTTCTTAAGCCGCTCAGGAGGGGGGATGCTTCCATACATGGCAAAGAGAACAGAGAGCTAAGAGAGGTAGCATCTTCCCAACAAGAGTTCCTGAAGGGTGTGTTGGACACTCAAGACGAAGCAGCCACATGGGTCAGAGCAGCAAGTACTGGTAGGAAGAATCTTTTTCTCTGCCTAAAATAGCATGAGATTTCTTTCATCATTAGTAACACGGGAACAGAAGTGTAGGGCTGGATTTGTAGATGTTGGCTGAGAGTGTCTTGTGCAGTAATACCAAGCCAAAGACATGTTTTAAACTTTTTTGTCTTGGATTTTCTTAGCTTGGCAATCTAAACTTCTGATTCAGTGGTACTAACAATGACAAAAGGTGGCTTATTCAATGGTTGTTTCTTAGGGTTGAATGAATCCTGGATATCTTTTTGGCATCACACCTGGAGATCCTCTCATGATGTTTTAGGGAAGCCTTAGAGTTGTAGTAAACTTGCTGTAATTCTGGGAAGAAAAACTGGAACCTGTAGATACTCTGACTACAATTTAGGCTGCCTTTTTTTTTTTTTTTTTTCCCAGATGACAGAATTTGAGCATTTGCTTTTGCTTATACAGTTTTTCAATAGTGTTTTTTCTTTTCCAGATTTTTTTAAGGTAAATTATTCTTAAGACCTAGTTTAGATGGAATTTGTTTTGCTAGTTAGTCAAAAATTGATAAAAGGGCATTTTACCCGGTACCGTCATACTTCCTTTCCCCATGATTTTCTTTATGAGTTAGAATTAGCTTACTAGTCTGCTGATATCTTTCTAGCTAAGCTACTTGAATACAATTTTAATGATTTGTTGGTCAGTTTCATTATTGCTCAATCTATGTTTAAAACAAACGCTTTTTTTTTTTTTTGAGAGAACTTGAATGCTTTCATTGATCTTGTGTGCTTGTCCTCTTGCCCAATGTCTTTACCTTGTTAAACTTTTTCTTATATTTATTTCACAATGTGTAAGAAAACAAAAGTTAAGCAGTCAAATGTCTACTTCACATGTGAGCTCAAACATTAAATCCTCTGCTACCAGGGGTAAGCAGAAAGACTCACAAGAGAGTCAGGAGCATAGTTAAATAGGATTCTAAATAGCTGGATGGAATTACTTATAGTTACTCAGAGGAATAGGAATCAAACACTGGCCAATAATGGAGAGTATCAGGGTAACTTCTGACTGGATGATTTTTCAGAAGCAATTTATGCTTTCTCAATGGACTTTTACACAGCTTTCTGCCTGGACTGATGTTTGAGACATCTTTCATAAAAATGAAATGGAGAGTATGTAGTCTAAGTTTCTTTTGATCATTTGTTAAGAGATACTGAAATACATACCTCTAGTCAGGCAGCTCATTACTCTTGAATGTATCTAATGCTTATCTTAATTAAGGTACAAACAATTACAGTGTGAAAACCATGTTAAGAAACATCAACCATTAATCCATCATAGAACTTCTCTGTATCTATTACTGACAAATCTTTTACTCCTTGAGATGGACCTTGTGACCCTACCTACTCTTAAGTCCCTTCTCTGGTTCGAACTATTGCCTTGGTTTTGCTTTGCTTTAATTTTTTTCCCTAACATGTCGGCTTTCTCTGCCTCTTAATATACCAGTGTTCTTCATCCCCTTTTCCATCAAATATATTGAATGCAGTGCCAATTTGCTTTCCTGAGCTTGCTGTTCTGGGTGCTTTGCAAGTCTGCTTTTCATAGACTTTGCCTCCCTATCCACAGTAACATTATTTCCATAATGGCCATTAGTTCTCTCTTCAGGATCATAGAATCATCCTGGTTGGAAGGGATCTTGAAGATCAAGTACAGCCATAACCTAAATCCCCCAACCATAACCTCATGAACTTGTTCAGTTCTTAAATCATGTTGCTAAGCACTATATCTATGTATTTTAAATACTTACAGGGACGGTTACTCCACCACCTACCTGCTTGGGCAGTCTGTTTCATTGTCCAATCACTCTTTTGATAAGAAATTATTTCAAATATCCAGTCTAAGCCTCCCCTGGCACAGCTTCATGCCATTTCCTCTTGCTCTGTCATTATTCACTTGAGAGAGGAGGCGAACTCCCACCTTCCTTCAAACTCTTTTCACAAAGTTGTAGAAAGCAATGAGGTTTCCCCTCAGGCTCCCTTTCTTCAAGCTAAACAATCCCAGTTGCCTGAGCCTCTCCTCATAGGACTTATTCTTCAGGCCTTCCACCAGCTTGGTAGCTCTCCTCTGGACATGCTTCAGCCATTTGACATCCTTCTTGTAGTGAGGGACCCAGAACTGCACACAGTACTTGGTGTGGCCCAACCAATGCTGAGCAAAGGGGCATGATACCCTCTCTAGTCTGGCTGACTACACTATTCCTGATGCAGGCCAGGATGCTATTGGCTTTCTTGGTCACCTGGGCACACTGCTGGTTCATGTTAAGTTTGCTGTCAACCAGCAACCCCAGGTCCTTCTCTGCCATGGAGCTTTCCAGCCACTCAAAGCCTGTAGCTTTGCATGGGGTTGTTGTGACCCAGCACTTGGCCTTGTTAAATGTCATACAATTGGCCTTGGCCCATCGGTCCAGTCTGTCCAGGTCTCTCTGCAGAGCCTTCCTACCCTCCAGCAAATTGACGTTTCCACCCAACTTAGTGTCATCTGCCAGCTTACTTAGGAAGCACTCCATGCCCTCATCTAGGTCATTAATGAAGCTATTGAACATGACTGGACCCAAAACTGAGCCCTGGGGGACAACACTGATGACTGGCTGTCAGCTGGATCCAACACTACAACTCTCTGGGCTCAGCCAGCCAGTTTTTTACCAAGCAGAGAGTGTATACATCTATGTCATGAACCACCAGCTTCTCCAGGAGAATGTTATGGAACATGGTGTCAAAAGCCTTTCCAAAGTCCAGATAGACAATGTGCACAGCTCTTCCTTCATCCACCAGGTGGTCACCTGATCATAGAAGGAGTTCAGGTTAGTCAAGTAGGACTTACCTTTCCTGAACCCATGTTGGCTGTGCCTGATCCCATGGCTGTCCTGCACTTGCCATGTGAGCACACTCAAGATGAGCATCTCCATTATTTTCCCTGGTACTGAGGTCAGGCTGACAGGCCTGTAGTTCCCAGGATCTTCCTTTGAGCCCTTCTTGTAGATGGGCATCACATTGACAAGCCTGCAGTCATGGGGACCTCCCCTGTTATCCAGGACTGCTGGTAGATGAGAGAGAGGCTTGATGATCTCCTCTGCCAGCTTCCTCAGTACCCTCAGGTGAATCCCATCTGGCCCCATAGATCTTTTCAGTGTCTAGGTGCTGCAGCAGGTCTCTGACTGCATCCTTTACGACTTTCCGACACATGGTGACAGCCTGCTCTTGTGCTTTTAAGACTTGCTTCTTGAAGAGCATCCAGCCTTCCTGAACACCTTTGCCCCTCAGAATTGACTCCCTTAGTAATCTAGGGAAGACTCTCTTAACCAGTGTTCTAAACAGGCTGAAGCCTGCCCTCCAGAAATCCATAGTGAAGGTTTTGGTGACCCCACTCCTTATTTCACTAACAAGAATTCAACTATTTCATGGTCACTAAGCCTGAGATGGCCTCTGACTTCCCCATCCCCCACCACTCCTTCCCTGTTAGTGAACAGCAGATCCAGTATGGTACCTTCCCTGGTAGGCTCGCTTACCAGCTGTTAGGAAGTTTGCTTCCACACAGTTAAGCAACCTCCTGGCCTGCCTGCTTGTGGCTGAGTTATTGTTCCAGCAGATGTTCAGTAGGCTTAAGTCCCTCACAGGAACTAGGGCTCGCAATTTTGAAACTTCTGCCAGCCGCCTGAAAAATGTTTCACCTGCTTCTTCATCCTGGTTGGGCAGCCTGTAGCAGACTCCCAGCCACATATCTGCCTTATTTGCCTTTACCCTCATCTTTACCCATAAACACTCCACACTGTCATCACTATTGTTGAGCTCAATACAGTCAAAGCGCTCGATGTATAGAGCCACCCCACCTCCTCTCTTACCTTGCCTGTCCCTTCTGACAAGCTTGTAACCATCTATGGAAGTATTCCTGTTCTGAGCTCCATTCCACCAAGCTTCTGTGATGGCAAATAGGTCATAGTTATCTTGCTGCACAAGGGCTTCCAGCTCTTCCTGTTTGTTTCTCATGCTGCATGCATTGGTGTAAATGCACTTTGGCTGGGTTATCAATTTCATCCCTGTCATGGGCACTCCATCCCTAGGCTTGGCTGTAGTGAGTGTGGTTTTGTCCCCTGTCCCCTTCCAAACTAGTTTAAAGCCTTATTGATAAGTGCCTCTAACTCTTGCCCTGGTACCCTCTTCTCCTGCAGGACAGGGCCCTTCCATCCAATGCCAGCAGGCCCAGTGTCCTGTAAATCAAACCGTGAGCAAAAAACCCAAAGTCTGCTGTTGGTAGCACCAGTTTTGGGGCCAGGCATTGATCTGTCTGGTCTCTTGTTTATCCATTCATCATTCCCCAAGACTGGAGGGAGAGAGAAGAATGCCGTTTGTGCACCCCAGACCTTGATGAGTCATCCCAATGGCTGGAAATCTTTATTACACGCAAACCTCATCTCCACGTCATTCTACCTACCTGAAAGATCAAAAGAGGGTAATAGGCTGAAGGCCATATCATACCAGAACGCTTCCTGGTTCTATCCCTTACTCTGACTACAGGAAGGCAGCAGACTTCCCTGTGGTAAGGGTCCAGAGGGCATATGGAACCTTCAGTTCCCCTCAGAATGGAATCTCCTATCACTATCACCCTCTTTTTGCCCTTCCCAGAAGCAGTCTTAACAGGAGGAAGTGGTTGCTTCAGCAACTTTGTAGAAGAATTCCTATTGCATTGAACTGGCTGCATCAGCTGCTTCCTGGATGGGGCTTTTTCAGCATGGTTTCTCTTCTCTCCTCTCTCCAGAGACCTGTGTCTCTTCTGTAAAGGCACCTGGGGAACTGGGAACTCTCCTGCTACCTCAACTATTCCCTCCCACCTTTTTGTCTGGTGATGAGGGCTGGGGATTCAGAGAATCATAGAATCATAGAATCCTAGAGGCTGGAAGGGACCTCGAAAGATCATCTAGTCCAACCCCCCTGCCAGAGCAGGGTCACCTAAAGTACATCACATAGGAATGCATTCAGGTGGGTCTTGAATGTCTCCAGTGAAGGAGACTTGACAACCTCTTGGGCAGCCTGTTCCAGTGCTCTGTCACTCTCACAGTAAAAATTTTTTTTCCTGATATTCACCCTGAACCTCCTATGTTCCAATTTGCATCCATTACTCCTTGTCCTATCACTGGTCATCACTGAAAAAAGCTTAACTCCATCTTCTTGACACTCACCCTTTACGTATTTGTAAACACTGATGAGGTCACCCCTCAGTCTCCTTTTCTCCAAACTAAAGAGACCCAGCTCTCTCAGCCTTTCCTCATAAGGGAGATGTTCCACTCCCTTAATCATCTTTGTGGCTCTGTGCCGGACTCTTTCAAGCACTTCCCTGTCCTTCTTGAACTGAGGGGCCCAGAACTGGACACAGTACTCCAGATGCGGCCTCACCAAGGCAGAATAGAGGGGGAGGAGAACCTCTCTTGACCTACTAACCACACCCTTTCTAATGCACCCCAGGATGCCATTGGCCTTCTTAGCCACAAGGGCACATTGCTGGCTCATGGTCATCCTCCTGTCTACCAGGACCCCCAGATCCCTTTCACCTACACTGCTCTCCAGCAGGTCAGCCCCCAACCTGTACTGGTGCATGACATTTTTCTTCCCCAAATGCAAAACTCTACACTTGCCCTTGTTAAACTTCATCAGGTTTTTCCCCACCCAAGTCTCCAGCCTGTCTAAGTCTCTCTGAATGGCAGCACAGCCTTCTGGTGTGTCAGCCACTCCTCCCAGCTCGGTGTCATCAGCAAACTTGCTGAGGGTACATTCTGTACCCTCATCCAGGTCGTTGATGAAGATGTTGAACAACACCGGTCCCAGTACCGACCCCTGAGGGACTCCACTAGTCACAGGCCTCCAACTGGATTCTGCCCCATTGACTACAACTCTCTGACTTCTTCCTTTCAACCAGTTCTTGATCCACCTCACTGCCTGATCATCAAACCCATACTTGATCAACTTATCTACAAGGATGCTGTGGGAGACAGTGTCAAATGCTTTACCAAAATCAAGATAGACCACATCCACCGCTCTACCATCATTTATCTACCTAGTAATTTCCTCATAGAGGGCTATATGGTTGGTCAAACATGACTTCCCCTTGGTAAAACCATGTTGACTGCTTTTGATGACCCCCTCATCCTTGATATGCTTAGAGATTCTGCTTAAGCTCAGCAATCAGGCTGAGCAAATTTACCTGGTCGCAGCCTGTCCTTGATTATTCTTCTGCCAAAGGCTCTAACTCTTTTGTCAATGTGGAATATACAATCCTACACTTGTTTGCTGTTATCTGGTACATGCAATTGTAATGTGTCGTCGTCGTCAAAAACCTGATAGTAACCTTTTTTTGGATATGCAGACTATAAAAAAATATCTTAGTGTCACCATTTGACTCAGTTTGACAACAATGCTCTCGATCCCCTCCCCCTCCTACCCAGGTAGGGAAGGAAAGAGAAAAAGAGAGACTTGGCTAGATTGAAAACTGAACCACACAGTTTTAATTAGAACACTAATGGGTGATACGAGAGAATATATATGTGATCATACAGAGATGTGGGTAAAGGCTTCTCGCCTCCCCCCACCCCCAGCAACTCCCACAACACTCCCCTCAGATGAGACAATTTTGAGGAATCCCTAAGCTGCTCCTGGAGAAAGGCAGAGAGTTATGAGGGTCAGGAGGGCTTGAGGTCAACGGGTCGACAATGATGGATAGATGTTGTCCTCCCTGGACGCTGGCCATGAACGGAAGTGAGGGAGAGAGAAGAGGAAAGGAAGGAAGTTGTCTTCTGTCATCTCCAACCTTCCCCCCCAGCCTACGTAGATATATGGAATGGAATACCTCTGGCCCATTTTGCTGTCCATCTAACCCAGCTTCCCATGGGAGGGCCGCAGATCTCCCTGCAGTGTCTGAGCTGGCAGAGCAAAGGCACGACCTTGAGGGCCCAGCAATTATAAAAACATTCCAGTGTCTTATCAACCTAGCAGAACACGCAGTTGCTAGTTGAAGAAAGCTCACTGAAAAGAAAAAAAATCACCAAAAGAAAAACTGGCTTCATCCTGGCTCAAATTGGGACACTTAGAAAAGTTTTATTACTCGATTAGTTACACTGTTCTGAAACATTTATTATGTACAGCTACACTTCAAAGCTCAGAAGTAACAAGTCTGCTTGAGGCTGTAAGCACTTCTCTCTATGGAACCAGTTCAGTAAACTTTTTCACCTGATATTTGAAAAATGTATTCATATATACATATATGCATTTATACAAACACATGTACAAATATAAACATATCTTTAGACATACCCATACCTGATTAAGACAGTTGGCCTGGTCTGAAAACCATTCCAGTCATGGGATATATATTTTGTGGTATCCAACAAAGAGAAGATACTGAGTTGTTGGATTTTTTTAAATTTTATTTTTCACACTACACAATTCCTGAGTGACTGTGCCAGTGAAGACAAGGTTCTTTCAATACTGGTATCTTCTGTCATTAAGTTCATGGGTAGCTGGAAACTTCTGCATGTCACTAGTCATTCCAACAAACAGGAATGTGCTGCTGGTCAAATACTGTTCTAGGACATTAATTTTCACCTAGAGAACACTTGACCTCTGCATTGGAACAGAAAAGTATTTTTATTAACATTTTAGTTAATCTGGTCAGTAGCTCTTCTCCCTCATTTTGATGTTTTTTCTTGAGTTCTCCAGAGAGGCTTTGATCACTAGTAAAACTGCTTTTTCATTACCTCATTTAACATGTAGAATAAGCTGCAGCAAACTATGAGCCCACCGCTGACTGTCTAGGTCAGGATTTGGTCCATGAAAGGGTTCTGCCTGTCAGTTGTATAAAAAAAATGCACAGCTCACAGCATGAAAAGCTTGGGTCTTAGTGATTCTCAGCATTTTTAAATGATCCAGAAATTTTCTGAGGGTAGAAAGAAAACAGCAAGTAGAATCATAGATTATTCTATGTTGGAAAATACCTTAAAGATCATTGAATCTAACCACATACCCAGCCCTGCGAAGTCCACCACTAAACCATGCACTCTGGTGCAGAGTAATATTTGGGCTACACCACATAATGTTTGCACAGGGACCATTAGGCTGGCTAGGATGTGGCCTGTGGATGTCCAGAGTTAAGATACGGCAAGTTTGCAGTTAGAACTTAAACAGCTTCCTGGGCTCTATTTCAATCTCTGTATTCTGGATTGTGTTATCCCAAGGGAGCCATGTAATACCAGTGAGTTACATTTTTGCACCTTCTGAAGGTTACTCCTAAGGACTGTCTGTCAAAAACAGAATACTTCCACTTTTCATTATACATCCTTCAAGTTTAGCACTTGTCAGGGACAGAACTGCCTTGTACTTGTGTTTACCTCTGTCTGCAGCTGCAAGAGATTTCCAACAGGAATAGCAAGTGAGGGAAAAAATGTATTTTGACCTAGTGCAGTTTCACTAGAAAGACATAATACTGAGGTGGTGGAAAAAAAGGGGCAGGCTCTGTGGGTTGTTTTCCTTTTTTTTTCTGATGATATATCTTTCAGACTATCCATTCCTTTAGCTGTTTTTCACTTTTGAAATTAGTCTATATTGTTCCATTAAGATTCAGAAAAAACAAACAAAACAAGTGGCAAGTCCTGAATTAACCTTTAAGGTTCTTCTCCTCCCCTCTGTGCCGCCACCCCCCAGCTACTTCCATTACTATCTTATTCTTGAAAGTAAGCCCTGAGACTGTGGAAGAGGGAGGTGAAAATATGAAAATACATAGATACTATTTTAATTTAATACAAGGAATCATAGAAGGCTCTGAGTCTTCAGTAGTTCCATGCTCTTGCCTTCTCACTACGCATTTGCCCCCCTACATTTTAACCTGTATGACTGGGTAGGGGTAAGGATCTAATGAATCAGATCTTCTGCATAGACTGTGTCCTGCACTGTCTGCAGTCAACATATTCACAGACCTTCAATGGTCAGGAACATCTACAAGTGTGGAAGAAAAGGATGGTAAGGGATACTGGATCACTGAGTAGCCAAGTTTTTTGTAAAGGTAAAAATATATCTCTATATATATTTTTTATGGGGGTCTTTTTGGTTGGGGTTTTTTGCTTTTTTTTTTTTGTTTAGTGTTTGGTTTTGTTTTGTTTTTTTGATTTTTATTTGTTTTTTTAATTGTAATTCTTTTGTATCTTCAGACAAGGGATAAATTCAAACACAAAAAAGTAATTTTACTTTTCCTCCTTCCAACTAGTGAAAAAAACTGATTCTAAGTCAATCTGAAACAATAATCAAGTAAAATGTGAAAGGAGGTCATCTCTGTGAACCAAAATCAAGCTGTCACAATCAAAGTTAAAACTGATGTGATATCTCTGTAAGATGACTGATTAATTTTTTCATACTGCAGAGGCAAATCAAGCTACGAGAACAATAGTATGCACTAGGATTGACTGAATGAATAGTCTACATACCTTTTGTGTTCCTCTCCCTCACTCCCCCCTTGAAGATGCAGTCTAAAAGTATTCTTGTATTCCATGTCTTTAGCAGCTCTTCTCAAAGTGTGTAGTGTTTCCACAGTTTGGTATCATCATGGACAGTTAATATTGGAGCATTTGACTGTTCAGATTCCCATTCCCCTTCCACAGTTTTAAAAGTGTATGTGTCCTCCACTTCATAATCATGAGGGCAGATTTGACCAGAAGATGGTCAGAGACTGCTTGAAACCTAAATTATTTTGTGATTGTATAGTATTCCAGACAATTTCATAGCATTATTTCCATTTTTTATAACATCACTGCCATTTAAACTTATTTTGCAAAGACCAGCAAATGATTCAAAGGTTAAAGCATTTCTCCCTCATCATATGTCACACATTATTCAGCACTTTTTGTGGTTGTATAGCATTACAGAGAAAAACTGTCCATTTGGCAAAACTACCACTCTAGGAATATATTCCTTCTTTCTTTGTTTCTACTGTACCATGTGGAGGGAGAGAAGGTTGGATCTGGAGGAGAACTGTTAGCAGAGGATGGCAGTGTGATAAAGAGAGATTTCTTCTTATCTGTCTGTCTATATATGGACAGTCTATGTGGTGCACAGTTACTCATGGCTCTTTTGCCCAGTGCCGTCATGGAGTGTGAAGGACACCCACAGTAGAGGAGGATCAACATCATGTGTAAAAGAGGCCTACAAAGGCCACACAGAACTGGACTGGGAAGATATCTGTAACTATTGCTGACTACGTAAGCAGCATAACTTTGGAAGCAATTTTGCTGTGGATTTTCATATAGTGCTAAGAAAAAAAAAAGAAAACACCAAAAAATCCTATAGTTTGTTTGGCATAGTTGGTTTTACAGGGAGCTGTTTGTTTTTTTTTCTCTGTAACTGCTACAAAAGATGACTTTGTATTTTCTTTGTTAAAAAAAAAAATCACTACTGTGTCTTTTTTCTTTTCTAGACTAGAAACTTCTGTTTACAGACTCTGTACCATGATAACCATCTTTTCCCTACTCATTGCTTTTGACTCCAGCACCAGATGTCAGCATCAGAGAAAGGGCATATAATCAGGCTTTGCTTTTAGGAAATGCATTTTAAAAATCTCCATGACCTAGACTAGCAATAACATCTCTTCCTCTGTGAAAATAGGCAGCTAAAAGTGAATGCTACTAAGGAATTCACAAGAAAACTCACACTGTCTGTCCGACTGAAATGCCATGAAATCTCATTAGATTCTTTTCACAATGTGTGTTTGTGTTCATCTGTGTTAAAGCAATGACTGGTATTTTGCAGCTAAACCCAACTGTTTCTAATTGATTTTAATATTATAAAATGAGCTTTGTTTTGTGGACACTGAGCAAGCACATGAAACATAATAACACTTTACAAGTGCTCCTTACCCTGAATTTCCAGAGTAATTCTAGATATTAATAAAAGAAGTATTATTTATTTGTTTGGTTCTCAGATTGTATTTCAGAAGCACTAAACCTGTTTTAAAGTAACTGGAATTATTCAAATAGATGTATTAGAAACTTTTAAAAGCACAATTTCTGACAAATACAACTATGAATTCTTTAGGCTTTTACTGGGGAAAGCACAGTATGTGTGTTTGAGAATCCATCTATAAATTGCTAAAATATTATCTTACTTTGCTTCCATTGCTTGCTTGATCTGTCATGACTTATGCTCTGATTCAGGAGTTTGCTCATTTGGCTCTGGTAGCATATTCAGCTGCTGTGGGCTGTGTTTCTCATGCGTTTGACAAGAAGCCTGGACTTCTTTATATACACACTCATGGGGCAGAAACAGCACAGTGGCACTGCAGGGTATCGCAGGCTGTGATGCCTTGTGCCGCATAGCACCTTCTGAGAAACTTCCATCCAGCAACCAGCTTACACATCGGCAGTCAGACAAGTCAGACAGGCTTCATATAACATTCTGTGCACCTCATTTCTCCCAAAATTATCCCAATTTTATGTAAAACAAAATTATTCTCTGCTGCTTGGAGAGCTCCCTAAGTTGCTTACATGTTCTAAATTTGCATTTACATTCCTCTCAAATGCACCATATGTCAAAGTGTCATGAACAGAGCCAGCAAAAGACAATGATCTGGATAACTAGGGTTTTATGACAGGATGGTAAGTGATAAATTAGTTAGCAGTGTTACAGTGTAAATGGCAAAGGGAATAATTTGGCTTCACAAATGACATCCTATTTAAATAAATGGGTAAAATTAATGTTTTTCTTACTAATATGGCTAAAATATATGTGACCTCTAAAGAATGTGGCACATCATTTATGTGAATAAAGACATAATTACTTTAAAAGAGCTAACAGAAATATATGGATTTTTAAAAATTTATTTATAAATATTTGCTTTTTCCTTTCTATGTACAGGAAAATCTTAAACATACATTCAGGCTTCGTGGCTAACAACACCATTACTTCCCATAGACTTCAATGGAGCCAGAAAGATTTTGCAAGCTAAGGAGCCGATGTCCTTGTTTTCTGTATTTTTTTCTCTTTCTTATGTTTATTTTCTCCAGCCTGTGCTCTATTTATGAGCAGGAGCCTTAGACAGCTAGGCAGTCCATTCTACAGGTCCATATTTATGCAGCTACTCCTTGCTTTATGGCACTGGTTCACTTCAAGCAGCAGTATAACAAAGCAAATTCTGTTGCTGTTATGCATGGTTTACCATTGGCAATAATGAGAAAGTACAACTTGCTTTAATTAAACAATAATAAATTAGAAGTGATGATTTACTGAGGATAATTATTCTTTATTAAAAAATGGAGCATGATATGTGTTGTTCTTTTCATGCATCATTAACCTCTTTCTAAGTAGTCAGCCTTACACTTGAATAGTTAGTGTTTGCTGTAAGGCTGAAAACAACCGGTGATTAAAAACAGTGTCCGCTATGTATTTGAAGGATCTAATGGCCCCCTTTGGAGTTGCTAATTGGCAAGTTCTGCAACTCCAGGCTTTTGAGGTGTGGTTGCCATGGAAAAATTGCTTTGAAGTTGGCAGTTGTGAATATTTGACCACAATTTTTCCTACTGTGGAGATTGGATGAAAAGCACTGTCATCTCTCTCACAGGGGAAAAGATATCTGGAGAAAATGTGCAAAATTATTACCCATCAGAGTGGGCAGAACAGTGGCAGATGATAACAAAAAGGTTTTCCCAATGGATTTAATTTCCCTGTTTTGTTTTGTTTTTTTCTGTTGGGAGCTTTTTCTGTTTTACTTGGGTTGGGGTAGGTTTTTTGGTCAGATTAGAAAATCTGTGGATGAACAAAAGTTAGTAACTTCTGTTTAACCCAAGCAGTTGTAAAGGAAAAGTAGTGTCTTTCACCAAGAGTCGAGTTGATGTTCCTGCAGTACAGTATATAAAAAAATAAGAAAAAACAACTTTCTGAAAAGCCAATTTGAGTATTCATATCTTCTGTATTGGAAAATTTGCAGACCAGCTTGTTCCATTAGCACTAAAATGACTGAGAGGGATTTTTGTGAATTATGTTCTACTGCAACATTGAGGAAAACAATACATGGTTTACCCCTTCACACAATCTTGTGTCACAATCTGTCATGTTATCTACTGATCAGCATTAGGTTTCCTACCGTCTGCTTGTCAGATTTTAAAGTAATCTTTTTTTTTAAATCAGTTAGCCAGTTAGCACAAAATTTAATGACAGTTTTTGACCTTAACCAATATAGGCACTGAATATAATAAAAGCAGAGACAGATGTTATATATGAAAAAGCAGCTTCTTGGTTTTCTGACTTTGTTTTTTTTCTTCATTACTCTCATAAAACTATGAAACGTGTTGATATCACTGGACACTGGAGAATGATCCTCAAATATCTTTGCTGATGTACCTCAGCTATGTACTTCAGTTTCATCTAAACAAAGAAAACCCCTCATGTTAAATTGTGTCTTGATAGGGATACTGTGTAGCAATCTGAGCAATGTTTTGTGTTTTGATTTAAAGTTCTTTGGAGAAACTATTTCAAGAGGCATGAAGAGTTTATTATCTGGAGAGATGTTTATCTATACATCATAAAAAGATCTTTTCATGGCACACTGACAGTGTGGTTATGGTTTTTGTACATACAGAAGATACTTTTTGAAGAAATATTTACCTCAGAATAGTCCCTAAAAAATGAGCAATGAAAGAAGGATAAAAAGTAAACATGGATGGATGATATAAATATGATGTAATGATGCAGAGGAAGAGCAAGATTTTTTTCTTCAGTTATGTAGTCTGATCTGCTGCATGTAAGCTTTTCTTAACATCTTTTGGAAAATGAGTTTTTGAGGCTAGGAGGACTATGCTGAAAATTCAAAGTTGGAAGTAATTGTTCATGAGTAGTGAATTTTTAATTTAAAATTTGAGAAGTGTCTGTTCTCTTCTTGCTGGACATACACAAGGTTTACTTCTGGGATGAATACATAAGGATTTTCTAATACCAAAGTAAAGTATCCAAATGACTACAGTGCAAAATGGAATTTAAGCATATACTGGGATTTTAACAGCTAAAGAAATCAGTTTGTCTCTGTCTGATATATTTGATTGTCTTCATTGATCACAGTGAATTACAGTTTAAGATGTTGCAATCCACTTTATTTTTAACGTACAGTTCTCCCCCAACAGCGTTGCTTTGTGTTCTAAATAAAATTGTTTTTTTCTATTAACTTACAGGAATAACCTTTAGTGACTCTGTGGCTGTTAAATACCAGTGATTAAAACCAGACCTTCCCTGGTCTCCATTTCTGCCCTAAACACTGAGTGGTTACATTTACTTTACAGGTTCAGGAAGGGTAACATGTTTATATTCTGTCACAGAACAGATCTATCTAGAGTACTTAAAATTCAAATTACTCTATAAAGAACAGAGCAAATGTTATTTTGTGGGGTTCTTTAGGTACTGTTGTAAAATGATCAGAAATTGAATCTGAGATGTTCAGGAATGTTGCAGACCAGTGTGGCATATCGAAACAAAGAAAGAACAGTGAGGGCACAGGTACTTTGGAAGGCAGTATGGAATAGATAAAAAATTAGCACTGAGGTGATATAGTTTAATCTAATTCTTTCCTGTGTAATATATACTTATGTAGGAACTAGAGATTGATCCTAACGCTTTTGTAAAAGCAAAGTAATCTTCTCTGTAGGGCAGCAAAGGTGATAGGGAAGGGAAAGATCACAATCCTTGTATTTACAAACCCAAAACTCTCTTGGGCATGCTTCACATTACACACTTTGGCATAGGAAATGCCAAAACCCACTGTTTTTAAAGAGTGAGTATGAAATGACACTTATGTCTGTCTTGAAGAGAGGGGAAAGGATTGCTGGTGTTGATGGTAAAAGTAGAATGAGCCAGAGAGAAAATATGTTGCTCCACAGGAAGCAGACTCAGAGGGAAAACTCATCATATATTTTAGTCTGACAGTAAATGTGCTAGATTTAGACTATAAATAAACTGAAGGTGTGATTCCACTTTACATCTTCTTCGTTTGTGAGGCCTGCTCAATATGTCTTTACCATACAGAAGGCCATTTCCTCAAATTTCTCACTTATGCCAATGTAAATACTTGTAATCTGTTTTAAAGGACTCTCCTTTGGTTTTATATTTTTTTTCATGTTTCAGGTTTAGGGCACAGAATATCTCTTGCAGCAGCATGACTGATTAAGTGAAAAAATACAATGACACTGGGTACAGACAGGGCACAGTAGGGCTCTCAATGTATTCTCTCTGTATATATCATGTGGTCCTTAGTGCTGCAAGTAAAAGACCAATGGGGATGAGAAAACTAAGCTTTCCTTTCCTTTTCTCCTCTGAGAATATGCATGTACTCTGACAGGTCTTCTTACTAAAACAGGGCTTCATACATGTGTTGCCATTTAAAATAGAGGCAGATTGGCCTCTGCACTACCATGTAAGGACAGAGCACTCACCTTGCATTTATGCCCAGTGAATTTTAATCTTCTGCCATTCATATTGGCAAAACATGATCCAACCACCAAACTGTTTTGAGAAGGAAAACTCCTATTTCACTAAGCAGAAATATAAAGAAAATCAAGATTCATTAAGGGATCATAGAATAATGAAATGCCAGATTGGAAGGGACTTCAAGGATCATCTTGTCCAACCTTTCTAAGTAGGAACACAGTTCAGATGAGATAGCCCAGCACCTTGTCAAGCTGAGTCTTAAAAGTGTCCAGCATTAGGGAATTCACCACTTTCCTGGGCATGTTATTCTCATGTCTGACTATTCTCATAGTGAAAAATATTCTTCTGGTGTCAAATTGGGATCTCCCCAGGAGTAACTTGCTCCCATTACGCCTCTTCTTTTCCCTGTGATTCTTTGTAAATAGGGAGTCTCCATCTTCTTGGTAGCCATCCTCTAAGTACTGGAACATGGCAATGAGGTCTCCCCTGAGACTTCTTTTCTCTAGGTGGAACAAACCCTGTTCTCTCAGCCTTCCCTCATATGCCGGGCTTCTCAGTCCTTTGATCATCTTTGTGACCCTTCTTCGGACCCTCTCCAAGCCTATTCACATCTTTTTTGTATATCGGGGACCAAGTGCCAAGTAGAGGGGAATAATGATTTATCTTTGCTGGTGATGCCTTCGTTGATGCATACCACCATCCTGTTGGCTTTCTTTTCTTTGGCAGCATACTGTTTGCTCATATTAACTTGTTGTGCACCAGGACCTTCAGGTCCCTTTCCACAGAGCTGCTCTCCAGCCAGGTGGATCTCAGTCTGTGCTGTACTCCTAGGTTATGTTTTCCCAGGTGCAAAACCTTACACTTATCCCCATTGAACATAATTAGGTCTTTGTTAGTTCACTCTTCCACTCTGCAAGGTCAAGCTCCTGTAATAATTCACATAGCAACTCTTCCTTCACTAATGGTAGGTCAGTGTCTGCATCAATCAGGAGTTCTTGTTCCCCCACCCTGGGGCCCAGCAGTGCTGGTAAACATAGAGCTGAAGAAAGTGTTGAGAACCTCTGGCTTTTCAGCATTATTCATTACTAGTTTGCCTCTCCTGTTTAACAGTGGGGCAGTGTTTTCCTTCTGTTTTTGCTTGTTGTTTGCACATCTGAAGAAATCCTTCTTGTAGTTTTTTACATCTGTGATCAACTTGAATTCAAGCTGAGCTTTTGCTTTTCTAACTGCATCTCTTCATGCCCTAGCAATGTTCTTATAATTCTCAGTGGGTATTACATTCAGAAATGTTACATAACCAAAACCCAGCTCTTTCCAGAAAATGTCATCATCACTAGACTACAGAATGTTGTATTTGCTTGCACTGTTATTCTGGAATATAAACATATTTATTAGTTTTATTTTAAGGAAAAAAATAATTGAAATGCAGATTGAGAAATTCCTCACCCTTCCTTATTAGGTATTTGACCAATGCTGGACCCATATACTCCATGTTGATGTTCTAACCATTGGAACACCGCATGAAGAATACAAAAACAAACAAAATAAACAAACAAAACCCATCCTTTTCCCACTTCAAAAAATCAAAACCTATCATGTTTATAATCCATATAGAAAAGTAAAGCATGTGCATGACAAAGAGGTAGAGACTCTGCACTGTGAATAGCAGGTAAATCTCACCATTCTGATGTAGGATCCTCTACTTTTAATTCCTGTCATGAGGAACAGAATCCAAATTTTATTCTTCTTGATCCCTTTCCAAGACAAAGTAACTCTCCACAGTCCTAGGAACCATAAGATAACTCTTGAGGGCTAGGTTTTTGAAACTTGGGTATTTCTGCATTCAATGTTTGGGGTTTTTTTAAATACTTTTCTTAGTGTAGCTCAGTCACTTAATTTTTTTCTTCAGTTTTTCACTGAACTTTTTTATCCCTACATTTTCTTTCCTGGAATAAATCACAGGTCAATCTTGAAGGGTTTTTTTAAAGTGCATTTGGAGAAAAACACAGTTTATTATCTTCAAGACAATTTACATTTTAAAGAGTTATTTAAAATATCATTATTTCTATGGGTTCATTTTATTTAAATGAACAGAGTGGATTTGTATATAACAAATAGACTTGGCTCCATGCCTGCAATGCATTTTGCAATGCTCTTTTTGCTCTCTCTAAATATACAAACAATACAGTTCCACTAAATTCATTAAGGAAAAATAGACAATGTTATTCAAGTGCAATGGCACATGAGTACTTTCAAGATTGAATGTTTACTTTCTTTTTTCAACATTAACTCAAAGGAAGCTAATAACAGACTGACAACAATTTAGTGTACAGGAGCGGGGAGGCCTGCAAGACATCACAAGTGCTATTGATTTTTCTTAAGTGCTAAAGCTTTTAAAGGGATTCCTACAAAGGCGCATGCTACATGGAACAGGATTCTGCTCTGTCAATTTTCCTGGATAGTGAAAGGAAGACACAGACTGGAAAAGCCAAACAAATGGAGAGACCTCTGGGGTTAATAAAAATGAAGCCAGGTTCCTTCCAAATTGCTTTGTAGGCAATTGGAAAGGCATCACAACCATTCAGCTTCACTTCAGTGGAACATCTTATGAAGGAGATGTTACCAGTCCCAATCTTAAAAGGTTGCAGGAGAGGCCACGATAACTCCAGGTTAAGTTATGCTTCAAAACTCTTCAGACACTGGGGATACAGCCTGTCGTGTTTATAACCTCAGATCAACATCAACCATACGCATGACAAAAATCTCTCTCATAATGTCAAATCCACAAATAGTGTCACAATGCTAAATGATCTGTTTCAACCTTCCATTACATTTGCTGTTCACTTTCTGACAGATTACTGCATGTGTCACTAACCTTACCATAAAGAATATCATTTTCCAAGGCCAATTGCTGAGAAAGAGATCCATCAAGACTCCTGAAATGCATTTTCAAAGAGGTTAAAGTGATCTGGTGATGTGCTGAAACTGAAGTCCAGAAGACAGGAATTCAAAATGAGTTTTGAAAGTTATTTACAATATATTTATTCTTTTTATACAGGCAAAGACATGTTTTGAGGCTTTTTGTGAATGCTTTGACAATTTGAAATGAAGTATCAGTAAATTAGGCTGAACCAGCTCAAAACACTTAGCAACCTTTCTACTTCTCTCAGGAAAAATACTGATCAGATATCAAAGCTGAAAATCTGAGTATTCTGTTCTAAACAATTTGCAGGCAGGTTAAAGAGATTCAGCAGCAGCCGAGAAACCTGGTACTTACGTAGCCTGCAAGCAAATTCTTCAGCAGCTGAAAACAAGCCCAGATTTTCTCCTCAAATATGCTTTAATCTGTATAAGAAACTATTTCTGTTTTGGTTTTGCAGAGAATTACAGCACTACAGAAAGGGATATTGGCTGTCTATAATTACACCTTTCTGAGGGTTTAGGGAAGATTTGCATGTAAAGTGAAATTGCGTATTTTCAATAAAACAGTAATCATCAGGAACTCTCACATTACCTGCTTTCATTTTGTTTTCGTTTAACAACAGCAAAATGGAAATTTTTTCAGCAGTAAAGTTTTCCAGTAAAAGCTAAATAAGGGAAGTGCATAGGCTAAAGAGACAGATTGCTAGCTGGACTTTTTTCCTTGGCAACTCTGGAACAGTGTGGGAGCCATTGCTGAAGTCTTCAGATTGTAACAAGGCTATAGAAACTCTAAGGGAGAAAGGGCTTACTCTTATGGATTGATATAGGGCTATTTACCTAACTAGCACATGACAATGAGAAGCAAGAGACCTGAAAACATCAAGTCACTGTGTAAAGAGTGACATATAAATTCAGGGTCATGGGGCTGGACAGGTTGCAACCAGTGACACAAAAGATGAGAACTAACACACATCCAAGTAATGAAGGTGAAGAAGCAGGTAGAAGAAAAGATCATATCCTGAGTTTAATGATGTGAAATTCCTGCTGCTTTTCTGAGAAAACTGATTATCTCTTACTGAGTTTAAAAAATGTCTTAAGTGAAAAAAATTAAAAGGTACTTCTACTTCTCAGACAGATCTATTAATAAATAACCTGAATCATATTACAATATTAATTTTTAAAAATTATTATTCTTACATGTATAGCAGGGAACAGTCTTTATTAGAGGAAAAAAAGCCTTATGAAGAAAGGCCTTTCTAAGATTCGGCACACCAATGTAAGCCTGAAATTAGCATTCTTATATGACAAATTAGGTTTAACTTGGTTTAGCTTTTTCTGTTTGCTAAAAGATTGCCAACAAAATGAAACCCCCATTGCTACCATCCTCTGAATTAAGGAAGAGTGTTTACAAATTTCCTTGTACACTTTCCATCCTGGATCTTTCCAATTATTTAATCTGTACTTTGACTTTTTGACACACCTACCTTATTTTTAATGGGGAAAAAAGTGAAGAAATTATTACTATGGGGTATCCAATAGAAATGAGTGCCAATCAAAAAGTAACATCTTGAAAAGGTCAAATATTTCCCATTAATATATTCAGTCAGAGCTCTCTTTGTTCTTCAGTTTCTTCAATGCTACAATTAATTAAATTAAACTAACTTGAAAGCTAAGAAGTGTTGTCAGAGATCATAACCTTTAGAAATGTCTGCATTCTCTCTTACACATTTACCTTAGTTAGCATATTTTAATGATTTCTCAAAGAAGAACTGCATTAAGTGTTCCTGGTTTCTTCTGAAAATAAAGTAAAAGAAATAAATAAGGCAACAGTCAAGCACATACAGAAATATTCAGAGGTATATTTAAAGATAAAAACCCACCCATGCTGTGAACTGGACATAGAAAGATGGAGTGGTAGGAAAAATAGAGTAATAGAAAACAAAAAAATACTTGCAGTGAAATTCTTCAATACGTCTCACATCAGCAGCCCTATGAGTTCAGTCAGGAACGGATGATGACTGTAGGAGGGGTTGAAGGAGATAACAGTGTGAATATAAGGAAGACTAAGCATATGCTTGAGATTCAGAGTGAATGTTGTATCTGATGAGCTGACAAGATAACTTCCTAACATTAAACTGGGTGATATTCTTTCAAAGCATCTGAGGTAAATAGATATGGGTCATTCCCTAATTTTGAATACTGACATGGAAAAGTTTTATGACAACTGGCAGATAAAAGATGATAGCATACGCTTCTGTGCAGACAAGATGTGTACTCAAGTACTTTTATCTTGGAAAATGTTAATGTCACTGCCATCTACTCTTTGCAGTGCTCTTTATTAAGCTATGATCATTAGGACCAGCTTAATATTCTTCTTCCTTTCTGGTCTTACAGAAGTCAATTACTTTAGATATAGGTCTCTTGCCTTTTCCATAAACAGACTCTTGAACTTCTTTCATACTTAGGCTGGTTCCTGGGCAAACTCCTCTGAATATACCATTGGTTTTAAAACAAATGTTTTACTTTCAGACATTTGAACTTGAAAGAAAAACAAACCAGTCACCAGCAACCAATATTTGGAAAGATACTTCTGCATGCACTACATTTGAAGGGTCTTTCTTCTCATTTGCAAGACTAGAATCAAAGCAAATAATATTTTTGTAATCCACCCAGATTTTTTTTTGCAATCATAGGTCTCTAAAACTAGAAGTAAATAGTACAAACATAGTATGAAAACAGAGGATAAATTAGCTTTCACAGTGAATGCCATGTGACTACTTCTGATGCTTAGCCTAGCTACTTAGAACTAGTTCAGATGTATCTGCTCAAGACTGAATTGTATTACACAGGGATAAACTAAACCTGTTCTTTTCCAGTGACTAGTCCTGTTCAAATAGGTCTAGATGTTGACATGATGAATACAGAGTTTGGGCTCTAAACTGTACTTATGACATTGGCTTTTGTTTTTCAGTGAAAGAATAAGGGGCTACGTTTGGGACTAAAATTAAAATATGTATATATAAATTAAACCCCCATACTATGATGCAAGTCCAGCATGACTGAAGGAAAAAAGATCATGGCCTTCATCTCTGTAGTTTCACAGCATGAATCACAAGATAAAGTCAGTGACACTTCAGAGAAAGAGGATAAAGGAAACAGCATGGAAGTGCAGAAACACATTTCCAGTAGTCCCTTCCCTTAATCCACACCTGGAAATTTCCACTTGCAAATAAGTGCAAAATAATGCTAAGTAACCTATGAGCAGGCTTTGCTAGATCAGGTTTCAAAAACCAACTTACAGCTCATACATTGTTAGAAAATTACAAGTACAGAAGAGACAAGGAAAGAAAAAAAAATTATACCCTCATTTCAGTTCATAATCTACTTGAAAAATATCTCTATCAATTAAGTTATGTAATTTTGCTTCCCAGTCAGGACAAACTCTTTGGACATTAATGCTTCTGAAAATGTTAAATAATTGCTTGGTGTTTTTATCCTCTATATCCAAGTGATTATGAGTTATGAATTTATCCCACTCATCTGATGACTTAGTGACCTCCAAATCTGGCAAAAAAAACCTCTGAAAAATCTTTCTTCTGCCATAAAATGGCTGAGCTACCATCAGCAACTGAAGGTGGTTAGTGGTTCCCTAACTGGTGCAAATGTTTTCAGCCAACAAATGCAGTTGCTGCTATTCTCAGGTCCCTTGAAGGAACTGAACAATTGGCAAACTGATGTTAGTTTTTCCATCATTTTATAATCCTTTGATCCCCCACAGGGGATGATAACTTTCATACTGAAAAACATTGCTCAAAGGAAAATATTTTCAGATTATTTGTAAGGCAAACTTGAGAATGACAGTTGAGTATTTTATCTACAGGGCTCTTCTGCTTCTTCTTTGACCACACATATTACTGGCTTGTGCTAAACACAAAGGGATAAATTAAAAACATGGTCTTTCTATCCCTCTACTGATCTCTAAAGTATTACCCAAGAGGTTATTTTTAGTTAGAAAGTGCAGATTGAAAACAACATGGATTTTTAGGTTCCCTGTACAAGTCTGGGCCAGTCTTCCCTGGTTTGTTGAAACGTATGGAAAAGCCTCTCCTCAAAAAGTAGTTAGTCCTATCCATGTTTAATTTTTAGGCAAGAATTATACCCAGTTGTATTTATATGCAGATATTTTTCCTTCCCTACTGTCAAAGTCCATAAAACCCATGAATCCCAAATAAAACCAAAACAGAATCTGGATTATTTGTGCTGATGCTCTGTATTGTTTATAAACAAAAGTTTTTTTCTGAGCAGTTTTTTTG
Source organism: Apus apus (assembly GCF_020740795.1). Classification (NCBI taxonomy): domain Eukaryota; kingdom Metazoa; phylum Chordata; class Aves; order Apodiformes; family Apodidae; genus Apus; species Apus apus. The sequence continues at coordinate 85,087,660 of NC_067282.1, read as the reverse complement.
GTGCAATTACCAATGAAATTTATAATTTACATAAATATACCAATGTTTGTACAAACATGGCATCTCTGGAAGGCATTAGTTCAAAAATACTGTATTGATTTAAATTGAAATGAATTACCTTTCAGGGAAAATGCAATAACTTCAGTGGAGAGACATGGCAGTGAATATAAATGAAAAAAACCTAACATTATTTCACTAGACTATTTTGGCCTCAGTTCATATGAATTGTTTTTTTATTTGTAAAATAAATTGGATCCAAACCAACTCTAGCTTATGACATTATGTATGTATGAATTTCAACAAGGATGAAAAGAAAAATGGAGAAATTGAGGAGGTATGAAATATGAATCAGATGGCCTTAAGGTCTTTCCTTTCTCCAAGGATTTTACCTACCTACCTTTATTTATTGTCTGATTTAATAGACACTTGAGGAATTTTATTTTATTTTAGGGGAGGGAAGAGTAAATCAATTTAAGCACTTAATGGGATTTCCAGTTTAAATAGTCCTTTTTGTCCCATATTGCTTCTCATACATAATATTTTTGAGTCACCACTAAAGAGTATACAGTTCATGTCCGAATTTTGCTTTATTAAATAAAATTTTATTTGCATCTTAAATTTCCAAATAATCTTTGTGTACCAGAGCTAGTAATTTGTATTCTGAGAATCACACGACGACAACAACAACAACTATATACACACATACACACACATATATAGATATATAAATACTTTCAGGTATATATGATACACTCACAAGGGTGAAGTCATCAGAATATACTGACAATTGAGTACTAGCCAAGTAAGATGTTGAGTTCTTTCATAAAGCTGAAGAAAGGATTTTACTTTTTTCTACAACTTAGGTCAGCGTTATACAGCTATTGTATTACAGTGGCCCTGTCTTCAACTGTGAGGTAACTTGTAAATTTTGTATCAGTGCATATAAATAAACTTCATCCAATACTTCCTCTGTGCTTTTCAGCTACCATTTTGGCACTATTCCGATGAGTCTGAATTCTGTAGTTCCTCTTTGGTCCACAAAAATTGTACTTTAAAAAAAAAAATTGTATTGTGTCTTTAATCCCTAGCTAATCTCTCCTGGAGGCCTTTCAGACAAGTGGGATCAAGCAAGCCTCAAATCAGGAAGCTCGGATGTGATATTGAAGCAGAATGGTGAGTGATCAAAGTCACTGCACTGGTTTTGAGGGTAGCAAACAGAAGAAAGCTCTGACTGTATGAGAGGCAATGGAGAAGTCATCCCATTAAGAAAGTGAGTGAAAAACAAGTTGGTGAATAAAGTGCACTTACTAAAAGACTCTTAAAATGTATACTTTCATATTCATGAACCAGTCACAATCTGGAAAGGGTTGAAAGTGTGGATTTTGACAGCAGTGAATTTTTAATAAATCGGCCTACTGTAGAAAAAAAAGTTTATTTGTTCCTTTATGAGGCTGTGTTGTCATTAAACTAGCACGCACATTTAAAGCTGAAGATACCAACTTGGTAACTCAGTCACAAAAATCCTACTGGCAGAAAATTATCATTCTCTCAATTTTCCTAATGAGTGCGTAGCAGCTGACTGAGTAACCCAGATGTTTTAGGGCAAGGTAGAAGAGAGTAGTTTCAGTCATTTCGTATTGAACAGTTTTTTCATCTCAGTTGCAGTCCTTTGCATTTGAATGAAATATGATGGATTAGTTTTCATTTATGGCATTTAATGAAACACATCCTGATGACATGTCTAAAATTAAGATTTATCCAACACGCGGAACTGGAAGTTCACTAATATATCAAAGAGGTAATATATTCTTAATATTACCTGTTGGTAGTTCCCTATATTGGTTTCTAATCCAACATCTAGAGTATATATTGATACTATCGTGTTTGCAGGGATAATTTAGCTATCCACTTGATGTCACCATAACTTCTCAGAAGTATTACTCTTTGTGTACTAATGGGGTGCAAATAAGTGGCTGAAATAGAAATGTGTTTGGAATTAATATTTGTGTCACCAGTTATATGAGTTAAATAGATGTGGTACTTCATTACATTCATTATCTTCAGCAGAAAGGCAAAAGGTTGCTATAGAAAAGCTCCTTTTCATGTTTGCCCTAAAGATTACTTTTAATTAGGCAACTTGTCTAAGAGGAATTCAATTTTGTAACGAAGAATGAAAAACATTGGTGAAGAAAGAATACTGGCAAAAGTAGTAACACTGACAGAAACTGAAAAAAAAAATGTTCTTTGAATCAGAAATATTTGTTATTGCTGAATAATTTTTTCTGTTGTTATTAGAGACTGCCAAAGTATATTTTGGACTTGTCTGGAAAGCTTTTCATATACGTGTTAAAACTCCGCGATTTTGTGTCCAAGGCCACGATTCAATTCATGAAAAAGGTAAAAGCCTTTCAATATCACAACAAAGACCAGAACAATAACTTTGTTGGAAATGGCAATGTTTAAAAATGTGATTTTTCTCTGAATAATAGTTGTGCACATTTCAATAGCACTAATTGTAATATATGGCAGTAACCACTGAATTTGCAGATATATCAGGAGAAAAAAATATTTATTGAGGAAAAAAATCTGACAGAATGTGGTTATTTTTTAAAAATAGGTAAAACTGAGAAACAGTTTTCACTGAATTATAGTTCAAAAAAATGACATTTAAAATAATAAAGATCCAGTCATTACTTATTTTCTATGTCAGACTGAATGGAAGAATTGCTGGAAATTTACTTGAGTTCTGTTTTTTGATACTATCATTTTACAGAGGGGAAAAAAAAGAACCAAAACCAAAAATCAGACCTTGTTTTACTGTGGTTATGAACTATTTCTTCTTCCAAAAATCCCCAAAACTACTTCTTTATAAGAACACTTCAAACACTGTGTTTATCTAGATCTTGTAATGTCTCAAAGATACAGAATGTATTGGGAGTGAGGGTAGACTGAAGTTCTATAACGCAGCTTTACTAAAAAATGGTGGTACCTTAATCTTAAGGTATATGTTAAATAGTGAAAATTGTATAGCTAGGCTCCATAAAGAGAGAGGAGAATTTGAGAAGCAAAAGCAGCAAAGATGTACCTATGATTTTTTTCCTTCAAGCCACCTTCTGAGTGAAGCAGACGGTAAAGGAGGTGGCCTGATATATTCCTAATTAAGAAAATTATAATTGTGAATTATGGGATCTCAAATTTGTTACATGGATTCAGAAAGTCTACAGGACTGAGCATTTTGGGAGAAGCAGGAGGGAAACCTTACTTAAGTTTCTCAGTGGGGCTTAGACACTAAGCTACTTGGAGAACCTGGGGTTTAGGAAGTCACACATGCACCCACACGCTAAAGAGCTTGTACCTCTAAGGCCTCCAGGCATGTCCCAGGGTCAAACACAGGCTGCTTTAAGGTTTTGCATGAAGTCAGCCTAGTTATACACTACTTAAGTATGGAAATACTTGCTTGAACTTCTGATTATATCTGGTGTAATATTTTGTATCTCATGACCATGAGGAAAAGTACTTTTTTTACTCTTATTTATATTCAGAACTGATTCTTTATCTGGTCTAACTTAGTATTGCTTAATATTTTCAGTGTATCTCATAGTGATTTGTGGAAGTGTCAAATAGTAAATTGTGGAATACTCAGTTGAGGGGGCTTTGTATACATCTTCACTGCATACCTGAGCAATCCACTTAGCTTTAAAATGCAGTGCTGGCTGGTTACTCAGCGGCCAAAGGACTATGATTGCTCAGATCGAAATGACTGACTTGGTTGTCTGCATGTATTACCAGTCTCCAGCAACTGTATTAGCAGTCCAAAAGGCTGACAAACTGATAAAAATTTAGCATAGAACATGCTAAACTAGATGAAAATAAATTACTATAACATTTCACTTGGCATTCTGGTCTCCAGTAGGATCTACTTTGAGGTCATTCACTTTTTATAAAACTACAAGTAAAAGCTTGTATCCAAGATATTGAAAACACAAGAGGACAAAAGCTGGCCAAACACAGCTGGTCTTAAAATAGCTAAATCTAAAAGGAACAAAAAGAAATTGATAAAATATTTTTTTCTACCTACACTTTTAATTTTAGCTACAGAGTTCCATAAGGCATGCCAGAAATTTTGATACAGGAAAGAATGGGGTTTGGCACATTTGAAATTATGCTGATCTCTTACTTTCCCTCAGTTCTGCATGTTGTTCCATGAGGTGTTTGCTAATGACTTGGTGATCTATACAGCAAAAACATGGATACACTTTTTCAATATTTTCCTTAAGAAACTCAGAAGAAAGGAGACATTATTATCCAGTAAGATTTAAATTGAAAAAAAAGAAAAAAGATCTCTCCATAATAATAATAAGAGAAAAATATAATGAGGTTGTTGTTATTATTTTCTTGATTTATTATTATTACTTTTCTATTTTTTTTTTTTTCTTAAATTCTAGGAGTCTGCCTGAGTCTATTTTACCACTGTGATTTACCTGTTAATTGATTGTTGCATGTTGAACACCAAATCCAGTTCAGGCTATAATAAATGCCATGGTTTAATTCTGACTGTTTTATTCTGAAACATGAGCCTGATAGTAGTGATGCTGCAAATGAAAAGGACAGAAAAATATAACCAAGCTAAAAATAACATCAGGTTAAAAATAACCAAAACCCCCTCAATAACATGTTTTAGATTTTGCTTTTAATAGGCACTATACTTAATGTTCCATCCATATTTTCATTAAAAATGCTGTTGTTGAGGGATTTATAACCCAATGTAATCAGTGCCTGGTTGAAAGTGTAGGTCTACTTTCAGTTTAAAGTGCCAATTTTTGGGAAGCACAAAGAAGAAACCATTATATTTAAGTTGTTAGGATTTATTTATTTTATGATTCAAAAGTGCAACTGATGTTATGAAGATAATTCACCTTCAGGCTCTTTAAAAAAGAAAAGTAAATAACAGTCATTTGCCCTGAAATTTTTATCAAAAAAAGGATGAGCAGTGCATGTGTTTACTAATACCTAACAGTAATCTTGCATAATATAAAGTCAGTTTGAGCCATATAAGTTTCTGCTTATCTGGAAACTTGGGTTATTTTTATTTTATTTTTTTCTCTTCAGTATTCATGCTACATGGCAACAAGAAATTCTATACACAATATATATATATAAAAAGGGAAGGAAGAATCTTGGAATTCATATTTCTACATGTGACAATATCTTCAGCAAACCAAGTAAATGATGTTGCTTGAACAAGAAAAATGTCCTTTGGAACTGTTACTCATATTCCAGAAATTTCAGTCAGTGGTAAAACACTATGAAATATATTTGATTATATGGTTATTGAAAGACTGGTGACATGACACTTGGAAAGAAAAGACTGATAAAAAGTTGGGAAGGAAGAAAATAGACAAGCAAATATAAATAGATTATTAATTACCCTGTACAACAAGATAAAGGCAGAAGAAAAAAAAAAATTCAGGGAAAATAATAAAATTAGAGACAGTAAAGAATTTGGAGAGCAAGAAAAAATTTAAATCTGACTTCAACTCTTTTCACCTTTTGATTGTTTTCTCTGTGGACTTTTGTGCAAAAAAACCACGGTACTCTGGACACTGAGATACAGAAATGCTTAATGGACATATTTCAGATGAAGTTTCTTTTTGGATGACTGATTCCATTCCAAAATTGTGCCGATGGATTAATTTATTATGCTGTTTATTTATTTGTTTATTTCTTTTTCCCCAAGAGCAGAGTTTTGTCATGGGCAAGTAGAAATTCAGCAATTTATACAAGAAAATGGAAACTACATTAGACTTTACAAACCATTGAGTTGAAAAGGCTAAGCAGAGTAACAGCATACTTTGTGAAGGGCAGAACACTTCCGAGGTATGGTTTTCATCCTCTGATTTATACCTACTCTCCTGTCATCCAAGGGAGTGTTTAGTCATTCAGCTGCTACTGTCTCTCTATATTAGATAGCTGCTTTTAAAATTCCAAAAGTACCAAAACTGATTTTCTCAACTGAAGTTATGTCATTAATAAAGGACTTAATTTGAATTGTTCTAGTTAGATTTCTTGACAGAATACATGAGAGGATATTCTCATGCACAACAACAGGAAACTAACATGGTTTTTATTCATTAATATTCCCTTGATAACTATAGGATATTGCTTCACCTAACCAGAAGAGTTTCAGCTTCTTTCACTCTATTTGCCTTAGGGCTTTCTTTTACGTATTACAGAACTTCAAAGACTAGGAGCTTGGATCTTCTCTGGTGTTGAAGTGTATCAGGTATTGCATGCAAAGTCAAGCTACCCTAATCTGAGAAAAAAGCCTGACCCTATATTTTTCATTCAGCCTAGGGCTATCTGAAAGTGAGGCTAGATAGAATTGTAACAAAAGCTATTTTTTTAGAAAAGGTAAAAATATTGTGCTTGATATTCTGCAGTCCAAGTTCTTAACATGAAACTTGTAAAAGATGAAGTGAGAAAAAAGTTATGACAGAAAATGTCTTCTGGTATATATTAGAAATGTTGTGGTCATTGGAGCTTACTTTTTTGAATGTGTTGTATGCAGTAGTGTAGCAAACCATATGACATCAGGTGTAACATACTTTACAGTCAGATCATTTTCTTTCAGCCTCATACAGAGTTATGACCAGCAGTACACATACATATAGCAATAAAAATGTCCTGTAAATAAATTGTAGTTTTAATTTCTATTCATGGTAAAGTAACATATATTTTACCTAATATATAAAATACTAAGCCTTGGAGACAACGCAAAGGACATTAGTAAAAGATAAACTCTTTAGAATCCTAGTGTTTTTTATGTTTAACCATAAACCATGAATAAGTGTATTCATGTATATTTCACATTGCTTATTGCTGCCTCACTACTGTTATCAGTTAAAGTTTCATATCAATAGAACCATAAGCACAATTCAAAAAGAATTGACAAGAGGTTATTGCCACTAAAAAAAAATAGAAAATTGCATCTTCTGTTTTGCTTTTTAATTTATATTATATCCCACAGGACTTACAATTAATTTCAGATAGAAATTGAAATTAAATTACACATTATAGTCACTGGAGACTTTTTTAGGGAACTCATCAATAGGTCATTTTTCTGAAGGGTATATTTACAATTGCACATTGATGAAATACCTGCATTATAACGTAAATGCAAGGAAGAGAATCTGGAAAATAATAAAAGAGTCATTTCCTCTCACAGCAAGAGTATTCCAACTTTTCTGTATATTCTTAATCTTTCAGGTATCTCCTTCCTGAAAACATAATTCCAAGTGCACTAAAGCTCTTTGGAAGATTATAATTACCTTCAATGGTTTTCAAGAAGGACCTGAGATAACAGAATTCTTCTACAAGCAGGTGTGAAACACTGTTCGTATCCTATTTACTCACATTTTATAGAACAGTTAATAACTTGGAGCGTAATCAAATATAATTTTCCCTGATTTTACACTTGAATCTAATTCCACTGACTTGAGTGGAGGAGATCCTGCTCTATACTGCTGTGAAGGAAGTTATCAGAACACAAGTTCCCAAAAATTTTGTCAAGGTTTTTGCTTATGTTTCTGCTGCTAATTTTCTTCTAGTTATTCTTACCAAACTTTTTCATTTTAAAGTTGTCCTATAATTATCTAGTAAATAATTTAAGTTTATGAGTACATTACTTATGTTCTTATACCTTGTTGTTTTTAGAAGACCTAAACATGCTAAAAAATGTTTAACTTTTTCTAATGAGGCTTGCTTTCGCAATCTGATTCTTAAATTAGATTAGCCATAGGTTTAAAAAAGTGTTTAGAGCTGAACTCTTCTGATTTGCAACTTAGGGTCCAAGCATTACAAGTTACCAAGACACTATCAATTTCAGTTGGTCTCCATGCTCTCTGTGCTGGAGTTATTGTTGGGGGAACAGTGTACTCATCCTGGAAATTCTCACCTGGCAACACCTCCACTGACCTCAGGGAAGGGGACTGTGTGTGCATCATCCACCTGCATAACTTGGTCTGTTTCAAGAAATGGCGTATCTACCCATCTACCTGTGTGTATGTGCCCATAATTTTATCTTCTGCAGGAGCAAGTGTCTTAAGTTCCACATTCAGCTCTTCAAATAGAGGGTTGCCTGCTTGTTTCACCAGGAAGAATAATGCTTGTTACATATGAAGCGTTTTGTGGGTTTCTTTTTTTTTATTGTTTTAATATCTCAGTTTGGAAGAAGTTCAGCCAGATTCACAATTCTCCAAGCTTCTGAAGTTCTTGAGTTACAGAACCACTGGTTACAGCAGAGCAAGCACCTCTAGCAGGGAATTTTGAATGACCATTTGGCTCCAATAATTTCCTCCTAGTATTTGTTGCCATTCATTTTTTTCTCCTCTGAGTCTCTTTTAGCTTTTTAATAAAGTCAAGATACATAGTATGCACTCCTCCACTCTTATAAGCTAGCACAGAAAGAAACTAGATAATTTGCTCTCAATAAATCCATACTGGTGCATATTCATGTCCTAGGCAGCATCTATGTGATTAGTTTACTTGAGTATTTGTTCCAATTCTTTACTGGAAACTAAAGATGAGCAAAATACAGCTGATGATCTTTCTTTCTCTAAAATGAAACAGCATACAGTTGCAATTTTCCAGCCATACAACACTCCTAAGGGGTCCTGCATGTTCCTGTTTCAGATATTTTTAATATTTCTCTTAATTAAGTTACATTAAACAGTGCCATTTAAAATATCCAATATATCTGTGTACATTCTACCTATACTTTTTCCTACCTATTTCCACATCTCATTCTTTTTCCCCTCTCTTCTTGGTGTTAAATGTGTGAACAACTCAGTCAGAGTTGACTTCTGAAGAAGCTTGTTTTATATTTGACTGACAGTCTAATTTGTTATTCATATTTGCTAGTCAAAACTAATACTTTCATCCTTGATTAGAACTTTGACCCATGAATTGTAATGATTAAATGAATAAGATCACGGTGTGTATGACACTATTTAATGTAAAATTTCACTACTTAAAATATCAGAATATTCTCCTAATTTAAACATACCGAATGCTGAAAAGTGGTAATCTTTGGACAAATGCAGTTATGTCCTTTGGTACAGAAAACTTTTGAAACTAGTTTTTGGATAAATTCTTTGGGTACTTAGTAGTCTGAAAAAAAAAATTCTGATCATCTTCCTGAGTTCCAAGAGACATAGAAAGACGTTATCCACTTATCTGCATTTAACACAGCCTTTAAACCACTTCATTAAAACCTTGCACTAAACCACTAGAAAGAAGAATCTCACTGGTCCTCACATCTCTGTAAAATATTCTGCACCTGCTTTGGCTAGTACTGACAACCAAGATTCCGTGGAGAATATTCCATCATTTTTATTCAAGTAGCACATGAAATTTATAAATAATAAAAACTGATTTAAGCCTGAACTTTTTCACCAGTTCTGCAATTTCACCAGAAAATATTTTATTAATCAATTTGCCCTTTATCTTTGAGCCTCTAGTCAGCTTTCTCTTATCCTCTGATTTTTTCTATGTAAATGTCCTGCACCCTTGACAGTAACATTTTTTTTAAAATACTGGTAACTTTTAGTGAACTCACTGGTCCGACACAAATTTAAGAAGCAGTCCTTCAAAGGAAACCACTCTCTGGTTTTGGTAGAAACAATTTCTGGTATAATGAAGGCTGTTTGATGTCTTTTCCTGATTTTTTACTATATTTTACAGTATGTCATTTGAAAAATATAAGTATAGTAAATTGCATTACCTTTCTTCCTACAACAACCAAATTTTCTCTGCACGCTATTCTAGGGAAGCATGATAACTTGTTATGATTTCTTCTGAAACTGTACCCACTATTCACTCAGCTCGCTGAATGAAAATAATAATGTTAGACTGCACATGTCACAAAGCTACTACAGAGCAGGGATGGCCTTCTGAGAAGTAAGAGCCATGTAAATATAACTTTTCATTTTTGGGCTGGATTTTTGCACTTTCCTAGATTGCAATAAAACTTCTTCTAGCAACTCGTAACAGATCAGGATGGAGAAGTTATATAACAGATTATAAAATATTTGGGGACCTGGACAGGCTTGAGAGGTGGGCCCAGGCCAACTTCATGAAGTTGAACAAGGCCAAGTGCAGGATCCTGCACCTGGCTTAGGGCAATCCCAAGCACCAGTACAGGCTGGATGGAAAATGGATTGAGAACAGCCTGGAGGAGAAGGACCTGGGAGTTTTAGTTGATGAGAAGCTCTACATGAGCCATCAATGTGCACTTGCAGCCAGAAAGCCAACTGTATCCTGGCCTGCATTGAAAGAAGTCTGGCCAGCAGGTCTAGGGAGGTAATTCTGCCCCTCTACTCCTCTCTTGTGAGACCCCTTCTTGAGTACTGTGTCCAATTCTAGAGCCCTCAACATGAGAAGGACATGGAGCTGTTGGAGGGAGTCCAGACGAGGGCCACAAAGATGATCAGAGGGCTGGAGCACCTCTTCCTGAAGACAGGGGCTGTTCATCCTGGAGAGGAGAAAGCCCAGGAAGAACTTATAGCAGCCTTCCAGTACCTGAAGGCGGAGTACAGGAAAGCCAGGGAAGGACCTTTTACAGGGGTGTGTACTGATAGGATGAGGAGTAATGCTTTTAAACTGGAAGACAGAAGATTTAGGTTAGATATTAGAAAGAAATTCTGTACTGTTAGGGTAGTGAGACACTGGCACAGGTTGCCCAGAGAGGGTGTGGATGCCCTCTCTGTGGAAGTGTTCAAGACCAGGCTGCATGGGGTTTTGAGCAACCTTATCTAGTGGAAGGTGTCCCTGCCCACGCAAGGGTTTGGAACTAGATGATCTTTAAAGTCTCTTCCAACTCTTAACATTCTATGATATTATAGGATTTTCCTGCAAAGGCCTGAGCAAATTCAGCATGGATCTACCACAGAGCAAAATGTGAGAACTCTGCCACTCTCTTTTCTGGTGCAGCCCAAACTTAAACTTGATAAAACTACTGATGCTAGTGACATTAAAGCAGAAATTTGTTCCAGTACTTCCAGTCTCCTTGAGAGAGAAAAACATTCTCAAATGGCTAATCAATTTGAATTTAATTACATAAACATAAGAGTTATTTCATAATCTTTTGTTCATCCTCCCATCGGCTTGCAATGGAAGGATCATAACTCTTGTCTTCTGGGAGCTGTTTCTATCAATGTAATTTAGATCAGCCTAGGTGACTGTTGTGAAGATGCATAAATGAAGCTCAGCTACCTCAGAATTAAGTAATAGAAGTGCTTCTTTTATCAGTCTGCCTCTTTTTCCTTGCCTATTATGGTGTAAAATCTAATTTTAAAGCACTACATGCAGTAGCTTTTATAATTTTTTTTTATTACCATTCTACAACCTCCACTCTAAATTTTATTTATTTTCATAAATTCTCCTTTCCTCTGTTGTTTTTGCTTCCAAGTTGTGCACCAGACAGTGTCCCTCCTTCCATTTTGTAGTAAGTCCCTTAAAACACTCAGTTTAAAGCTTTGTTCATAACCCTAGCCCCATTCTTTCACTTGGAAGGCTGTACCTACTTTGTAGTTATGACAAGTGTCTTGCTGTATGCATCATCATTTATTGTAATATCGGATTTCAGAGTATTAAAACAACATCAGTTACAGGAGGTTCACAGACTGCTCACAGAAGCAGGTGAACTGTGGGCAGATGTCTCTTACCAGTTCTGCCTCCATCATGCTAAGATCTGGCAGAGCAGACTGCTATTTGCCCTAAGCTGCTGGAGCAAGATGCCCTGAAATTAATTTATCAAAGTCTATTTCTAGATGATAAATGCAAGATAATTACTTCAGGTTCCTGTCTATAATGAGTGGGAGGATAGTTTCTGCAGTGCTCTGCAAAACTGGTTAATGATGACAAGCAAACGATTAAATGTCACTAAAGCACTAGGAAAAAGAGTTTTCAAAAAAAGTAGAAATGGTTCCAAGTCAGGAAACTATCTGGAATTAGAAGAAGTTTTTAATTTACCTGAGCAACTAATTTAAGCTGTCATAACTAAAACCTATGCTGTTGGAGATTTTACTTTAGGCAGATGGTCATAAAAGTGCTTATAGACCATAATTTCAAAAGAGGAAAATTTGCTTGAAAAGATTCAGAGTTTGTTCTTTAGCTCTGTCAGACTGGAACAGTTCTATTACTGCCTGTGGACTTTGCTGGATTTATACCTGGAAAGGTGTGGACCAACAGTTTCTAACACATCATGTTCCAACACAAAATTTTGAATTGTGGTCCCTAACTGCTCCCACATTTTTCTTTTCATATCCATGCTTTATGATTTTTTTAATGTTATTTATTTGAAATGGGATTTATCTTGCTTTTTTTTTTTTTCTAAGTCAATGCATTGTTACATGTTTTTTAAAATCTTTTCAGAAAAAAATGTCATAAGCAATTAGAAAGCCAAATCAATTCAGTGACTTGTATGACTACTGCAAAATAATTTCTCCACCTACAAACTAGCATTTGAAAAAACTGATATTTGAAACATAATTTATATCCACATGTATTTTAAAGACAAATGTTTCAGGAAGAATATTTGCATGTTTGTATGCATGTACATATAGGTATGCTTCTATGTAACAGGGAAGAAATTCCATTGGCTCATTGACTTTAGTTCTACAGGACTAATGTATAAACATCATGCAAACCTTTATGGTGAAGAGTAACTCTTGCTTTAAAAATAATGTAAATCCTTTTTTTTTTTTTTAATTAATAAAAAAGTTTTTTATGTGCTTTTAACTGACAATCCAGTTTTCATCTTTAGTCAATGTCTTACAGCTTCTCTAATATAACAAAAAAATTGCTTCTTGGCCTACAAGACACTAAAATATTTTTAATATTAAAAACTTTGGGATGATACCTTCAAAGTTGGTAAAGTGTTCTGCTAGGAAACCAATGCATTTTTAGAACAGCATAGAATTAGTATGTGCTGTGCTGCCATATGTAAAATGTTTATTGTAATTGTGTCTTCTATACAAACAATACATTCTTACTAAAATAATTTCACCTCCACAAACTGCTAGTTTGCGTTCAAACCAGTTCAGCTGGAACAGAGAAAATCAGGCTGAAGATATCCCCAAATTTTATTCAAAACACTGCTGGTGACTTTTTCTCTCCTGTACTTTAAGAAATGCAAACAATAGAGACCAGAACATCTAGAAAATAAATAAATAAAATTCAATCCCTCTTGTCTGCTGTTACATGCAATAAATACCATTAAGCATTATTGCAACACCATTTTATACTATTTAACTGAATTCAGCTTCTTCATTGAAAATCAGTATTACCATCACTATTTTACTCCTCATTTTTAGCTTCTCTGATTCCTGCAATTTTAGAGAGATAACATTGCAATGGTAAAAAGCTGTCCATTATGCTACCATTTCAGAGTGAGATTAGGCTATTAAATGACTCACTTATTTATACTAAGAAAGAAAAAGCTCAGATATTGTATAAACATTTAAGCATATGAAATAAATAGCTTTTTGCTTATAATATATTTAAAGATATGCATTGTATATAGATAGATATGTATGTATATGGTTTGAAGTAAACATTTTTAAATTTGTATTTTAAATGTTTGAGATATTCTGTAGTGAGGAATTTAAACATTGGAAATAATGTTTTACCTTAATTAGTTTGTTCCATTAGTGAAAAACAAAGTCTTACTGATATGAACTTTACTTTTATAAACAAGACAAATAAATAAATAAACAAGCCATTTTGTGAGTACTGGAATGATACTACCATACCATTTACTTTACAAAGATTTGGAATCTAAAGCAGTGTGTGCCTAAGAATGGAAAAGAAACAAAGATAGATGCAAAAAACTAAGTATGCATGCTATTAATTAAAACAACTACCTAATGAACAATAAAATAGTACCAAATAGCGCCTAGCATGTAAGTGCATACCTCAGGAATATAACAGGCTTTTTTTTCTTTCTTTCTTACAACTATTAAACAGAATTCTATTATGTTATGTACATTGATCAAATGCTTTTCATGATGTAGCTGTGTCTGAGAATTCATGTATAAAAAGTCTTCTCTCATCCCTGAAAACCTGACACGAACCACCTTTAGAATTAATGTCTGTTTATAACAGCCAGCAAGAGACAGAAAGCTGAATAAACATTTCAGAGCTTCAGTGATTCTTAATCCCTCTCAGTTGAGTTTTAAATGTGACTGTCTATAGAGAGCAGTCTTTTAAGTGACTATTGTTTTTTTTCATTTTCTTCTGTTTTATTTCTCTTTTAACAGACCAATTATCTAAGAGACAATTACATACTTTACAATCTGTGTGTTGTCTGGCTTTTAACATTGAAAACTCTGTTTCATTTAATTCTATTGCTCAAACAGCAATTTGATACTTATTCCACTGTTTCATAATCAAACATATTTATTGTCATATTCAAACCCACAGAAACCTTAGACATTCATCCTTCTTGTCTCCAGTAATACATTTTAGTCTTACAGCTATTTCTGTTAGTGGTACTTATCACTTCAAGTTCTCTGGGTATGCTTTTCTATAAAAACCTCTTTATCACTGGCAAGTCTTGGAGTTTCTTTTTTTCTTTTTTTTTTTAATAGACATGTCAAATTGGATTTCTGACCTTGGGAGGAGTCCTCTGTAGAAGAGATGGTCTATTATGTACCATAAAAAACGAAAGATGTGGCCCTGGTCCTCTCCTCACTTACAGGGTAAATTTCTAACAAGCACTTCCAGGAAGTCCCTGGGACCATTTTAGCATGTAATTTGCCAGCTGGGCCAGCTGGCTGAAGGTAAGGAAGCTACATCAACTTGGCTGCCAGCAAGATCTCTGGAGAAAAGTGCGGGCCAATTTTTCCACATGAAAATTCAGGCAAGCTTTGTGTGTGGGACATCTCTGGATATCAAACCAGCAAGTGGATACTGTACAGCACTACTAGTAAGTCAGTGAGTTATGCCTGATTTTAACTGACCTTAGAGGTGCTTTTTGGACTGAGAATCTGAAACGAACCCCAAAGAGGAGCTATTCCATGTTGATCAGTCTCTGTGGTTTCACTTTCCTTTACTACTGTCTATAGAATAAATGGATAACATGGCATACACAGATTTTACCCCCAACCCCTTCCAACATACAGTATGCATTATTGCAGAATCTGAATGAAAATAACTTCTCCTTTAGGTTTAGGATTACAATTTCTGATGCTGCTCTCATGTACTTTTCAATATTCAAAAAAATATAAACCTTTGAGTGATTAGGGAAAAAAATCTGCCACGTCATTTGAAGAAGCTGACGGAAGACATGCTGAAGTTGTAAGCATTCTACTGAAATTTCTGTAATGTAGCATTGTTTGATTTACATCAACTATCTAATTGGATTTGATAACAGAAACAAAGACATTTTTTATTAAATTTTAACTGTTTAAAATCCTTTAAAGAATACAAAACTGCTGACAAATCAGAGGAATTTTAAAGAGAATAATAGGTCTGCAACTGAGCTATTGAATTCCAGATGTGGCTTCAAAAGGTGCTTGCAACCCCATTCTCTATATTCCTAATTGTAACAAACAAACAACCAACAAACAAAACCAAACCAAATCAAACCAAACAAAACAAAATCCCCAAAACAAACACAGAACCTCTCCCCCAAAAACATCACAACAAAACCCAAACCCAAAACACCTTTATACTATAAGTTTAAAAAATTGAGTTTTAAAAAACTATAATAACTGTATAGATTCAATACCTAGACTTTTCAAATATTTTTTAGCTTTGATGGGCAATTTGAATGAAGTTGTTGACTCCTTATCCTTTAGTGAGGTAGTTCATATTATAAACAGTTCATACAGGTCACAGAATTTGGCCTCAAGCTCTTATTGCAACAGAGGTTGGACTATCAGAGTTCTACTTGGCTTCTTTTAAACCCTTCTGTTACTGATCAACTGGGGTATGGATACAGATCTACCAAGCCACCTCCTGGTTGAGCCCAGATTGCTGTCAAGATTTCCTTTCTTATCCCTCTATCCTGACTTCTTTCACTACTATGTAAATTTTCCATGTTCCCCAAGATGCAGACTGAAAGCACCTGGGAGGCAAAGGTGCTTTCACACACATGCTTTCATGGCCCATTACAGACCTGAAATATTTGGGCCCATGTCTACTGTGTATTACCCAGGTCGCTCAACATTATGCAAAATATATGAAAACACTGAACAAACTGATTAAAAGCATTTATACAGAAATGCAACAGAATATTAACATAAATTAGCATCATTATGTAGGCTGTGAGGTTGTTAAGTGAAAAATGAAAGGGGAAACCAAACTTTTGGACCTATCCAAAGCCTTTAAAATTTTCTGCTAATGAATACAGATCCCTATTTTCTAGGGAATTTTCTAAGGAAGTTCTAAGGTCAGGCTATCCATTAAAAAAATTGAATCCTCTTACTTTCAACTGAAGAATGTATTCAGAAGATTTCATCTCTTCATACATCTTATCAGGAAATAATGACATGTAATGCTTCGTAAATTATAAAACAAGCATGGGTTTTTAAGTCACTTGCCTTTTGAAATGCTTGTAACCTGTCAAAAAAAACCCTTCATTCCATTCATTTACAAGCAAAAAAAAAAATAAATTAATCTCATACTTAAGGAGTCCTTTATGAATAGAGCATTTAGAGCCTGTGTGAAGGCACAGAATTTTGCAGATCAAGGCAAAGATCGAGGTCCTGTAGTTCTTAAATGTTAACAACTTTCACTCTAGCCCTGTAGTTCAAAATTTCCAGATGTTGAGGAATCCTGTCAGACTGCTCAAAGCCCTTATGTCCTGAACAGATGGCAGAGTTTAAATGTCTAGTGTTTGCATAGAAATGTGCCTGAGTGCTTCCACCCTGCCATGCACGCTTTGTGCAGCAGGAAGCTAGTTCTGTATGTAATACACTGGAGCCCCGTCAGCTTCACAGAAGATTATTTGTAGAGTCAATCTATGACCAGAATGTGTCAGATTCATTGTGTACATGCTGGCTATTTGCCCTGAGCAGGTGCAGCAGTGCCGGTATGTCTCTATATGTCATTATGTGCAGGATTTCCCAGATGTGCAAGGTGGAAGCTGACAGTATATAGCCTCCCATCTCATCACATAGCACTGGGGTTTTGTGCCACTGTTCACAGCAGGAATTGTCTGTGCCCTGGCATTTTCAATTTCTTCTCTTCCTTTCTGTCTCTAAAAATAAAGTGTTGAGGACTTCATCCATCTAGAGACAAGCGTATGTTTTATTTCCACTATCTCTTGACAGAGTTGTGTTAATTGTGAGAAAATGCTTGACTTAGAAAGGTTGAAAGAAAATGCAGAAGCAACCTGATAAATTCAAATTAATATGGAAGTGAGGGTCATGGTGTTTATTTAACTTTTATGGACAGTTAATGATAAACTGTTCTGAGCAGAGGTCTGAGTAGAAAGCCAAACTTTTAGCCAGGGTAAGAAAAAGAGCCCAGTCAGCTTAAAGCGGCCATGCTGCAACCAAAGCTAAAATCTCAGGACCATTCTGAGTAGTTTCAAAACTGAAGCCAGTGATAATGGCTTAGGACCCTATTGATACCTGGGAAAATAAATATTGGCTTAGGTCTGTTGTGTCTTGACTGTTCCTGCTAAAATAATTTCAAGTGAAATACTAGTGCTCGTGTCTTGAATAAATGGATGCATCACACGCTTTTCAGAATTACAGATCTGGTCTCCCTGTCCTGGAAAGTTTTACATTTTGTTCAGGTTTCAGCTCATGAAAATAGGTAATTTTTGTGGGTATACTGGAGCACACAGACATAATGATGGATAAATGCTCCAGGCATGGCACACACAGATACAAAGGTTGTGTGGAATACACACAATGTGCCTGCTTCTTTGAATAGCGGTGTTCATGATAAAAACACCACAATTAGCGTGTATGCTACTTAAAACAAGAAGCCCCTTTTGTCTGGAAGATGAAGAAAGGCTAAAACAAAAGGACCTGGCAGTTCAACAGGAGATTAGGTTGCCTAAGGTTGAGCTATAAGTGAACTGTGGTCTTCAAGTCTACAGAAACAATTTTTGTTTGCCTCTGTTTCCAGGAGCTAAAAAAAAAGGCTGAAGAAAAGACCAAAGCATATGGAATTATGTGTATATTTATTACACAGACAAAACATCTTGGCTACCCATTTCTTATTGCAAAACTGCTAAGCTTGTTTCCATAAACTTTTTCTCAGTATGGAAATTCTAATGTTGTCTTGATGTTTGTTTTAGTAAGACCATTTGCTTTAGAAAGAAAACCTACATAAAAAGCTGTGTTTCTTTTTCAGGTTAATTTGGAGCTACAGTTCAACAGATTATTCAGAAAAATATAGTCCAAGTTACTGAAACTTCTTATTTAATTATATCAGTTATAAGCTTATAGTCAGTTATCTGGTTTAACAGATTTCTCTTTTCTGTGCCAACTGCAGAAACACTAGGAAAACCATCACTTGTAGGATCTGTGGATCTCAATAAGAGAGTGGCGTTTAATTTGGCAGAAATTAAATGTACGTAATATTATAATCTACAAATTCAGAAGTAATAGTGCACCCACAAACAATGTAGTCACTTGAGAGCTATAGAACTGCAAATATCACAGAATAATAGAACCATAGAATGGTTAAGGTTGGAAGAGGCCTTAAAGATCCTAATTTTCCGACCTTCCTGCTATTAACAGGGACACCTCACACTAGACCAGGTTGCACAAAGCCTCAAAGCCATAACTGTGAAGAAATAAATGCAATTGAAATGCTTTCAGACAGTGAGGTATATAGTTCCTGAGAGGCATAATAATGCCACTGTTTTCTTCTTGCTACTGTTTGTTCTGCATGTAAATCATACTTGCATTTCTGTATTCACTAGTTGCTCAGCTGGTATAGGTTTATCACCTCACTAACTATATTTGCATGCTACGTATCCTCACTTTTCTGGGCTGTTCTTACTGCAGGGAAACTGCTCCCAGTTTATACTATAAGAGAGAAGGCAAAACAAGCACATCACATGCAACTTACCATTTTATTAAATAATTCATAATCACATGGCAGTGCTTTTTGTGTATTCTGTATTACCTTTTTTTCAAAATGTTCCTTTTCACAGTATCATAAGAAACAAAAAAAAATATTTGTAATATTTTTGACTCAACAGAACTTGGCTTGTTCATTTACTAGCAAGATCCAGTGTCGAGCCTGCAGGCTGACCTTCAAGTAATTTAACCCAACAAGGAAAGACCTGATACATGTCTTCTCCCCTTCAATTTCAGAAGTAGTTCAAGCAATTTCTAAAGCAAGATTTGCTTTATCAAGATTCTGTTTGTTTTCTATTCTCTATCTGAAAATTACTATTTAGCTGTACAGGTCCCATTGGGTTCTGTTGTGAATGAAGTATGCCATTACGAAGGAAGACACGCATGCAAGTATTGGAAGGAAATACTCAGATGACAAAATTATTTTGAAAGCACAGATTCAATGTATATAAACACAAATAGAAAATATTCTCCTAGAATTGGAGGTCAATCACCTCTTGAACCTGGAGTCTTGCACTACTCTTATATCATAGTAAACAAAAAAATTAACCACCCACTCCCCAGTGCCCCAAACAAACAGATTAACAGAAAGTGGTGTGAGTGTGCAGCATACACAGAGCACAGTATGATTTTAATGATGTAGGATTTGGAGGAAAGAGATTTGCACTCAGAAAATACAGTGAAATGACACACAGTACATGTAGAAGAGTCATAAGTATGACCTGTTTCAAAATTTATTGGGTTTTAGCCATCTGAATTTGGTATATAGCGCTTTCATATATATATTGTGAGTGTGCAGATGTTTGAACATATAGATATATATAGCATATGTATACTTTTTTTTTTTTTTTATAGAAATGTGTTTGATTTTGCCACCTATTATGTTCCCACTAGTCAGCCATGCTAATGTAACCATACCTGAACAGAAAATGAACTCCAAACTGAAATACGCGGTAATGTTCTGTTCTTCTCTGCTCTTGTTTTTAATAGAAGTACTTAATCCTAGTAGGAGACTGAAATGCTAGAGAGAAAGAACAATGTATCAACATTGTGATTAAAAATATCTTCTACTGTAACAGTCTCTTTTATGCAAATCTTGTAACAGAAAAATACAGCATAGGAAAACTATTTGAAGGTTTAACACTCATATCCTAAGTTGTGTATATGTCTTCTGCTTCCTAACCCACAAAACCCAGCTGTGGGATGCAATGCATAAATGAATAAACACAGAAGAAAATGGTTACTAAGGAAATTAGCAGTATTGTGGAATTCAGCATATTGCTGAAAATGGCTCACACTGTAAACTTAGATTACTAGCTCTTTTATTGTGATATCTGTCATTTTCAAAACTGGGTCTGCAGATAACAGTGCTGTATTAAAAAAAAAAAAAAAAGGTAAAATCTGAGTCAAACATAGGCTTTCTTTCCTGAAACAAGCGCTGCTTGAGCATTATGGATGATCTGCTAAATGGAAGGTGCCACCAAAATTGCTGAGTACCTCTCAGGTGCACGCACCATGACTCCTCTAGTTGTACATTGGTCTTGTCCCATTCTGTGGGTTTCAATGAAGGTGACTATTTTTTTACCCCAAAAGAGACCATGGTGAAAAAAGCCAGAGCAATGTCCTAGAGGAACCGCAGAACTGTTGTATTGAGAGCTCGGTACTTAGGTGCTAATGGTGGGCAATCCTGAAGAGTTGACTCATGTTTACAACTTTTCTAAGCAATTAATGGAGCCAACTAGGGAAACAGCTGAGGGTTTGTAACAGTCTAACTCGTAGAAGAAAAGGAGAAGAAGAAAGAAAGGTAAGATGTAAAGGCAGATGAGAAGATAGGACAGATATATCACCACCCTTTAATTCTAGCAAGGTCTTTTAGGGGTGTCATCCTGCTCTGCAAGCCCCTAGCCTCATGTTGTGGTTCACAAGTGGTGGGTTCACAAGGGTGTGATGCACTTTCACCCCTTTATAATGTTCTGTCTCCCAGGGACCACCCTTGTGGTGGCTATATGCAGTTGAGTTTTACAGCTATGCAGTTGATCTGGAAGGTTCTGCGGTTGGCAGCTGCTGCAGTCTGACATTCCAGAGATCTCTGGAACAGGGTTGGGAGGGGCTTCTTCTAAGGGTCCAAGGCAAGCCCTGGTGGTTGACACATGCACAGAGCAGCTGCTAGAAATTTACTTAAGGAGGCAAACCAGAGACAAGCAGTTGAGGAGAAGGGGGATATTCGACCATCCCACTTACGCTGTTCACTCTTGCCCAACACAGGACTCTGTCCTGAGTTGCTTGAGACACTACAAGGGATGGTGTGGTTCCACATACCCTTGCAAGTTACCAGTCTCTGACAACATTCCCATGTCCCTGGACTCCTGGATGCCACCAAAGGCATGTTCTTATGCTGCCCCTGGGGTGCCTCCAGTGTTCCCACAGAAAACCTCTGATACTTTAACTCAAAAATGCCAAACTGCCAAGAGCCTAATTAAATAAAAATTCCTATGTCTAGAGGTAGAATATTTTTTTCCAATGTATTTTTTGAAGCTAGGAGTATCCCACAATAAAGGCTGTCCTTTGCCACTAACCAAAAGAACAATCTAATATTAGGTCAATTAGAAAAAGCCATTATATCATTGTATGTGCAGTAACATACTGTTCTGATCACTGAATTACCATTAAATGGCTGTAATATGGCATAATAGTTCACAACCACTGACTAGTGTTCTGTGTGGCAGCTTGTGTTGCAGCTACTCAGTTTATGCTTGGCTCCAAACAATGCTATCATCAATCATTTACTTCCACAATCACAAAAGCTGACTTCCCTCCCACTAGTACAGGATGGGAAGAATACTTTTTTTTTTCCCCTGTGGAGATTAAAAAATCTGAAGTAGAAGTGGTAGAATTCAAATACCAGGAGAAAGCCTGACTTAATTTGTTCCATCTTATAGTATTGTACATACCACTAGTTATTTTTATTGTTGTTCTATTGTATGTTAACACTTCATGATTATTAGGTACTACACCTCTTTTTATTAAATATTGTAGATCCCAATGTATGTTTAGAGAACAGGTAAGTATTGCTAAGATCAAAAAGGAAACGATCATCCTATTACTGAAACAGGGAACATTACCTGAAAAGTTTTTATTTAATTGTAAAAATAATTTCACAGGTACATTCCAGGGCCACAGTGTGTAATAAGCTTTCAGGCTCTAACCTGCTGCACCTGGGATTCATTTCTGAATGCCCTTGAGCCTTGGTACTGTGTCGAACCTTGTGAAAAAAAAATAAAAATTACAAACATCTTAAAATAATTTTTTGCTTTTGGTTATAAAAAAAAAATACCATTGGGCCTGGAAATTTCTAAAATGCAGTTTACTGAAGAATGAAAAGAGTATTCATGGAAGGTATCATAACAACTTGGTCCTCTTATGCTCTTTGTTGTCTCCATTGCCTGTTGCTGGAGACAGGGAAATCTTTGGCACACCTGGCTTAGCTAAGCCACTATGACCACTATTAAGTTCTTCTGGACTTATGATGATCAGTGATGGTGACTGTTGAGCCAGGCGGCATTAAAAATAGGGGATGAGAGGCTGTGTCCAGAAGAATCATACAAGAAAGCCAAGAGTGAACAGCTAGTTTTGTTTCCTGACATTGTCAACAGATGCTGGGTTTCCTTCCACTTTTGCTTTGTGTTTAACCGTTGGACAGAAGCTAAGGGTAAGGCAACACAGCCTGCTCTAAAAGATAAAAGCAAACATGTGTCCCCTTGCTTTGCCACCAAGGCTGCCTTCCATAGTAATGATATCATAATGAATACCTTTCACTTACCTCATCCTTCTCATTCCTGTCTCCACATCTCCAATTCCAGCCATTTTGCTATTCCAAGAACACTTTGTGGCCAGACTAATAAATCTGATCAGAATAAAAGGTTGAGGTTAGAATCTGTACACTGATCCTGTCTAATCCGTGATTTTTCAAACAACCATGTTAACCACTGGGGGTTAGAAAAAAAAAGCAGATGCTGCCATTTCATGAGTCAGTATTGCTGCTAGAGTCAGCAGGTCATGAAACTGTCACCTAAGAAATACCACTTATAGAACAATACGTTCTCTCTGAAAAAAAATAAAAAAAAAATCAAAGGGTTTTTATAGAATTTGTCTTGGATAATCACTTCATATTTTATATTTTGCTGGTTGGTTTTTTTTTTTCCCTTTTTTTTTTAGTTTGCATTATTGGTTATATTACCAAAGTCTGTCATTAATTCTAGTTTTTCCATGGGTTTCTGATGGTCCAGGTCAGTACTTCGAACATCAAACCTGGTTAGGTTCCCTAGTAGGGCCTAATGAAAGGGTTATATTAAGGACATTGAGCCATTTATTCCATCATTATTAGGAAAACATGCCATATTTCTGTATATTCCTGAATCAGGGGCTATTAGCACAAGTTGAAGTGCAACTGGCTAATGAGATAATCCAGTGTTATGTTGAACAGGGACTTCATCAGAATGAGTGATGAAAGTAGAAATGAAAAACAGAAAAAAACTAATAGGATGAAAACAGTGAATGGTAACAATTATATTGGGAATGTACCGTTAGGGAACTTCATGTTATGATCGTCACACTATATAATATTTCTTATGAGAGTTAATTAGATGCTGGTTTGCAATTCCTCAGATCTCTCAAAATGTAAATATTTTATAAGGTCTTTTCCTACTGAAATGCCACAAACCATACTACGCTGTTATGCAAAATAAGAATATATAGATCTCAAAAAATAAGGCAGATAACTGACTTTGATTCTGTAATTCTATGGGGGAAAAGCCCCAAATAATTCTGTTGTGTAGTTGGAAAAAGAGCAAAGGAAAGAAACAACACGGAAAATATGTCTGGATACTAAATCCTCTTAATACAGGCTACTTTTATCACTTGGTGAAAAAACTAAGATTTAAGTACTCTTCTAAATGCAAGATACATCTACTTTCTGAAAACAGCTAACAGCTAGCATGTTTTAGATGACCATGCTTATAAAATACATACACAGCAAACAAAATTCAGACCCATATTCCCAAGCTACTCTTAACTTACGTGTTATTTTACTACAAATTTCACTGAGGTCTTGGAGGTTTTTTCCCTGCACGAGCAAGAGCTGGAGTCCTGTAGTGTAAGTGATGATACATTTAATCATACTTGCCTCCATCTTCCTCACTTTGTGCATTCCCCTCCTACCCCCAGGACTGCCACTGCCTACCTAGAAGAATTCTGGGGGTGAAGAGCAAAACTGCAGCTTTCCTGCCAACAACAAGACCAGATTGCAGCCAGCCTCCTAACTGCTATCCAAAGAACGATGCAGTACACGGAAGAAGTAAACAGATTCTAGCAAGGGCAAATTTATATAAATACAAAGAAAATATCAGAGTTTTGCCTCGTACTGAGGACTTGTAGGACTTCTGTAGGACTTCTAGTACTATTTAGTGTACATCTTTGCACTACAGAATCACTCTTTTGTATGCACAATTTAGTAAGTCTTTTACTAATAAGCTACTTCTGCACTTAATAATGGTATAGACATCTAAGCTATTTGATAAGCAAAAAATGAGTAAGATTCTGGTGGTGACATAACGCACTGTGGAATAGCTTAAAGGACCTCTAACCTATGATGCATATGTAACAATGTCTTCACCACAGACAGAACCAGTATGGATATACTTGTATGCACATGGCATCAACCCTGGGTCAGCTTAGTACACGCAGAACTCCAACCATATGAATAAACCTTCTATGAAATTAATCATACCTTCAGAATTACATGTTTACTTGAAATGTTAGTTAAGTCAATCCCTTGAGAATTCTTTTCAAAAGAGCTTATTTTTGTAATTTATTATTATTTTTTTAATTCTTCTGCTTACAGAATAGGTAACAATTGTTTTAGAGTGATGTTTTGAAAGATCTCCCTTCTAGCTTCATGATTGTACTCTACAGATGCTAATATATTTAATAAACCAAGGTTAAAATCAAAACTGGTGTTTGCAGAACCACTTCTATCTGTATTTACCAGGATTTATGTGCTTTTGCTAATGTTATCAAGGAAGTTAGTGAACAAGTATGAGAAATCAAGTTTTTTCTGCTGCAGCAGTTTGCATATACTGAACAATTTTTTAGGCCAGCTTTCCTACCAAGTACTTCTTATTCTGATCTTAATCCCTAAGGAAAATGAAATTACTTCTACTTTGAAAAAAAACCTGTGTAAGTTACAGGAATCCCAAACTTATTATCAGCTTCTCAAAAGCCAGGTGTTCTTGGCAAAGAAGTATGTTCTCTGAGCCCACAGAGAGTGTGCTGCAGCTGACTGAAGGCATGCTGGGATGTTATAATTTTGTTCTGGTTGCTTTCCTAGCCAAAAGAACCCTAGGGTCACTAATGGTCGTGATAAACACTTCTTCTGAACCCTTTATTATGAAAGCAAGCAATAAGAAAAAAAAAAATTTACCTACCATCCTAAATCATAAACCAATGTGTAAGGGTGTACTGCTCATTAAAAAAAATACTTTGGCTCATATAAAGTGATTAATCATTAAATATAATTATATGACTGCATATAGATAAATGACAAAGGAAGGTATGGAAAAGAAAGCTGTGTTTTTCACTATAAATAAGTGCTTGCGATCTAAAGATGTAAGACTAAACTATCTCCCAAGTAATCCAGTAACTATAAACTTGTTTATCGTATCTCTTTTCTGAAGGCTTTTATCTACAAAATATTTTTAATAGCTATAGATGCATTTACACACTAAAAGTATAAGAAATAATAATTACCTGCTTTCAAATATAAATATATATTTTATAAAAAGTAGAAACACACTTACTATCTAGTCAGGTATATATATCATATGTGTTTATTTTATGTGCACCTATTAATTTATAATTATAATCCATGGGTCTGCTTTCACATTCATTTATTGCTGCAGCTGGAGCTTCAGTTAGGCTAAGTATAAGTAAATAGAATTTATGCATGTCCAATCTGGGCAATAAGAGATTTTTCATTTGGGTGAATATCAAGCAGGTAAGTATACCCACTTCTTTGTTTGTTGATACCCATGGTATCAGCAGATATGAATTTACCAATTTAAATAATAATGAAAGGAAAAAATAAGATATATATAGTCAATAATAACATAACTGTCTTAACAGTCTGGTAGATTTGTGAAACTACTAGTGTTTCTAGATACACATAGGTGTCTTAGTGACATGTAGATGTTTTAAAATGAGAAATCCTGTAATGAAGCTTGAAACAGTCATCACATATCAAGTTAGTCATGTCATGTCCTTGGCACTTCACAAATCTTAGGGTCGAACTGCTGTCCTACAAATGCCAATGCAGTAAAGGTAATACCGACCTTCTTCATAAAACACGGGCAGAATTGTATTGGTGTCGTGAATACACCCCGTGGTGCTCTCCAGTGGTGATTAATACTAAGTCAGGAGCCATAACTCTGATAAGCCTTTAATACAGTAAACCAACAAAAGCAGTTAAGGACATTGTCTGATAGAAACAGAGAGGAATTTAATCAAGTTGTTAATATACTTTGACCAAGACTCATAGGTACTCTTAATTGAAAACATAGTTTTAAAGGGACTGTGGCATTTCAGCTCATGGCTCTTACGGGGCCAGTAACTCTTACAGCCCTACTGAAAACAGAAAGCAGTACCTTAGTAAATATCCATCATTTTTTTGGTAGGAAAAATACTTTCCATTTACCTGAGTATTCAGTTTGTGTTACATATAAACTACGGTTGTGATCTGATGAAGGATGGAGGACAGAAAGGCTGTATTCATTAAGACTAATTTAGTTCAGCAAGGTTAATTTCCCTTCCTACAGTCAGTAGTCCATAGAGAATTCTGCATAGGGAATATTCAAGCTACAGCCTCCTCCCTATTGTTAAAAATTTTTGCAACTGAACAAAAAACACTAATAGGGATTGTACAGACAATGCATTGGCTCTGATACTGAAAGCATTGCAATCCTGAAATGTGACAGCACTGCAAATCCAGAGCCCTGGCACTCATCCAGATTGCCAACAGCTCATGAATTAAAGTAATAACTGTACACATTTATACTTATTAACTAATTGTGCTTGGATCTTACTGCCCAAAGATAAAATATTCACATATTACTCCACGCTGGCCACTGCAAAATAGCATAGTGGCAAAGAAATTCAGATCTGCCAGGAACATGGAACTACATTAAAATAGATACATGTTGTAAATCCAGTTTTTAACATCTCTTCATTAATTTAATGAGAAAATATACTCAGACAAATGCAAAAATAGCCAGCAGTCATTCTCTGGTACTGACAATATGCAAACAATGGGCAGAGTAAAGACACTTTCTAGAGTATTCTATACCTTTTGTTAGAAAATGTTATTGATCGTCCTCAGACTATAAATCAGAAGGGGATTTTAAAACAGTTCTATTTCTGTTCTTGGGTGCATGTTGCTAATTAAAGTGGTACATCTTAATCAAATTATTTCATCCTCTTCTCCATTTAGCACACTATTGGTCTATACAGAGTACAAATTACTCTCTTACTAAATGCAGTAGCGTCTCAAAAATAAAAATGTACTGAAGTTAGCAAGTCTCAAAGTAATTGACTACATTTTCAGCTACGATCTGTAGTAAGCAGTCTCTATGCAAGCAGTCTCTATGTGACTTCTACATATTCCAATAATGTCATACAAACAGCTATTCTCAATGGATTTTGGAGAATTTTTGCACAGAAAATCTAATCTATTTAGTAAGTCAATCAATCCGCCTGTTTCTAGTTTCAGTGAACCAGGAACTCCTTGTATTGCTGAAATTTTGCATGTCAATGATATGCATGGAGGCTGTAATGTTTAATATCAAATATTCTTATTTGAATATATTTGATGTTACACTATAACAATCACCATACCAATGCTATCCACATACCAGATGCTATAATTGTGATGTTGGGAACGTATATCTTAGTTAAAGCCAGCTCAATGCTCTCTTCCAAATCCTTTTGTTGTCCATTTTTCATACTCTGTGTTTGGCTGAGCCACACATACAATTTCCATGCTGGCCTGACTGATTCAGGGAGACATCCACATTCTTTTAACAAACTTAGGGATAGACACTTCTAGCCATCAGCTGATCCACTCAGCTGACAGAGCAGAGGCCACACCTGGTCCTTCCCCTGTGTCTTGAGGCATAGTCAGCTGCTTTGAAACAGATGTGGTCACTCATACCCTGCATCTGCCCCTGAATTCCAGGGGCACATCACCCTCACCCAGCTCCTCTGAGCTTTCTTCCATGGCAGGGTTTATTGGTTAGTCACAGTATAATGTGAGATAGGCCAGAATTAGTTGCTAATATAACTTCTTTTTTACTCCCACTTCTTCCTATTGACATAGAAGACTTTTCAGTGAAGGTGTGAAGGTAATAACACTTGTACAAGGGATTTAATTATTGTCAGAAAGCAGGAAGAGCAGCTTGCATTCCTGGGGGGACAAGCAGGAGCTGAGGTAACCCCAGCACTGGTGTTGTCCTGCCAAGGGGGCACAGCCCTGTGGGGCAGAGCCGGTGCTGATAAGGTGGCCACTAGATGGCCCCGGCAGGGCAAGGGAACAAACTGGGCCACCTTCTCTTTTTCAGACTAAACAATCCCAGTTCCCTCAGTCACTTCTTGTATGACATGCCCTCCAAACCTCTCACCAGCCTCATTGCTCTTCTCTGGACAGGCTCCAGGACCTCAATGTCTTTCTTATACTGTGGCGCCCAGAATTGAACACAGTACTCAAGCTGTGGCCTCAGCAGGGCCGAATATAGGGGCATAATCACTTCCCAACTCCTGCTGGACACACTGGTTTTGATATAGGCCAGGATGTTGTTGGCCTTCTTGGCCACCTGGGCACACTGCTGGCTCATGTTCAGCTGGCCATCCACCAGTACTCCCTGATCCTTTTCAACTGGGCTGCTTTCCAGCCACTCTTGCCCAAGCCTGTAGCATTGCTTGGGGTTATTGTGACCAAAGTGCAGGAACTGGCACTGTCTTGTTAAACCTCATCCTGTTGAGTGCAGCCCATCAGTCTAACCTGTCCAGATCTCTGCACAGTGCCTTCCTACCCTTGAGCAGATCGACACTCCTGCTCAATTTAGTGTCATCTGCAAACTTGCTGAGAGTGCACTCAATCTCCTCATCCAAATAATTTATTATAGAATCATAGAATCATTAAGGTTGGAAGGGACCTTAAAGATCATCAGGTTCCAACGTCACTGCTATGAGCAGGAACATCTCACACTAGACCAGGTTGCACAAAGCCTCATCCAACTTGGCCTTAAACACCTCCAGGAAAGGGACTTCCACAGCCTCCCTGGACAACCTATTCCTTACTACCCTCATGGTGAAGAATTTCATCCTGATGTCTAACCTAAATCTTCTCTTCTTTCCCCAGCTTTCCTGTAAGCTCCCTTCAGGTACTAGAAGGCTGCTATAAGGTCTCCCCAGAGCCTTCTGCTGGTTGAATAGCCCTAACTCCCTCAGCCTGTCTTCATAGCAGAGATGCTCCAGGCCTTTGAACATCTTGGTGGCTCTTCTCTGGACCCTCTTCAACAGCTTTGTTCTTTCCTGTGATAAGGGCTCCAGAGCTGTACACGATACTACAGATGTAGCCTCACCAGAGCAGGGTAGAGGGGCATAATCACCTCCCTGGCCCTGCTGGCCACACTTCTTTTGATGCAGCCCAGAACGCAGTTGGCTCTATGGGCTGCGAGTGCACACTGGTGGCTCATGTCAAGCTTCTCATCTACTACCACCCCCAAGTCCTTCTCCTCAGGGCTACTCTCTAGACGTTTTCACCCAAGCCTGTATTTTTGCCTGGGGTTGCACTGAGCCAGGTGCAGGACCCTGCACTTGACCTTGTTGAACTTCAGGAGGTTGGCATTGTCCCACCTCTCCAGCCTGACAAGGTCCCTCTGGATGGCATCCCTTCCCTCTTGGGTGTCAACCACACCACACAGCTTGGTATCAGCAGCAAACTTGCTGAGGATACACTTGATTTCACTGTCCATGTCTCCAGCAAAAATGTTAAACAGCACTGGTCCCAATACAGATCCCTGAGGAACACGACTCGTCACTTGCCTACTCTTGGACACTGAACCATTGACCACAACTCTCCAGGTATGGCCATCCAGCCAATCTCCTATCCACTGAGTGGTCCATATGTCAAATTGATGTCTTGTCAGTTTGCAGACCAGGATGTTGTGTGGGACAGTGTCACATGCCTTGCACAAATCCAGGTAGATGACATCAGCTGCTCTGCCATTATCGACCATCTCTGTAGCCTTGTCATAGAAGGCCACCCAATTGGTCAGGCATGATTTGCCCTTAGTGAAGCCATGTTGGCTGAGGCTTATCACCTCCTTATTTTCCATGTTCCTTAGCAGATTTTCCAGGAGGATCTGTTCCATGATCTTGCCAGGCACAGAGGTGAGATTGACTGGTCTGTAGTTTGCCACGTCTTCCTTTTCCCCCTTTTTAAACTGGCCCAAATACCAAGTCCTGGGGGACACCACTTGTGACCAGCCACCAGCTGGATTTAACTCCAGTTATCACGACACCTTGGTCCTGGCCATCCAGCCACTGAAGAGTCCACCTGTCTATGCCATGGGCCGCAAGTTTCTCAAAGAGAATGCTTTGGGAGACAGTGTCAAAGGCCATACTAAAGTCCAAGTGGACAACATCCACAGCCTTTCCCTCATCCACTAGGTGGGTCACCTGGTCATAGAAGGAGATCAAATTGCTCAAGCAGGACCTGCCTTTCATGAATCCATGGTGGCTGGGTCTGGTCTCACCATTATCCTGCACTTGCCGTATGAGCACACCCAAGATGAACTGCTCCATAATCTTCCCTGGTATCAAGGTATCAACAAAACAACAATTTAGGTTTTTTTCACAAGATACTAAAAGTTTAACCTAGAATAAAGTTATCTTTTTTCTTCAAAACAGTGTTTCTCTTTCTGTATTTTTAAACTAGTGTAATACTCACCCATTCACACACTACACCCTCCTTAGGTATCTTATCCCTTCCTAGGAAGCTCTAGCTTGTTGAAGAAAAGGAAGGATTTTATGTTTGTTTTTTCTCATCCTTCTTTCAGAAAAATAAAGACCTAAAAAACCCTAACAGTATTTGCATTATTTTGTTTTTTATTGAAGGAATTAATTAAAAACAACATTAAGAGCATTCAATCTTTAAAATATTTACTGAATAGGTATAAGCTGAATCCAGATTGCATTAGTTCAGCTAGCACAACTACTACACATCTATGTGATATACCTACAGTACAGCAAGGAAGGTCAACAGTGTCCTGGGCTGCATTAGGAAGAGTGTTGTCAGCAGGTTGAGGGAGGTGATCCCTTCCCTCTACTCAGCACTGGTGAGACACACCTGGAGTGCAGTGTCCACTGGTGGGCTCACCAGTACAAGATAGATATGCACATATGGGAGAGTCCAGCAAAGGGCTGCTAAGAAGATTGTAGGACTGGAGCATCTCTCCTATTAGGAATGGCTGAGAGAACTGAGGATGTTCAGCCTGGTGAAGAGAAGGGATCAGTAGGGATCTTACCAATGCATGTAAGTATCTGAAGGGATGATGCAAAGTGGATGGAGCCAGGCTCTTCTTAGTGGTGCCCATTGACAGGACCAGAGACAAAGAAGAGCAGAAGAGCTCTTCTCCATTATGAAACTTGTACTGGTTGCTGGTTTATTTATTTTTGGACAATCTGACAGTAGTAGTTCTTTCCAGCGTAACTGGAATCTTTGACCATTATAATTTTGACCTTATAGGTGCAATTTCCTTGTTTGCTGGCAGACTGAAATGCTGTAAACTGAAATTGGCCTTATACAACTGAGTGGTCCCCTAAAAAGGAAAGTTATTTTCTCACACTGATTCTAGAAGCCCTGACTCACTAAGTTAGTCCTACTGACATTGAGATCCTTCACTGATATACATACTAACAGAGTCCATTTTTTAAGCTTATTTCAATGCCTAATGCCACCATCAAAAAATAAAGCTATGAGATTTGTCCTAGCAAAAAATACTCTTAGTGTTATCTCTCATTAAATCAACATCATCATGCATTCCATGAGGCTTCTGAAGAGCCTTAAAAAACCCCAAAAAAACATTCTTCAAAGGTATTGGCAGGAAAAATAGAGACATTTTGCTCATTTGAGATCCACAACTGAGAAGTCCTTTCATTTAAAAACATATCAGCAGTTAGATTTGCTTTTATTTTGGTTGATGTGTTGCCACTTTGCAAAGGACCAGTCATCCTTCCGACTGAAAACTGAACAGCAGCCATACTCATCAGTCTTTTTTTACTAGAGGTAATTTATCGTGGGCTAAATCCACAGGTGGAAGAACTCTCCACCTTTGCTAAAGGATACCAGTGAAGAAAAGTCCAGAACCAGACAGAATCTGGAAGTGACTAATTCAGAGGTAGAAGTTCTCTCATCCAAGGAAGAAAAGACCTAGTTTTGGTCTCCCCTGCTAAAACAAATCCTTTATTTTATATTCAGCACTTCTGAATGTAACATAGTAGATGGTCTCGGAGTTTAGGTATCAGGGTACAAATCTTAAGGACCCTTTTAACACTGAAAGTCCTTTCTTGTACTAGCCCATAGTAATTTTCTCTGGCCAGGAGTAATGACCTGAGAAACAGTTGCTGCTGCAGCAACATTTTTCTCTAAGCTGTATTTTTGGCTTTGTATCCAGCTTTTCAATATGCAACTAATGGTGAAGACACAATATTTGTATTTTCCTAAAGAATTATACTGGATTTTTCAGTATTCAATGGGAAATATCAGGCTTTCCTGAGAAAGGATTTTCAATGCACACCTTTACACTTGAAGAGAGATGAAGTTTAGCATGACAAGAAGAAATAATCTGGGATAGTGATGTACGGCCTATTGAAGCACTGGAAGATTGTTAACCATGTAAGTAAATCCAAATCATCTTCTCAAACACAAGTTGTCTCATTTTCTGTAAAGCAGGTGTTCACTGAAGTAAATCTAGACAGGGATATAAATACTTGAGTGATTACACTCTGATAGACATCCTAAATTTTGATTAATGTTTTATAGAGATGTGCTAGCGAGATATATATCTGTGTTGGCCCTAGTATGTGCTGACTTTTCAGTTTTAAATAGTTTTTAATGATTTTTTTTTTTTTTTAATGTCAAGAAATATGACACATAAAATTAAAGTATCTCTGAGTGATTTCCTCTCATATAGCAGAGGGAAAAAGAGAGAAAGCATAGATCAGGTTGGTAGAACCAGCAGTCTAGGTTCTGCAAAAAACGTATGTACATGTAAATAATTGCGGAAATGAATTTTAGATTAAGTTCAGTGACTCCATAAATCGTTAAAATGGCATGCAGCATCAGCAAGAATAATTTCTGCTGAGTAGACTGCTAAGAAAATCACTGAGTTTATAGAAACATTTCTTTTAAAAATACACCAAAACTGAAATGTAGTTCCTGCTGCCTGTGTAAAACCCTACAATCTGTGCAGAAGCAAGACTGCCTTTGTTTTCAACTATATCGAATGAATAAGGCCATGAAAATATTTTAGCTATTAATGCTTATCTTCCCACTGTCCATGTATTTATTAATTTATAGTATTTCAATATCGATTTTGCTTCTTTAGGGGTAACAAACTAGCAGATTGTATTTAAAGTGTAGAATTTCTGCAGGAAAAGTTAGACTGTGGCCAAAACGAATGGTATACACACCATCTCTTAATCATGCCTACCCAGGGGTATAGAAATTGTTTACAGATGGAATCCTTATTCTCAACACTGGAACCTGCAAGTAATATTGTACATATGGAATATGTCATATCTCTACACGGGATTTCCTGAATTACTTGGCCACTTACAAATTTTGGTGCCATATCTGACTCTATCACCATTAGGAACAAAGGCTCACAACAATAATAATAGTTACTGAAAGCTACCTTCAATTAAATAGTCTAGTCCCAATTCAGAAGTTTATTCATTGAGAATCAGCTTCCACTTCTGCAGTGCATCAAAGTGATTAATGTGTATCTTGAATTATTTGGTTGTACTAAAGGTGTCATTAAAAAAAAAAAAAAGGAAAAAAGCCTCATAAATATGTTAAGGCACAAACCAGCTTAAGCAGGGTAGACATCTGAGCCATTAAATGCAATATTTCACTTAATTTTTTTTTTTATTAGAAATGTGTATATATATTCCAAACTTCTACAGTCTTTTAAAGAATTAAGTTATTTTTTTTAAAATTTCCATATGTGGTCTAGACTGTGATCACTTGCAGTGATCACACATTATTCTCAAAGTGTGTTTCTACCTGTATGTGATGTCATTAAATGCTCCATAATAAAATAATTTCCTTCCATCATAGAAATGCATCAGCATCCCCTATTTGCAGAAGCCCTGTTTGACATAGGTAAACAGGTAGCATCTGGAAGGGTTTTTGTCTGGAAAGCTAGGAAGTCTTAAGACTCACCAGCTACTTTTTCTGACATGGAAAAATCCTAATAGTATTTGTTGGTATTACATAGCATTATATGCCCTAAAGTTTGCAAAGACATGAACTTAAATGCTGTGGGACTCTCAAGTTGCTGGAGATACATCTGTAATTGCTGCCATCATCTGGAATGTTTTAATGAGCTGCTTGGCCAGTGACTGTGGATCCTGCTGTGGCAGCAGCTGCTCTGTCTTGCTGAACAGATTCTGCAGCCATGTGTAGGGAATGCCATAGATGACAATAGCTCCATCCCTGCTGCCTGTCTTACCTCTTATCTCTGGATTTCCCCTGCCTGACCAATAACAGCATATCTTTACTTCTTCATATCCCTGCAGATATATTTCCTTTTGCCAGTTGTGGCCCATGGTGTTCCTGGGCTAACACCTGTTGCAGTCATTGGGAAGACTAATCGGAAGCAATTAAATAGGATAATTCAATCATCATTGATTATCAAAAGCAGCAATTGTTCCCTGGTAGTGCCAGCATGTATTAGCTAACTGATGTGGTGAGGTAGAGGAACTCCCAAGTTCACCACCAATCAGTTTTATATAATTGACAGACCTGTCTTACAGCTCTTTATTAGCACAGTCTACACATGCTCTGCAAAAGGAACTAGGAAGTTCTGAGACCGGAAGAATACAGGAAGAAAATAAGTAAAAAAAAAAAAAAAAAAAAAAAAAAAGCCTTAAGAAATGTGGTTTATCATGAGTTTATAGATTTAGAAGGACTAGCATACTAGCAATGCTCTTAGCATGATCTTGAGCACTGACCTATAATTTGCCTTTCCTCCAGGAATTTTTACCTAGAGATTCAAAAGTCTGGAAGCAAAAAAATTCCTGAACTTGACATAGTTTCCTGATTAGTATAGCATTCTTTGTGTTGTGTTTAGTAAGTAGAATATGAAGAATAACCTCATCAGTTTTATCAGTCCCTTCAGATATGACTTGTGTGAGAAATCTACTGAAAATCAAACAGTACATTTCCATTTTTTCAGCTAGCTGTGGTTTAAGATTAACTCAAAACTCACAAAAAACTTAATTTTGACAAGTAATACGGAGTCCCAATGGGCCACACTGAAATAAAAAAAATAGCAGAGCAGTATGGTCCGAGATCTACTTTTGGAAGTAGATCCTCAGCCTAGTGTATGATTTGTAGAGCCTTGTGAAATTGCTGTAGATTCCAGTTCCGAGGCTGCAAGTCAACTTTGCCAGCTCTTACCTTCCCTAGGGCCCTCAGGAAGATACTGGACGGGAAAAACATGCCTACAATAGAATGTGAGTGAGCTGTTCAGCCTTATGAAAGGTGAGGTATCCATGAACACATCCAGAACACATCACATTTTAATGTGATAGCTTGGCTAAGGAAAATTTACGGCTTGGGAACTTCAGGTGCGTACAGAGAAAGTACTATCCAGAAGTAAAATGGACTTGCCTTGTAAACGCAAGCATGTTATGCCAGCCTTTCTATGCACATTAGGGTGAACCCATGTTCCACTGAGATCTTGGTAAATATCATAGAATAGTTTGGGTTGAAAGGGACCTTCAAGATCATGTAGTTCCACCCTCCCTGCCATGGGCAGCGACACCTACCACTGGCAGGGACACCTACTGCTAGACCAGGTTGCTACAAGTTTCATTCAGCCTGGCCTTGAACACTTCCAGAAATGGGGTGTGCACAACTTCCTTGGGAAACCTGTTTCAGTGTCTCACCATCCTCACTGTGAAGAATTTCTTCCTAAGATCTAATATAAATCTCCCCTCTTCCAGCTAAAAGCCATTATCCCACATCCTGTCACTACATACCCCTGTAAAAATTCCTCCCCAGCTTTCCTGTAAGCCCCATTTCAGGTTCTGGAAGTCCACTTTAAGGTCTCTCCAGAGCCTTCTCTTCTCTTCTCCAGGCTGAACAACTCTCTTAGCCTGTTGAATTTCTGCTACTGTTTTCGATCAATGAATTCTCTCACAGTAGTCAGGAGGAGAAATAAGATGGACCACTGTGAATCTTTAGAGGTCCCTGCATGACCATTTCATGCCAGTGTATTCTTATTCCATTATATTGCCTGCTTATGAGAAGAACCAACATAACTCTGAGAAATTCTTGATTTATATTAATACCATCTGCTTTAAAAAAAAACACCCAAAAAACCAAACCAAACCAACTCAACAAAAAAAAAAGAACCAAACCAAATCTTTTAGTCCACTATTTGTCCCATAAAATTTCATGTGCAACCTTACTAACTGGTATGTGAGCAACCGAGAAAAAGAGTAAATGCATAAAATTATAAAAAACTTTTCTGATGTAGAGGGTTTTGGTTTTATTATTTCAATTTCTTAGTAAATTGTTGTCTCACTTTCTGTTTCTGAGTTCTTTTGTTTGGGTCTCTAAATTCAGAGCAGAATCAATAGTTCCATTTTCATGATGAAAGGTGAAGACTAAAAGGCATGGGAAGCTGTATTTAGCAGATCAGGGACACAAAAGAAAAAAAAGAAAAAAGAAAAAAAAAAAGCAGAAGGATCAGTTCAAGAATTGACATCTGCTAAGTGTGTAGGTGCCTGGGGGGTAGAGAGCTGCTGTGGGGATCCTATACAGCTCTCAGGGACTGCAGGGGTTTAAAGCCATCACCTCTACCAGGAAGCCAGACAACACTTCAATTTCCCCACGACTTCAAAACAGGCACCATAAGACAAAAGAAACTTATGCAAACTTAGCTAAAGCCAGCTCAGCTGGACTGGTTTTTTTGCAGGAGTGGGCCTGTAGTCAGTCAGCCAAGGAGTCAAGCAATGTCTCAGTTTTAAAGATGCTATGTGGAAAAGATACTTTATGTGCAGATAATCAGCAACTAGTGCCAGCAACCAAAAAAAAGCTATGCACTAATTGCCACAGCAAACAGTCAGCAACAAAAGGGAGCAGTAATGGAGATTAGACTAATGCTATATGTGATACTCTCACTTCTGGTTATTTCACCTGACAGCTATTACTTATGATATTTCATTATGTTTATCCGGCTATTACATCTACAGACAGTCCAGTGAATGCAACCCTTACTTGAAAACCAGATCAAAAAATGTTTCTTTGTCTATGGACTTTTCCCTGTGTAAGAACCTTTAGGAAGTAAAATAAAATATATAAAAATATATAAAAATAAAAATATGTGAGGCAATAAAGGCTCCCACTTGTCAGGAGAAAGGGTCTCCAGGCCCACATCTAAGCAGGGCATGCTATATATACCTTAAGAGAGACTTTAAGAGTTTTCTTTCCATTGAGTACCAAAATAACGTAAGGGTATTTTCTCCTTCTCCCTCACAATCAACTCTTTCTACTATTTCTTAAAACTAAGATTAGGACTTTTTTATTTCCCTGGTTCTCAAGAACTTTATAAAACCAGATATTTTAATAATTTTAACATACTGACATATTAATGTAAAGAGTATGTATGTGT
This sequence comes from Apus apus, assembly GCF_020740795.1. Taxonomy (NCBI): domain Eukaryota; kingdom Metazoa; phylum Chordata; class Aves; order Apodiformes; family Apodidae; genus Apus; species Apus apus. Next base: position 85,049,538 of record NC_067282.1, on the reverse strand, counting down.
AGCTGTAACAAAATAATATAACTCAACATTCATATTTATATGTACCCATACTTGTATGTGTATGGATGGTTATGTATACACAGCCATGTACATGAAACTAAATTTCAAATAACTGTTTTCTCCGGGTACTGGAATTTGCAGCAATTAATTAGCTGTAAAGCTCTCATGTTTTAAAAAACATGAGAAATTATGAGCCAGGATGATCTAGATGTCTAAGCCAAAAAGACAGAGAAAAGCCATTGGCAGGAACTACATTTTAATATACTTGATACCACTAATGAAATCTCTTGTTCTAAAAATAAAATAAAATAAATAAAAATCACACAAGATATTTAAGTTAAAGCATGGCTTGGTCAAACTTCAGCAAATGACAAGTTAAGTGTGGGAGATCTGAGGACAAGGCACTTTCAACTGAGATACAGCTACTTTATCCCTTCTCTGTGGTGATAAAATCACAGCACAATTCAAGCTCTCTCAAAGCAGCCCAGAAATTTTTGTTTTGGTGAAGTTTTGGGCACTGCTGCTGTCACGTGCTGTCTCCCTTACCCTCCAAACCTAAAAAACAAAATAACTAAATAAGGTTCCAAGTTAATTTCTGGTTTTAGTGCAAATTTCTGTAGAATTCTAAGCTTTGTTAGATCCTCATTGACCACATGCATAAATCACAATGAACTCAAGTAGTACAGTGCCTGATAATAGGATAAACAATATAATGCATGGGGTAGCTGTGGTTTGAATTTTTACTTTCCTAAACCCACCACTCAAGCACACAAGTACAGAGTTTTTTCATGAAGCAGCATATGAATATCTGAAACATCTAAAACCAGATATATAATATATATATATCATATATATAATATATATATCATATATAATTCATAATGCTTTCACAGTTGAAAAATGGCTCTCAAGTTAACAGTTGTTATTCAACCTCCACATATACGCCTACTGCTTTTGTAACTTGGCTAGTTTTCTGAAAGTCATGTATTTACTCACATTAACAATTTATAGTCTCTTTTTTTGTCTGTGTGTGAAGTTGTTGTGAATTGAACACAGATGTTGCCTTCTCTATTAAAGAAAACGAGGGTATTGCTCTTCCAACACATTGATCATAGTATTTCTTGGACTGGAGACGCATAGCTTCTGATATGTTTAAAGAAAGATGGACGGCATTTATTGAAATGCTCTAACTACATTACGTTAGCAGCAGGTTAATAGTTATAGCTGATTGCAATGAGTTAATACAAAGATATGACAGCATAAGACAGAACATTTTCAAGGAAGACCTTTTCTCAGCAATAAAATACAACACACTATTTTAATGTGTACAGTTCAGTGTATATACACCTATCCAGTCAGTTCTTGGTACTCTAGGTAACTTATTGCAGTTACTTCTATTTGTTGTTGGAATGATCACTAATTATTTTGCAATTATCAGCTACTCAAATATGTTTTTATGTAACTCTGGTTACAGTATGAATAAACGAACAAGCTGAATAAACAATTAAGCTGAATAAATGTGAAAATTTGCATAGAAAAGAGCAGAAAAAATTAGTCTCTGTTTAAGGTGGACTTCTAAAGGAAGGAATGTCAAAATTTGTATTTTAGTTTACTCTGAAGACTTAATCTGTGCTTTGAGGCTGCTTTTGAGGTCAGCAAATATACTCTTATTATCTGTTCTCTGATTCCATCTTCTTTTTTAGTATGTTCTGGATAAAAATCATATTAACCCAGAAATTACAACCCCCACTTTCACTTTTATACAAGTGACTGGAGAAAGTTATGCTAACCAGCAGAGCTGTGACAATGTGCTGTGCACAGAGCATCTTCACAGAAGAAGTGAAAAATTGTATTTACTACTGAGATAACACATATATGAAAACATGCATATACAGCTGACCTTTGCTTTTAGGTCCATGGCTGTTCCAGAAAGTGATAGTGTGTGAAAATAATAGGAAAATGAAGAATGCGAGGAAACGGGATAGAGAATAAATGTGTGTCTGACTACCCTTAAAGCCCCGACCACCATTAAAAAAATGATTTTAAGTAAATGGTATGATGGCATTTGCAGAAATGAGGTTGAAGCAGAACCTATACTCTATCATGAACTAGAAATGCTATCTATTGCTTCTGATTCATGCGGAGAAGGGGTTATGAGGACTGGCTTTATTTTTTCTGTTCAAGTTGGTCATTTCAGGTCTGTCTGCCTTTCCTTCTCATCAATGCAAAGCAGAGATTTTGCTATGGTTAGCAATTCATTTGGTATAAAACATTTAAACGGTAGTGTCCTGGTTTGAGCCAGGATGAAGCCAATTTTCCTTTTACTGATTTTTTTTTTTTTTCTTCAGTAAGCTTTCTTTCAACTAGTCACAGTGTGTTCTAACTAAGGTTGATAAGAATAGAATGTTTTTCTAACTGCTGGGTCTTCAAGGTCACACCTTCACTCTGCTGGCTCAGACGCTTCGGGGAGATCTATGACCCCCCTGTAGGAGGCTGAATTAGACAGACAGCAAAATTGGCCAGAGATATTCCATCCCATATATCTACGTAAGCTCAGAGGAAGGTCAGAGATCACAGAAGACAACTTCCTTCCTGCTTCTTCTTCCCTTCTCTTCTGTCCACAGCCGGTGTCTGGGGAGGACTCCATCCATCCACCACCATTGACCCTTAGGCTTGAGCTCTCCTGACTCTCATCACTCTGCTTTCTTCAGCAGCAACTCCAGGATTTTTCAGGACTGTTGGCAGCTCAGGAGAGTGCTGTGGGAGTTGCTGGGAGTGGGGGGAGACAAGAGGCTTTTGCTCATACCTGAACATATCTGTATATAATTGTATATATTTTCTGATATAATTTGTGTTTAATTAAAGCTGTGTAGTTTAATTTTCAATCCAGCCAACTCTCTCTCTTATTCTCTCTCTCCTTCCCTACCTGGGTGGGAGGGGGAGTGGATGGAGATCGTTGTTGTCGAACCTGAGTCAAACAGTGACAGGTAGTGAGAAACTTCTATATTGCCTGCCACTAAATGCCACTAACTTATATTAGTTATACATAGTGTTCCTGAAGCCATAAGCTTATTATCATCTTTGCCATTTTATTTTTTTCATAGAATTGAGGCCTCTCTGCAGCACAGTTCAAAACTAATCTTTAGTTGTGTTAAGAACAGAACCTTTTCTCCACATAAAGGCATCATGCCCTTTGTGCCAGCAGCCTTTCACTGACTTAAAAAGGCTGCTCCTCGTGCTCCCCGCCTTTCCCTTCTCCATGGACTAAACAACAACCACACTGCCATACTGAAGAAACAAACCCTAAGGCAAGAACCCTGTGGCGGGAAACCTGCAGCATTTTTGCTGTTCAGCCCAGACACTGTGTCAAGGTCCTGGGCTCTAATTGGACAATAGATGAGAGAAGAGAGTGAAGAACCAATTGGAGACTTTGGACTACAATGTAACAAGATATATAAGAACAGGGTTAGACTGCTAGCTGCCTCTTGCCTCTTGTCTGCCTGCTGGCTGCTTCTGCCTGCTGTGACTGCAGCTTTTCTGGGGCTTGTTTTGTTTGCTGGAGTAAGGAGTTGTGCCTGCTGAGGGGATAACGTGTCGAGTGGCTGGTGCCTCTGACCTGTGATCCAGTCTGCTGCTGCAGTTTCTGCCTGTGCCCTTCTGCTGCTCACCTGTTTGTGGCCTGTCGCTGCGGTCCGGCCTGCAGCCTGCTACTGTGGTCTACTGCGCGCCTGCCTGCTTGGGACTCTTCCCCGTAGCACGTGGAACTTCAGCCCATGTCCTAGACCATCTCAGGATTGGTAAAACATTGTGATTAGTCTTATTCTTCCCATTAAGATATCCCAGTCCTGTTCATACACTCACGCGTACCGCAACCCCGCAGAGGAACGTATTTACCAGGCACGTCCTCCTCCTCCCTCCTTTGAATTCTATAACAAGGATATGGGTGTGTATGTGTGTGTATATATATATGAGTTTGTGTATGTAATAGTGTTATAGTGTGTGTAAGTATATATATATATATATATCTTCCCTGAACCTTCCTCCCCTAAATTGTAATGAAATCCTCTCCAATAAACCAGTTAATTCATGAAATATAAATTGATGTCAGACTAAATTGTGGTTGTGCTGGGGAGCATAACCCAATTATTCACCCTAAAATACGGTCTCTCAGAGGCCGTTCCTCTGTGTGAGGTGACTGCCACATGCAGACTCCTTGGTCCCTTTAAATAAATCTATCCAATAAGGAACTGAGCAGCAACATTCCATTCTGACAACCTTGTTGGCTTGTGACAAGTTGTTTCTCTTTTACTCCAAAATTTCCAGTTTTTCTTTCTGTGGCAGCTTCAGGCTGTCCAAGGACTACTGCATCTCACTTTTGCTCCTCAGACCAGCAGGGCTTCTAATTACTGGTCAATAATTGCATTTTACCTAATTGTCCTGTGCAGGTATACCAGAAAAAACAGTATCAGGCTTGAGTATCACCCTTTTCAGTATACTGGCTTTGTTAGTGGTTTTTACCAAAGTGTACCAGAAGAAATATATGTTCAATACATAACATACTTAGACCTCCTCCCACTTTCTAGCCACAAAATAACTTAATCATGATTATTAACTAGTGGTTAGACTGTCTTCAAACTTAACTTCAAATTGTATTCCTAAACTTTCATCATGAGCCCTTTAAAGACTATTTGAAAAAAATGTGGGGGGGGGGAGGGGGGAAGAGGAATTGGTAAAAAACAACCTGTAGGAAGTGAAACTGCTCTCCTGGTTTCCAACAGAAAATTTGAAATGGGGAAGTTTACTTCATTTTTTTTCCCCACTCTGTAGACTTCTAATTTATTGTAGCAAAGCATTTCCATTAATTCCCAGCCCCGTAACCTTGTGGTAGTATTATGTTCCCTACCTGTTCTTCACTTTAAATGACAAATAGCTTATTTACTCACATCATGATGCAAGGCATCTAAGTCATCATTACTCTTTGCTTGAGGATAATATTTGTATCCAGGCAAGTGCCCTAAACATTCATTTATGGATGTTCCTGTTTGAAAGTGCTGTGTCCTGCTGAAGCTGTCACACACTGAGTAATGAACTTAATAGCTGCAGAAAAAATACAGCCTGTTACTTTACAACCTAGAAAATACCTTCTTTTCTTTGATACAACGATCCTTTTCAATGAACATTTTTCTCTGTCATAGTAAACATTCAGGATTTTTTAATGGAAGTAGTGCTGTCTTTATGCAAACAAAGAAACCAAAAGGTAGAGAGATTAAAAGCATGCTGTAGATCCAAGGCTAAGATGCAGATGGCTGAACTATCTTTGTCCACTCTGAGCTAGCTGAAGTTGAACCAGCATTGATCTAAACATAACACATTGGTGTGTGGTGGTACCGTAGCAGCTTTTCAGAATGTGGGGGCTATCTCTCATGTTCTCAATCTGTCTCTCTCAAACCTTACTTTTCATTCTTAATATATAAAACCTTTAATTTCTAGTGCTCTATGTGTATGCAACAAAGTCTGACACCTAGAGATTGCATATGCCTGCTCTAATAGATGTCTATCGATTAACATAAAAGTTTGCTCCATGTTTAAGTATCATAGAAAAAGTTGAATGGTGTGTACAATAGAGAAAGAAGATAAAAACCTGTCAGCATGTGGAGAAAAAGTGTGTTTAGCTAAAGTATCCTGTTTCCTGAAATCTCTTTTATTATGTTTCATAGTCTCTGTCAGAAGGCAACAAGCCAAAAGACAACTGAAATTGTTGCACAACAGACTCAATTTCTTATATGTGATTTTTCAGGTCACAAAGCTGAAACATTTTGATGGCGTAGCTCTTGACATCTATAAAGATAGTTGTAGTTGAAATCCAGCTGTCGTAAAAAAGAAAACAGAGACGTAACATCCCAGAGAAACTTGAATATCAAAGCAGAGCAATGTGACAGGTTTGGGGAGTTTTAATTTAATTTAATTCTCAAAGTCTTTCAAAAACAGATGGAAATTTAAGTACAGGGACTTGTAAGTGAAAAATGAAGTTCTGAGACCTTCCCACACATTGTTTTGCTTTCTTTGCATTCAAAACAAACCACATACCTTCTGGGCAAAATTTAAGAAACACCTTCCCAGATACATTCTAGTCTCATTACTAACTTGCCTTGTCCAAGGTACTGCCAGCTGAGTAATTTCTTCTGCATATTCAAACAAGCCCACACCCAGGTTACTGCTCAAAAGTACATGAGGAAATCAGAGGCCTTCAGAGATTGTATCTTGTCAGCTTTTCAACATTTTTTCAACTTTGCAACTATTTCTCCTTTGTTCATATATTTATATTTTCATTTTTAAGCCTGGAGTAAAGCTGACAAGTACACAGTACATTAAATTTATCTATTATTCCTAGAGGAATAAAGCGCAATATCAAACTGATCTCCCTCCCATTTCTCCTGTATATTTTATTCAGCCAACAGTGAACTCCAAAGCTGAAGGTTCAGAGCCTACAGTTAATAGCTAAGACAAGCCTAGTTTCAGTCGAAGAAGATGACATTGACTACACTGGCTTCAACTGGCTTCAAACAACTCTCAAATTATTGCAGTGTGTCTATATAGTCTTTGCAAGCAGTTGCTTCAGTGATCTCCCTCTGGCTGTATTCTGAAGAAATGCAGATGTTTCCGTTTCCTGGGTCAGCCAGAAGCTCTGCTCACATAAAAATGAGTCCGAGATAAAATCTTATGCACACTAGTATGTTTTATACTTTTGGATGAATACTGATGTTCCATCTTCTAGAGCAGAGAAGGCTCAGATCTGACAGGCTTGAAGTCTGAATATGGTTAGACTGTGTCCACCATACAAATAAAAATCTTTCAGTGTCATGGTATCCCCTTGACAGGACCAAAGGAAATGTAGTTCTGGTAGTCTATGCCAAAGGGAAGCAGAATGGGCTGCACAATTGCACAGCAGTCAGCTAAAAACTTGCAGGCCTGCTTTTCCAGCATGACATGTTACACAGCCCAAGTCATGCTGCTCCTCACCTATATAATACACAACTCAGAAAGTCTTCAATGACTGTATTGATTACTGGATGTTAAGAGTGAAAAGCACCATTACAAACTCACAATCTGCTATCTCGTAATAGCACGAGCTCTCAAATGCTCTATGGTGAATCCTTAACAATTAGCCATTAGCTTCAATTAAGCCAGAAATTCTCCTTTTTTCCCTGTTATACTTTTATCCCTCATAAAATTATATTGCCTTGCATTATAGCATTTTTCTATAGAAAATTCTCATATGTTTGCTATTAAGAATGTGTTTGTATGAGACCAAGAAAACCAAGAACTGCCCTATTTTTTCACTCCAGGATACTACAATTTCACAAGCAGATTTAAAATGAATGGCTATGCAGTTCTGAGCAAAATTGAGAGCCAAAAAGACACTGAACATGAATGTACCTTTGCTCACAGTGGTATCACTGGCAAATTTATATTGATATCCAGGAAGAAAAAGTTTATGTGTTACATGATACGATCTTCATAATTATAAAACTGTAATTTTACTACAAAAGTAAAAAGGTATGTCTCTGATTTTTATTTTTATTTTTCTTATGTTTCCTTGCAAGGTAAAAACCACTGTGGAGAAAATTTTGATTCAGTTAAAAAGTGAACAATGTGCACCCCAAACATGATCTCTCCAAAACTCCTTTTTCTTCACATCAAATTCATTTAATGTAGTGTTTCACACTGAGGAATGGATGACTTAATAGACTACCAGGATACTGACATTATGCAATACCAGAATTACTGATTTCTATCCCGATTGTTCCCTGATTTCACGCCAATCTAACTGATGAAAGAATTGCTTTCACAAACACAGCAGCTGATCTACTGCAACTGTCCACTGTGAATTCTTTTAGCCCATGGCAAATGCAAAATAAATTGAGTTTGCTTAGCCTCCTTTCATGCTAACTTAAATTAAGTTGCAATTGCCACAGGCTAAGAGCACTCAAATAGATATTTATTATGGAGCTGCCAGCACACAGCAACTTCTTACCCCAGAGTAATGTATGTGTTTGATGTCTTAGGCAGAGAAAATCTGATGTTGTAAGTTCTCACAATAAGCAATAAAATTCATGAACACTTTACAATTTAGTGTCAGATCCCATGAAGCAATGTGGGGAAGGGGAGACTGGGTAGATCTGAATGTGAAATTCCAGTGTCCTTTTGTGGAAAGGAGATAGAGAAACAAATCTGGAAACCTGAGATCAAAATACAAGTCCATTCAATTAATAAATAAATGGAAAGCAGAGGAAAAAGCAGGTCTTGATTTAAAAATCTTTTCAAATATGGAGTTTCCTTATTTGAATGCTCAAAGTAAATTCTGGATGATTATCCAGAACTCATGATTACATGCTTTCTGAAAATTTGGTTCTATTGTCCTTACAGACAGTACAAATTCAGTGACTGTTTCTTGATTTCACAAAAGTAGCCCAACACCTGACAGCATATCTTCATATATTACCGTCCTGGAGATCTATAAAGCCGTTCGATAATGCTTGACCTCCATGTATTTGAGAACACAATAGCCTTTATTTTATTATTTAAAATCCAGTACTATAATTGAAAGCTGTAATGGCAATTTACTAATATTGAAAATACTTTTTAGGAGAGAGTTGCAGTCAGATTTCATGTAGACTTGTCAAAATCTACCATACTTTTAATATGGGATAGGATAGGACATTTGGAAAGGATCTACAATGATCATCTAGTCCAACTGCCTGACCAGTTCAGGGCTGATCAAAATTTAAAGCAGTTATTAACAACATTGTCCAAGTGCCTCTTATACCACCTCCCTAGGAAGCCTGTTTCAGTGTTTGACCATCCTCTCAATAAGGAAATGCTTCCTAATGTCCAGTCTTTTCTGGACCTTGTCTGGCTCAGCTTTGAACCATTCCCTCACATCCTACCACTACATCCCAGGGACAATGGTTCAGCACCTCCTGCTCCACTTCCCCTCCTCAGGAAGGTGTAGACAGCAGTGAGGTCACCCCTCTTCCTCCTTCTCTCCAAACAAGACAAGCCCAAAGTCCTCAGCCACTCCTCATAGAACATTCCTTTCAGCACTTTCAGCAGCTTTGTTGACCCTACCTGGATGCATTCCAAAGCCTACACATCCTTGTTAAATTGTTGGGCCTAGACTGCACACAGCACTCAAAGTGAGACTGGTTATATATCTATCATATAAATATCTATTTTTAATATATATATATATTATACACTCCAAAATTATTATTTCTGCCTGAACAACTTTGGGCTCTGTTTTGTGCCAGTCCTTTGGCACACAGGCATGCTTACTGAATACATAGAAGAACCAGGAGGATGGTGAAAGACCTTAGCTCTCCCCACTTTCATGAAAAGAGCACAAAGAACAACAGACTTTGATTGTTTCTTATTACCGGGCAACCTTCATATGAAACTGCACTTCTCAAATTTGTGGTTTTTTAATAGCAACTGGCTACATGCTGTGAATTAGTGAATTCCACTTCCCAGTTCTAAAGCCAAGAAAATAACTGAATTACTCACCAAGGTAAACCATTAGGAAAAGAATGCACAATGAAAACTACTTCTGCTTTAAAAACATGGCAGCTTTTCTGCAGCAACATTTCCCATAGCAAAATTTTACATTCTAGGGGTTTCAGTCTAAGAGTGGATAAAAATAAGAATTGATCACAAAAATAAAGAAAAATATTTCTAATAAATATTTTAAATTGAACTTGCAAGCTTGCATTTTTTTTCTGGTTTTCTTGTGTACATGAGTTGCAAACCTCTCTACAACATGTAGCATAAATACATTTTTCCATTTTTGAGGAAAATCTGCATTTTGGAGAGTGAAAAAAGTGTTTACTATTTTGTATGATTTTCAATAAATAATGGGAGAACGTGTGAAGAAAGCAAGTTATTCCCCTCTTTTTATTTTAATAATATTATTTTTAATCTTTGACCATGCAGGGTTTTTTTTAACTTTAAGCATGATCCAATACCTAGAGATCTATACTTAAAATTCTTGCTTACTAAACAACAGTTTAAAAACAGTTTACAGAAATGTGAGCATTTTAAAGTAAAACAGTCAAACTTTCTGAACATTGTGATTATAAAATATCTTAAACTAGGTGAGAGTACCTAAGGAGAAAGAACAAATTCCAGAGTCTCCCTCTAATGCCGAATAAAATTGTGTGGTGAAATTCAAGCCAGTTAACAGGTTCATTGCTGTGAGTGCTCACATTTGTATATTCTGAGTTATGGCAGATCAAAGACTTATGTTCACTTACAGAGAAACAGAGGTTTTTATATAGGGCTTCCTAGAACATTCCTGGATTTAACCAGTAGCATCTACCTGTTGGTGACACAAGCAGTGTATCTGCATATGGTTTTATTTAGGACAAAAATGACGAGACTTAAAGCCTAATTGTGTGCCTCTAAGATTTCTCCTTTTAATACTGAAACTTCGATGCTGCCTTAGCCATTCTTAATATTGAGTTCCTACTTCAATAAAACCTAAGCAGGATAATACAAATAAGATCTTTTCAGTGTTGTTTCATAATACTTGGATTTGGTATTAGCACAGCTTTTCTGCAATATGCAAGATTAAGTTTTGCAGCAATTTTTACTGTTCTACTTAAATTTTTTTGGCAGCTAGGTTTTGAATGTTGGGTTCAAGAGAAGGACCACCGCCTTTAACTCTGACAGAAGTCAGTGAGGACCCAGGGTCAGTCAGCTCATTTATCCATCAGGCATGTTATTATACAGAGGCAGAGTTGTTTTCTCATAAAATACAAAGTTTAAGCTCTCCTCTTCTACCAGCACAAAGTGACCTTATTAGGCTTGAGGTTATAGCTACTTATATCTTCAAATGAGTTAGAGGAAAAGGCTCAAGAACCAAAAAAACCCAATATAATTCTTAATATGTAGGTACTTGCTTTACATTTTTGTGATAGTCAGAATTTATCTAGGATTTAGCTTAATGTAAAACAAAAAATTGTCATTTACAGGTGGCATAGATCAGCATATATTAAGTGACATGAGCTGACTCTGCATCTGCACCAAATAAACATGTTTCCTATCTGGATATGCACCGGCTGCTACAACCTCTGCCACCAGCCAGGGGCTCTCCCTGTAGCTGGTTGGTCAGAGTCGTATTTCACCAGTCAGACAGCAACAACCATTTTTACCTCAGACAGCCTGCCAGGGCCTTAATTCCCCATACAGGCCAGACAGAGTCTTATTTCCAGAGGCCAGACAACCAGAGCCCTACTGAACTTGGCTGGACAGCCAGAGCCTAATTTCACCTGCTAGTCAGCTAGAGACTACTTCAAACCTGTGTTAAACCAAGCCAGCCACCCAAAGCCCTACTTCCATAGCCAGCCAGCCAGGGCCTACTCAAAGCCCTCTTGGACACCAGCTGGCCAGCCAGAGCCTATTTAGAGCCTTCTTGGACCTCAGCCAGCCTGTAAGAGGCCTCTTTAACCCCAGCAAACCAGTTAGAGCCCTACTTCCCCAGGCAGCCAGAGAGAGGCTACGTTGACCACAACCTTCCAGCCAGAGAAGACTTTAAGACCTCTTTGACCCTGGCCTTCCAATCATAGCCTACTCAGGACCCTCTTTGATCCTGACCTCCCAGCCAGAGCCCTACTTCCCTAGCTGGCCAGCCAGAAACTTACTCAGAGTTCCCAGCCTGGCCAACCAGCCAGAGCCCACTTAGAGATCTCTTTCACCCCAGCTGGCTATCAGAGCCAGCTTGGTATGTATTGCTTTGTATTAGTACAAAAAATGTGTTGGAAAACATGTCTCAAGCCTTTCTAAATTCTATGCGTAGAACAACTTTTTATCTTCTCAAATAATTAACTTATTTATCAGATTGGTTAGCATAATTTAATCTTCATTAATTCATATTGAGTACTGTTGTTTATGTCATTCTCACTCATGTTTCCAGAAATGGCTTCCAAGAAGATTTTTTTTCCTCATTTTCTCAGCAACTGAAGTGCAGGTGACTGGTCAGTAGGTAATCGAATTGCCCTTCCATTTTTATCTTCAGGCAGAACCCGTATCATTCTCCTGAAATTCCGACTTCCCCCCGTCTACGGTATGAGAAGGAAGTCTGCTCACTTGAACCCAGGGTCTGTACTCTGCTTTTGCCTACCCCATGCCCCTCAGGAACTTGAGTTCCTACTATGGCATGGTCTATACAGCCACAGTTTCCATTAATACCCCTGACTAATTCTTCCAGGCATTTTCTCTCCTCATTTGGTGCCTCTAGTACTTGTGTTGCCCTGTTACTTAGGTACCTTGGAGATGCGAATAGCAAGCATTTACCACTGTTATAACCTTTTTTCTGAAGCTGCTGAGGGAGTATTTCCCAATGCATCTCTAATATTTGTTCAGTTTTCTCATTACATTATATTAATAGTGTTTTTCTCATGGCTTTGCACCCGTAAACCCCAACAGTGCTGCTATGGGAAGTTTTCATGAGAAGCAACAACTGTTCTGATGGAAGGGGGTATACAACAGGGACAAAACGTCCCCTTCAGTACCTTGCTTTGTAGATCTGAAATTATGCTGGCAAAACCCAACAACGTTGTTGTAGTTACAAGATTTACTGGAATGTATTTTATCATTATTTTATCGTAAACTACAATTATTTAATTAATATTTAATAATTATTTATTAACTAAGCAGTGTTCCATGAATTATAATTAAATTCCTTGCCTTTATTAAAATAATTTAATAATAATTTTTTATTAGTGTATATTATTGGAGTTTAGCTATGTGCTCCTAATCACCCTACTCCAGTCAGCATGAATAGCATAATGAACAGCCAAAAGGGAGATTAAATGAGAAATTCTAAAAAAAAAACCAGTACAAAAAGGATATGGTACACAAAGGATACAATACAGCCACATCCTCCTGCTAGACCCTCTTTGAAGGGGGTCTCAGGCTCCTTGAGGTCTGAGCCCTGAAACAGGTTACCATGGCATCACACCATCTCAGGAGTCCTGCACAGAGAGAGGCAGAGCTTTAGGCCCCTTCACATCCCCTGCTCCCCCAGCAGCAGCCCCCCTAAGCGCAGCCATGGCTCCCAACCCACTCCTTTTCCCAGGCCATACTGCCCCTGGAGGACCACAGGAGGCCGTGAAGTAGGTTTGGGCAGCCCTGCCCCTGTTCCAGAACCCACCAGTCACAGCTGACAGCCTCCAGCCAGCCAATCCAGAAGCAGCTGACAGAAGCCCCAGAAGCTTCTGGAACTAGCTATGCAGAGAACAGGATGGAAGAAATGGAAAATAAAGCCCACAGAGAGAAAAAAACAGCCCTGGCAGCCAGTTTCTGGTGTGTGCTGGGCCCATAGCAGCTCCTCACAGCCAGCCCTGAGCGCAGGAGCCCCAGCAGTGCTTTACTGTGGCCAACAGCATGGTGTGGGACATCAGCAGTCAGCTCTGGCAGCATTCCAGAGCAACCTCCTGCTGAACCAGACAAAGCTCTGCTGTCCCTCACTGTACAGGTGTTTGGGACACGCTCCTTTTCCACGCTGGGGAGATGCAACATGAAACCCTGAGGATGCCTGCACATTTCTTGCTGAATTGACTGCAAATTACTCTTGACTTCTAGTGTAAAGAAATCCTTCACAAAATGAAAATATAGTAAATTGTACAATTAAAGATAAACATGTAAAGCTTGTATTTTGAATACAGCAATGACATCTGTGGGAAGTTAAGGAATTTCAGCCATTAAAATCTAAAGTCACTTATTCTGTTGTTCAGAGATGTGGCATGCCTACATCTGCTGCACTTACAAACTCTTAACTGAACAACAGACACCTTTAAGCTTTCCTCTACAGTGAAAAATCACCTAGTTACTGCAGCAGGTATGCAAAGCTTTCACATATAAACACTCTGCCCATTGAAGGAATGAGGAAATTTGCAATATCTACTTAATTTTCCCCTTGAAAGCAGGAAAAAAGTCTAAGCTTATAGTTTATTTTGGAAACTCCTTTTCCACGGCATCTTGTTGGAAACTTTTAGTAGCAATTGTCAAGTTAGTCTAAGCTTTCTCACTCAGTTTTCAGACACTTTGTACTTATCTCAGTTTCTCAACCAACCTCAAAGTTGGGTGTCTCCAGAAATGTCATTCATTGTAATCAGATCATGATGTTTCTCATTTGTGGTAAGCTGACTTTGGCTGCCAAAGGCCAACCCAGATGCTCTCTCATTCCTTCCTCAGTATGACAGGGCAGAAAATATGATTGAAAAGCTCATGGGTTGAGATAAGGACAGAGAGATCACTTACCAATTACCGTCACAGGCAAAAGAGACTCAATTTAGGGAAATTAATTTATTGCAAATCAATAGCAGAGTATGATAGAAATAAAACCAAAACTAAAACCACATTCCCTCTACTCCTCCTTCTTCCCACGCTCAACTTAACTCACAACTATTGTATTTCCTCCTCTTGAGCAGCAAGAGGTGATGCAGAAAGGGGTTTGGGGTCAGTTCATAATGCTTTGTCTCTGCTGCTCCTTCCTTCTCACACTCTTCCCCTGCTCCAACATGGAGTCCCTCCCAAGGAAGACAGTCCTCCATTAACTTCTTCAACGTGGGTGCTTCCCACAGGCTGCAGTTCTTTAAGAACTTCTCCAGTGTGAGTCCTTTCCAGTGTGGGTGCAGTCCTTCAGGAATTGAATGCTCCAGCACACAGGCTAAGGTCCTGCCAGCTCCAGTGTGGGCTCCTCTCTGTGGGATGTGCTTTCTACAAGGAGCCTGTTGGGGCCCTCCGTATGCTGTACTTTCCTTCAGGGCATGTCCACCTGCTCTGGCGTGGAGTCCTCCTTGGGCTGCTGTGTGGATATCTGCTCCACTGTGGTTCTCCATGGGCTGCAGGGAAATGCCTGGTCCGCAATGTTGTCTCCAGACACTACAGCAGAATCCCTACTCTGGCACTTGGATAACCTCCTCCCCTCCTTGACTTCTCCCCTTGGAGCTGGCAGGGCTATTTCTCACACCTATCCTCTCAACACCAGGCAGGGTTTTGCCCTTCCTTACCCTGGCTTTCCCTGAGGTACTGCCATAGTTGCTGCAGGGCTCACTCCTGCGAGGGGTCAGTTGGAGCCAGCTGGAACGGCTGTGTCCAGCATGGGGCAGCCCTGGCCACTCCCCACAGGGAGCCTGCAGACCCTCACACCACCTGGGCACATGCATCCTGTACACTTCAGCTGAACAATGCCTTGCCTTACAGCTCATCTCATTTAAAATTTTGAGAATATTTGTGAAATATGTTTGGGTCTACATTTCAAAATATATTTATACTGGAGGTAATATAAAGATGGATTCTTCCCTTTGTAGTAACAAGAAAGAGTGCTTTGCTGTAAGAGAAATACCACTTAAGCTAATGCAAATATGTCCTAACATGAATAAAAGCAGGGAAATGTGGCCTTATATGAATTGAACAATTCACATGGATAGATGCATTAAAATATTCTAGTTAAAAATCTAGAAAACTCTTCACATTCTTCATCCTCCCTCACCACAGTGCAGAAACCTGCTGTCTACCTTTGGTGGCTCTGAATTATTTATTGCATCTGATAGTAGTTCTCTGAAACATGTACGATTATCTCTTTGGGACGTGTGCCAGATTAGCAATATTGCAAAACTTTAGCACATAAGCCTTATGAAGTATTGTTGGCATTGGTGGCTAAGGCACTTAATTTAATGAGACGGGCTTGCCATTGCTGAAACTGCTGATTATAGTATTTTCAACAGAGCCAAGGAAAGATCTAATTCATTAGACCTCTGAAACTGTGTTCAACTACTGTTCTTGTGCTGCAACATTTTGAATAAAAATACAAAAGACCCACAGAAAGTAGCATTTCTCTCTTTGAATTTTCACATATTGCTGAAGACCATTTTCATTCTCTTGCTGATGTGTTGTATTGTCTTCCTAGCTGACACAACATAGCATATGGCTACGTACCTGATGCCTATAAACCAACAGCAAAACACACAATTGTTACAATATGTAACTACTGTCCTCTGTAATGACAAATGTCAACACGCTTTTGCAGTATAATGACTTGTCTATGTTAATATGGAGACTAACAAATTTCAAAGGGAAAGAAAAATATAGTGGCATCATTAATAATTGAGTCTGAGATAGGGAGAAAATTAAATTATAGCCTTTACGAAAAATTATCAGTCCCATGGCACATGCTTTGACTTCATTTATTTTGTAAGAGAAAGCAGATGTAAAAGAAAATTATGACTAAGATGATGAGGAACTAAAATCTGAAAACTTCTGCTGTTGAATATTAAATGCTCATTACACTTCTGGTTTAAGATACACCATTTATTCACAAACCTGTGTAATATTTCTCTGATAATATAAATTAAAAATGTGCAGCTAGACTGAATTTCATTTAAAATCTTGAAATTTCTTGAACATAATGCTGTATTGAGCTCAGTCCTAACTGCCTCAGTTATGATCACACCTCGAGCAGCTTTACAGTAATGTAAATCTGTCAGAGGAGAGGAAAAATTATGTGAACTGTGCCTGTAGCTTTTTCAGTTTTTCTGGCATTCCAGTTGGTTATTACTGTATCTGCAATTTATCTTTAGAAAACCAAAGGCCAGAAATTCAACATCTTCTGTAAGAAGATGCAAGAAGTGAGTACCTGGACTGCAGTCAAGTTCCACTTGTAGGCCAGCCTCCTCCCTCT
This sequence comes from Apus apus, assembly GCF_020740795.1. Taxonomy (NCBI): domain Eukaryota; kingdom Metazoa; phylum Chordata; class Aves; order Apodiformes; family Apodidae; genus Apus; species Apus apus. The sequence continues at coordinate 85,032,797 of NC_067282.1, read as the reverse complement.
TTAATGCTGGCAAAACTCCTTTCCTGCCCTTCCAATCTCTCTGATCTTGGTTCTCTGCCTCCCTTGCACAAATGTTCCTTATCCTGCCAGACAATGACAAGCTCTCTGGAAAGTGGTCTCTCAGGAGTGAGGTGCCTCTCAGAAGGTGCTACAAATTTCTGTACAGCACCAAAATCTTTTTGTTACTAAAGCGGATTTCGTTATTAATTGTGGGGCAGAATGTGTTGTTTCTTTTTTAAAGTCTTCATAAACGACCCTTGTTTTCAAAATTGTATCTGTGCAAGAAGTACAAGGTTCATATCTATAAGCTAGATTCTCAATTCTGGCTATGTAGACAATGGTATATATGTATATTATATAAATATGTATTTTATATCAAGTTTACTGTACTCTCTTTATTTCCACTTCAGCTAAAATTTTTAGAACAAGAATACAGAAAAATCAAAATAAATAATTGATTTCCAAGTTTCTGAGATCTTGTTAATGACATACAAATTCATTCCTCTAGTCTTGGAGTTCTTTTTCAGACCAGAAAGTTTAACATAATGCAGGGTATGGGATTGACTGTGACTGTGGTAAGCAGGATTCTCTAATGTCTTTACATTATAGGGTAGGTAACTTTTTTAAAGAGTCCTATCAGTAACAGCCCCATGAATTTAACAGTGTATTATTTGCAGAAGGGACTAAAGCTGATCCCTCAAAGCAGATGCAGGGATCTCTTAGAGTTCCTGCTCTTTAACAAACTTACTGCTTTGCTGTTAGAAGCAGGGTCTTAGAAAAGACTGTTTCTTTCCCATTGTGACTGAAATCAGAGGCCTCCCACAGATGCCATGAAGTTCTGTGAATTCTCTTATGACACCACTAGTGAATAATCCTACAGAAGCCATTGCCTTGCAAGTTATATGTTTTTCTCTCTTTTTTTTTTTTTTTTTTTTAAACCTTTGCATTATCTTGTCTGTTAAGTTGCCTTGAAAACTTAAAAACTTCCCCATAGTTTTACTTATCAGAGCACTCAGGCCAAGAACATGGATGTGCATATGCACACCTAAATATTTTAACCTCAAAACAATGCACAGAAAGACTAAAATTTGGTTAAATGAAAAAAACACTGATACTCCAATAATATTGAAATGCTAACCTGCTCAATACCATATAATAACATTTTGTAGCTATTAGGTATCTTCCTTGAAATGAACTGCAAAGGCGATTCATACTTTCTCTCAATTCCTGATTTAAAATATAATTGAGTTTCACTGTAATTTTTGAGATATATTAAAATGTTCTGCAGTAATTATGAGAGGCCAGAGTTGAACAAACCTACCCAAATTTAATGAGTTCGCAGTGGTAATGATTTTTAATTGCCTTCCATCTCATTAGAGTACCAGGTGGCAGCTATGTAACCTCACTGTGGATGCTGATTGTATGGCCATAAGTTTCTGTGCAGACACTAATGAACAGACATTCAATGTCCAAAGCCTCTGTAGTGGTCTACTAACAGCAACTTGTCAGTTTCTTTGAAAAAGAGGAGCCTGACTCTGAGCTTACTCACTAAAATTAACTGGAAAGATGTCACTGCCTCATACTGCTTCCAGTGTACCTTTTTAAATTACAACAAAAAATAACATATATATATGTGAATATATTATGTTCTGTTTTCTGCTGTAAACTGTTTAAAGGCTTTTACTTACCACTTTAGAAACAATAAGCTTTGTATCAGTTACTTGTTCACACAGCAATACAGCAAAAAAGAAAAAAAACTGCTCCTCTCCACTCCTTTCCCTTCTGCAAAAAAAAAAAAAAAAGGTCTTAAAATAATGCTATTCTTAATGATAGTTAACTTTCCCATGTGATTGGAAGTCAGAATTTCTAATAAACAGGAAAAAAGCAATAACAGAGGTTTGCCCTATATGTCTGTTGACTGCTAAAGGAATCCATATGCTGGCCTTTACTGAGAAAAACAAAAAAAACCAAAATCAACAACCAACCTAGTTTTGGTTTAAGAAATAAATATAACATTGTGATTTTAATTCCATAGTTATGCAAAAGGTATATCTCTGTAGGATCAGTACTTTTTAAAATATGCAGATTGGAGACTCGTTAATAAAAACAAACACTACAGAAAATGGTTTTGTGCAGGGACTGATGAGGGGCAAGTTGAAAGTCTGTGGGTAAGAATTAAGGGGCAGGCTGGTGTGGGTGATACAGTTGTGGGGGTCTACTACAGACCTCCTGACCAAGGCAAGGAGGTTGATGAGGCTTTCTACAGGCAGCTGACAGTAGCCTCACAACTGCAGTCCCTAGTCCTCATGGGAGATTTTAACTACCCCGATATCTGCTGGAAGACTCATACAGCCAGCCTTTCACAGTCTAGGAGGTTCCTCCAGTGCATTGATGATAACTTCTTAATGCAAATGGTGGACAAGCCGACTAGAAGAAGAGCGCTGCTGGATCTTGTACTAACCAACAAGGAGGGCCTTGTTGTAGCAGTGGTGGTCAGTGGCAGCCTTGGCTGCAGTGATCACGAGATGGTGGAGTTCAGGATCCTGTGTGGAAGGAACAGAATACCCAGTAGGACCAGAACCCTGGATTTCCACAGGGCGAACTTTGGCCTCCTCAATCAACTGTTAAGGGAAATCCCATGGGACAGGGTGCTGGAAGATAAAGGGGCTCAAGATAGCTGGTCAACATTCAGGGACCACTTCTTGCAAGCACAGGATCAGAGCATCCCAAGGGTTAGGAAATCTAGTAAGGGAGCTAGGAGACCAGCATGGTTAAAAAAGGAACTGCTGGGCAAACTTAAGTGGAAAAGGAAAATCTACAGATCATGGAAGGAGGGGCTGGTCACTTGGGAGGAATATAGGAATGTTGTCAGAGAATGTAGGGAGGCAATTAGGAAAGCTAAGGCCTCCTTGGAACTTAACCTTGCAAGTCAGGTTAAGGATAATAGACAGAGCTTTTTCAAATACATAGCTAACAAAACTAACACTAGAGGCAATATTGGCCCACTGAGGAATGAGGTGGGAGCCCTGGTGACAGAGGATATAAAGAAGGCAGAGGTGCCGAACACCTTCTTTGCCTCTGTCTTTACTCCTGCAGGATTTCCCCATGAGCCCCAGATTCATATAGCCCCAGAAGAAGTCAAGATAGAGGAGGACATAGTAGATGAGGATTGGGTTAGGGATCAGTTGAGTAATCTGGACATCCATAAATCGATGGGTCCAGATGGAATGCATCCAAGGGTGCTGAGGGAGCTGGCGGAGGTCATTGCTAGGCCACTCTCCATCATCTTCAGTAAGTCATGGGTAACAGGAGAGGTGCCTGAGGACTGGAGGATAGCAAATGTCACTCCAGTCTACAAGAAGGGCAAGAAGGAGGACCCGGGTAACTATAGACTGGTCAGCCTCACTTCCGTCCCTGGAAAGGTGATGGAACAACTTATTCTTGTCTCTATCTCTAGGCATATCAAGTACATGGGGGTCATCAAGAGCAGTCAGCATGGTTTTATCAAGGGTAAATCATGTTTGACTAACCTCATAGCCTTCTATGAGGAAATTACTAGGTGGATAGATGATGGAAGAGCGGTAGATGTGGTTTATCTTGATTTCAGTAAAGCATTTGACACCGTCTCCCACAGCATCCTTGTAGATAAGTTGATCAGGTATGGGTTTGATGATCAGGCAGTGAGGTGGATTAGGAACTGGTTGATGGGAAGGAGTCAGAGAGTTGTAGTCAATGGGGCAGAATCTGGTTGGAGGTGTGTGACTAGTGGAGTCCCTCAGGGGTCGGTACTGGGACCAGTGTTGTTCAACATCTTCATCAACGACCTGGATGAGGGTATAGAATGTACCCTCAGCAAGTTTGCTGATGACACCAAGCTGGGAGGAGTGGCTGACACACCAGAAGGCTGTGCTGCCATTCAGAGAGACTTAGACAGGCTGGAGAGTTGGGCGGGGAGAAACATGATGAAATTCAACAAGGGGAAGTGTAGAGTTCTGCATTTGGGGAAAAACAACATGATGTCCCAGTATAGGTTGGGGGCTGACCTGCTGGAGAGTAGTGTAGGTGAAAGAGACCTGGGGGTCCTGGTGGACAGGAGGATGACCATGAGCCAGCAATGTGCCCTTGTGGCCAAGAAGGCCAATGGCATCCTGGGGTGCATTAGAAAGGGTGTGGTTAGTCGGTCAAGAGAGGTTCTCCTCCCCCTCTATTCTGCATTGGTGAGGCCGCATCTGGAGTATTGTGTCCAGTTCTGGGCCCCTCAGTTCAAGAAGGACAGGCAACTGCTGGAAAGAGTCCAGCGCAGAGCTACTAAGATGATTAAGGGAGTGGAACATCTCCCTTATGAGGAAAGGTTGAGGGAGCTGGGTCTCTTTAGCTTGGAGAAAAGGAGGCTGAGGGGTGACCTCATCAATGTTTACAAATATGTAAGGGGTGAGTGTCAGGGAGATGGAGTTAGGCTCTTCTCAGTGATGACCAGTGATAGGACAAGGGGTAATGGGTGTAAATTGGAGCATAGGAGGTTCAAGGTGAATATCCGAAAAAAATTTTTTACTGTGAGAGTGACAGAGCACTGGAACAGGCTGCCCAGAGAGGTTGTGGAGTCTCCTTCACTGGAGACATTCAAAACCCACCTGGATGCGTTCCTATGTGATGTACTCTAGGTGACCCTGCTCTGGCAGGGGGGATTGGACTAGATGATCTTTCGAGGTCCCTTCCAACCCCTAGGATTCTATGATTCTATGAAAAAAAAATCTAATCTGTAAAAAACCCTTCTTTAAACAATGGGAATAATACGGTTCTTGCACCCCGTTATTAGGATGGCTTAAGAGTTCTGGCTTCCTGATGCTTGAATTCAAAATTACCTTAATTTAAGTTATATGGCATCAAAAGTTAAATTCTAGCTTATGCTAAGCACAGCATTGCAATATGTAACAACCTGTGATGCACTACCCGTAAAATTAAACATTTGCTCTGCTATTTTATAATAGGATTAAATTCTACGACATAAAACTTATAATGCAGTGTCATTACATTATCTTCTTTCTGTCCAGATACATGTTGACTTCTTTATAATTTATTTTAAGTAAATAAATTCTATAGAACAATTCACCAAATTATGTTGTGTGACCTGTTTTTTTTTTTGTACCTGCATCGCATACTTGCTTCAGAGGTATTTATTTCAGACAATTCAACTAAAGAGTTAGAAAATATGTGTACTTTATCTGTTTTATATTAATAATTATATGTTTACCTGACGATTGTTATCCACTCACTAGTGAGCCTTAAAGCCACTGTTTCTTAAAATACTTGCTTCCCTTTGCACAGAGTAGTGGATAGCCCAAAGAAACAATGTCTCAGAAAAAAAAATTGTTCCCACCTTAGATATCATTTAGAAAAAAATTGATTTTATCATGACCTGGAGGGTTTTCTCAGGCTCTAAACTGATTATCTAAACCTGGATTATTTAGCCACATTGCCTCCTGTCTCTGAGTACCTACACTACGACATGACGAAATAACCCATGGTCTGAAAACCTGTAAACTAAGCTTCTGGAAACCAAGGGGTGGTCTGTTATCAGTATTTGAAAACCTTGCCTAGAATTTTTTTTTTAATATTGAAATTGTATGCTTGATTTTGATACTTAAGAGACTTTTTTATTTCTGCATATGCTATTTTTTTTCACATCAGAACTATAAGAAAACTAATTATAATAAAATTTCTTGTCAAATTGACTATGGTACATGAGATAGAATATATGTACCTTTTTATCCAAAAGGTTAAATTAGGTGCTGCAGACTAGATTATCTTTCACAGCAACAATTTTTCACTGATTTTGGTGGAATTAGTGTAATTAAGAGAAAAGAAGATGATTACACATGTGAACTAAATAGTGAATGACAGATTAAAGCAAGAAACACTCAAACTGGAAGTTACCTAAAAAAAAATGCAAACAAATTAAACACAATGTCACTTGTCCCAGATGTAAATGAGAGTGAATGATATTTAGTAGGGTTTTTCAGGGTCTAGGAGAACAGCCTACAAACTCTGGTCTATTTTTATGACCTACATGATTGTATAAACATAACTTATCAAAATAATTCACTTCCAAGCAGAGATCAGGTGTACCTCTAAACTCAAAGAAATGTTGCAATATTCTTGAAATCAATTTCTTTTAAAAGTAAATTTAGCTAAATAATATTAATTTTGATATGCATAAGGAGACTTAAAGCCTGCCCTGGAATAAGTCTATGAAAGAAGCATGTAAAAAGCAATAAAGATTACACGTACAAGGCCGTGAGTTTGCCTTAGTCATAGAAGGTTTCATAGCTCAAGCAGTATTCCCTCCTTCACAACCACATATTTTTCTGTTATCACCTTACAATTGTGTCAGGACTTTCTGTATCAGCACAGCTTGAGCCCATCAGTAGCTAAGCTTGTTATGGATAATCTTATTTATTCTACCACCTCGCTGCAAGATAATCACATTACGGTTTTCTCAAGGGCTTATCACCTTGAATCCACCCAGTACCTGAAATATGAGGAGGGAGAAAGACATGTACAGATGTCTGAAAAACTTAGCCAAAGTTCTTGTTCCTTTACTCTTAGAATAACTGCATCAAGACTCAAAATTATTAATGCATATATTAAGTATTTCAGAATAATATAATTAATAGGCATAAACATTATTTTTTAATTAAAAAGTACAAAATAGAGTACAGTATATTAAAAAATAGTCTTATCTGTAATGCGTTAATGATAATTCCAAAGACTACAGATATTATTTCTGTAGGAAGACCAAGGTAATATTTGCCTTTGAACAAAACACAGTATAAAAGGAGTATTTCCTCCAACCTTTCAATAAGTGTAGGAGAAAATGCAATTTGTTTGTTGAATTACTAAAAACTAGACACTGAAAGGAATTTAAGAAAGCCCTAGTAGATGTTTTGGACAATGCCCAGATATTTGAAGAGGCAGTATTATCTCTTATTTCATTGCTTGGATTTATAATCTAGATTGAGTTAAATGTTTTTAAGTATTGCACATGAAACAATCTTTCACTGCAAAATAAACATAGTTATGTGTTCCTATTTACAGAATACAATACGATGCTCAAAAGTACATGCATAACTATTATGAATTTATCATATATTTTTCAAACGTATACCATATAAAGGTGTTAGAGCCTATTCCTTAATATGTTCAGGCAATACCTACTTCACAAACCTAGTCCAATTAATTTTCATCCAGGGAATTGATAGTATCCATTTGGGCTTCCCTTTGAAGAAATACTTTGACCTTTTAATTTGCTTGATCCAATATAATGACTAAATTAGTAAAATTAAGCAATGGCACTATGTCTTCATTGTGTTTATGGACTAATTTTCCTCTCACTTGTGTCTATTAAGACTAGCTTAAACACATCAGTCTAACTGCACACAGTTCTACGTGTCCACATTTTTGTATGTTGCTGGTCAGCAGAAGGTCTGTGAAATAGGGGACCAAATTCTGTCTTCAGAAACACTCACATGTTTGTAGAAATTTGGTGTCCCGTAGGCAGAACATGATCCTAAATGTTAGAAGCTTTTCACTTGGCTGTAGCCTTGTGTTATTCACATGGGTATTAGTTTATATTAATAAGTATCAAATACTTCTTCATTCCTATGTGAATAACTGCTCCTTAGATAGGCACAAATGTTAGCACACCCTGTGCAGTATGGAGGGTGATTAAGTATGAAGTGCTATTTTGAATTTCAAGTGGATCCTTCTGCATGAAGTGCAACATGCTGTGCAAACTAAAAAGATCTGTTTCATTTGGTCTTCGTTTCTTTTCTCCACTAAGAGGAGATTTTACTGTTGGGAAAGTAAGTACTTACATTCTTAAATCAAAACCAAAATCACCTTACACAGTTTTTCAAAAGATTTCTTTTGCTTCAGATGTAATTTTTTAAAAAAACAGTTTAATAGTATTCTCTTGAATTGTAACTCTGTTGTGAAATATGGCAAAAAAAATTGTACAATAATTAAATTAGATTGTTAGGATTTATTTTTTCTTAGATATTTGCCAGACATAGAAAAAAGTATCTAAAAATTCCCCCCAAAAAATCATTTTTAAAGGAAGACATGGAATGATTATTCACTTCAGCTAACATGAATGGGACCAGCAAAACTCAGAGCTAAGGAGTCAAGTAATGAGTTACCAGCGTAGCTTTAATTCTCCCTCCTTGTGTATGTGCACTATTAGGCTCTACTTTCATATTTGTGTTTGTATGTTGCATTTTCTGCAGAACCCAACACTCATTTGCAATTTGTTGGAAGGAGGTGTAACCACTGGCTAAAGGGGTGGTCTTGGGACCAGGTCCTCTTCATAAGGCAATTTAATATATCTACTTGGAAATTCCTATAACAGAAGTACACAACATTTATTTCTCTAAATAACCTTTCTCGATCAGAAAGTGAGGTAGAACAAATGATGGCTAACTGCGCAGGCAAGGACCAAGCAAATTAGTTTGTGTGTCTGCTTTGTGTAACCCCATTTTAAGCACCTGTGTTAGTGGTGGATGATTTTAAAAGAAAAAAGCAGAGACTGGGGAGATTAAGGAATATGGAGGACAGGGAAAAAGAGGTTGCTTGGCAGAGACCAGAGCAGTGCAGAAAGTTAGGAAGTCTGAGGGGTGCACAGTACAGGAAACTACCTGTTATACTGAAATGAGTACTACTGAATTGAGAGCTGGGAGTTATGAGGAAGTTGGTAAGGAATATCTTGAGTTCTGCTCTTGTAATTTAGCTATAACTTCTAGATGTTTTGCTGGATTGTTCACTAGCTATGACATGGTCTCAGAGGTAACTGGTCAGAACTTGGTCCTGCTCAGCATGTTCAGTCCCAGAGGACTGGCAATGGACCTTATGTATCTGTCTCAAGCATTGCATGGAGCAGTATTCAACATTTAAGGTTCCTAATTAATTTTTTATTGTCCCTGTGCACCTCACCTCACTTAAATTATCAAGGTGATTTGTTTGTTTATTTGATGGACCTCTGCCTCTTGTTAATCCATGCAGAGGAGAACTGCTCCATCATCAAATTTTTACATTTATAATCAGATGCTGAACAGCTTATTGGGGAAATACCTCACTGACCCCTCTGCCCCTCCTCCATGTACAAAAATCCATGATCCCACATCCAGGTTACAGAGCTTTTAAAATTAGGCTGAAGACTTTCATATATAACACTCTGTGAGCAGTGGAAAAGTTAGAATATTTGAGAAGACAGATCTTGGCTTTTCTCCTTTCTAGACTTTACTACTGAGAAGTGAAAGTGCTGGTAAAAAAACTTATCCTGCTTCTCCAATGTCTTTCCCTGTGACAGTAATACACCCATTTTTCTTTATGATCTAGAGAGTCTCTAGGTTCTTCAATGATTTCTATAAGATTTTTTTTGTATTCTTTGCAGTGTAGTTACCTTCTTCTTTTCTTTGTTGAAAGCTCTTTTATTTTTTCCAGAACTCAGCATTATGCTTAGAAATAAGAATTCCAGATATAATTCTGTTAAAAAAGGATATGCTATTATTTTCACCTGGTAACAATAATAAGTCCTGTAGTACTCTCCACCATCCATCAAACCTCACACTGACCTGCTGGTCTGATACTGTTTGGTGCTATGAAGGCAAACAACCATCAGTATGGGTCAGACCTAAATTAACACAATTGTTTCCTTTAGTTGGCTCTATGTCTGCTTTCTGTATTTTAAACAGACCAATTAAAACCAAGCAGTGTTTCAGGCCCTTGGTTCTTCATCATTATTTAAGAATGTTGCTTCCTCTAATCAGCATATCCAGTACTTAAGTAGCTTCTTTTAGCTACTGATCTGCAGTCTCTTTCTGTGAGAGGGGCAAATCTGCAGCAAATGTGGAAGTCGGTAATGTATTACAGGAAGTTTGGTCTTGTACCAAAGTCTGGATTGTTATTTTTGCATCCAGCATTCTCTCAACTCCCTTTTATTTAGAGGCCACTTCTCAGGTTTTCCATAATGTAATGCAAATTAACACAAATCTCAGATACTACCACTCACTATACTTTGGTTATGTGCTGAATCATGATTCTGAAGAGAATACAGAAGGATGAGTATAATTAAAAATAACATGGCCTATTGTCACAACATTTGAGCTAAAAAGAAACTTCTAAAATAAGAAGGGTAATTTTTACACAGGTGTTAATATATAGCATGCTATTATTTCAGATTTTTTACTTGAATATGGACTTCTGTGTGATAAAGGCTGGAACTTCTGTCAGTATGTATAATACTAATTCCCATAAAATGGAAAACATATTATTGGAATCAAGAGTCTATGCTTAAGAATCAAGATGATTCTTTAGTGAAATTCAGAAGCTTTAATTTTCATTGTTTTCAGAATAGATGTAAATTTTCACTTTATTTATTTATTTATTTATTTATTTATTTATTTTGATATGCATGTGGCTGGAACACCTTCTCTGCAAATATACATACACCTCAGTGTTTACAGGCAACCTTCTCAGGGAAGATCACTTAGAGAAATATAATTATGTTAAACTCAACTTTCTGGCATCTGCTACTGAATGTATTAATGGAAAGTGTTTGTGGAGTAGCCTTCTAGTAATCCCAGGAAACAACTCAGTTCCTGTATAAGAATACACTGAAATAAAGTAAGTTAGAAGCTTCAAATATTTCTGTCCTCTCCTACAGAAAGAAGAGCCTTCTGGCTCCTTAGTGTAAATACTGTTACACAAAACCAAGCAACATGGGTCACAGTTAAGTCTAGAAGCTGTGAATATCTAAAGGATTTCAATAGAAAATTCTCCTTTGCTTCTCTCCTCCCACCAGACACCTTTGCATATGAGCTCTAGTGCATGTTTCATCCAACCTTGTAAGGTTACATATCCAGGTTTCAACACGATCTGTCATCCTGCCTACTGTTGCAAATTCTGTGTCATTGAAATACCCACAACATAAATAAAACGAATGAAGTTCCCAGAGTGCTGTTAAGGTGAACCTTCCTCTGGAGTTGCTCACGTGTACTGGTGGAGTCTGTGTGACCCTCTTAGTTAAGACTGTGGGCTCTTAAGGGAGGAATTTTGTCTTTCCTTTCCATCTTTATACAGAACGTAACTTTCAAGGTTTAACACTGGGCTGGCTATTAAACGAATGACAGATTCTCTCTATTAGCCCCTCTCCTTCCTCTGCAGGGAAAGGAAGGACAATAAGGGGGAGAGACTTACAGGTTGGAAACTAAACTACACAGCATTAATAATGATTAGTAATGATGAAAAAAAAAAAAATGTATGTACAAATATACACAAATATATACAAAACCAATACCATGCTTCCCCCCCCTGCCACTAATAGTCACAACACCAGAGAGGCTGCAGGGCAGACCCTGGGAAGGTCCTGGATTGGACTCCTGGAATCCAGGTTTTCATACACATGTGTCAAAGCACAGCAGAATGAAAAATAGGAACAAATCATCCCTCAAACGTAGTATGGCCTAGCAGTTCAGGGACAGATGCAGAAGAAACCTGAGTGATTCTTTGGCTGTGATCCTTGCTGCTTTGGGATAACATTTCACAATCTCTTCTCTCTGGTTCCACTACTCAATGCCTACTTCAGTTACAAAATATTGGGTTTAGGGCTGTTTGTTACTGATTATGTCTATGGCGTATGACAGAATGGCTCTGTAAGCTCCACAGGGGCCTGAAGGAAGTAGTGCATAGATGACTATTTAAACCCAATAACCAAATCTTACCTCTACTGCTTTAAAAGTATCACAGTAAATGAAATATCAGAATGTGCCAGAATTTGAGCTCAAAGCTAGCTCCCTTATGGTCAAATTAGTAAAGTGTTTAGCATGCATTAAAAGGTTTACCATCAAGGGTTATACTTTTTTTTCTATTTTGATCCATAAGTATTTTCAGCTTCTCATTCTCTACATTTTAGCTGTCTGTGAATCTGCTACTAAGGTCTACTGGACGACTGGGCTAACAGAGACTCCAGATATTAATGAGTGAATTGTTAGCCCACTCAGTGGAGCTAATAAAGCTGTGTTATTAAAAAAAAAATTATATATTGTCTGTAGACAAACATATAAAGGGAGGTAAAACTGCAGTAAAAATACCTTTCATTAGGATTTTTTTAAAATAATAACTTCATGTTTCATCAGAAACAATATTTTATTCTGTGAAGTTTTTACTATTTCGACAATCAAGTGCTCTGAACTACCTGGCAATTTATATAGTGGGTTTTCATTTCAAAAAAGGCTGATACAATATAACTAGGACATAATCCACGTTGCTTATTAAAGGCTGTCTATTGGAGGCTGAAGGTTTATTTCAACAGTCTACCGTTATTTCTTTATATTGTCAGAAGGAGAAAACTTGAAGATTGAAGAGGATCTGCAAACAAACTAATAATATATTGATACTCAGGCTAAGCCTGAAAAGTTTGCTAGGTTTCAGTAACTTTTTTACAACAAACTGTAGCAACTCACAACCACCCACTCAAAAAATTCAAAATCTGTCACTAGGGAATAAAACTATACCAATTAAAAATTTCCTTTTGTCTATTACAGTGGTTCACAGACTAAAATCTAGAAGTGAAGTGATCATTGCACAGCCCCTAGGACAGATGCTTAACTAGTAGAAGCCTATATAATACTACTCACCAAAGTGGGCATAGGCTGGTTTATTACTGCTAGAGATCAGGTTACTGAGTTTAAAAGATTAAGGGTTTTCTTTTCTGTGAATTTTGATATCATTTACAAGCAAACCTAGCACTTGTGAAGAACAGTATACTTTGTTCTGTAACTTAGTGTTTATCTTTACTTCTGCCAGGATGTAAATTTTATAGAAGTCTTTATACAGAGCCCTAAGAGCAAATCACTTAGCATGCCTCCTTCATAGAGGCAGTACATTTACCATATTAAGATAACCTTTTAAGGAATGACTCAATTAAAAAAAATGGAATGAAGAAAAAAAAATATCTCTGGCACTTTAATCTAATTGTAACAGAAAACACTACATTAACTGCTGATCCTCAGAGAAATCCAAAACGAGCAAGAGTAAAATGTTACCACTCAATAAAAGTCTTGGCAACTTCCCACTGAGACGTGAAACACAATATGCACACATCAAACGATCACTAACTTATTGGATCATTAAGTAAAAGCCAGAGCCGTTTGAAGAAAGTGCTGCTCTCATTAAAGCTGAAATATTTTCTGATGCACTAAATAAAGTGGTACAAATAACTTGACATAATAGGAATTATTAGGCATTACAAAAATTAGGGTAGGAATATGCTAAACTGCCTCACTTTGAACAGATTTACTTTGAAGTTAACATTTCTTTTTCATTATGCTCAAGAAATTTCAGCAGGCCAACTGATTTTACTTTTCTGCTTTTGCAAACACAGAAACTAGAATGCCAAGGACATCAAATTCAAATGTTTCACAGTGGAACTGGAAGAACGCAGATGAAAAGTGACATGGCATCTGAAAATGTTCTTGCAAATAACCCCCATCGGATAAATGTACAAATAATTGCATTTTTTTTCTCCTTTTCCCTACTTAAACTACTACTACTATCTATCTATCTATCTATCTATCTATCTATCTATCTATCTATCTATCTATCTATCTATCTATCTATCTATCCAAGGCCAGGCTGGATGGGGCTCTGAGCAACCTGATCTAGTGGGGGGTGTCTGTGCCCATGGCAGGGGGGTTGGAACTAGATGAACTTTAAGGTGCTTCCCAACCCTAACAATTCTATGATTCTGTGATTCTATGATTCTATGATCTATCTGTCTATCTATCTATCTATCTATCTATCTATCTATCTATCTATCTATCTATCTTACAGGAAGTCTTCTGATTTTACTCCATCCACACCTTCTGCAGCCCCTTGTCCTTAGTTGCAGTCCCCTTTATAACAATTTAGTCCATTGAACAAAAATTCTGTTTCTGCCTTCTTACATGGCTCCTCTCTTCCCAGTACTTGCCATCAAATCTCCCTTAATAATTTCTCAGTTCAGTTTCATGACTTTCCCATCATGTATCTTGTTGGAAGCCTCCTTTACCCTCCCTTCTACTTCCATACTTTTCTGCTTGCTGCTCATGACTGGGAGCTGAAGATAACCTCCACACCAAGCTAAGGAAGATAATCCCTGAAGATCCTCTCCAAAAAGACAGGCATATTCCAACAAACCAGATCGTACCTCAGTGGAAAGAAAAATGGCATTTTGCCTTACCTTTAAAATGTTTTTCCTTAAAATGGTTTTAATGTACCTAATGGATATTTGTGTTTCTAAAAAATCATGCTGGAAAAACTGTAATAACTAGATTAATAAGGAATTAATAACTGAGACTGAGTGAGGAAGTGAAGGAAATTTTCCTGGCTTCTACAATGCATTGTCTAGGTCAGCTTCTATAAAGAGCTGTAGATGTACTGACAGCCAGGAACCTATGACAATTTATGACAGCTAAAGAACTACTCCACTATTTGCAATCAAGGAAAAATTGTGACCACAACCAAGTTCTGTTTGAAGCCAAAGACAAATACCTTTTATTCATCAGCATTTATTCATGCAGAGTCAGGAATATAGGATCATAGAATCATAGAATGGTTTGGGTTTTAACGGACCTTCAAGATCATCTAGATCCAACCCCCCTGCATGGGCAGGGACACCTCCCACTAGATCAGATTGCTTAGTGTCCCATCCAACCTGCCCTTGAACACTTCCAGGCATGGGGTTTCCACAACTTCCCTGGGCAACCTGTGCAAGTGTCTCACCACTCTCACAGTGAAGAATTTCTTCCTAATCTAAATCTTTTTCCTAATCTTATCTATCTTTCTTCTCTTCCAGTTTTAATCCATTACTGATTGTCCTTTTGCTACATGCCCTTGTAAAATGTGCCTCCCCAGCTTTCCTGTAGGAAAGTGTAGTTTTCCTAGTCTAGTGGGAGGTGTTCCTGGGCATGTAGGTTGCAACTAGACTGTTGGTACTGGACAGGTTGGAACTAAATTATCTTTGAAGTCCCTCCCAACCCAAACCATTCTGTTTCTAAGATTCTGTCCCATATGTGCCTGTTTTCACCATCCTGTTTAGCAGTATTACCTTCATAACACACGAAGGTACAATTTGTGGGCACTTTCTAGGTTTTTCAACCTGAAGCCTAGTGGCTTTTGTTTAAAATATGATAAAAGGTCTCGGTCTCCCAGCACCTTCAGCAGGTGTTCAGGGTTGGTGAGAATGCCCAGCACCCAGCAGAGCTAACTATAAAAAAAATTTCTCTGGCATGCTGTGGTTGTGGGTCTCCAGCAGGGAGATCAATAGACATGAACATTGCAGGCTCTTTGCCCTGGGGAAAAGAAAAAAAAACACCTAAGTAGAATCAATGGCAATGTAGTATAAATTTTATGTAACCAGGGACAGGAAGAAGAACAGTTATATTTATGAAAGCACACAGCCAACTGGATTTTGTTTATGCCTCACACAATAGAACATAATTCCCATTTTCACTGTGCAAAAGTATGGTTTTGATAAAATTTTCTTTTTCTTTTTTTTTTTTCCCTGACAGTCTAAAGAAAATTTATCTTCCTTATTGAACATTGGCATGCCAAAATCCATATAAATTGATGGGATATAAAACATGGATGTAAATTTGTAGCTTAAAACCACCTCATATTCCCAGTACTCCTTCCAGTTCCCCATTTGCAACGTATAAAGTCAGACTGATCTCTCTAAATCAAAACTGCATTTTTCTGACACTTCATCTCTTTGTCATGTTGTCTCCTTGCAATATCTGTGCTACAAAACTCTGTTTCTTTATCCATTTATAGCATCATAGGACACAAATCAATTTTACAGGTAACAAGACTAATAGATACAGAAAGAAATCTTATAAATCACATTTGTGAAGAGGAAAACTATGTTAAACACCACAGTCATTTAAAGAAAACCAATTTGTTTTGCAATTTTTTTCAGATGTTGTGTACTATTTTGAAATCAGACTATGTTGGACACATTTATTGACATGTATATTATGTACAATGCATGTTAACATAGAGCTGTGATAGTGAATCTTTTTCCCTTAAAATGAAAACAGCCTGGCTATCCTTATGTGCTGAAATACCTGTAACTACTATCTTCTTTTCTCTCATTCCAAACTTTCTTACATGTTTTGCACTTCATTTGTTCCCTCTTTGCCAACAGACAAAAGGTGAGTATCCTATTACTTTGACAACTACTCTCCTCCAAGTTACCATGTAGGAATTTTTACCCCAACATCCTTCCTAATGGGTGTAATATCATGAGTGAATCAGTCTCTCTGTACACACACTGATCTCTTCCTGCTTTCTGCTAGAGAAAGATGAGACAAAGGGTATGAATGTTGCTTAATTCTAGCTATCTCTAATTAGTGAATTTGAAAAACACAGCAGTGCCAAACAATTATTTTGATATCTGCTCATTCAGAAGTTTTCACCCCTCAAATATTGCCCCTTTTACCTTTAAAATAAGTAAACTTATAAACCAGATAAAAATGTGCACTGTATTTCCATTATTTGTATATTAATGACTTAAGCGAGTCTGCAGAGATGACTGGAAGTTGAAGTTAGCACAGAAAACAAACCATCCTTATTTTCAGAATATTTCAATTACCTAAAGTGTTTCATTTACCCTACTGGTAGTTCAATTTGCATAATGATTCCACAGAAATAAGAATATTTTTACAAAGTCCCTGCATAAGAAGGGGGGTGGGGGCGGGGGCTGGAACTAAACACCCTTGGCTTTTGTCGGTCAATCCCAGATCAGAAAACACAGTTCCGTCCCCTTACACTTCAACAAAACCTGATAGACTTGCATCTTGGAAGCCGTATCTTTGATTCCATATTCAGTTTGACACCTGGGCTTTCATTCATTATTCCTCTAGGCTTGCCTGCTGAACCACCGCAGAAAGATTAAGAGAATATCTTCCCATCCTAGTAATATCTGGCATAGTGTTAGACATAATTCTCAGCAAGTATTAAAGGAATAACAGCCTGGGTTTAGGGGTCTAGTAAATTATTCTGTTTAATGTCATTGTTTAGATGACCTAAGGTACTTTCTGTTTCTATTCCCAATTTTTTAATAACATTGCTTTGCATGAATGTATATACGTGTTGTTTTTTTTTAATTCTTCTGACATTGTGGCTCTGGAAATCCTAGGCTGATGTCAATCAGTAAAATTCACACTTAAATTCAGTTACTAAGTCCTTTCAGAAGATGAGGAAGTGAGGCTGCTGCTGGTCCAAAGGCTTAAATAGAGGTTGCACTAACATGCAACAAGAATGCCAGACATTAATTTTTAAAAGATGGAAAACTGTAAAGGATATTGAAAATGGAAATTTTATTTACAAGTTTGTTCTCTGAGTTAATAACGAAATCCCAAATCTGAAGAACCTTCTATGTTATAATTACCCTTTAAATCTTTCTGTATAGCTGTTATATCCTGTGGAGGGGGAATCTGTTTATTTTAATACAGATGCAGAGCAAAATAACACATTTAAATAACACACAGTGCTACAGTGTCATCGGGCCTTCTAAGTGATTCTCTACTCTTTTCATACTAGTCTAACTCTATTAACATGCAGGTCATTAAAGTGAAATTCACACTAGTTCTCTTGGCAGTGTACAGGGAGTGAATCACTGAGATCCTACTTAAACTCTCTGAATGGGGCTTTAAAAGGATTTATGAGGTGTGCAGCCTTATGAGCCTTCTAGGATGGGAGGTGAATGTCACTGCTAATTTCCTTCACCTCTGCAAATCCTTAAAGCAGAACTTCAGTTGTTGTCTTCCTTGAAACAGGTTCAGCAAAGCCTGGCTGGACTCTTGTGCTCCTATCTGTAGAACTGTGCTTGATGTTACTTATGAAACCTGGCATGAAACAACACTTCAAGCTTTATAAAAAATTGCTAAAAAATAACACCTAAAAGAGCTATGGGTAATTTTTAAACTTAGTTAAATAGAATATGAATAAAAATACATTTGTGGGTACTTATTACTGCATCCTTCAGCTACAACAAGAAAGACAAAATTGTGGAGATTTTTCTCTGAAAATAGGTTATTTATCAAGAGAGAGATATAAAAAGCTAATTCCTTCTTTTTTAACCATTACTACTGGAGCTCTGGACAATATCAAGAGGGATTCTGACAGTTTAGTGTTAGTGGGAGAAAGAAGGATGAAAGCCTATCAGCAGTGAATGATTGTATTTAAGCCTGACGATGATGAAATAGGTGAGGCCATGCTACAATTTCTGATCCTTCATTTGTCTTTGTTGATAAAATCAACACTGTCAGAGGCTCAACCCCACAGCAAATTTAATGTGACTGTTTATTCCTGCACTGAACAAGGTTTGCACATGATCAGATGATAAATGCACAAAGTTCTGTATAAGAGAAACATCCAGTTTTCCTCTTTTTTTTCTTAAGGGAATGAAAATGGAAAACAATTTAATAGATTTTTTTCAATAAAATATTTAATAAAATAGGAAGACTTATCCAAAAGTGATACAAATGTACAATATAATGAGCATTTGAACAACATTTTTTTCTAAAATGGCCTTTTAAGAAAAATATTAATAATTCATTCCTAGTTTTTGTTAGATTTCCTACTTCACAAGATCAGTTTCTCACCTTGTATTTCAAAGGTCCCACTTCAAACTACTGGCTGAAATAAGTGCTGAGAAAACTGAATACAATAATTTGAGATGGAGCTAAAATTAGGAGCCCCAGCTGAAACAACACATATGATCAAAATCAGGACAGTTTCCTCATCATACAACTAGATTTTGCTTTGTGCAAAACTGATTCACCAAATATTATTCTACACAAAAATACACCACAGCTAAAAGATAGGCATAGAATGGCTTGAAACATCAATCTACATTCTATAAAACATATGAGTACCTAGGGAATTATATAAAATGTAATTAAAAATATAGATGTAAATCTAAAAATATAGTACTTATCACATTTCTGTGACATTCTATAACCTTCTGTTTAATTGCTTTATGCTGATCAAACTGTAACATGAAGTCTACATGACCTAATTTCAATAATCCAAAATTTACATTTCATACATGCAATGTCATTTTCCACTGCCAGAACATGTTAAGAATACCACAGGTAGTCTGCAGAATCTTGCATCTGCCTCTCAGCAACTTCTGGATATTATTTCAGTCAGTAACTGAGATTTCATGTAGTATCTACTGGAAAGCCTATTTCAGTCCCCTGAACTCAATGCCTCTTTTCTGCCTTTTGAAAGGCATGTGATGACATGCATTTTAAAATGGGAAAGCTCTTTGATTAAAATGACTTAATACAGACCATGGCTTTTTATTACCAAATTCCATTGTATCATTTATTTACTTGTACAGTTTCATTATGGTTGGGATTTCTATAAGAAGTTCTAAGTGATTATGTAAAAAGGTACAGGTAAGAAAAGAATAATGAGAAAATGTGCACTAATTTCTTTCTTTTTTTCACATTGCATTTAATTTAGGAGATGGGGATCTAGAGAATAAACTTCCTTTTTTTTCCAGAAACTTTACTGTTTCTCAAGCACAATAAACTAAGTATTAACACTTAAAAAAAATGACAAAATATGTGTTGTGCATCATCTACCCTTTGTGGGAAGCTTAATTTTTAAACAAGGAACAATACCCTTTCTAGGCTGCCACTGAAAATATTACGTGTTTCTAGTTTTTATATCTGATTATCTGCTTCCTATAAAGACTTCCAAGTATCTTGTTGAAGGATTAAACACAGGCATGAATAGAAACAGGAAGTCCCTTTTGAGTAGTAGTTCCTGAGCTGTATTTTGTAGTCTCATAACCACAATTTTACATACAACATTGAAGGATAAATTTATCTGTTATTACCCTACCCATATGTGGGCAAATCTGTTTTTCCATTTGCATTACTTGCTATAACATCCACCCAATTCATTTTAGAGGTATTCAATTAGATAACAAATGTGACTGATATGTGTCCCTTTAAAAAAAACAAAACAAAACAAAAAACAACCAAAAACCAGTGTGAGTGATTCATTAAGAGGTCTCTCTATAAAACAACATTAGATCAAACCAAATCAGACAAGCAGTGTTTTCATGTTGAGAAAAGTATTTCCTAATCCTTGAACAGGATAGGGGAGGGGGAAAAAATCCAAGAAAAACACAAAGCCACCAAATAAACCACCACCAAAACCTAAACAATTACTCTTATTACTTCCAGTAAACTGTCTGTAATAATATCCTTCCTAACATAAGATTTAAATTTTTGTACTGCTTGGCTACATAAGTTTATGAGGAGATGACAGTCAGGACAGAATGGAAACCTAACCACTTTGCTTCATTGACATTTTTACCTACCACTCTTGGCAGCATGAGCCTTCCTCTAGGACCCGCCTCAGCTGACCAGGCCCTTCATTGTGGCCGAGGTCTAAGCTAAACCAGGTTTACTCCAGCATTTGCTTTCCACTAAGCTGACATTTATCAGTTATGAAGTTTGCCTATATTCTGCAGGACCTAGAGCCTATTTATTGCCTCCTTCATTATATACTTTGCTGGGAAAATACAATTTGTTACAATAATTGGTTTTGTTTGGTTTGGGTTGTGGTTGTTGTTGTTTTTTTAAGGCAATTACACGTAGCAATAATCCTTTAATTTATACAGGCACACAGGTAGATGTAGAATCGAAGGACATATATAGAAACCTAACTGGCTTTGTAAGGAAAGAGATAACTTGGCCTGTCAGAAGTTTATTTCCTAGGATGGCTCATTGGGTGTCTTAAACATTGCACAAGAATAATAAAACAAAAAAAGGAAAAGAAAAATACAACCCCAAAAAAAAAAAAAACAAAAAAAAAAAAAACACCAACAGAAAAATATCAAACCATGAAATTGAGGGAGGCATTTCATGCCCGTCAATACTCCAGCCAGCTAGCTGACGGCTACCAAGCGCACCCGAGGAGGCGCAGTCTGACCCTCCCGACCCCCTCCCAGACGGCTCCGCAGCGGCCGCCGCCTCGAAGGAACAGCGCCCCCTGCTGGGGTTCCCGCAGCCCGGCCCGGGCCGCGGAGGGAGCGCGCCGCGGCGGGTCGGCGCTCGCTGCCCTCCTCCGTCTGCACTCACGGTCCCTAGGGAATTTTTTTTCTCGGGATAATTCTGCTCTTTAGAAGGCTGATCTTGGGATTCAGTAACATTTTTATATTTAGTGATGCTGTCGTGTTTCTACCGGTAAGCAGCAATAACGTGTCTCTGCCAGTAAAGCTGATGAAGGCAGTTGACTTGTTTTTTATTTTTTTTTTTATCGGTATAAGACTGAAAGCACATTATCTGCCTCTTCTGTTCTCTTAGAAAAATGTAAAGAAGTCTCTGATAGCTGGTCAAAAGGACTGAAAGTTCACATGTTGCGCTCATAAAAGCTCTCTGTGGTGTAAATCCACACGACATTTATCCCACAGCACAACACGCGCGCTTGTCAAAGATGTGACCCTGGAAAGTCAGGAGTGCCACAGTGAAGGGAGGGGAGACGGTAGCAGCCACCTGAGGGCTGCGTTTCAGGGCCTGGGCTGCCCCACTTGTTGCCAGAGGAAGAAAGGTGACTGGTTCCTCCTGGTCTCTTTGCCTTCTGGTGGGCTGGGAAAGGGTTTGCCAAGCAGCTCATTCCCTCGGCAAACGAGCAGATGTTGCCCCTTCAGTTCCTGCTAGATCACTTGCTGCTGTACCTGGGATTAATTTCAGCAGTAGCAGTGCCTGCACATACACACATAGACTTCCCACCTGTGCAGAGCCCTGCCAGAAATCCCCCTGGGGCCTTGCAGCTCAGGAAGCTGCATCTCAGCTGTTCCTCAGCTGCATTTCATGCAGGAGCTTCAGGCTGGACACCCGCAGTGTAAAAGGATGGGTAAACTCTCCTTTAACATTTGTATTTGAACCTATATAAAAAGCCATGATACAATCTATGCTTTTGATTAAACTATACTTGAAAAAAAATGTTTTGTTTGCCAGGTACTGCCTTACCTATATATTAAAACTGCTCAAATAGAGCGCAGGTATTCAGCATAGAGCTCACCCATCAGTTTTAACCTCTACAAGTTATTCATTTCCAGCATCATCAAAGGGATTTATTTTTTTCAGGGTGAGTTGTCTGCATTTTTGGTACTGCAGACAACTTTTGACTATGCGAGTAGCATGGTAGTTAAATTTAAAAGGCAAATGTGGGATACAATCTGTGTTAAGCAACATCTTCTAAAGCAAATACAAACCAACCAGAACAAACAGCTTCAGGCAAACAAGCAGAAAAACAAGAGAAAGCAAAGAGAACAAGACAAGACCAGAGAGAGGCTGAGTTGCATTTTATTTGGAGCTAGAGGTCTTAGAGGGTTTTGGTGACTCCCAGCTCCATCTGTCTACAGGAAATAATTTTTTTTTGCCACTGGCATGAGAATTAAAATCCTGCTGTGGGACTGGGAGAGATGATGTTTGCGGTGCTTTGTAACTCCAAAATTAATTTCTTTCCTGCCAGTGAACACAGCATCAAAATATTTTAGTACAATCACTTGCCTCAGACAATTTCTTGATCACTCCTTAAGATTTGATTCTGCAATTTGGTCCATCAATACCAGCTCCTGTGTTACTGACTTCACTAGAGCTCTTTGGGTGCAAGAATCATCTCACTGATCACTTTACACAGCCAGGTGTTTCTTCTGTCTAGACTTCACTGGTGGAGGCTTAATATTCTACCAAGTAATTTAACTCCTTCCACCAATATGTCAGGGGTTTTTTTGTATTCTGTTCATATGTGCTTTTCTAGTCTATTATTTGCTAGTTATATTTTGTCTTGAGGCTCTGAACCATCAATCAGAACTTCATTATTGTGATTTTTTTGGTCCAAATAAATTCTCAGCTGAGACGAAAGTCTTTTCAAAAGATTTTGAAGTCTTTTTTGAATCTTCTTTTTCAAACTACTTGTAAACACATAATGTTAAAACACATTGGCGAGTCAAACTGCAAAGTGTGCCAGGCAGGAGGGGGAAGGGAAGTGTGTTACTGCCTATGGGAGGCGGTGTGGGTTTCTTGAGCTGATTTTGCTGTGAAAGCCCCTGACTTCTGAAACTCCCAAAGAATTTCAAGAAGTGTTTTCTAAAACTCCTCCTGGCCTAATGGGATCAACCACAGGATGATAGGAAACCACTCGATGGCTCACTGCTGCTACTGGCCCCTCTACCTCTTTCCTTTTGCCCTCCCTGCTCTGGCCACTGCTCACTCCTACCACTTGTCAGAGTTTTCTCTGAGCTACTGTGACTCACTAAAACTTAGAAGGAGTACCTGCAAATTAGACTGTTTTAAACAGATCAGGTCATGTAAGGGTCAAGGGAACATCTGATATGCAGCAAAAAATGGGGACAGAACTGTTGTCAGGGATAGAGAAAGAGGGAAGAGGGCTGCCTTTTCCTTAAGACAAGGAGC
This sequence comes from Apus apus, assembly GCF_020740795.1. Lineage (NCBI taxonomy): Eukaryota > Metazoa > Chordata > Aves > Apodiformes > Apodidae > Apus > Apus apus. The sequence continues at coordinate 85,009,257 of NC_067282.1, read as the reverse complement.
CATTAGGCTTTCCATGCTGTCCTGAGACCATGCTCCTTCATCATCCTCACTCTTCCACTCTTCCATGAGGTAGCAACTAAATTTTAAAAACATTTAGTCATTGCCAACTTTTCAAACATACCACTTCATCATTTTGTGTAGTAGACAAAAATAACTTCCCTGTACACAGCCATATAAAAAGACACTAAGACTATCTTCATTCACTGAGTTAGAAATCACAAGCTGAAAGGCACAAGTTTTCCTTGGGTCTATTTTGGGAACACAGTTTCTCTCTTCCCTGCTTCAGGAAGTACTGGTTAGTATTGATTTTGTGAAAGGTCATGCAGCATTCATTCACAAAAGATAACTTGTCAGATAAATCCAAAATCACAGCAACATACTGCAGAGACTGACCCCCTCAGATTTCTACCCACACATTTATGAAAATTGGTCATTCTGGAAGAGTTGCCTGTGCATTCAGAGAAACTTGAACCTAAGGCAGTTTGCACCTCCTGCTTGTGGACCTGCCATCATTAGCACTTTTACATGCATAGTATGCTACTGTGTGTCAGGAGAAAAGAGGTACATAAGGACAACAAAGAAATAAATTAACAGATGTCCAATCTGTGTAAAAAATGAATTAGAAAAATAGAAAGAATGGCCAAATTCCAAATCTCTCTCTTCTTTCTTTGACAATTTGTTATAATTCAAGTGAATCTTTCTTTTGTGAACTGATTTCTGCTCTCCCATACAATCCTCCCATGCGATATTTTTCATATTCTTTAGCTTCAACAAGGCCAGATTTCTCAACATTATGATTTAAGACTTAGGAGAAAGAAACAGACTGTCATTTTAGAAAAATTATCAAAATGCAAGTCTGAGACAGTCCATCCATTCTAAAAATTCATTACTAGAAGTACTGAGTACTAGATTAATTATCAGAATTGAGAAAACCAGTGCATACCAAACTTTCACCTGAAATTCAGGTTAATTTTATTTTTTTTTAATTGTTTACTAATTATTCTTTTTTTTTCACTAATCCTAGCTTTGTAGTGTTCTATAGCTTAAAGCTCCTGATAGCTCTGGAGCTGAAATACCACTCAGTAAAGTTTTTTTTCCAGCTAGATGTAGGATACACCTAAACAAATTTCTATAAAATAGTGTACTTCCTAGGAGATTTACATAGACAGATAAGCTTCAGGTAAACTTTTGAACCAAATTTTAAATCTTTAGAGGATTACCTGTAAGCTTTTATTACTTATTCCAGTGACATTATTATTAACGCATTTCATCACATAGTTAAAGTCTTTTGTTCTTTTGTGTTTTTTGTAATGGACAACATGCAAAAAAAGTGTATCCAGTTCTATTAAACATGACTTTAGTGTTTTACACCTGCACAAAGAATTAAAGGAAGGTGCTATTGTACTGTAAAAGAACTAGAGGGTAGCATTGTATAGTCTAGTGGAAGCAATCCTAACTACAATGCTTCACATCTAGTTATATAGCTGTGGAACTTCAAAGAAATCCATTACAAGTCAATTATTTCCAAGATTTCCATGGCAACCTAATGAAAACAAACATGAGATACAATAGAGAATTATGCTTGGATGCATCAAAAGAATAGCAGTAATTATAGAAGCAAAACATCCTTGGAGGGAAATGTTAAACTGTATAAAGGAAGAATCAGCATCTGTCTAGCACGTCTTATAAAATGCTACCTTGTAAGGGGGAGATTCAACACTCAAACCTACAGATGTGTATCTCTGACAAGTGATTTAAGTAAAGCTCGTTGTGGTCTCTGAAATATTAAATGGTTTCTCTTTGGGAATCTCTTATGCTCCCAAATGTACTTACCTCCAGATGCAATATTCAGCTGGTGTCTCCTGGGCACAGTGAGATTTGAGTAAAAAGGATTGATCTTAGCACAATTCTTTCTATTTTTACCATCTGATCTTTTCCTCTTTTCATCTCTCTGAGGCAAGCTGTTCTTTCAGGAATAGAAGGAATTGCAATAAAGCAGGCTACGTTCTGGGCTAGCATTCCTGTTTTGCTTAACTGTTTAAGCAATTATGCCCTGATATGTAAGAGCAAAACCAGAGGGTTAGCAGAAGATAGAAATATGTAATCTTAATGCAGAGTGAACCAAGCTTACATTTGTATCCCAAGGACGTAATACGTAGTGATATACGTCATGGAAAGACTGATATAAAAGACAAAGCAAGGGGTAAAATATGTTTTGGAGCATTTGGAAGCAGGTACAGACCTGCATAAAAAAAATTGAATAATTAATTATTCATCTCAATTGAAAGGAAAAGGTTCAAAACTAAACAAATGTTTAGCATGAGTTAATTAGGTATTGGGGTTTTTATGCCTTGTGCAGAGACAGAGCAGAAAATTTTGAGTCCCAGGTGTTCTAAGTTTATGGTAACAAAGAGTCACTAACTTCTTTATCCCAGAACGTCTCATTACAAAACAGTGGTTTAAATGCCAGTCTAGTATGGATAGTTTTTAAGACTAATGCAGTCTCAAATGGATGCAATAATTTCTTAATCTGTTCCTCTCCACTATACTCCATTTTGGCAGCATCTGAAAAACAACCTGTATCATCAAACTTTGTTAACAGCGCACACATTAGAGTCAGAATGAAGTTCAGAATATTAAGCTGCTATTCATAGCTTTTTCCTTTTTGTAAATGAATAAATAAATAGATGAAAAAGGCAAGGTGTTTTGCTCATAATTCAGATTTGAAGGCAACTTGTACAGACTCAGATTGTCTCCATATCTGTGCCAAAACAGAAACATTTATTCTTGTAGCTAACATGCAACACAAGTTATAATAAATTTTGGGGAAAACATGTCTGCAATTTATGTGTTTTCTATATGCCCAGTCCCAGTTTAAATGGGTAAAATGATAAAATTCTCATTGCTATTCCAAAGCTGTTCTGTGAAGTATATGCAGGAAATTAGATCTGTGATTCAAGAAACAAGACACATGTTAATTCATGTACAATGGAGAAATCAATATTAAAATCAGGACTGCACTGCTACTTCAGTGATAACATAATATTAACTTACTATTCTCAGCCTGGAGCAAAAAAATAAGAGAACATTGGATCTTTGATTAATACACATATAATGTAGTTGCAGTTTACATTCACTGACTCCCTGAGAATGCATAAAGTTGTGCCATACATTGACCTTTATTAAAACTTTGAAGGAATATTAAATTGAGTTGCAAGCTTGCTAGCACCAGGACCCTGTCTTACTGTCTGCCTGTAAAATGTCTGGCATGCCTGTGGCACCATGTAAATAAGTATATCACTGCCACAGTTATGAAAAGGATCAGCAAAGCCAACCAAACAACACCTCCCTTCCTTCATCAAATCTGATTTTTAATCAGATCTTATTTTTTCGGTAGTTTAGCAGCTAATTCTTTCTGACCCACTACTGCTATTTTTATCCAACTGAGTTGTTAAGTTTTATGAATCTATATAAAGAAAGGGCATAGTGCTTGTGCACGTAGACAGCTTACTTCCATTATCCATCAAAGGGTATGAACCAAAGAGCATGTCACTGGTCTTTTTTCATGACAGGACAAATGCTTTGGGCCATGTTGATGACCAGAAAATTTGCATGCACAAAACCACTGAGAAAAATGCTAAAGCTTCTGTTCACACAATTGGATTACAGTTGTTTCTGAAGACACTTGTATTGGTATAGCTCATTTTCAGAAATACATGACAGCATAATCCTCTATGTTCTACAAAGGCGTTCACCTGAATTCTCTTATTTTCAATTTATTTTTATTGCTATCTGTCCTAAGTCAAACCTAATCAGAGAAAATTACAAATATAGGCCTAAGTGATCCCTATAGCTGATTTCTGTGTGCTACAGTAGCAATTATGTTCTGTTAAAAAAAAAAACACCAAAAAAACCAAACCAAACAACAACGACAAAAAATCCAACTTAGTGCTAAGAATAAGACAACTTAAGATGAATAGCAAAGTTTTTCAAATCAAGATTTGACTGCGGTTACATTATTAGTAGAGAGGAAAAAAGGATATAAATTCTTTTAGTGTGTTACTCACTGTGTGTGCTCAGTGTCATTTAATCATCCAAACTCTGTAGGTGCCCATGGCAACCCTTCAAACCTTTGATTTATTTTTTTGTCTCATTTAGAAGCTGTCATACAGTTGCAATGTATTAATTCCAAACAGCAACACTTTCAGAAATGCGCAGAACTGATCGATTCAGTTACTCTCTACTGGAAGAAGCAATACCCAAAAATGTATGAAATGTCTGGAACATGAATGATTGAACATGCCAGAAATAAATTAAATTCACATTGAATTATTTTAAATATTCTTACCATTCTAGCTCTCCAGTTAATTTCTGATTCCCTATGTTTAGCCTGGCTAGGCATTAATGAGAATTATTACAGTGCAATAGAATTTTAGTTCACCAAAGAAAGAAGTGTTTTCCTGCTTGATTGTTAAGGCTCTGACCATAATACTTTCAATTTTTTTTCCTCAAATCCAATAGCAAACCCCTTTGTACAATATGTAGCATTTTATCTGTTTATTCTCCCCTCTATTATCTCCACAACTTAGTACCTATCTTTTGTGGTACACTCATTATATGGAATAGCAGATCTGATCCAAGTCAATTCAGAAAAGGACGTGGTCAGGGATTAGCAACTGGCCTCTGAGAAGCCAGGCTTCTAGATACAAATATGCTTATACAAGAAGGCCAGCAAATTTGGGGTTTTGTTTGCTTTTTTTTGTTTGGATTTTTTGCTTTGGAAAGTATTATCTGAGTGCCGTGTTTTTATTTTCCTGTGGGATTCTATATGGGCTTTAATCCTGATTGAATGAATGCCAGAAGTCTCAGCTAAATATTCAACAGGCATGTAGAGATTGTATGGGTGTGCATGTGCAGATCTGTTCCCTAGGTTTCAGCCCTTCTGCAGTGGCTCTAATACAGCTGGGAAGCCATGAATGAATTGCACATGTGTCACACAGATGGCTTGCACTGATGTGTTTGGAACAGATCAGATAATGCATTAGTGCACTGAAAGTCAGTAGAGAAATATGGAAAATGTCAATTCCATTCCTTCTTTTCCCAGAGTATATTGAACTCATACATTCAGTTTCCAGCAAAATACCTTTACCCTGAATTCTTACCATAAAAACATAGAATCATAGAATCATAGGAGTTGGAAGGGACCTCTGAAGATCACCAAATCCAACCACTCTGCTGCAGCAGGAACACCAAGGGCAGATCACAGCACTGCACCCAGATAGGTCTTGAATATCTCCAGAGAAGGAGACTCCACAACCTCTCTGGGCAGCCTGTTCCAGTGTTTCGTCACACTCACAGTAAATATATACTGATGCCTCCTGAGATTAGCCAGCAAGGTGAGAACTCATGCTGAGGTGCTAACTTTACACCTCTATGTCATGAGCCAAATTCATGAGCCATTTTAGTAAACAGTTGCTCACTTTTCACATGATGGCACAAGATAGTCAATGAAGTTAATTAAATAACGTTTTAAGGAGGAAAAAATCAGGAGTAAACAGCTATAGTAAGTTTAATTCTAAACTGTACTAGAATCATGGGCATTTAGATGTTTGGCAAAAAGATAAACTATTCATGGCCTTTTGCATGGAAGAGGTTTTTGCTTGGCAACAAATAATTGGTGAGCACCCAAAGTTCATACAAAACCAGAAACCTACTCCTGCTCTAGAAAATCAGATAAACAATTTTGCTTAAGAGTTTCTAGGGAATTAAACCAAGTTTTGCAGGATCAGTTTTCAAAGATTTATTTAAGCAGCAAAGTGAACACATTTTGGGGAGAGTGAAGGGAAAGGAAGAGAATATGGTGGGTTTTTTTCCACAAAAATCCTAAAATTACTCTTTTCTATGCAGAAGAAATAATGTAATGTTTTCATTTCAGGGAAGAGAAAACAAGAAGGAAAGATAAATTCTATTTGTGTTAAACTGTGGTGGAATTGTTTTTCTACTGTTGAAGTTCAGCCGCCACTCAATGGAATATTTGTATAGTCCTGGGGTTTACTGACTTAGGGCTGAAGAAACTTTGTGAAAATAGATACATAAAATGGAGTTCAGCAGAGTGGATTATGGTGGCTTCAGTTTTTGTGGCCTGGCTTGAACTGTTCCTCAACAGTTACTGGCAATGTGATGAGAACAGAACACACAACTAACTAAACAACAAAAAAAGTTGTAAAATCTGGCAAACTGTAAGCTATAGTTATTAGTAGAACAGACACGGCTATAACATAGTGGAAGACCAAATGAAATAAACCAAAACCTGTTCTTAATGGTACTGAATGTGGCATTCATAAAGTCCCTGAGAAAGTTATTTATCATTCTAAAATTTTAAGCTAGGGTCTGTATTGGAAATCAACTTCTGTGAACTACCTTCTTGCAGATGTGGGAAAAGGGAATTAAAATTACTTACATTATTCTTGAAATACTCCAGCGTAGCTGATAAAGTGAAGGCAGAGACTTGGTAACCCAGCCCAGTCCTACTGCCTCAAACCAGGAATCTGATTCCCTGGTGAGCTTTCTGTCCTTGTTTATGTCAGCTCAAAATTTTCTAAGTAGTTTTACACTCGGTTTGTATATTCATCAATAACTACACCAATTTCCTGCATGACAAATCTCACATGCATAAGCTCGCTATGTGATGCATATATATAAAAATAAATATGTATAAAAGAATATAAATATAAATATAAATATAAATATAAATATAAATATAAATATAAATATATAATTAATTAAAAAATAAATAAAAAAACTAAGCATATTTCCCTGGCTCACTTCAGAGGTGAATTTCACCCCACTTCAGACAATGAGAAAGTAAATTGTGATTGGCAAGCCACTTGTTGGTCAAACTAGGCCCGTTTTGAAGCTTGACCATCTGCAGCATGCATGGAGATCTGGAGCAAAGCACATTTTAGAACATGGAAAAAAGCCCACAGAGCATCAATTAGACCTTCTGGCCCATAACATATTTACTTTAAATTAATTTTCAGAAAGTACCATGTGTGATTTTTACAGTAGAATTTTGCCCATATGGTTTAACATTTGGGTGCCTCTAAAAGCATCTTGGAAAGTTTAAATTATTTGCTAATACTTCAGCAACTTTATCTCTCCCTCTCACTGGACGTTCATTTTTTAAACTGAAGATTTAAGTTCATCTCCTTTTTGTCAGTTTGACAAGATGCATGATATGTGGTTTCCAGATATGGAAACATATATATATATATATATATATATATATATATATATATATATATAAAAACAAAAAAACTACTGCTGTAACAATGTTATTTGAAATAATTTCAGTTATTTCTTAACAAAATATCTTTCTGGGGGTCAAAGATGCGAAGAAGTCTAAAAGGAAACTCATACTTCTGACTTCAGTATCTATGATTTTTTTTTCCTTTTCAGGTGGTTCAGATGCAGAATATCCCCGACTGGACCTGCTACAATAAATTTTCTAAAACTGCTAGGCTGAAACCAACCCTGCTGCACTCATATTTTTTTTGTGTAATATTGTGCCTGTAGGGACACTGGCACACAGTTTTATCTGCAACATTATTTTTCTGGCATGTGTGACAAACTATAAACTATAGGACTGAATTTTTAAATGGAGGCTGTTCTCATTATGAATCAAGTGGAAGTAGGATTCTACTATTGTAAACTAGCAGCCAACTTGCTCTTTAACCATATTTCTGGTGGCTCTCATTTTGCTGCAAACATAAATTCTAAGAGATATATGTTTCTTTCATTCCAATGCTACCACTGAATTAAAATATCAGCAATATCCATGAATTAAATGGGCATCATCATCACTTTTTACAGCATTTGAGATAGCAGTTTATGTTTTTTGTTTACAAACATCAATAAATATACTCACGTGTATTGATCTTTATTATTGCTAAGATTTATCAAGGAGCACTTACAGTCCTGGCCTTGCACAAAAAAAAAAAAAAAAAAAAAAAAAGACACCCCCAAATAAAAACCCATGAATCCTCTACATGGAGTTCCTACAATAGCACCAATGTATTGAAGATGTTGGAATCCCACATTTGTGCAAGGCATATGTCCAACTATGCACTCTTACATGGGTATGAGGATGTCTGAAAAAAAAAACTCAGCATCAAGTTACCACATTATGCACTAGTGCCAAAGCTCCTGAAAGATGCTATCTACCTAGCTACAAGTATAATTCTTTTTAGACTGGATACCATACTGTGAAATAATCTACCATTAAGGAGAAGCAGGAAAGTAAGGTTGCCCTCTACTCATTTGTGGCTGGATATAAAAAACACATTGAGAATTCAAAGGACTCGATTCTAAGCTAGGATGTGCTTATCTGTAGGTCTGTTTTCTGAAAGAAACTGGGACCAAGCTTCAGTGAACCTGACCCAGGAGGGAATGCTCACTGAAAGGTACAACATACAGGGCTGACTTGTCACCTCCGAGCTGCATCAAGTCAGTGAAATAGCACAGAAGCTAGACCAGAAGCGGAATTTGCATAAGAACTGTCTGAGCACCTACACATTCTTCAGAAAAGAAGATAGAAGCAAGGCAGATTCAGGATCATTGTAGTACTTTTGAGAAACTATATAGATTATCTACCTAAGGATTAAAAGAGCAGACAAGAAGCGTCCAAAATCAGAGTGTAAACACATAGCCCATAATTGTATTTTATTCCCCCACACACACCATCCCGTGGGATTTACTGATACCCACCTGGAAGTCTGGGAGCACCAAATTGAAGATCTCGCTACATGTAAAAATCTAAAGCCTTCCTTCATCACTTGTCACCTGGATGAACTGAAAAAAGCAGTGGTTTTCAATATGGGACAGTTTGTTTTTCCAGATGTAGTGTAATCCTACTAATTTTAATGGAGCATGACAAGTAACTGGAGGCAGTCTGATCATTAATTTGGGATTAGAACCACTTTATTCTTACTTTTAAGTATTTTATACAGTGTTTCCTGTCCAAAACATTATACTAGCCCAAATTAAATTGGGTCAAGATTAATTTAGTTGAAATGGTGTGAAACTCCTGTGTAGACACTCTTAAATTGCTTTAAACCTGAACCATCAGCCAAGGTTAAATTGATTCCTCACAAGATTAAGCAAAATCAATATATCATCCATTTTTAACCTGTTTAAGACTATCCACTAAGTAAATTACTTTAAAAACCTCATAATTTAGCAACACGTGCTGGGACTAGCGTTTATCATGATGGTCACTATTGTCTTCTTGTTTCCTGGTAGTTCTCCATCTGTCAGCCCCTGTCTGTGTGCTACATTTTTTGCACTAACCCCCATCTCATTTAAAACTGGTAACCTGGATCTTGAACACAATCTGGCATAATGGTGGTGCTGTCATTGAGAGGCACTGCCAGGCACAACCACAGTAATCATCACATTAAAGTGGTGCAAGTCTGCATTCAAATCCGAAAATGGATTTCCTGCATTTCAGGTTTTCTGTGTAGAAATATTAAACTTTCTCTAGACATTAAAAAAAGACCTGTTTAGACTAAAGAACGTTTTGAATTGGTGGGATGAGTAATAACTGGCAATCTTCTTGGCAAGGTTTTTTAAATAGCTGTCTCTAAACTACAAATCTATATATGGTTATATTACAAAGAAAAAAAAAATGTGACGAGAATCAATATGTAGACTTCAGCTTCTAATGGATTAAAACAAATTACAAAAATAGGAGAAGCAAAAGTATCATCATTACCAAGAGCCTTATGTCCAGAGATAATGAAATTATAAGTAACTAGCTGATTTGCAACTTCAAATAGAACAACATTTTCCCAATTAAGTGCAAGAAAGCATACTGTTTCTTTTAGTCGATTCTCAAGGTCTCATTTTTTGACAAGTGCAAAGCCACACCAGACAGCATCAACTGTGAAAAAGGATCATGAGAGTTTGACAGCTCCACTAAAGAAATTTAAAATTGCCTTCTGGTTGCCATGTTGTTGCTAATATAAGGCACAAGCTTGAGGGGGGGAGGGGAGAAATAATTAAATGCTTATGATAAAATCTGAATTTGATTTTAGTATAGAATAAATTGTGATTCAATTGCTCTAATCTTTAAAATACCACTGTAACTAATGTGTTATATCTTCTTTATTTCATATTTTTGCAATCAAGTAGACTTTTGGAGATATGCACCAGTAATTTTCAATGTTGAATAAAGCTCTTGACTTTGATAGCCACATCATATGTGAACGATACAGAGTTCTTTAGCAAGACTTATTTCAGTAAAACATGTCAGTTACCAAGAAATTAATGCCATCAAATATTTCTTTCCTGATAAGATTTAAAAATAACTTTTAACTTAAGGAAAATTGGCATGAAATTAAAAAATATTAAATTATTTTTTTTTAAATAGAAAAGTAGCAGCAAATATTTTAGCAACTTAGTAAAAATGATGAGGAGGAAAGGAGAATTTCGCTGTTAGGCATATCTGTACTTCTTGTAAACATTATGCAGACATTGCATTAAGATGTCTCCTGTCATAGCACAGCATGATTGATAAAAATGATTCAGGGTCCAGACAACGATAGTATAGAGCAAAAAACATGGGGGGTGGTGGATGGGCAGAGGGCAGAAATCCTTTTAGATTGACCTTTAACTGATAAATTGATGATGTCCTCATTAGCAGCAACCCTGCTGCTTGCCCTCAATAAAAGATAATGTCCTGCTGTTAACACTATTCCCGTTTCTTTGATTTAACACTACAATTACAGTGCAAATTCTATTTAAATGGATTAAGGTTTAAATTAAGATAAAATATTGTTGAGTCTGCAGTGTTTGTCTCTGAACCAAGCAGTGCACTTTCATTGCCTATGACTGGAAATCAGCAAGTTATCAGGGCATTTATCAGATGACATTTGGACCAAGGTTTTAATAAGGTAGTAGCTATACAATACCCAATTTGTTTAGTATATTTTTAGTGCATATATATGTATACACATATGTGTATATGTGTATATATATAGTATATTTATTTAGTATATTTTAGCATATGTATTTGTTCAGTAATATATCATGGGCAGTTAGTCAGTTTATGATAAACTTTTTAATGCATAATTACCCACAGTATCATCCTCCCTGAGGAAAAAAACCTTTACTATTTCATTAGTGTCTTAGTATGCAAAATTTGTGGGATTCACAATGTAGCAAGAGAATGCAGATTAACTGTTACAGAAAATGGATACACAATGCATTTTCACATTTTTCATGGTTATCAGTGCCATCTTCAATGCTAAAAAGAGATTTAATTACTGATCAGTGTCTTGATTTAGCAATTATTTTATTGGTTTCTGAAGAAACATTTAAAACAAAGAAGCCCAAGTTTTTCAGTTTGTTCCTCAGATGTGCCTACCTTTTAATACTGTATCCTGGGAGTCAATTTCTATTTTGAAGTAAATGACCAAAGTTCTATAGAACAAAGATGTTTAGCAATCTCTCTTATTAAACACAATTACAGAATTATTTTAATTATTTAAATACATGCTGGCGCAGCTTCCAGGATCCTTCACTAACAGTATCTCTTAATATACAGAAATTTTCTACATGGGTTTAGGTTTCCTGATGCTGAAATAATGTAGCATCTATCACTACGGAACAGAAAGTAACATTGTCACAGGAACAGCAGCATGATTTTCAAAATCTGTTCTTCTATTATTCACTGTTCTTTTCTGTTTTCACTGGTATATATGATCCACCACACAGCTTTTATTGAATGCACACCAACTAACATGATGGATACAATCTCTTTGCACAAGACCTGTGATTAATATGGTTTAGAAGTTGAAACCATCCCAAGGGCAACCTTCCATCACAGTGGGATTTTTACATATAAAAATCTCCATATAAAAATCTTGAATTTCCAATTCAAGAAAATATATATAAAAATATTTTTGTTTCCAGCTAGGTAAAAGCCAATGGACATTGTCCAGATCTCATGAGACTCAGTAGTATGGTCCCTGTGACCACTAGTCTCCAGTGTGATTCTTTGGAGCTGCTAGGACCTGAGGCCACCTGTGGGAATTGCACTGAGTGCAGGCAGGAGGCAGGTGTCCCCTCGCCCTGCTCCACTCTCTGTTGGGCAGCAGGAAGGTGGAAGAGGGAGCCAGGGAAAGGGGCAGGAGCAGCACAGCTGCAGGATGGTCCCTCCTCAGAGCACAGCTGCATGCAGGCAGCAGTGTACTCCTGCCCACAACCACAGAGTGCTGAGAGAGACCAGCCCAGCCACCTTCAGGGCTGGTTGTACATTGGCTCTTCAAAACCTGAGTATCTCCAAATGGGGGATTCCCAATTCACTTCAGCTTTCTGCATGTACCCGAGGAAAGAGCAAATTATCTTCACTCTCCAGGCTTTTTTTCTACAGCTTTATGAGTCCTCAGTTCCTTTGGTAATCATCTCTTGTGTGTGCTGTTTCTCTTTCACTATGCTAAACAGGGCTTTAATCAAAACGTTTGCTGTTTCATCCTAGATTCTCTTCAGGAAAAAACAAAACAAAACAAAACAAAACAAAACAAACCACAAAAAAACCCCACACAGAATTGCAAGAAGCAGCTGTCATTCTAGAGAAAGGCAGCAAGCAACATAAAGAGTGAGTTGAATAATAACATCTAAAAGACTTGAACAATGTGAAATTATTCAAATCAAACTTATAAATGGAACTCATTTCAATTTACTACTATGTATTATAGAAAAGTAGCAAGAGAAGACACTTTCCTTCTAACATCCAACAGCTTATAATCAAATCATTACCTGATGTCCTTTGCACTGCCTGAAGCCACAGTAAAACAACACTATAAAGCCATCTCAACCGAGCAAAACTAAACTGAAAAAAAATAATTAATAAGTGAGGTCTTTCAGAATTTTTCTCTCACTATTTAGTTTTACATCATTACAAACCACTTTGCTGATGAAAGGCCATATAATTACCATATTAACTTCTACAAACCCCATTGAGTAAAGAATTAATCCTAGATGTTTTCAGAGGATTGATCTCATTTTAGACCACAGGCTTTTTTTTTTCTTTTTTTTTTTTTTTACTCCTCCCAAGTATTTGTTGCTGACATACAAAATGGGCTGTGTGGTTTGGTTTTCTTGTGTATTTGTTTTTTGTTTGTTTTGGATGTTTTTTTGGTTGGTTAGTGTTCTTTTTGTTTTGGGTATTTATTATTATTATTGTTTTCTTTTTTAAAAATAAGTTTTAGGTATGAAAGTTAGTGTTTGGATTCTTTTGACCTCCCTATGCAAATAAGTGACTTGAATCCGTTCTGGATTGCTCCAGTAACATTAGTCTACTAATTCAGCTTCAGCACTTGCATTTCTGTTGTGATTAATCCTTAAAAAAACAGAAACAAAACAACTTTGTATGCCTGTATGCACTCTGTATAAAATATGTGGAAAAACAGGAATCAGAAGTTTATTATTTGGACAAAGAGTTCTATGTTCCAGTAAAAGAAAAATAAAAAAATATCCAAAACAAACAAACAAAAAACCCAAAATGCAAGGAAGTCATCTTTGGGTTTTGGTTTGCTTTTTTGTTTTTTAAACAACAACAACAAATCCTTAAATTGAGCAGGTTCATAACAGAGACAACGTCTCTTGAGATGTAGTGTTACACAGGTGCAAGTAGGAGCTGAAAAAGAAATAGCAAGCCTTTTTGAACTTGCAAAGGTGTTTGATTCTTTCTTTCAGGTTAGTCTTGGAGTTTTAATTTTGATACTGCATGAAGAATTCCAAAGGTCACAACACTGAGAGCAAAAGCAACAATCTAAATGCAGTTTTTTCTTAACACTAGCAGCAAAAAGCTCACCTGTGGTTCACACAGGCTTCTGAAGACTTATGGAAAACCCTATGCCTCATATGTGAACACTTCCTGAGGGAAAATTTGTCATTTCACACAGCACTAATGATAGCTTGCTCGTGTTAAATTAATGGCATCCTTGGGGAAAAACGTAATAACATTTTTTCTGATTAACCTAACTGGCTGCAGGACTCTGCTGTAGTTCTGTTCAAATTCATCAGCAAAATCATTAATTTTTTTACAACCCCTTGACTTGGAAATTTTTATTCTCAGAACTGAGAGGGCAAACGGCAGATTCTGGTGTTCTGCTGGTTTCTGTAATTACCTGTGATCCAAAACTATATTTATTCTCATAAGATTTAGCTCAGATGTAAAATCCAATGGTATTCAATAAATCCTCAAAATAACTTTTTTCATCAACAAATCATTTGCTTCGCTTTTTACAGTCAATAATTCATCTGCAGTATGAAAGACATTGTAGAAACCAAAGCTGAATTAGGAAACTGAAACCTAAAGTTGTATGTACAGGTTAGAACAACACAGTTATTGACATAAAGACTTTATCTTCTTATTAATTTAATATGCACTTACTTCTTGGTTACAGAGAAAACTTTGAAAGTCCGGTAAGAAGAAAATTAATATAAAAGCAAATCAAAGGATGAACAGTTGCTTTTAGAAAACTTTATTTATTATACAGTACTATGCTATTTATTGTGCACACTCTTAGAAAAGAGTAAGAAAAAAATTTTCATAAGAAGTCTGTGCAGTATGATGGCAACATTCAGTGAATTAAAGTAGTATATGCTAACAAAAAAAGAAAAAAAAAAAAAGCCAAATTTTTCAGGATACAGTAAGGACACATTCTTTTTTTCTTCCCCTAGTGCATTTCTGTAGTACAGTTTTTTAACACTATGAACTAAATTTTTTATTGAATTATAAATAGCAATAATGTTATCAAGAAACAGCAATACTACCCACCAGAAAACAGAAGATTAATTTTAGAGGAAGTGTTAAATCTTTCGCTTTTTCCTCCTGAGGACAGGTCCTCTAGGCCACATCCTGATTCTTCTTGTTTGTGTTTGAGACTTTAAGACTTTGCCTGTGCGAAGGTGAAATTAGAAGCAGTCAGCACACTTACTTCAGTAAGTGCTGTAATGGAACTAAGATGAGCAAATGCTTAGTTCCCACTTCAAAGATGAGGGGAAATTTACTGTGGTGAAATAGAGCACCACCACCCAGTCTGGGCCTTAGTAAGAGTGTAATGATGTAAAAGTCTGAGCTTTGTAGAGCAACATCAACTGTGGGAGTGGAAATTAAACTAGAATGCTAATGCAAACTAACTCTGTAGAGGTGCATTTAGAATTTTAATTCTCTTATTAAACTAATTCTTTACTAAAGGACCTTGTGTTTTTCTTGATAAGTCAACAGAAGTCACTTCATATCCTATTACCCATGAGAACTTTAGAAAACTCAATTTAAAATTCATGGGAGACTACTACCTGATGATTAATTTCATTAATAACTGGTCTCTCTCGTTTCTAGACTACAAAATTCTCAGACTGTGAAAGCTTATCCCAGTTGTTCATAAGAACATTTTAATTGCCTTAGTTTAGGCAAACATGGAAGACTAGATTAGTCCAAGAAATTAATGACAAGTGTCAGATAAACCATTAAGCATGTTGGAAGAAAATCCACATGTACTGATTGCTCCTGGTGCCATCCACAGGAAACAACCTCTATTTTAAATTAGCATCTAACTTTTAAAATATATAGTAAGAAAGTTAGCAACAAAGATTTAGCAACTACTACTATGAGAAAATGAGAACTGATAACTATTTAAAGCATGACAGAAAAAGGGGTTAAAGGACAAAATGAACAAAATCTTAATCACAAATTCTCAAAATAATTTTTGTTTCCGTTTTGGTATGGACTTCTGAACAAAGAGCTTCTCAATTAATTGATGGTTTGTAATACACTTAAGACTGTTTGGTCTCACAGCATTCCATGTAAGAAGTTGATCGTGGTCACTGCACATACCTAATACCTTCAGCGAGAAAGCCCAAGTGCTTAACTGTGGGTCCTCCTGCTGACAGTCTCAGGAGGACCCCATAAAACACACTGCATTCTTCAGACCCCCTCTGCAGGTAGTTCTGCAGTGACTCCTAATTGCAGAACTGCTTGGGGTTTGCAAATACCCCCCACCTGGCTCAGGCAGGTTTGCCATATCACCAGCAAAATTGCTTAGAATTCCTTCAAGTCCTGCTTCCAAGTCACTGATGAAGATGTTGAAGAGGACTGTGCCTAGGATGGGGCCCTGCAGGACCCCACTAGTGACAAGTCACCAGCCTGATGTTACCCCATTCACTGTCACTCTTTGTGCTCAACCTGTGAGCCAGTTGCTCACCCATCGTATGGTATGCTTGTCCAGCTGTGTGCTGGACATTTTGTCCAAAAGAATACTGTGAAAGACAGTATCAAAACCTTTGCTGAAATCCAGAAATACTACATCCACTGGCTTCCCTTAATCAACTAGGTGGGTTTGAATAAGCAGTTCTGTACATTTTTCAAGTGGATGTAATTTAGGTTTTAGGTGGTGCTGAACTGAACACCAGTATGTTGTATTTGGTCAGGAGTTAGATGTGCTTGGAAGACTCCTTCTTCTCTGTAATTTCACAGTATTTTCTGCTGAAGATTATCTAACTGAATGTGTGGCTTGTTGCTCAGGGAAAAGCAGTTGTAACATGCTAGAGTTACATTTATGGTGTGAAAATAACCTGAAAAAAACACCTTGCATGGAAAATGCATTTGAGTAACCTGGAAGCAGCATGAGAAGTATTCAGTAAATCTTAGATATTTAACTGAAGCTTCTCACATTGTTTTGGTCACCTGCAGTACCTCAAAAGTGAGGCAAAACCAGATGAATTACTGTGTTTCTAAACAAATTATTTCTGAAATAGACAGTCTCGTAATGAGAGGAGAGTCATTAAGTTGAAAATCCATGCTGAGCTGTAAAGTGCATTATTTATTCCTTGATGAATTACCAGCAAAATACATATGAAAGCAAAGTATGATAAAATATTCAATAAACTCTACATCCATAAAATTTACATTTTTCCACCAGTATTGACCATTAAGAGGCTTTTCCAAATATATTTAAGGAGTTTCATATTAAAAAATAAAAACCAAGCGAAACAAATAAAAAAGAAGTAAACAAAAAATCCTAACAAAAAACATAACTGCATTTCTTTAAAGGCAATACAAATTTTGTGAGGTTTTTTTCCCTCATGAATAAAATAGAGAGCAGTGATTTCCAGCACTACTTCTTGAGAACTGTTGCACATTTTGCAGCAGGATCTTTATTATTCATTGGTTTTTCATTTAATTAAGAAATATAATTAAGGGACAATTGATTTAGGTAAAATAAAGTAAGGTATATAGAGAATAAAGAAAATAATTTTATTCATGTTTCCATAGTTTGCACACCAAGTATATTCTTCTAATTAACGAATCAAAAGAATCCCCCCAAAATTACACCTCACCTGGGACTGTTGAAAATATTTACAGAAATATCCATTGTCATCTGCTGCATACAAGAAAATTTATTTTTCCATCAGCCTTTGAGATGTGTCCACCTACTAGTAGGAAGGGAACACTAATAAAGTTACAAGTCTCAGGTGTGTGTTTCTCTTAAGACAGAAATAATAATAATAACAACAACAACAATATTAATAATGACTATTTGAGACTTTAGAGGTTTTAAATGATAGTTTAGAAACTAAATGCCACATAAAGTACAAAACTGTGTTTGTCTGGGTTTTTTTCAAATTTCAGAATCTTGTTTCCAACTGCCTGTGACCCAGAAAGCCAGTTGTGGCCCCGGGCTGCATCAGAAGAGGTGTGGCCAGCAGGTCAAGGCAGGTGATTCTGCCCCTGTACTCTCCTCTTGTGAGACCCCACCTGGAGTACTGTGTCCAGTTCTAGAGCCCTCAACACAAGGACATGGAGCTGTTAGAGTGAGTCCAGAGGAGGACCATGAAGATGATCACAGGGCTGAAGCACCTCTCCTGTGAAGACAGGCTCAGAGAGTTGGGCTTAGAGAAGGCTCCAGGGTGACTTCATAGTGGGCTTCCAGTACCTGAAGCAGCTTTCAGGAAAGCTGGAAAGGGACTTTTTCTAGCAAAGTCATAATTAGGACTTTCTTTGCCAAGCATAGAAAAAAGTAAGTCATTACTTCAGACTGTGGAGCTGATGTGTAAAATTTCAAAAGTAATTGTTTACTTATTAATAATTTACAAGATCAAGGAACTGCCATTCCATCTGGGTTTGCAAAAAAAAAATCTGCCTTCATTATCAGATTTTTCTTATCTTAAATTATAAGATAATTTTACAGTATATTGTACAATAGAGTGTAAAAGGAAGAGATAATAATGGAATTATTTAAAATTCTTTTTTTTTGTTCTATATATTGAACAGAAAATATTTTTTGTTGTGCTTCAAGAGAATAGTATTATACGCATTAATTTTAGTAGAGTCTGTCTTAATGCAAAACCACTTAAGTTTGTTATAAAGTAATAGAACAAAATTTATTTAAAGATTAAAAGCTTAAAGCTGTTCTTGAAAGAACAATGATAACAAATTATTACTGTCAATCAAATATGATTTTCATCACAAGTTTAAATCTATAAAAAAGATCTGAAGACATGCTTCAGCTGCCAGTAAATGACAAATCCATCAAATGATAATATAAATGAGTGATCAAGTTTGAAGAAAAAAAAACAACAACAGAATGTGGGTGGCACTGTCCAACTTGCAGATTTTTTTTTCTTTTTAAATTAATTTCTTAAATGGAAGAGCTGACCATTCATTTAATTTACTTATGCTGTAATTGCAAAGGCTTGACTATTAGAACTCTTTGTTAAACAACAACCTCAAGGTGAGACAGAGTGCTTTAATAATCTCTAAATATATTTGCTTAAGAGAAACAATGTAATGCAATTTGGGAAAAACAGTATAAAAGGAGAAACATGATCTTAGGTAAATGCAAACCTAACTTCAATAATGTATTTTAAAATGCTAAAAGGCCATGTCCACATTAAAATCTCCTAAACAATGTGAAGGTTTACTACCAAGTGTGAGGAAGAAATTATTTTCTTTTTGTATAACACAGGCCAGATAGTTTAGTTGTCTTGCCATAAAGTCAGTAACTCCTAGTTTTGGACGAAGGTTAGTGCTAGAGTGTACACAAATAGCTCCAGATGAAGGAGAGAGCAGGGGAGAATATTTCTGCTTAATAAGACTTGAATCATAGAATGGTTTGGATTGGAAGAGTTTGGAATAATTGCTGGAGATGACTTAGAAATTAAACTTACGGTCTCATTTAAGGAATGGTACAGAACTGAGTCAGGGTGGAATGCAGCTAATGTGCAAAGAATTTGTACCATGGTGATTCCCTAGGCAACTATAAATGTTGGCAACATCAGGGGAACTACCCGCCTCGAAAGGTGCGACCACCGCTCACTGAGCTTGTGTTTTGAATTTTCTCTAGTCTATATCTTTAAATGCGAGAGAGTTTTGCACCAGTCATGGTGAAGGTCTGTATGACTAGAGTCACTCAAGCTCCACCTGTAAGGTAAAACAGTATAAAATAGTTTAAGAGAGGGAGGATGTTAAGGAAGATACCATCACAGGGAAATTTAAGAATTACCTCTGACCTCTAGGACCAGTTTACAGGTTGAGCCTCTCTTCCCCCCCATAGGGATGCCTTTGGATCAGATTTGAACACTATAGTGGCTATACTGAGTGCATCCCCAGGAAACTTAGAAATCTCTATAGAGTCACTTTATTACCCCATGTACGTGTAACCCTTCAGTTTGCACGTGCTTTGCAGACAGTGAATTTATCACTGGCTATCTACAATAATTTGTGCATCTGTTGCTTTAATAAATTACACTGTTCATTAATCTGGCCATGAGAGTTCACAGAACACCGCCAGACAGTGTATTGTTAGTTGGGCATCTGGAATTGTGAGAGTCTAATAGAGGTATTGGACATGACCAGACTCTTAACACCAAATTGGGCATCACTCAGAATCTAATCCCAGCCACCTCCAGCTCTTCTAATATCTGAGGATAAGCTGGAACACAAAGGTGTTTATTTTCTGCCAAAATACTTTGCCCCTTAACACAACAAAGGGACCTTAAAGATCATCAAGTTCCAACTCCCCTGTTATGGGCAGGGACCACGCTTAGTAGATCTCTGGTTCCTCAAAGCCACGTCCAACCAGGCCTTGAACATCTCCAGGGAGGAGGCAGCCACAGCTTCCCGGGAAACTTGTGCCAGTGTCTTGACATCCACGGAGTCAAGAATGTCTTCCTCATGCCTAACCTAAATCTCCCTTCTTCCAGTTAAAAGCCAAGAACGCTACCAAACATGAGTAAGGGCTCACATGGTCTCAAAATACCTTTTTAAAGAACAAATATTTATCTTTTCATGCATGAGTTAATAATCAATTATATTACATGTTATTTTGCAATAGCATAATGATAATTTCAGCCACTGAAAATATGGATGAAAAGGGTATAACACAATTCCAGTATAGAAAAAACAGAAAATTATACTTGAATAGTAAAATTAGAAAAAAAAACCCACAAAAAACAACCACATAAACAAAAAAAACACAACCCAACAAACACTGCTATAAGCATTTGAAAAGCTGATAAACTGTTAGGGAATTACAGTCTCCAAGGACACAGATCTTGAAAAAGAGCTGTCTTTTTTTTTTTTTTAAATCAAGAAATGGAAAATCCCTAGACTTGCCCTAATGCCACAAATTATCTAATTAGTAGATTTATTCTAAAATCCATGGGGGTTTGGGGGCAATCAAGGGTGCTTTGTATTTTTTATATGATAGCCAGGGAAAGTCCAGCAAAAAATCCAATAGGTAGTTTTGTGACAAAGAAAATCCATGCTTACTAGCATATATACACACTGCTTGTCTGGGCAGTGGAAGTTGCAATTATATGACTGATTAGATTTATAATAGTGTTTTTTCTCCCTCTTTCTCCTGATAGACCTTTTTCTCCAAAGAGCAGAAAATATTATATACAGTGTTTTAGCATAAGTGATATCAGATTAAAAAAAAATACATATTAGGAGAGGTTTTTCATTGCTCCAGAGACAACAGAGATTAACTACAAGGTTCACAGGTCACACAAAATGCCTTCCAAATGTGTTACCTCTCTCTAATCCTCTCCCCCAGAACCCCAAGGAGGAGGGTAAGAGATGTATAATGATATAGCAAGGGACTAGCTTGTTGCTCAGTTTATGCTTGAAATGGTGTGATTGAATTCATAGTGTCACAGACTGGGTCAGAAATAATTAGCAGTATTTTCATAGAGCTCAGTACTGAATGAGAAGAAATGGTCCTTGGAGCATCTCCCTTATGGAGGCACAAAGGGCATATGCTCTGGTTTTGCTTTCAGTGACATGTCATATGCACTTCAGACAGCAGAGATACTTTTTTGTTTTAGATTAAAAAAAAAATATGACAGTTTACCAGGCTAAAAGATATTTACTGCCATATAACCAGATGATTAATTTATCTTCTCCTTTTATTTATGTTAATTGAAAACCTAAGCTGTAAAAGCCATTGAATATTTTTTTCTATTAAAAAAAAGTCAAAACCAGATCATGCTAGATATATAGTCTACAGAAACAAATTAAATTTACACAAATGACAAACAGCAAAAATAAATGAGACTTCTAGGTCTGTGAAAAGTTCCATAGAAACAGAAAGAAATTGAAGGCATTGCAAACTATTTCAGTGTAGCAGGAAATTAAATTTACTTTGTTATCGGTTTTTTGTATAAAAGCGTTGGAATGTTCAGTCCTACTAGAAATGTAGGGAAATGGGAAGTAGATCTAGCAGTACCAAGTGAGATTCATGCAGCTTAACTGCACATGGACCTCCTACCTGCTATACTCTGAGACTTACTCTCATTATTTAAGGTAGACAAGGATTCATGTGTATATCTGATTCTCAGCTGATGCAAAGTGGAATAGCTCTGCTAGTTTTTGTGACACTATGATGAAGTTTACGATCAAAGAATTACGACTCTATGCTTTTCACAACCTAGCCTTTCTAAATTCTAAATATGCTAGGAATCTCTTAAAAAAAGTAATTGCTTAGATAAACCCACAAGCAATCAAAATACTAGAACAGCAAAACTCATGTTACAATGAGATTTTTCATATTTCCATATCAATAAAGTAGTGAGTTTGTAGTTGTTTCCTTTTTATAATTGTTTTATATGAATAAGTAAATTAATTAGTTTATACAGAGGAATTCCAAATAAACTCTTATTACATTCATCAAATGCTAAAAAATTTCACAGGCTGTTTTAAACATCTAAATGTGAGTATTTTTATCAGAAAGTTGAGGTATTTGCTTATATGATAAGACAAAAAAAAAAAAGACAGTTCCTTGCATTGAATTAATCCAGCAGCACATCAAAGACACTGATTTTCAAACCAAGAGCTTGAAGGACAGATGTCACACCAATTACTCACACAGAAAGTTAAGCATAAAAACACTGAAAAGCAAGAATTCTCAAGCTTCTTCTGGGAGCATTCAGGGGCAGGAACTATTCACCACTAACTAGTGCAGATATAGCACAGGGCTCTTTCTACTTCTGGACTTTGCACTAGCTCAGCAGGACCCTGAAGACTTCTGGAAGCTAATGTGGTCAAGAAAAATTGTAAAACCCAAACACGTACAAAGCAGAAAACCAACCAACCAGAAAACCAAGGTCTTTTTTTTCTTTTTTTTTCTTTTTTCTGTTTTTTTTTTTTTTTTTTTTTTTTTTTTTTTTTTTTTTTTGTGTGTGTGTGTGTGTGAATCATTTCAGTGAAAGTTGAATTTGAGGCAAAACACTTTATGGACTCTCAGGATCTTCATATAACTGTGGGTGTAGACTTGGAGATTTTCTTTTATTTGTTGTGGTGTATTGTTGGAAAACTATACAGAGGAATATAGTCCAAGTTCCTTCCAGACCTCTTCACCCTCTTTCCCACAGCAAATCTCAGTCGGCACTGTTTTCTGGTGAAAAAAACACACATTGTGTGGGTTGTGGCTCAATATAGACATTTTCAAGACATTTTAAGAAAAATCAAAGGAAAGATGATGCTTTGGACATTTTCAAAATTTTCATTAAGTAAACATCACAACATTCCCCTCCTCAAATATCAAAATGAGGAAAATACAAAATTATATGCACTCCTATTTTTCCAAGACTTTTAAAAAACATGTATTCCTAATCCCTAAGAGGAATAAATTTTTCAATCAAAATCAAGGATTGAAACTCCATACTGTGAATGACAGAAAGGAATGACAGTCATTTTTCAAGCTCAATGATAGATACTCTGTGCAAGAATTTAGTCTAACAAATATGCCATGAAAATAATTATTTGCTAAACTGAGATTGCTAATCAGAAAGAAGGAAAGACTGAAATCTCCAGTGATAAAAAAGACGTAACCACTGCAGTGACCCTCTTGCATCGTGTTTCATGAGTGATAGTTGCCATCACGCAGCATGCCAGAGAAGTAAAGAGTTGCCTAAAGTTCATGTTTGTCCTGGTCACAGGATGTACTAGTTTAATTCGAAAGGGAGTGGACTTTATCTTTGTAGAAGCAGCTGTTTTTGTAGCAGTACAAGTGGTGGGTTGTCATTTTCATCACCGATTTGGACAGTAAAGTGTTTCACTGTGGACTCGGCATTCCCTTGTCCTCTGCTATTACAGTCAAGCTGTATTCAGATCTCTTTTCCCTATCTAGAGTGGCATTAGTCAAGATTAAATAGTTATTTTCATAGGTCTTTTGAAGCTTAAAGTGGCCATGTCCATGGAGCTTGCAAACTATCTCTCTGTTCGCACCAGAGTCCTTGTCTTGAACTCTGACCAGGGCAACAAAAGTGTCCAGGGATGACCCTTCAGAAATGTAAGCCACCTCTTCTTTCTCTGGGGACATCAGGTTTAAGTTAATTTCAGGTCTGTTGTCATAGACCACTTCTCACACAGTTGGTCTTGCGTAATCTTCAGAGCACCCCATGAAGGAGAATATATGGACATGTGCTGCTGGTACAGCCTGAGCAAACCTCCAGAACATTTGTGTGTCACACAGAACACCATCAGGATTTGTAAGTCCATCTTTATCATCTGATTGAGGAGGTCCTGCTGTTCTATCTTCTTGAAAGTGGTCTAACTTTTTATCTGTTTGAGAGGTACCTGCTCCATCAACTGATTTAGAATCCTTTGCCTCCTCAGTTTCAGCCTCTGTTGTTGCTTGAAAAAACTCTGGATATCTCAGATGGGAGAGGGTAAAAAGAGGGGAGAGTTTTGCCTTTGCCTTGCTTAATTTACCACGGGGCCGGAGCGCGCAGCCCACAGACCACTCCCGCTGCTGCCTGCCCTGCAAGCCACCGCCACCATGATGCATCAGTTTTTGTGGGTTTTTTTGATTGAAAACTAAACTACACAGCTTTAATGAAATATTAATGATATAAGAAAATATATACAATTATATACAGATATGTTCAGGTATGAGCAAAAGCCTCTCACTTCACCCCACCCCCAGCAACTCCCACAGCACTCTCCTTAGCTGTGAACACCCCCGAAAAATCCTGGACTGCTGATGGATAAAGCAGAGAGTTACGAGTGTCAGGAGATCTCAAGCCTAAGGGTCGATGGTGCTGGATGGACGGAGTCCTCCCTGGATGCCGGCCATGGACGGAAGAGAAGGGAAGAAGAAGCAGGAAGGAAATTGTCTTCTATGATCTCTGACCTTCCTCTGAGCTTACGTAGATATATGGAATGGAATATCTCTGGCCAGTTTTGCTGTCTGTCTAACTCAGCCTCCTACTGGGGGGTCATAAATGTCCCCATAGTGTCTGAGCCGGCAGAGTAAAGGTGTGACTTTGAAGACCCAGCAGTTAGAAAAACATTCCAGTCTTATCTGTCTTAGGTAGAACACACTGGTGCTAGTTAAAAGAAAGCTTGCTGAAGGATAAAAAAAAATCAGTAAAAGGAAAATTGGCTTCATCCTGGTTTAAACCAGGACAATGTTACACTATTAAAAGTGTAAAACTAATAAATACTTTTTATAATAATATCTAGTAATATTAATATAATAACTAAGACACGATGACGTCATCAGCTCAGCCACTTCAAAAAGTTCAGTTCACAATGGAAAATCATCCCTACCACAAAGTTTTTCTCTGCCTTGCTTTTTTAGCAGAATTTTAAATAGTATTCTTTCAAGAATATACCAATTTTTTAGTTGATACAGATGCACGTACCTGAGCTGAAGAATATTAATGTAGTATGTCATGGTTTGGGCCCAACACAACAACAAAGGAACGGGCCACATGGCCACTCACTCAACTTCCCCCACACACACACTCTGGGATGAGGAGGACAATGCTCACAGGTCGAGACAAAGGACAAGGAGGGTTCTTCACCAATTAAGGTCCTGGGCAAAAGAGACTCAACTTGGGGAAAAAAAATATAATTAAATTTCACAGTAATCAAACACACAGAGGACACAGACAACACACAGAACAGGGCTTGCATGTTACCCCACCCCTCCCTTCTTTCCAGGCCCAAATTACTTTGTTCCTGGAGTCTCTCCCTCCTTCCCCCCAGCAGCACAGGGGGACAGGGGATGGGGTTTAGAGTCAGTTCACAGGCTGATGGTTCTTGCTGCGCCATCCTCCTCAGGGGGAAAGATTCCTTACAGTCCTTCCCTGCTTCCCCATGGAGTCCCTGCCATGGGAGAGAGTCCTCCACAAACCTCTCCTTCATGAGTCCTTCCCACAAGGTCTGGAGCAAGCTGCTCCAGCGTGGGCTTCCCACAAAGACACTGGCCCCTTCAGGAACAGTCACCTTCCCTGGCTCTGGGGTCCTCCAAAGCTGTGTAATCAGAGTCCACTGGCAGCAAATCCATTTGCCACAAAATCCAAGAACACTGGCCAAGTTCACCCCTCCTGGTGCCTTCAGGAAATGTTCCACCATGTTCCTCCATGAGTGCAGGGAGACAGCTGCCATCTTGCTATGAGTTGCAGAAAAACTTCTGCTTGGCTCCTTCTTCCCCTTCTTCCTCACCAACCACCAGCACAGCTCTGCTTCTCCAGCACAGCTCTGCTTTTTCTTTAAGTGCTCCTCTGCTCAGGTGTTATATCAGTTCTTTTGTATGTTAATGCCAAGGCGCATCTATTGTCCCTCTAATGGCTCCTTGGCTGGTTTTGGAGCAGAGGGAGCTTCTCAGCTTCTAACAGGACTCACTGCTGGGGCCCTTCCCCCACTACCAAAAAACCCACCAAACCAATCCAGAACAGAATATAGCAGAGCAATTTGGAGTCCTGCTGTCTTTTTACCTCCCAAGATCTTCTGGTAAAAAGTCTGAATTCACGATTTGTTTGCACAGAACTCTTCAGTGTCTTTGAAATAGTCATAGAATCATAGAATGGTTAGAGTTGGAAGGGACCTTAAAGATCATCAAGTTCCAACTCCCCTGCATGGGCAGGGACTCCTCCCACTGGATCAGGCTGCTCAGAGTACCATCCACCCTGGCCTTGAACACTTCCAGGCATGGAGCTTCCACAACTTCTCTGGGCAACCTGTTCCAGTGTCTCACTACCCTCCCACTAAAGAACTTCTCGATATCTAACCGAAATCTCTCTTCTTTCAGCTTAAAAGTCTTACCCCTTCTCATCTCACTACAAGCCCTTGCAACAAGTCCCTCCCCAGCTTTCCTGTAGCCCCCTTCAGGTACTGGAAGGCTGCTATGAGGTCCCCTCGGAATGAAGTTCCTTTACGTTTTACTTCCAATTCTAGGAATATAAGACACTGAAAAAATAATAAACATTGAATGAAGTATTAATTATTATTGACATACAGAAAAAAAAGGCTAAATTTCATTTGAAGTAGCAAAAATTGTCAAGAAAAAAATAATTAAAAAGTTATTTCTCCGAAGCAAGTTTCAATAAAGAAAATAAAAAATGGCAAGTTACCTTTGAAGATGGAATCTTATTACTAAGAAACCATGATCACAAAATATTACTAGCTGTTGTCTCAAAAATTAATTAAGTAATTATTAATTTGTTGCAAAAGTAGAACAGGTTCAAAATCCACAATCAAATATAGTTTTTATTTATTATGGTTGAAATGAAATATTTTGGTTATATTATAAAATAAATAGTGCTGGTGAATTCTAAACTGTCTGCAATTGTATGTCCAGTTCTTTATTGAAGGAGCTGTGAGGAAACAAAATGTTAAATATTAATCCAATTTAAAACCTTGTTTATAAAATTATTAGCTGACCATAGATTTTAGCTTCAATTTGTCTATCACTTGAAAAAAAATTATATATACACAGTTTGAACTTGCGTATGAGTATATAGACACACAGATACTCATATCTGTTTTGGTTTGCTTCTTTTGAGCTCACCTCATTGAAGAAAAGTTTGTGACAGAATAAGCCTATTTTATTATTCTCTGATGTATTTCATACAGTAATATTTTACAGTTCAAAGCATCGTTTGCTCTTCCAATATTCTCTGTGCTACACATATCCTTGAGAATTAAAAACTCCAGTAATGCACTGCATCACAGCTCCATTTAATGACTACCCTTTTTTGGGATCTTACTTACTGGTAGAGTTTTATTTGACATTGATCTAAAACGCTATGTTCATTAATTCCCAACGCAACTGGAGGATTAACTTCTATTTGCTGATTTGTATGGATATTTAACAGAAGACATTACAGCTAATGTGGATGTTGACCCGGTTATATCTTCAGCTTTTAGAGCTCAGACATGAATTGTAACATTAAAAACCCCAAACAAAAAAACCTCACAAACATTACTGACACTGAGCTGTATAAAACAAAATTGCATTTCATAAGCAAATACCTCAATAAGTATTTAGTAAGAGTTTTCAATTAAAAAATAATTTTTGAAATGTTGAGGCTTTGAAATCATCTGGACTCTTCACAAATGTTCTGTCCTTATTCCACACTCCAGGGAAAAGAAAATTAACAGAAAACACTTATAATTATATAAGCTAGTTGGCAGATTACAAACTTTTAAAATAATGGATTCCTAAAATAAGGCATAGGGAGGTCAGAAGCTCTGTAATTGATTCAGTAATGTGGTTTAGTGAAATGGAAGTATTTTAAAAACATTTGACTAAATTTAAATATTAAAACAACCACAGGGTAAACCAGACTATGAAAGATTGATAGAAAGAGCTCAGTTATGAGAGGTACTTTTTCTTACTAATAACACCCTATTAATGCTAATTTCCTGTACATTATACAAGAAGACTGAAAGAGAAGCAGTCCTTGATATCTCTCAGCTGCTTCCACTTGCTCTTATGACCTTTCCATCCCTCCCTTCTCCTTTCAACAGAAATGTCTGGGTGGCCCTGTTGAAAAGCACCTGCAACTTAAAATTAGCCTGGAAACAGAAAAACAAAATTAAATAAAAATGCAGAATTGCTCTTTTCAGTAGTCACTAACACTAACTAAAGGTGAATGAGAGCATCCTGCATCCTTTACAGATTCTTTTCTAATTACTTTTCTTTGTTTTGGTTTGTTCTTCTCTTTGTTCTGTTAAATGTTTTAATCTGATTTAAACAGATGAGTGGCTGAAAATTTATAAAATCAATTCTTAAAATTTGTAAAATCTACACTGAAACCATACACTATGCGTCCAAATATTATTTTAAAACAAAACAAAACAAAAAAACAACAGTAACACAAACAAAAATTAACAAGAAAGTTTCTCACATAATTTTTATGTCACACAAAATGACCAGCAAATTTTTCTGTTACCTGGACAGAAAGAGAACAGAAAAAAAATAGTACTTTTTGTAAAGTTGCAGCTGATGAATACTTCTTAAAACCTAACCAAGCAATGCAAACTAAACAAACCCTCTATTCTTTTTTCTCAACACTTTCTTACTTTCTGAGTCAGAGACAAATCTAAATATTTAATTAAATTGAGAGTTGGACCTGCCTATAAATTAAAAGCATTTTTCTGATTATTTGTTTTAAAGTACCAGTAGTTTTCAGACATACAGGTGAACTGATGTGAGGGCTACATTGGTAGAAATACCTGCATGTGAATGTGTATCTAAAGCTCTTAAAACAAATATGGAAATCAGTCATAAATATAATAACTGTAGTGCCAATTTTTATTGCAGAATATTAAGCAGAAAAATTACACATTTGAAAAGATAACTTTCTTTGTATACATTACAATGACATGTCTTCATAGATCTTTTAAACTGATTGATTAACTCATTCTATGTCTCTTGGGAAATAAGGTTCCATTTTTAGTAATTTAATTGATTCTCCTCTCAGTCTTTCTAGTATAAAATTACCTAAAACTTGAATTCATTGAAAGTACACCAGTGCGAGAATGGTGGAAATGAGAACTATTTCATTCCTTTTAGACACTATATTTCTAGGTAGAAGTTTATGAATAAACATGGATGTAGAAATCTTTAGATTATGCTAGCACTACAGATGTGAATTTTTTAAAACCCAGTGGCACAAATTATACACAGGGGCACACCTGCCACTGATTCCATAATACAGGGATTTTTTCTGTCTGTGCAGCAATAAATTTCCAACTATTTAGCACTACTCCAGCAATAAGACCCCACAGACATCAATTTGTACAGGTGTTACCTGCATATAATGGCAACTTGATTTAAGTACCTCTTGTTCATTTTGTAAAGGTTGTGTACTTCACTTTCATCTTTCTACAAGCTCTTGCTAAAACATGGGCTCCCAGGAAGGAAAGTGAGGATTTTGCAGCAAAATCTTACCTTGATAAAAATATTTCTTTTTAATTTAGATTTCATAGTCTTTTTCTTTTTTTTTTTAATATATAACATGTACCATTTCAAAGTAAAATAACAGATAGTAAATTGGTTTAAAGTTTTCTGAATTATTTTAAATTATCTCAGAAACTTACAATATGATAACACTTCCACAATCACTAGCTGCTGAAAATTCAATGTCAAGTTGTCTTCAAACAGACCAATATTTTGTACCCAGAATTAATATTTCTCTTATATATCTAAATTGTCTTCTGTGACCAAATAAAGCCCAAAACTGTATATTATAATTCCTAGTTCCTAGGCATTTAAGTCACAAGTTATATACTGTATAGCTTAGAAATTATGTTCTAAAACAAAGTAATTACTTTTCAACTTTTTGTTTGTACATAACTAAATTCCTAGCTCCAATGTCTAATGGTGAGCATGTTCTGTGGAATAGACGTACTATGAGACTCTGTTGTTCATATGCAATATTGCATTTATCTTTTTTTGATCTTTGCAACTACAGTCTTCTCCAATGGAGGTGCTGCTAGACTCGGTTTATATGCAGATTTCCTCCTATTAAACTGAATTACTACAGTACTTTAATTGTAGTACAATAGTAGGTGAGGAGATAATTATTAGTCCACAAAGATTGTCTTCTTTAACTTTCTATCCATTTACAAATACATATCTTATTGGAGACAAGGCAGAATAGATGGATTTGAGAAGCACTCCTCTGGTCTCGCTATAGTGGATCAAAAATTGCATCCACGCAGGAGGGAACAGTTTGAAACTAGAGTCCTCTATGCACAGGAGTTCTGGAGAAAGAGGAAATAACGTGCTGTGAGATACTGAATGAGGGTGCTGAGAAGAGACTTACAGCTCTAGATCGGCAGGTCAAAATCAGCCCACAGGAAACCTGTTACCTTGAATGACTTAATTCTGTAGCCTTGGTGGAACTCTTTTAGAGGACCACATCATGGCAGATAAATGTGGTGTCCATTGTCATCTGTGTGGGAAATAGGCTACAGAGGACAGTACTTGGCTGCTCATTTCATTTCCTTTAGGGATTATTTTTAGGTGCTAGTGAGTTAAGTGTTAAGGAATATATGTTGATATTATAGAAAGGTGAGATGCAAATATTTGAGGCAACTATTTAAAGTCCATGTGCTGAACAACACCTGTGTCATAGACATATTTCAAAGGATCAGTGAGTAAAATAAAGTTTACCTGATTTTATTGGCAGTGGTGTTAGGTTTTGGGTTTACACATATATGTTTCTGTAAGAGAGAAAGGGCCCTTGCCAATAATAGGCTTGGAAAAGAAGTGTGTCTTCTGGTATGTGCCTGCCAGTATCGGTTATGTCTAGCTGTTTAAGGGTATAGTAGCCTGTAAATCCAAGACTGACATTTTAACCTCAGAAGCAAAATTTCACACATCCATATATGTGTATGTAATCACACACACAGACACAAGAATGTTTCACCTACTTGCTGGTGTCCTCTCATTGACTTCATTTCTTTTACCCTCAAAAATTGAAAAATATGATAAGAAAAAAGCATACCTGGATTTTTAGTGTGTTTCTATTATGTTTAGCACAAGGCTCCTAGAGACACATCTTGCTCAAATGAAGATAATACTGTGGATATTTAAAGCAACCCAACCATGTTTAATATTACTCAAGATCTAACATATAGTCTATAAATATTGGCTATCCATTGAGTATGCATATTGGATTATCAAATTATCATAGAACTTGATTTTTTTTAAAGGAAAGGAAAAATAGGAATATAAGAAAGAAGGAAAACAGTTTGAAACAAAAGGAGTGAAAGCAGAAAATCTGATAGGAGACATTAGGAGAACCTTACAGGTTAAGAAATAAAATCTGCTGCCAATAAATTCTGCTTTATGCTTTCATCGTGCACTGATATGCAAACCTCTGTCCCAACAGAAATCTTTTCCTTATGAAGATTCTCTGTTCTACTCTTTGCATAAATTGTTGCCTTTCTATCTTAAATTAAACGGAAAACATAAATCCATGTTACTGACCATGAAAATACATTCTTCAAAAGATTGATCAAGCTGTTGTTTTGAAAAGTCTGGTTGCATCATTTATCTCATCTGTATTTCTAGCCGTTTTCCTGGAACCCTTTCAGTAATGTCTTTCTCTTGTTTACCTCCAACCCGTCTCCCCACCAAAAAAAAAAAAAAAAAAAGCAAAGCAAATGAAAACAAACAAGCAAAAAACAAATTTATAATCCTTCTCTGTTTGATTCATAAACATTCTTTACACAGTTCGTTTGTTGTTTTGGATTTGCTTTTTTTTTCCCTTTATTGATCAATTGCCTCAAAGTTAAGGTGTTTTTTTCCACTTTCCTATAAATGGAAAAATAAGCACACTCATATTACTGCAAGACACCACTACTGTTGAACTGCTTCTGGAAGCACAGCCTGCACTGAATTAAACCTGCAGCAGAGTTCCCCTGGGAACAAGCTGCTCTCTAGAATTAATAAAAGCTCAGACCCTATATTGTGGTCTACTGCAGCCTTATTCAGAAATAGAGTTCTGAATTACTATTCACTATTTTGAAGTCTGAACCCAAGTCCATCTGAGCCAAATGGAATATTTTCTTTTATTCATTGAGCTTTAGCTCAGAATCAGAAAGTTCCTTTTCAACAGTGAATTTCAGGATTTTTTAAATACATTTCCCTGACACCAACAGCTTTTATACTTTCAAAAGTGATACAGCCATTTCTTCTACTGATGCTGCTCCAGCAGAATTGCCTTTGATATGTCATCTTAAGGTACATATTGTGTATAGAAGAATTGGTAAACAAAGCTATAGTAAAGCTGCTTGATAGCATTAAATCTGCAATGAGCTGTGCTTTTTATACCAAGAAGCTTTACTATGGGAGTTGCAGCTCTCCAACTAATTCAATTTGTGAGCATAATAATGAATATTAACATGAGGCGAAAGCATTGTTCTGGCACATACTATAGCTTTACAGTTCAAAAAGCTTCAAAATATTCAAGTGAAACCAAATCAAACTGTCATGATAGAATGTATAGCTGAATAATATCCATAATGAAATTAACTATATTAAATAAAATGCAACTTTACTTCTCTATTGTCAACATAGAAATTAACTTGAGTGAAGCATGCAATAGTATTTATATGCAGCTGTAGTAGTGATTTTACTTTACATTTGCATAATAAAACTTGCATTCCAGTAAAGCAAATGACTTTGATAAATTGCCTCACACATAATTATTGAATGTTCTTATGCATCTTAAAAGAATTCAGATAACTTTTAACATAAATCTGAAAATTCACACAAGGATAACTTCTATGCCTTTTTTTTTTTTTTTTCTTTTCTCAGAGAATTGCTAATTAATCTTGCATATGCTTTTAAATTAAAAAGCTTATGAAACTAAAATTTGGTTAATAGTATTTGGTGTTGCTCTTTTTTACTACTGACTGATATGCCTTCAAAAATTGTTTAGCTTTATACATTTTCAATAATAGTGATTTCCGAGAAGATCAGAAGTAGAAATATTTTTAAATCCTAAATTTCTAGTACTTTTTGCTGCCTTGTACACTCATATCTTCTGTACTGTTTTTCAAACTAGCCATGTGCAGAGCTATGTTGTGACAGTATTTCTGATATTACCACACAAACTTTATTCCATATTATTTGCTATTTCTGAGAATGTGAACTGAAATCCTGAAGTATCTTCTTGACTGCTCCTGCTAGGTGGGAAAAAAAAATAAAAATACTTCAATGGCCAATCATAAGTTCAAACCAAATATATACTTGGTACCACAGCCTATCTCCACATACTCGCAACAGAGGCTCCCTAACAGACAAATCCCTCCAGACTGCATGTTCTTGCTTCAGAGTGATCAGCTCTGGACATTTTTGTTGCATTTTTCTTGATGGTCCGGAGTTCTTGCCTTGGGATTGACAGTGAATGATTTTCCTCCATTCACTTTCACCATCCCTCTCATGATTTTATAAACCAAGATAACATATATCTGCCTTCACATGATTTATATGGACTTTTAATCACATTTTCTATATTTTTCTCTTTTCCAGCCAACACCAAACTAGTCAAAGTAGTCATCTTGCCTAGAGAAGCTGCTCCCTATCGTTAATGCTCTGTTTGCCCTTTCTGTTGTAGCAACATCTGAATGGGGAAAACAGATATATGCAGATTGGCCAATTGTGGGGCACCATGGATTTATGTAGTACCCTAACAATTTATTTTTTTTTTTTCCTAGCATCATTTTGGTTGGAAAACACATTTAAGACAATCAGCGGTTAACCTAGCACTGACAGGTCCACCACTAAACCATGTCCCTAAGCACCACATCTACAAACCTTTTAAATACCTTCAGGGATGGTGACTCCACTGCTTCCCTGGACAGCCTGTTCCAGTGCCTGACAACCCTTTCAGTGAATAATATTTTCCTAATGTACAATCTAAACCTTCCCTGGCACAACTTGAGGCCCTTTCCCCTTGTCCTATTCCATGTTTCTAGGGAGAGGAGACGAACCCACCTCACTACAATCTTCTTTGAGGTAGTTGCAGAGAGTGAAAAGGTCTCCCCTCAGCCTTCTTGTTTCCAGGCTAGACAGCCCCAGTTCCCTCAGCTGCTCTTCACAAAACTTGTGCTCTAGAACCTTCAACAGCTTTGTTGGCCTTTAGACATGCTCCAGCACCTCAATGGCCTTGTAGTGAGGGGCCTAAAACTGAACACAGGATTTGAGGTGTGGCCTCAACAGTGCTGAGTATAGGAGGTTGTCCTCATTCATCTTTTATTCCCTTAAACTCTAGAAATGCCTGGCACTTAATGCGCTTTATTGTGGTTGCACATTCACCCTCTGGCTTACCTGGGTGTTACTAAAGCTGCTACACAGCTTCTTCATTATCACCTTTCTTTGTTGCAATCACATTTAGAAAGTAGGCAGCAGCAGAACTGATAGTAGCTGGGTTTGGTATACAGGAACTAAATATAGTTCTGACGTTTCTGAATCATAATTTGCCTTTATGGGCAGAAATGTATGCCAAAATGCTCAGTTTTTCATATAAAGAACAGCCTTTGAAAAACTGCCTCTGCGGGCACACTTCATGTATCTCCATGAAGCTCAGCCAAAAATTCCTCACCAGAAACCATTTGGTCTTTCATGTATTCTCTCCACACAACAGAAATGCATGAGAGTTGTGAAAATTTTGCAAGAGTTGTCATGCCTGGACATGTCTGGTTTCGATATTTCTCCCCAATAGACAGAAAGTGTTTCAAAGCTGAGCCAGTATCTCAAATCCAGTATTAATCTCCAGTGTTAAAAAGGAAACATTTATTTAGCTAGGAGTTTAAGTAAGCAGTCTGTGTCATAATGGTGATACTTTACTGTCCTACATGTATGAAAGAGGGAAAAAAAACACATCAAATTTGTCTCCTGAATGTTCTGAAACAGTGATTGAGGTTTTGCACTTACAGGCATCGCTTCTGATGAAAAGTCTGTAGGGTGAAGTGCCTGCTGTACATCGTTGTAGATGTCTGCCTTTTTTTTTTCTTTTTTTAATTCCTCACACTTCTGCCAGTTGATATTTTTTTCTGTAGCCTAGGGATGTCAAGAACTAATTTTTTTCACTTTCAGCATGACTATAAATCCTGTGTCTTAAATACACAAAACATAAATTGGTTCTATTGACAGGGTCTATATACAGTAAGACAAATCTAGACAGGAGTATAAATTACTGAATACAGGGGAAGGTAATTTTCAGGGTTTTTTCTTCAATAAAAACGTTTTAAAAGAAATGTCTCATACAACAGAATTATTTTGCTCTGAATGCAAATTAATCTTCAGAGGTTAGGGCAGTTTGGGTTTTTGTTTATTTGTTTTATTTACTTGATGCCTTGATATTTATTTAAGATTTCATTCCTTTTTGGTTTTTTACTATGTAGTCAAAACTGCTATGGGTAGTAATTGTATGGCCTTCCTTAGAGATTCTCTAACCTCTCTTTACTGAATGTTAAGTCAGTATGGTATTACTGAATGCTTTGTTAGTGTGGTAACTGTTTTACATTTTAGATTTCTATTTGAAAGAGTATTAAAAATACAAAAGTTTCTGACATGAGAAACATGGACTTTTGGCTCTTTTGTCTGTAGGAAGCTGAAACTCTTAGCCATTTTAAGGTGTTTCCATTTTCCATTGGAGGTCACATATACATTAATCTTCTAAAGGATGACTTTTAGTTCTTGGTCATTGAAAAAGTTTTTTTTTTAATTTAGTTTATTTCATAGGCTGTGTCTATCCCAAGCTGACAAATGTGTCCAAAACTCTTGTGCAAAAACTAGTACATTCTCAGAAATACATGCTTAGGTCATGGTTCATCCTGCAACCAAGAAGCATAAAATGAGGGTTTTTTTCCAATAATAAATAGTAGTTGAAAGACATGGGTTTTTTTCATTAATAGGTACATTCTGTAGAAGCTTTTGTGCTGGCAGAATCGTATTTAAACAGAATAAATATTAGCTAAATGATGATTTGTCAGCTTTGCTTATTTATTTCTTCTATTTTTCTGAGTAACTGGGTTTCATTCTTCTTGCCCACGCTTGGCAATAAGCCATCTTGCATTACTCATCAGACTTGCTAACTTTCCGAACAGATATCTGGAAAAGTCCCTTCCCTTTTAAGAAGATCCATATGCTCTCTAACAAAGCCAGTCATTACAACAACCATTCTCCTCTTCTCTATCATCAGAATATAGGAATGACTATTCTTCTTGAGAACATCCTGCCTAGGACTCTATTATCAAAAAACTATTGAAGACTATGCATTTCAAACATGATACTCAATAAAGTGAAGAAAAATAACTCATTAAACCTTCCATTTTAACTGTTTTTCATAAAATTAGATTGTTATTTACCTAAACATATTATTAAAGGAATCATTAAATACTGGCAAATCGATATCACTGAAGCTGAACAGCTCTTTATTTGAAAAACAGGTATTCACTGGCAGGTTTTTGACACACTGGCTCGTGTGTTGTCAATGAACACCACCTGTCTCTGAAGGGAAAATTCAAGCCTCACATGAGTTCGTATCTTGTCCCTTCTATGGAACTTTCTCATACAGTGCTCACAGGACATGGTTCTAGATTGTTGGAATCATAGAATCATTTAGGTTGGAAAAGACCCTTAGGAGTCCAACTGTAAGCCTAACACTGCTAAGTCCACCTCCAGTTTCACAGGACATGTACTCTGAATAGCTGCCCACTGGGAAAATAATTGTCATGTTCTAGTAATGCAGGGAATTTTCCTTTGAAAAGAAGTCAGTCACTCATTTATTGTAAATGCCCTTGAAATTCTGAGCGTTCTAACAAATGCTAATTAGTGTATGTGTCATAAGAAGAGAAAACTGAGTCTCCTTATAAAAGAATGACAGGATTCAATATCATGTACCATCCTCATCTCAGTCAATCAAACACTCATATTCGCTGTGTCACCAGAGGGCAAGGTTTACACAGGCTTGTAATTCTGAAGAAAGGCTTTTCTTCAACATGATGAAAACATATTTGGAATCAACACCCACAAAAGAGCAGCATGATGCAGGAAGGAGAGAGGTGGTGTCACTGCTGTCACTATGTGGGGAACGGTCCATCTTCTCTCCATCATAGGACCATGACACACTGCTTTCAGAGTTTCTCATGGAGGGGGGGAAGAGCTGCTAATGATTTTTCATGCTAATCTTCACAGGTTGAACTAATCTACAGACTTAAACTCAAGTTTTCTAGCAAATATTTCAGCAAACTTCCCCTTCAAGAGATATAATACAACTTGCTATTAATTTCTCTCTTTGAATATGCATAATTCTTGCTTGCCTCCTTTATGGTGACTCATTGATAGTCATCGCTGTTTATGCAATGTATATGTTTATGCAAATGAGAAGAAAGTGCTTTTGCACAGAAGAAAGTAGACTTAATGAAATGTAAATCAAAACCACAAAGATAAAGCACAGTTCAGGTATTTCTACCTAAATATGTATGGTAGAAGCACAACGATGTCAGGACTTATTGCTGTTGTTTTTTTCTCTGTATTTGTTGTAATGTGAGTATGGGCTAGGGTAGTAGAAATCAGCATTCAATGCCTGCATTTAGAGTGCAATATTAAAATGAAAAAAAATATTCAAGCAGTTTATTATTAGGATGAAGATGTGAGGTGCTTTTCCAGCACTGCTTTTGAGTAAGAACGATGATAGGAGGAGATGGTAGGAGAAAGGGACCTGGGGGTCCTGGTAGACAGGAGGATGACCATGAGCCAGCAGTGTGCCCTTGTGGCTAAGAAGGCCAATGGCATCCTGGGGTGCATTAGAAAGGGTGTGGTTAGTCGGTCAAGAGAGGTTCTCCTCCCCCTCTATTCTGCATTGGTGAGGCCGCATCTGGAGTATTGTGTCCAGTTCTGGGCCCCTCAGTTCAAGAAGGACAGGGATCTGCTTGAGAGAGTCCAGCGCAGAGCCACAAAGATGATTAAGGGAGTGGAACATCTCCCTTATGAGGAAAGGCTGAGAGAGCTGGGTCTCTCTAGTTTGGAGAAAAGGAGACTGAGGGGTGACCTCATCATTGTTTACAAATACGTAAAGGGTGAGTGTCAAAAAGATGGAGTTAAGCTTTTTTCAGTGATGACCAGTGATAGGACAAGGAGTAATGGATACAAATTGGAGCATAGGAGGTTTAAGGTGAATATCAGAAAAATTTTTTTTACTGTGAGAGTGACAGAGCACTGGAACAGGCTGCCCAGAGAGGTTGTGGAGTCTCCTTCTCTGGAGACATTAAAAGCCCGCCTGGACACCTTCCTGTGTGATGTACTCTAGGTGACCCTGCTCTGGCAGGGGGGGTTGGACTAGATGATCTTTCGAGGTCCCTTCCAACCCCTAGGATTCTATGATTCTATGATTCTATAGCTTATGTGAGCAGCCAGGGGCTAGGTGGGGGGAATCTTGTGTTTGCAGATTATGTGCTACAACCAGATAAATAATATATATATATTTTTTAATTTATTTATTATTATTGTCTTTTTCCTGGGACAATTCCTTAAATCCATTAATACTCAAACCCAATTATGTTACTGGAATTATCTGTAGACCATACTTTATGGAAACAAGGAAAAGAAAATCACACCCTGCATGCTACATGCATGCTGAAATCTCTGTATTATTAACAAAATATATTACATATAGTGGCTAGGCCACAGGTGAAGTTCCTGCTTTACTTGCCTTCCACAAAGTCAAACATCTTATTGGAATGTTGGAGTTTTTTACAGTTGATGTTGATCAAACACTGAAATATGCATACTGGAGGAAAGTGATATTTTGACTGACTTCCAATTCCTTTTAAAAACAGTAAGAAAAATGGGGCTCCTTGGGTTTTTTATCATCCCAGTGATTCCATTATTTGTTTCTAGGCTGTAGTATGACTGGACTTCAGTTCCCAAGATTAAATGCAGAACAGATTTTTCAAGAAAATAATAATTTTGTGGAAAACTTCAATTAATAAAATCAATCTGACAAAATCAGCTTTTAGTGAGCTCTAAGAACCATTTCTTTTTAACCTGCTGTTTCTTTGTTCCTCCCCACTGTCCTGTGAAACTGTGCCTGAAACCTGTAAGAGTAAGACATTTACCAGTCACACAATTTAAATACAGTTGTGCTATCTAGCAGCTCTGTGAATTTGGAGTGCAACTGTGATTCCTGAGATTAGCAGGGCAAGAGACAGACTGTATCCTTTTCTTTCGATGTTTTTATTAAGGCATATGCATTTCTAAGCTGTTATTAAAGCATATATTTTCAAATAAGTCTCATCTGATGTTATTTCTGATACCTGTTTCTGCTTATTTCTGATATTAGTGATGAGTAATTTACAAATTTTTTTTGTGACATGTGAACGAAAAATTCTGTCCTTAAAAAGGCTTCTTAACATTTTTCCTCTTTTTTGACTAAAAACTGTAAGTAACCAATGCAGTTTTGTCAATCATAGTACATTTTACCTGTCACAGAGGGCAAATTTAATTGCTTTAATTAAAGCTGGAAATCAAACACACATCTGACTATATAAAGAAAAAAAAACCATTGCTGTTAAAAAATGCCAAACTGTGAAAGTCACAGCTTAGATATTAATATATTCTTCCATGTGACCTTCTGTTGTAAACAAAGACTACTAAATGCTGTTCTTCATCTTCTGCTAATGAACATATATTACTCTGGAGTCTAGTGAATAGATAAAACATCTCCATTCATCAAATATTTATAAAAGTAATATTTTCTATGCTTGCCAATTAAAAGGGTATTTTATTACAAATTTAGAGCATGCCAGCAACAAAATCCTTGGAGACTAGGTGCCCAGGAATGCCAAGAAATGAAGACTGGTCCTCAGCTCATTATATTTACATGACCATTTTCAAAAAACAAATATTAAAAATGTGATAATAAAAATAATTAAGGCCAATGGATTAACCAATTATTTTACTTATTCTTTTTTTTTTTCAATCAATGGTCTTGCAATAACTCCTGATTTCAGTGTTCTCTGAAGATATGTAAAAAGTAGCCCAAATCAATGTTATATACAAAGAATTTACACCTTTTGTCATCATGTTAGAGCCATCATCCAAATAAATATAGTACAATTAAAACAATTTGCTTGGTAAACATGTACAAATATGTATGTAACTATTACTAATATTCTTATTACAAAATCATTAAATATAGTATCTACATGGTATGTTTTAAAATATTCATATGCATACACAGCTTGTGTGGCCTTTCCTGCTCACCTTTTGTACCTGACCAAAGACAATGTCTCAGAGGCACAGGGCTTCACATCTCCATAGCAAGCTGAAATACTGATGGTAGGCACTGTGTATTCATACATGCATATTAATGCCAAATAAATGCAATTAATAGTCTGTGTGGATCTTCTTAGCTTTTGCAAGCAAGACAGCTTCAGTTTTTAGAGATGCCAGTAACTTATGCATAGATTTCAGCAACCAAATATTTTCTCTACTGGTTTTGTTTGATTTTATGAAAATAACTGTCACATAAATCACAATTTACTAATTATTTAAAACACTGAGATTATTAATACACAGAGTATAGAATATTTTATATGTGGAATAAATACTTCTTTTGGGATAGGAAAGGCTAAAATTTCCCAAGCAACGAGCTTTTACAATTACATTCTCTTTAGCAAATGTCCAAGTAATACGTTGTGATTAACAATAGTTTAGACATATTTTTTGTTTCTTTCTTGCATCAGATAGTGGGAAAAGCATTGTCATAAAAAGCATATATCTGAAACACCCTAAACCATCAAGTTTAAGAATCTGTTACAATTGACATATTGCTTTGTCTTCCTTGCATTAAGCTGGTAAGAGCAAACAAGGATTTATTGTGCAATTTACATGAGAAAAAAACGGCCAATTTTTTCTCCAATGCAGGACACTGGTGCCCTCTGCTGTCAGTATCCTGGGCTTGCTTTTTTTTTCTTTTCTTTTTTTTTTTTTTTCTTTTTTTTTTTCTTTTTTTTTTTCTTTTTTCTCCTTCTCTCCAGGACCAGTCAAATTGCCTTAAAACTGCTATTAGTGTTCCACAATTACACTTGGAAGCTATGGCACAAATGTAGCAATAAGTGGTTTATTTTTCCTTCTCAGCTTGTACTGCCTCTGTCAAGAAATAAATGTTCCAGACAAAGAACTTTCTAATCTATTTGCCCTTTGTAAATGGTTATTGAGTATTACATCCAAGCATCATGCATAGCGAATAGGTAAACACAGTCTGAATTTTTGTGTGTCCAGAGGTTTATCTGTAGCTTTATGGAAGTACCTGCTAGTATGTGGGTTTGAATTCTTTGTCAGGCCCTGTTCAAAACTTTCTAAATCTCCAGTTCTGAAAGGTCAGTGAAAGCATTTCCAATCACTTTATAATACTCTGGAGCTGCCTCAAAAGGCTCTTCCATTATGTGCTGCAAACTGTTGAGTATCCATCTGCCCATCTGCTTAACCAGCTAAGGTTAAAATAAAAACTCTTCAAATTTCAGGGTAGCCCCTATATTGGTTAATGCATTGGGAGAGCTTCTGTAAAGCAAAAAGAAATATGTAGGTAGTAGTGAATGAAAAACTTAATCCAGAAATCTTTAATTTAAGTAGAAGTTTAAGTAAACTAACACATCTGAGTCAAAAAACAGAGTTAGCTTACAGGCCACAGCTGCTACTTTAGTAACAGCTTCTGTTTGATAACAGGACTGATTATACTCAATGCTCTGACACGCTGATGAGTGTAGTAAAGACTGCATGTTCAGGTCCTGTTCTCAGGAAAGTATGAAGAGTTAACAAATAGAGCACCAAGTTTTTGCTATTGTTTGTCAAAGCAGCATGTTACATCTGGTAACTGCTTGTCTATGGTACTGAGTTTTTCAATTACCTTGAAGTGCAGCTGATTTAATTCCTGAAGTAAATTATGAACAACTGTGAGAATCAGCAGGATGATCTAAGTCTAGGAGTGAAGGTTTTAATTCTGGTCCAGGAACATAATGGATGGAGATTTCTGAAAAACTGAGGAGGCTGCCAGAGTTACTGGTCACTGGGTGGAGTTGTCCTGTCCTTTGTTTAACTATGTGTAAAGACAGGTACAGCAACTGAGAATGGCATGCCAATGGCACTGAGGGTAGAAGACATTACCAGCCTACGGGCACAAAAAGGCAAAAAGGAATAACTTTTTTGCGTGATGAGTATGTACGCATCTTTCTATTACACAGCTGTTTTTTTTAATGTCTCAAAGAACAGCTGTCTGGATCTTTTGCTTAACTAGTGGTAAGTGGAAGGAATAACAAATATAAAAATATTATCTAATTTTTAAAGATTTTTTACAGAATTTCATTTGGAAGTAGCACTTTCGAATATTTCTGGGTTCAGATTTATTCTGAGACATCTGCACAATTTTCAGGCTAAATTATGAGTCCTTCATACTATTCCACTTATATTTTAATATATTTATGAGTAAAAAGCATTAAGACTAATCAAGACAGAGCATCTACCTTTTATCACCTCACCTCATTAGAATACTCACATTTTCTTCAGAGTGGAAACATTTGCAGTATGTCTCTACAGGTGAAGAGGCAAGGATCTTGAATTAAAAATGCATGATATAAGAGACAAACTAAATAAAACCATTCTTGTATTTCAGCAAAACTATTTGAAATTTCCTAACAGAAGAAAGGACTTGCAAATTTACTGCCTGGAGGTACAGAGTGTCACTCTTAGCACATTGCCAAACAGGTGCTGAAGCAGGAGTTGCATCACACTGCTGACTGGTGCCTTAGAAAATTGTTATTGAGATCACTCTGCGTAATGGCCAAACTTGCCTAGGTATTCATACTAAAAAGAGCTAGAAAAGTTTATTCTAGTGTGGAATACAGCTGCTTGCTTTTCTTAGCATTGACCCCTTTCTGAAGGTCTTAAATCACTCCAAAATTTGCTTCTTTTACCAGGATTTGCCACTCTTGAGACTTCAGACTAATTTCCTCCCAGAATCAGAACAGGCAGCTGCTCAAATGGCTGTAACACTTGCTGGACTGACTAAAAATCATTTCACAGGTGTGATATTTTCTGCCCTGTTTATTTCAGATGAGCCAGTTCCAGTAACCTCCAGGGCTGAGAGCACCTTTATGAAATGGGGTGCTGGGGGAAGTCCTCACTGGCAAATTACCTGGTGCCATTTTAAGAAGACCTCTGTGATCCCTCTTCTAAGAAAAGTTGGTTCTTACTCACAGCAGGTGAGAGTGACCGTTTTTATTTCCATGTCAATAAGAAAGGTAAGGTCTACTATTGCCTCCAAACAGAAAGATTCAGAGGAAACCTCATTCAATACAAGGGGCTTCCTCTGTAAACTCTGTAGGAGCATTTTGTGTCCTATTGAGTGAATTTATGAACAGTGTGATCAAATAAACCAACAAGACACATT
Source organism: Apus apus (assembly GCF_020740795.1). NCBI lineage: Eukaryota > Metazoa > Chordata > Aves > Apodiformes > Apodidae > Apus > Apus apus. Next base: position 84,965,484 of record NC_067282.1, on the reverse strand, counting down.
TATTACTCCCTCATTAGTGTATTGTTATTCTCTCTCATATATATATATATACATACACAAACACAGTTCTTACACTGTTTATTACAAAACAATCCATTCCTTAAATACGCCTTCCAGGCTTGTTTATAAGGTTCACATTTATTATTCAGAATCCTTCTTAACCATTATTGAGTGTTGGCTAATGTGGACTGAAACATTTGATTTTACAGACTGAAATATGTTTCTTTGCACTATTCCTGTTCTCCAGAGCTACAGTTATTGGACATGGGGGGTTGCAGTTTGGATGAATTATTAACTCCTTTATTACTGTGGGATAAAATCTGTAAGTACATTTTCCTTAATGCTCTCATGTCTCTCTCTCACTGCCCAAACTTCTAGACTAGATCAAACAATCCATAATGATGGAAAAAGAGGCATGTGAAGGACTAGAATTACAACTCTTATTATCTGACATAAAGCTCAGGGACACAGTACAGAGTTTATGGTTTCTTTCAGAACACAAAGTAAAAATTCAGTGTTTCAGCACTTCTGAATATAAAGGAAGTGCTGCAAAAATTTATTATAGTTTTGTGGATTTTGTTGTTGTTGTTGGGTTTTTTGTTGGGGTTTTTGGCTGTGTTTTTTTTTTGTTGTTTTTTTTGTTGTTGTTCTTTTGGGTCAGCATGACATAAGACAATTTTAGTCTGTTGAATCATCAGTAAGCAAGAAAGTCAGTCAATTTAAGTTCGTAACAGAGAACCATCATGCACTTTTCTTACACAAGCCCAGACTGCACTCTTGTCCCCAGCTCATTAAACTGATGGAAAACTAACCTAAGGGGGAAGCATAATTTTCTGCTGTATCAACTCACATTGTGATCAAATATTAACTAGAATCAGACTAAGACTGGAGGTAAGACCAAAAGCTGAAATGCCTGTTAGTGTCAGCAAGCAGTTAGATCAGTTCAAGTGAACTGTGAAACCTCATCTGTAAAAACAGAAAACAAAACAACAACAAAAAGCAACAAAAAACAACCTAACAAACAAAAACAAACAAACAAAAACACAAAAAATCCCTAAAATCCCAAGAACTTAAAAATCTGAAACTCTTTGCTTCAATCTACCACACCCAGCAGTTTCAGACATTTTATATTTTCATAAAAATTCCTTTAGAGATCAAAAGCCTTTTGGTATGTCTGGCTATTCTCACGTAAAAAAAGAAGTGTGAGCCTGATCAACAAGAAACCCATTGTATCCTTCAATGGACACTGGAGTTTTGTGAGTCACATTGAGTGAAATATATACAGATCTTTTATCTAGCCAAGTACAGCTATGCTGGGGAGGTTCCAATTAAGCATGTTTACATAAAGGAAACTGAATAGTAATTTCAGATGCTTAATTTTTAAACATTTCCACACTCTGAGCCACTGTGATACTTGTTCCTCCTAAGTGGTCAGCAGTTCAATTTTGTTGTGAAGACATTTTTTAATTGTTGTTCACAACAATAAAAATTCTTTTAGGACACCCCCCAATCTTTCTTCTGAACAGAGGAAGTTGAAGCTGGTGAGTACTGCATAGCTGCTCCTTCTCAAAAAGCTGCTTTTATTAGTGGAATAGAGCCTTGAAAACACTGGAGGAATTTTCATCATCTTCAAAGTGAAATTATTTTTTTAGTTTAAAATAGTAAACATCTCTAAAAAGTAAGGCCCTGTGGAAATTATATAAACATTGCAAAGCTGAAGACTGTTGCTAGATCATGGCTAGAAGTTTCTGAAATTGCATATTTAGCATCACAAGTGTTGAGCAAACGAGGTGAACATAAAATTTACTGATACAAAGGCACACCTCACTTTTTGAGAAACTGATTTACTTTGAGCAATGTTTGATACAACCACATCTATGTTACATTACGCCAATTTATTTATCTCGGGCAGAATACTTCACGCTGATAAGAAGTCCTTGAATCATATCATTTTCTGGCTGCTTCAGATTTTATGGCAAACTAAAAATCTTTCACTGCAAGAAAGTAAAATGTAAGTAGAAGATATGAAATGCAACATTTAATCAAGTTAGCTTCTGGAAATTTAAATCTAATTCAGAATTTTAAAATTATTTTTTAAGAGAAATTATGTGGAATTTTCATTTCCTGTTTTTCTGGCATGAGTTTAATATAAACAGCAACTTAATTTTTGCAGAATTAGGAAGCCAAGTAATAACTAATGATAACCAAAGTTAGCACCGAACAAAAAAATGTATGTGGTGATACAAACACTGGGTGGAATAAAAAATCTGTGACGATATTCCTACAATTTACTGAATAGGTTTGGAGCACAAAAATGATAGAAGCAATGATCATAATAGCTGTAAGAATGTGAACTCTGAAATGGAAATATAAAAAAAAATATGCCAGACATAGAGTTCAGAGACCTGACTGTTTATAAATCAAGGTTTGTAAACCCAGCATGAAATCCATGGATACAAATCAGTTCAGGGGAATTTGATTTGACACCCTACAGCTGGGATGATGTTGTAAGTGGTGAACACACACCTTATTGCATTGCAAACATGATTTTTCTCTTTTGAAGCACACAGTTATGCTCAAATGCAATGAAGCCTACAGGGCCAAGTCTACTGAGATTTTGAAGAGTGTGATACTTGCTTTTACACTAATTTATACAAGCCTCACAGAAAACTTCAGAGGAACAACTGGCTCAGAGGTAGCTCATCAGATTCCATTTTTCCTTGTAAAAATCTTTCAGTTAACAATCATGATTTGAAAATATCTAACTCTTAATACGAAAAAAAAGCTAACCCTTCTTTAGAAGGAGCGCATAAGTAGTTGTACATTCTGTGTTCTAAGACTCTTTATTTTGGAAAGCGTTAGATTTTTCTCTAATTTCCTGAAATCACGTAAGAATAGCCTCTGGTTAACATACCTCCTCTTCCTCAAGACTTCAGTTCTTATGAAATTAAATTTTGGGTGCATGACTTAGTGACTAGAAGGATAAACATACTTTCTAATATAATTGGTTTTAAGGTTTGTTGCAACTACTTCTGACATTAGATGAAAGAAGATTGCTCTGTGCATCATAGCCTACCCCAGCTCATCTCATAATCACCTTCAAGCTGAACATTTAATCCTAATAAATCACTAGAAAGTGTGGTGGTAAAATCTTTTAGCTTCATTGCTCACTGGTGCTCTTTTGGCAGTAAAGCTATTTCCAGCTATCTTGCTGTGAAATGTACTGCTATTAAATCTTTCACATGAAAACTGGAGAATAACAAAAAGAAGAGCAATATTTTTCTTTGATACTAATAAAGTTTTGAATTGGTTATGACTTCTCCTTTTTCCTAGTTATCACCTACTGCAGTTAAAAATATCTCTAATTTATAAAACAAATTAATGCATTTAGCTACTTGTTCTGTCACAGTCCTCCTGAATGACCACCAACTATTCAAACAGCATGCCCTTGTCTCTTCTCCAGTGAAATGGTAATGAAAATACTTCTTTGTCTCACATAGCTGCTCCTTTAAATTTATGCAGTAAAAAAAACCCTCTAAACATAGATGGCTGCCTTTTCTGTACTCATTGATTTTCCATGTCCCCTTTCTATTTAGTAAAATTCAGTTCAGATGTTCAAATCTAGCCAGTAGTATGACCATATGGGACAAAAAAGGAACAGTATTTGCAGAAGGTGTAAAACCCAGGTCATTTAAAGCCTTGTAGACCATGATAGATGGGCTCCATCAAGAAACTCATGGCCAACAGGTACTGCAGATTGTGGAGCAGTGTTTTCAGGTGCAAGGTACACCAAGTGAATTGTGTATCCTCTACAAACTTTCAAAGGAACAATGTCCTTTTGCATTTTTCTAAATGTTAAACAAGCATTCAGAGGCTCAGAAACTAATATGAACTTCATTCGAGGACCAGAAAAGAATTATGTCTATCCTTCCTAATCAGGATAGCAGAAATCCATGGCACATAGAATCCCATTTCTTTCAGAAACAAAAACTTTGGGGTTTATTTTGATGTTCCAGATAGAGTTGTATCATGCCAAACATCACTGAGAAAAGCTGCTTAGGTTTAATTATTTTATGACGTGTCTAATTTAAGCTAGGATTTGAAAAAATATTGAAATTTATCCTTGTTTTCAAACCTTCAGTTTTAGTTATTTTATGTTCCAGGCTTCTGGTGTTCTGAAGTCTGCATCAGTTGAATCACTTGTCAAAACTTCTGAAAATTTGACAAAAGGGTAAGATACTATAGAGTTTGGCACTTCAGAAACTGTGCAACTATCTTATAAAATTTGTCCATTTTCCAGCTCCAGCTTTCTGTTGAAGGTACAGATATAACAGATGTATCTCTTACTAAAAAAGACTGACTTGCTAGATTAGTAGATTTTTTTTTAATTATACCATTTTGATGAATCTTTCACTTCTCAGCTGCCTCACTGTAAATCAAAAACCATCTTCCTAAAATTCTCATAAGAATTAGAGATTTTGCTTTGTGTTCCTTAGTCTAAGCAAAAGGTTCCCATATGTAGAAAGAATAAAATATTAGGAAACAGATGAGAAATAAATGCTTTGTGTCTAATTCAATTTTGAACTTCAGTTCTGAAGCCTTCATTCATCCTGGCCACAAAGGCACCTAGTCCATAGAAGTCACTTACAGATGGATTCAAATAATTACATATTACATGAAACATTAGAAACTGAACAGTCCTGGCAACAGCATATGGAATAAAGTTTTTTTCCATTCTTGGTTGAATCCTTACCTAAGAAAGTTTGAGTTATTTTCAAATGTGATGGAAAGTAAGCAGCAGCCAGCACAGATGCAGGTTCCTAGAAGATGCAACCCTTGCCCCTTCCAGTTGGAAAAGCATTTGACTCTCATTTGTCTGTTATATAGTAAACAGACACCACTCCCAAGAGGCTTCTCTTGCAGGAAGGCACTGCTATCCTGAGTAGGCAGAAGTACCAACTTGCCCTTCTGAGTAAGACCACCAGTCATTTGGAAAGGGCAATATTTACAACACAGCTTGTTTTTCAGTTTTTTTTATCTCCTAGCTCTAGAAGGGGGGGCCACCTGAGACACCACCTGGTCTCTGAAGGACCATCCAAAGTAGTGAATACAGAAATAACAGTGTCAGCACAGTCGTCCAATGCACATACATCTGAATGGCCTGAAACTCAGCCGCCTTGCAGTTTAGCTATATTTAGTGAGCAGATGCACTCCAGCCATGGTCAGTGCTGTAGTTCTCCTCCCAAAGTACTAGGAGTCCTAGTTCAATTTCTTCTTCCATTATGAACTTAATTATATCTCTCAGTGCCTCGCCCGGGAAAGATCCACAACCCCATGCTGGAGCCAGGTATCTGAACTTTTGCTTGGGTCACCCTGCAGGCATGAGAGCATGGCTCATGTCAGACTAAACTAGCACCCACCTAGTCTGGTAAGTGCTTTCCAATAGCTGTCAGGTGGATGCTTAGTGAAGAGTTTAAGAACAGGAACATTTCACAGTGATATGATTCTAGACAAAAAAAAGTCTGGGGGTTGAGAACTGTCCTAAAAGGCCACAATTCAGGAGTGCCAGAGATCACTCTTACTTCAAACCTCAATGAAGAACAGGTTTTCCCTGAACTTCTGTCATTCAGTGTTACTCTTACACATAAACACTGTTGCAAGTAAAGGAAAGGAGCAAGATGAATTACCATACCAGCTGATTAAACAACTTTACAAGAGTCAGACTTCATTGATATTATTATCTACATCAGCTTGTTTGAGACTAGTTCAAATATGTCTGCTTGAGGTGCAAATATGTTTTTGGATTATTGAAGAAGGGCTGTTTCAAATCCAATATTAAAGTAAAACTTTTTTTTTTTTTTTTTTTACTTCTTCCAGACCTTTAATGCAACTACATTTTCAGAGCTTTCAGACATGTGAGACTTTAGAAGGTGTAAAAGGGACAGGTGGGTGTTCAACATGTTGGAAAATTGTGTTACTACAGTTTAAGTCAAAATCAGAAAATGTAGATGGCAGTGTAGAGTCAGTATTCTCTCCTTATGACTTTCTCTCTGTTGCATACAGAAAATTGGTCAATTTACCTTAAGACCCTTCAGTTGTTCTACAGCATGGTCAGAGCAGATGTTAACTGTAGCAGTGACATTTTAGCCACTGCCTGTCTTAGCTGAAGAAAAAGTTCTTGCTTCACCTCAGAGTACATATTTATCTGATATAGGCTAGAGAGAAAGGTTGTTTGAGAGTAACATATAGCAGAAATATTTTCATCCTTCCTGTCACTCTTCTGCAATGTGTTTTTCCTTTTACACACCTTAGAATAAATCACACATACAGGTGGGAAAAAAGAACAGTAACAGTTGATATTGTCAGTAATGTGAAGTACAACTTAAGGTCATGGTGAGGAACACTCTAGGTTTTTATTCAGTATCACACTTACATGTATACTGAAAGGCAGTTCTGGGTGATGAGATGTTAATCAGTTATGGCTCAGTTCCTAACAGGTAAAATCATCAGTCTTGATGAAGCAGCTCTGTTACCTTCTGTTTAGCTTCTAACTCCTACAAACAAAATCAAATGAGTTAAAGTGAGAGGGAAATGTCAGTGTATCTCTGTTACGTGACATTTGCTTGCTGTAAAACAAAACTGTAAGCAGTCATATGTTTAGAAATCAGTTTTCCTTATGTTGCATTTTATGTAATGAACAAGGAATATATCATAAGTACCAACTCACATGCTTGCAACTACTTCTCTATGGAAGATTCAGTTTTCAATTTTTTTTGTGTATCAGTAGCAAACTGACAGGCCCTTGAGGATATTCTTCCCGGTCCCTCAGAATTAATGTTTAAGTAACACTGTACAGTAGTGAAATCCTTAAATAATACACACATACACACACACACAAACTTACACATATATGAGAAAACAAGAAAAATTCATAATTAAGGACCTTTGGTAACTTTTAATGAAAAGTCAGAAAGAGCACTAGAACAGAAGGGGCTGTATTTCTCAGCAAGTGTGTTGCCTGTTTCTGGACGTACTAGTGATTCTCTATTTTCTTTTCAGCCTTTATATTTGTCAGTAACACTGCTAAGAAATTTGTCTTTCTTTCTCAATGCTAATAAAACCATAACCTGGAACAGTTACCAAGACATTGAGGAAGACCTTGGATTTCTCTAAAAAATATTCTAGGGAGAAAGAAAATATACAGAGTTAAAATTTTATGATTGACATTTTACTGATCATAGAGAAGTTATTACTGACACTTGCAATTTACAGTCCTTGTGATGTGCCCACCTTTTTTTGTGCACTTTCAAAGAAAAGACATTAGACCTATTTTACTATGGTCAGTTCAAAGAGAACAGCTCTGGAACTATGAATCATTCCACGCATGATGGTAAATCATTCCAGCTGAATGACTCTCTTCTCATGTAGGCACAGATATTCATATACTGTGCACGAGTATGCCTAGCTATTTTAATTAAAAAAAAATATTGCATGCAGAACATTTCCTCTTTTAAATATTACATTTTCAGGTTCTTCTTCTTGTAGTGGAAACTACAATGTTATATCTATTTATCTGGATAGTCTTAAATAAGAATGATTTGTCCTTCATTAAAATAAAAAAATTATAAGGATACCAAGAATCCCTTTTGCCTCTGATACGCAGCATTTACAAAAAGAAAAATTTCTAGTTCAGATGTTTTAATTTTGCATAGATATGATTGTTACATTGCTTAATTAAAGAAAGCATTATCCTAAACTGCAGAATAATTGTTATGTTACCAGGCAAAAAGAGCTGGAATTTTGCTTTCCTAAAATTTAGAGTCCTGACTATACCTTTCTTCTGCCTCTTAAACCTTAGGACAGTGAACTGCAGTAGTGCATGATCACTGCAGCTCAGGCTGCCTTCAACTTTGACATCCCTGATGAGTTCACTTGCATTTGTGACCATCAGGTCCCATAACGCATCCCCTCGGGTAGGGCTGTCAATTTCTTATCTTAAGAAGTTGTTGTCAAGCTACTCCAGGAGTCTCCTGGATTGTCTGCAGCTTGCTACTTTTCCAACAGATATAGGAGTGTTTGAAATCCCCCAGCAGGATGAGAGTCTGTGATCATGATGTCTCCTGGAGATGGAGTAAGAAGGCATCATTGATAGGCTTCACTTGATTGGGCAGCCTGTATTAGACTCCAACCACAAGACTCCATTTGTTGTCCCTATATTTAATTCCTACCCATAAGCTTTCAACCTGCTCATGGCTACTCTTTAGGGACAATTCTTTACATTCTATCCACTCCTTTATATAGAGGGCAACACCTCCACCTCTTCTTCCTCACCAGTCCCTTCTGAACAGCTTGTAGCGATCAATAGCCACATTCCAGTCATAGGATTCATGCCACCAAGTTTCTGTAATTGCCACTATGTTGTAGCTTTCCTGTAGCACGGTAGCTTCCAACTCCTCCTGTTTGTTTCCCATGCTGCGCACATTGGTGTAGAGGAATTTCAGTTGGCTGCCAGCCATGTCACTTTCTTAGAGGAGCACTCCTTTATTCCCCCACGGTGTTTAAGGTGTTACCCTGCTGTCTCCTTTTACCTTAGGAGCCCCTGGCTCACCTCTGTAAGACTCTGCCTGTGCTGCAGTGTCCACAACATGCTTCAGGGCAACAGGCTGAAGGCCCTAGTAAGGGCCCCATCCTTCCAACCCTGGTGTGTCTTCCTGTTGCTTGTCACAGACAATCTTGATATGACATCTAGTTTAAAGCCTTGTCAATCAGTCCCACAGCCTCTTGGGCAAAGACCCTCTTCCTCCTTTGAGAAAGGTGTCTCCCATTTGATGCCAGCGTTCCTGGTGTCACGTATGACACCCAGTTACCAAAAAACCCACAAGTGTGCTGGTGACACCAGCCACAGAGCCATGTGTGGATAGATTGGATCCCCCTGTTTCTTTCAATGTCACTGTTTTCAACTGTAAGGAGGGAAGAAAAAATATTCTGTGCCCCAGAATCTCTCACTAATCATCCCAATGCCCTGAAGTCTCACTTGATTGTTTTTGGACTACTATTTGCTGCTTCCTCTCCACCAACATGGAAAATCAGTACTGGGTAGTAATCTGTGCACCTCACTAAGGTATGAAGTTTTCTAGTGATGTCCTTAACCTAGACTCCAGGGAGACAGCAGACCTCCCTGTGAGGATTGTCTACACAGCATATTGGACCCTCTGTTCCCCTCAGAACAGAGTCATCTGCAACCAGAACCCTTCTTTTTTCCCTTTTGTGTGTGGTGGTGACATGGGCAGCAGGCCTGTCTGACTGTGTGTGAAACTCTGGTGTAGCTTGCCTATTGCCCCTATCCTTATTCAGCTGTTCCTTCTAAACCAGAGCCTTGTACCTGTTTCTTAGAGGCACTTGGGGGGGCAAAGTGAGCAAGAAGGGATTTCACCTGCTGCCCTTACTATGAATTTTGCCTTCACACACTCTTTTCTTTTAGGCTTCTGTCTTTGACCCGATAGGGGCAGGATACACAGGCCCCTTGATCCTGAGTGCTCTTTGATGGGTGCTCCCATTTCTGTTTAAAGGAGGGCAAAGCCTGTCTCCAGCAGCCTATGTCCTGTTCAGCCTCCCTAATGCTCCTCAACCTTTTGTCCTCCTCACACAGCTCTGCTACCAGGCTGAGCAGATTGTCCACCTGTTCACAGTGGATGCAGAAGTTCTCGTAACTGCCGCTTTTTGCCAGTGCAAGGCTCGGGCACTTCTTGCAGCCTGTGACTTGGACAGCTGCATGTATCTGTGAGAGTTCTGTCTGGGTTGCTACTTTCAAACTTTTTAATCAGAAAGGTGCAAGTACTCAATATATCACTTTAAATATAGTATTTCTTCAAATAACTTATAATGGAGGGTCATTTACTAATTTTTGTATGTTCTTACTAATGAACATACTGATGTACAAACATAATGTTAGCTCTGCTACTGATATTCATACTAATGCCTATTATTCCTCGAGCATATTTAAAAAAAAAAAAAACACAAAAGAAAACAAAACAAAATGAAAACCACAAAAAAACCAAACCAACCTAACAAACAAAAAAAACAAACAAAAAACCTTCTCTTTCTGTTTTGAAGCTTGTCAAAGACTTTGGTATTTGATTTCTGCACCCCAGGCCACAAACTTTTTCTTTACTTTCATTCAAATGTTAAAAAATTCTTTTCACGATAGATTTTATAAAGACAACTAACAAAGACTGTAACTCCTGGTATTACTGCCATTTCCATTTTCACCAGAGCTGGCCCCAGAATGACATGAATTGGAGAATCAGTGCAGAGTGCACTTTTAATTTCTTTTTAGTAAGATTGATTTTTGAGTTGTCTAGCTCCCTTGCTCAGTACATCAGGGAGTCAGAGAAGCACCAGGGGTGGCTCGAAGTGTTAAGAGCTGTAATGTGAAACCGTATTGACACCTACAGGTTAAAAAAACAAAGAAGAAAATAAAAGAAAACAAATGAACAAAGAAAACCCACATAAACCCCCAAAACACAGAAGGTTTTATCAACATTTCTTCATGAATGATACTTGAAATCAGATGCTTTAAGTCAAACATTTGTCACAACAGCAATCAAAGGAGAAGTGCTGGTAGGAAAGTATAACACACAGAAAAAACCCTCATCTTCCAAAATTGCATTATGGAAATGGTTTCTCAAGTAACATGCTTCCAGATTGTTCCATAAAAAGAGCTTCTTGTGACTGAAGGCCATATATATTGTTCTGTTTCTTACTACTCTATATTTACAGAAGCTTAGGTTCCACAGTGTTACATGTACTTCTGTCTGAGAACTCTCTGGTAAAATAATGAGCAACAATCTAAAACTGATTCATTCTATTTAAAAACCTGTATCAAGTCTGCACTTACTTTTTTTTTAGCTCCCTTTTGTTTCTTACACACACCATATGTATTTCATTATAATCGTAACTTCACTCATATTTAGCATGTGGAACAACTCAGTAAGGACAAAGGTTCATGTGTGAAATACATAAAGAAGGAAATTTCTAGTAATTCTGAAAACAATTTGGGAAATAAAGTTATGCCAACACTTTTCTATGCTTCTCTTATCACCTTCTGAACTTTGAAAATAATTTATTACTTCAGAAATAATTTAGAATATCTTTGCTGGAACCAACATTTTAGAATATGTCCTCTCTAAGCAATCTAATGTGTAGTATCATAAGTTTATGAAAGAAATCAATTTCATGTGAAGTTTGGTTGAACAAAGAAAAATCTAGCAAATAAAACTACAATTAAGTGAAAATTCGGAATTTTAATAAGTCTTGCCGTACTGGTAAAAATAATTGAAAATGAGATTTGGTGGATTTCAAGTCATTGTGCAGTTTTGACAGCAACAGCAGGCTTAAAATATGACTCTCTTGTGACAAAGTAGCTGGTAAAAAGTAGTATATAGAAAAGTAGTATTTAGAAAAATCACAAAGGTGGAAGGCTGGTGAGAAGTGTGCACATATTTCTTATTCAAGGAATTTATCATGTTCTATGCATTGTATAAGTCACCTGAAAGAAAGAAAGGGTAAGAAACCTACTGAAAGAAAGAAATTAGAGAAGACATGAAGAGAGGTAAGGAAAAAAACTGTACTGGATCCTATATTGTATTAAAATTTTAAATGGTAGTTCATAAATAAACATTTCTATCTCTTATGAGGGTGGGTTTTTTTGTTTTATCATTCTAGGTTTATAATTATGTTTGTATTAACTAATTTTATGCTTTGCTTGACACTGCCTTAACTGAGGTCATTTCTTCTCAATAGCTGCAAAATCTGTGGACTGAAAACCACTGTATACATTTTTATGTCTTTATTTTTAGGGTCTGTAGACATGACTTCTCTCAGTAACACCATAAGATGGGACCAGTTCCAACAGAATCAACACAAGAGGTGTGTGTAATCCTAATCCTCCTCTGCTTCCAGGCTGAAAGACAAACCAACAAGTAACTGTGCACAATTACTTTCCATCCTTTACTCTCTATCAGTTTGAGCATCCAAGTAGAATGTTTTCAGAAAGCTAAGAGACCTTTTAGCAGCTAAGGCTTTATGGTTACCAGGGAAGGTTTTGAGTCTTTAATATCAAAATAGATTTTAAAAAGTCTTTTGTCTGAGCTGTACTGCATGTCAACATAATTTTCTTCTTGCACAATGTGAGATAAGCTTTTATTTTCTCCTTGTGAAAAAAAGCTTAAGACCAAGTTCATCCCAGCAGTAATTCTAAGAAGAAATATGTGTGAAATGGTCTTCATGTGTTCCAGGTCGTGTTTAGATGTTAAACCGTAACAACAGTAAAAAACATCAGTTCTCGAAAGTGCCACCCAAACATAGACTAATTTCTTCAAAAATGGAAGGTCTTTGACACAGATGTATTGTATTGTAGAAATTTCCTGTGTGAAGTTTGACTTTGTATTGCTTAAAAAAAAAAAAAACAAAAAAAAAAACACAAAGACCAAAATACACAAAACCTTAAAGATTCAAGACTGCCAGCACTCTCCTGAAAGAGTCCTGTTTAATCATTAAAAAACCCCAAACTTATAACCTGTTTATTTCACTTTAATATGCACAGAGAGATGCACCAAGCCATTCTTCCTTCTCAAGTGTTTCTCATGTGTTTCTTTGTCTGCAGATGAAAAACTTTCTAAAATATTTTTTTCCTGCTAAGAACATACTTTTATGACTTTAGAATTGAATCAGATCTGAAAATCAATGTCAATGTATAAGTGGATTTTAACAGAACATTGAATACAGATACAATGCTCTTTCTTAAGATTTATTTCCATAACAATAGTTCAATTCAGCAACAACATACCACACTCAGTCTCTCTGCATGTCTAGAGATTATATTGTTTCTTCTTAAATGGATTATGAATTGTATCTTAGGCATTGTTTAGCCTGCCATAGGACATAAAGTGTCCAGAAATTGAGACATCTGCTTTTGCTTAAAACTCACAGACTGCCTAGTTCTTTTGCACTGTAAAGAAGGTTTTAAGGTCTCTAATTTTCAGGAAGAACAAGAACAAAGAATTTATCAAGAATTAAGTGGGAGTGACACAAACACCATAAAGAGCTTGGTCAGCCAGCTTCATAACCCACTGCCAACTGTCCAGATCCATTCCAGTCTAACAGTCTTTGGGAGTGTGCTACACATTTATATGCCCCCTGTCCACCACTTGGGCATGTTCAAAACCAGCCAGGAAACAGACTGTGAAGTCCCCTTTTCAAATACGTTTTCCATTTGGGACTTGAATTTGTAGAAGAAATGTAGACCTTCCTTTTTTATCCTTTCTACAATGTCATATTTTATTACAAAAGAAAGATTTTCAAAAACAGGATTAAGCAGGAGATACTGAGCTCTTGATAGAAGTTAGCTAATGATGCCTTCTGCTGCTGTTTTGAAGTGGTTTTTTCACACACCTTGGCCTTTGGGCTTTCTTGGACCAAGCCTGTTACTGCAGCAAAACTATTTTTGTAGAATTTAGTGATCTGTAGCATCATTATTATAAATATGACTGATGTATCTAAAAGAATCCCAAACCTCTCTTAAATACATAGCAGTAATAGTTCACATTTGTCAGAGTTTAATTTTTATTTAAATATTCCCCATGAGCACATTGTGGGGTCAAGTCAAATTTAAATAAACCTGATTCTGCTCTCAGCTGGACAGATATGAACTAGGTTTGACCTGGAAGCTGTATAACTATATTAAAGCTACATTGCAGCTGAGAGGATACAACACAGAAAAGACAGGAAAGAATTGTATTACAGAAGATGTAGCATTACAGTGTGCAGTTAGATAGCTATCCAGCATGGTCCATTTTGGATAATGTCTCTGGATGAGATTTCCAACTGCAGGCCAGTAGTTTCTCTAATAAGATTTTGCAACATTAGAAAAATTTTCTCAGTTACAGAATAGCTCAGAGAACAAAAGAATACTAACTATGACCACAGCTGTGCCCCAAAAATATATATTCTCCCTTTTTACCTGGCCTTGCAAGTGAACATTTGTAGGAATCAAAAATAGTAACATAATAATGTACTGAATTAATCTTAATGCAATAAACAGTTGATGTTTTAATCCTTTCTTACAGACAAGCTTTGGATATTGTGGAGCCTTCTTATACCCTTAGAAAACAGTAAACAACTTGTGAGATTTGAATGAGATTTTTTGAACAGATAGAACACATATATATTTTTAAGAAGGGCTCTTTGAACACAGACCTAGTTTGAAGCACATCAGCTTGGAACAGATACAGTTTTTTGCAGTTTTAAATGGATACAGGAGTTATAGTCTCAGAAGATGATGCTATTCAACCTTGGAATACAAAAGCACCGCAGCTGTTTAGAAAGGCAGAAAGCAAAGCTTTTGGTATTTAGTATCCCTGGAGACTATGTAAACTGCAAGATCTATGTTCTGTTCCCACTGGGCTACAGCCTCTTTTATTGTCCTGCCTAAACCACAGTGTGATATTGGTATGCATGCTGGTATTTTACCAGAATATGACTGCATTTTAAGACCAAGGAAGAAATCACCATAATAGTTTATATATTGTTTTATTTCACGTCCTTATATTGCTTTGTAAAACAAAACAGCTATGGAGACTTATGTTTTGACACAGACTTTAGTTCATTGTAAGCTTCATAAATGATTTGGCTTACCCATTCATGTTGCTCAATGGACATGCACAGCCATTGGAAGAGATGTAACACTGCAGAGCAGCTGGAATGCTAACACAGCAGTTGCTGATGCAGACAGAGGAATGCAACAAAAACTCGGCACATCTGATCCTAGTTTGGAACTGAACATAGGAACTTGAAAGTCAAAGAGCTACATCTACAAATGTGTATTTCTGAACATGACCAGTATCCACTATTTTAGTAGAAAAATATTCAGTAGTTCTGCAGTGTGACAGGTTTCTTCCTAACCTTATGATGAAAATATAGTTTATGGCCTTCAGCATGAATATTCTCTCATATAGAGTTCTCTGCATCAAGTGTAAGATGGACTATTCCATTTATCTATATTACTGTCAAACTCTTGATTAGTCCTTTTCTTTAATCAGATTAATTATGAGGCAAGTTCAAGTTTCAGAGTGTGCCCTTTACTTGCTTCGTAGATCAGTGGAATCTGAGAAGCCTAATATAGAGTTGTATTCTGCTCCGCTTAAAGTCCGCATGAGTTACCTCACACACAAAAGCACAGTGACAAGATACTGACAGAAAAGATAAAACATCTCTTTTATCTCTATCTGAGAAACTGTATTTTTTGGAATACTATCCACTGAGCTTGTCAGAATTGGAAGACAAATAGATTTCAAAGGATAGCATGCATAGGCAAAGACCCAGCGTGCAAGCAAAGACTGGCTATGATAGACTAAAAAATGTTTGTTTGTCTCTTGATATTCCCATAGACTATTTTCATTTCTATTTCTTTTCTTGGGTATAACAGCTGTGTTCACGGCAGTTCATTTTCTCTTCCTCCAGACTGCATTGCTGTCAGATGAACAATTACGTTGTTTACTGAGATTCATATATGCCCATTATTATCCCACTGACTGTCTCCTGGCCTGCAATTATCTAGCAGCTACAGCAATGGAGAGGAACACCCAAAAAGAGACCTATGAAGTCTCACTGTTCCTCACTTAATACACAAAATCAAGAAAAGAAAAATAAATAAATCTGCTGGTCCCCAGCAGGACAAAACAAAAACAATAGGCAATCACACAACACCCATTCAAACACAGCCAACAGCAGGAAAATAAATAAATTAAGGAATCGCTGTGCCAAGGGGTGTGCCACTCTAATGGTAACAAAGGACCTAACATACATAATAATGAATGCTAAGTCCCTTAACTGTTGCATTTCAAAGAAAAGAACAAAAGTATCTTTACATACGTCAAGCACATTAGTGAGAGAAATAACAGCAGCCTCAAATCATTCACTCCTCAAGAGAATGAATTTGTAAAGCGGCCATCAGAAAGGCTGGAGTGGTGGAAAGAAGAGAAAAGAAACAAAAAGTTAAAACATCGGAGACACAAGATAGAAAAGTGTTACTATTGAATAAGCAACATCAGTGATTGCCACTATACAATGGTTAGAGTTATTGCACACATCCAGAAATGTTTACCCCTTCATGTATTTTAAAAGTTCAGAGCAATCACAAACTGAAATGCACTCAAATATTCACTTAGCATTTCTGTACTTACTAAACTGGGTTCTTGCTACATTTGCCTTACCAGTTTAAAGGAAATTGTGTAATTCATTCTTGATAATGCCATTACAGATATTTTTCAAATTCTGATGTTGCCTCTAACCCATGTGAGGCTTACTAGATGGTAGTACTTCTCCCAGAGCTACAGATGCCTAGCTCATCAACCTGATTTATATTAAATTTCAGTATAATTAATTGCTAGCATTACCTTTTAAGAATACCTTTCCTAATTTATATATACAGTGGCTACAATTTAGAAATTTCTTCCATTTAAAAACCCCAACCACATGAACAAATAAAAACCCCAAGTTTGGAAGATACTTCTAGTGCTTTTCAATTATTTATTTCCATTGCTTAGTGGGGAAAAAAACTGAAACCCACTATTTTGCAAGACAGGAAGATCTGTCAAGGAAACACCTCTGTAGCTATAAAAGGAAATAGTGTACTCTTCTGTTAAACACTGACAGCCACCGAACAAATAATGGATTTGATTAACAAATAATGCAAAATGCTTTCTTTAAAATTAAAACTCATTCAGTTAATGTAGGCTAAATTAAGCATCTATCTTGAGTTTTATGTGTCCTCTTTAACAATCATAGGATGTCTAGAACTTACAACCCAGTGACCTTCTACCAAGGAAGAACATGGAGAGGACCTGAGTTTGGGTCATGAAACTATCACGTATGAGTGACATGTGTCATAGAAAACATGCTTTTCAGGTAAATTGAATATACGTAAGACCATTCTTAAAGTTACTTCTTCGAACTCTAGTTTTGTAGACATATAGTTTTTGAACAGCCCCTGGCTGATGTATAGTTTCACATTTATAATATCTGACCCCCAAAACTACACCAAATCTGACTTGCAGGAGCATGAAAATCACAATGTAAACAACTACTTTGGCGACTGAGACCCTTCACAGCATACCACTTGCTTAAAACTTATTTCTTAGTTATTGATATATTCTCTCTAGAGCAAAGTTGCTGATATTTAAGCAGCTCTTCCACTTTTGTTTATCAGGACAAAGCTAAGAGCAATTTACTTCTGAAGACTAGTGTTTTATAATTATTCCATGAGCATTTACATCACTTTCAAAGCTTGCAAAAGAAAACTGAAGTTATTTGCTACTGGAAATCCAAATCCCATTTCTCCAACCTCTTAACAAACCATTATCAAATGCCTATCAGTGGAACATCAGTGATATAAAACAAGTGCATGGCAGATGTAAGATCAGCACTTGCTGGTTCTACTGCTTTTCATAGCTTGTAACTTCTCTTCTGCTCAACAAGCCTCATGAGCATAAGCAGGAGAGCCCATGCTGTGGCTTCTCATAATGTGTGTGGCAAGGCAAACCAGAGATTTCATCTTGCATGGGGGACAAACAGCTTCTATAGACAGCGAATATTCAGTTTAGGAACTAACCAACCAACAAACAAACAAAAAACACACAAAACAAACAAAACAACAACAACAACAAAGAAAACAACAAGCTAAGGTGTTCAGTTCAAAATTGCCCACTAATAGTATCATTAGAGTCTAGAACAACGGTTATCTTGATTTCACACCAGAATAAATGATCCTCTGAATTTGTGGACAGACTTTGGGAAAGAAAAGCATTCTGAAGAGAAATGTTCTTCCTCAATACAACTCCTTGAACTGCAGCACAAGACTATGCATTTAATATTCTGCATTCAATTCAACTTCTTTCTAATTTCTATATTTTAATCCAGCCAGAAAGTAAATTTGATTATAAAGAGTTAACATGTGTAATCAGATCTTGCTCAGACATTACAACATTCTTACTTCTGCGTGCCAATACTAACAACAACAACAACAATAATAAATTATTCTCTTTCCCAAAGAAAACACAGAGTTTACTGAGGAAGGAGGTTAAAAAAGGAGAGTGAAGAGAAGGCAAAAATCTCTTTATTTTGTTTTTATACACACAGATATCACATTTGAGCATTGGGGGAGTGCTGGTCAGCAATAAAAATAGCTTTGTTTCCCAAAAAATTCTTTGGCTTTTAAGTTTTAGTTTTATTAAATCAAAAGTTGGAACAAAGAGTGTTTAATTCTTAATTCATAAGAACCCTGAAGCACTTCTAGCCAACATCAATAATCACTATTGACATGTCAAGTTCTTCCATTCCAGGTGTTCTTTCTAGCTGAAGAGTTACACTCAAATACCTGATATCTATTTACATTTATTTAATGGTCAGAAAGAAGTCTTGCAAAAATAACAAGAAAAAAAATTAATAGATGTTTTGATTTTGAAAGGGGAAATCCTGTATCTGGACGGACAGTTACAGAGTTCATATTGCTGAATGATCACACTACACAAAATTCATTACAAATTTTGCTTTCATGTCTTTGAGCAAAATCTAAGTTTTTTTTCTGTGATGCTTCATGATTTTTGAGAGGGATGGATTCATGTAGCATGTCAGTTTCCTGCACACCAGGGAAAACCTTCTCAGACAATGAAAATGCTCACTGCCTTGAAAAGAACAAAGTGGCTCTGCCTGCATAGGAAGTGCAATAAAACAAAATTTATATTTGTTTCAATGCCAGATGATTTTCTTCCCTATAACTACTGTATAAAATCCAAACAGTCTTCAATTCACTTATTGACAAGGTGCACAGGGAAAGATCTCATCACAGAATAACAATGTGCTGCACCTCATCTGTACCACAGTAGGTGTCTTTTAAATGCTCTTACCTTGTGGTAAATGTGAGTTCCATAATCACTACTCTGAATTGCATTTTCTTCCTTATTTTGGAAAATACCTGATAGGTGCCTTGATAACACTGCCTGGGGGTATTATTCATACTTTCAGCCTAAGACCTTTCTCTGTCATTGACCAGACTTCATTTTAACATCCGTTTCAAGCCCTGAAAATACCACAATAAACCATTAATGGTTTAGATATATATTATATAATAATATATAAATATAATATAATAACATTATAATATATAAAATATATAATATATTAAATAAAATACTAATATTGTAAATTATATATAATGTATTATATATTATCTATAATATATAGTAATATTTATAATGATCTTTATTAGCTGTCATATAATATATAATCTGTTCCTCGTTCCCCACATATGTATAATCTATTATAGTAATGGATATAATATTATATATAGTATATATATATAATAATATATATAATATGTATATATATAATTTGAGATTATTTGTCATTATTCATGCTGAAGCTTTTCTAAAAAGAGAAAAAAAAGTCATTTAAATATGTCATTTATTCTGGGGCTATATGGGGCTTGTTTTGATTTGTTTAGGTCAGTTGACTGATGAAACAACTCCTTGGGAATTAAAAAAATTAAAAAAAATAATAAAAAGAGTGAACACCAGACCACTGCTTGTTTTAGACCCAATGACAAGCCATTTAGGTATTACTCAGTATGTATATGTGAATTATACCATTAGCATACATCTTGTAATCATGCCAACTAGAGCTCCAGAAGACAAATTTTGAGCTCAGATATCCAGCAAATTAACTGAAGAAAATAGTATCAGCATAAAACTGAACACCTGAAATAATGAGACCAATTCTTTAGGCCAAGTTTATCAGCTCTATTGGATCGTCTCAGGTTGCATCAGTTTACCTACCCCATGGGATGCACTGAAGTGTGTAGAGTTCAGATCCCACACTTATACGAAACAGACATCTACTGAAATATGTTTGCCTGGAAGGAAACCATAGTTTCGAGAAATCAAGTAATAGGATAAAAATTGAGAGTAATGAGGGTAACCGGATCTCCGTTCCAAAATGAGATTAGAAGAGAATCACATCTGCTAATACAGATATAGGCTTTATTTCCAGGGTAGATAGCAATTGAATAGGGATGATTTCTGAATTTTCAGTCAACTTGTGAACAGCTTCCCGAGTACAAATACAGAGTAGTGCAGAGTGCACATTGTACACTCTGCAGATTTTGTACTTTCCCTTAATAATAAAATATTTTAATAAGCATACTTAAAGGAATATAATTTGTTTCAGTTAATAATCTACTACTAATAATAAATACTAAAAGCTCAGCCTTAATAAGCTTCATTTGTGCTGTTAGTACAAAGTTACTATATTCACAGATAGTAGTAAAATTAAGACTTTAATGTCATAGCCAATTCAAAATCTCTTGGACACCTATAATAAATCTACAGCACTCCAAAAAAGGGGTCCAGGAGTAAACCTGAGCACTGGACCCACCACTGTCCATCTTGTTTAAGTGTTAGCTCAATTCCCTACTCAGTATTTGACTCCTCTAACTAACTCTAAGAAGAATTTCCTGCAGATAAAACTAGCCATAAACTATCAACAGTAAATTAATACATGCCATCTAATTTCCAAATCACTAAGTGGTCCTTGACTGACCCATTACAAGACAATGTTTTAAAATAAAAGCACGACTTTGCCCATGTATGTCGACTGTGCCCACATAGACATTTTCCTGTCTAGGTCTGCATATTTCAATTTTAAAATAAAAAATGTCAGATGCACCTCTCTTCTATTTAACAATAACCAGAGTTGCCTACCAGCTAACACTGGATAAAGTAAAATTTCCATTTTTTTAAAAGCCTTTCTCTTGTCTTATTTAAATTTAGATTAAATAGAATGAAAATCTGACAGATCTAGGAAAAAAAAAAATAACAACAAAAAAACAACCTTACAGTTTTTCTTTCCCACCTTATTTATTTTTTTCTTTCAAAGGACATTTGTAATCTGCAATAAATGCCATGCACTAAGATGTATAATATTTTTATATGTGTGCCACTTCTCCTAAGCAGTTCAGGTAGGCAAGCTATGCTGCAAAATCAACACTGCAGGAAACGCGTTTTCTGCTCTCTTTACTGGATCTGTTTGTGCAGGCAGACATTGTCAGATGTTTGCTTATAAAAATGATTGCTGTGTTCTGCAGTCTTACTGGTTTTCCTCACAAAACCACCACACCTGGGAGGATAAGAAAAATCAAATTCTTTACTTCATTCTTTGTCTTTTTATTTTCTTTTTCACTCCAGAAACAACCAAAATCTGGGGTGAAAAAGAGCAACGGAGGGCACTAAATACCTGGTCTGTGTATATTTTTACTGATAAAGCTAGATCAGTGCTGAAGGAATGCTGTTGTGTTTTTTTTTTTCTTTTGTTCCTGTTCCATTACACTTGTCTTCACGCCATTAGGGGAAAATTACCAGGTGGGATCAAGTTATAAGATTTTTACACACATTGATGACCAAACACAAGCTTAGCAGAAAGGCAGAAATTTACCTCAGTTTAAGTGAAGTCTGTATTATACAAAATCTAATTAGTGGTGTGGTCTATTTCAGAATACAAAATCACCTGAGGTCTCATTATTAGTCATGAATTAATGTTATCAAAATTATCTTTAATTATGAGGTTCTGGTTTTACTGAAAAGGAGTCATGACCTTCAGCCCAGAGTTATGTTTACTGAATATGGAGGTGGCACAAATGCACAAAGCCTGGGTTTAAAGTTTATTCTTCCATGCAATAAGCATCACTTCTGGAAGCTTTATGAGAGGAACTGAGAAATTTCAATTTCATTTTGCTTTTACATTTGAGAAAAAAACCCCACACCAACAACAAAAAAAACCCAACCCAAAAACATGTGACAAAGTTATTAGATTTCTGTTTTGTTTCAATGATAAAATTAAAGTATCTATTTCCTTCCATGTGGAAATTGTCAGGTTAACCTGGGACTTTGAACTTCTGTAGGTATCGTTCTTGCAAGGGTATTACTTTTTTAAAGAACAAGGGTGGAGTAGAGGTGTACTGGACAAAAGTTTTTTCTTTTTTTTCAGCAATTTTTTCCTCTGTAAGGTTATCTTAATTTGTAAGACTTTAAAAATCTGTCCTGGCTTGAGAGGACTAGGATAAAAATTGCCTATGGCCATACTGAGCTGAGACCTTCCAGTACCCCACCAGCAGTGCGTGGGTGTGTCAGTGACAGCTGAGTGGCAGGGGGTAGCCAGCTGTGCCTGTGGGGAGGAGAGGGTGGGCCAGGTGAGCCACACGGACCCACCACAGTGTTCCTGCTCACGGGGCTCGGTATGAAATTGCTCCTCAGAGAGCCCTCTTCAGGCCTCAATGGATGGGGTGGGGTTTGTCATCTCTCCCTCTGCTGCTGGTGTTCCTGCATCCTGTTTTCTTGCTGAAGAAGAACACTGTCAACTGAGGCAGGCTTCCTTTTTGTGCCTCCCTCAGTAAGACTGATACGTCTTTTCCAAGGCTTTTGTGGACTGTCACTGGGACCCTGGATTCAGGCACCCACATGCCCTGCTGAGTCCAGTTTGGGACTTTTCTGGTCAGAAAGTAATTACCGAGTAGTGTGAGTTACATATTTGTATATTTGTGTGCATATTTGCAATTCACTATGATTTTATTATTACTACTTCATTAAACCTATTCTAGTGTTTTGGTTTGTTGTTTGTTTTGTTGGGTTTTTTCCATCTTTGAAGTCTCTCTCCCTTGTTCACCTTTTTATCTTTCCCTGGGAAGGCAGTGGGGGAATAACAGAGCATTTGTCACCTGCTTATTGGTTAAAACCATAACAAGATCCTATCAGGAAATGGACCAACACAATGTGGGCTGTTTTGAAAGCCATAACTAATGATTACAGAATTAGCCCATGTAAATACCTATAAATACTTGTGCAAACAATTCACCAAATAACCAAGACAAACAGATACACAAAAGCTGTGGCCTCTTTGTGGCTTGTTTACAAATGGTAAAGGTTTGTTCATTTAATCACATCAGGTAGAGTTCAGTCAGCTAAAATAACATTAAAATATCACGCTAGTCTCTCTGAAAAAAAACATTATAGAAGTCCTTATTGTGCCAATTATAACCCAATGGAAGTTGATGTACATTAATATGATTACTTAAGTAATTTGATTCTATTAATTTTCAGTAGGACTAGAGTAACGATTAAAGTGGTAAATATGAGAGTAGCATCACAAGACTGATGCTCCAGTGAGCAAGCTTTAGAAAAACTGCAAACCTGTGCAATAGATAAAAAATGGGCCACCTGCGTGACTCCTGTAGGCCAGCTGTATGCTCTACTGATTTTCCAAGGTGGATATGATGTTAACTACATGGCAGAGAGCATGCTGGGGCCATCACACAGAGAGGAGAGCAGTGATCCATGCCTTTGTTGTAGCAGAAAGAAAACAAACTAAGAAAAATGAAGTTTCAAATCTATATGGGTCCCCATTCTCACCCTTGACACTTAGCTTGGTAAATTATTCTGTATATTATTCTAGACCTAATGGAGTTCTCTGAATCCTATTAGCAAATCAACTTTAAAAAAGAAAAATTGCAGGAGCCTGGGTATTGTCAGATGAGGGGGACAAACCAATATGACATTCAGACAGCATTTTGATGGTTGAATTTCATGCTTTTGAAGCTCCTAGACACCTGCTGCTCCATCAGCATGTTAAAATGTAAAGGGAGGGGAAATAACATTTTTTCTCCTTCTGGAAAGTAGCTGCTAATGTTGTTTACCTTAGTAGCTATTTCTCCATTTTCTTCAGTAGTTAATTACTTGAGGAAACTTTCTCCTCAGCATTCTCTCATCTCAAAGCCAAGGCAAGGCATTTCTTTTTCAAACACAAGAGAAAATACTATGTTGTGCAATTTGGCTCTATACTCTTACAGGTATATCAATTTGTCTTAGAAGCAAGCCCTTCAAGGCAGTTTTTGTTGGAAACTTAGAACTTTGGAAAATAGAGGTACTG
This sequence comes from Apus apus, assembly GCF_020740795.1. Lineage (NCBI taxonomy): Eukaryota > Metazoa > Chordata > Aves > Apodiformes > Apodidae > Apus > Apus apus. The sequence continues at coordinate 84,941,454 of NC_067282.1, read as the reverse complement.
TAACTCAATGGAACTGTTTGTAAGAAATGTTAGAACTCTATGTTGGAGAGAGACTACCTATGATGGAGTTGAGTGGGAGCATCCCAGTGCCAGAGAGCAACATGAGAACTGAACCCAATGACATCTAGTGGGAGCACTCAGGAGGAATGTCTGTCCTCTTGCAAGCTTCTGGAGACCCTTCTTTAATCTACCATCCTGGCTAATGTCCCAGCCACTATGTTGACTCCCTATCATCCTTCCCTACCATTTCCTCCTAACAGCAGAAGACAACAGTGAATAATATTCCAGTAGCTAAAGTAGTTCTGACAGACCAGTAGAAGATATGCTATATAAAAAACTGACCAACTCTTCCTTTTCGGAGGATGTGTGCAGAGTATCCTTATTCCCTCCCAGGAGATGGGGCCTTTGTGCAGCTTGAAAATCTGGCCACCACTTATTCATCTGCTAATCAGGTGATTATTTGAACATGAAATGCCAATAGAACTGTGGAAGTAAAAGAGCAAATCTTTACAAGGAAAGACTTATACAAGCGAAGTTGTTCTCTAACATCTTTAGTTACTAACAAACTGGAAAGTTATTCCATTCTTTCTGTAAAGTAGAAGTATCTCAGCTCTCTTGCTTTCTATTTATTTATTTTAATCATTAAAACCAATAGAAGCAATGCACTGAAAATTGCTTTTTCTCTTTTGATGATAGAATTTCATTATCTCTATATATGAAAAAACTTGCATTCTTACCAACACTCCTTTTGTTCCTAGTTTACTTGAAACCTACATACTTCTCAGAGTGTTTACATGACCTTCAAAATGGAAATATCAACAATTTTTCAGTTGAATTTGGGGGCATTTTGAAAGATTAGGCTAACACTGTGCTATACTATAAATACAGTTCTCCAGGAGTAGAGATGTAGGTCAATCAGTAACCTGCCCTCATTCAAAATTTTACTCAGCAAAACACAAAGAAAAACAATTACAAACAAACAACAACAAAACAAACAAACAAACAAACAAAAACAACACACAAGACAGAACACTGGTCAGTGTTTCAATTTCTCTATAAGCTGAAGAGCAGACACACACACACACTACCCCCACTTACCTTTTGGTCCATACTTTCTATGCAGGACCAAGTATTTTTGTGAGATGTGCCTAGGGATCTTAGTCAAGATTAGCACTCCTTGAGAGTTTTTTCACCCCTTTGTATGGAAGAAACAGTGTTTTCTCTTTGCAGCTCATAGAAATTAGACTGATAGATGTTGAGAGGAAAATAGTAAATGAACACTTAACTTTAGAGAGCAGAAACATAGAGTGATTTACTTCATATTCACTATGACATCTCTACAGGAAGAAGACAAAACCCACTGAATTTCAATCCACTGTTTTTAACATGAGACAATAAATTCCTGTTTGCATAGGTTATAGAAAAGATTATGTACAGGCAGTTATATTACATGTGAGTTTATCAATGTATAAAGTGAGGTACATGTTACATATGCCTAAAAATACACACAGAGGTAATTTTCAAACACAGAAGTATGCAGTCATACTTCTTTGTCTTAAAGTAATGTGTATGAGACAGCAGCCTCTTAAGTTAACATTTCAAACTTTAAATATTTCAAATGCCAGACAGTTTATTTCCAAGACTGAATAGAATTGAGCAAATGACAAAAGCTGAACTTCATTACATCAGGAAATTCCAAAGACTTCTAGTATTTCAAATGTGGCACCAACATTCTAAAACTGAAAGTTTTTACAGCATTTGTCCTCGTATGCAATTGTGCTTAAAATACAGCAATGGTATTTCAAGACACTCATAAATATGAAACTGAAAGTCGAAGTGTCAGTGTTGCTCCTCAGCATAATTTAATGGAGGGTAACCTTGTCTATCAAACCCACTGAACAGAACAGAACTCTGCTATGGCTACAGTTTCTTCAAGACATTTGGCATAATACCTTGATTCAGAACAAAAGGAACACATTTAAAACTTGGCCACAACAATATTGTACTCACTTCTTAAGTCTAAACTTAAAAAAAAAAAAAAAAAAAAGAAATGCTGAAGGGCACTCAAAGAATCCTTCAGAGTCCAGCCTGTTCATCAAGTTTACAGGAAAACTGTGAAATTATTCAGGGCTTAGCTACAAGTTAGCATTAGAACGAGACGGTAAAGTCAAGGAATGAGTGTGCTGGGGAATTTGGTAGCGTCTTTAAGAAAAGACTTAAGGTTTTCCTAAAAGACTGAAACTGAATGGTCAAGTTTACGACTTGTGAATGCTCTGGGTCTATTTGTAGCTCACATTGTCTATATTATCTTCAGTATTTCACAGCATTTCTTGCTGTGCTTTGAAAGAGTATTTAAAAACTCATGTTTCAGGTCTTCAGTTAGTTAATATACTCTTTTCCTTGTGGTTGATCAGAAACAGTTTCAGTCAAACCAAAAATTACCTATCAAAACACTTGCCACTAAAACAAGAGAGTTTGGATTCCAACTGGATATTAAATACCTGTATGGTAAGTCAGTACATTTAGTCTTCATTTATCAAGAGTTTTGGACCCAGCAGGAATCCTACCTCATAATGTAATGGAACAAATTTGAAAGCTGAAGTAGAATGAGTGAAATAAAAGAGAATAAGAAGATACTTCCATTACCAGAGTCATGGAGAATGGGCTAACTACTGGGTCAGTCATACTAATAACTCCTTGATGTTGCCAAATGTGACATCCAGTGGCATCTCAGCCTCAAAGACTGAAATCTATTAAAATGAAGACCGTCACTTAGCTTGCATTAACATAACTTAAAGGGCTATCTTGAATTATGTATCTTAAGTACAATTTTGATATCGTAATAAATGGAACTGAAAAAAGTCAAAGTCCACTTCATCTTTAAACATTTCAGGTTTGTGACTGACAGGCTTGCAACTGCAGGTGATATTAAGAACTCAAGTAATATATTTTAAACATCTTTAAATTACACTCATGGATAAACCGCATTTATAAAACTGATGAGTTAAATTATCAATTAATAGATTACCATCAGACAAAACCTAGAGAATTTGGATGTTAAATGTACTATAGCAGAAAGCTGCCACAGCACTAATGAGGGGTAACTGACTGAAACTATTTTGTAAGTCTTGGTTAGCAGCTTTCCCTTCATAATCTCTTTCAGGGGCAGACATCATTGGTATCCTGACTAGCCCTTTGCCGAACTCCCTAGCTCCCTGCATTGTGTAGTAAGTGTCAGAGATAACATTTAAAAATTAATTCATTAAGCTTTCTTCCTTCAGTGGATATAGGCAATCTTTGTAATCTCCCAGGAGAGTTTGGTGATGGTATTTTTTCAATCTATGATAAAAGAGGGTTAAACTGCTTTCCTCACTGTTGCATTTCAGCGTGTGTCTGCTTAAAGTGCACAGTAATATCTAAAAGGTGGCATTACTCTGACTAGGAAGCAGGGCCTCAGACATATCCATCATACTTAAGCCAAAGGCTGAGAGACAAAAGAGTTAGTCTCATATTTTCCAGGGTTTGCAGGAAGGAATCATGTTCAAGGTTCTTGTCATCTAATTTTGCAGTAAAATTGTCTATGAAGCTTCACCTTGCATCTGTAGTTGGGACACTTGAAATTGCATATAATTTAATTTGAAATGGGATGCAGTCTGTGCTAGCAGATCCTGATTGTCAACAAGTGAAATGAGCTCTATGCATTAATATGTGGCAGGGAGTTAGGGGGAACTGGAAAGGGGGGCAAGGAATTAGCCACTTGGACTTGGTTTTCACAATTTAGTGAAACCATCAAGAGAGATGCACAGCTCACTACAGTTTATTTATTACACCATTTGCTTTGACCTTTCTACACAGAATAGAGGAAAATTTTTACAGGGGAAAAAAAATAAGCAGCACATTTCTATTTGATTTAAGAATAAGAGTGAATGTCAGTTACTGAGTTAAAAAAAAAAAAGAAAGTTAAAACTCTAGACTCCAGACACAGAGTGATTTATTGAGGTCTTATTACCTTTGTTAACACAAACAGTTCTAGAGTGAGACAAAGCACCAAACTTAAATGGCAACATGTGGTAGTAATCCTCCCATTGGAAAAGGGGAAATATCTTGATTTGCCTTTCTGTGGGTTTCCATTCTTTCAGTGAACATGCATGGGGAAAATCAATAAGTCCATAAAGCTCCCCATGTTCCAGAAAATTTAAGATGTGAAGAAATGGTCTCAGCAGATGTACAAAATGAAATTGAAGAAGTAAGAACATACCTTTTATTTCACAGATTTGGAATAAAATATTAACATTGTACATTTTAGCACCAAGGAGGGAGATAAGATCAGTTTAGTAAATTAATTTTCTCTTTTTGTAGCAAAAAGAACATAAACCCTGCTGAGAGTGTTTGAGAGCTGATGTGATGGATGACAGTGCGGTAGCTCTATTATGATTACATTATGCAAATGTTTTTATGTAGTATTTTAAAATGTGTATGACATCTTTTGATGATTCACTGTACATAAATATATTCTTGACTTCATGCATCATCAGTGACTTCTGAAAATATATGTGGGTTTATTAAGTAAATAAATACATCTATTAGAGAAAAAATTACTATTTGTAAGATGTAAGAAAAGAGGATCCGACAAACCAACAGTAAGTAGTTCTTGAACACTAACAGCAGATTCCAAAGTACCATTCCTCATTCTTATGTTTGCATAAATAAATATAAAGCCAGTAGTACATATACCAAAAAAGGGATCAGCCTCCTATAAATTTCCAGAATTATCTTAATTTAGGATTGAAAAGTAGCTCGACACAGTCTCAGTATCAGCAAACTCCTTTTGAAAAGCAAATCAGGTAACCCAAACCACAACTCATTTTTCTCTCCCATGCCTAAGTAACCACTGTTGGGAAAAGAGTCATTAAACTTGTTAACACATTCAGGGAGATCTTACTGGGAAAAAAAGTTGTAACAGTCCTAATTTGTATTATTCATTTTTCTTCTCCATCAGTTAAGTTTGAGCATACCACGTGTAGTTGCAAAACTCTGAGCACCTTAAACTTATTAGAGACAAAAAATCTGGAAGACAAATCCATAATCATCTTGGTTAAAATAAAGGAACAAGAACTCTGTGTTTGACTACTGAACACAGCTGAACAATACTTCCTCCAAATTTGAGGAAAAGTTGAAGATCAAAGTGCCAAAAACGAATGAAATGTACTAAAGGAAATATACTGAAGGAAAAAATACCAAAACATCTACACAATCCTACAAGGAACTGGATGGAACAGAGGATTCAGCTTTAATGCAATGACCTTTAGAGTTCTCAGAGTACTGATGGATAATGGCTCTTGCAAGGACCTACATTAACACAAGTTTCTTTTTTTTTTTTTACTTGCTCCTTTAACCCAAGCTATACTGTGACTTCAGCCCTTTCAATTATGAAGGAGAATATTTATTTTCTGTGCTGCTTAGGTCAACTCAGAACTGACGTTGCTCAATTCCCAACATTTATAAACCCGTACCTGAACTGAAAGGGTGGAAAGAATATCGTTAGTCAACATACTTTAAAATTAGACAAGTTTTGGCTAGTGAATTTAGTGGTATCTATTCGAATTTCTGAGTATGACAGGGGAAGACAAACAAAGAAACCTCCTTTTCTCCAAATATCTGCACTTACTCACAATAGAGCTGGTAATGAATTTTCTGTCACTGTTAACCTGAAATAGATTTAAGCAGCTGAAAGGCTCTGCATTCCATTACCAAGTCTTCCAACCCCTTCTAAAAAGCAATCTGCCATGCACTAAATTTAAAGTACTGTCTGATTTGCTGAGACATCAAAACTTCACAATTCCAAAAAGTTCTCAGAGTGACAGCTGTGATGAGCTGTTTGCTGCAGTGATACATTGTTGCAGATAGGAGCCTAAGAAACAGGGAAAACAAGACAAAAATGTCACCAAGCCAGGAGCTAAAGACAAATTTAGAGTAAGAAATACTTTTTTTTATACTTCAGCTTACTGACACCAACTGTGACAGCAAATATTTATCAAGACATAGCCATGATGAAACTGATGAGTCCTTCTATGCCTAAGCAGACTATACATAGGAACATTTTGCCCTAAGCTGTTACATATAATTTCATCTAAAAATTATTATTTTCTGACCACTTGCTGAAGGAAACAAATGTATCTAAAATGCTGACTCTAAGAAATGCATTCAAAAAGTTTTGTTCTTTTTTCATAATCTGTGGTGGACATTTTAGAAGGTGAACCTGTATATAAATATAAAACTGATGCACCTACTTGCACTTCTAAGGCATACAATTGAAGTGCAATAACACTAGACAGGAAGTACAATAGTACTAGACAGAATGGATTCTCAGTAGCAGAAAACAATCATCAAGAGGCCTGGAAGCCACATATTCAAACCCAAATTATTGTTCATTTATGTCTGAGCCATTTAGGCACATCCTACCATCAACTGTCTTCTTTCTTTCCTCTTTAAAACCACACCATTTATCTGCAAGAACTCACTGGACTGTTTAACAGGATTGTCAATCCTGGTCCTTTCTTTGAAATCTTTCTTATTACGTGTTGCTTGTGCTCTGAGGACAGAGGTGGGTTTTGTGGAGATTTGCCTTTTCCTGTTGAGCAGACCATATTTTCCTTTCCTCAAAGTAGGCTGTAGCCACTTATGCACCCATTTCATAGATCAGATAGGTCTTTCAGACCTAGTGGATGTCCTTTAACATTCTCTTGCCTGGCTCTGATGATTTAAAAAACAAGAACTGAAGAGACAGAAAGATTATGAAGTTTGCATAAGGTGACATACTGTGAGTCTCTGCCACAGAGAGAGCTCAGGTCTTAAGCATTTCATGCTTGAGTGCTGTATATTCTTGCACATGTTCTAGCTCTTACATAAAACGTAATTAAGCACATCCCACACTGAGTCTGAACTTTATTTAAACTTAACCAGGAATTTCCAGGATCTTTCTCTGGCTAAGCCCTACCCTAGGCACAGAACAAGAAAACAATCCTTGAAGGGCATTTAGAGGCCAGCTGATCACACTGGGTGACACAAAGATTGATGCTTCAATCAGAAGACATTTGGTAGTGTGCAGTTTGGTTTGTTTGTTTGATTGTTTTTCTGTTACTGAAGTCACAGAACTAGTTTTGTTATTTTAGATGATGTTATCACAGAAACATATAAAAAAGAAACCATACAAATAGAATCAGGGACAGCTATTTAAGACATAAGAGGAAATTTCTTCAGAATGTGGGAGACTTGATTAGCTTGTGAACAAGAAAACAGCAAAGTGGGTTCTCTATGAAGGGTAGAAGTAGAGTATGGAAATTTAATAAGACGTGTAAAAAGTAAGGAACAAGTTTCAGGGAAATAGAGGAAACTTTTTATACAGTGTTTTAAAATCCCTCAGGATGAGATCAGGAGTAGTTACGCACCTTCATGCTGTACATTGATGTATATCCCCTAGTTTCTTTGTTGTCTTAATTTCCTTTTCCCACTCCTCCAAATTAGTAAGAAACTTGGATTTCTACTATTCTTCATTATAATAGGGAACCCTAAAAATGTAATGCATTCTGTTTATATTCAGTAGACAGAGACACATGTTTGAAAGAGCAAGAATAAGAATCACTGCAATATTTCTTGGAAGGGACTTACACAAATAGAAAACCTATGTCCTTGCTATCACCTTCATTTTCATGGGACATGGCTAAACTTCAGACTTTGAACCCACGAGTTTCTGCAACGTTCTTCACATCCAAGAGCAACTCTGCTGTCCCAGCAAGGTGGTGTGACAGTAACTATGACCACTGGAATCTCCCTCCTAGTCTGAAAGTGAGCTGCTTAGCATTTCTAGGAACCAAGCCAGTTGCCCCTTACGGTTTCCGGACTCTCCAGCCTTCACTAGTTGCTCACTCATGACCAGCAGATCCATGATCCTTGCTGGTTTGGGGATCACAGTGTCAGGAAGGGAGCAAAAGGAAGTATTCCTGTCTGTATAAAGGGTACTATATAACGGTTTTGTACAGTTTTGTAAATTAATACTTTTCTCCATAAAGAATACAGTGAGATACTTTACTGCATCCTTACCACAAACAATACCTTCTCCTATCCCTTCAGTTGCAACTTGTCCTTTCCCAGCCTTCCATTTTTCTTTTCTAATTATTCTTGTCACATGTTCAAAAAGTCCTCAGCATTTTAATAACCTGTTATTTTTGGTAAATAATTACCTCTTACATTGTAAACTAGGCATAGTTTTCTTGTTTTCATTCAGCTTCATAAATTTAAAAAATGGTCACACATTCTTACAAAAGTGCCTCTGGAGGGAGACACAGCCCAAAAAGTAGCTTGTGCCTGCCTTAAGAATAGAATTAGTGTGTTCTGTAAAATCTAAGGATATCTATTTTAAAACATGCATCAAAATATACACAGCAGTCTGGCAAGGTGTGGCTGGGTCTGAATCCTGCAGAATTCCTTTAACCCTTCATTTGTCTTACACTTCATAAAACAATTTTGCTGCATTAAGTTATTTAAATGTTGCATGTAAAATAATAATAATAAACTCTACTTTTTTTCCTGAGTTCAACTGTAATGATAAGCAGTCTTATTAACTAGAGTTATTGAAAATCATAAATCCTTTTTCTTCTTGAGATTGCTAAAGTAATCTTGTTAGTTCATATGAATATTAAATCACTCAGTGTTAATAATCCACATTTTGAGGGTGCTAAGCTACAAGAGCTTTGAACACTGTATTATGAAATTACATGTTATATGAAGACTTAGAGATTAAAAAAATACCAACCCTACAGCTGATTTAATGCATCAAGTAGAATCTCACTGCAGGCTGAGAATTACAATAAACCACAGCTAGGAGAAAATCCAAGAGGAAAAATCTAGAAATTGTGGACTTACAGTATTCTTTCCAACATAACTATAGATAAGGATAGTAAGTTGTACTACCTTAAATGCAAACAAACAACCCAACAGCTCCTCCCTCCCCTTCTGTGCTACTAAAAAAAAAAAATACTTACAATGTTTATCTATTATACAGTGAGTGCAATAAACCCATACCTCATAGTCCCTCTTTTAATATTTTTTTTCCTTTATTTTTTCTTTTCTTTTTTTTTTGGTTATGTTTTAGATGGAAAGAGCATTTTCATAAAGAGAACATACTGGTACTCTACATGAGCATTGCTTTGTTCTACAGTGTGTCAGTAGCCATGACTTGACTCATCAAATACTTAATCTACCTCTTAGAAGCCCCACATTACAAAATATAGAGCTAGGTGAACAGTTTCTCTAACCCGTTATCTTACATTCTAAAGAAGCCAAATGTAGCCCATACACAGGCCCATCCTGTGGATTCAAGGTCTTTAGCAGAAGTACTAGTTAATGGACCTTCTGACTTCTACCATTCTTTACTACTTCAAATCTCAGCAAAAATGCACTTTCACTGCCACTTTTTGTCTGATACTAGGCACTTATCATATATATTTTTTTTATTATTTTCTGGAACAAGGAAGGGGCTATGCTTTTTTCCCCTTTTTTTTAAGTTTGGGAAGTTTCCCTTTCTCACATTCACAGTAAGCAGCAGCAATACATACACTGGCACAACTGAGGCTATGTTGAAGATAATAAAAATGCTGAACCATCCTGCTTAAACAGAACTTAGTGAAGCTAGATGTATAACACATTCCCTGAGGAATACTGCAAGCTGGGAGATTAATTTTCTATTCCTGCCAATAAAATACTTACTAAAATCCCAATAATAACAATAGAGAGGACCCACAAGGACACACCTAGGTAACAAAAGAACATGCAAGTATAAGCGATGGTTCTTTCTCGACTAATGCTTTCTCAACCTCTGATCATATCTACTCTTCCACTGAGCTTACTGCAGCTTGTGTAAACCACTTTTCCTCCACACATTTGTTCAATTTCCCCGAGCCCTTATATATGAAGGATTTGCTTTTGTTGAGATCACAAATCTGTCACTCATTCCATGGGGAACCCTCTTTTTCCTTTTCAATCTGCTTTCCACCAATTGCTGTATTGGAAGAAAATGTGAGCAACAATCACCACTCGCTTTCTCCATGCCAGTAATTACTTTGCAGACAAGTATCATACTCTTTGCTGGGCTGAAGAGTTACAGCCCATCCCAGTATTTCTTATAGGCAACTGCTCATTCTTGCTGTCTTTCACTGAGCCTCCTAGAGTCTCCACTGAGTCCTAGAGTCACAGAATAATTTGAGTTGAAAGGCGACTAATTAGTCAACCCTCCTCAAGCCAGGTCTAACTAGATCAAGTTGCCCAGAAAACTTGTTGATTTTCCATCCTCAGAGTCAGGACTCAACTGGTCAAGTCCCTGAGCAACCTCAGTTCCCTTAGACCTGCTTTAAGCAGGTGATTGGACTAGAGATCTCTGGAGGTCCTTTCTAACTAATTACTTTACGATTCTGCTATATGTTTTTTGAGATGGTGAGACCAGACCCCCACACATTCATCAATATGGTAGCAAAACATCAACTCATATGGAAAGTTAATTTTATTTTCTACCTTGCTTCCAGTTCTTTTCTAAGAATTTCCTTCATTAGATATGTGGTTTAAGATGACAAGGTCTGAGGTGTTTTCTATCATAGCCCCAAAACTTCTCTCTTGAGGGGTAAAAGTTAGTTCAGAGCTCATATTTTTATATGTAAAGCTAGGATAATCTTTCCTCATGTGCACCACTTTACAGTTATCTGCACTGTATGAGGCAGTTCAATCTTATAACTAACCTGAAGCTAACAGAATTATGCACAGATTTACTGTAACAGCTACAACTATACTGACCACATACAACTAATGATGTGTTTTTCAGAAACAAATCAGTAATTTTTTGTGTGCCTTGGTAGTATATTGCATTCTCCTCACATTGTAAACTTCCCTTGGCTTGAAGATCTGCTAGCTTTAAGAGTGTAGTTACTATATATATATATATGTATATATATACACACACACACACATATATATATACATATATAAACCACCAACAAAACTGAAAATGTCCGTCTGATGCTTGAGTCACTAGGTCACTTCCCTGCTACTTTTTCTGTCTCCTGTTGTGTTCCCTTAGTGGGTTTTGGACATGTAAGATGTCACTGCTTGGCTTGATTATCTTGATTTCTTTGTAACATTTTTCTGCCATTAGACCATACTGAATTTGTAAAACACTCTAAGACACAAGCCTCTTACTGATAAAAAGTCACCGAAGATAAGGCTCTTTTACTATATTTGTTAGCATATATGCTTTTAAATAGAATCATAAATCAGTACAGATTTTCGTAGGCACATAAAAATACTGAATGCTCTCATAAAATTTATGTTGTGCAACAGGAATTCACTAGGTTTTGGGGGTTTTATCAGTGTTTTTGAGAGAACTCTAAAGAGTTTTCCTAGTATAACTAAAACACCCTTTTCCTATACAATGAATCTACAGAATGAAAATTTTGTAATTTTCCTATTTTTTATGTACATTATGTCCTGGTTTTACGCATCTGTACAAAGTCTATATTGGCTGAAATAGGAACAGAGCCAGATAAACTGGACAACTTTTCCTCAGCAAAAAGAGCCTGAAAAGGAACAGTTGAGGAGTGACTCATCACCTCTGAAAGAACCTATGCATGTTGTAAGTTATCTTGGATTGAGACTTAACTCTCCCTTTTCCCAACCAAACTATCAATCCTGAATAATTTGTGTGCAATTTTGCCAGTTTGATACCATTAACTGCATTGAAGCACAGTAACAGCATAGCAAAATAGAGTTGCATTATCATGTAACTACGTTGCATAAAGATTTTTCCAAGACATCTCTCTTGTGGTGGGTTCACCTTACCTGGATGCCAAATGCCACCATGGTAATTTCTACAGGCTGCAGGGAAGTACCTGGGGGACATCAAGGGAATCTCTGCTCTGGCACCTGCAGCAAATCCTCCCTCTCCTCTCCCCTTCCCTCTGCTGCTCACAGGGCTGTTTCCCATGATTTTCCACTCACCACGGAGCAGTGTTTTGGCCCCATCATGCTTTTGTAAAGCAGAAGTAAAATGCTGTCCTTTAATGTAATACTTCATTACACTTTCTTTGCAAAAATGAAATTGCTTCATAACATACAAAGCTTTTACAAAAAAAAATAAAATAACATCTAAGATCAGATGGATTGATTCCTCACTATCTGTGTATAAATATTTAATCAGTTGATAGCAGAAGGGAGAAAAAAAAAAATCAACCCCCTGACTAATGCCTCACCAATAGGCTGCACAATCTCAGAGTATGAAAATTACAAGGCAAAGAGCAGCAAAGAATTATATCTATTTGGGGAAAAGCAAACAAATAAAAAACCAAGCCAAACAACATCGGCAACAAACAAAAACACCAACAGTAAACCAAACTAAAACCAAGACACTCCTCACCTAAAGGCCCAAGCAAACATGGACATTGAATTCCCAACTTGTTTACAGCTTTACAGTAGTAAATTTAGTCCAAATGGCCTGGTATCCAACTTAGAAAGTATATTTCCTCCAAATGCTCTGGTTGGGGTTTTTTTCAACTGCAGTTAACACACAGATCCCCAAGTTCCAGAAGTCCAGTACATGTAATACATAAAAGTAGGATCAGAGATAAAACGTGACATAGAGAATGATGTCCTTTTTCCCATTTTAAGGGGTTTTCCAAGCAAAGATAACAGGCTCAAGGTCTGAAAAACAATGCTTTTCAAGAAATTCACATTTACGAGAGGAAGAAGAAGGTAAATGCAAGCTACAGTCAGCCCTTGGACATCCTAGGGAAATTTTCCTAGTGCCACCATCTATCAGCACACCTGCTGCAGATCAGTACCCTCTCATTTGTGACTTGGGGCACGCACCACACCAAGGAGTTCTTGTTCTAAACTAGGCCACTGTCTAAGATCCCATCCTATTGACAAAAATCACAGAATCACAGATTCTCAGGGGTTGGAAGGGACCTCGAAAGATCATCTAGTCCAACCCCCCTGCCAGAGCAGGATCACCCAGAGCACATCACACAGGAAAGCATCCAGGGGGGTTTTGAATGTCTCCAGCAAAAGAGACTCCACAGCCTCTCTGGGCAGCCTGTTCCAGTGCTCTGTCACTCTCACAGTAAAGAAGTTTTTTCTGATGTTTACGTGGAACCTCCTATGCTCCAGTTTGCACCCAGTGCCCCTTGTCCTATCACTGGACACCACTGAAAAAAGCCTGGCTTTGTCCTCCTGACACTCGCCCTTAACACATTTGTAAACATTGATGAGGTCACCCTTCAGTCTCCTCCAAGCTAAAGAGACCCAGCTCCCTCAGTCTTTCCTCATAAGGGAGATGTTCCACTCCCTTAATCATCTTTGTGGCTCTGCGCTGGACTCTTTCAAGCAGTTCCCTGTCCTTCTTGAACTGAGGGGCCCAGAACTGGACACAATATTCCAGATGCGGCCTCATCAAGGCAGAACAGAGAGGGAGGAAAACCTCCCTTGACCTACCAACCACATCCTTTCTAATGCACTGCAGGATGCCATTGGCCTTCTTGGCCACAAGGGCACATTGCTGGCTCACGGTCATCCTCCTGTCCACCAGGACCCCCCCCCCCTGTCTCCTACACCGCTCTCCAGCAGGTCAGCCCCCAACCTGTACTGGTACATGGGGTTGTTCTTCCCCAGGTGCAAGACTCTACACTTGCTCTTCATTAAATTTCATCTGGTTTCTCCCTGCCCAACTCACCAGTCTGTCTCGGTCTCACTGAATGGCAGCACAGCCTTCTGATGTGTCAGCCAGTTCTCCCAATTTAGTGTCACCAGCAAACTTGCTGAGGGCACACTCTGTTCCCTCATCCAGGTCATTGATGAAAATACTGAACAGTACCAGTCCCAGTACCAACCCCTGAGGGACTCCACTAGTCACACACCTCCAACTAGATTCTGTCCCATTGACCACAACTCTCTCACTTCTTCCCTTCAACCAGTTCATGATCCACCTCATTACCTGATCATCAAAACCACACTTCCTCAGTTTAACTACAAAGATGCTGTGGGAGAAAATTTCAAAGTCTGTGTCAATCTCCAAGTGTCAAAATCTGTCCACAAGTTTTCAGTAAATATACTGAATTAGGCTCTTGCAGCCTAATTTACATGGATTTAATATTATCTTCCACTAATATGGATAAATGAGAAACAATTAATTGTGTGATGGAGCTGGAAGATTAAAATCAGCCAAGAAAGAAGTTTAGCATAGCAACAGTTGTACTAACCAGCATGGTTTCAGTTTCTTAAATGATAGGATACCTTTCTACACATTTGCTCCAGATCAAAAACAAGGTGTTTTGGAGGAGGACCACTGTACATTCATCAGCTGTTAAATAGCCATGTGAGGCTATGGAGATATATCATTGATCCTGGTAAAGAAGCATTTGTAGCAAGGGGTTACTGTGCTCCCATCTGTGACACTCACACCCCTCACCTCCATTGCAACCTTCATGACATAACATCTGCAGGTTTTTATGTAAAGTGGAGTAACTAAGAATGAATACTGGAGGCCTTATTTAGACAAGTATCTTAACATTCTGGAGATCACATAAGTACATATCATATTAAACACCTATCCAAGTCACAGCATAGTCAAAATAGATACACATAGATATTTAGATGGGGGGAGGAAGGACAGCAAGCAACTCAGAAAGAAACATGCAAGAATCACAGTATGCAATAGCTGTGTAAATAGCTGTGAAGGAAATACAGTATTCTACTCTAGGACTCCGCTTTTTAGGCTAAGCAAATTTCACCAGGAAGACTACAGCTCAGAGTAATTCAACAGATCTTTAAGAACCAGTGTTATTTTTTTTATTCCTTTGATAATCTCTGGGAATACTTGCTCTTACAAGAGCCACACTGAGCCTTCTTGCTCTAATACGATGCAATATTTACTGTGTCAATACACATTACGAAGTGTGCCTACAATAACTTCTCAAGTTATTTTGTTTCTAAGCCTTTATGTACATTTCTTATTCAGTAAATGAAATCTACTTCTTTTCTTCATACTCTGACCTTATTCTATCCCCAAATATATCAGCTGACAGATGAAATCCTCACACACATTTCCTGAGCAGGAACAGAAGCCTGGTTGTTATTGTGAGAGGAATTCAATATTGACAGAGAATGAAGATTTCAAAAGGATGAATGAGAATTTGTACCTCAAATTGCATTTTCTATTAAACACTAATTTCCCTAAAAATAGAGTGATCCTGAATATAAGATGACCTTTGGTTTTTGCTTGCATTTATTTTAGTGCTCAAAGATTACTTCTTACCTCCTCTACCCACCGGCTGGCCCACTTCTCATTCGTCTGCCTCCTACACATTGCATCCTTCAATCAAATTTTCCATCTCACATTTCTTGACCTTTCCTCTTTCCTATTGCACATCTCCATTCATTCAATTTTTAGATAAAATGTATTCTGTGTCATACCTACTCTATGTCTTAAACTGTAGAGTGTTAGCCCCTTACTGCTAATTTTCTGAATGTGTTGTGGAGAACATGCTGGAGTCATTGCCTATAACTGGTTAAAGCCTTGTCAGCTGGCATACCCAAGCATGAATCATCATTTCCCAAATAATCTTTTCCTGATTCTTTGAGCAAAGTGTGATTTTTTTTTAACCATGTTTAAAATACGTAAGACAGAAATAAGGGAAAACAAACCGAGCCCAAGAAAACTTGCTTTATACTTAGATAAAGTAAATTGGAGCAAAGACAGAGATCATTTTATGTTCTGTGGCCATGTGGTAAAAGAATCTGTTCCATTGTTTTGCTTCTCCCATTAATCATTTAATAATAGAACTTCAGTAGGAGGAGTGAAGGAGTCCCATCTCAAGCTGTTACCCTGTGTAATAGGATTTTTGAACTCAGAAATGGGAGAACAGCATGCAAGGAAGCATGATAAATACTAGCTACTTAGTACAGTCAGATGCCTTCAGTTATCAGTACTAAATATATATTATCTGAACAGGACAGATTTAGACCACTTCTAAGACCAAAGTAACTTAATATCTAAAGAAGAATGGACACAGCCTTTACAAATTCCCATGACAGGGATCATAATAATTGTGTTTTAGGTTTAGACCAAACATGCATAGTTGGATATCAGCAAGAGCTTGGTTCCACCTGCATGGAATGAGTCATTTACATGTAGATTATGGTGTCTTGTAGTGACAGCTTTCACAATAAGAAAAAGCATGCTGCGATCCATCAGCTTAAAAGGGGTGATAACACATGCTTCATAGGATATAGAGGTTGACAGGCTTTTGGTGGGAAGTAAGGAAAGTATATTCTACTTGGAGAAAGGGCCAGATGGTTGCCCACTCTCTTTGAAGTGGAGCTCACTGTGCAACACTGGAGTCATTTAGAAACCTCTGGATACAGTCAGCAGCTAAGCTGGTTCAGATTCCAAATTTTAGGTTTAATCAAGTTAAATAGCAACAGAGAACATCATTAGTTCATGGAACCATACCCTTTAAGAGCCTAGGTGTTGCTGGTAGAGTTAGTCTGTTTGAAAACAGTTTTAATAATTTTTTGTTTCATAATAAGTTTTATTGGAGTGCAGTGAGAATTTATCCTTTCTTAATCATAAATGGAGTCCTTAACTTTCAGTTGACTGGACAAAGAGATTGGCTTCACTGGGGGGCTGTGGATGTACAACAGCTCAAGCTGTAGCTGGGAGCTCTGACATGTACGGTCTTTAAGGTTTTGTAGAAACTGCATTCATCTCTCTGCAGATCTGTCTGTATTGAGATTGATAATAATGAGAAAGCTTAGGGTTATTACAAGCTCTAAATAATATATCAGCTCTGTCTAACAAATAGATTCACTGTAGTATAATAGCTATTTATTAACATAACTATAATAAATTAGGAGGTAGCTTATTAATGCTTTCAAAAAGAGCAGTTAAGATGAGAAAGATGAATGGAATTTATGATTTACCTATTTTGTTGAGGAATAAACACATACATCACCACAATTAATGTGTCTGTTACTAATTAAAAACAATGTTTGCAATGATCATTTCTGATGTAATTTTACATTTGGGTGGCTCATACAAGACTAGGGAGGCTTTCAAATCTCTAAGCTCATTTTTGTTTTTCTTGCTTTCCTCCCTTCTTTGTGTTTATGATTCCTATCATCATCATTACTATTAGCTATTTTCAATTTGACACTATTTTGTATGGCACAAGAACTAATTTTTAAACAGCACTTTCTTATATAATACTCTATCCCACATCGCATAGTAATTTTGCTCAACAATACCAAAAGTTACACAGCATGAAGGAAGGAAAACATTGAATTAAGGCATTTTATAGGTCTTACTGAGGAAGCAGAATCATTAGGATGGCAGCCAAAGGGGAATAAACCCACAGGGTAAAGACACAGATTAAGAAGACAGCATACTTTCATAATACACATTGCTGCATAGTAGATCACAAAAAGCAAATAGGAAATGTGGGAATAGGTCTTTAACAAGTGGAATACCTAATTGACATCAGACAAATTATGACAAATTACTCAAGCTAACAATTTGCTCCCCCTAAATTTGTGTAATTTACACTACCTCCTGTGCCAAAAAGCCTTCAGTTTTGTTTATTCAAAGGTAGATCTGAAGGTGTGTGGTATCAAGAGACACTGAACTGAGATTAGCTGTCCTAATCAGTATGTAGTGGTTTCTTAAATAACATCAGTCCTACTTAGACTCCACGTTTTCTTGGGAGACAATGCCAGGAGCATAAAAGCAAGAAAAGGATTAGGGCAAATTCTTGTGGGGAAAGGGGAATGCTATTGAACCCTCAAAGAAACATCAAGGAGGGAAGAAAGCTGACAGTTCCAGGAAATTTATCAATCATAGTTTGTTTTTTGGGCTTTTTTTCAGTAGAGATTGAGCAAATGGATTTTGTCTATATCTGCTTGCATGTCAATTCAGCCTATGGGGCAACATGATTTACAGAGAACAGATGCAAAACATGGGAAAATTACTGGGGGTGTTTCTATTGATTGTAATTGGTTTGGATGAACTTTTAGAAGATCATGTCTGCTTCCCTACTGACAAGTAAATGGTGCATTACCCTTCACCAACCAGTCTATGTCCCCATTTATCTTTCTCTTTTTATTTTTATTTTGTGGTTAAATATATTGGGTGTTGATAGATCGCAGGACTCTCATTATACCAGATAGCTGCGAGAGAGGAAACTTCTACAGAGCTCTGCCACTCTGTCTCTTTAGTGACACCTATAACAGCTTTGCTAACATCCTTGTTGGGTAGAAACTTCACTGTGTAAATCTGTAAAGGGAATATTGTAATGCTGTCTGAAATGGCATAAAGACAATCCTCATGGAATTTGTTCGGTTATTGTTTTTACTTGGCAAACTGGTAGTTTCAGATAATATTAACACTTAAAAGATTAAGCTGGACCTAGTTCAACCTGTTGCCATTTGCATACCTTTTGAAGAGATGGTACTGGACTGGGTCACATAATGGCAAATAATATTCAACTAAAAAAGCAGTGCTTGCTGTAAGAAGTCATCAACAAGGAGAAACATTTACACATTGATAGGAAAAAAAGGGAAGTAGCAGTAAGATGTAGCAGACTAAAAAAAAAAAATAATCCACACCTCTAAAAAAATCTGTCTTCAGATCTCTGAATATCCTGTTCAGAGACAACAGGGACAGCCAGCAGAGAATCCAGTTTTGCAGCTCTGGTGTAAACATAGTTAGATGAGGTCAGAGGAAAACACTGAGAAAGTAATATTTGGAGGGAGTTGACCTGAAAAGCCTACCAATGGTGGATTATGGCTGCTGGTCAATAACGATGGGTAGTAACTATGTTACCTTTCTTGGGATTCAAGTCAAGCTTGAGGAAGTAAATCCCGTCTGTTTTCCTGAAGAGGGAATATGACTATCTGTTACAGGATGGAGTTTCACAATGGATGGTTTCTTTCAGTAAGAAGCCATTCTGTGGTAAAACCAACCAGCCTTACTTTCCCTTCAGAAAAAGGCTTACCATCTTTGTCTGCTCTTCTACATTTAGATTTTCCACAATGAAAATTACATACCAAGTCTTACAGTGTATTTGTGCAGGCAACTTAAAGCTAATGCAGTGGCACTCCAGTAGTGTAAGTAACTTTCGTTAACCTGTTATTTTGTTTGTAAATAGTTTTCTCCAACTAAAATTAAAAAATCAACAAAAATAAATGGAGAACACCAAATCTCTCCAGAGCAATGCTAAGCTTGAGATTCAAAAGAATAACATCTCTGGGACTGCAGGATGTTAGAAAAAACATGTATATATAATCTCCTGAGAAATACAGCAACCTCAGCCTGTCAAAGTTCTGCCTTCTTTTCTGGTCCCTGGAGCCCTCAGATTCTTTATTTTTATATTAAATCTTCCATGCTTCCCTTTCAAACATTTATTTACTTTTTTTTTTTTTTTTAATTCTCAGAATTTTCCAAGTGCTCTCAACTTTGGTATATACTATAATGGAAGTACTCCCCAAACACTGAACTCCAACAATCTGAAGGGTGACTAGGATAAATATGGAACTTAATGGTGGATAACTGACTTTGATGCAGTTTCATCAATCAGACCCAGATAAACTGCTTTCTCCTCTTGCAGTAACCCTTTTTTAAGAGAAATGTATTGATTTCTTTTTCCATCAGATAGACATATTAACTAGCAAGACACAATGCATTCTTCTGTCTGCATGGGCATTTTGAGCAGCAATTGATTTTTTAGGCTCTATGGGAAAACAGTCACCATTGAGTGATTAAAAAAATAATAAAAATGTGTGCTTCCTCTTGCACTGTTGCCAGAGACACAGCATTAACATTTACAAATTTATTTTAAGAAAGATAACAGTAAAACTTTTGATTTGTGACCACAGGAACTCATGGTAGGAGACTAGATACATTAGTAAAATTAAAAAGAGGAGTACCTTTGATTGCTGTAATCTTCCACTAATTAGTCTATCTGTACAATAAATGAACAATACAGCCAATTCAGGTTGCTTTGTGATTGATCATTAAAGATCCCATGGCACTCTTCACAAGGGTAGAGTTATCCTCCCTGTCCTTGCCAAATTCAATCACAAGTGATTATTTTCTTCTGCCTATCTATATTTTCTCTGCAGTTTTATCTCGATAAGAGTTTACTTTTCATTTCCTGTACAAAAATATTGTATAATGTTTCTGTGTGCTATTAAAAGATTACAGTATCAGATGAAGCGATTTTTGTATTACTAATATGACAATGTGTTCTCAGATTCCTTTGAAAATCTGTGTTAGTTTACTGTGTAAGAGTAGGCCTATTTAGTGGACTGGATTCTCAGCTGAAAAGTAGGACTATGATATGACAAGTGCTTTTCCTTGTTTTGATTACTCCGATTTAGAAACCTTGCTGCTAACAACAGAATTTGACCTGCAGAATCAGCATCACTTGAGAAGGTGCTTAAGCAGAGACAATTTATTTAGTTATTTAATAGAAATGACTCCATTAGAATTGCAGAGCTGAAAAATTATCTGAACACTATGGATATGTGATGTCTTTTTTTTAATGTACCTGTACACATTCAAAAAGAAATCTTTATTATATAGACTTCTACAAGTCTAATATAGAAAGACAATTATGTCTTTAGTAATAAAACTCTGGTCAATACAACAGAAGTTTCTAATGTATGTCATGTGATTTTCATGAAGGAAAGACTGGAAACTGGGCTGTAGTCCTGACTCATAATACAGCATGATTGTTCAGTTCTCAGCTTCAGTACAGCATCATAAACCATGTAGTCTAAGACACAGTAGATTCTGATAACTGCTCTGGTAGCAAGGTAGTAGCTGATCAAAAATTTTTATATATATATATATTTTTGACTGAAGTTGTAAGTTCTGTTTTTAAATCAGACATTTTTACATAGTTCCTGAAGTAGTATAAAACCCACTATGAAGCCATTGGTAAGTCTCCATTTCTCTTCATTTCTGTCCTGTTGCAAAGCAAGAATCTTTTGCTAAAAGCATGTCTATATGATAAAAAATGAATCTGTTTAGACCATTTTTTAATCTATGTTTTCAAGTTCTTTTGTTTTCTTCATGGCAAACTGTTCCCAAAACTTCTATCAGGTCTTTTTTTCTTCAGAAAATTTTCACTGTGTACCACCTTAATTAAATTATCTCTAAAAATTTACAGTTTTTTTCTTAAGCAGTCACCACAGTAGTATAGCAGTCATGAAACAGCACCCCATGAATAGTTATACAAGACAACTGTGAAGGCAGCACACAAACTAAGAGCACAAATGACTTGTATTAGCATTTCCATCAAAGAAATGCTGTCAAGCTGTGTGACAATTTAAGGGCCAGGTTCTCAACAGAAGCCCTTGAAGAAAAGGGAGAGAAGAGATGCTGAAGAAGAAAGAGAACACAAAAAAGCAGAGGTGCAATTGTAGTTTCTTACATCTTTTGGACTACTGAGGAGTAAGGCAGGTCCAAAGGCCAGGGTCATAAGATTAGGCAATCCCAAGGGTTGTTTGATAAGCTCCTCAGAAGTATTAAAACTTGCTTTGCACTATATTTATTCCCCTTATCTACTTCACACCCTAACTCATTGGCTGCTTTCATATGAACAACACAGGTTACAATAAAAAGCTTTCCCAGATGCATTTGAATCAAGTGACAGGATGGAGAGGCAGAAAGAAGGGGAGCCTTCTCAAAGCCTTTTCAACCCTCTAGGAAGATTTAAAGGGCCATAGTTCCCATTTTCATTAAATCGTCTTTTCCCCAAGTCATTGCTTAATAGGTCAAATATTGGTAGCACAGAGCCACCTTCCAATCTAAGTGGAGATTTAGTAATAATTTAAGAGGTTAACACTGAAAGTGTATTTCAGAGAATCAGAGAAATAGATTACTAACTTAGCACTGCAGAGATCAAGTTGAGGTGCATCTTTGGAAGTGATTAGATCCCAAATGAGAAAAAGTTATGATAATAGCATTTTCTTGCAACTTTTTTTCCTTCCTATTACAGACAGAATATAATAAAATCTTTTATAAGAACAAAATTTATAGTCTTGACTAGAAAAAAAGTAATACTTCAGTCTGCTCATAGACCAGTGGATTATTGAACTCTTATTAGGATATCATTTAAGTTACTAGCAAGATAAGTGTTCTTACTAACATGGAAAAAATTATATGTTTATGCAATGAAGTTTCAAAATTAAAAGTTCTTAGAAATGTAATACTTAAATTCCCACTTGGGAAAATGTCTTATTTTGTTGGAGTTTGACCACAGTTTTCTAATTTCTTTAAGATCATACAAGTTTAATTAACTCCTGGCCTTATTAGAAGGCAATGATATGACAATTCAAATACTAAACTAAAATTGTGTATCTTTTTTGCAAATTTTTCAGTCTCAAATTTTAATCTCAAAAAATTGATTTTTTTAAAAATATGCATGATTCTTTCAGTATTCATCCCACAACAAACTACTAAAAATTTAGTAAGTACAATTTAAACTCTGGGGAAGTTATTAATGTCAAACTATATTAAAAAAAAAAAAAAAAGTGCAACAGCCATGCATTTAATCTTTGAAATAGACAGCAAATATCAAAAGGTCTTTTTCCATTGTATAATCTTTTACTCAGGGGAGAGTCAAGGGTTTCTTATGGTCATATCTCTCCCCTCCCACCACCCTCAAGATACTACTTTCTGTACTTTAATATTTTAAACTGTAGTTCAAAATACAATTTTGCTAGAATAACAAGTCTAACACCTGTTTACAGTTTCTACTATGCTGTTTTAGAATCATAGGACAGTTAAGGTTGGAAGGGACCTTAAAGATCATCAGGTTCCAACCTCCCTGCTTTGTGCAGGGACAAACTAGACCAGGCTATACAAGGCCTCATCAAGTCTTGCCTTGAACTCCTCCAAGTAGAGGGCTTCTACAGCCTCCCTGGGCAACCTATTTCAGTGCCTTACTACCGTCACGGTGAAGAATTTCTTCCTGATGTCTAACCTAAGTCTCCCCTCCTTCAGTTTAAAAGCAATACCCCTGGTCCTATCACTATCTTCTCTGGTGAAAAGCCCCTCCCCAGCTTTCCTGTGGGCCCCCTTCAGGTATTGGAAGGCTACCCTAAGGTCTCCCTGGAGCCTTCTCTTCTCCAGGCTGAAGTTACACTTCATCTAAACGTCTCAGCACAGTGTGGTGATAGTCTCAAAATACTGAAACGTGAAGCTGATAGAAACAGACTCTCAAGTCGCATACACCAGCCTAAAGGCACCAGCACAATTATTTTCTTGCTGGTCATTAATAAAATTACTTTCAGAAAGCAAGTTCTTCAAAAATCCACAAAACTACCAGAAATGTTCCCCTGCTTCCTGCATCTCCCGCTGCTCCCAATATTATTCATGCCAAGAGGAAAAAACAAACCAAACAAAAAACAGCAACTATATTCTTAAATCTTCCTTGGATTCTTAATCATAAGGATCACATTTT
The DNA here is from genome assembly GCF_020740795.1 of Apus apus. Classification (NCBI taxonomy): domain Eukaryota; kingdom Metazoa; phylum Chordata; class Aves; order Apodiformes; family Apodidae; genus Apus; species Apus apus. The sequence continues at coordinate 84,917,890 of NC_067282.1, read as the reverse complement.
CAGTGATACGTACCAGATTACAGTAACCCATCCTGTTGGCTGTAAGTTAAGAACTTCTGTCCTGTTCCTTCCTCTGTTTGATTCCTCTAAATGGGAATCTCCAGAACATCTCCCACACACAGGAGACTTTTCATTGCTATGACAAAATTAGTGCCTGATTTTTTTTATCACAGTGAAAGCTTTATTGGATCACATAGTAGTACGCATATTTTTATGGAAGTTAAACAAGTCATAGCCACCACCAAAACCCCCAGAAAAAATGCATAAGAAAATCTTAGGCATATTGAAAAGTTGTATATGCAGTCTAATAGATGCTCTTTACTTTAGGATTTTAGAGTCTGTTTCTGAATCTAGCAAGTTCATGCAGCATAACATTCTCTATATAAATAAAGGGACTAAGCTCCAGGCACAGAAGTGTTAGAAAGGGGCTGTAGTTTTTCAGCAAATTTCTAGCAGGAAACATGCCTGGTTCAGGATTTGCTCTTCTCCAATATAGTTATGCAGCTGCCAATAGGCCGCACTGGTGAGATTGGATGCAGGTTACATACACCTCTGGGGGTTGATCACAAGGAATCTAATTTTAGAAGTAAAAGCTAATGCTTAAAGTTTAGATACCTTACATTTTTTTCTCCATGTATACACAAACACATGACGATATTACATTGTGCTGGCATACACTCTTATCCTTTTTGCATATTTGCAAACTCATGGGGAAAAAAGTAAAGTATGACCAAATTTGTTAACAGGGTGTAAACATGTCCCAAATGGTTGAGGGTACCCATGAACCAGTTTGTTGTTTTCAGGAAGGCATCTGAGCAGAAATGTCAATATATGATTACCCCATTCACACTTTAGCTGGGTTTTCATTACTATGGGGGAGAGGATACAGGGCTGGGTGGACTTTTACCCAACCTGTGGTTTTAATTCCTCAGATAGAGCTGGTGTTAGTCCCTCAAAGCAGGCCAGAGCTTCCCACGGCTATGCTGGGCAGGGACTACCATGGGCTGCTTCTGTAGATCAGCAATTTGCAAAAGCCTTTTTTGTACATCAGGGGAAAAATAGAAAAGCTTTAAGAAAGGCAAGTCTTTGACCCAGATATATAGAATATTCTGTTAATTAATACTATATGACTCTAGGGAACATTCCTGGATTTTAATGCCACATGTGGACACCCAATCTTGTGTGATGTTTAACATAGTTTGTTTTACTCTTTATATTGAGGTAAACTGGGGAAGTCAAATCTAAGGTAGCGTTGCAGCATGAATCAGTAATGTTTATGATACACTAGGTGATCACTATGTCATACAAATATATAAGCACACTAGTAGAAAAATATTCACTAAAAATCTTGACTAGTGGGGTAAAAGTAGTATTTCATGGTACATTACCAATTAAACCTCGGTAAGTTCTCCTTTAAAAAAACAACAAACAAACCAACAAATCACAAAGCAAAAAATTAACAAAAACCCAGAACAATTACCAAGGCATTCATTCATTGTCATTTTATTAATACTGAAATAAATGGTTGTCTGAGCTGCCTTTTATGAATGATTTGCTAGAATACTTTCTCAGTTTCAGTCACTTTTGTTAATAAGGGTGATAAAGATCAGCTGAGATTCACACTCTATATATCCTACTCACTAGGTCTTAAGTGCATTTTTCTCTGTGGATTGACAGGTGGAGAAAGGTAATTAGGTGTCTCACTCAAAAATCATGTATCTGGGGAAAAGCTGAACTTGGATCAACGCTGTATGATCTTATGGCTCAAGATTGCTGGCTTTTTGTTTGTTGGATTTTTGTTGGTTTGGTTTTGTCTGGTTGGGATTTTTTAACTGTGCACAAAGTTATATAACTTCTTTACTTGCTCTTTTTCCTTGGCCTCTGCAATAGCTCGATAAGCATTAATGTGTGAGGGTAAACAAGAAAGATGTATGCACACAGCCCTTCCTATTTGTTCTGCAGTGCACTGATATATTACACATATCAACAGAAAGGCATTGTAGAGCTCACTAATTGTGTTTTCATTTAGGATCATCATTACCATTTATATTGCAACAAAAATGGGTAGGGAAACCTGCCTGTGGAGTCTATTCTGCTAGTTACTGTATCAGCAGTATTGGTTCAGGCAGCATTTTGAATGTGAGCAGAGTCAAATAAATTATATTGAGAGTGAAGTTGTCCAGCTCCTTGCAAATGACACTTAGTAATGTCTGTTACTTGCCACCTTTAAAATAGACTTGTGTGCCTAGGAAACTGCTTTTAATTGAATTCCCTGAGACAAAAGTTGTTAACTCTGCAATTCACCTTTGAACACAGGTATAGAGTAGCCTTTTAATGCTGCCCTTGCTGTCATGTACACATGATAACATTAATACTTAAAACTCACCTGCTGACCTATAGAGTCAATGCCTACAACAGCACCTGCAGTGGTCTGTGTAGCTGACCAACATCATTGATATATTGATATTCTAGTAGAATTTTCTCTGCTTCTAATGTATAAATTATACTAAGCTCTTTTAGATGTTAATAGAGAAGATATTCCATTGTGTATGTTTCCTTGTAAGTTACTTAAAAACTCTGTAACTCAAGAATACTTTCATATGAGGTGTTTTTTTTTTGTTTATATACTCAATTAGGAAAGCAATACTCTGCAATACTTCCATGCCATGGTGTGCAATACTGCCATGCTAGTAGCATACACCACAACATACTCTGTTCAACATTTTTTCTCTCATATTTCTCCCAAGAAGAAACAAATGTGAGATGTTAAAATTTTGTATTCTCCTACAGAGTAATATTTGGTTTTTTTATGTTGCCAAAATGCAACTAATCAGACTAAAATCCAAAACACTCATCAGAATGGATCGCTTTTACATGTTTGTATCTGAAAAGTACTAAAGCTATTTATTTTTAAATTTAAGGGTCTTGTCTTTTGGGAGGCACATGCAAAAGAGTATTAATACTGCTGGAATTTACTGGTCCCAGTTTATGCAGAGAGGGAATTGAAAAAAAATATAGTAGTTTCATTTAATTTTAGAAAATAACAATTTCAGAACCTGTTATGCACAAATGACGTTTCATATCTTTAAGAAAACAACAGCCTCAAATTCGTAAGAGTCTAATTCACCAGGTCCACTGAAGTTCTTTAAATTATTAGTGTTCAGTAAAGACAAGTAGAGAGACAGAATCTTTCTTGTGTTTACACCACAAAAGTCTTCAGAAGATTCTACAGAATTGTCACATAATCCATACCTAGGAACCTCATGTCTTCACACAGATAGATGTTTGAAATAAGATAGAAATAACATTGTATCACTGAATGAAACAAATAGTCTCAAAAATTTTGTATAACATTGACAAAAATTCATTTTTCTAATGTTGTCTTTTTGGTTTTTTGAAATTCCTTTTAAATGAAGGATACCTCTGTTCTGGTTCCTACAATAAAGTCGCTATAGATAAAGCTAAGTCATTGTAAGTAGTATCTTAAAGTTTTATTACTTCATACCTTTTACACTTGACATATTACTTTTTCACAGCTAGAACCATTTCTTTAAAATTACAGTTTTACATACTAACACTGTACACAGAATATATCTGCACAATGTTAATTGCTTAGTAAATCTTAAAATAAAAATTCAAAACATCCAGCTTTGGCCAAATATTAACAATTACTCTAAATAAATACATAAAAGCAATCATTAAAAGATTACTGAAATTTCTCAAAGGATGTGCTAGTGGCCATAAAGCCATTGAAAAAAATGAATTTGTTAAAAACAGTATTGCTTGGGCTAATTACAGAAAAAAAACATACTAATCAGGAAGCCACTGGTTCAAGCATTTGACTCTTTAAGTATAATTTTTGTGAGGGAGTGTATGTCTTTTGGGGAGATTTTTGAGATTCTCAGAAGAACTTCCCAGAGACTTCAGGATGTCTGTGGCATTTTTCCCTCCAGTAACTTATTCTAATAGCCACAGCAAATAGTTTCTACAGCAGTGGGTTAATGCCATGCATATCCCAGTGCAGCAACTGTTAAGTATTTCCTAGTAATCACTAGACACTTTTTTATGGTTCCACTTAAATAAGATCAACTTCAGAAACCTTCTACATAAGATCAAGCTACCTGAGGAGCTCGACCTAAGATTAGCATTTAGCCATAAATAGAAACCATTAAACTAGGTCTGAAAAGATGAGATAAAATTGTCTGTCTGTAGTGAAAAGAAAGTCAGTAAGAGGTCAGATTGACACTGCCTCTTGGCTGGCTTACCCCTCTCAAATCAATAATGAGAAATTAAATGAAGTCCCACTGCTTGCAAAACTGTAAATTTGCAAACTTGTTATTTGGCTGGAAGGGAAAAAATGTCGAATAAGCACCAGGGAGTTTAGCTACTCAGGTACACTGCACTTGGAATTAATTACCAAGGTAGACATTTAATACAGCAAGATAAGCACTTCCACACTGGTGCAAATATACAGCACAAACATATGCAAACCAATCAGGATTCGTAATTCTCTCCTTGAACACAAGCAGCTTCAAAACCGTTTTAAATGAGGAAGCATCGCTGAATTTGTTTGCTTTCCTTCTAACAGACTGGGAAATTCCTGATCCTTTGTATGGGAGTCAGTAGTGCCTGTCTAAGGTTCAACTCAGTTTCTGAGAGTAAAGAGAATTTTCCTTGAACATCAGATCCCCTTTATTACTCTAGTCAGTTCCAGCTGTAACAGACTTTAAACAATATAAATTTCTGAAGAACCCAGGCATGAAAATTAGACATCTGGCAATGAGTACTTAAGTAACACACACTACTCTTCCCCAGAAATGTCTGAAGAAAATCAGCCAAACAAAGGAAACACAAACCTGTGTTTAAGGTTGTATAATTCTTCAACATGTTATGAACTAGTACATACTAAAAAATATAAATACTCATAATGCTGGAAGGGCTTGACAGTGGAGCATGACTTAGGACTAAACAGTTTGGCGGTTGAATAACATCTTTGTCAAAAATGTAGTTTATAGTCACTAAAAATCACTTAAGTTTATTTTGAATTAAGTAAATGAACAATAAAATGAATGATTAGAGCATTTTGGTTTGATCCTATTAAAACATATTTAAAATATCTGACAAATTTACACCAACAACAACCAAAAGAAAAAATAATAGTAACGAAAACACTTTCAAAACAAGTGACTTACCTTAAGTTATTTAAGTAGATTTTTCTGCCCAACTACCAAAAATATCATCTCTTTGTATACCTTTTATCCCACTGCAGCTTTTGGACCAGTAGCTACTTTTCCCATATTAAGCAGTCCTGTAAGTAGCAGCACAAATAAAGCTTGGATTCTACAAGCCCACTTATTATATTTATGTATGCAACTCCAATCTAGCACACCCAGTTGTCCTTTTCTTAATATTGGGAATTTCGATCAAATAAACACCTTCGGTTGCAGCCTTTATTCCCTAACATCCTTCCCCCTCTTCACCATAACAACATCTTTACCCTTCAGTGGTCCCTGCTTACCTGCTAAGAAGGTCACAGTACAGGTCTACGCAGGTCAATGAGTACAGAAAAGTAGGTTAGGGAATTTTTGAGCCCAGACTGAAGATTTCATCTTGCAGAAGGCACTTACTCCAAATCTCAGTTCTCCTCCTCAACAAGACCAAGTGCAGGGGCCTGTACTTTGGCCACAATAACCCCAGACAGTGCTACACACTGGGGGAAGAGTGGCTGGAGAGCAGTCTGGCAGAAAGGGACCGGGAGTACTGGTTGACAACCAGTTGAACATGAGACAGCAGTGTGCCCAGGTGGCTCAGAAGGCCAATGGCATTCTGGCTTGTATCAGGAATAGTGTGAGCAGCAGGAGTAGGGATGTAATTCTCCCCCTGTACACAGCACTGGTGAGGCCTCACCTTGAGTACTGTGTCCAGTTCTGGGTCCCTCATTTCAAGAAGGATATTGAGGTGCTGGAGCAGGTCCAGAGAAGAGCAACAAGGTTGGTGAGGGGACTAGAGGAAAAGTCTTATAGGGATAGGCTGAGGGAGCTGGGGTTGTTTAGCCTGCAGGACACTCAGGGGGGACTTTATCACTCTCTTCAACTACCTGAAGGGAGGTTGTAGTCAGGTGGGGGCTGGGCTCTTTTTCCAGGCAACTAGCAACAAGACAAGAGGGCACATCCTGAAGCTATTCTAGGGGAGGTTTAGTTTGGATATTAGGAAGAATTTGGGTGATCAGACATTGGAATGGACTTCCCAGGGAAGTGGTGGAGGCACCGACCCCTTGATGTGCCCAGGGAAAGGCTGGATGTGGCACTTAATGCCATGGTCTAACCAATGTGGTAGTGTTAGGTCATAGGCTGAACTTCATGATCTTAAAGGTCTTTTCCAGCCTTCCAGTGATTCTGTGTCAGACCTGGCAATGTGGTTTTCAGTGCAATATATTATTACTAACCCAACAAAAAATAATGTTTTGTAAACGTACTTCTAAAATTAAATAAAAAAATACAATTCATTACATATTCAGCTAATACTGTCTAACCAGCTTTTGTATGTGTGCAGATATTTATTTATATACCAGACACCTATGCTTTTCATTTCCTAATAAGAATCCTCAGAAACCAACTTTCCATTTAATCAATCAGGTTACTTAGTACCAAAAGAACATTGCTTTGTGTATTCCATTTTGAAATAAACAGATAATCAGCAAACAAATCCTACACCCCCCAAAAAAAACCAAACCAAACAAACAAACAAAAAAAAAACAACAAACCAAAACAACACAACAAAACAAAGCACAAACAAACAAAAAACAAAAAAAAACCACACCACAGAAAAAACAACCAACAAAGCCAAACATAAAATTTAGAACACAATTACAGAAGTGAAACAGAACTTTTTGACTGCTTAGGACACAGCCAAATCTAACCAGAGAAATCCCTAATGGTGTGTAAGCACTGTTAGCAGTAACCAAAACACTGGTGTGTTGCCAACACAATTTTAGCCACAAATCCAGAACACCACCACACCACACAAGCTGTTATGGACAGAGCTGTCTTGCATTTGGCCAGAGTTCTTTGCTCATGTATTTGAATCCAGCTATCTGCTGATAAAGGTTAAGACTAGTACAAACCCCATGTTATCACGTTAAAACAAATATGACAATAAGAAGCAATAACAAGGTTAAAATGCTGATGGTCTCCTGACTTTACAAATTTAACTTTTAAAAACCACCTGAGGGTGGGTTGTTTTTTTTTTTTAAAGCTCAGAACTCTAAAGGAAGCACTTAGAGAAATCAAACAGTACACAGAAAATCCGCAACCAAAACAAATCCCAAAGCCTTTAGACTTAAAGTTTGCTTTCTGCAGGAAAATTCCAGCCCTGCTTGGTCTTAATTTTGTCATTTTAGCAGTAGGGATAAGAATTAAAACTCACTCAAGCAGTTTGAATCCCGAGGTGATATCAGGACTTAGGTTTCTGCCTGGAAGATGCCTTTGAGCTTCACCTCCACTGCAGGAGCAGTACTTTGACACAGAGGATTTCAGTGATATTCTGACCTGAATGTAGTCCATGGAAGTTTTACCACTGATTTCAGCAGAAATAGGATTTCATACAGTGAGTTATTGTTATTTACATTAATCTCATAACTTACTCAGAAGCTGACTCAAAACAGTGAAAATGCATTGAATCAAATTTAATTCAATTAATTGGTGTATTTAATACTATGTATTTTTAATGAAGGCTAACCAGATTTTTAAGGTTTTTCTAGGAAATAAAAACTATTTCACTTTAAATGCTATATTATGCCAAGTTTAATGATATTATGAGATACCTTTTAGCTCTTTTTATATAAATTTATGATAAGAGGTTAGTTTTGTTGTGGTTTTTTTTAAGAGTGCTTTTTTATTTAATAAAAGGGAAAAAAGCCACCAACCCTAATTACTAAATTATAGAAACTTGGTTGGGTAAAGTAGGTAGGATTTCCAAGAATTCTGCCTTTTCCAGATTGACTAAGGTAGATGAAGCATAAACATTTTCAAATTATCTTACAGTATTTGCCCTATATTAGAGTTAGTAGTCCTTTACAGGTCCAATACTCATGAAATTAAAGTTCCACAGATCAGTAGCAATTAGCTACTTCAGATATGGGTGAACAATTCATTTTTCAGTTGTTGGGCTTTAGACTAGATATTGCATTATTTTAACTTCTCTATTGTATTCCTTTTCTTTTTAGAGACACTGGGCTGATTTATGAGAAGCAGCTGAGGTCACTTGGATTATTCAGCTTGGAGAAGAGGAGGTTGAGGGGTGACCTCATTGCAGTCTATGGATTCCTCACTAGGGGAAGAGATGGGGCAGGTATTGATCTCTTCACTCCTGTGACCAATGACAGGACTCAGGGAAGTGGCAGGAAGCTAAATCAGGGGAGTTTTAGGTTGGATATCAGGAAAGGGATTTTCACCCAGAGGGTGGTTGAGCACTGGAAGAAGCTCCCCAGGGATGTGCTCACAGCACCAGGCCTGTGCGAGTTCAAGAAACATTTGGATGATGCTCTCAGGCACATGGTGTGATTCTTGGGGTGCCCTACACAGGGACAGGAGTTGGACTTGATGATCCTGATGGGTCCCTTACAACTCAGCATATTCTCTGATTCTGTGAAACCTTTTGGCTAATCATGTCAGAAAAGAAGGATATTCTAAAGGCTTTCTCAAAATATGTTTCCTATAATGATGCTGTTATAGAAATAATGCTATAAACTAAGATTAAATGCTTCTTATTTTAAACCAACTGATACTAAAATACTGTCAGCTAAAAAGGAAATAATTTGAAGCTGTGTTCCAACAAAAAGGGTGTTACTGGACAATGTGACTTAGCTCCTGTGAGCAGCTTAGTAAGGGCATTTAAGAGACAGACAATATTTTAGTATCACCAGTATATAGTAACAGCAGAACACTCTCCCAGATCAAAACTAACCTTCCATTGACTTCTGTGCTTCTTCTGGTGCAAGTCCAGAACCTGACTTTTCCATTGGTCCTTAAGAACTGGAGACATCAAAGTACAAGTATTGTCTTAGTGTATATTATCATAGTGTCTGCTTTCCCTCTGCCTTGTTTTTTCATAAACTGAGCACAAGAGACATCAATAATTTCTGGAGGTTTTCTGTCTCTGCTGCACTGTAAGTGTTAAGTGATAGTAATGATGATAATATCAGCTATGTACACGTTGAACCTCTACCATACAATAAATTCAGAAAGTAAAGAAAGCCATATAAATTAAAATAAGCTTTTATGGTTAATAAAACATCAAAATATGGTAGTCTTCTTAGTGTGCTGAGAGGCAGGATTTAAACTATGCAGAGAATTATATCAGAGAGATTTATTTTCAGACTGAAAGTAAATAAATGTGTTTGATTTTTCTCTGCTCATCTGAATTGAAGTTACTCTTCCTGAACTGTGCAAAAAAAATTAAGTTAACACCTGAGTCATCAGACTTTCAAACTGGTTATAGAACTTGCTGTTATCTTCCACTCCCAGGAAATGTTATGGCTGATGGTCCTTGGGCATTTTTGCTTCCCTTCAGGATTAAAGACTTTTTTCACTGTTTAAAGAGGTTATCCATCCCTCCACAAAGGCCTACAGGATTTTATTTCCTATCTGAAGACTAATTGATGCAGGAAGTTGGTTTCAAGAGGAATGGGTAAAAGTCTTATGCAGTTTCATTTGTGTCAGAAGAACAGGAAGAAACTGAGCCTCTCTTGGAGTTGTTTTCTCCAGCTCACGTAAATTAGCACTGGTTAGCAGGAAGGAAAGTATTCACTTCATCTGCCACTACAACATATCCAGCAAATCTATCTCTAGCATGAGCCACCAGTTTCCTTACACAAAAATCACTGAAAAATCAGCTAGCTTCCAGACACAGAATGTTCCAGTGTGCCTTGATAAAGAAAAACATCACCAAAGCTGGATGATTATTTTTTACAAAGTTTCATTTGCCAGACATTGAAAAAGGCAAAAAATGAGCGAAATTTATAAAAATTAAATAACTTGCTTATGTTATGAGTTAGAATATATTAAATTCAATAATGTATTTTTAATATTTCTGCATTCACATACTGACATTCACTAGAAGCAGCTTTATCATATTCTTATATGTATCTCTAATATCCTTGTTGTATTTCTAAAATATAACAAGAAGAAGCAGCACTGGATAGTATTTCCTAAAGCAGGCTTGTCTTTGAAGTTCAAAATAACATGCTAATTTGGGCAGATTGTTTTATTTTATTCACAACATGTGAGGTTAAATTTTTTTGTAATGAACAGGAAAAGTTGAAATAGTCTTGCATTAAGTACATGTAATATTTTTTAATGTACAATAACAATTATATAATTACAGTCTAAATTTGGTAAAATTAATTTAATAATAATACGATAAAATCTGATTATATTTATGGCAAATTAACTGCAACAACATGTCTAAGTGCTTTCCTGACTTGGTAACCAATGTAAGACATATTAGCTTGTGCTCCTTTGATCTGATTATTACCTTTTATTAATTTGTTAATAGATTTTTCTTAATATAACTGAAAGATGGATAGGAACATTCCTGTCAATCAAATGGAAACTACAATAATTCACAGTACTTTAAGCTTTAAAATTTATATTTTGAAAATTTATTTATAAATTTTTTCTTAATGTACAAGTGTTAAATGGAGTTTCTTATTAACTATTTCTCAGTAACAAAGCAGATATGAAAAATACGATTGATATTATCCAAGAAAGTATGCAGTGTTTCCTGAAACATTTACTTCAGTAAGACCTGCCACAGACTTTACATGTGATCTTTATACTATGATTAGATCCAAATCTCTGAAATTACTCAGGCAACTAGCTTTCAGTAAAATCAATGTGACATAGTTGCCTAAAAAAGGAGCTGAAAGTTTAAATACCATCATGTCTCTGACCTTTAATCTCTATGAGAAAGCTCATCTAAAAATTACACATTCACTTAAATCTAATAACCAAGGCTGCTTTTTTTAGTCAGAATAAAAAAAGATAGATTCTTCATTGGAATTTCTACCCACTGACCTCCAGAAAAATGAAAAAAAAAAAATATCTAATAAGTCCATTATTTTTGAAGGCTTTTCATAGAATCACAGAATAGTTTGTGTCTGAAGGAATGCTAAGGATCATCTAGTTCTGACACCACTGCATAAGTAGGGATACCTTCCATTAGACCAGGTTGCTCAAAGCCCCATCCAGCCTGGCCTTGAACACTTCCAGGCATGGGGCATCTGCAAATTCCTTGGGCAACCTGTTCACATGTAGGCTAAATCTCCCCTCATCCAGTCTAAAGCCATTAACCCTTGTCCTATCAGTAGACACCCTTATAAAAAGTCCCTTGCCAGCCTTCTTGTATGCCCCCTTCAGGTACTGGAAGGCCCTTATAAAGTTTCCCCAGCCTTTTGGTTAAAGGCGAGATGAATCTCCCTCTCACTGCTTTGTTTTTCTACCTTTAACGAAGAAAAGTAAGACAGGACTTTCGTGCCTGATGGTCAGGTGTAGAGGAATCCTTGCCTGAGCAGAGGAGAGTTCAGTCTGCTTATGCTGCCAATATTGGTCCAGGGACAGGGTGACACTTCCCTACCTCACAGTAGCATTCTTCACTACAGATGGAGATGTGTTTAGAAAAATGTGTGAGGTCTACATACATTCTCACATCCTAAAAGCAGAAAAGATTTTATCCAGTGCCGTGATTTGAGAGACGGAGACGCAGCTTGATGCAAGCAAGATGTCTAATTTATTAAGCTAACACACACATTTTTATATGCTTCCAGGCTGCCTCTAGGCAATCGTGTCTTAAGCTAATTGGCTAACTGCTCTAATACACGCGCAAAGTTAACAAGGCTGCTTTGCTGATCAGAGAGTGTTCAGGCGGCGTTCACGAGGCAGGCCCGTAGCATCTTCAGATAAGCAGGAGTCAGAGGCGCAGCCGTTCCGTTGTTCCATTGAAAACCACAAGTTCCCTGTCACTTGCTGATTACAGCAATGCCTTTCAGCCAAGGTCCTGCACGTCCTGTACCTAAGTTCCTTTAAACAATAACAACCTTCTAAAGTGATTAACAGTTCATTAACACAAGTCGCTCCCATGTTACCACAATCCAGCACTAGCATTTTCCAGGATACCCAAACCACTGCATGAACAAAATTTTCTAGGATATTCCACCTGTGGAGTACACAGATTAAATAATTATCTCCAAAATATAAAACGGGGAAGACCGAGGTTCTCACCTCAGGCATCTTCTCTGGTCCTGAGCTTGTGTTCAAGGAGTCAGAGTAAAGGGAGCATAACCCTTATAAAAGCCACGATTCCTTATATACTGCCGTCATTTTGGGAACCAGGTGCTGCAATCATTCTTGGTGGATCCTGTCTCACTTTTCTGAAAACTGTAGCAGCTGTTTTGCAGGTTCTAACTAGGTATTCTGGCTCTCAATTTTATGACAGATTTTCTCCTTCATGAGGGTTTTGCTGAATTTTTTTTTCTTCTAAATTCTGGTTAGCTTCCACTTCCTAGGATCCCCAAAACTACAGCTGCAACAATGTGAAATCTGGTTAGATACTGGAAAAAATGTATTCACACTGAAGAAGATGAAACACAGCAGTAGGTTGCTCAGGATGCTTGTGGAATCCCCATCCTGGAAAAAAATTCAGTGCTTAACTGGGTATGACGGAGCAACCTGATATAACTTCATACTTTCTTGTAAATTCAAAGCTAGCTCGCCCTTGAGTGTGAGATTGAGTGGGATAGTGACTCTCAGAAAATCCTTTAACCTATGCTGGTTTAGGATTCCATGTTTCTGTCTTTTTCAATTGTTAGTCTGTTATCCAACTCAGCTCGCATTTTAATTTATTGATGAAATAATAACACCTGTTGACCTCTGAAATCAGTCTAGAATCAAATAACACTATGAACATCACTGCTTGACTCTAGTACACATCAATTTTAACTCATGCAGAGCTGTGACTTCTTTTCAGGAAGGAGCATGCTATTTCTTTTTCCTGATCCCTGTACATTTGTGCATTCAGCTGATCCCTGTGGTGACTTGGAGTAATACAGGATTGGATTTCTGTCAGCTATCCAGTGAGATATTTCAATATTTCTCTGTCTCGCATATGCAGAATCTCTTATATTTTCTTTATTTCAAATGTATCAAAACAGTCGTGTTTTTTCCTCGCTTAAAAAAACAAAGAATTTCCAGCACTTTAAAATCTTGTAGGATAAAATTAGTCATTTGACCTGAAGAAGTTTTGATGGAATTTTGGGAAAGTGTTATCTTATTTTGTTGAATTTTTTTAAGATATGTTCAGAATAAGGCTGAACATCTTGACCCTTGTCCTGGCTAGCAGAACATTTAAAGTAAAAGCAAGCTAAAATAGACTTTAGTTTTACAAAGATAAAGTAATTGCCTTTCAGGGACTGCCAATCAATGACAATTTAAAATCTGTTTAGTGCCTCTGATCCTTTAGGAATTTGGGGATTCTGAGGTTTTCAGATGTTAATATTAGAAATATTACTAGGTTTTAAAGGAGATTTTGTGTCATGAAAAACTGTTGTTAATGTGAAACAATGTAGAAGTCTAAAAATTATTTTTTTTAAAAAAAGCCTATTTTCTACTTTGCTAATTCAGTACAAAGCCAAAAGGAACTTTATTTACTCAAATAAAATAGAGATAATTTGTACTTTGAACACTCATTAAACTTCAATTTAAAATATCAAAGATTTTATTCCTGATAATTAAATGATGACAAATGTGAGTGCTGTGACATTTTGTGAGTGCTGTTTTGTTTATGTCTCAAATGCATGTCCAGTTGAGCTTGAGGTCCTCTTGCAACTTACTAGTGTTGAAATGAATACCTAAGAAAAATGAGACTAAAAATTAGATCTTTAAAAAGGAGGAAATTAGATGCCTACTAAGCAGCAATTAAAAGAAAAATACAACAGCCAAAACTAAAATTTCATCTTCGTTTTACAACAAAAATCAGAAATAAAAATTACGAAAGAAATGAAAATAAACACAGGACCTAGCACTTTATTTATATTGATTTTTGCCTATGAAGTACCTAACTAGGTCAAAGCGAATCAGAAGCACAGAAAAATATGCAACTGGCAGGGCAAGAAGGAGGACTTATGGAGAAGACCTGTTCTCATAGTTCTGTGCTTTATGGACTCAGCTATATGGAGTTAAAAACATTTTTAATGGGGTACCAGAATGATAGGATTCTTAAATAAACATCGCTCTTTTGTACTCTAAATCACTGAGGATTATTTAATACTCTCCAGCTTATTAGTAACGAAAGAGAATGTTAAACAATATGTATAAGAGGGCAATTTCCTCCTTAGAACTCCCTGGATCCACAGGAGATTTGGGCTTTATGGGTCCCAGGGGTTCCATGCCACCTCTAATTCACCTTAGGAAAGGAGGATCCTTGCCTAAGGATCTTGTGCTTCTCCCAAGTCATTTGCTTCTCACTGGCACTTGCACAACTTATAAGGAAAAGGTGTCTCCAAGAATTTAATGCTACATTTATTAATTTTAAACTGACAAATAGTTTTCTTTCATATATAGGAAGGCAAGTTCAAACAATCTGCAGACACCAGCCTCATCCATCTGGGAAGATAAAACTACCTTTGAACTATTGCTTAGGAAAAAGTCTGCTCTTTTCCCCATAATTCTTTTGGCTCTTCCCAAAGAAACCTTCTCTGGTGTTGAAAGCTGAGATGCAGCTTCTTGTTTCCCCAGTAGAGAGACCTGGTACAGTGCCTAGCTTAACTAAGCTATAAACCTGATTGCTGAACAACATTGATTTAAAAATAATTCAGAATTAAAATCTGGCTCTCTGATTTTATTTTTTTTTCCAGCAAAAACAACTGGAAGCAATGCAGCTAAAATGTTCACTGTAAAATCATTAGGAGTTCCAGTCCCTGAGATACAGAGCAATTCATGAAAAGATGTGTAGTAATATCTAAAGCCCAGGATCAAGGCATATACAAATCATGTATAGAAAGGTAAACATTGCTATCAGGTTGTTTGGTTTTTTTTCCTCTTTTATCTTGAAATATTTTCAGAGGTGATTTTGAATTTTGGCTTTTATATCCATATTCCACCTTTCCCTGAATTAGCATTATTTTTGCACTGTCATTTTAACAATTATAAGAAGATTAGAGCTTAAAGCAAAGAGTTTGATTCTGGTGTAATATGTAATAAATGTTACCTGAAAGTTCGTTTTCTCCTAAAGTCATGGAGATTGTGACAAGAAATATATCCAAGTCAGTTTCCTTAAAACGAACATAGCATTCACATAATGTATTTATTGTTGTTGATTAATAAAAAATGAAAATCCTTTCTTGACTTCTGATAAGCTGAGACTTAAAGACTAAAATAACTTTCAGCATATTAGTCCATGATTAAAATATTTAGAAAAGTAAACATGGAGTCAACACTGTTTTAATTAATTTGGGCAGCATTTTTTCCAATTTCTGGTTGTCACTGGAGTATGCATGCATGTAGATGTGGATGTCTGTGTGTATGAGAAGGACAAACTCAGATACAGTCACTTTACTGTGAGTTTTGAAAAAATATTTCCTCCAAGGCTTAGTGCTTTATGACTACAGCAGACTTCCAAGAGTTCAATATGCCAAGGTGACACTAACTGACCTAAAGACAGGTCATATCAGCCACTTATTTATTTTTTAATTGCTACTTCCTACCTGCAACAAGTTGAAAAAACCTACAGTTTTATCTTAAAATTACTGCTAATACACCTTGCTTAGAAAAAGCAGGAACCTAAAAACCTGATGGGCACATCAGTAACCCTGTGATCAGGCTCATTGTGAAAGAGAAAAAAAACACTGTTTTGCTTCAGTTGAACAGTCAAAATAATGAAAGACAATAATAAAGATTGACAGAAAAAAACAATAAATTGTGGAAGTAATAAAATTGTCACAAGGGAAAGACAAGAAAGAAGATTTAACGAGACAGAATGGAGAAGTAAGTAAATTATTTATTTGAAGTCTCCATTCAGACATAACATGCTTCACCATCTTTCATTAAGCCTTCAACCCATGCATAGGCCTGACCTGCTGCACTGGATGTCCTCACTGTTCTGTTTTCTTCCCTAAATGAATGACATTTATTGCAGTCTAATCACAAGCAGTTGCTTTACTGATATTTTACTGTCTTCATAGTGTTGGCCAATACTGATAGACTCATCCTATACCCAACAGATGAAATCTGGTGATAAAAGACTCTCTATAAAGAATGATAAAGGGATTTTTTTTTCTGTGTAATCAGGGGTCTTCATCCAGTTCTGGGCTCCCCAGTTCAAGAGAGACAGGGAACTACTAGAGAGAGTCCAGTGGAGGGCAATAAAGATGTTTGGGGGATTGGAGCATCTCTTATGAGGAACGGCTGAGAGAGCTGGGACTCTTTAGCCTGGAGAAGAAAAGGTTGAGGGGAGACCTTATTAATGCCTATTAAGTAAAGGTTGAGTGCAAGGAGAGTGGAACCAGACTCTTCAGTAGTTCCCAGTGACAGGATGAGGGACAATAGCCACAAGCTGGAACACAGGAATTTCCATTTAAATATGAGGAGGACTTATTTACAGTGAGGGTGACAGAGCACTGAAACAGGCTGCCCAGGGAGGTTGTGGAGTCTCCTTCTCTGGAGATATTCAAGACGTGCCTGCATGCAGTCCTGAGTAATGTGCTCTAGGGGATCCGGCTTTAGCAGGAGAGTTGGACTAGATGATCTCTGAAGGTCCTTTCCAACCCTGACAATTCAATGATTCCATGATTCTGTTCCATTTGATGATTGCCTGACTCTTCTTTCTAGCTCAGTGGTTTGAAGGATAGTTGGGAGTGTGAAATCTATGGAACAGAATGATTTACCATTTCCAGTACCTCATGGAAAACTAGTGATCATTATTTTTTTCTGCAGTGCTGTTTGTCACAATATCTTTGCCTAGAACACTTTTATGAATTGAAGTAGTTCTAAGCAATTTCTTC
This sequence comes from Apus apus, assembly GCF_020740795.1. Lineage (NCBI taxonomy): Eukaryota > Metazoa > Chordata > Aves > Apodiformes > Apodidae > Apus > Apus apus. The sequence goes on along the minus strand of NC_067282.1, from coordinate 84,900,837 downwards.
AGCCCACAAGCATAGTGAACTGCCAACACAGAATGCATCATAAATTGTACATAACACGTTGCTAGTCTTTAGTGAGCCAACTCTCAAATCAATTATGTCTACTGGAAAGGAAGCCTTATTGCTCTAAGTAATTTTAAGTGCAAACTATGTGTCATACAAGCCTTTTCATCAGCAGCAAGATTGATTTCTCCTCTTCGTATCTCTGCCCTACAGAAATGGCCTTTCTTAGTAAAGTTTTCAGTTATCACAATAAAGCAGTAAAGCCTGCTGCATGTAACACACATTACATCTGTTTTTTCTTAGATTGGATAGACACACATTAGTCAAAGTAAAAAATTACTGAAAAGGTAGCATTAAACATTCTTTTCGATTCTCCCTTATACACTTGCAAGAGGAGTTTGTAGAAAATACTTTAGATATTGATAAAGTTTAGTACTTCTTCAGGGTGAAATTCAGACAGAAAAGCAGATTATTTCAGAGTACATGTAGAGCTTAATCACGATAAATCAATTCCATTTCATTTTATTAATATGCTTGCTTGAATGTGTTAAGAAATGTTGATATGCCAAACAGATCTGTATGGGCCATCTATCTGCCTTTTTTGAACTTAAGGGAGGACTGTGAACTCTTTATCTGAATCCTATGGCTAGAAATCTCAGGATGGTTTTACTTCTAATGTTTGTGACAACATTCTCCACTCTTCTTCCTCCTTCCCAGATCTATGTATCAGAAAATACCTCAAATTAAGAATGCCTTTGCCAGTCTGGTTTCCCCATTGCTGTACTTGGCTCTCATGTGTGAGGAAAGAAAAGTTCCAGAGCTGCTAAGGGTTTATACAGCATATCCTTTAGACCAAAGTCAACTTTATGTGACTGTTTTGACATCATACTGCCCTAGTAGGGAATCTACTCCCTACAACTAATGTAAATAGATTTGTGGAAAAATCAGTCTTCTTTAATATGTACTGAACAAAATACTGCTTTTTATAAAACCAACAAAAATTTAACTAGCTTTTCAATAATAGAATACACAACTGGTTTCAGCAAATAAAGGACAAATTATATATATATATACACACATATATATATGTGTATATTTTATATATATATATAAACCTTCTTAGCTTTAAGATTACAGTCAAGAGCACTCTAATAAAGTACACATTTCTCTGCTTGTGAAATACCCTTTGAAAGCTGAACCATTAATATGTTTTACAAACACATTCTGGGAGTCCAGGAAGAAATAGATTTCATAAAAATTGAATCTGTATGACTACCTAGTCCATTACTAGATCAGAAGAGCTGATACTATAAATGCATAGATTTTTTTTTTAAATTAGGGGTTCTTTGCAAACCTCTCAGATGTAAAAGGAGGTCCTTTGATAAGTCAGACAGGGTTTTTAATTAGGAGAAAGAACATTATCTACACTATTTATAGTGGTCTTCATTTTTAGACCAGTTTGCCTGCAGAGAACCATAATTAGAATAAAATCTGAGGTATCCCATTGTGAACGAGTCTTTCAACTGACTTCAGTCTTTCAATCAGGACCTTTTTCCAGTTCAAAAGAATAAAGACCTGAATGTTTTTTAAAAAATCACCAAATCATAAGGTGTTACTCAATGCCTTTTGCCAGGCCTTCTATTTTATTTTTACACTTGCCTTCTCTTTTATCTTCCATCTTTCAGATCCCATGCTGTAGAATCCACAGTACCTTTTTAGGTTTAAAACACCTAAAAAAATGAAATGAGAAAGGACAAAGCTGATTTTTTTTTTTTTTATACATACTGACATAAAAGTCTTCTGTCCTTGATTTAAAGTCCAAAATAAAGCCTTTAAAAAAAAAAACAAATAATGAAATATACAGGAATTGCACAAAACTGAACGATCAGGTACAGGCCAAGGCTTCCATAGAACTATGTGTACAACACTCATGCTGCACATCTTCCACCTCCACTGACTGGGCAGGTAGAACCATGTCTGAAGACTTATGACCTCTATTTATTCAGCATCATTACACAGACCTTCCCTTTATCGTTATGCATAAAAGACCAAAATAGAGCATTTGGCTCAACAGTAGAGCCTCATAAAATTATTGGTATTTTCTTTGTTTTTTCTGAGAGAAGGAAGAGAGCAAAACCATAAAATGGGCCAGTTAGGCTTCCTGCCCAGTCCTGGGTATGCTGTTATAAATAAAATACCTGTCAGCATCTTTGTCAATTTGAAAGGGGAATTTACTATCTGAAAGGTGACTGCATATTTTCAATGCACTCATCATCTATGTCTGAGAAGCTTGTTAATTTCAGTAGACTTTCATTAAAACCAGGACCAATCTTGTCCCAGAGGGGTAGATAGATGCAGAGCTGTTTCCAGGAATTGGTTTTCAAATGTTTGTTAATGCAAAGATTGTGATCTTGGAAAAAGCTGCAATTAATCAATCCCAGTTTTAGAATGGGAAAAAAAAAAACAAAACCAAACTCTGGAAGAGAGGTTTTTTATGTGTGTTTTGGTTATTTTTATTTTTTTCCTAACTCCACAAACACATTAAAAAATTATTTCCTTGCTGTTATTATTCTCTTAATTCCTTTATTTACTTTTTCCATTCCATGCAAATTTCAGATTTCATTTCTGCACAGAAAGAATAGCCAAAAATCAGTACAATATTATGTCATGCATCTGGAAGGCATAATTGTACCTGCATTAGCCAAGAATGTCTCTGAAATTAACCAATACCATTTGTAGTTCATGGAAATATCTCTTTACCTGTAGTTCATTACTTTGTATTCTGTAAGAATTAACTCTGGTGGAGAACCTGCAAATACACTTATAGGCTACAGTTTTTTGCATCCCTGGTTTGTTGCTTACAAAATCTGAGTGCTTTAATTTTAGCACAATAGCCGAAATGCCTTTTCTGTTTTGGTTTAGTCTATTTTTTCAGTAGGTAAGCAGAATTTTAGTTAAACTAAAGAATGTCTTACAGTAGCTGGATTAAATGTCCATTAGAAAGCAGTCTTCTCAGGAAGATACACAGGCATTGATATGTTCATGCAGTATCTTTCAGATGAGGTATGAAATGGCTTGAAAATCTGTGGCTATCAGAGGTTTTCCAACTGAGAGATATCGTATTACTCTACGCTGGAGAAAGGCAAAGAAAAGCAACCATTCTGCTGTTGGGGGGAAGATAAAAGATGGTACCTCCTCATATGCGAAAGTTATCTGTTTGGGCCTGTTTGTGGGTTTGTTTTGTTTTAATAGTTTACTGACAGATTCAAGAACCTTTTTGAGTCTTATTTAAATACATGCATACTGAGACAAGGGTTGTTCAAATAAAAATACTTTAAAAAAATAATGCCTTATTTCAAATACTCCGTTCTCTAATGCAAATGGCATTTTTAGCCGGGTTTATAGAAATATGGTATTTCTAAGATACCCAATTTGATAATTTATGTGCAAATTTTGCTCTTTTTGCTATATACAGAATTATGCTGTGAAGAAACTCGGGTTTGGCTAAATAGGATTTTTTTTAAAAGGTACTTAAATCCCTCAGGTGACAAGAGTAGCTTATAGTTAATTCCTTTTTAGGGGGGGAAAAAAAAAAAAGTGCCAATAATGCTGCAGAGGTCAGCATTTGAACCAGGAGCGGAAAACTTCTTCCTGGTTTTCATTTATTCACTGTCTTCTTATAGAGGGTTAAAGTTACCCATTGTCAATCATCTCTAACATAAATGTTTTCCATATCCATGCAAATTCTCTCTTGTGAATCCCCCTAAGCTTCTGTAATTAACTTTCTCTTACAGCACCAAATTTGACAGACTAATTAAATGTTTTGTAAAATGGATCTTTTTTTCAATTTGAATTGTGTTGTGCTTCAGTTTCATCAACTATTCTGACAATGTTTAAGCCAGCATTTGATTTATCTTCTTTATCTCAACCTCCTTTAAATTTATGTCTAAACAAAGCCTGACTTACCCACCAGATGCATTAATTAGCAGGAATTGCATTTTCAAAATCCTGCAGATTAAACTTTCTCAAAATGCACAATGGATTTAGAAAGTCTTACTTGCAAATCGTCTTTTGCTTTATTTCATCCTCATGAGCAGCTTTCTGGAGGTTTTAGCTCCTGAGGCACCATCACAATCCATAGGAAGAAAATACTGCTTTATGTCATCAATTTTACAAACAGTGAGTTTCTCAAAATGCCAGTTTTCAGTCAAGTTCTTCTGCTTGTTTGTTTTCAGTGTAAATAGTATTGTTTTTTATACTCTCATAATGATAGCACACGACTAAGACAGTAAATACTGTTTGCTTAAGCTACACTTCCACCAATAAACAGAAGTATCTGTGTTTATTTTTAAATCTACTACTTAACTACATGGTATATACTGGAAGTACTTCTCACACAACAATACAGGAATCATGTCAGGTGCAGCAGTCAACAGGGGAAACAAAATGCTTATTTGAAGAGGTAAAAACAGAACAAAATAAACTGTTGTTTAAATTATTAATCATTGGCTTCAGAGCTTTGCTGGTTTTACACATATAGCCTATGGTTTTCTCACTTCAGGATTCACTTGACGTTGTCAGAAGAAGTCTGCAAATGCAAACTGACCAAATACATGTGATCTGACTTCAGATGTATTAGTAAAATTAGATTTCATGGGGATATGTTCCCCTTTAAGTGGGAACTGTCTATATGTTTTAAGTCAATAAACTCCCTCAGGCTACCACCACCTCTGCTGCTCAACCTTCAATTCTTCGCTTGAACTTCAGAGACAAGGGATGTGAATTACTGTGCAGATGAATGTTTATTCACCATATCTTCCTTCCTAAAAAAAAAAATGTCTCACTGGATGGGACATAAATATTAATAGAAGCCATCGTTGCAGGAATCAGTGTCAAGATCAGAGAAGTGAGAAGCATCCACAACCTCTGTAGTAGAGCTTGCCTAAGGGGAAATGATACTACCTTGGCCATGATGAATCTGTGTATTTGTGATGAAAGCAGAAAGTAAATCCCAGTGTTCAAAAAGGGAGTAAATTACAAAGATTACTGATATCGTCTGGTTTAGTATGCATTTGTGGGGCAGCCATTTACCTTAACATATCCTCTATTTTAAAAATAAAATGGACTTTTAAACAAACAGGAAAACAACAGTCTTTTTGATCAACTGTTTGGAGGGGAAGGAGGATTACACTTGAAAGTTCAGGGTGTGTCTAAATAGCATCTCTAATCATGCCCCTTAAAGCTAGGTTTAGCATAGCAAGGCACACATTGCATCTAGCAAAGATTGCAGCAGAATGAACAAAATAAATGGCTGTCCATTTCCCTTCATCTCTTTCCATCATATTTTTGCCTCTACTCCTCAAGGCTCTGGATCCTGGGAAGAAAAAAATATTATTGAAGCATATGCCACAAAAAAACTTTCATACGGAGAGAGTTCCAATAAAAGCTCCTTTACGTTTAGCTTGTTACTGTAGTATGACTCAACACATACGGTTAGTTTGTAAAAGAAGGAGGATGAATGAGCACACACACAAAAATTATAATGCATAAACATAATCTAATGAACTTTAAAAAAACAGGTATTGTAATTGTAGGGTGCAGTAAGCCAGGTCTGAGTACTGGAATATTAAATTATTTTTATTTTTGTTCCTAACTATTTTTTAATGTTCCTTACTTGTTCACAAATTAAAATATGTAACAGTAATTACTTTACATAGAGCAGCAATAGCACAAATGTCTGGATTTGGTCCAAAGCGATATTCAATTCAACACAAGACATCTATACAAGAATTTCCTTATTTCTAAAGTCCTAATCCCTGCTCTTCAAGCTAAGATTCTTGGTGCTTCTTTATTCCATATGTTGCAGGCACTCTTGCAAATGACCACCTGGTAAAAGTTCTCTGCATTTGTATCCTAACTTGTTGCTAAATTAGGGAAAACATTAAAGCAGATGTTCAAAATTTAGTTTTAAAATTATTTTTATTCTGTATACAAAGAAGTTAAACTGAAGTTCGAGACAAAAAAAAAAAAAGTAAATTAAAAATGCTTGAATTTCCCACAGGACAAAAATTCTGAATTTCACTCAGAAATTAAAGTATTTCCAATAGTGAACAAGACCCTCATCCAACTTGTTGCAGTTAACTCTCTAAGAGAGGAAAGCTGCACTAGATGACTCCCAGAGGACTGTTCCAGCCTTTAAAAAAATTAGTATTCTATATCATAAAAGTAAGAAATAAAACCATAAATGTTTGCACAAAACAGCTGACAGCACAGAGCCATAGTAAAATCTACTGCATAAGTAAGCACTTTTTCTGTGAAATACCTTTCTCTATTTACTGTTAAAATTTTCCATAGTCAGAATCAAAGGTTTATATTGTCAATACATAGTTTAACAATGTTTTGTTTAGGAGAACTCTGCCTATTTGCCATTTGGAGACCAAAGCAGCAAAAATAAGTGTGAGAAGAAAAACACAAGAATAAGTGCCAAGACCTAGTATCAAGAAGGTAGAGTTGAACCAATTAATCCAATAAAGAATATGGTAAAGTTAAGCTGAAGTAAACTTCAAAAGCAAAGACGAATTTTCAAGACAGTGAAAAAAGAGACTGAGTAGAAATTTGTATTTAAAAAAAAAAATACAATGCTTTTTGGAGGCATTTTTAACGTTTTTAATGGAAGACAGATGGAAGAAAACCAGTATGAAGACATGAAACTAACATTTATCTGAGGTGATTTAGCATTACCTATTCTTTTCTCCTTACAGTTGTCTTTCTTATTTGTTCTGAAACATCAAATTTTGTGTAGATGATTAACCTTGTGTAAATGATTGCCAATAGGCAATGATATCTTATTTCCTTGTCATTTTTATTATATTTTATATGAAACTATAATAAGTTTAGCATACCAGTTGCACTTGTATTTTCATAATAGTTTTTCAGATGTTAATGCCTGATATAATATAAAACAAAACATAGATTCAATAGATGGGGATGGATCTGCTGTCTGCTCTTTATTTGCTTATGTATGCAGTTGCAGTAAGCATAAAAGAGAGTTTGATCCAAATGTTTTACATTTGCATTTAATTTTCAACAATTTCACACAAACCCACTCATTGACCTACTTGGGTTTATTTCTTGTTAATCTATGGTTACTATTTCTTAATCAATTTTCTGTTTCAAATGAGGAAACATTACTGGGTTTTCTTGCAGTTCTTGTCTCCTAGCAACAAAATTTCTTTTAATATTAACCCTTGTCTTTTCCTGTCAATCATGTAAAGCCCACAGAGCCTTTTTACAGGATTTTGATACATCTTAGCATTAACTCCATTTGGATGTTTGATTTTTTTTAATCAAATGATAAATTTAGTTCCGAATTGACCAAGTGAGTATAAAATTCGGTATAATGAAAACACAGCTCTTCACCACATTAGTATTTCAAGAATCTATTTAAATCAAGAAGTGAGTAAAACTAGAACATTCCTTTGAAAATTTAGTGACAGTCATTTGACAATATTTTTTTAAGTATGTTTCTGAATACCTATTTACAGGATGGTAGAAATTATTGTTTCTGTGTTATTTCACCTAAGGTCTGATCAGCTTAATTTAAGACCCTAATTCTTGGTCTAGAATAACATCTTCTTAATATATCATCTTATATACCACTAATGCTTACAAATCCTGCAAGAAACACACTGTTGTGAGAACAGCCTTGGAAGACCCTGCTGGCAGTCACTGTGTAGCAACAGGTATCGCTGTCTGGAACAATCCCAAAGATGTATGCTGTAGGGTAAGTAAAGCTCTGCTCCCTTGCCGCATAACATCTTATGTTTAGAATGAAATAAAATTAGAGAAAATTAGGATGATGAGGCTCCAACAATAAAATATGAATTTGATGTACTGAAATTTGTAACCTATTCTGTTACAGTAAATTCTAGCAAGTACTACTGGGCCAGTGCAACCCCAGGAATAAGTCTGACTCAGGTCCGACAACAACGTTCTCCATCCCCTCCCCCTCCCACTCAGGTAGGGAAAGAGAGAGAGGAAAAGAGAGAGACTTGGCTGAATTGAAAACTAAACTACACAGCTTTAATTAAACACTAACGATATAAGAAAATATATACAATAATATACAAATATGCTCAGATATCTGCAAAAGCCTCTCACCTCCCCCCACCCACAGCAACTCCCACAGCAGTCCCCTCAGCTGGAGCAGTCCCAAAGAATCCCAGAGCTGCTGCTGGAGAAAGCACAGAGTGATGAGGGTCTGGAGAGCTCGAGCCTGGGGATCAATGGTGATGAATGGACCGAGTCCTCCCCAGACACCGGCCATGGACGGAAGAGAAGGGAAGAAGCAGCAGGAAGGAAGTTGTCTTCTGTGATCTCTGACCTTCCTCTGAGCTTACACAGATATATGGAATGGAATATCTGTGGCCAATTTTGCTGTCTGTCTAATTCAGCCTCCTACAGGGGGGTCATAGATCTCCCCGTCGCGTCTGAGCCGGCAGAGTGAAGGTGCGACCTTGAATACTCAGCAGTTAGAAAAACATTCTGTTGTCTTATCAGCCTTTGTTTGAACATACCATGACTAGTTAAAAGAAAGCTTGCTGAAGGAAAAAAAATCAGTAAAAAAAAAACTGGCTTCAGCCTGGCTCGAACCAGGACAGAACCTCAGCCCAGAAAACGGACAGAAAATTCTTTAGAATGGGCTTGATACACAAAAAGACCCAGGGGCAGTTCCAGCAGATGAATATATTAGCACTCTTCTCTCTGACATCATTCTCCCATCCTGCTCTTCTCCCCATACAAGATAAGCACAAGGCTACCGTCCTGATGGAATTGGTGTAAATCACCAAGAGGATCTGTGTATCACTTGCTTAAATGAGAGTGTGTGAAAACAAATACTTAATTCACTAAAAGGAGTAAGAGACATTGCACATTTGGAGATTGTTGTATGTTAATGCTGTACCAATCTTGCTACATGATGATCACAGAATCAAAAAATCACAGAGTCATTATGGTTGGAAAGGACTTCTGAGATCATCCTGTCCAACCATCAACATAAAATAACCGCAAAAAAACACAAACAAACACACAAATTCCACCGGAAAACACCCACAAAAAAACTCCAAAAACAACCCTATAGCCTCGTCCACTAAAACATGCCTTGAAGTGCCACATCTACATGTTTCTTGAATACTTCCAAGGATGGTGACTCCACCACCTCCCTGGGCTGGCTGTTCCAGTGCCTGACAACTCTTTCAGAAAGTAAATTCTTCTTAATACCCAATCTGAAACTTCCCTGCCACAACTTCAGACCATTTCCTCTAGTCCTGTCATTATTTACTCTGGAGAAGAGGCCAACACCCACCTCCCTACAGTCTCCTTTCAGGTAGTTGTAGAGAGCAATGAGGTCTCCCCTCAGCATCCTCTTCTCCAAACTAAACAACCCCAGTTCCCTCAGCATATGACTTATTTTCTAGACCCTTCACTAGCTTGGTAGCTCTCCTCTGGACATGCTCCAGCACCTCAAGGTCCTTCTTGCAGTGAGGGGCCCAGAACTGCACACAGTACTCAAGGTGTAGCCTCACCAGTGCTGAGTACAGGGGCATGATCACCTCTCTACTCTACTAGCCACACTATTCCTGATTCAGGCCAGGATGCTATTGGCCTTTTTGGCCACCTGGGCACATTGCTGGCTCATGTTCACCTGACTGTCATCCAGCACCCCCAGGTCCTTTTCTGCTGGACAGATTTCCAGCCACTCTTCCCCAAGCATGTAGCATTGGCTGGGGTTGTTGTGACTGAAATGTGGGACCTGACACTTGGCCTTGTTAACCTTCATACAATTGGCCTTAGCCCATCAATCCAGCCTGACCTGGTCCCTCTATTGGACCTTCCTACCCTCAAGCAGATCAATACTCTCACCCAATTTTCTGTCATCTGCAAACTTACCGACGGTGTACTGAATTCCCTCATCCAGATCACTGATAAAGATACTGAATAAGACTGGCCCCAAAACTGAGCCCTGAGGGACACTACTGGTCACCAGATGCCAGCCAGATTTGATCCCATTTACAACAACTCTCTTGGCATGGCCATCCAGCCAGTTTTTTACCCAGTAGAGAGTACATTGCCATCATTTGCCAGCTTTTCCAAGAGAATGCTGTGGGAGGTGCTGTCAGAGGCCTTATCAAAGCCCAGGTAGACAGTGTCCACAGCCTTCCTCTCATCCAGCAGGTGGGTCACATGGTCATAGAAAGAGATCAGGTTGGTCAAGCAAGACCTCCCTTTCATAAACCCATGCTGTTTGGCCCTGATCTCTTGACTGCCATGTGAGCTCACTCAAGATGAGCTTCTTCATTATCTTTCCTGGTACCGAGGTCAGGCTGTCAGGCCTGTGGTTCCCTGGATCTTCCTTCCAGCCCTTCTGGTATCACTTTAGCCAGCCTCCAGTCGTCTGGGACTGTCCCTGTTGACCAGGATTGTTGATAAATGATAGAGAGGCTGAGTGAGCTCCCTGCCAGCTCCCTCAGTACTCTTGGGTGGATCCCATCAGGCCCTATAGACTTGTGTCTAGGTGCAGAAGCAGATCCCTACTTCATCTTGGATGATGGAGGGGTGTTCTGCTCTCCGTCCTTATCTTCCAGCTCAGGAGGCTGAACACCCTCGGGGAAGCTGGTCTGAGTATTAAAGATGGAGGCAAAGAAGGTATTAAGAATCTCGGCCTTTTCCTCATCCTTGGTTGCGATGTTCCCCCTTGCATCCAGCAAGGGATGGAGATTCTCCCTAGCTCTTTTTTTGTTGTTGATGAATTTTTAAAAAGTTTTTTGGTTGTCCCTTATGTCAGTGAACAAGCTGAGCTCCAGCTGTGCTTTTGCCTTCCTATTTTTCTCTCTGTATGACCTAATGAGATTTCTGTACTCCTCTTGAGTTGCCTGCCCCTTCTCCCAAAGATGGGAAACCCTCTTTTTTTTCCTAAGTCCCAGCAAAATCTCTCTGTTCAACTAGGCCAGACATCTTCCCTGCCCTTTCATCTTATGACACATGGGGACAGCCCACTCCTGGGCCTTTAAGATTTTCTTCTTGAAGAGCATCCAGCCTTCCTGGACCCCTTTGCCCTTCTGGACTGTCTCCCAGTCAGTGTCCTGAACAGGCCTAAGTCTGCCTAAGTCCAATGTGGAGGCTTTACTAACCCCCCTCCTTACATCAGTAAGAATTGAAAATTCCACCATTTCATGATTACTAATCCCAAGACGGCCTCTGACCACCTGTCCTGGTTTGAGCCAGGATGAAGCCAATTTTCCTTTTACTGATATTTTTTTTTTTCCTTCAGTAAGCTTTCTTTTAACTAGCAGCTTTATCCTGGCTCAAACCAGAACACCACATCTCCCACTAGTCCTTCTCTATTTGTGAACAGGAGGTCCAGCAAGGCACCTCCCCTGGTCGGCTCACTTGCCAGTTGTGTCAGGGAGTTATCTTCCACACATTCAAGGAACCTCCTAGACTGTCTACTCTCTGCTGTGTTACATTACCAGCAGATGTCTGGTAGGTTGAAGTCCCCAACAAGAACAAGGGCTGCAGATTGCAAGACTTCAGCCAGCCACTTGTAGAATACATCATCTGCCTCCTCGTCCTGGTTGGGTGGTCTGTAACATACTCTTAGCACATTATCTGCCTTATTCATCTTCCCCTTCATAGTTACCCATAAACACTCAACTTTATCATCACCATAATCAAGCTCTATACAATCAAAACACTCCCTAAGGTACAGAGCCACCCCAGTTCCTCTCCTTCCTTGCCTATCCCTTCTGAAGAGCTGCAGCATTCCAGTCAGGACAGTCACCCCACCATGTTTTCATGATGGCAACTACATCATAGCTGTCCTGCTGCACAATGGCTTCCAGCTCATCCTGTTTGTTGCCCATGCTGTGTGCATTAGTGTAAATGCACATGAGCTGGCCTATTGATTTCACCCTCACCCTTGACCTTTCACCCCCATCTCTGGTGGGCCTGGTTTCATCCCCTTCCCCCTCTGGGTCTAGTTTAAAGCCCTGTCCATGAGCCCCATTGACTCTTGTCCTAGTACCCTTTTCCCCCTGCAAGATAGGGCTTTCCCATCCATTGCCAGCAGGCCCAGTGTCCTGTAAATCAAACTGTGGTCAAAAAAACCAAAGTCCTGCTGGCAGCACCAGACTTGGAGCCAGGCACTGTTCTGATGGGTCTTCTTGTTTACCCATTCATCATTCCCCAGAACTGGAGAGACAGAGGAGAACAAAACTTGTGCTTCCAGTCCCTTGACCAGTCATCCCAAGGCCCTGAAATCTTTCTTCATTGCCCTCAGATTTCTTCTCTCTACCTCATCACTGTCTCCCTGAGACATCAAAAAGAGGTAGTAATCTGAGGGCCAGACCAGGAATTTTCGTAGTTTTATCCCTAACCTGGGCCCCAGGGAGGTGGCAGATCTCCCTGTGGGAAGGGTGTGGCTGGCATATGGGACCCTGAGTCCCATATCCCTCAGAAGGGAATCTCCTATAGCAATCACCCTCCCCTTGCTCTTAGCAGAAGCAGTCTCAATGTGCACACAGGTGTTGCCTTTGCTGTCCTCTGGCAAGAGCCACAGGCTCAGACATTCCACACAGCCCAACACCTGGATGGCCATGTGTTTCTGAGGTAGAGCGGTCTGAGTAGTCACATTTCTTTTGACCATGGCTCTGGATCAAGTGGAGATCATAAGTGGTTTTTTTCCCAGGAGAGTGAGGACTTCCTGCTGAGCTAGCTTGCCCGCTCACCCTACCAGTGTGAACTGTGCCCAGACTGCTGCACAGCGGCCTTGGGATGTGACATGCCCTGTTCTTCAAGCTACCTCGGGGCTGCTCTTGTACATGAGAGGGCTTGTCCCCATGCACACTGACTCAGAGCCGCTGCTTGTCAGAAGCTCGCTATTCCTGCTTGGGAGGGGGGGGCTTGGGCGCCCTCTCTCTCCTTGCGCTTTTGCCAGGGTTTTTTTTGCAGCTGAGGAAGTGTCCCCCAGTGCAATCCCTTTGTCTCCGTGATGTGGCAGTGTCAACTGCTGTAGTAGTGAGCTTTGCATTCTTCTGGAGATATATGAGCCTTTAAACAGTAGTGGAACTAATTAATTGAACCAATTAATTTCAGAAAGACAGAAAATTTCCCAGCTAACATGCAGGTTTATGGACAGAGCTGTTAGCTGTCACTTGGAAAAAAGGAAATTCCTGTGGAGTAAAGGTTAAATCAAACATCTTAGAATGGCTTTTCCTGTAAGAGGTATTGTCATTCTTCTAGAGGCTTCTGTCTGCTGTAATTTCTGTACAAAATGCAAATGGTTTAATTTCATCCAAAAGGGAGGCCCTTTAGTTCACATATGTGTACCCATAAAATTTGTTTTGGTGACTTGTGTGAGCTTCCCATAAAATTGCTTTTAGTGGCTTGTGTGAGCTTCCCTCATTGCATTTGTCAGCATTTAATATCTGTATTGTAAGGGGGAGAAGAAGACAAAAAAAAAAAAAAAGACAAAAAAAGAAGAAAATGAGAATGGGATTGAGAACAGTAAGAACAAAGGCTGAAATAAAAAAAAATTAGTTACAAGAATTTGTCTTTCGCATAACCTCTTTCACAAGAGTCCACCTTATCTTCCATACAACTCTGAAGGTAAATCTAAAACAATGACAAACATGAGGGATCATACTGGCTAGAAAGTTTCTGGTATCTAGACAGTTTTAAATGACAAGCTGCTAAATGTTTTATCCTGTGTCTCCAACCTGAGGAGCAGACTGAAAAGGATATGGTTCCAGTTTTGATATACAGCTGTGTTTACAAATGGATTCAGAAGTGTAGAAAGGAAAGAGAAAATCCAAGAGATGCTTCTTGGCTCTTATTGCTTATGAAGCCAATTCTTTCATCCATATGTTCAGGGCATCAATTTTATTCTGTGTGAGTGTCCTTGAAAAGAAACATTAAGAATTTTGACAGAGAAAGTTAAAAGAATGGGATAAAAGAAAATAGAGCAGATTTTGTAAAACATAATCTGGGTATTGATCAATAGCCTTTGTTCTCATTTTCTTCTACCTTCAGCACTAATAGACACACATATATGCAATATGATATAGATATTTATCCGTGTTATAGCTGGATGGTTTTGCATCAGTATGATCCTCCAACCTGTGGTAAGAAATAATTTGAAAACAGTAGTTCAAATCTATTTCAATTCACAGGATTTATTGTCATCATATATATGCAACAAAATGTGTACATAAGCTGTCAGCCTAAACTATAGTATGGAGGCTGTACTTCATCAAACATATGTCTGTCACATGTCATGTGTCATAGTTTGCTTGATTTTGCCCCTTTTTCTTGCTAATCAGCATTACAGATAGATTACCACACAGGCACTAGCATAACCTAAGGAGTCATGAGGGAAGGAAAATGAAGATGCTCTCTTTGGTCCTAACAGTATATATAACTGGCAATAGAGCAAATAAGAGAAAGTAAGTTGTCACCGTTTGACTCAGGTCCAACAACAACGTTCTCTATCCCCTCCCCTTCCCACCCAGGTAGGGAAGGAGAGAGAGAAAAAGAGAGAGACTTGGCTGGATTGAAAACTAAACTACACAGCTTTAATTAAACACTGATGATATAAGAAAATATATACAATTATATACAGATATGTTCAGGTATGTGCAAGAGTCTCTCTCCTCCCCCCACCCCCAGAAACTCCCACCACACTCCCCTGAGCTGGAACAGTCCCGAGAAATCTCGGAGTTGCTGCTGGAGAAAGCGGAGAGTGATGAGGGTCAGGAGAGCTCGAGCCTAAGTGTTGATGGTGAGGGATGGACAGAGTCCTCCCCGGACACCGGCCATGGACAGAAGAGAAAGGAAGATGAAGAAGGAAAGAAGTTGTCTTCTGTGATCTCTGACCTTCCTCTGAGCTTATGTAGATATACGGAATGGAATATCTGTGGCCAGTTTTGCTGTCTGTCTAACTCAGCCTCCTACGGGGGGGTCATAGATCTCCCCGTAGTGTCTGAGCCGGCAGAGTGAAGGTGCGACCTTGAAGATCCAGCAGTTGGAAAAACATTCTGTTGTCTTATCAGCCTAGCTAGAACAGAATGTTGCTAGTTAAAAGAAAGCTCACTGAAGAAAAAAAAATCAGTAAAAAGGGAAATTGGCTTCATCCTGGCTCAAACCAGGATATAAGTGCTTTAAAACTGCAATTTGACAACATGACCACCATTACCGCTTATCCTATATTAACTTAGAAATATCTTCTATATTTTCAGGAGCAGTCAATAGTTAATATTTTTGCTTCAAAGAAGTCTTTACTCTCAGTTTACAGTCAAAGTAGTGACTAGATTCCACTTCCTTAGGCTACGTTTTCTAGTACATGAAAATTGTGTATTCGTTGTCTATGAACAAAAGTGGTGAGCAAATAGAGGATTTCTTATTAATAATCTTGTGATTAAAAAGCTAAACAAGTAAGACTGTTTGCATCAAATACTGTGTCCAGTTTTGGGCACCTTAACACAAGAAAGACATTGATGTGCTGGAGCATATCCAAAGAAGGGCAACAAAACTGCTGAAGGGCCTTGAGAACAAGTCTTATGAGCAGTGGCTGAGGGAACTGAGGCTATTTAATCTGAAGAAAAGGAGGCTGAGGGGAGACCTCATCACCCTCTACAACTCCCTGAAAGGATGTTGTAAAGAGGTAGGAACTGGTCTCTTCTCACAAGTAACTGGTGATAAAACAAGAGGAAATGGCCTCAAGCTGCACCGAGGGAGGTTTAGACTAGACTTTAGGAAGAACTTTTTCACTGAAAGGGCTGTCAGACATGGGAACATGCTGTCCATGGAGGTGGTTGAGTTACCATCCCTAAATGTGTTTAAAAGTCATTTAGATGTGGCGCTTGGGAAAATGGCTTGGTGCTGGACTTGGTAGAGTAGGGTGAATGGTTGGACTCAATAATCTTAAAGGTTTTTTCCAACCTAAGTTATTGTATTCTATTCTATCAGTGATTATTATTTCATTTCATATATGCCAGATAACAATGCTGCACCACTGAGAACAGAGTTATTCAAGATAATTCTTATGTAAATTATTTTTTAGCCACCCTGAAATATACAGTTTAACTGCTTGGCCTGGAAAATCAAGAAGTGAGGTTACTAATTTTTCTTTTTTCTTCTGCTCTCCCAGCAAACGTAGATAGAGGGGTTTAGCTTCTTTTTCTAAGAAGATTAACCAAAGCCTCTACAAAGCTCACTGCCTCTGAATCTGGGTGGAAATTAGAAGTCCATTCATATTAGACCTTTAGCTTTTAGGTCTTTCCTTTTATGAGAACAATATTTACACTTTGATGACAATGCAACGGAACCTTACCTCTTTGCTGTGGGAACACAACTGCTAATACTTCTAGTGTAGACACAACCTGAATGCCTACTGAGTGAGAAGATGTCAATAGAGCTTTATGAGCACTGGATACAATTTGCAGACACTTAGGTTCATGATTAGACTTTCTGAAATGGGAGTAGCATCACAGTGTTACATCTGAGTACTCCTCACACCCATGGTTGAATAAATGTACATGTGTTCAAGAACTGGACCTCAAGTTGCAGTCTTTACTGGTTACTGTCTGTCTCTTTACCAATCAAATTCTTCATTCATATAAAATAGTGCTAAATTTAAATGTGACAGAAGGAGGCAGGAAAGTGACTTAATAGAAGCTCACATTTTCAAATATAAAAGTAATTGGTTTATACACATATATTTATACTGTTATAAATTATATTAATTTATAAATATCAATAATACTTGTAAATATTATTACAATAACATATATGATGATGTAACTATAACTATAGTATTTGTAAATTGTTAGTATATTTACATGTATGTTATTTACCATTGTTGAATTCATTATGGTAACTCTGTATTTAGAACCCTGGCACTTGCAGCAAAGGTAATGGTGGAAGGACAGGAAATGCACTTGCAAATGCTATTGCCAATGCACAATTTACAGGAGCATTTTATAATCTCCTTTTTAATTGTACCTGAATATAGGTGTGCTATTGCCTTTCCACTGTGTGTATTTCCAGAGGTTTTCTGTTTGTTTAAAAAAAATCCCAAATAATAAAATAATGCCATTCCCTGAATTGAAGGGAAAGATTTGTGAAGATTCAAAGGATGTGATGATTGCTTCCGTTACCTACTATTTGTGATCTTGGTTAATTGGTTGAAACACAGGAGGGAGAGGGACTGGCAGTTTATCTTGTCTACATAAGCCCAAAAAAGTACTGTATCACTGAAGGGCTCTGTGTAACCTGAGGACTCTGATCCATCAAGTTAGGTGACACCACCATTTTGTGGTACTCTCTAATAGTTATGCAAAACATTTTTTCATTTCTGTCATTACTTTGCCTTGGTTTCCACTTTGTGGTTTAGCCTGCCTACTTAAAGATTATCAGTGAACATTATTTTCTGCATTCCCTTCCCTTCAGCTTTCAAGCATAGCTAGGTGATATATGCTGAGTTTATCTGTTATATTTCTTGAAGACTAGATTCTGTCAGCCTTATTTCCAGTGCAGAACCTTAATTTATGGGAGAATTCAGGAGAATATGTGTGTGTGAGTAACTGTGAATCATTTAGCCTCTCTGGTAAGCAACCTAATTCTTAATCTGTTCATTAATTCACTTAGTTATTGTTTCAGATTCCTTTGTTTTACAGGTGTCTCAGAGCACTGTAATCTCATGTACCATAGATACAAAAATACTGTTTTGTATATTCTGAGATACTAATTTATAGTTCTTTCATATTTTGCCTTCCCCACCAGATGTAAGAGGCTGATAATTCTCACAAAGTTTAAATCTATCTCAGAGGCAATTTATTTCTGTAGAGTTTATTTCTTTTTTTATTAGTCCATGGCAGTTTAATTTAAGATTTAGAAGCTGAAATTGTACTTTCTGTAAAAATAGAAGATAGATATTTACCATACATCACAATACAGCCAATAATAAAACAAGTAAGTGTATTCACATCTACAAAACCTCTCTAAATTTTATTTATTTTATATACACAAATGATACATGTGCACAGAGCAATTATACTGCTATATAAGACTGTCACAAAAATTGTAAAGTATGTATCAATATGGTATAATAAAGTAGATCATTGGTATTTACTGAATTCATGCTTGCATGTTTAAAATAAAATAATAATATTTTCTATTATTGTTACCTTTGACAATCATAGAAGGGTTCACAGAAAATTCTTTTGTAAGGAAAGATTTGAAAAAATTCAAGGTATATAAATTACCCATGAAAGAAAGTTCTGTTTCTAATGATGTGTTTGCATGGAAAAAGGAAGAGAACCTGCATCAACACTGCATGGTTGGATGACAGCTGCTCCAGAGATGAAGGTCAGTTTCATATATCTAACTGTGCAAACCAAAAATGTGGGATTTATATGCTAGCAATATGATGACACTGCGTACCGTCTTTAAGCAAATTATAGTAATAGGTTTTGTCTACTGCAACTTAATCTTTTTTTTTTTTTTGTTCTGGCTGGGCTGTGTACACATTATTCAATTGTACTTCCCTAAAACACAATTTCAGTCTTCACACATGATCAAGTAATTTTCAGATATAAGCATTTCCATTGTACTACAGTGTGAAAACTGTCCATATTATTGCTATTATTGTCCATATTATTGCTATCATAAACAATCTTGTTTATGATTTTTAAAGCTAAAGTTCAAATATTTAGGCAGTATGTCTGAAAAGAAAGACACACAAAACCCCCCCCTAAACACCCAAAGTATGCTTGCATGCATCACTTTTGACATTTGTTACTTAATCCACAAGTTTCAATAACAGTTTGTATATTGCTATTTTCGTATTCCCTAAATATAGGCTTACAAGACTAGACAACCTTTTCTAAACCAGAAATACTTATTCATAGTGTGAGTATATATTTATTTGTTCTGTTTAGATAACAGGTATGGAAATTACAGCTGATCAGAACACTTCTCCAATTTGTGTACTAGTATAGCATTGTATCTTCAAACATTGTATCTTATATCCAGACAGCAGCTATCTGCTGAAATACCAGACCATTCTAAAAATAGCTGTCACTGAAGGAATCACCCTTACGGATTTTAAAATCAAATAAACTACAATGTGCTGATACATAAAAGGGAAATATCCATACTGACAGAAAAATCCACAGTGAGTCTACAAACATCCCTGTTCTAGCACCTAGTTTTTGTTCTAGACAAGTTAATGGGATATGATGTGGACATCATCTTTTGAAGGAGCTGTAATATTATTTAGGGTTATAAAATTTGTAAAATTATTGAATTGTTCACAGATGTCAATTTTCATATGTTTGTCTTCTTTTAAAGAACTTGCGTAATTTCTTCATGCCCATATTGCTTTTCAAAGAGCCTTAAGTCTGCCAATTACCTACTGATACTGTCTGGCTTTTCATCAGAGCAGGGACACTGATAAAAAAATTATTGTATAATTACTAATTCTGGATGTCTTAATTTTCCATGGTCTATACGGAAAGCCATAACGGGATCTGATTTATTTCAGAAGAT
Source organism: Apus apus (assembly GCF_020740795.1). NCBI lineage: Eukaryota > Metazoa > Chordata > Aves > Apodiformes > Apodidae > Apus > Apus apus. Next base: position 84,881,232 of record NC_067282.1, on the reverse strand, counting down.
TCTAGTTGTATGTCTTCTACAAGTCAATTTATTTAATATACCCCAGAGATCCCACAATTGAGGCATATAAACCCCTTCCTTCTTTTTGAGGTTCTCAGCCCAGAGACTCTTTGTGTCTCTAAACTTCATACTTGCAGTCTGTCTACCTAAATTCACAGCCATGTTTCAATCTGGATATGGTATTTTACTTCAATGCCTGTTCTTATCCTTAAATTAATGACATCTACATAACATCAGTTCAAAATGAAGTTATGTATTTCTTTGCTTTGCAAACTATTTTCTGCAGTTTAAAGCTCGCAGGTGGTTTGAACTTCAAGGGTGACATAGAAGAAAAAAATGCCAACTGGTCAAAGCAGAATTTTTGTGGTGTTTAAGGAGTAAGTTCAGTTTCTAAAAGTATCTATTTAACTGTAGCCTGAACAAAACCTATAGAACAAACATGAATTTTCCCATCAATTTCTTGACTGCAAATCAGGTGAGAAAAGGAAGAACAAGTGCCTTGAATAAACAGAGTTTATGAGAAATTTGGCTTCTGTTATTTTCAAGTTACATTCATGCAGGCATTTCTCTCATCCATGAGTTTACCTTCCATCTAACTTAATTATATAGTACCACTTCTGGTCACTACCTACTACAACTGGAAAAATTAAGAAAATAATAACTTGAGAGATGCATGTTCTTCACATCAGTTGCTGTCTTTTTTTCCCCTAAAGAGACACAAGCATTTTAGTTTAATAGGGAATTTTTGTTTGAGTGGGTTGTTTTTTTTTTAAATCCAATTTATGTATCACCAATATGTATTCAACTAAATTAATAGATTCCTGCATCGCTTTCTTAATCATTTATTTAAATTATCTTCTTCCGTTTTGATCAACTGAGTAAATGAAAAAATACAATTATACATGTTTGTTTCTTTACAGAAAGATTTGTATGTATATCAGATCTTGTATATGCTTTTTTATACAGCCCCAAATACATGTATTAAAAGGAAAAAAAAAAAACATGCACGGTATTTTTTAGCTTGACCATTACACAAAAAACCACAAATATACAGTATATTTCAACAATCTAATATTAAGAAATTGTTCACCTTCCAGCATTATGTTTCAGATAGCTTTTTTGTAGAAGACACCAGAAAAAAAAATTAAATGCTTGCCTTCCTTCCTTCCCCACACCATATGCACTTTTCTTAGCTATTTGATGGACCTACCCAGCTATGGTTACTGGGCTTCTTTGTTATTTTTCCCAAGTTTTCATATCACATCTTTCCTCAGGAAACAGATATTATGCATTTCTGGTGTTTCATGCTTCACTGTGCCAAATAAAGTGAAATAAAGTAAACAGGGTTCACAGTTTTCTGAAAGTCTGGCAGTCTTCCAGACATCTCGTGTAGCAGGATAGTTTCAGTATCTGTCTATGAAAATATATTATTTTTTTTTTCCTTTGTTTATTTTGAAGCATGACCAGGGCAATTCTTGATGTATATTTTCTCCCAGATTTTCACTTACTGCAACTCATGAGGTTGTTAGGGAGAATTACAGAAAATCAGTGGAATTAATGAATAAAGGGGAAGAGGAATTCAACAGTATAAGCAATGATGACTTAAAATAAATTTGCTTTACAATAGTCATAAAATTAGCATGACACAATTTGGCATACATTTGGAATGCTTTGGGAGACTATGATAAGTAAGACTTAAGGCACATTTGCAGAGTTATATTTATTACCTGTATATAATCAGGTTTGTCTCTAGCCTAGGCTACCAGTTTCTTATCCCCTTGACAGCAAAGGAGTTTATCTAAAATCCATCCAAAGCTTCTAAATTCACACAGATTTGTTAACTTAGTAAATGGAAGCAATATTACAGTCGGTTAAGTGCTAGTCTTGTTTATCTATTTTTTTTTGAAAAAAAAATAGTCCGTATATTTATCGTGCATATTGGCCTAGACTTCTGCCTCCTGATTTCTGTTATTTGATAACTTCATCTACAAAACTCATTCCCTTTAACAGGAGGCAGTAACTTGCCTACCATGTGAACTGGAATAATACAGAGGGAAAACAGGACCAACATGTTGGCCATAGAATGAACATAAGCACAGTTATATGTAATTTATATGTATATGCACATTTAGATGTAATTTTCAACAAAAGCTTACTATAGCAGGGCTAAAGTCTGTTGATATGTATGGTGCCTCTTTACCTCTAAGAAGCTGAATCACAGAGATTCATTCTTTAAATGTGATTACAGTTATAAAGGCTCTTGCCTCTTTTTTCTTCTCAGTAACTTATTCTGCAAATATGAGACTGTGAATGTCATAGTCTTAAAATGCTTCAATTGTTGTGAATTCATTAAATCACGAGATTGCTCAGAATTCACAATAAAATTTTTTGCTAAATAATCCAGTTACTCTGTGATTCCTCTCTGAACACTTTCATATGTTTTTTTTTTTAATTTATGAACAAACTTCAATATTCCAGAGGTGTGGAGGAATTTTTTTCTAAGAAAATCTTGTAAAAGATAATGAAAGCTCTTTACTAATAATTGTGACCCTTTTCTTACAAACCTTAAGATTATATATTATGCTTCTCCTATATTGCATCATAAAGTAATACTTGACATAATTATTTTAATGCAATAATTCCAAAATAACACAAAAGATCCTTTTGTCATACTGTACTACAAACTGCAGGTCAAATTATTGCAGCAATTTTTAGAAATATATTTTGATATAGTTTTAAGAAGAAAAAAAAATCAATCTCCCCTATACTTATGTAATACCTATTAATGTACATTTACTAGTGTAAAAAATATTATAAAAAACCAAATGCGATTGATTGATTACTTACTTATCTCTGAAGAGGAAACAAATGTTTAGCTGTGATAAATTATTCCTTTAAGTCTCGATAACCTTCCATTTACTTCTATTGCATCATCCCTTAAATTAATGAAAAGGGAAAAATTATGGCTCCCACAACAATAACTTTGAGGTTATGTGTGATTATTTATTGTGAATATATTTATAAAAAGGAATATCCTTTTAACTGCTTCTCTCCCTTCAAAAAAAGGAAACAAGTAGAAAAATGTTTACTTTAACACAGTTTATCATTGTCAAAATATTATCAGGGTCACAAAACCATGTTAAGAATTATGGCTATAGGCCACGTATTTGATTTATAATACCAAATGACCCTTATAGGTGGATGCATTTGTAGACAACATTGTAAGTGATGCAGTTCTTTGAACAGAAACATTTGTAAGGATGGTATTCCTTCCTTTATCTTTCCATAATAACTTTTTTTTTTCTGACAAAAATCTATGTAGTATTCTCATTTTCAGCTATAAAAATATTTTCTTCATATTCATATATATGTATATGTATCCAAACAAATGTACTTCTGTCAACTATGGTCCCTTGAAAGTGGCCTTGGAGAAGATGCTTTCTTTAAAGTTACTATACATAAAATGAACCCTGAGCATCCCAACTAGAATCACTAAAGCAGTCTCAGAGGAAGAGCCATTCTTATAATTTCTCAATATTTGTAGGTATGAAGTCTTGCCAGTGAATTATGAGACTAAGCCCACAGGGTAGTAGAGATTTAGCTGCAAAAGCCTTGCAAGGACAATTTAAAGGGCCTTCAAAACAAAAGTTCTTCTTGTTTCTGTTTCAGCTGATGACTTGAGGTTTAGGTATCAGAGTATTCCTCAAACACCAGTGTCAATGTAAATAAAGCGTGTTCTTTCTCACTGTCTGTCTTCTGCTCAAGCCTGTAGGCATTATATTCACCGTGACGAATAAAATCAGGCATCAGTCACTAAAAGATCATTAGAAAAAAGGTAGCTCCTGCAAGTCCATCTCACTAAAATAATTTTTCTATGAAAGAGTTTTACTTTGCAGAGCAGCCAAGAAGTGAATGCAGCGCTAATTGGTTGCAATGATAATTGCCAGCAAAGTGAATTTGTTAATAAATACTCATATATTCCACAGGGGCTAGTCTGCTGCTCGAGCATGGAAAAATCTATACACGCAATTCCTCTAATGCTAAATCTTAAACATATTATGGCTGATCCTCAGTTTTAATGATACTTGTGAAATGGCAGAGATGGCACAGAGTAGCAAGAATGCAGTAAAATATCTCTGCAGTATTCATTGCTATCTACAAGAGGGGATATATGCAATGCTTCATCTTACCATATCTTTCATGCAAAGATAACTTTTAGTTCCCATGGCAGAGCAAATACATGAGAGGGGAAAGTAGTTGCTTGCAAAACAACTCTTCTTTAACTGTTCTCTATAGTGATGTGAAATTTCATCTCTTACCATTGTTAAGCAGAAAATTTCCAAGTATGATCCTTATGGGGTTTTTTGTGTTGCTGTGGCTGAGAAAGATACTAACTGTAGGTGAAAAGTAAGATAATTATCTTTTATAGCTCTGAACAGAGATGACTCCATAAAAGAGTAATTGATGACATACAACAGGAAGAGAAGTCATCTCTGAAGAAGAGAAGAAGAAGAAGAATGGTCTTTCATCACAAGTTGAACAATACTAACATAAGAATAAGCCCTTCAGACAGAAGTACAAATCCAGTGCAAAGCATCATTCCCTCTGTGGAGCAGCCTTCTGCTCTGGCACATGGTAAAAATGCAGCATTTTTTTCACTTTTAGGTTTGCTGGCCATATGGGTCACATGTATAGTACAGAATGCATTAAAATGCATTGTTCACAGTCTTCCCAAGTCATAATCAGTCTTGAGTGATTTCCAGTTTCTCTGGAATATGCTACTGAGTGTAGTAGGAAGGTCTGAATTGGATTATCTCTTCTAAGAAAAACGTATGTCCTGTTTTTTGACTAAGGGTTACAGTCTCAAACTCCTTGGCATAATGGTCATTTCTATACAGTGTTTTAATTGCCAGGGAATTGAGGCACTTTGGTTTAGTATAGATGAGTGTAATTCATCTTCACTAGTCTCTCAGCTATTCCTCTAAATTGCCTCTAATTTCCTTAGAGTTAATTGTGCAGAAGTATAATGTAAATTCAGTTGTTCTTGTCATAGCTCGCCATTTCTGGAAATACTCCAATGGCTGATAAGTAGTTTTAATGAAGCATCTGACCTTTCACTAAGTCATCTCCAAGCTTGTTACCTCTCATGCTAATGACAGAGTTGGAATAGATATTGTGTTACATGTTCAGGGACCCATGCACACACAGTGGTACATTAAAAAAACACATCACTGAGCTTATCAACATTATAAGCATTCCTTAGCTGGGAAGCTGCAGATCTAAGGTTTAAGGCAACCTTATTTAATGCACAGATTAAAAAAGAGGAGAAAAACTATTTAATTACTGTGTTAATCTCCATTTTTTTCCTTCAGGACCAAAGACATTTATTCATAATCATAAGTATTTATTGTACCCCACAATTACTATGTGATTCTCAACATTATATACTTTTCATATTTGTTGTGTTTAACCCTGGTTGGCAGCTAAGCATCGCTCAGTCATTTGCTTACGCCCCTTGCAGTGAGATGGGGAAAGAGAATTGGAAAGGTAGAAGTGGGAAAACTCACAGGATGAAATAAAGACAATTTAATAGATAAAGCAAAAGCCTCATGCACAAGCAAAAGCCTCATGCATAAGCAAAGTAAAACAAGGAATTCATCCACTGCTTCTCACAGGCAGGCACGTGTTCAGCCATCCCAAGGTTACTCGAGAAGACAAATGCCATCACTCTGAGTGTTCCCCTCTTTCCTCCTTTTCATCCAGCTTTTATTGCTGACAGTGACATCATACGGTATGGAAAATCCCTTTGGTAGTTGGGATTAGCTGTCCTGGCTGTGTCTCCTCCCAGCTTCTTGTGCGTTCACAGCCCACTCACTGGTGGGGTGTTATGAGCACTGTTCAGTAATAACACAAACGTCTCTGCATTATCAAGACTGTTTTCAGCACAAATCCAACATATAGCCCTTTACCAGCTACTTTGAAGAAAATGGACTCTATCCCAGTTAAAATTTGTACAATACTTTAACAGAATTTTCTTATAAATTTTTTACATTTTTAGTACTACAAAATGAGATTTCACTTTATTGGCACAGTATTTCCAAAACATGAGAGTTGGCTTTTTAAATGTATTTTTCAGATCAGAAATTTAGATAAATTTCAATTATTTACTATCACCAGATCAGACTTTTTAGGATGTGGCAATTATTTTAAATTTCAGGGTAGTAAGAATGGTAAATTTTGCTTTCCAATGCTCACTGAATTCATTAGCACAACTACAGGTTGACCTCCAAAGTATTGAAACAGTATTCAAATAAAAAACCAGCTACTATTCATTTAATATTTACAGCTACAAACAGTTATGGACCATTTGTAGAAAGGCTCAGGTGAGTTAACTAGAAGCATACAAAACACATCTTTGTTTCAATCCCTATCTGTGGCACCACTAATCTATCTTAGTTCCTATGTCTGGCTCTGTAGAGCCTCTGTAGAAGGCCATGGTATTACCTCTGCAATAATGCCATGTTCTTAGAAACAGCTGAACTATTTTGGCTAAGGTTGTCTTGGAAGTCTTCAGCCTCAGGCAGAGATCAATGTAGGAAAATTAAGGCATGGACAAAGGTCTCTTATTCTACAAAGTTTTAGTGAGGTAGCATTACCAGCCACGTATAATTAGAAGTCAGGTCTTTTTTTTTTCATCTTTTTTTTTTTTTTTGGAAGGGGCATTCATTCAGTGTTTGATTGCTTCCTTTTTTCTGTTCTGCACCATGGAGTAGTTTGTCTCAACAGGCAGCGGATGTTATCTTTAAAACTACCTAGGTTACTTGAAAAGTCTATGAATTTATTTTTGTAAAAGTTAACAACTCTTTGCTGTTCTGTGTTACAAGTGGTAAAAAGTAATAAAAGTAAATTAATCCAGGTAATTCTAAATTTCCTCTATTAAAAGTCTTTTAGTTACAATCACAGAATCACAGAGTGGTAGGGGTTGGAAGGGACCTCTGGGATCATATAGTTCAATCCCCCTGCTAGAGCAGGATCCCTTAAAGCAGATTACACAGGAACACGTCCAGGTGGGTTTTGAATGTCTTCAGGGATGGAGTCGCCACAGCCACCCTGGGCAATTTGTTCCAGTGCTCTGTTACCCTCAGATTAAAGAAGTATTTTCCCATATTAAGGTTAAATCTCCTTTGTGCCAGTTTGTGATCATTACCCCGAGACACCATAAGAGTCTGGTGCCATCCTCCTGACACCCACCGTTTAGATATTTATAAACATTAATGAGATCCCTCCTCAGCCTTTTTTTCTCTAAGCTAAACAGACTCCTCTCTCAGCCTTTCCTCATTGGGCAGGTGCTCCAGTCCCTTAATCATCTGCGTGGCCCTGTGCTGGACTCTCTCCAGTCATTCCTTGTCCATCTTGAACTGAAGAGCCCAGAACTGCACACAGTACTCCAGCTGAGGAGTACCTCCCTCAACCTGCTGGCCACACTCTTCTTAATGTACCCCAGTGTGACACTGGCCTTCCTGGCTATGAGGGCACTTTCTTGGCTCATGGTCAGCCTGCTGTCCAGCATGACTCCCAGGTCTTTTTCCCCAGAGCTGCTTTCTAGCAGGTCAACCCCCAGCCTCTACTGGTGCATGGGGTTGTTGTTCTCATTACACTCTACACTTGCCTTTATTGAACTTCATTAGGTTTCCTCTGTCCCAGCTGTTTAAACTGTCCAGGTCACTTCGGATGGCAGCACAGCCTTCTAGCATGTCAGCCACCCCACACAGTTTTGTATTATCAATGAATTTGCTGTGGGTACACTCTATCCCTTTGTCTGGGTCATTGATGAATATTTTGAACAGGACTGGACCAAGTACTGACCCCTGGGGAATACCACTAGTCACAGGCCTCCAGCTGGACTCAGCCCGACTGACCAGAACCCTTTATGAAATTTCAAAATACCACTATTAAAAGGTTTTTCTAGATTGTTTTTCACTGAAAACTGACACAAATAAGAATTCTACAGCATAGACAAAATGACCTTACTTAATTTTATTCTATGCTATAATTTCTATTGTAAAAATTAATTACAGGAAAACTTTAAATAGATTTAAGTGTACATTATATTGAGAAAAAATTATCTACAGATAAAATATGACTACTTCTTTGCTTTGAAGTTTAAAGTATACTCACTGAGACTAGGAAAATCCTGATTAAATAAGAACAAAGCTAGTTTTGTTCAGACAGTCTCAAAATCTGTAGGAGAACCAGATATTTAGGTATGACCATCTTAAACTTGCCTGGAAAACCAAACCATCTTTAACTGAATAGAGGGCGAAAAAAAAATCTTCAAAGGAAGAAATACAAAGAAACATACTAATTAAAAAAATAGAATTAGAATGACATTTTTCAAAACTATCTTCTTGACCAAAATTAGTTTCAAACTGTTCATAAAATATCCCATTGTTAATTAAACAAATCCCTGGTTTGATATTTTTTATGTATTCATTTGTCTTTGGCTTTAGATGTCGTGATCATAATGAAATTATCAAAATTATGAAAGTATTTAACAAATCATGGAGGTTTTAATTTTCATTTTGCAGTTCCACTTTTCTAGGATAGGTCAGATTAAATAAAAGTTACATAAAGATATCAGTCAATGCTCACATTTTTTTGCTCTGTTTGGATCTACCTTTGAAATAGGCAAAACGAATGGTGTGATCCTGATAAATGAGAAAAACTTGCATCAATACCTCACAACTTGTCATGCCATTATTGTCATTGACAAATGAAGGATTTAGTGTAATGTTCTTGTAAAGTAAACTCTGTGTAACAGATGCTTTTCCTCCTGATATGACAGAGAATTAAAATGTCTAGTGTGTGTCATGGTATTATTCAGTCCTCATAAGCTGAATATGTAATAAATGACACTGAAGGAAGGTACTTAAATAGAAGTGCCACAGGCAGCCAGTATGCCCAATGGATTGCACATCTGAGCAGGATCCAGATGTCAAGCTTACACTTCACTATGACACCAGCCTGCTCTGGGATTTTGGGGAAGTCATCCTCATCTCCTTTTTCACTTGTGTAATTGGTCTTGTCTACTTCTATTGCAAAGTTTCTTAAGCCTGCACTGTCTTTCACAGTCTCTTATGCTACCAAAATCAGAAGAAAAACAAGTGAAAATCCACAGCACTGTGCAATACTGAAATGCATATGATACTTCAGAAGATGTATAACTCTTATTTATACTGCTGATGAATAACAAAATCTGAAAATATATTGCAAATTCACTAAAATTATTTTTCCCAGTTGTATGCCATCATCCTCAAAGAATTTTTGTGATGCCTACCTAAAGTGGCACTCTAAAACATATTTTTATTTCAGTAGTTCCTAATGATCTTTTAAACTTGAATTATTATACAAGCATGTATTGTGCCATTTACAGAAGCTATATATTTCCCACTAAGTTTGGGTAAACTTCTTTTGAATACAATAGAAACTGAAGGAACACGGCACTTTGCTAGCCTAAAACTTAGAATAACCTTAGCAAGTCTTGGTGACTATGTGTTCCACTGGGAGGGCACTAACACTGTGAAATTGAAGTTTTTGAAGTCTGTTTTTTTGTTGTTTTTTTTTTATGATGTATACTTGAACCAGGCATATAAAATATAAGTACATAATAGTAGTACTTTTTAGAACTCCCAAAACATGTTTTGCATATGTGTATATATAAATATTATAAGCTTGAAAAAAGTATAATTTATACATACGTGTATGTACATTCTTACACATGCATTTGTATACACTCATAAATACACATATGAATAATAAATATACAATTCAGGTAGTAAGCAGACTATTAACTTACATTTTCCTCTCTAACAGTAGGGTTGCTCATCTCACAAATCATATTTCTGTGGGAAATGAAAGGTGCACCGCTGCCAGCAATTTGTAAGAAATAATGACACACTTTACTACCTGTAAGTGCTGACTGAGTGCTTCTGCTTTTCCTTCCCAAGGTGACTGTAACACAGATTGATGAAAGATTCAGCAGGACTACAAAGGTTAAAGATGCAGACCTGGAGATAGAAGGCAGCCCTGACACTGATGGAATACAGTACAATGAGAGTGCCCACATTATTGTCCTATCCTCTGATAACCAGTGTATTATGAAAACTGACTACAGGATCAGGGAACAAATTAAATCCATTAATCAAGCATATCTGTGCTAAACAGTTGCTCTAAAGAGATGAACAAATGAAAAATTTACTGTTTGTTTCCATGCTTGCTAGCACTGGAGAAGAAAATTAATTATAAGTCTGTGCCTAAACTATTAGTTAAGTTTTTTCTTGAGAAAACTATTTATTGCTTTGTCAAAGAACAAATGAACCTCATTAGTGAGATTAGTTTCAGCTGATCATTTTGCATTAGGACAGTTTAATAATACACCTTTAAAGATATACGGAAGGAAATAATTTCAGAGAACAGGAGTCCATTTTGTACCTTTTACTGTATTAGACTTAAATAAGAAAAGTATGATTTGTCATCCAGCTAAAAATCAGCTCAGTTTTCTTCATGATACTATAGCAAAATGGCTGTTGAGTAGCCAGTAGTGAGGCGTTTGTCAGGGATTCATTAAGGGGTCTCTCTAGTCAAGGGGTCTCAAAGTTCACTGACAAAAGTCCACTCTCATACAACATTATTTGAAACCTAGCTAGTTCTTAAAATAAAGCAAAACTCCTAAATAGGGATTTTATTTTTTTTTAGTAAAATGAAGTGACAGTCTGATTGAAACTCAATGAAATTCTTCCAAAAGCTTCTGTTGATGAAGGGAAGCAAGATATATGGAAATCTCTAACCCACAGTGCAAAGATTGCAGGCTGTTCCCCTATACTGCTTTGTGATGATGCTTGAAGCTATTATTAGAACAGCCACTCCCTTTTGGGGAAAAAAACAAACAAACAAACAAACAAAAAAACCCCAGAAGCTAGGTCTCTATGAATTCTAAGCCTTCTCAGCAAATTATTACCTGCAGAAGGTCAGAGAAGTTATGTATCTACCAGCAGAAGTGGATGGGAGTTTGCAGTACAGCATTTATGCTGAAGTTTCTAATAACTTTTTCAAAAAGTAAGTTCTTTACAGTGAAAGCCTCTGGTTTTCACTGGGCTCTGCTGCAATGCTGTGTTTCTTATGATGCAAATGCCTCCCATGAAGAATTGCACTGAAATCATGAAGATGAAACAGCCAAACATCAAGCAGTTACTAGCTTGTCACTACTCAATTGACCAGATTCCCACTGGAAGTCTAGAGGCAAAGAAGTAGTTGTCAAGCATCATAGCTAATGAAGTCTACTTCCATTGTTTTTATGTTTCAGAAGTACCAGCCTTGGCGAGTAAACCTATGACAGAGCTGACAAAGATCTTGTTACATTTGAGAAGTGCTTTCTCCCATATAGGGTTCTTAGGTCTTGTACTGCAATAGCAATCTGCTATTATTCTTCACATTTGCAGCATTGATATTGTGTATTTTTCTGCCAAATAATTTATTTTTCATGAACCTCAAGTAAAACTATATTTTGCCTATGTCCTCTGCTGGCACTGATGAACAGATGAAAATGTTACTGAGGGGAAGCAGAAGGAGCCATAATAGCACATGGAAACACATATGTATGCCCAGCTCCATAGGCCTGATTTTCTTAGAAGCCCAGCTAAGAGTTGCTATATACCAGTATTACTCACCTCTTGATCCACTCAGCAGCACAATTTGATGCTTTACTGAAAAAAACAGTGCTTAAAGATTAAATATTCTGCAATATGAATGGTTTCCTTTTAGTTTAAACCTCCCTCCAAAATACTAACACCTACCCGTCGTCCCTCCCCAACAAAAAAAGACCTGTTAGCAGATTAAAGCATTTAATTTTTAATATAGTTTGTTTCACTATGCAAAAAGCTAGAGCAGGACTGAAAATCTCACCCAGTGTCCCATTATTTTCTTTTGAACTAACTTAGCTGGAGTAGAGTTTAGAGTACATTGTGAAATACAGTAGAAGTTAGTCAAACAAAAGCAGCTTCAAAGATGTCCCTGATAGCCGTTCCTGGAACTTAACTTGAATTGCAAAAATGCATTTGGCAGAACAGGGACTGGTGTTTCATTGGTGTAATGTTCAAAATTGCCTTGAAGATTCAACTGCAGGCCTCACACCCTTATCGTATGTCCAGACATTCCTATGTTTAAACAAGACAACCTGCTTTTACTTTGTTTTAATGCCATTTAACAATTTTGGTAACAAATCCATCCAGCCTTAAGTTATTTTAACAGGAAAAAAATTATTCAATACAAGTCTCACATAGTTCGTCAGTGTTTGCCTTTCATAATCCAGCTGCGTGGTAGGTGTCCAGAGGTTATCTTTAACCATATTTCTCTTTTTGCTATATGACAGGATAAAATCTTTGACATTATGTCCTTAGCAGGAGATGACTGCATTAGCCTGTAATCCCCATAGTAACATTTGGCAGGTTGAAGTGTGAATGGTGATATCTGGAAGGTAACATGGCACGGACATAAAGACCCATAATTTGTGTTTTCCTACTGCTAGGCCACTTAGCCTTAGTAAGAATTCAAGTCATCCTTTGTGGAAACAGCACTTTAAAGATTATCCAAAAGAATCTTCTATTTTATTGCAGTAAATCTTCTGCGAGTAATGGGCAACAGGCTACCACAAAAATACAGTATTTTCTGCAGTCTGCACAATCTCTGATGACTCTGGCCTATAGATGCACTTCTGATATTGAATTATAAAAGTATCTTCTACTTTTTGAGTGAAGTATCTGTGGTATGCTGTATAAACAATGCAAAAAGTGAGTGGAGATAGCATGTAATAGAACTATCTGAAATATCTGTTACTGTGAGAGAAGTTTACAAGTCAAAGTAAGTGAATGGAGAAACATAATAACAGCAACAATAAGTATTTGTGAAACAAGCAAAATAAAACTTTGGACTATTGGTGATTAGCCACAAATGATAAAAATTATATTCGGATTTCCTACTAAATAATGGAGGGAGGGATGAAGGGTGTGTCTACGTAAACTAGAAAATAGATAGCGGATGCTATTACATTTACAATATTTCATAGAATTTAATAGCAGCAAAAGTTGGATTCACAAAATATCACAGAGCTAAGTAGAATAGAATGATGGATTCACAGAATATGTATATTAATCAAATGTAAATTAAGTGTTATTTACTCATATTTCCTACTGGAAGTCAGAGATTAACAAAAAAAATAAAATGGGGAACCTGCAAGTATAGAATATTTGAATTCTGAAGAATCACGATAGATTACCAGAATAATTTTGTGTTTTTTTTACAATGAGCTTGAAGAGGACAAATTCCAGACCTTCCACTGAGAGTGTTGTTGCCTGTCACTTTAAAATTTTGAGTTTGTGGTCTGAAACAGGAAATCTTGAAACTCGGAGTCTCATTTTAGAAGGTAATTGTTTCATTGTTTGTGTGGGAGGAATTATTTTCTTCTGTTCTTGAAATGCTTCAAGAATTCTGCTTTGGTTTGCTTTTTTGTTTTTCAAGGAAGAATAAGAGGAATTTATTTTTTTGTATGCATTCAAAAATTATTTATTGACATCTTTTTTTATAGGCTGCATTTACAGACAAGTTAGAGCATGTTAGATTAGACTTCGGACTCCCTGACCAACTTGAATACTTGTCCCTTGCCTTACCAAACAAATCTACTGTAGTCTCATTTTAGAAAATTATGTTCACACAAAGTCTTGTTACAGGTTAGTTCACTGAAAATTCAAGTGTTTATTTTCTACCTATTTTTTTAGGTAAAATTTGTTCTGTAAGAGTGACCTCTCTTGAGGGTTTCTCCATAACTTTCAAGATAAGTTTGTGTTTCTTAGTGTGTTTCTCTGATCTCTAGTGGGTTTGGCTGCCTGCTAGGTATGGAGTCTTCAAATTATCATGTAAGACTGTATTTTTGAGGCTATCATCCGCTAAGTGTGCTTGTATTAGTATTTAATCAGAAAGCTCAAGTAATACCTAGAAGCAAAATCAGTCTGAATTGAGAGATGCCATACTGATTCAGGTGATACTCAGCCACCTCCCTCCCCAAATATCAAAATGTAATCAGGTTTTAATCTTGAAATATTTAAGTTTTCATTAAGGAACTAGAATATGAAAAGTTAAAATATTACAGTAAGGTCTCTGGAGACTTCACCTCCCCTGAACAAGAGGGAGATTTTATTGCAAGGGACAGAGGGGTGTTCTGGACACATCCTTCCTAGCACCACTACATGCATCTCTACAGACACAGCAGGAAGATTTTCTCCTCTTTATGTTCTCAGAGCCATCAAGAAACTCCTTGAGAACCAGGTTTTGGTCACATTAACTGAATTAATTACCTTAAACTGCAAACACATTGTCACTCCTTGCAAACTCTTATTCCTGCAAAGATCAAAACCAAAACCAAGCAAAACAAACAAAAAAAACCCACAACAAAACAACCTAGACAAGAAACAACTGAAAAAAGTGTTGTATTAAAAATTAGGTGTAAGCAAAGGACAGATGGCTGGAAGCTAAATTCCAGTCTTCAGATATCCCTGCTTCTCTTATCAATCATCTATCATCTTTTTATTTTTCCAAGTTGCATTTTTATGTACTGAAATTGTGTGAATTTGCAACGAAGTAAAAATAATTTTACCTGTGTCGCTGAGATTAATGGAAACTAGCAGGAGCTCAACATTTTGAAAATCTGGGCAGATGCCTAACTACAAGCATGGGCTTTTTTCTGAAAATTTTAATCACAGGATTTATTTCTAGGCTGTAACATGTAACAGAATAAATGAGATTATGAAAAACATAAACTATTTCATTTTCACTTGGTTGGATTTCTAGACGGGTAAAATAAAGATAAATGTTCTCCAAGCCAGGCTTCTCATATTGACATTCTTATTACAAATAGTATAAAATGTATTAGAAACCCTCCCTAGGATCTGAGGGAACAGGCTTTCACTTAAGGATATGCAACTTTATGATCAGCACTGTTGCTTTCTGTGTATTTAGAATAACAATATTTAAAAGTGGGTTTTTGTTTGTTTGTTTGTTTGTTTGTTTGTTTTTTACCAGAGATAAAGGTCATCTATTTCTCTATAGGAATACTAATTCCTTTTCAAAGTCCATCACCCAGAACACCCTATCAGTATCACTCCATATCTGACCCATGGCCTCTTACTGATGCAAAATAAATTAGCAGCTATCGCTAATTTTCACAGCTTTTCCACCTTTCTTTTTATTACCTGATATCTTTCAAACACTACACCTTGTCATCTGTTAGACTGTAGTAGTTGGTTTAGCTATCGCATGTACAGCGATATCACTTAGCACACAGTCAAGAGCTGTATATGCTTTCTGCTATATTGTGTACCTTAATTTATCTAATACTTCAGAACCACAGACTTAATAAAGTCCTTCAGAACAGGCAGGATGGTTCCTGAGAGAATCCTACATTTTGTAAGGTTTCTTATGAGTTTCTCAATTACCTGTCTGCTCACAGCATCGTTCTACCTTTAATAGCTGGTCTGTGTTCTATGTTGATAAGCCATGATCTTGTACTAAAGGGTCTCAGTGTGCATTATGCTTATGTGGCTATCTTCTTATTCAGTAGAGTCAGTATCTTCATTAAAAGAACTGCATTCATAAGCACAGTAGAGGCCACCGAAAACTGATTATCCTTGCATAAAGGGATCCACAGAGTTTGAGGGGACCTACGGGGAAATCAAGGAAGCAAAATTACAGTATGTTGTTCCTTGCAGAAGAGAATATTGCAAACCTCTGCAGGAACTCCTTAGAAACATGAAGTGGTGAGAAGCAATAGATCATAAAAATTCATGTTTTGACATGGGCCCCAAGATCTGGGATTTTTCCTTTCTTTTTTTTTTTTTTTTTAACTCATACGGTCAAATATCTTTGAAAATACATTTGTGGGTAAAAAATTAAAATGTTCAGATAAGGGTGTGAAATAGAAACTCTAAATATAAGACATTTGATTAAAGGTTCTTTAAAGGATGCAGTACTCTAATACCACATCATAAGCAGACAAAAGATTAATAGAGCTTGTCATCAGTTCATTTAAAGCATTATTAATGATTTATGTTGAAAAAAGCAAAAGAATGGGATTCAAATTTCAGGTATGAGAGAAAAAATAATTTGAAATTCCATTGCACAATATTAGAATAACATGCTTAGAAATAACTACCCTCCTTTTGGAAGCAGTCATTTATCATTTTCAAAGAATGTTAAGTTTTATCTTTTGTATCATCCTTGAAGTAAGGAACAGAAGTTTTCCCTTGAAGAAAACCAAGCCAAACAAACCCCAATACTTTAATTGTGTTGAACTGTAAAGGATTTATCCTCACTGTGTGAAATGCCTTTCTGGATCATTTAAAGAACAAAGACTTAATATATTTGTGTATTTATATAGACCTTGGGAACTGTTTAGAAGTCTGTAAGACTGTTCCACAAATGCTTAGGCTAAGCAAGGTGAAGTTTCTTAGTGTGCAAAGAAATTGTGGGATGCCGAGCTGATACCAAAAGGCTGAATGAGATCCAATAATGAACTTCTGTCACGGAAGGAAGGAAGAAAAAAGGTAAGATTGTGTGTAGTCTGAAGACAATAAACAAGTTTAAACAAAAACATTTGACAACTGCTTCTAATATTATTAGGATGAGTTAGACATGAGTAAATTAGAAGTATTACATATGTTAATACCTTATTGTTCTAAGAAAACATTCTATATAAAGCAAAGAACAGTGACCCCAGAACTCATGCAAAATGAAGGAATGTCCCACAGCTGTCTTCAGAGTGTGGACCATGGACAACAACCTATGGCTGTAAATGCAGGTGGCCACTTAATGATCCACCTGGATGCAAATAAGACTTAGAGCACAACAAAAACAATGACAAAACAAGGCTGTATGTATGGCTTAATTTGTTCTGAAGAAAACAGCAGCACAGAAAAATGTTGACAATAATCTCTCAGCAATTAAAACTGGAATCTTATGGGGTAATTAGGAAGAGCTGGAACTTCTGCTCAAATTACCTGTTCTGCGAAATAGCAAAGAATTACATATCAACCTATGAAACCTGTGTGTATCTATTAGGAAAGACTAGATGGTCTTTAGACTTAATCCACAATGAAAACTGCTGGTTGGGCTGGCACTCTACTTCAGCATTTGGTATGCAGAACTAATCACTCTGATACCACATAGTTCTACGTTTGCAAATACAATTCTGGTTCTCAGTAAAGGCAAATTCTATTTTCACTGTTTGTGCTTTGCCTGATGCTCTGCCCTTGAAGCCTGGTATTCATTGTAGATCATTATGGCTGCAGCCAGCAATATAGATGAGATTATTGCTTCTAGCTCATACCAGTGGAGGTTGGGAGCCTTTATCTTCAGCTTTTGATTCACAGATAGAGACAAAAGATATTGTGAATTTAATATGGCAGATAATGAAAACAGAAAGCACTACATCAGCCCTGACTTTCAAAGGATGCTTTACTGCAGTCTCTGCCTCTTACATTTCTAGGTTTTCAAACAAATTGAATCAGTTCCTCATTCTGAATACTAATTGGATTTTAACAGTTAAAAGATTATATGATGTCCATATATTCTGAATAACTCTATGACCCTTTTACTCCAAGCATTACTTCTGTTACTGCAATTGCTTGAGGAACTTAACTCCCATTAGAAATAGGTAAGAGTTTGTGTAGCAGCATCCTAGACTAATATTCCTTAATGCAGAAAGGCAACCATGGCTACCTCATCTCTGATTCACATTGAGTCACTGCACCTTCTCATAGTTTCACATCCAGTCTAGATGTGAGATGTATTTAATCTTCAAACAAGTTTCAGAACAGCCTGTCTTTCTTCTGTCTTTATCAGCATGAGCTCAGTGACATTGGGCTCTTTGTCAACATTAACAATGTCTCCTGAATAAATCTCTAAGAAGTAAAATGAAGGGAACTGAAATTAAACTATACCTACCTAGACAGGTGGCAAGAACATGAAGTTTAAGGAACAACAAGCTGCTTTGTTAGTGTAATCTATTTAAAATTAGATAAAAGTAGAGTGGGGGTAAGTAATTTTTCTGTAGAATATTTTGTAGAGTCAGGTCAAGGCTATAAGAGCTTTGGAAAACTCTATTGTATATTTTTCGCTATTTGCCCTACATGGAATTTGATCATATTTCCTGTTAAGATTATTTCACAGAAGATAAGTTTTAACTTAAAGGAGTATTTTCCTTCTAATCACTTTAAATGAACTTGATTTCAAATCTAACTCAACATTACAATGGCCACCCAAAGAGTCAGCAGATAATACTACATCCCAAGTACCAGTATTAGTATGCATAGGTACTGGAGGAAGATTGTGTTTTGCATAAATTATGCTCCCCATTTATATAATGGAAATCTGGTGATTTGTTTTTGCATAGCTATTCTATAAATTTGAGATTAAATTCTAAAAGAAGTTCTGGATTCTTTCATGAGAGAAGTAGCAAAACATCAATTTTTTTTTTGTTTTGTTTTAAACCCACTTTTTCCTTTATCAGAAATTAGATAATAATTCATTTTCTAAGCCCTAAAGAAAGGTGCTTTTTTTCCATAATTTATTCCAGGAAAAAATGGAAGCTAATTATCAGGGACAATAAAAATCCTTCTTGCTATCCTTCATTTTCTTCAGTTGTTTTTTTCTCATACATATACATACCTAGATTTGTAAAAAATCTTGGACATCTGCAATGCTGAGGTACAAATTATGAATAGAAGAGAATATGTAACAGCTCATCTATAACAGTAAATCAATAAGCTTTATGTTTAACAATGTATAGTGAGAAAGAAGATACCTGCTGTTACTGTGGCTTAGAGTTTGTATTTTTAATGAAAACTTGTTTGGAACTCAAATATGGGTTACCATATGAATGTCAGTGTGTAACTATTTACTGTGATCTATTTTTCTACAATATAAATACTTGACTTTTAATCCTTGCAGATATAACATTGCTTGTGTAAAGAGGAGATAGGTATACAGTATTGTCTAGAATTCAATATACATTATACTGCCATTTGTCAAAACCCCACACACATTCTTTTTGAAGAATAAGCTAGAATCTGGTTATCTTACAACCATATGAAACATCAGTAATAATCCAATAAGCAAAATTAAGTGTTAGCATATGTAAAATCCTTTACACATAAAAAGTACATAGAAGAATTATTACAAAATGTCTTAGCAAATAGGCATTTAATAGTCCCAGAATATTGCAAACAGTATTTGCAGTATAACCTTTGAATTAAACCTACTACATAATAGGGCTTCTTTATCCAAGACTTTCTCACTCAGCTTTGTCCTGTTCTTTCTTTTAAATTTCAGATTAAAACATTTAGCTGCCGGCTATATTTAAGCTCTAAAAACTTTCTACCTTATAACAGTGACAAACATCCTGTCTCTGTTAAATAAATGTTCTGATGGGTTGGACAATATTCCAGTGATGGGCCTGGACAACCTCTCAAACTACATCTGAAAGTGATGTATTGCACTTTGTTCCAGATGTTTGTCTTGGTTCTCTCACATGAAACCACTAAACTTCCCAGATATATTTGGGGGAATGAGGCTGGTCTGTTTGATTTTAATCCATTAATCTGTTACGTTTTAACCTTCTAAGAGCCAGATAGCCATTTGATGTCATCAAGCACAAAGGTTAAATTTTCAGAGCTATGCCCTCACCCAAGTTTCTTTTCAAGAAAATAAACAACATAAAGAGAAACACTGCTTATTGGATTAATAGCTTCAGAAGATATATGTGAAAAGTGGTGGTGGGAAGTGGACTTTGACAGCAAAGACTAACACTACTGTCCTGAACCATTCTGTGTTGTATATATGTTCACATTTTGTTTTATACTGTATGTTAAGCACAATAGTCATACTCTTAAATTGAGTGAATGGTGGGGAAAAGGCCAAGGGGGGGAAACAATGTGGTGTATGCTAAAAATTCCAAGGGAAAATAGAGCAGGTTCACAAAAGTTCAAGACTGCAATGAATTATTAAATATGCACTTACATACAAACAGTCCCTGAGCAGCAAATTGGTGCACACTGGGAGAGTGTTCTGGGATGTATCACTGTGTGCTTGATTTTTTTTTTTGTCCTCATCCCTAAGCAGCTTGTTTTGGTCATTAACCAAGATAGGATACAAGACTAACTGGATTAATCCAATAGATATAAATATTGCACCTCAAAAACATTCTCACTATGGCCAGTTTAATTCATATATGCAGTCAATCTTTTACAGAAAGTTATTCCTTTTGGTTTTGGACTGTTAATAAGGTACACTTGCTCTTTTTCTTTTCTGTAGCTTTATCTTTCCTCAAAATCTGCTTCAGAAAGGAATAGGTATAGGGAGCTAGGCAAAACCTGCCAGACCCATGGAGTATCACTGCATAAGCCTGGAATGATAGTTGCAATGACTAAATGAGCATGTATTTTCTGGGTCACATAGATGAAAAATAACACTTGTCATTTCTTAGAGTAACATTATTGATATTGTAATTGCTATATTATCTCATTCTTTATTTATTTTCAGACATTTAAGTTTGAACATTTAGATTTCTCATTCTAATAACTTGTTTAGTGGGTCATCAGTATCTTCAACAATAATTTTACCAAAGTGAGTGCCTAAGGTCTGCCTAGCCCAGCACCCCATCTCTTGAGTGCAGCCAGGAAAGGATGCCTGGAGAAGCATTCAAGGACAAAGCACTCAAATTATTTTCTGGCAGCTTCCAGTTTGCTACAGTTCATGGACTTTCTGAGAGATATTAAATATTAAATATCAGTATTTAATATTTTTATATATTTGTTTTTAAAATAGTTACCTTTAATAGCTCTTTATTGCTTTTTCTTTCATCAGTGTTAGTGATCACTTTAGAACCAAATGAATGCCACAAAATCCTATGGCAATGTGATCCACTCTATCCGTTATGTGAATAAGCATCTATTTTGTTCCATTTAACAATAAATTCTTTCTTCTTTTATGAGAAACAATACTCATTTTCTTCATTGTAGTCCTGATTTTACAGTATTCTATCGTACCTTGCTTTCAGCACTCTCTTTCAGTCTGAAAAGTCCTTGTCTATAAAATTATTCTTCATACAGAAACCATTCCATAACTCTGTTGATTTCCCTTCTATCTTTTCTAGTTCTACTATTCCATATTTAGATAAATGATCTTGACAGCAAAAGATAATGTTATGGAAAAGGTATTAGACTAGGGTCCTGCAAAAAGGGATTATAGTCCTGTTTGTATCACAAATCTCATGCATTATTCACTCTTCTTTTCTGCTTAATTTTTAGTAACCATTCATCATTAAATGAGAATATTCTTTACTAGGAGAGAACATTTCTGCTTCAGCATGTAGAAGATAACCACTACAGGATAACTTGATTTGTAAGTAATACTTACATAACACTATGAAATGGGGTTAACCTGTTTGGGTTTTTTAAAATTAATTGAGACCCTCACATCTTTGGATCAGACACCTAAAGACTTTCAGAGGTATTTCTGGGTACCTCATTTCTCCACTGTTCATCTCAAAAATCTTTAGAAAATGAACTCATTTCTAATGTATTTGTACTTGGCCCAGAAAATCAGGTGTCCAAAATCACAGACATATTTATGGCTCTTAACTTGACTCCTCTGTTTAACCTGCAGTTTGTTTGTTTGTTTGTTTGTTTTTTTTGAAGAGCAGCTTTTCAGAAGCTGTATTTACAAACTAAATAGCTAAAGTCTGTGAGTAAACTTGTGATAAAAATCTGGTCGTCTGGATGATTATCTAAGTTAAAAAAACCTCATCTTCCATTTAGGCAATTTCTACCTGGGTTATTGTAAGGGTGTAAAAACCTGACAAGCGGACAAACACACAGTTCTCAGTTTCCATGTTGCAAGTGAATTGTTTTTTATAAATGAGAAGAACCCATTGATTTCTTCTAATACAGAAGCACTGTTTAATAATTTATTTGATGCCCTAAAATGGGTAATGCTGAGATATCTAGAGAGAAAATTGTATTTTTGTAAATGCATGGTGATTTCTCTGCTGATACCCACTGATTTCTGCTGCTTTATCATCCAAGTGGTGTCTATTGTGTCACCTTTCATTACAGACCTGTCATTTATAAACAATATGAGACTTCTATTTTTTTATTTCATAGATTTATTTCTACTGAGTGAAGAGAGAAGCTTCAGCAAGAGCTCATGCGGCATAATCCCAGAAAGGCAATTGAAGAGGGTGCCAAACAATGAAAGAGCAGGTGAACTCTGAACCCCATATTAAAACATTGCTTTCTAATCAGTGCATAATATCTCTGAATTTCTGCACATTGCCACAAAGCCTTAGGCATCTCAGCTGGAGTCCAACAAACCCTGAGGCCTTACTCGCACTCACATATCAAAACTGGATTTAAATACAAAACAAAGACTAAAAAAAAATCCACTGTAGGAATTTATTTATTTATTTATTTATTTGGGAATTTACAATATCTTTGAATGCACAAAACTCAGTGTAGTTAGTAAAGGCAAGGGAATATTATAATATTTATTAATCCCTCTTTCTTAAGCGTTTATTCACAATCTTTTCCAATATTCTGTGGCATAGTATCAGAATGTGTCCTAAATACCTAACAGCTACTTATTTATTTGGGAAAAACTTTCCAGAATCAGTTAAAAAAACATTTTTTTTTCAAAATCAGTAAAATACATAAGATAGGATTATATTCAGTTGGTTTCTCTGTGGATATACGATTTGAGAGTTGCTTTGTTTCATTCAATGCACAGAAAATGTTTTCAGTATTCCCCATGCAAGAAAGCACGTTGAGTCACAGATCCCACTGTTGAGTCCTGCCCATCCTTTACAGACAGCAAGAAAACATAACAGGAATTTCTTTTGCACAAGTGATTTCCTGGGTCACTGCCAAGAGACACGCTGACTTTCCCAGCAGGTTTCAACAAAATATTCCAGGCACTTCTCTGTGGGAGGAGGTAAGGAGCACTAGGCTTTTAATCCAGTATGATCAGGGTCAGCTTTATCCATGGCAGCAACAAAATGTTGATGTATCGAAAGCTGCCAATATTTTGGGCATCAGATTATATAGGCAAGAAAGAAAAAGAAAAATGCATGGTAGCATCTTCCAAGGGTGACTGCTCTCCTCACATACTCACTCCAACCTCAAATCAGAATGCCATAGTTTAACCATTCTAATTTTCTGGCTTGCATTTAATTTGATTTTCCACTTAGTGAATGACTGCTCTTAATCGATCCATGAAAACCCATCTCAGTGGAAGAAGTGAAGCCTCCAAAATTCATCAGGGAAAAGCTTATAAACTTATTATTAGACCCAAGCATCTCCCAGATATGCCCCAGTGAAGTTTTATTTCATTTCAAAATGAAAGATATTGAAGCAAGAACTATTTGAGAGGAGTCATAAATAAATAAAATGCTATAAAACTTTGGGCATAGTCCTACAGAAGGTAAAATCTTGAGATGCAGCATGCATTACAAATGAACTGCACTGAGAGAAGAATATTGGTATCCATTCATTTTATTTAATTAAACAAAACATACCCTATAAATTAATAACTACTGGAAAATTTTCATTATTTTCCATGACAATTTTCAAGGTAACTTCATTTGCAAATGTTACAGACACTTTTTACTATTTACAGCTATATTATTAACCACACCCCCAAGTATCAGTAACAGTCATATTTGTTATTACACCCAAGTTCTTCTGACTTCTGTTTTTGAAAGCAAACATATTTAGACATAGAAAGGTGCTTTTCAGAAGGAATCTTCGTGATCTAGTATGCATGCTCAATACATATTGAAATAATGTTTAACTATTCCATTATGTCCTCAAATTCTGCTTAAAAATAATTCTATTCAAATTACACTTTGCTTTTGTCCATGCTACTCTTCCATGTGTCAAGATATAAGTAGTCTTGGAGATCCTGACCTTTTACAAAAAAAAAAAAAAAAAAAAAAAAGGAAAGCTTTTTTTAACTTTCTTTCACTATGACTGCACAAACACAGAGGTTTTCAGGTAGCTGAAGGTTTGCCCTGCAAGATTCTGCACTAAGAGTTACACATCACATTTTCTTAAAAAAAACCTTCCTTACAAAACCTAATTAAAATTATTTTTTTTTCCATCATGGTCATATTTTAAATTTTAACTGATTATAGAATCACAGAATGTTTGGAATTGGAAGGGACCTTAAAGATCAAGTTTCAACTCCCCTGCATGGGCAGGGGCACCTCCCACTAGAATAGGCTGCTCAGAGCCTCATCCAACCTGCCCTTGAACACCACCAGGGATGGAGCCCCCACAACATCTCTGGGCAGCCTGTTCCAGTGTCTCACCACCCTTACACTGAAGAATTTCCACCTGATCTCTAACCTAAATCTCTCTTCTTTACGCTTAAAAACATTACCCCTTGTCCTCTCACTGCAAACCCCTGTAAAAAGCCCCTTCCCAGCTTTCCTGTAGGCCCCCTTCAAGTACTGGAAGGCCACTATGAGGTCCCCCCAGAGCCTTCTCTTCTTCAGACTGAACAACCCCAACTCCCTCAGCCTGTCCTCATAAGAGAGGTACTCCAGCCCTTGGATCATATTTGTGGCCCTTCTCTGGACATGTTCCAACAGGTCAACATCTTTCTTCTGCTGGGGGCACCAGAGCTGGACGCAGTATTCTAGGTGAGGTCTCACCAGGGCAGAGTAGAAGGGCAGAATCACCTCTCTCAATCTTCTGGCCACACTTCTTTGATACAGCCCTGCATCTACTTGTTCCAGAGTCACCTCCCAGATCACCTGCTGTACTTATCCACCACCGATTATCCATTGTTATTAATTATCCATATTATTAGCAATATTATTAATAAATTTAATAAGAATAGTAATTACAAAAGTCTAGAGATGCTACATCTCTATAGACTAGTTTTTGAATTTCTTTCATTTGCTCTGTAGGTGCAGCATATTCTTCTAGGGTACCACTTGCCTTTAATTTTCTCTATTTAGATTAAGATCTTGAAAAATTGTCAGGCTTTTTTATATCTTAATTGCTTTCCTCTGACTATTATTGTAACTAAGTCTCTTCCAGTGTTGTCTTAATTTTAAACAATAACATTTATAATTTTCCTTTCAATTTCAAAACTTGGTTTCAATTCTCAATTTCAATACTTAGTCATTAGTATCATAGCCATATGGACAAACAGAAAAGCACAACAAAATTTCTGGGTCTACCCACTGGCTGTTGATGTCCAGCATCAAAAAAGGCTGGGATCTTCCTAGTAAGATCTATATATTTTCATGTATCTGCCAGTGGGAACACTTACTGAATTACTGTGAACAATCTGGTTCATGGATATGATCATAATGAGGATCAGTATTCATAATCAGGAATAACAGAATCAAAAAATACTCATGTAGCAACAGCTAAAACCTACACCAGGCTGATGAAGAAATATAACATTCTTGAAGATTTACTTATCAGATCACTTATGCTGAAATTTCTGTGATAAAATAGATATGTGACACACATCATAGGCTAAATTCAATTCTGCTATTGACTTCTTTTCTAAGCTTGCATGAGTTTGTGTCACAGTTCAAGAGTTGAAAAATGTATATTCCATTTGTGGGATTCATAATAACATATTTGTGTCCTTATCAAATGCTGGAATCGGGCATCACACAGATATACAAACATGGAGGAACAAGCTGATAAAATTGTATGGTAGAGGCCTTATCCAAAATCCACTGAGGTTACAAGCAAAATTTGCTGTTTAGATTCTGAGAACAGATATCAGTACTTAGCAGATGAAAGTCAGTCTTCCTCCTTTCCCCTTTTTTGAGTCAAGGAAGGACATTGAAATAAATATATATACATTTTCATATTTGCAATACTAACAGATTAGGATATTGTCATGAATGTGTCTTGCCTCCACAGTTTTCAGGTGAATTATTTATCTCTTCAGAATTCAGCATGTTTCTTTATACATAGAAATGTTTGGTTTATGTCTTTTATTTTAGCTTCCCAGTTTGCAACTCATTTTTACAGTGCAAAGACTTTGAGCTTTTAATTGGCTCAGCCTCTGATTCAATATTTGCTTGTGTTAGCTCTGAGGCAAAAAGGTATCGCAATGCTTCACTTTTATGTGCAGAATTATTTATTTATTTTTAAATAGTGTTGGTCGTTTTGAGGTTCTTCAAAGGAGTTTCATTATTTTGTTTTGTTATTCTTTTTTACAGTGCACAGGTTTGAAATATCTATGGAAGCTCTAATGATAAAATAGGTTTGCTATTGTACTTATTTTTCTCCTTGAAGGATACATTGCCTGAAAATACATTTCTCAGCATGAATAAATACATAGTGTGTTATTCCCCATTAAAAAGGTGTTGACAGTTAAGTGTTCTGTATGCTCATACATCTACATCTAACACACATATCTACTTTTAGGTTGTCTAGATTGCCATTTACTCAACCCTAATCCAACCTAAAATTATTATATCCAGAGTATTAGAAACCTGCTGCCATAGGCACAGAAACTTTGTTTTTGACAACAAGTAATTTGGCACAGATCAAAGCACCTGGCACTGAGATTCTTCAAATCTTCATTGTAGGAGACTTGCAGAATTGACCTTAGAGTAGTTTAGTCGTGCACCCGTGGCTGCCTTTCCACCAGCTGAGCCAAATATCTGCCTTACAGTTGTATTACAAGGCTTGCTGAGGCTATTCTGTGAACTCTTCCATTACTACCTGAAGGCACCTCTTCAGAGATCTTCAGGAAACACCATACTGTGCTTTTCTTTAGCTCAAGTCAGTTACCTTA
Organism: Apus apus; assembly: GCF_020740795.1. Lineage (NCBI taxonomy): Eukaryota > Metazoa > Chordata > Aves > Apodiformes > Apodidae > Apus > Apus apus. Next base: position 84,854,298 of record NC_067282.1, on the reverse strand, counting down.
ATACACCACTGATCTCCTCATAGCACCATTGCTTCTGTAAGGCCTGAGCCAAAGCATGTTTTACACAGTGGCGAACTCAGTAGCTGCAATTTTCCAAAGAACTTGGGGATACTTGCTGCCTGTCCTCCCTCACAAGATCACCTTTGGACATTATTGGACACCTTGGACAAAATACTGGTCCCAAAGGCAAAATTTACTGTTTGAAACATATAAGCATCAAATTTAATGAAGGGTCTCTTAATTTTTATAGTAATTCCTGAAAACTAGATTAAGGTATAGTAGAAAACCTTGCAGGTACCAGTGAAAGTGTAATAATAGCAGAAATATTGCAAAGTCCAATCAATCACCCTTCTAAAAATTCTCTCTTTGCATCACTAACTTTGTTGGTAATTCCTTTAAATAACTACCTGTTGAAAAATAATAAAAATTAATTGTACAAGTGCATACTCCTGGAGTGAGCTCATAAATTGTTTAGGTTTTTTTTAAACATTTGACTCTGATTAATGAGAATAAGACATCTGAAATATGTGAACTGAAGATATAAATATATTCCACCTATTTATACTGTAATTTTTCAAGCTGTCTTTTCTGAGGATTACTTAAAATTAAATAGCCAATACCTTGCATGGAATCTGGCAACCCAAGGATAATTTTATTTTTTATTTTTTATTCTAGTAACAAGATTTGTTTTTATTATTGCTTTAATGCAAATAAAGGAATTGTTGAATCTGTAGCTCTAATTTATGCCACATCACAGGTATAGTAGTACCTATATGAAATTATAAAATTATTTCAGCATCACCTCACTAATACTGGTGTACATCTTGAACCTACAATGACCCATCAAAGGCAAATCCCTCCAGTGGAGCTGAACTCTGTTCAAGGACTCCGCTGGGCATCAAAAAAAAGAGAAGTTCCTCCATCCACAACTCATGAGACCACAAGGATACTATACACTATACATTTCTACACTCCCATCAGTGTGCCAAACAAAGACACATTTGAAGAACCACATGAGAAGATATAAGAAGCTAGCATATGCAGTTAAAAAGGTGGAGGTTACACCATTGTAGGGGTTTATTTAACCATTTAAAGACTGTTCAGACTCTGGAAAATATTGAATATTAAAAATAAAAAAACCTAACTCAAAATCTTTTTTTTTCCTGTAGGGAACAAATAACATTCTGTGTTTTTCTCTTATGCAGAAGTAAAACCAATTATTTAAAGCATTTATTGGAATCAATGGGAGTTTTGTGCACCTTAAAGTTACAAGATATAGGCTCTTATAATGTTTTAACCTAATTTTATTTTCTATGTCATTAAGGAATTCAATGTCCTTTGGAAGGTATTTGATATTTAAATTCCAAGGACTGCCCAAATCCAGTAGCAGAAGCTGAAACTTGAGATAAAAAATGAAAGATTTTCTGAGAGAGAAAAATAGTTTGTTCTTCAGCCTTAAATGATCCTAATATCTGATATAATGGAAAAGCTGACGAGGAGATTAGCCATTTGAAAAAAGACCATTTCAGAGCTGTTCATTGATTTCTTAGAGGTCTATTAACTAAAAATACATTTAAAGCATAAATGGCAAAACCCTACTGGTAAGTCATTACTTGGATTCAAACTGCTTGTAAGCTGCTTCTCAAAATAGTAAAAAATATTACTACCATAGTAATGAGTTAGCATTTGCCACGATTTTGGGTGCCAGAATGCTGGCAAAAAGGTTCTACTAACAAGATTCAGTTTAATTAAGTCAAAATTTTTTCAACACTTTACAACAATTTTAATCTTGATGAGGATGCCTGGTGGATAGTAGCTGAGGTTTTTATTCTATAGAAAGATAATGCTCTAGGCAGCAGAAGTAAGGATACGTCCAAAGGCCCAGCAGTTAGGGCCACATGCTCACAGCCACAGCGTCAGTGCTGAATTCAGTGGCTTGGGAAAGCAAATATAGTACCAGGGAGAGGAGACAGCCACGTATTTACAGCAAATTGCTGACTTCTGGTATATTTAGATGCCTACACTATTATATCAGGATTAGATTATTATTTTGTGGTCAGCTGCTATTCAGAAGACTTGATAAAGAATAGTGGCAGTCTTTTAGAAAGGAAAAAAAAAACAAATGGGTGAGGGAATCAGAAATAGACCGCTTAAACTTCACTCCTTAGGAAAGTTCTGATACAAGTAACCAAACAAAGTACACAACCCCTGGAAGTTTACAAGAAAATAAGTAACAGCTGTCAAGAGCAAATAATGTAAAATCTTTCTAAAATCTTTTTGAAACAAGCTAGAAAGCCTAGGGGTAAAGGAGAAAAAACACAAACAAGAAGGGCCCAAACAGCAGGGATGGGATTCAGTTGCTTAAATATATTATTTGTTAGCATGAAGACATCCAAGATAAGAATACAAGGCTGGCAGGTAAGACTTAACAATCTAAAGGAGATCTTCTAGATGACAGCTGGAGGCCAAGTAGGATTTTTTATGTTGCCTAAAAAGTTACTAGATGTCTATGCACAGGGAACTGAATTAATCCCAGAGGTTGTATGCAGCAACTTTCAATATAGTTTTCTAGAAGTTAGGTTCTGTGTGAAGATCTGATAGAGTGGAGGCAAAAAACAGCCTCATAGCTATACTTAGAGCGCAGTTCTCTAAGGCCGTTGCCATTGCCTAACCAGAAGCATTGAAAGAGAAGGGGTCCCAAAGGGCTTTGTCACTTACCTGATTCTGCATATGATTATCCAAGTGACCAACAGCTAAACCAAACTTAATTTCTCAGAGATCTGTGTTATTTGTAAACATGCCAAGTCATACTTCCCCTCTTCAGCCCCTCTCCATGAGGAGAGAGATGGAGCTACTGGTGAGAGAACAGGGATGGGTTTTGAAGAATGTTAAAGGACTGGAGCTTTGGCTGTTTAGCAGTGCTGAGGAGAGGCAAAACAACCATAACATCCCACTTAACTGGCTGGCATGCCCTACTTGAATTAATGTGTTGTTGAATCTACTGTCAAAGTTGAAATAAAATTTTAAGATATAGGTAAGATCAGAACTAATATAGTAACATCCCATTCTTCTTGTTAGCATTGTTACTATGTAATTGTAGCTTTTGAAATAATATAAATACTGTAAGAATGCGAGACAAATATGTTCTTTAGACTATTTAGGATATGAACTAGTTCTTCAAGCACAAAAATATCAAAAGCAAGTGGTAACTCTCCTGCAATGTGTTCTTATAAGACAAAAATAACTCCATACTCCACAAAAAGTAATGTTAACCATCAAGTATAGTCCTACCATAAGAAAAACATTTTGAGGAAATGGAAAGATGGTAAATCAAATTAAATCTTAAAGTGATATATTTGAAAAACAATATCTGAATATCTGAGAAATGCTGAACATCTTGCATCTAGACATATGCTAAAACTTTAGAAGTACAAAACTTATTTGTAAATACATATGTGCATAGTACACAGAGTTGCAAAAGCTATTTCTGAGAAATCTGTGAATAAACATATTCTGGAATTTCCAATAAAGTCTTCAATGCCCTTTCTTATTTCATCTGAAGTCACCTTTATCCTTTCTTATTCCATCTGTTTACTGAAAGTATTTGAATACACTGAAGGGAAAACTGATTTAAATTGCAGAGTAAGAAATAGAAAAGGAGTTTTAATTTTGCTTTGGGCTTACATTTTTAGGTTTTTATTTTAGTTAATGGGACAGGAAACTAGGGAGAAATGTTTCTGCAACATAGTTCTATGTGTGTATGTGTGTGTATAGATATATATACATATATATGTATATATATCTATACACACATGTATGTCTTGTTTTAGTTTTTTCCCAGACTAGACTGGATTTATTTGAAATAAATAAGCCAAAAAAGATATCTGGGTAACTTCGGGGAGAAAGTCAGTGCAATGGCCACCTTAGGTACTTTTTAACACATTGCAGTTTTTTGTTGTGTGAGGTCTAGACATCAAAACATAAAACCAATTCACAGACTTTACTATTAAAAAAAAAAAAAAAAAAGTTAATTGTCCCAGACGGAACAGATGACAGACAAGATGTGACTGAGAGACAGTCAATCATAGAGGGAAACTGGAGTGTCCTGCTACATTAATGTATTAAATGAATAAAAATTTTAATTATTTTAGAAACACGATCATAGAAATTGATTACCCTTCATGACAACACCAAAAAAAAGGCAACTCGCATTTTGGTTAAAAAAGTGTTTTATTTAAGAAATACATAACTGTAGCCAGTTAAGGTCAGTGACTGCAGACAAACATAACATGAATTGTTTCAAGTGTGCTGTTAATTTCTCCAGTTCCTGGCATTGACAGGAGCTTTCCTTTTCACTCCCAGGATGCCTTGCCTGTTCTGGCAGTGGGACCAGCTTGCCCTACCAAACTCAGAACAACCACTTTGCACCAGAGTTCAGGGGGTTTAAAGAAAGTACTACATGAAGATTCCACTGTGATCCAATTTTAAAGAATTCTAAAGCAATATGACATTTTTAGACCAAACGTTATACAGGAGATAGTTACTAATATTGATAGTGACCTCCCTCCACACTCAAGGACCTGCATTTGAGTGTTCATAATCCAAACTGAGTTTCAAGATTATAGGAATAACTATAAACTAGTTAGGCAGGTTCAGTGTATCAAGGCTTAAGGTATTTATCACTTCAAACAAGGTTAGCTAATCAATGGGCTAAATCCTGAGAGTGTTTTTAGCAGGGTGTGGGTAATAGTAATTCTGTTGTGCAGTCTTCAGTATGAGAAGAGAGAAGTTAAAATATCTAGTTTAAAATGATAAACCAGATCTGAGAAGCACAAGAAGTATTTTCCTGCATGCAACATCACAGAATAAATCTTTACCTTTCCCTGCTAATAAAGCAGAAAAAAAATTAAAAATGAATGTTTGTGACCCATCTTTAGGTTATGTAAACTTAATCTCTAAAATCATATGAGTTATTTTCTGCTTGCTTTATTTAGTAATATGTTTAGAAATGCATAACAATAATTTAATGGAACTCAAGCTTATTGAATGAGATGTTTTGAAGCAGTTCACAGAAGCATATGAAGTTACAACTCTATGACTTATTTTGCTTGATATGGAGAAATTTGGTCCTTTTGATATTTCAATGGATGTGTGTAGATACAGTTAAAAGCAAGAATCAGAGGACAGGAAACAGAAATTATGCAGGCAAGGTGAATTTGCATGTCAACTTGAGAATACAGATGGAAATGAAGGTGTATTTAATCAGGCACCTTATATAGCATTATTGATTACCTAAAGGGTTCTGACTGTCACAAGCAAATGTCAGCTGTTCTAATTAGATTACTGTACAACTTGTATATGTATTAATTGCAGAGGGGATTCCATATAAATAAATACAGTCTTTGTTTTTCACATTTCTTTTTTTTCCTCAGCAAACCTTTTACACCTGCTGGGAGATGACACTATGAAATACAGTTTATGAGCGCAGATTTGGCTTGGGTTGTTCAATAATTTTATGTATGCAGACAGCGTGATTCCTATCTCTGGTTTATCAGTGGGTCTATAAAGCCTCACAGAAAGATTAATTACAGCTCACAGCAATTTTGGCCTCTAGATGCCATGTAAAGAACGTAACACCAAAGAGTAAGAAGAAGAATTTTGATTATGTCCATCAGAGAAAAAAAAAAAGGGGGAATAACAGGTAGGTAGTAGAATTTTAAAAAGATTTTGGGTTTGCTATTCGCATATTTTTAAGAAACTGAAGTTCTTAAAATTAAGTGTGAAATAAGGATAAATAGGTTCAATGGAAGAAATGTTACTGATTGAAGAACTACTTCTATACATCAACAAGATTTGAGAAAATAATAAAAAAGGTTCAAGAACTCACAGATGTCATATAACTGACACTCAAGGTTAAAATTGGTACAGAAATAAAATAGCAGTGAAGGATGCAATGGAAATACAGTTATATATGTGAACTTTTGCATCAAACTCTGCCTGCAGTTCTGAGTACTTCTCTAAGCATTTTTAATAGCACTCATAAAAACAATTTTCCCAATATTTTGTTTGCTGTTTTGAAATGCACAGTGCAAACATCTGAAAAGCACTTTGCTCCATGACAGCATTTATCCAAGGTTCTTAAAATGCATTAGTCATGCAAGTATCATATAAAACAAATAATTAAATATAATTATATTCATTTTTGCAGATCAGTGAATAGAAATAAAAAGTTAATTACATGCAGATCCAAACTCTAAGTTTTTTTCCTCTAAATTAATAGCAAGGCTAGAAAAGGACCCTGAAAATATTTCCCACTGAATTAAACATTTATTATCAAATACAAATAAAATTTGTGACAGGAAATCAATTGCATGTATGGTTTCTAAGACATCATGTTTTTCTGGGCAGTAATCCACTTTGGAAAACTGCAGATGCCTTGCAGACATCTTCTCATCTTTATGCAGGTACTGTGCATCGTAACAGCATAAAATATCCATGTTAAGCAGAAACCCAAAGAAAGAGGATCCTAAAGGCTTAGTCTGGACAGCACATGTAAGATAAAACAGTGGAGTAAAACTGATCTTATCCTTAAGGCTACAAATTTGTTATCTATAAGGTATGCAATAACTTTTTGGGATTATCATTTCTAAATCTCCTGACTGTTCAGCATCTTGTGCCTTTTCCCTGTTCTACATTCTTCTAATAAGGTTATCACCAGGACTATCAAACTGTCAACATTAAAATTTTATCTCACAGCTTCTGTTCCCACTGACTAACAATAATTTCCAAGCATAGAAACACAGAATAAGTTAAGCTGCAGCTTGTGCCCGTAGTTCAACTCTTGGTAATGGTTATTTCAAAATGCCGTCACATGTTATGATAAAGTGCTACTTAGGGTACGATAGTACTTTCATGCTGCTCTGAGTGCCCATTTTTAATTTTCGCTCTCCTCCCACAAAAACTTTTCATTTTAAGAGAATAAATGCATTAATTGAAAATACTTGCAACAAACTGACCATGCTGATCTCACAGAATAGATCTAATGCTTTAAGTATGCTTTTTCCAGGCCTTAAAGAATAATGAGATTAGATTCCACTTACAACTAAGACATTCTGCTTGAAATTTTTAAGTGCCTCAAATGCATAAACACACTCAGCCTTGATACTCGATATTGAGTATTTTTAATCAGTCTTTGGGAATGTTTACATTATTTCACTTCTATTAATAGTAAAGGATGGAAGAGAATAATTTAAACGTAAGGTAACTCTTGCCTAACATTTTAACTCACAAAACTGGATCCTCTCCTATTTTCTCTGTTATTCTCTGATTTTGAGGTACATTGAATGTTAAGTAAAAAAAAGCCTTTAAGAAAGTTACCTCTTGCTTCAGCTTCTTACAGTAGTGCCCCAGCTGGGTCAACCACTTTCTATCAGTCAGTGCAAACTCTCATTAGGAGTCAAGAATAGTGTCTCAAGCTCTCTTTCACCATGCAAACAAAAAAACTATGAATTATTTTGTTCTCAAGCAGACCATTTCTGCATCAAAACAGAAATCTCATTTCTCCATTCTGTTGCAAGTAATGGTGCACAGTAAAAAGTTGCCCCAGACCATTTAACAAATCTGATATAACTAGTTTATAACAAAATGTAAATTAAAATCTATTTGACAAAATGTTAACAATTTTGCAAATGCATGGGTAAATGGTAGCAGCTTGAGGTCTTTTGCGGTCAAAAGCTTCTGCTCTGGTTGGCAGGTTCTATTCTGGTGAATCTCAGATTTCAGCTAAACTGGCCTTGGGCACAATAAGTCTTTGGAGGTTGAGTTCAGAAGCTTCTGAATAAGGGTTTATGAGTGCAAAGGATTATCTACAAGCATAAATGGGGGGGGGAGAATGAAAGAATTAAGCAGGAAATTATTTTTAAAGCATCTTTTTTTTCCCTTGTAAAAGATTCTAACCTTGAGAAGGAAAGAGTTCCTAGAAAATTAAACAGTGAAATACAAATGAATTTTTAAAACATCAGTTAATATTTTGTGTTGTTAATTAAATTAAAATATATTTCAGGCATACAAAGTGCCTTTTACTCAATTTAATCACTGGTTAATTTGATCCTTCATTTAATTTGATCAAAACCCCAGGAATCAAATCAGCTGTATTAAAAATAGCAAAATTTTCACTCATCATTTTGATTAATTTTGATCGCCTTAGGCAAGTAATATAATATAATTCAATCACTGGTTATAGAACATTGCCATTTTAATTAATTATGAAAATGAAAAAAAAAATTGTGAGCATAGATATGAACCCAAGGAAAAAAATGTATTCATAACAAAAGGACAATTACAACTCAATATTGTGTTATTAAGATGTTGTTACTAAAAATTGTAGTTCTGTCCTTCCTCATTGTAACCCACTTGCTTACTGTACAAGCCCAATATGGACCTTCACCTATGACTATGCTCTAGGCACAGGAAAAACAACATTTTATAAAACGAAGTGCCACCTCTTTAGTTTTTCTTGCAAGGAGAAGCCACTCAGACCATGATATGCAGCATTTAACCTTATAGGGAATTTCAGTCCTGCCTTGAGGCAAATCCCCTCAAAGAGGCAGTTGTTGCTCCTTTCCTACCTCCTTAGGAAAAAAAATGTTGTCAGAACTGGCTCAGGAAGCAAATATCATTATTTAAACAAAGCTGAGGAAAGATGAGGAGGAAGTATCGGCAGGTTTTTTTCATTACTTTCCATCCCTCTTGTTTTGTTTTCCTTTCATTCCCACTATCCACAACATCTGGTTGGAAAAGCAAGTGAAGTAACCCTGGTGACTCAGGAGAGAAAGGCAGATTCCCTAAAGTGTGGAGACTGGTAGCACTCAGAATACTGTAAAAGCCTGGTGCCATAATTGGTTGCTGGTCAAGCAGACTAATGTTATGTAAACAAGTGATTCTGTAACTTTTCTTCATAAGTATGGCAGGAACATCATATTGGTGATGCACACCAATAATTCCAAATCAATGGAACAAAGAGAATAGCAACAACAACCACCACAATTCAGGAAAAAAAAGACCTGTTAAAAAATAATTTTTGGGATCTTGTTTCCTGCTTGTTTTCATCTTTGTCTGCTTCATTTTTAGGATTAATAACATCAACTCACCAGCCCGTGAATATGAACACATTTGTTCCAAACTAAGAGAAATCTGAGATGGAATTTATCAAATCCCATATAGGCACCAGACAAATTTTTAGAGTTTAAAATTTTGAAAATTGTGGTCTGCTGAGATCTGACCTTGGAGGAAAGTATGCATGACTCCAGTTCATTGAGACATGGGATACTAAGGATAATGAAAGGATCCAGAATAAAATAAGGCTCTGATCAGTACCAACACACAAAGCATTTTGAAGCAATTCATCAAAACATTGAAATACATTTTCCTCCCATCAGTCATCATTTTTTGAGTCATAACCAGCACCCCATTTTCATAAATAAATCGAGTTACATGTCCTATGCTGCATAGGTGTAGTGGCAATAAAATAATTTAGGGTGGCTTGAGGTATGATAAGACCCAGAACAATAGAGAATAAAGGAGTTCCCATTATTAATCTTCCTCAAGAAAAGTAAATATTCTGGAAATGTCCTTTCAGGGTCAATAAACCAATGTAAACCCATGAGATTTCACAGTATTTATTTATTTATTTATTTATTTATTTATTTATTTATTAGAATCTGAATTTTTATTTCATTGCTCAATGTAGATGGCAATGCAGCAAAATTCTGTCTTATTGGACTGTCCCTCAGAACTTCTGAACCAAAGTCCTCCCCTGGCAGAAGTGATCAAGCACCTGTAGTCTTGTAGCAGATTCCGTGCTTCTGTATAAGCTGCATTTCAGGACTGGCTGAGAAAAAATTCTGTCCCATAAAATACAGCTATTTAAGTTTTACTTAATTTTATCCAAGTCACCACAGTTGTGACTTGGTATATTTTCTTTTTTTGCCATCCCAGCTACTCTCTGCCCTTCCTCAGAAAGTTTCTACTTGTTGAGATGGTTCTCTTTTTCCACATTCTTATCCCAATACTTTGTATTTAAGATTATTTTTTCCAGAAAAAAAACAAACACCACACAAAACAAACAAACAAACAAACCCAAATATCATCCTGAGCACTGCCTTTGCTAGGTTTTCTGTTGTTGATCTTTCTCATAACCTAAACAAATTGTAAATGTTACTCCCATTATTGAACCGAATTGTGGAAAGGTTCCAAGAAGGAAAAAGCCCTTCTTAGTCACCTTTCAAATTACTTATGTGTATTAGGGTATTTTAAGTGAAAATCTTTCATAGCAGAAGGAAATTTTCTCATGTCAGTCCATACATCCAATCTGATCTATTATGAATCATACAGATCTACCTGTATTTGTTCTGTACTTCCCTCAGGGTCAGAGCTATTCTCCAGCACAGCATACACTGCATTTCAACTGCTAAAATTGGTAATTGTTCAGATATGCGGGAGATTATTTTTACAGTCTATATTGAAAGGCAACTGCAGACCTGAAATTTCATAACCCAGGAATGCAGTTCAGACTGGGATCCACCTGGCTGAAGAGCAGCCCTGTGGAAAGGGATGTGGGGGTCTTGGTGGACAACAGGCTAAACATGAGTGAACAGTGTGCTGCAGCGGCAAAGAAAGCCAACAGGATGCTGGGCTGCATCAACAAGGGCAACACCAGCAGAGATAAAGATGTCACCATCCCACTCTACTTGGCACTTGTCAGACCACACCTGGAGTATTGTGTTCAGTTCTGGTCCCCACTCTACAAAAAGGATGGAGACAGGCTGGAGAGGGTCCAGAGAAGGGCCACAAGGATGATCAGAGAACTGGAGGACCTGCCATATGAGGAGAGGCTGAGAAAACTGGGTTTGTTCAGCCTTGAGAAAAGAAGGCTTTGGGGAGACCTTATTACAGTGTTCTAAGTATTTAAAGAGTAGCTACCAAGAAGATGGAGACTCCCTATTTACAAGGAGTCACATGGAAAAGACAAGGGGTAATGGGCACAAGTTGCGCTAGGGGAGATTCCAACTGGACATAAGAGGTGAATTTTTCACCATGAGGACAGGCACACATTGGAATAGTCTCCCAAGGGAAGTGGTAGATTCCCCCACATTGGACAGTTTTAAATCTCAGCTTGACAGGGTGCTGAGCCATCTCATATAAACTGTAGTAGTACCTAGAAAGGTTGGATCAGATGATCCTTGAAGTCCCTTCCAACCTGGCATTCTATGATTCTAAGATTCATTTAAAAAAATATATTGCTCAAACATTACCAAGCTTTTTCAGTGCTCTCTTTTAGTGTTGATACTTTTATATGCCACCTATAAAGATAACTAATATGACAATGATTTGGTCTTTTTCTTTTTCAGTAAATAATTTTTCAGAAAAAGGAGAACATAGGCTGTGATTAAGGATGCATTTATGAGTATAAAAGACAGTCTAAGAGACAGAAGCAACACTGGGACACAACTTCACAAAGTTTTGAAAAACAAAGAAAAATAATGAATGTATGCCAAGATTTTCCACTTTTTCTTCCACCAGCAGATACTGTTGTAGGGAAAATGGAATAAATTTGCTTCCTTTTCTCTGTCCTAAAATGTGTCTTGTTTCTTGTTTTAAGAACCTGTAGTATTTTTAGTTTTCCATATTTAAAACCAAAGTGTTAAAATTCACTGTTTGGGAAAACATGGCAAAATTTTCATTTAAAGCATTTTTAAATTTGTGAAAATGCAACAAAATATGGATTTAAATAATTTTCAAATACACTTTTCTTACTTTTCAAATTCAATTATTATAAGAATAATATCTCTATATTAAACCCTAATTACCTTATACTCTTCTGGCTTCGTGACATTGCTCATAAAATGCTTAATATTCATGTAACATGCTGCCTCACCCTGTAATATCACCATATTTATGGAAAGAAATTGTAATCCTCTTTACTGTCTCAGGTTAATTCCAATAAAATATTAAATCCATTTTCTAATCTAAATGAGTTCATTAGAAGAGGCATGGTATTGAGAATACCAAACTCTCTACAGAGTTCAGCTTCATTACATTTCAGCACTGCGCATTTCCAGAGCTGTTGTACTACATTTATGAGGATTTATCTGTACTGTTCCAAAAACATTCATCCTAATTCTACTCCTTCTGTGCATGCTAATCATGAATATGTTTAGTGGAAATACTAAGCTAGCAGCCAATCTCATCCCCAGATGGGTTCAAGTTATGATTACAGAAGAAAATTTGCCATAAGCACTCATAAAGCAGTGCCAGAGAAGAGGAAATGGAAATTTGGAGATTTTTTTAATATTTTTTTCCCCTTTTTTATTCTCTTTAGCATAGTAGGGGAAAAAGGATCTTTGGTAAGGAGGAGAAATGTCATAAGATGCTTAAAAGGCTGGTATTTCCAGCCTGATGTATTTACTTTGCATTAAGACATTAAATGACATGCATGGAAGAATTCTTAACAACATAACCAAACTCCTTTGGGTTTGAGTTCTGGCATCTTCCACAAGTTAAGGGCACCTATTCACAAAAATAACCCCACTGAGATCCTGAGAGAACTGCTAGTGAAGTAGAGCTAGCTTGAACTTCAAAGTGTAAACAAAACTGTTATCTTTGTTAAACCAAAAAGCAGTGGATGCGACTATTTTTAGCTTGGCTTCTGCATCATCATCACCAGGAGTAACTCTCTCAGATAAAATCTTTGTTTTCAAAGAAGAAAACATAAAATATATATATGCAGACAACACAAGATATGCTCAAATTATTTATATTCAAGTGCCACGTTTTATATATATTAACTACTCATTAATAGCAAAGAATAACTTTTTCTTCAAACCTTTTCCTAGTCTTTTCGGAAAAACTGAAGCATCATTGCTTTGTGCAGTAAATTTTAATTGATTCTTGTGTCATATACGACCAACAAGTCACTGAAATACATAATGACCATACATTTGTACATACATTAGTGAAATATGGACAACAGCTTGGGTCAATAGCTACCTTTTTTATCTAGCTGTGCCAGCTCTGTACTGAATTGCTAGAGCGCATCTACTTTCTCTTTTCTTTTAAACTCATTGCCAGAGTTAAGACAAGCAAAACGATATAAATTAGCTCTGTCCTGTACCTTTGAAGAATGGATGTGGGTGGCTGGTAATCTAAAGGACATGCACAAGGAATAACTTGGCCAACTTTAGGTGACTAGCCACTGGTTGTCACTGTTGCTCCACAAAACAGGAGCTGCAGATGTGAACTTTCAAAAGTTGCAGACTTTTGGTTGATCCTTTTACCTGACCTGAGGTAAGGGCATCCACTGAATTTTAATAGCTTTCAAAACTGTATTGGTATGTTAAAAAAGAGCAGCTTGTCAAAGACAAAGAGATCAGATAATTGGAAGCTGTATAGTGTAATGACAAAAACCACAGAAAGATTGAATATACACAGAAAGAAATGAAATGCAAGTGCTTTTAGAAAGTCACATTTTAATCATAATTTGTTAATTCCCTTCTGAAGTCCAATATGCAATTTAAAGATGTTATTTTATATGTATTTAAAACCTAGACATTGAAAAACTACTAAATACAATGCCACTCACCCCAAACAGTTCTCTTCACTACACAGTTGTCAAACTCTCTCTATAATCCCTGCTTAACATGGAGCTGAACTCCATGTATGCAATCCTCAGTGCTTCCCTGAGTAGTGTCAGTGGGATATTTGCTTTAATTAGAGTATCCACAGACTCCAGCTACTAACACAAACCACCCAGTCATTCTATACAGAGTGGCAAGCAGTGAATTCAATACCATTTGCAAGAACTCATTATTATGTAACCACCACAGAATTAGTTCAAATTAATTGTGAAGCTGATCTTCCACTTGTCCCCTAAATTCTTCTGAGTAACTTTTCTTATGGAGATAAAGAGATGACCAATTATTTGATTTAAATAGAGAATAACATTTCTTGAAGTCAAGGGAAGAGTCTTGCAGGGATTCTCAGCAACGTGCTCCACTTTATCCTGTTAAGAAATTTATCCTATCTCTACTAAAGGGGTGCTATGTCACAGAAACAGCTGAGTTTCACAACAGTTGGTTTGAGTTTTCACTTTAATCAGAAAAAAACAAAGAGAGAAAATAGATAGAAACCGGGATACAAATTCTAGATTGATGCTCATGGGCTCCTGTTTAGTTAGAAAGGAAAATAATGTTAGCTTTAATTTCTTTTACATAAGTGAAAATCAAGCATTTTATATCAAGAAACATGAATTAGACTGCCTTTTTAAGGGATATTCTTAAGAATATTAACACAACATTTTACCAAAAGTAAAGAGCAATCATTAAGACTCATCTTTCTTAAATAGCAGCGCCTGTTTACTTAGAAGGAATATTAATTTCACTATGATATGTATATTAACAGATACCTAATAGTTATATATCAAATATACTTCTTGGATATTTCCACTGTTGTCCAGTAACAAGTTTCTTCAGACAGCTTCTCTGTGCAGTTAATTGTGCTTTATATTTTTACAGTTTTTTCTTACTTTCACTGTTTTGATGAGCTATCTATTAATATATTCTTAGTGAAACCAAATTTCATTTACCACACTTATATTTTTAAAATTAGCAGTACCGATTTCCCTCATACACAGTGTATTTCTATAAGCTGAGACAATTACTTCAGTGACTGCTATTTCTGCTTGTACTGATGAGCATCAATTAATTGTACAAATCCTCCCAAGTTCTCAATGTTAAAACATTACTTCTTCAAGTTCAAAAGGCCACAGAATAAAAATCAATTAAAAATAATCAGAAGGCTGAAAATAAATGTGGTAAATTATGGAATTCACACTATGGCTGAGAAAAGAAAGACTAAGAAAGACTGTGACTAAGCTTTCAGTCCCATCACACAGATTGCTGCTCTCAGACAAAGTGTCAGCTGCAGTTTGTCATAGGAGCAAGGATCCTCAAATCAAAATTTAAAAAAATAAACAACAAAAAAACCCAGAAACAAACAACACAACAACAAAAAAAGCAAAACAATAACAACAAAACACACACACACACACAAAGAACAAAAAAAACCTCCAACCAACCAAAAAAAACAACAGTGCAACACTTGATTGTATAGTGCCATGAAATAATTTTTGTGTTAATCTAGGAGTTCTTAATCTGCCCAGTGTAAAACATGGGGGTACCCTTTCTATCTTTCTGTTCTGTGCCCTGCCTCTACTATTTTTAATACTTCATGCTTGTTACTTCTGAAGCACAAAAGGGTGAGCTGAGCCACAAGAGGAGTATCAAATTTTGCAGTGGCTTTCAAGTATGTCTGAGTACCCCACAGAGATACTGAAGAGATTATTCAATTATTGCATAAATTGGAGTCTTCTTTTGCAGCCTACTGTGATCTTAGAATCTCCATTCCTTAAATTAAAAAAAAGAAAAAAAATCATTAAAAAGTATTTTATTTCTAAGTATAATAATAGGGGGGAAATTACTTCAACCCCAGAAAGCTATTTTAAAACCCTTTGTAAAATATGTGAATTACAGGTTATTCACAACCTGATTACATTTCACTACATTCAATAGTAGTTAGCTTTCCTCTGACACTATGGGGTTTCTAAGAATGTCCTCTTCCATTTTCAGAGAGGAAGACTCTATTTCTATAATCAATCTTTTCATTGTGATACTTTTAGAAAGGAAGAAGTGAGTCAACTTTTATATGTTTATTTGGAGGGACTCACAGTAGGGGTTTATAAACACCTTGCCCAGCAGCTCCCTGAGAAGATAAATCAAAACCAAGCTGTGACATCAAATTGAGAGATAAATCCACACTGAGGCCTATTTCAGAGTTGCACAACTTCCTCCCAACAGCAAGGTGATGCAGGGCTGCAGTGTCCAGTCAGGCTCTAAGCCTTGAAATTAGGCTGGCTGTTTCAGGGGAAGACAAAGGATTCTCACTGTCCAGAAATCAAAAGCAGACGCCCTTGAAAAAAAAAAGCTGCCGCAGTGGTACTGTTGTGGGTGTACAGTTGATTTTCATTCTCAATGTTCAAGGATTTCTGAGACATGAATGACATGAATGAGTGCTAAAAAAAAAAAAAAAAAAAAAAAAAGCCCCTGAAACACTAACTGCCACTTCAGTTTAGGCTAGACCTGCTTTGACATTTTTGTCCAGGGATATACAGACCTTGATTTTATTAAATATGGCTACTTATTTCCAGAGGCTGATTAATGATTAGTTCTTTGCAAGATCAGCAAGCAAACGTATCAAATCTTAAACCCTACTTCGTTGAAGCCATTAAACAAAGGCTTAACTATTTTATTGTACCAGAAGCTGAGCTCACTAACTGGTAAATGTAAGCTAAAACCCAGATAGCAATTTAAGCAGACAATTTTTTGCAGAAAAAATCTCTAAGTCAAAAATAACTATTAAAGACAGTTTAAAATTAATTAAAATATTTTTATCAGTTCAGTTTTGACACTGATTTCCCAAATTGTTGCTCTTCCCCCTTCCCTCAGGGCTTTTGGTGACACTTGGCAACAACAGTAGCTCTATAGAGTGACAAAGCAAGACTCCCATGACCGTATATGCTGGCCTTGCACCCATTTCTGCAGGTATGTGCCATTAGTCTTCCTGCCAGCAGGCTGTCCTGCATCATCAGATGTGTCTGTTTGCATCTTTCGGCTCTCACAGCACCCACAAAATGAGAGGACAACGAGGATATTTAAACCTTATACTGGGTTCTGCCAGAATGACTTATAGGTCCTACCAAATGAAAAGAAAAAAAATCCTCCTGTGGTTACTCTTTCTGCTTCTTTTCTCTCTAAAGCCTAGAGGTAATTTCAAAAATTCAGATCACTATTTAAGCTGTTTAGATACTCTTGCATTTCTAGTAGAACAATTCTTCTGTATCTTGCTGAATTGTAAATGAAATTACCTTTCATCTTTATGTGTAGATATTAGAGAAGAAGAAAGGAGAAAAGAAGCAAAAAAAAATACGGGTGCTCTTTTTGTTATTTTGCTTATCCAGAGTCTGCCAAGCAGACAACCCCATAGTATCAAAGATTTTAAGTTGGTTTTTTGGTGTGTTTTTTAGTTTGGTTTGGTTTTGGGTTGGGGTTTTTTTTACAACTGGAAACTACCTGCTTCTTAAAAGTATTTGACCTGAGGAGAAGATACCTTTCAGTCAGCTTATTGAATGGTATCTACAGAGTTCAGCTAGAATAAGTTGAGCAAACAAAACATGAGTGAATAAATTAGTGCAGAGGGGGAGTGAAGCAGGAGGATAGGTGATGGAGTAAGAGACTGCCTAGTACAAAGAGAAGCATATATTTCAACATGGCAGGAATGATTTCTTAAATAGGACTAATCAGTTAAGCTCTCAATTAAAGATGAGGCTTTACTGCAAACACTGATGAGAAAAACAAGGCATCGTTATGAGTTTTTTGTGTAGATTACAATTCGTTTTTCATTAAAAAAAAAAAAAATAAAATAAAATTGACACATAGTCCCAAACAGCTTAAGAGGGGAAAAAAGGAGAAACAGACTGTATATGGATGTAGGACTGTAGAAAAGGTATGTAAAAGAGGTAGAAAAAGGTACTGTTGGCTGGCAGCCACTTGCATGTCTCATTATGCACTTATTGTTGTTTCTAAAAGATGCTTTATTTTGCACTTTGAGAGTTTCCCATTATGCAGAAACAGAAGCATCATTGCAAAATTCTTTTGGGGGAAAAAAAAAACAAACAAGCAAAAACAAAACAAACACAACAAAAATACACACACAAAAAAAAACCAACAATAAATGCTGCATTATTTTCCTGATCAAATCAACGTCTTTTAGAAGGTTGCAGTCAGGTTAACCCCCACTCCTACTTGATCTTCTCAAAGCTCAATTATGCATGAGCAGTGAAGGCACAGGAGAAGATGGGCACAGAAGTATTCTTTTCAATGCATTCATTGATGTGAGAGGAAAAATACATAATCAAAGAGGAAGAAAAAATGGCACAGTGTCAGACAGGTTTAACTCTAAGCAACAGAAGACCTCAACACTGTTTTAATTTTCTAGATTTAGTCAATATTTTATAGCCTTTCAAATTGACTTCTAAGACAAAATGGTTAGATTTCCAACAGACACTCTTATCACATTTTTCATAAAATCCATTAGAAATTGTTACCTAAATAAGGACAAATGGTCAAAATAGGTAGTCATGTACTTGTCTTCACTGTTTTCCAAAAACAGCTGTTCTTCAAGATTCTTCCTTCTCTTTTTATTAGGTATACACAAGCAAAAATTACAATAACAGTTTTAGAGAGTATTTTGTTATTTAACTCATTGGGGTATTGACACTCATTGGAACTTGTGGATTCTTGGGTATCTTAAATGCTGTTGAAATTATCTTAACTATAATTCTTTTGGGAGTTGTTTGTTTTGGTTTTTTCCTTGTTCCCCATAAAATATCATATACTATGATTTTGGACATTCACATGAGATTACATTTCTGCTTTTAATATATGTTTTCCTAATTTTTCAGGTAAATGTATATTTTATCAACATAATTTACATTAAAATCATTCAGAAGGATGAAAGAAACTGTAAACCTTGTTTTGAGGTGATTGCTTTTTGCCAGGACCTTATCAGATTCCACTGAAAGGTAATACTATATTTGATATTCTCTGCACAATCAACATTTACCAGCTAAAGCATTAGAAAAACCCTGAGATAATGTACTACCTCTATGTCTGCTTACATACCAGCTGAGAATTGTACTCCTATATTAAATTAAGCCATTAATAATTCCCATCCACATGGGATTAACTCTGAAAGACATTCCAGGGGGAGCTAACCCAGAGGACAGGAAATAAAAGGAAACTTTTAAGCAGGCAGAGCAGAAATTCAGATGCCAGTGGCATTATCAGAGTCTTTACTCTCTGAACATACCTTAAACATCTGTCTCTCTGATGCTGGCCTCAGGACAGTCATGGGGCATAGAGGCATCTAACAAAGTGGCATTATACAAAAGGTACATCACTCTGATCAAATAGCATGCTTTAAAATATATTAATTTAAATAACATATTAATATATTAAAATGTAAAATTAAATGCTTAATGTGTAAAATATTTTTAAAAATAGGTGAGGAGGACAGGACATATTACCTAAACCTCTCACTTACGAGAAATAAAGGGATACAAAAATGTGAAGTCCTTTCAACACACCAAAAGCATAAAAAAGGGAAAGTGAGTGAAATTCCGTACAGTAACTGTAAATCGTATAACTGTGAAAGGAAATCAGAATTTAATGCTTTAATCATCCTTTATTACTGTCTAGACTAAGAAGCAATATTTTTTCTTGAAATATTTTGCATGGATTTATTTAAAGGCAATGCCCAGGGAATACAAAACTTGGTGTGAAAGCTGGTCATGGTAGTGCTCCAGCCTCCATGGCCTTGGCAAGTAACTGCACCTCAGAGGACTTCTGGCTCCAGACCCCTTTTTTTCTCAGCCACTTAAAAAACAGGCTCCTCAGACACACAGTAATCAGGACCCAGTGGGAACATAAGACCAGACACCAATCTCAGCTTCTTTTTTCTAGCTGCTGCCATAATGTGAAAACCAAAGGCAACTGAAAAAGAAATATTCTTTTTGCCTATTGTTTGGCAGTTCTCTGAGACTTTACAGTTAAGATTCGAGAGTCAAAAAAAAAGCAAAGTAGTCTAGGAAAGCCTTCTAGTAATTGATCCTCATCAACTCTAGCTACACACAGTTTATTACAGAAATTAATGATGTAAAACATATCAGTTTATGTTTACTTTCATATTTTTTTTCAGTGATTGACACTGAAATAACATAATTAATTTAAAACATTAACATTAACCTTATTAAAGTACTAGTTTCCTATAGAATAATAATAATTAAAAAAACACCTGTATATGATGCATTACACAACCATCATAGTGATGTATCTTACTATGCAAAAACACATATACCAGTAAAAGTCAGAAAAAGCTAGACAAAACTGTAACCTGTTTTCTCAGACTGGACTCATAAGCTTTTGACTAAAAATCAGAGGCCAGACTTGGTGGCAATCTTCTGAAAACTTGCACAGATCGGGTAAGAAAGGACATCTCTCATAAATATTCATTAAAAATTACCTTTTCTGGATCATGAATTTTTCAAGCAGACACTGGTTTGACCTCTGCAAGGAACAAAACCCAGCCCATAGCAGAATGTCTCCATTTTCTTAAAAAAAGGGAAAAAAAAAGAAAAAAAAAAAGAAAAAAAATATTTTTACAGGTGAGCATTTACTTTGTACACTACATAAGGCTCTGGGTCAATTACCTTTGCAATCTAAGTGTCCAAGCATTAATATTAAATTCAAATTACAGTCTTTATATTCTGAAATGTTACCTTGTTGTTTTCTTGAAAAATTGATTGTGAGGCAAGGCATGTATTTTAAACCATTTTCTAAACTAGCATCACCATTCCTCCGACATCTTTCTGTTCAAACAAGACAATTATAATTGGTAATCCTAAAGGTCTTCATTAACATCTCCTGAGCTGGGAATATGTTTGTAGGTCTTCTCAAACTGCTTTGTCCTGCTAGATGTCTGTAAATTCTTTGCATAAATGTTACCACACCAGATAAAACATGTTGCTTATTCAGTGCCATCAGCACTGGCAATAGAGGCATAAGCGCGTGCTGTAATAGCTGCAAGCCACATGCACCATGCTGAAGAAACCCTTGTTGGGTACACTATCTCATACAGCTATATTTAAATTTTGCTTGTAGAAAAGAGAGAAACAGCACACTTTATGTGGCTTGCTGTATAAGCATAATAATTTTTCCTCATAATCTCATGATTTTAACATCACTTGAACACTAAGAATGGAAACAAGAGATATCCTTGAATTATTTCTCTCAGTTATAGGAATTTGTGTAGGAGATGTGTTTAGCAAAATATACAGGTCATTTTTTTCAGATACTCTTTCATTCCTCCTCCCTCTGGCTTCTAGGCAGGCAAAACTTATAAATGGAGATCTAAATGTAACAGGACTGTAGCTAACAGGGAAAAAATTGGCAGGCTGGAAACTTAAGATTTGGTATACTTTTATAGAATTTAGCTTAACACACCATTCCCAAATGAGATAATTCATTTCAGTAAAATTTATTGATTTATTGCTTGCGACGAACACAAAATCCTTCCAGTGCAGAAAGTTAACAGGACATGCTAGAAGCATTTAAGCTGTGTATTCATAGAACTTTAGCAACAAAAAAAATTATATTGGAAGAGAATGAATTGTATCTCCACTAGCATGGTAGAGACAGACATCTGGCTGCATCAGCATACTAAACCTAGGCACAGTTATAGCTACATTCTAGAAAATGCTTTAAAAATGCTCACCATGGAAGGAAACTTTTGGAAACTTTACTCTTTCATACTTAACCCTTTGTTTTACATCCATTTATTCAATTTGTCTATGACAGAAAATATATGTACACTTTGAATGCTGAAGCAGACAGGTTTGTTTGGTATAGGAGACAGAAATCTGTCAGGAACTTTTGTTATGTTTTACATTTCAGTGCTTATGTACAGAGAGAGAAAGGAAATGAAGCAAGGTGGCTGCCGAAGATTCAAGACGTGGCAAATAATACATGCTCCCCCTTTCAAAGGCAAGGTGTATATACACGTATCGGCTATTCATTATGAACAACCAAATCGCTATTTGCCTATTTCAAATGGAATCCAAATGTGCCAAGCACAGCAAGAATACTGAGAGCAAAGAGTGCTTAATATTCTAGCCCAGCTCACTGAAAAAAAGCACTGAATTGACAAAGCAGTGTTCTGTAGAGCAACATGATGTGTCTGCTTTAAATGGAGAATAATGGATTTAAGTTTAGTGCAGAACTAAAGGGCTCAATTACTATTCATGAATTCTGAAATGTTCTACTACAGAAACTCCTTTTGCATGAAATGTTCATCAGAATCAATGTGTGGAACTACAAAAAGTAAACCTTGCCCCCTCACACAATACAGTACTTACCTAGATCCATGCATTTACAAAGAGCATTGCTGTTGCATTTATCTAAAACCACCTAGACTACAGAATAACCTATTTAAAATAAACATGCTTCAGAGGGTTGTAGGGAAAGTTGCTTTACAAGTGCCATTTGATGTTGCTTCTAAGCAACTGCTTTATGTTTGTCTAGCCTAAGATGGGCCCAATGCCCCATTTTCATGAGGTCTGAAAGTAGCCTTTTGGCCAGCAAAGAAAAAAGGCTAATTCACAAGAGTTTTGAAGGGTTTCAGTAAAACAGCTTCATTTGTTTTGTCAGCAATTGTGTTAACACTGAAACTGCAGAAGTTCCAGAAATTGTTTTCTGTTATTTCTGTAGCTATTCAAAAACATAGTTCTAATTTAGCACAAAGTCAGAAACAGCACTTACATCCTGTACAATTCAGCATTTCACCTGAAATATACACATTATCCCACAACTGAAAAGCCTCATCAGCTTCTACAGCTTTAGTCTGTAAAAATTTTATACAATAGGGGTTGCTAAAACGTAAGCAGATAATTGTCTTCTATCTTGTGCCATATATACTTGTATGTATGATATGTCATAGAATTACTCTTGAAATATAAACATATGAATGTTCAGATATTGTTGCCCTTGGCAGCTTGCAGTACCCATTTTAATGAGGACTAATCACACACACACACAAAAAAAAGGTTTACTCAGAAGGAGAAAAAGGTAGTGCAGCATGTCTTTAATATAAAAAAAATGTATGCATATCCTCTCTATGTTCAAAAAATATTCTTCCTTAAAAATTAATGTGTCTTGTATTTCTTTATAACTCAGGGCCAAATTAATCATCTATCTGCTTGGAAAACATCTGCCATTCAGTATTTATTAGCATATAAAGCATGGTAATTCTTCAAACATACGTGTTTCCTGCATTACAATTGAGATTAGCACAGGGGTTTTACATGTTATGTTTTAGTTCTCCCCCAAAGCACTATCTTTTAAAAAGTTGGAAGTTTTTTTAGTTTTCTGAGTGTACAGATGACTGTTATTCCTGAAAGTGGCTTCCAGGGTCTTTGTGTTAACAAGATATTTTTTTTTGCATAGTACATCCTTCAAAGGGACCCATACGTAATTTTAACATCATGGTGTGCCATCTGGAGTGTGTTGCTTGAACTGCAGTTTAAAAATGAGATTATGGAGTATTTTGACTGCTTGTATCTGGGAGTAATACATATTTCTAGCTGTCTTATATAGCATGTGTGAAGTTTGGTTAGTACTTTGCCAGTATTTGCATATTTGCATTAGAGTATGAAGTTAATTTTGGAAATCACACTTTTTTTTTTTTTTTTTTTTTTTTTTTTTTTTTTTTTTTTTTTTTTTTTACCCTGTTTGCTGTCTTTTTCCTCCTTAGTGACACCAAGTGTCCCAAGTTTTGAACAAAAAGGCTATGTTTGCTGCTTTACACTTCTGGAGCTGAAGAATTAGAGGAAAAGTGAAAAAACAAGCACCTACAAAGAATATGTAATAAACCAATGACACTCATCCAATGTCATTTAACAAAAAAAAAAAAAAACCACACCCTGAAAGATATGTTAGTTCCCTTTTAAGTTTTAAACCATGTTTTGAAAAAGACCAAGAGTAGGTCTGGAAAGATAAATAACTAGAGGACCAGACAAGTATTTTTTAATTGCAAGTTCATCTGAAAAAGGAAACTTCACAGGAAAAGAGCTTTCACTGACAGGGAAATGCCACAGGAATGAATCCCTTAAGAAGCCTTAAGAAGCCTCAGTTTAAGGGCAAAGAATAGAAGAAGTAGGCATGCATGACATGCAGTCGCTCCTTAACTGAGACCTACCTTTCCTTGCACCAAAAAAAGTGTTGTGTTGGGGTTTTATTCTTTTACACATAAAATTCTATGGCTGTCTTCCTTTGGTTCAAGACCGTATATAATTCCTTAAAGGTGAAACTGCAATGCATCTGCACTGCTGGCCAGTAGACAAGGTTGAGTGGAAGCCTTTGATGGATATGGGTATCTATGGCAGCTGGATGCAAGATCCTGTTTTTATAAGGGGCTCACTGACCCAGAGTGGTGGGAGCCAAGCTTAAAAATCTTGTGAGGGTATCTTTCCACCTGAATTTCTGCAAGGCTGTGTGGCAAACCTGCTAAAATAAGATTTTTATGTTTAGAGAATTTAAAATTCAAAATGCATTCATTGCAGGCGATCAGACAAAAGGTAGAAAGTTGGATTGATTAGATTCAATTACTTCAGTAGCTGAGAAAACATGATTTAGGAAAGGCAGTTTTGTGCAACAAAATGTAGTACTGAATAGGGACTGCCATGCTACCTTACTGAAATTATTTAATGCATCTTGGTTAAACAGTGACAAAGACTAGAACCAGACAATTTATTTTATGCAATCTAATGTCACTAGGACTACAGTTGAGATGACTTTAGGTAGGAAAATTTATCAGGGTTCATCCAATTGAAACAGTGTAGATTAACTCTGTTGCCATAGAAACACATGATTTTGGCATAACAGTCGCAAGAACACTACATCTAGCTGGGTATTTCACTTCTAACTAAGGTCTATCATCTGATTCTTCAAGGAATGATTAGAATAAAAAACATATTATACTCACCTCTCCATAAATTTGAGACTATTAAAACACAGCATTTGTAGAGTTATCTAAAACTGGTGCAAAATTACTTTGTGTTATTCTATCCACATAAAAAAAAAAAAAAAAATAATTGAGCCATGAAATGTATGCAAGAAAATTAACTTCCTGTAAGATACGACTTCTGATCTCCCTTTTCCTGAGAGCAAATTGTGCATATTTATGTTGACAACTTTCAGATATCTTCAAGTACATTTTATAAATACAAGACAACCTCCTTACAAACAGCATAAATTACATGTTAAATCATATTAGTAGCTCAACCATTCTTCTTATATAAGTCTTTTAAACTTTGAGTGGAGTTTGAGCCAGCTCATTTCCTCCAATTTAATTTATTAAACATAATTTTTAGCTAAGTGTAAGAGAATTTCCTTTCTTGACCACACAATATTATTCCGTCTCTTCACATGTGGTCAATATGGACACAGAATTTCACAGATGTTTAAACAAGAAGCAGCCATTTTGGGAATGTGGTCTGACATTATGTTCAACAGCTGTTCCTGTGTCAAGTTCAGCTCATGGTTGAACTATACTCTGACCTTCATACAGACACTCTTAATTTTAAGCCTAAGTGTCAAAGAGAAATTATCACAACTCTTCCTAATCTGTTCCAGTGGTTAAACACTGTAGATGTAAACATTGTAAGTCTTACTATTACTTTCAACTTAGCTGCCTAATTTTCAGTCACTGCAAGTTTTCTGTCTTCAGCTAATAAATTTCAGAAATGAGTAATATTGGGCATTTTATTAATGGGTAACAGGTTATTGACTCAGAACTTTCTTAATTAATTATTTCCAAATAAATAATTGAAATATGTTATTAAGTATATACTGAAAGATTAAGCCAGTTTAGCTTTTCAGTCTCCAGATGGTCGTTTTAAATTGCAAGCAAAATATATACATATATAAACCAGAAAGAATGAGATACTGGTAACAGTAACTCAGTGGAATTGGTTTCTACGTTTTATCTCTGAAACACCTTCATACTAAGGAGACGTTCATTCTAACAAGAAATGTAACTTGGAAACTGAAACATATTGAGCAATCTTCACTGTACTAAATGTACTCTTTCACCCCACACAAGATGTCACTGTATTTTCCCCTTGGGTAAACCCTACCAGTATTAAACACAGATGGAAGGTCACAAGTTAGCAGAATCCCACCATCTCTATTTTTGTGTGCAGTCTTTTATTAACTATTCTTATACAGCAGCTCTGGTTAGAAAGTTCACACATATATTATACTATATCCCTCATTGCAAATACAGGAAACTTCAGGCAGACAAATGTTTTAAACTGTGTTGCACTTGGTAAGCAAGATAATTAAAGCATATAACTAAATACATCAGTTCGACTTGAACTCAGAGATTCTTAGAGAAACATGTATTCTGCTTAACTCTATTGATATTTGGAGTCTGGAACAAATTATATCTGCTTAGTGAAAAATGTACCAAAGATATTTAAGGAGTATTATTTTGTAGCAGGAGAGTGCAAATAGAAGTTGTTTAAAAAAGCAGATAGATAGCTTTTTGATAGGATAAGATCTCTTTATTCTAAAGGATATTTATTTCATTGAACATTTTTTCTTAGTATTGTAGGCTCCCTATAAAGCCTTTGTTTTTCATGTCCCTAAAATCTTTCCACAATAAATAGCATATTGGTGGGCTGACCTTGGCCAGATGCCAGATACCCACCCAACCATCCTCTCATATTCCTTCTCAACAGGACTGGGGGAGAAAATAAGACAAAAGCTCATGAAGCAAGACAAATACAAGGGAGATTGAATTTCCAGCATGGGCAAAACAGACTTGACTTGAGGAAAATTAATTTAATTTATTACCAGGTAAAATAGATTTGGGTGGTAAGAAAAAGACACAAAAAATTTAAACGACACCTTCCCACCCTTGCCCAGGCTCAATTTCAGTCATTTGTTCCCCACTTATCATCCTCAATATATGTTCATTGTAGAAAATGTCCTCTTTAATATAATTTTTTAAACATTTCTTTCCCCAGAAAAAATGCAGTGCTGGCAGTTTGTAAGTGTACCAAA
Organism: Apus apus; assembly: GCF_020740795.1. NCBI lineage: Eukaryota > Metazoa > Chordata > Aves > Apodiformes > Apodidae > Apus > Apus apus. Next base: position 84,827,506 of record NC_067282.1, on the reverse strand, counting down.
ACATAAGTATAGAATCATAGAATCATAGAATCATAGAATCATAGGGTTTGGAAGGGACCTCGAAAGATCATCTAGTCCAACCTCCCCGCCAGAGCAGGGTCACCTAGAGTACATCACACAGGAAGGCGTCCAGGCAGGTTTTGAATGTCTCCAGCGAAGGAGACTCCACAACCTCTCTGGGCAGCCTGTTCCAGGGCTCTGTCACTCTCACAGTAAAAAAATTTTTTCTGATATTGACCTTAAAACATTTTTTTACTTGTCTTTTGGTAGAACATGATACTATATATGTCCATCATAGACAGCATTAAAATCTGCTGTTCAAGAAGAAAGCCATGATGGTGCTAATGATGAATAAAACTCAAAGAGTAAGCATGTTTTGGATGGTTTCCAGAAGTTTGGAACTTTACAGAAAATATTTAAGCCCTTCAATTTTACTGTGCCATCCTACAAACTTCAAATACATGGTTATTCTCATCTGATACTTAATACTGCCTGTTCTAAGATGAACTGAATATGCCACCAGAACAGCAACAATATTCCTTCAATTTTGGCTTCTTAATACAGCCAAGGGTCCTATTTGTGCACTTCTGCCAACCAGCAAGATCTCAGCCTTGTTCTGGTTCGGTTTTATCTAGCTGTTCTTCAACTGCTAACAAATATGAGCCAGTGCCTGAGTTAGGTTGGCAACAATAATATTTTCCTACAGGGAAGGATAAACAGAAAAAAAAACATTTACATACTTTTAATGTCAAAGTTTAAATACCTCACCAGCTCCTATCACTCTATGAAATGGTGGTAAGACCAGACCAGACAAATAATTTTTACATGGAAGTACTTATAGTTTTGCTTGTTTTAATCATTCTTGCTAGGCAAAGGAAAACAGACAATTTTAGTGCTGGTGTCTCTGTCTTGCAATCCATCAGACAGGACTTTATGTTACTGTGGGCAATGTCAAAACAAGGGACAGGTCCAAGATTACTTGAATGGAGAGCTGCCCTTCGTTTATTAACAGAGAGCAATTATAGCCCTAAGTACTAATAAACTTGTTGCAAATAACAGGTGAAACCTCCACAGTTCTTAGGGCCTAAAATGTCATTTTGATGCCCAGTATTGGAATTGCTATCTCCAATAGCTTCAATGTAGGGTTATTGAACTTGGGACTCCAAAAACTGTATCATGAATTCTTCAGCTAAGTAACTGCCCTTCATTGAGTCAGATACTGGCCAACCCATAAGGCCCCATAAGTATTATTACCCAGAAGTGATCGACATCCCACTTTAGAGCATCCTACCCTTCAACTGGTTTGAATGAGATCAAAGAATCGTCACAGGTTGTGTGTCTGCACCATGTCAATTAAAACGTCCTCCTAAATATGAAATAAGTTCAAGTCATGAAATTGTTATTCAAAGATCTGGCCCACAGGACAGTGAAATATTTTCATATCTCATGCAGCCCAACACAATTTTGGAGCCCATTTTAACTTGGGTTCCCAAGCATGCAAATTTCTTCCTATGTGTGAAACTGCATTTGACATTCTCAAGCTTCCAAAACTTTGAAATATCTTCTGCTTCACACATCAGTAATTTTCTTTATAAATAAACAACATATTTTAAACTCATACACTCTCTGGCAGTTTTGTTACATCTGTGTCCACTGTAACTTCCCAGAACAGTAAACACTTCCATCATGGCTCCTCTTAATCTCCTCCTTTATAAAGGCCACAAACCTAATTTTTCCTTTCCTCACAGTTATAACAGCTGTGATCATTTGTCATCCTATTGACAATATTCTCCTACATTCCTGCAATATGATGCCCAAAATACGTAATTGCATTTAGACATGTTTTCACCATATTTTTTTTTTTTGATAGGAGAAAAATTAGAAATCTTTATTTTCTCCTACATGGCTGGGCGAAAACTCTTCTCAAATGTTTCCTCAAATGTTCTGCACTTTTTTGAAGTGTTGCCTTTTTAAATTAAGCATGCTCAAAAAATACAAACAAACATAGACTGAAGTTGGATCCATTTTAGATTTAAAAATAACCTGATGCTAGAGAAATTTTAGAGCAAAGCTGTCCAAAAATCACTCACACACGTTTCTTGAGAGCCACATTCTTCCTTCACATGCCTTCAGCTATCTCACGATTGTTTGCCATATAGATTCGCTGCATCCTTCAGTTCAGTGAGGCATCCTTTAAACTAGATAGAACTAAGTTTTTTGTGTACATGTATTAGCAGTTGTCTTCAAGCATGCTAATCACTGTCATGACACTTTTTAAATTTTCTAAGCTAACCAAGCTAATATATATTTCAGAATTTGACAACAGAAATATCATAGCTATTGTATTATAATAACAGGACAAAATTAATTACTTGGATACAGAAAAGTCACCACAAAGTAATAAAGGACTGCTTAAAAACAAGCAAGCAAATCAAACCTGCAAAGTTTATGGTATCACTATTCAGCTATTGGAAATAGAAGTTAAATGATTTGGACTTATTACATACTTGTAGACAGTTCAGTAGTTTTCAACAGGCATTCATCTAGAGTTTGTTTTCTGCTTCAAAGAGAAAATAAGCATTAACAAAAAAAAATTTGTTTTTTTCTAAGGGTTTCAATAATTTTACTCCTCACCCCCCTCTGCAGCATTGGGTGCCCCACACAGCTGCAATTGTGGGCACCTCCAAGCCTGACAGCTTCTTAAATCAGGCCTCACTGGTAATAGAACAACTAGCAGGTAAAAACAGAGTAATAGTGGGAACACAGGAGATAATTAGCAAGGGCTGAAACAGGCGAACTCCAGATTTCCCTTACAGTCTGAATTTTGCTGCACTTCTAGGCATGTTTTTTTCCCAGCAGAGCACCTCCACCAGTCCAGAGGCAGATGCAACAGCCAACATCCAGGCATCTCCAAACATCATAAGTTCCAGAAAATGTCTGAGCTCTGTCTACATAAGTAGATGTCCTAAATGCTGAAAGAATAAAAAGGGAATTTTTTAAGGGGGATATTTCCTCAGTCTATTGCTTCTGTTAAGGTCAGGACATATTATCATCAAAACTGCAGTCAACTTCAGTTGATTTATAATTTGTTAAAGGTATCCCATTTTGTCACTCATTTTCTCACTACTCACTCATTTTACCATGACAACTTGTGAGTCTGAGTATTTAAAAGCTTATGTAAATATGTTAGCTTTTCAACGGTGATACAGTTATATGTCTGTCAGCTTCATTTTTTCCTGTTTTCAATTACCAGAGTTACAGAAAGTGCAATGTAAAAATTTTCTAATAGACCCTTCTCTAAACAAAAATAAATCCATTTCTCTCCTCACTGTTTCCCAATCTCCATATACAGTGAATTGCAGACATTCAAAAGCTGTCTGAACACAGTCCTGGGCAACTGGCTTTAGGTGGCCCTGCTTGAGCAGTGCAGCACCAGATGACCTATCCAGCCTCAAGAATTCTGTGCCATAGGCCTTTCAGACTGAAAGGTGAAAACATTGAAGAACCGAGTTTAGCAGTATACTTAGACAGCTTCTGTAGGTTAGAACACCCAGGAACATAAATTACTGTAGTCTAAATACATTCAAACTCATAACCAGAGCTAAAATGCTGTTACTTAAGTCTACATGCAAAAACCATTTTGCTTTGTGCAGCAGATGAAATTGCAGAGAAGGACTTATATTTGTAAAAATTTGCTTTAAGCATTCTCTGGCACTAAGGAAATACTAAAAAGTGACATTTTACTGGATTCTGTCCATATAAATCGCTGTTGATCTTGGTTAATCTTTAGATGTTACAGTTCTTTTAAGATCACAATCTTAACAGTGATATCTACATTGCTCATAGGTGGTAGAGTAGTAGCATCTGTGTAGCATCATTGGGTTTTTAAAACAACATTGCATGTTTCCATGACAAGAGCCAATTACCATGCCAAACAGACTATTTTTTAAATGTTTGGGTTTATCAATTCAGCCAATGTATTTACTGTGAATGAAATTTTTGACATTTTTTTCAAAGCTGATGAAAGGAAACATTTTGTGTGGTAATTCTATCATTTAATTTTACAAGAAACATCCGGGGAAATTATTTTTAATCTATGTGAAATCATATAACTCATGTTGCAAAGATGAAAAAGAATCTATAGCTCTTCATATCCAAAGACTTCACCTTTGTCACTGATGTGTTTCACAAGCATGACTGACAAAACTCAGGAAAAGGAGACATAATGTCAGATAGTCTCAGTCCATTTAAAAACAAACACATACGTATCCAACCTTGCATGAAAGCCCCTTTTCCCTTGCAACACTTCATTTTTAAGTCTCCTGAATTTGATCTCCATGTGTCCTTCCACTATGAAATGTTTACTTTCAGAATTTGCTATGTCCAGGACTGGTGACTTTATATTATCTATCTCTCTAAACTTTTCTTCTCCTACTCTATTCCTTCCTATTGATAGTCATAGGATATTCATTTGTAAATTCAATAGAAATATAGCCTAATAAAAATGTACTAAAATAATGAATTTGCTATACTAAGGGTTACTTTTAAAACCCTGTGCTTTGTGAAACTATCAGTCAATTATGCCAAGCATCCTGTAGGTTGTGATAACATCAAGTCTTCTAAGAACCTGTGGCACCTACAGAAGCTCGAAAATTTTTGTTTCACTATCATCATTAAGTAATGCAAGGCCTAACCATGATTTTTTTCTCAGCTTGTGCAGCTTAAACATACATGTATTGTGCTCTTGTGATCTAAATGTCAGCTGTTATGATCATGCAGCTTAAGATAATAACTGAAGTATACACATTACTTCTACAGTTTTAAGTAAACCGAAACAAAAATTCGGAGCTTCCAATCCCCCTTGCTTTCTGACAATCCTCACCGGAGTGGGAGGCTGTGTGTGGCTGGGTAAGGATTCTGAGATCAAGACCCAATAACAACAAACAAGCTGTTATTGAGCAGGCATTCTTTATTGCAGTGCTGGGCAGCACTGGGGATTCTCCACCATGAGTGCTCCAATGAGTTAGTGAAACACCCCGACTAATGTACACCAAAAACATGCATATTCAGTTCCGTGTCAATGAGTTCCCAGAATTATTTTACATAGTCATTTTATTTCCTGGAATTAACTATGCATGCTTGAGGGTCTCCTGTGGGGTTCTTTGTTGATTCTAGTCCTTTGTTGTCTTTGTCCTGTCTCTTGTCCTGGTCCTGTCTCCAGTCTCCCCCTGGTAGATTGCCCAGGTGGGTCAGAATCAACATGTGGGTTGTCTGTAGGCGCCACAGGTTCTTAGAAGACTTGATGTTATCACAACCTACAGGATGCTTGGCATAGTTGACTGATAGTTTCACAAAGCACATTGTTTTAAAAGCAACCCTTAGTATAGCAAATTCATTATTTTAGTAAATTTTTATTAGGCTATATTTCTATTGAATTTACTAATTAATATCCTATGACTATCAATACCTAATATTCAAATACAGACCTTGAGTGTCATTTCACCTTAATCTGATCATGGGGTATTGGACTGTCGAGTATTTCCTTGGACCCTGACATTTTTCCTGGAAGGGCCAGGTCTGAGACAAAGGTTGGATCCAGCCCCAAGCTCCTCTCTAAGAAGGAGTTTAGAAAGCAACGGGGTCTGATCTGAATCTCCCTGGCTTGCCCTACTCATGTCTTGACAAGCTCTGAAAAATGTATGTGGTTTTTAATGCTGGTCTTACAGTAGCCCTAGTATAAAATGCATTAGTCCTCTATAACAAGCTCCATCTCTGTTATTTTGGACCATATCCCAGTATCTTCACCAGGAACTAGAAGGGGAAGAAGTACCCAAGGAAGGTTATGTTTTAGAGTGAGAATTTACTCAAGCTGAGAGTCCAGGTGCTTTTGGATCTCTTTATACAATGACATCTTCTCATTATTTTTTTCGACTTAAATGAGAAAGATTCCATAGAAACTATTCTAATAAGGTGATTGTGGCTTCTGTTCTCTTGATTTCCTGCTTTACTATCACAAGTGACCTAGTATTAAATGACAAAAATATAAGTCTTCCTCCAGGAGACTCATGTACTCTATCTCAGATCTTGATGGAAATATAAATTTAAGGACATTTGCAGGTTCTCTCTTCTATTTCACACACTACTTCTCTCAAGGGGTGCTCTTTTACAGCAGTGCTTCCTGTTATGGCCCCAGGTCCCTGAGGAGCTCATCAATGGTCCTTCAGGGATCTATAGAAGACTTCTACTTCTGTTAAACTGAGCCACCATTTACAAAAAGGGGTCCTTGCAGGACAGATGAGGTCTTTTCTGGGGAGTTTTAAGGTGGAAAGATGGCAATCAATATGTAGTTTTAAAAATAACTGTTCAGAGAACAAAGGAAACAGTCATACAATGGGACATTTTATAACTGTTTACTGTGTGGCAGCAACCATCAGGTTTTCTGTGCCACACATTAAGCAGAAGGCACTTTTTTCCTGTTGGAAAATAATGTCAATATTAATTTATTAATATGATATATTAATTTTTAGAGTGTCTCAGAAACAACAATAATTTCACAGAAAGAAAGAAATAACTTAAGAAAAATCGGCAAGAAATCCTCACTTTATTTTTTTTTCCTTGAGCAGTGGACAGTCTCACAAGTTTACATTAGATGCTTTGTATTTACCTTAACTGCTTTGTTAAGTCACATTGTAACTGGTCATTCAACCCGGAGGCAGGTATCTCCGGGGGGGAGACAGGGGGGCTGGCGGAGCAGTTAGCACCAGGTTTTCATGGATTGATTAACTCTTACCTGGGTGTGTGTATTTTGTAAAGTGCTTAATGCTTCACTGCTCTCAGCATGAAAGATCAAGTCATCTCTGCTTCCAGTTACCTATTCCCCTGAAACAGTAAAATCTGTTGCTAGATGCCCACTTAGTCCCCAAATTCTTTCAAGAATCTGTCTAGGCTATTGCTCAGATTAGAGCAGTATACCTGAAACCTGTTATGCAGCCAGGAATAGGCAGAGCCTTTATTTGAAAATACAGTAATAAAAATAATTATGCATTATAAAATATATTATAAAACATATTGTGAAAAATTTGGAAATAATTTATTTTTGAGATTTTGGCATAGATTAGTGCTCACATGGAAGAGAGGGTAAAATGTCTTAAACCAGATAGTCAGTGGGAGCTTGTGTTACAAAGATCCTTGCAATGACATCTTCAGCTAGGTTGGGTAAGATCCCCTGAACCACTGCTCTGCTTGGCTACTATAATCTTGCTGGCTCATTGTCTTAATGTGACCACTCTGGCAGAAGAATGATCCATTGCAACTGCCTACTTTAAACTGCATTAAAAACATCTCCTAAGTATCTTACACACAAAAACTGTCCTCCATGACCTTTTCTGCCTCTGCAGGAACAGTTTTCTATTGACTATTTAGAAGTGCCTTCTCTCTGTACAATTTCATCAATTTTGCAGGAGAAACACCCTGAGGGAGTGTCTGGAAGGAAAGTACCAATACTCCACTATAGATGTTGATCACTACATTTAAGGACATAAACTGATATATGTGCAGCATATCCAAATAAAACTTCTATTTGTTTGGATTTTTTTTTCAGAAATCTTCATTAAATTTATGTAATTAAAACATTTATCAAAACATCATCGAAACAGCAGTTAAAAAGCACCTGTATCTGCAAAACCAAAATATTTCTCCAATACACATGGCACCACAAAATACACCAATTACTCACAGAGCACAAGAGGAACTTTCTCCCATTGCCAATTTAATTTTATACTGCTTTCTATTTTTTCACCTTTTAAAATTTGTATCCTCTATTCACTGAGAAAAAATGTAGGGTCCTCAGAACTAAAACCCTGCAAAATAGCATTGTTAATACTTAACAAAAATCACAGATTCCTAGATTTATAATTCTACTTTCTTCTTCACTGTAACAATCAGTAAAAGTTAGTTTAAAAAAGAATACAAGAGAAACCCAAAACAAACAGTAAAAAACCCCAAACAAACCACACAACAAAACAAATCTGAATCAGAGAATAATGGAAGAGGAAAAAAATTGCTTTAATATAAACAAGCAAACAAAAAATTCCTGAGTAAAATTTTTTAAAATACTGAACTGTGTTAGAAGCTTCATACAATTTTCAAAGGACACAAAGAGGAAGTAGTAACTTGGGACTCTCAGTGAATTTAGAGAAGAATATTTAGACAGACATGTACAAACTCTTCTGCTTATGTTCCACACTAACTAGTGGCAAACCACTTCATTCTAGAAGTTACACATCTGCATTAACATTTTGTTTAGAGAGAGCTAATGTTCCATGATAGAGCAACTGGATGATTTTGAGTTTAGAGATTGCTTGCAGCATTCAGCCACAGGAGATGAGGACTGCTTGCACAGGACCAGACACACTTCATACATTTTGGCAGCAGTCATCCCTAAGGCTGAAGTCAGTAGGCTTCACACCTCTAAATGGATTTGTCTTCCCAAGCAGTTTATGCCAATGCATGTGCATGCTGCTGGCAAAAGGGATGCTTCAAAGCTCTATCCTCTGAACCAAAAATACCCACCTATTGGATCCCACACCACTTAAACCAAAGACCTAGTGGACTTTTGGGACAGAGCTATGAAAGAGGCATAAATATGCTATAAATATGCAAATATGCACTCAAATCATGCAGTTGTACAACAAATCCATATTTCCATACTTTCAACTACTGTGGAAAATGCTAGCATATGATAGTTAACCTGGTTGTATAGTTAATGCCCTTAAGAGACTGAGAGGGCTGTTGCTGTCACTGATGGATTTTAGCAACCTGACACACAAGCTTATGCATCTTTCGCAAGCTTTTTGTCACCTGCATGTTAACTATTGCAATAATCAACCCTTTAAATTTGCCATATTAAGTAATTGTCTGTTCTAAATTTTAGTATATTTTTATTTTAAGACAAAGAGCTCAACTGAGTCAGGTGGACCTTTCTGGACAATTGCTGGAAGAAAAGAACAAGTGCAGGGAGCAAAAAAAAATTCAAATTAAGCTGGAATTTAGAAAATGTTGGGAGAATAGATTGCAAAAATCCCAGAGGTCTCCCAGAGGGACACAGGGTTTACTACAATTCCCAGTAGGCTAACATTTTAACTGGAAACACAAGCTTTTCTGCAAGGGCAGTGAATTTGAGCAAAAAGTTGGCTTTGAAGCCATTAACTCTCCTTGTCTGCCTAACTCAGCTTGTCTGCCTTACCCTATTTAAAAAGTTAACCCAACAACTTCATAGTCTAAAGAACCAAGAATTTTATTTAACATTAGAATTTTCTAGTCTTTCTTGGGAAGCTTACTGCCAGGGAAAAATGGTCTAAACAGCTCTACCTGTTGCTTTGGGACCTCATCATAGTTACTTCCTTCCTGTATTACAAGGCACTTAACAGTTGTAAGTGGTGACTCTCTGTCCCTGCAGACCCTGTCAGGGTACATCTGGTATCAGGAAGGACCAGAATATATCAAAATCCAGAACAAAGAAAAAGATACAGAATGAAGGGGATATGGATATATGCATTCTAGAAAGTAGAGCAGACAAGTGGAAGAAATTGAAGAAAGTGCTTTGTCAGCTTTTGAAGTCAGGTGAAGATACACTAAAATCCCTGTATTTTCTGAACATAACCTTTGAAAGTTGAAACCTGTTGTGGTTTTGGCCTAAAATGACAACAAAGAAACAGCCACATGGCCACCCACTCAACTCCCCTCCTTGCCCCCCCTCTACACACACACACACACACACAGGGATTCAGAGGACAAAGGCCAACTAAGACGCTCATGGGTCGAGACAAAGGACAAGTAGGGTTCTGCACCAATTATGGTCCCAGGCAAAACTGGCTCAACTTGGGGAAAAAAATAATAATTTAATTTCATGGTAATCAGATGCACACAGGACACAGACAACTCAAAGAGCAGTGCTTACATATGTTACCCCCACCTCTCCCTTCTTCCTGCACCCAAATTACTTTGTTCCTGATTTCTCTCTCTGCTTCCCCCCAGCAGCACAGGGGATGGGGTTTAGAGTCAGTTCATAATCTGTTGGTTCCTGCAGCTCCTTCCTCAGGAAGAAGGATTCCTTACAGTCCTTCCCTGCTTCCCCTTGGGGCCCCTCCCATGGGAGAGAGTCCTCCACAAACCTGTCCTCCTTCATGAGTCCTTCCCATGATGTCTGGAGCAAGCTGCTCCAGTGTGGGCTTCTCACAGTGTCACAGGCTGCTTTGGGAATATTCACTTCCCCTGGCACTGGGGTTTCCCACATCTGCATAATTAGAGTCCACTGGCCACAAAATCCAAGTCCATTGGCCAAGTCCCTTCCTAGTGCTGTCCCAAAAGCGAGGTCCATTACCTGGTGTGCAAGAAGCCAATACACACAAAGTCAAGATATTTGCTTTAATATCCAGTTCTGTGCAGAAAAGGGAGCAGAGCAGTATTCCACAAAGCAAGCTGTTTCCTGAAACACAAGTGCTACTTTTATACCCAAAAATGTGACAAAGAACCTTATCTCTAAAATTATTCTATCACTGGCACACATGATTATTCAACTAACCCCTTGCTTCCATTTTAAGTGGCAATGCTCAGGAATTTCACTGCACCTGCTCAAACAGTAAGGGGCTTGTTGTTAGTAGGGGTCCCTCTAGCCTGTAGGTGTAAATTTTAGTATGCTAATGCCTCAGTAATATCTCGATATGGTGATTTCAACTACTCAACGTGTTTTTCCCCAGTGCTCAAGGCTGTAACCAAGATAAGCTGTGGGGAGTGCTACTTTCCATCCCTTTCATCTCCCTTGCAGGTGTCCTGCAGGTCTGTTTCAAGGCTGAGCTGTTGACTACTTGGAGAGTGTTTTTCTTTAATTGGAACTTGGTTTTGTCTAATTCTTACTGTTTCATTGTTATCTAGGCCCTGTTTTTATTCTGCGTGTCCCTGATGTTCTCTCTTATGTGATTTTTCCCAAAATGTGATTTTTTTCCCAAATTTTACCTATTTAAATTAACAACTGACAACACTAGTGTCTTCAGGAAATGTTCCATCATGTTCCTCATGAATGCAGGAGAACAGCCTGAAATCTCACCGTAGGTTGCAGGGAAACTACTTCTTGGGCACCTTCTTCCCCTTCCTCCTCAGCAACCATAGGATCTTCACCCCAGCACTGCCTTTCACGTCTCCAGCATAGCACTTTTTCTAACTCCTTGCTCTGCTCAGTCAGGTGTTACATCAGTTCTTTCGTATGTTAATCACAGAGGCACATCTATTGTCCCTCTAGTGGCTCCTTGGCTGGGTTTGGAGCAGGGGGAGCTTCTCAGCTTCCTACCAGAGCCAGCCCTGGGGCCCTTCCCCAGCTACCAAAAAATCCACACCAGCACAAAACCTCTGTCAAAACAGGTTACCAGTTCAGAGTATAAAATTTAAAAAAAAAAAAAAAAAAGTTCTCCCAGAAAGAATTATTTTAGAAAGTAAACAATTTCATCAGAGAACGCCAGGAGAGGAAGAAAATGTAGGAAGGAAATTGTGAAGCCTTTTCAACAAGTTTTGAAATCCAGCAAAGACTGGAGTAGAGTCTGTGAATTCATAATCTGAGGTCAAACAGTAATAGCATTAGAAATCAAGACCTGAAAAAAAAAAAAGAGTGCTAGGAGATCTTAAGTAAGATTTATTAATAAAATTATTAACTAATTCATTAAAGAAGACAGTATCATAAACAATAGAATCAAAACTGATGAACAGAAACTGATGGCCCTGGTTAGTAAACATTACTACTTACAGAACTCAAAAAAGGAAAACAGAGCTGAAGGTTAAAAAGAGGTATCTTGAAACTCCTACTGAAAGGATTTAACATAAGGTAGCGTGAAAGGTTACTCAAAATCTTGATGAGGAAAAAAACCCTAAGTAGTACTCTATGCTTGGACAGTGTCATTATACCTGAAACGAAAACATTTTACAGAGGCCTGAAGTCAAAGTGTTGAAACTACCGACAGAGAAAAAAAACCCCAGGCATTGTATGCACAGTGAACAAAGAACAAAATTGCTTTACGGTTCAAGAGGAAGGCACATTCAGAGGCTGCGTTTATCTCCTTGAATATGAAAAAGCTTTATGACTTATGATTTCGACCCTGATCTAAAGTTAGTATGAACTCTTGTATTTAATTACATTTCTAATTTCTATTAAAACACAGGAAAAAATAGAGTAATCTTGAACATGGCAAGACAAAACTCAGGTTGTACTGTGAGGAAAACACTGTGAGCGAACATGAGCTAGATGCAAATCAAAATCTTTTAAATAGTGGTTTACATTGTTTCAGCAGATAGTGTCTCTCCCTGGATTGAAATTGTGGCAGACTCTACAGCTCATTGAAATAAAAGCTTTGGAAGAAAGGGGCAGGCAATGAAGATTTTAAAAGTAATGCAAAAGAATGCACAACTACAGAAAAGCACAGAAGTAGCTAGCAAATAGGCAAAGGAGAGGAAGACAAAGAAAATATATGGTAGCAATAAAAAAAACCTGCAAAGATAAGCAAAAAATGATGCTATGTGTGTGAATATACAAAGGCAATCGAGATCAATATTAATATGAGTCTCTTATGTATTGAATCTTTTCTTATGAGACAACTAATAAGTACAGGTTCAAGGTTATCCTCCTTGTCATCCAGAAGGAGAAGCATTTTAAAATTCAAGTCCCTAGCATGTAAGAGCACACATAACATTGGTATGTATCGGAGTTGCCACCTTGGTTAAGGCAAGAACAGACAGTGGACTACAACTTTATTATTATGCATTTAAAAATTATATTAATTAATGTGATTTTAAGTGTATTTTAATATTCAATTCAGTGTGGCAAAACTCCGTCTTCTCTTTGGTACCATAAAATTAGCATCCTCAAAATGAGAATACTGAGTAACTTCTCACAATTTAATAATTGCTCAATAGAAAGCTTAAAGGGAAACTGCCTGATGCTATAATAGCTTAGACTGCATTTTTAGAAACCTTATATCCACAAAAAGGGCAGGGGAAAAATACTATTGATAGCTGGTCATCTGAGCTACCTTTTGCAGACACAAGAGAGCATGCATGTGACACTATTCAGAACAGCTAAAGCTGAAATGGCAGGAAAGACTAAATCTTTCTGTTGCTCATGACTTCTGCACAGAAAAGAGAAACCACTCTAAGATTCTCCCAGAATAGATGGAAAAAGAAACAAACAGACATTCATTCACTGCTTACTAGAAACTGGTTTATTCAAGGTCTAGTCACCTAAGCAACCTAGTTACTCTATGAATACAATCTGCTTCCATTGAACATTCAACATTGACCATTCTATGTGACTGTGACGTACAGACATAAACCACATCTGGTGTCTAGATGTGTGCTATTACTTTCTAAGATAGATGAGGTTTACTATTATTCTGTGCAGGAGAGTAAAAAATTTGCAATTCAGACTCAGATTTACCACTGTGATCTCATACTTTCTTCCCACTGGCTGTGTAGAGAATGTAATTACAACCTGTCTTTTTTTTTTTTTTTTTTTTTTTTCTTCCTGCTAAAAAAATGCTATTTGGGTGAAACTAAATCTAGTGTGAAAAAGAATCCATTTCAATTAAACATTTGCTAGGATGAATTCTTATATGCAGAAGGCTTGGAGAGTGAGCTAGAAAAGGACAGGTTGTATAAAGAATCTTTCAGATCCAAAATAACAATTGCTTGAATCAGAATGGGCAAAAGTTAATAAAACCTCTCTGCTCCAAAAGAGGCAAAGCAAAGAATCTAGTTCAGCCATCCTCACTCTGCGCTTTAAATACCTTTTCAATACTCAGTAGTAGACAGTGTGAGGTCTTTTATCCTGTGTGAAAACCTAGTCTCACATTCATTTACTGCAAAATTAAATAGGCTTCAAACATTCAATGTTTCACAAAATGCATTTGCTTTTTCACATTAATTATAAAAGTGCCTTACTTAGATATTTGGCCAGTTTTGCGTCACCACAAAACCAATGTCTTATTTGAGAAACTCCTTCTACTGTGTGCCAACAGGAAGGATGTAGCCCATGCTAAATCCCGTTCAAGTTACACAAAAGAAAAAAGTACAATGCACACTTACATTTCTTCTTGAGATGGCTTCCCTAATATTTTATTTATTTCAAGAAATGTCTGTTCAAAGAGTAATGATGGACTTCTTAGATGAGCAGAGGAGCCTCAGGATGGATAGACAGTGAATCAGTGAGGTGGAACACAACTTTTACAGTGAACAAATAAATATATATATTCCATCTTAAGACGCAAGGGTCTGGTTTGGCACTGCTTAAACTGTGCTGTTTAGACATAGTATCCACATCAGATATTAACTCTGTACACAATTGCAGGAAATTCTAGTTCATGACACAGTTATGATTTTAAAAGAAACGATAATTTAATATAAATGTATGTTTCCGGTAACTCAGTCTTTTAAATTGTTTATCAGAAAAGTATTACCCTAATGGCTGTAATGTTCATGCTTTTAAAAGGATCTCCCGAAAGGTTCAGAGGTTTAGAGCAATAATTTCTGTAATAGTGTATCTTATAAAGAAAAGACAGAAATAAATAATTTCATTTATTTTTGAAGGTCATAGCTAGCACTGCTAGGCAAGTGGTCTAGCCTAATTTGAGTGCTGGGGAGGGGTGCTGAGAAAAAAGAGAAAGAACCATCTACAAGAATGCTTATTAAAATATGAAAACAATTGATCATGTCCTTTCACTGGGGGCATTTTAACAAATTTTTGCATTTGACCTTCACTGCTAGGCCATACAAGCTATGAATTCATAGGATAACTTATTAGCTGATTGATCACACAGTACACAAAATTGCAAAACTCATGTGGCTGCACACTTAATTGGCAGAGGATGCAGCTGTGTGTGTAATTCCTCATTGTCCCAGGTCAGTGTGCTGTAATCCAAACAATGGGGGCACACCATTCTAGTCCCTCTGTATCACTCACTTGCATGTTTCAAATATACTCACACATACACATGTGGATATGTATAGAGAGATGCTTACACATTTCCTCCTGTTCCACAGGTGCTCTCCCTTGCCTTGCTCCCCCTCCTAACCCTCCCTTTTTGTTACTAAGCCATGTCATGCAAACCCAGATCTTGAATGCAAGGCAACAGCACATCCACTTTCTCTATCAGACTATCCCCTTTTATCTGAAAATGATGACTATTAGCAAAATATGCAACCTATGTGAATTCAGTGTTTTTCCACGATGGGTCAAGATGCTTCATTCTTTTATCCTGTATCATATAGATGTTCCTGAATGATATGGGTATCTTCTCCCAAGTAACAAGCAACAACAGAACAAGAGGAAACAGCCTCAGAATGTGCCAGAGGAGGATTAAATTGGATATTAGAAAAAATTTCTCTACTGAAAGTGTTGTCAGGCACTGGAACAGACTGCCCAGGAAAGTGGTGGAGTCACCATCCCTGGAAGTATTAAAAAGATGTGTAGATGTGGTGTTTATGGCCATGGTTTAGTGGTACACTTAGCAGTGTTAGGTAAGAAGTTGGACTTTATAATCTTAAAAGTTTTTTCCAACCAAAAAAATTCTATGAATCTGTCTTTCCCATTTCTGGATGCTGCTCTGTTCTTATGAGATGCAATGATCATCAAGTGAGGTGTGAGCTGCATCCTGATTGAAGCAGTAGAAATGTTAGCAAAGGTTACAATTATAACACATGTATATCAGGAGGGGTAGGAGAGCCACGCACCAAGCAACAAACAGAACATCATCATATGTTCATACTACGTCAAAACTAACCTAAGGTCCATATGGTTTCGTCTTCTGTCTCAGGATAGGCCAAAACAAGGTATCTAGAGTATACAAAAATGAAACATTTGCACAGCAATACCTACCCAAAAATACAAAGGCGTGTTTGCAGACTGGGTTACAAATCTGTTCCTCCTTGGCCTCCCCCTCTCCCACATTGTTTGCTTGGAATAAGGTATGTATTGATTTTATTTTATGTCCCCATGTTATCACACCAAACAAGATGGCAAGCAATCAATTTTTACTCATCATCTCCCATCCATTCATCAATCTACAGGTTTCTGCTATATTCTGGCAGCTTCTTCTTTGTATGTTTTCCAGAAAGAAGCAAATTTGGTCTTTCTCACCATCTGTTGGAATTCCACAAATAATCAGCAGTCTCAACGTGACCTTTAATAGCAACACCCTAATGAGCTCCATACATCCCTAAAGTGGGTCAAAGCTCCCAAGTACTTTCCTGAAGAGATCCTAAGCTTTAGTTAATATAAATCACACAAATACATTAACAAGAAGTAAACTGAATGCCAGTTTCTCAATTTTCATTAAAAAACCCCACTACTGAACAGTGGTTGAGGAGAACAATAACGTCTTTGGAGAGATAAAATAGATATCTAAGTTACCTAAAAACCACTTCTATTTGGGAAAATAATGAAAATTTCGTAATTAAAAAAAATATAATAAAATCTTGGCAAGTATTAATAGACATTGAATTTCCAAGATGCAAAAATGTCAGTTCCAGTCAACAGTGTGTCATCAAAAACGACTGAAGAAGTCAAAATACTGCTATAAATTGTCTGGATTTCCAGATGTTGTGGAAGTAGTAAGCAAGTGAGTAGACCTAGTTTCTCAAAAGTGTCTAGACTTCCAACCTTCTCTGGTATCAGTAGGATTAGGCATCTAAATATTTCTATATATCGATTTATAAGTGCTTAAAAAATATTTTTTTTAAATAAAGGAGCCCCTCAATTAGTATTCAGAGAGTTTGGAGGCTCTCTTACCTGCTGTTTAGCAATGTTCTCTCATTTTCCTATATACAGAAAGATACAGTAATCTTATACTGCAGTTTATTTTACCTTTGGGACATAAAAAAAACTTTTGGCATAACTGAGTTACAAAGCTATCAAGAAATCTAAAATGATTGGCAGAGATATAAACGTTTTTTTCTATTCCTAGTGGGTGATAATGCGGCATCAAAATGAGACCAAAATGGCATGATAATGGAAATTAAATGCCAGCCTGAGCATTTTTAGGCAACATTGTTATTCCCCCTGAATTATTCTCTATGTGACCAGATAGATCACTCCTTCCTTCCTTCCTTCCTTCCTTCCTTCCTTCCTTCCTTCCTTCCTTCCTTCCTTCCTTCCTTCCTTCCTTCCTTCCTTCCTTCCTTCCTTCCTTCCTTCCTTCCTTCCTTCCTTCCTTCCTTCCTTCCTTCCTTCCTTCCTTCCTTCCTTCCTTCCTTCCTTCCTTCCTTCCTTCCTTCCTTCCTTCCTTCCTTCCTTCCTTCCTTCCTTCCTTCCTTCCTTTCCTTCCTTCCTTCCTTCCTTCCTTCCTTCCTTCCTTCCTTCCTTCCTTCCTTCCTTCCTTCCTTCCTTCCTTCCTTCCTTCCTTCCTTCCTTCCTTCCTTCCTTCCTTCCTTCCTTCCTTCCTTCCTTCCTTCCTTCCTCCCTCCCTTCCTCCCTTCCTCCCTTCCTCCCTTCCTCCCTTCCTCCCTTCCTTCCTTCCTCCCTTCCTCCCTCCCTTCCCTCCTTCCCTCCTCCTTCCCTCCTTTCCCTCCTTCCTTCCTCCCTTCCCTCCTCCTTCCTTCTCTCTTTCTCTCTTATATTCTTTATATAGATGAGCTATTCACAAAAATAAATATCACATTATTTTTAAGTGCCAAACACCTTGATCACAAATCTGTCACAGAAAAGGAGACAGTGCTAATAGCAGACAACTGCAGCTCTCCAGTACTGAATTCCATCCAGGGACAGAAAAATTATTATCTAATGCCTATTTCTCTAAAGAATGCAAAAAAATAATTTAAAAAAACCCAAACAATTAAGCCAGCAATAATAGTAATCAAATGTAAAAAAGTAATACAAAATTTACAATACTATAAATTAGATCTTTAGATAAATTTTATATGACTGCTCAAAGAGTAATAACTCTCAACAGTGTTTCTAAGCAATATACAGTTTTACTACTGATGAAAGTGATCTATTTCTTACCTACTACAGTGTGCAAAAATCTTTTGTGGAGAATCCCTATCCGAAGTCTTCACAGGCTGTTACTACACTAAAACTCTTTCTCAAGAGATTACTCAACTCATGGGAAAAAAAGGTATGGATTTTTCTCTAAGTTTCTCTTCAAATTGTGGGTTTTCAATCACTGAAAGAAAAGCCAGGGAGGGAGGTGAAGGAAAGGGGAAAAAAGGCATACACATTCACAGACAAGGAGCTAGAAGGCATTTCTTGTGATGGACACATAAGACACTGCTTTCTGAAAAAATATCCCCAAATCCTCCTCCTCCTCTTCATCTGCCTCTCATTTCCGTAATGTTTGTCATATTCTGTTTTCCCATCTGGTGGCAGTTGTGTACATCTGATGAATCCTTCAAAATCTTCAACTTTGTACACTTCTTTCATTTCTTAGCTCATTTTCTGTTAACTTCTTAAAGCTTTTCTCAAAAGCGGTTGCTTAAGTGACATGTTTCCATTTTGCAGGTGTAAGGCAGGTACTGCTGCTACTCTCTGTACTACTTGTTTTATAGCCTTTAGATTACAGTAATAGGCATACACTATACGGAATAATATTCCTAAATGACCCCATTGTTCAGTATGCCGCATCCCATACATTTTCTTACAGCAATAAATCCAATTGTATTACTGCAGCTGTGGTAGATTTATACCTGCTTCCTATCAGTCAATGCATTAACTTTAAAATTTTGTTCTGAGTTTTTCATTACCCATCTGAAACATCCCTTTCATACCTATAAAAATTTGTTTCAATTTATACATACCCTCAGTCCTTACTTTCTAATAATAAATCTCAAATTCATCAGCCCCCTTGCCAGGTTTCTCATCCTCGGGTAGCAGAGCATTGACGTGTTATGCCCCTGAGCTGTGAAATTCCCTGAACTGAAGTCTCATCTCCGAATCCCCTGAGCTTTTCTAATCCTTTTTGATTTGCACTTATTACAAATTACTTTTAATGTTTGATCCACTACTGACACATGCTGTAATTTTTACTGACACAAAAATACTCCTATTGCAGATGATGCACTGGCAATTTCAACACTGAAAATGTATTTTTACTAACTTTTCATATGGATTGCAAACCTTGCTTTTCTCCACCTTTCATTTCTGAGGTTAAGCATCAGTTCACTTCCTTAGGCTGTGGTGTCCAGACCTCAAACCTGAGAAAAATAGAAAATAAAATCCTATTGTTATTAGTAACATGTAATTAATAAAATTTAGAGTACTGAGTAGGCACACCATAAAAATCTCCTTATTTGTAGTAAAGGCACTTTACAAAATATTAGCTAATTAAACTGTGATATCCTTATGGCCAAATGGGCGCTATGCTGAAAGAAACTGAAGTCAAAAACCACACCAGAGCATTAGCAAAGGGACTCAGGAGTTCCAGTGTCCAATGGGTACCATTTGTGTCACTCCCGCCCACACTGCATTTTATCACTTCTGGAAATGTGTGTTTTATTATATGAGTTCACATGTTGCTTGAGTACTCCAAAGTGGAGCACTAGCAGTTCTGAAGCACATTAGGACTGTAATTCCTGAAAGCAGATGCAATCTCAACTCCGGATCTGCATTCAAACTTCATCTCACCCCTTCAGGGTGAAGTAAGTAATGGTTTTGACAACACAGTGCTAGCAAGAGCTGAAAAAAACCCCCTGCGTTTGTACTTATGTCTCGTCTTCTAATCCTTCCAAGTATGTCTGAACCCACATAAAAATTACATACATACAAAAATTAAAAACTTGGGATAAACTGGTGCTGTATCAGAAAAAGCTAAGAGCCTATTTAAGAATTACTGGAGAAGGCAGTTAACAGGATGCTGCCTGACAGTTTGGGTAAAGCCAGTGGGGATTGAGGAGAAAGGTTAATATCAGAGGGTGACACTGTATAAAATTTCACAGCAGGTGAAGCTCCCAAAACCATATTAGTAGGAAGTGCATATGTGAGGGGGATTCATTTTTCTGTTCATGTGAAAAGGCTGCACTTCCAACTCTTTCTGTTCTCTGACTGAGTTTAATAGAAGCCCTTAGTAAACTGTGAGTTTCAGTGATCTCAGAATCCTTGCAGATCCTACTGAAGTTCCTGCAACAGGGCATTTCTCAGCTCCAGCTGCTTCTGAGCACACACATCGGATCCCTTCCTCAAGGTTCCATGGCCAGGCTGTGGGAAGAGTCACCCCATGGCACTTGCTGCTGTATTAAGAGATATACTGAATAGGGCTGAGTCAAGAGAAAAGCGAGACAGAATGAACCAGCATATGATGACGATTTCTCTTTCACATTTACATCCTCCAGTTAAACATTTTGTAACACAGCATAACAGGGTACATGTAATTATCTTTAGTAATTGATTTCCAGGTCAGCCTTTCCAAGTTTTGGCCTAAGATTAATACCAAGTTGCCAACTCAACTTATGGCAATACAATTACTCCCATAAATTGCTGGTGCATTGAGTTTGCTTTAGTGCTCTGAAACTTCTTCACTGTTCTATGATTACTTTAAAATCAGCACTAAAGGAGTTTCAGGGAGTTTCTCAGTAAACTCCTTTAATACTCTCGGGTGCAAGCTGTCTGGCCCTGTAAATTTAAAAAATTGTTTAGCTCAGACAGCTGCTGTTTACCTATTTCCCAATCTATTGATCAAGTAGAAAGTAGTCCTATCACTGTCAGATATAACTATATCATGCTGGTTCTTTTCAAATCAGGACAGAAATATTTATTGGGTTCTTTTGCTTTTTCTGCACCATGGTGACAGCTTTACTAACCTTGTCTAACATCACCTGTGCACCACTATTAACCTTGCATATTTCTGCCTCACTGGAAGAATGTTCTTCTGCTCACCCCACATTTTTATGCTCTCTTTAACTTTTCCACACAAATCTATAGTTCCTAATTACCAATTAGGTACTAGCTCCTCCAACAGCCTCTCAGCCTTCCAAATGTTTTACACCAGTTTTAATGAGGAACATTGTTCCATTTCAACTGATGAAACTTTCTTACACCATTTTAGAAATGTAATTTGCTTTTTCAACTTTGCAAAAGAGAAAAATTCAATCTTAACTACAGTTGTTCACACTACAGCTCTGGAGCAAGTCTATTACTCCTCTTAATGAACAGAACTATATAGACATATTTATTTTCATTCAGTACTTGATTTTCACCCTAATAAGAATTTCATATTTTAACATACATCATAATGGATAAATACTACAAGATGAGACTGCCTGCTGGTCTGAACACTTTTTCTGTCAAAAGTGTGTGGGAATATTTTTTATATTAAATGTGAAAATGTTAAAAAATAAAATCCCTTTTGTTAAGTATTTTTAATAAGCAAAATTAAATTGCTATAATATGTTAACTTATTACAAAACTACTAAAATTCAAATAAACAAACTCCTCTTTTTCTTTAACAAGAATGAAGTATGTTAATAATTGTTGTGCTTTCTCACCCTCCTCCCAAATCTAACAGAGGGGTTTTATGCCTTGCTGGATAACAAGGTTAAAGATCGAACAGTTCCCTGTGTCTGCTCTGAAAGTATCGTAAGGAAGGACAGATACAGTGTGAAGGGATGGATAGCTGCCTGCCCCATATAGAGCAGCTCTTCTACTCAGCACCTGAATGTGCAACTAATGGGAATTGTGTGCTTTTGGCTTTCTGAAGTTATTTGGTCACTCCCCACTGTAACCAGGTTTGGGAAAATGCTGGCAAGCACAACTGCTAGAGGTCAGACAGGATTTTAATCAAAGTGAGACTCTCTCATACTGTTCTGACTTTCCACTGCTTCAACACACTGCCTTCCCTTCAGGCTACCATTTTGCTCTGCTTTTGCTGAACATATTTTTTTCTGCTTAAAATTTCCTAAAGAGTCTCAAATTCAGCAACAATTACACTGTTCAGTACTCTGCCAAGACACTCCCTCCTGTTTTTTTTGTCATGCTTATTTACAATGTGTGGTTTATTTAAAATGCATATCTGACTCTATCCTGTCTTTTTATCACATGTAATAAAGTCAGGCCATGTTATTTTTTACTTTTCAGCACTTATCATGCACAAGTGAATGAGAAGTGGCACTATAGAAAGAAAAAGAGGGAACAGATCTGTTTCACTCCTTTTCTTGGTGAAAGACAGGATAGTGTAGCCTAGGTTTACATCATTCTTCACAAGGCCTGTTGAAGAGACTCCTTTACACATTGAGCTGGAATTCCTGCTTTAAACTGATGATTGCAAGATATCGTAAGAAGACAACTAACTTCTTACTGTGGTCCTCTGAATTTCCCACAGCATGAGTCTACTTGCTGCATCAGGGAATGCAAGAGGGAGCACTCCAGGGGACGTGTGTCACTCCTCAGGGCTTCATATGCTAAATGCCCACCAGCAGAAGTTATGGTGTTTTGGAGATCTAGCCACTTACACTGGGTACAGTAAGCAATGGACAACCAACATTTAAGGCTTTGAAACTGGAGTTTAGAAGCAGAAGGAGGAAAAGTGTCTGTTTAGTTTAAGTTTCTGGATGGAGAAACTCCTCCAAGCATGACAGGCAGCTCAGGAGTACATACACAAGTGGCTGTTTAAAAATTTAACAAGTCGGTAGTAGAGGCTGCTGTAATAGCTTGATCAAAGGCAAGAGTCGGCATCATGACAGTGAATGAGTGGTAATAGCTGCGATAGGGTTGGACTCCGAAGGACCTGGAAGGCAAAACAAGTTATTTCCGATGCAGCATAGAAAAAAGAAAGATGTGAGAGAGGGATAATGAAAGAAAGTGATCTTTTCAACACTATCCTTCACTATCTACAAGTAGAGCAGAAAGCTATTTGTCAAGGCCAGGATGAGGGATATTGCTGCAGCTGAGACAAAGGAGAGGCTGAATGAGCTGGATATAAAATCTTCTGTGTGGAAATCTTTTCAGAAGTGCTAAAGAACAATAATCTGTGAGGCTGAGATGTTTTGCAGAAGCCTCTCCAGTCAAAGAAAGCAGACCATGGGCCTGACTGTTGAGCACAGGAGAGAGCAGGAGGTGGGAGCTCCTCTAGTTGTACTGAGGCTGACTGATGGCCACTCCCCTGAAGGCAGGTGCCAAAGGCAGGAAGAGATGTGAGCTTGCAGAAATTGTGTTGCTAATTAGATGAAAGAGGTAACTAAATATTTGCAGAAAGCATTACCTAGCAGGAGGAGGGAGACAAGAGAAGTAACAGCTTTTGGTAGCTAGTGAAGAAAGAAGGAAGGGTAAATGGAGCTCTTAGAGTGAGTCCAGAGGAGGGCCACAAAGTTGTGGGTCCATGTGAACCTCATGAGTTTCAACAAGGCCAAGTGCAAGGTCCTGCACCTGGGTAAGGGCAATCCTCATTATCAGTACAGGCTGGAGGATGATGTGATAGGGAGCAGCCCTGTGGAAAGGGACTTGGAGGTACTGGTGGACGAAAAGTTGGACATGAGCAAACAATGTGTGCTTGCAGCCCAGAGGACCAATCACATCCTGGGTTCCATCAAGAGAAGCGTGGCCAGCAGGTCAAGGGAGGTGATTCTCCTCCTCTAGTCTGCTTTTGTAAGACCCCATCTGGACTACTGTGTCCAGTTCTGGAGCCCTCAACACAAGAGGGACATGGACCTGTTGGAACAAGTCCAGAGAAGGGCCACAGAAATTATGTGAGGGCTGGAGCACCTCTTATGAAGACAGGCTGAGGAAGCTGGAGTTGTTCAGCCTGGAGAAGAGAAGGCTCACGGGAGACCTTATTGCAGCCTTCCAGTACCTGAAAGGGGCCTACAGGAAAGCTGGGGAGGGACTGTTTACAAGGCCATGTAGCAAAAGGACGAGGGGCAATGGCCTTAAACTAGAGCAAGGTTGATTCAGATTGGATATTACAATGAAGGTGATGAAGCACTGGAACAGGTTGCCCAGAGAGGTGGTGGAGGCCCAATTCCTGGAGACATTCAAGGTCAGGCTTAGCAGGGCTTTGAGCAACCTGATCTAGTTAAAAATATCCCTGCTCACTGCAGGGGGGGCTGGATTAGATGACCTTTAAAGATCCCTTCCAGCACCATACACTCTACAATCTACATTCTATGATCAAAGGTCTAGGGCACATCTCCTATGAAGACAAGCTGAGAGAGCTGGGTCTCTTTCCAAGAATGGATTAATAAAACAAAACACAGCCAGCAAGAAGTACTTCACCTCTACAGACTCTTTTGGCACAAGCAATCATCATATTTCAGCAAAAAAAAAATCTGCAGGTTGGAGATAATCTGGGAATCTTCTCTGAAAAGTAAACTATTGCCTTCTCTTTTTAATACACCATTTTAATTTTTCTAATGTTTTGCTTGATCATTCTGAAATATTCCTCTTCCATTTAGCTACACAACACATGGCACAGTGTGAACACTCTGTGGTTACAGACTAATTCTAAAACCAATTTAAATCAATGTGAGTGTAATTTACCATGTATATGCCTCTAATGTTCCCTTGTCCCATGCCCCTATCCTTTTATTACAATCAGGGAAGTATTTTACTGTAGTTCACACATTAGTATTTCAAAATAACATAACTCTAAATATGTATTACAAATACTTATGATTCTTACAGAAAACTAATCCACTTACATCTCTAAGATCCATCCAGTGAACATACTAAGCTTAACCTTGCTTAAGTTTTTGGGTCTAGAAGTTATTGCTGTAATTTTTTGCAAAACATTATAGTGTCAAGAGGGAAGATGTAGGAGATTAATTCTGTTTATAGATTAAAAGAGAGAGTCAGAGGACAATCTCTTGTGAACAGAGGTAAGAAAGCCATCAAAAGTACAAATCCCAAGACAAGTATGGATGACAGGATCAGAGGCAATTAACAGCTCAGGAAATATAGCGTTGGCTAGGAAACAAAAATAAAAGGCTTGGAAATAATTTTTAAAAGTAGATTACCAGGGACTGAAGATAAATTTTAGAAAATCTGGAATGGAATCACAGTTAGTACTCTCCAGGCAGAGGCAAATGGGACACCGGCATTTTTTTTGCATGGGAAGAAATGAATTGAAAGAAAGATAGGATGGAATACTAATGAAGGAATTGAGAGTGGCTTCAAAAAGTTCCAGCCAAACAGCTAAAAAACAGCAGAGAACAAACCAGAAACATCAGTATGTAGAGCAGGGAGGAGAGAATCCTACAGGGGAAGGGAAGGGATACAACATGATCCTAGGACAATCTACCAAATCCAGCTGCTTTTTCATATAATAATTTTCACCATTATTAACTGCATTAAAATCACAGCTAAAGTCAACCTGAAGATAGAAGCACTACATTTATCTCTCATCTCCTATTTATACAATATTCTTAGAAAGGAAATCCCCTGATTTATCTGCTTTAGCTTTTGCTACCTTTTCTGTCCCTGAGGAAGCAGGCTGAGTGCCAGGACTTGCTGGATAGCAAGGAGGTAGGACTAGGACTTACTTTTGAATATGTAGTTTCTTCTTATCAACCACTGGCAACATGATGTCTTTCTTATATATTTTTTGTCAGCATTCAAGAGTATTTCACAAGGGCATTAAGGTGAGCATTATTCTTAAGTCTCTAGCAGTATTGTTTGTTTATGAAAAACTTACGTTGCTGAGGAAAAGCAAAATGCTACAAAAATCCATGTTTTTCGAGGTCCAAACTGTAAAACATAATGTTGTATGACCAGTCTCAATGACAGATTAACTGAATCCTGAACAGGGTCTCAATAGCATTATCCTTGTGAGCAAAGTAAAACTTGTTGGGAAAGACATAAGTCACTCTAGCAATTAGTAAAAACGATCAAGGTTACATTCAATTCACCAATTTGACTGTAAAAATTAATAATTGATAAAAGGTAACAATAGAATCCTAATTTAAATTATATATTCCTATTTGTAATATGTCAGAATGATGTCTCAGATTTTATGTATTCTAGGTTGTACACTTTTTGTATACACTATCAAAGTGAGCATGTGAACCCTACACACAAATGATGACAATGGAAAAAGAATAGGCAAAAACTATTGCCTCTTGTATCTTCACTGAAGCCTATGAGATGCATAGAAGGTCAGTGAAGCTCCCCACAATTGACAAGAACAAGCTGTATGGGTCTGCTTGCAGTATTGGAGCTGGTTAGAATGTTTCTGTAGGTGGAGGCTTTGATTTGATCACCTGTCGAAAGCAGTAAGTAGAAGGAATCTTTAACTAAAATAAAGTTACATGCATTATTTCACATACACTACTGGAGGGAGGGCAAAATTCCTTTCTTTCTCTTTAGTCTACATTTCTACGAAAAACCAAGAAAAATCCCCACAAAGGCCCTCTCTACTTCTTTTTGTTTCACTTGGAAAACTACCTATCTGATGCAGAAAGTGAAAATTATTTTATTTTCTTTATATGAAACAAGTTTTATTTAAAGTAAATCATCATCAGGATGCAGAATTTTAGTTAAGGTAAAAGTGGAAGTTTAGTTAAGACAAGAGAAGCATTTTCTTTAATATCGGTGGAAAAACTAGGAATGTTTTAGTATCAGGCACCATTACTGCAAAGAAAAGGAATTTACAAAAATTAAATGAGACAGTAGTCTTAAGAGACCTTGCATTCATTTTTTGTTTCCTTGTCTGTCATGTACTGTCAGGTCATCATTTTCACTACCATTTCCAAGAACAGTTACAGTTGCCTGGGATGCAAAGGAAGAGTTTCTTACCTTTGCTTTGGGTTGTAAGTTTCTAACAAAGCAGTTTCTAATGGAAAACATGCAAGAAGAATTTCAGAGAGAAACATCTCATATCCAAGATGACTTGTGACCAGAACTCACTGCAGCTTTTAGAGACAAGATCTAAACCTTTTTCCCCACACAGTTCAGAGCAGAAATCTGTACATGCACATCTCAGATGCAAACTCTAATCAACAGGAGATCTTTATACACCAGGGGAAAACAGAAGAGCAGGGCAAAAAAACCCACATTCTTTCTCTATTGCAGCTTCTCCCTACTCAGCATATCATGCCAGCATCTCTAGAAGGAAAACTCATAAAAACCAGTTGTCCTTATTCAGGCATACATGCTCATAAGCACATTAAACAATGCTAAGTCCAGCCTTTTGATCACAGGTCACCAGGAAGGGCATGCCAACAAGCTTCCACTTCTGTAGTGTATAACAGTTTACCATTCTGTAAACTTTTCAAAAGTTTTTCAGAAGTTGCAAGCCAGAAACAAAAGAGCAGTATATTCTTTTAACCAGGAACATCCTACTGTCCCTTGTAAGGCACGTAGTTAAAAACAGAGAGCTGAATTTTTAGCTCAGTCACAGCCAGCACATGGTATGCAGAAATATGTTCCATGTATTTCATTAGCATCTAGTGTCTAGAAGAAAATATTCCACTTCGTCCAGACATTTGATCCGACTTGCAGGTTTGCACATATAAAGACAGCTTCATCAGTCCAAGTGTGCTGCTACAAACATCTAAAATTGTATCTTCAGACATTGCTGATAACATCAGACAAATGGTACTGGAGTAATAGCATATGAGCAAAGGGTCATCCAATATGAATACACAGGCTATACCTCTCAGAATCATTAATACAAAGCATGGGAAACATTCCCCACAAACCAGTTTTCAAAATATAATTATGGCCTGGGATCAAACAAACAAATAAAACAAGTCACAGTGGGCACTTGAAAAAGCATGAAAAAATGGTACTGAGAAGCTGTTTAAATATAAAGGGAGATTTTCTGTGATTCATACACAATTTTCAAAATGGAAATTCTACATAGGTGTAAGGGGCACAGATTTCACAGATATTATTTCCAGTCCCTGGTATCTCCGCTTCCAGAGACAATGCTGATGTTTTACTTCAAGAAAGACAGTAAGCTTTTTGTTTCACTTAGAGACAGTGGTAGGTGAAAAGAAGCACAGTGGGAAGCAGCTATTTCCAGTTCTAGCACTGAGACTACCAATGCGATACTGCTGTCCTTTGCCTGTATTCTCAGAGAGAGCCACTTGATCACAGCCATCTATGGCTTTAGAGGGGGGAGTTGAAAACAAGCAAAGAAATCCAGGATATTAAGGAGCAAAGAGGAGGTTACAGAGAAGTTAGAGACATTTTTGAGCCAATCTTTTAGTATCAAGCAGTAATAACATTTCCTCATCTCTGAGTGATGGTGCTTCTCTGCATAACAAATAGTACAAAAAGGAACAGGCAACCAGCATGTGTCTGAGCAGAGAAAGGTCTCCAGAGTTTATGTTTATATACAGGAGGCAGGGAAAAGCTCAGGTCACACACACTAGATCCAGGAATTTATGTTGATGCTTGTTCATCGAACAATTTGAATAATGCTTCTTTTGACAAGTAGATTGCTTCTTGAAAAAGAGCTGTTACGTAATTTATTTTTTTTTTCTTCTTTTCACACCACTAGAAGTGGAAGAGCAATTTAATATCTGATTTTCTATTGAATTATTCTTAGTTTAGTTACAGCAGGCAAAAAGATAAAGCACTGAATTATCCAACTCCTCATTGCTCATCATTATTTCATAAGGAAAAGCTTGTTTCTCAAGCTACCCCAGCAAGTTCTCTTTTCTGAAGAAATACTGGCTTCTTTTGAGCTCCTTTATTTCCTCTTGTTTCTTTATCTTTGCATGAAAGTGAGCCTAACAATGAATGTGCAGGCAACAAGCATTATCACAACTATAAATATAGAAAGAAAATAGCACATTTCTCTATAGGAAGATACTGAAAAAAGCTGTTTACTTGTGTACAGAACTTCACCATCAATAAAAGACAACATACCTTAATTTTCAAATTTTTTTATTAATAAAGGTGGGTCCCCTGTTTTGTTTTCACATAAGCACAGGCCTCCTGAAAGTTATATCTTTAAAATATGTCTATAAATTTCCATCAGTAGCTGAAGTACTGACCCCTTGTCACTTCCAGGGAAGAACCTCAAGCTGAAAAAAATAAACACAAAAATGTTGACAAGAAAATTATTGTTGGGAAGCCAATATCCTCCTAGCTGTTTCAGCAAGTTATCTGGAGAGACAACGACCTGTTTGTATGAAATATAATGTCTTTTGTGCAAACAACTTTAAAGCATCATATGTTAGAAGTGTGTACACATTCTATGACATCTGAACTACAGAAATAGAAGAAATAGGGAAAAAATGTCTTATAAATAATGAAGCAGTTCAGCGCTGGCATCTTGGAACTGTTGGATGGAAAACGTTTCTTGCATAAGAATCTGGCTAGACTATAAACTTCAAAAGCATTGTTTCTCATATTATTTGAAACTATAAAATGAAAAGCTGTAGCTGAGGGTTTTTACAGGAAGCTAGAAGTGTTACTGATGTTTAAAAGGCATTAAGCTCAATTAAAAGCTTTGGAAAATTCTTGGTTTCATATTGTTGTTTCACACTAACTAACCAAACTACCCGTTATCAAGGTTTAGCTAATTATTAGTCATGTAATTATTTTTGAGCAGCTCAGGTAGCTTTGGTAGTTGTTGAAATTAGGCCAACTTCCCTTGCTTGCAAAGTGAAATAATGAAGGCAAACTCTATCTATTATGAGCCTCAATGTCAAGCTGTGAAAGTATGTAAAGTGAAAAAAATTCAGAGCCCTACTTGAACTGCCTAGTGAAAAAGGAGAAGGAAAAAAAAAATAACTGGAGAAAATAAGAAGGCAATAATAATGAAATGCAAAAGGAACAGATTAAAATTATTTTAGATTGTTGTTCTTAACCTCTGAACCAGTCTGTCACCATCAAGAACCTTTCTGTGCCAGACAACCTGCCCTGCTTCCCATGCATCACTGCAGGGACCTCCTGCATTTCTGCCTCATTCCCCTGTGCCTGTGGCCATCACTCTGCCCAAGCAGTCAGTTACACAGACGCCCCTTGAGGATCAGAGTCACGGGCAGGGCCAGAGGCAAAACTTCATACCCTCCGTGCCAGCTCTGGGGGCTCTTTGGCCAGCCAAGCAGAACAGGTACCCACAGTGCTCTCAGCTGGATGTAAATTGCAGGCTCTGCCCTGCTCAGGAGGTGAGTTTTGACAATGGGTGTAGGAACATGGTGGCATCTTCAGAAATGCTGTCTTTGTGTAAAAATTATTCACAAGAGGAATAGTGGGGGGACTGACAGAGCCAATGCACATATTTTGTTGCCTCAAGGAAAAAGGCTTTAGAGAGGGAGAAGAAATTACCAGGTTTCTTACATTCTTCTGTGTTATAATACATTTTTGTCCACTCTCAGCTGTCTGTTCATTAATTCAGCCAGTGCTGCCCACCATGTTATTCAAGTACTATACACTAAATTTGTGCTGGGTAGTTTCCCTCCTTACTACTATTCATATTTCCTAAGGTGACAGCACAGTTCTTACAAGAGGCGGCATTTAATTCACAGCCCTGCCATGGGTTCCCTGTGTGACCAGAGACAAGCCACTTACCCTTTCAATGCTTTAGTTTCCCCTTCTCTAAAAAGGGAAGAATAGCAATGCATTTCTCACCTTTTATTAATTTTGTCTGTTTATACTCTATGCTCTTTTAGGGTGGAGGTTATCTGCACTAAATGATAGTACTGCAGTGCTTACCAGTATAAAAGTATCAGTTACTCATGCAAAATAGTTCAGCTTTTTTATTTTCATAGATGAATTGAAGTTAATCACTATCTGAGCCAAGTACAAAATGTTCAAATGCTTTTTGGAAAAGCAAGTAAATTGCTCCACACTGCCTATGCTTACAGATTCTCTGATGTCAGCCTCTAACAGTGGCATTTAAGCAGTGCTGTGCCTGGATTCCTGATTTCTGACAGCTAAGAATCTTATAGCCAGAGAGGTGATTAGGGACTGCATTGTCTCTGAATTCCCCAGCTTTCTTGTTCAGTGCATCATTAATGTGATTTTAATGTAGAATTGCCACTGGTATTGCTTGATGCAGTGGTGATAATATGCAGAGTAGCCACAAGAAACAAATACTCCTTGTTTCAGCCCAGAATGTGTGACAATTTGGGGTCTTAAACTATTAGACTGCTAGGACTTTATTCCAGCCTGCTACTTTTGTATTACAAAGAAAGAAAAAGGAAAAGTGTGTGTACCGGCTGACTAAGACTCCTAACTCGGTATTAACACGTGCCTAGAATCAAATACAGACCTCCGACTTTCAACAAGAACATTTTTTTGAGGGTGGGGGGGAATAGACTCATCACTCCGTATTAGGATTTAGCATGGAAAATTGTAGAATTGCCTGATAACCTTGTGGCAATGGAAATTATACTATTGATCATGCAGTAGTGTCTATAGGCTTTACTTAAGATGCCACAGACAGTGAGGTTTTGTTCTCCCCTATGTAACATCCTGCCCCTCCAAGATAGCATAGGACAACTGTACCTGGCCTTGAAACCCATTTTGCAGAGTTTAAAAAAGCTGATTCATCCTTCCTAATAAATTACATTAAAGATCTTGGGGAAGACAAGGGAGAAAATTACCATGAGGGGTTGTAATGAAGAAGTATGTTTCATCCAACTTCCAGTACTGCTGAATTATTAATGTACTTACTAACAAAGGCTACAACATGGTTTACAAGAGCACTAGCAATTACATATGTCACCACTATGAAAGATACCTTTTTGCCCCATTCATAAGACAGCCGGGACTTTCTTATGGTTATTATTTTATTATTTTTTTAATATTTCAGCATGCACTGAGCTCTTTTTCTGAAAGTCTTGCTTTAAAGATTCACACTCAGATTTATTGAACAGCAAAATTTGCTAGAACAATCTGAATTTTGTGCCCAAGATTGTGACTTACATTTGCATAAATAGCTAAATTCCAAATCACAGGGACAACACAGAAACTATTTTCAAAGATATATTCAATGTGCTCAATATTATAAGCAGACATCATGGTGGGGGTTTGTTATAGACCCCCCCAATCAGGATATAGAGGCTGATGAAATATTCTATAGGCAGCTGGCAGAGATCTTGTGAGGGACTTCAGCTGCCCAGATGTCTGCTGGAAATACAACACAGCAGAGGGGGAAAAGTCCTGGAGGTTCCTGGAGTGTGTGGAAGACAACTTCCCGACACAGCTGGTGAGGGAGCCAACAAGGGAAAGTGCCCTGCTGAAACTGCTGCTTGCTAACAGAGAAGGTCTTGTGGGGGGTGTAAAGGTTGGAGGTCATCTTAGGCAGAGTGATCATGAAATGATAGAGTTCTCAGTTCTTGCAGAAGCAAGGGTGGGACCCAGCAGAACTGCCACCTTGGACTTCTGAAGGGCAGGCATTGGCCTGTTTTGGACCATGCTTGAGAGTGTCCCTTGGGAGACAGTCCTGAAGGGCAAAGGAACCCAGGAAGGCTGATCATACTTCAAGGAGGAATTTTTAAAGGCACAGGAGCAGGCCATCCTCAGGTCCTGAAAGACGAGCTGATGGGGAAGAAGACCAGTCTGGCTCAATAGAGCTTTGGCTGGATCTCAGGAACAAAAGGAAAGTTTATAGTCTTTGGAAAAGAGGGTTGGCAAATTATGAGCAATACCAAGATGTACTGAAGCTATGCAGGGGAAAATTAGAAGGGTCAAGCCTCAAGCAGAACTCAACTTGGCCACTGTGGTTAAAGATAACATGAAGTTTTTTCAGTATATCAGTAGAAAAAGGAAGACTAGGGAAAAGGTAGGCCCACTGATGAATGAGGTGGGCACCCTAGTGGTGGAACACAGAGAAGGTGAAGTTACTGAATACCTTCTTTGCTTCAGTCTTCACTCTTAAAGCCATCCTACATGAATCCCAGACCCTGGAGGCAAGGGGAAAGGTCTGGAGAGAGGAAGTCTTTCCCTCAGTAGAGAAAGACCAGGTTAGAGACCACTTGGCCAAACTGGACATCCATAAGTCCATGGACCCTGATGAGATGCACTTGTGAGTTCTGAAAGAGCTGGCAGATGTTATTGCTGGGCTATTCTTCATCATCTTTGAAAGGTCATGAAGAAAAGGAGAGGTGCCTGAGTACTGGAGGAAGGCCAATATCACTCCAGTCTTCAAAAAGGGCAAGAAGGAGGACCCAGGGAACTACAGGCCAGTAGGTCTCACCTCTCTAGGTGATGAAGTGTCTCATTCTGGATGTCATGTCTAAATGCATTGAAGAACAAGAAGTTACTTGGAGTGGTCAACATGGATTTACCAAGGTTAAATCATGTTTGACCAATCTGCTAGCTTTCTATGATGACACTGCAGATGTTATCTACCTTGCCTTCAGCAAGGTTTTTGACACTGTCTCCTCATTAGGAAACTCAGGAAGTGTGGGCTAGATGAGTGGACAGTGAGGTGGATTGAGAGCTGGCTGTGTGACAGAACTCAGAGGCTTGTGATAGAGCAGAGTTGAGTTGGAGGCCTGTAATCAGGGGTGTCCCCCAGGGGTCAATACTCAGTCTGGTTTTGTTCAACATACTCATCAATGACCTGGATGAGGGAACAGAGTGTATCCTCAGAAAGTTCACTGATTATACCAAGCTGGGAGGGGGGGGGCTGACATTCCACAGGGTTGTGCTGCCATCCAGTGTGACCTGGACAGGCTGGAGAGCTGGGCAGAGAAGAATCTAATGAGGTTCAACAAGATGAAGTGAAGGGTCCTGTAGCTGGGGAGAAAGAACCCTATACACCAATATAGGCTAGGCCTGGACCTGCTGGAAAGCATTTCTGAGGAGAAGGATCTGGGAGTCCTGGTAGACAGTAAATTATCCATGAGCCAGCAATATGCCCTTGCTGCGAAGAAGGCCAAAGAAACCCTGGGTTGCATAACGAAGTGTGTGGCCAGTAGGTCAAGAGAGGTCACTCTCCCCCTTCACTCTGCCCTAGTGAGGCCACAGCTGGAATACTGTGTTCAGTTCTGGGCTCCCCAGTTCAAGAAAGACAGGGAACTACTAGAGAGAGTCCAGTGGAGGGCAACAAAGATGACTGGGGGATTGGAACATCTGAGTAAAAGCTGAGAGAGCTGGGAGAAGAGAAGGCTGAGGGGAGACCTTATTTATGTCTATAATTATCTAAAGGGTGAGTGCAAGTAGTCTGGAGTCAGACTCTTTGCAGTAGTTCCCAGTGGCAGACAACAGGCACAAGCTGGAACATAGGAAGTTCCATTTAATTATGAGGAAAATCTTCTTTACTATGAGGGTGGTAGAGCACTGGAACAGGCTACCCAGGGAGGTTGTGGAGTGTCCTTCTCTGGAGACATTCAAAACCCTTCTGGATGCAGTCCTGAGTAATGTGCTCTAGGGGATTCTGCTTTAGAGAGGAGTTGGACTGGATGATCTCTAGAGGTCCCTTCCAACACTGACAGTTCTGTGACTCCTTGATTGTATACTGCTGATGGCCCAGGTTGAAAGTTCATAACTCCATTCAGCAACAGAAAACTGCCTTTGAAGTGTAAGTAGGAAAATATTTAAGTATTTAAAGTCCCAGCTTCGTTTTCAATCAGCCAAAAGTGTTGTGTTCTTTCTTTAATTCTTTCCCACATCAACTCTTCCTGAGTAGCTTATTTCAGAACTCAGAAGATGTGATTATGTGACAGATGTAGAGCAGAGATTCTCATGACATTCACAAGTATTCACAAAAATCAAAGCCTTAGAAAAGGTTTTTTATTCACACTCAAAGATTTAAAAGGTTAGCATCCTGCTGTATTAGTGATTTGGGGTTTTATTAAGTTTGTTATGATTCACATTTTTCAATATAAAGCTGTCATATTTAATTAAGATTTGGAGTCATCTGGACTGCAAAAAAGCTAAACAAACATTCTTCAATATTAAAAAAACTTCATTAAAGTAAAATGAGAAAAATATTTATTTGTATTTTATATAGAGGTGCCTGGTTGGATTGACCTATTCAAAGTTATACCTGCTGCTGTTTTTAAAGAACAATGATGACACTGATGGATTTCCTGATGAAAAACTATTGGTATTAAAAAGCATTATATTTTGATATAATAAAAAATAGTTTAACAGTTATACATGCAAGCAGAGCTTCATTGTTTGATACAAAGCTGGAAAAAAAGATAACTTTTTGTATAGTAAGATCATGCACACATCCACATTAAAAATTTTCATTTTAAAAAAAACTTGTTATTGTTGAGTGGATGTTATCCTGCAGTCCTACCTTTTCAGGGCACCCTGAATGTTGGGAATTCCCTACTTACAGAGAATGGTTCCTTTTCTGTTAACAGGTGTTATGGTTTGGGAGACCCTGGCATGTTGTTGAACACCTAAAGAGAGAGGGTCTGTAGGCCGCAGAAAGACTGGAAGGGTCAGTATTCCCACTCACTTCCTGTCACAATCTATAAAAGCTAGGAGAGCCAGAAGCCGGGCCCTTCTCCCTTCCTGCTCCTTCCTTCCTGCCGGGGCTGCTGCTGGTTCCTGCGGCTTCCCACGTGCTCGCTCCAGAATCCAACTGCATCAGGTGCTGGGAGGAGCTGTGGACCTCTCCCCTGGAGCTATCCTGCTTTTCCCATATCCCTGCCATCATCGAGATCAGTTTTGTACATAAATACTTATCTGTTTTTCCCCCACGTTTTACCCTTTTACCTTGTGTTATAGTAAATTTGTTTCTAGTTTAAGTTTCCAAAGTTGTAAGTCTCTCTTCCTTATTTCCCTTCTATCTTCCCTTGGGAGAGTGAAGGGAGGGCAACAGGGAGCAATTCTGTTCTCTGTTTTTTTGGATTCACCTTTAATATTTAAACCAGGACAACAGGGAAAATAAACGAGCCAGCAGTTTTCTTCTCAATGTAAACAGCACTGTTAATAATATATTACTTCAGCTATAATTCCTCAACTAGTCTTGTAGTCCATAATCACCTGAACCACAAGCAAAATCATTTGCTGTCAAAACAAAGCAAGAAAAACAACAAACAGAAAGCAAACACATAATTCTAAATATTTCATTGTAACCACAAATTATCAGAGGAAAGCTGTCAAGAATAGAAGCAACAAAGAAAAGCTGTTCATTTAGTAAATGACTGTAGATGGTGAATGTAGTTATCACTAAAGCAGACTTTACTGAGGGGATAACTGTGAGACTGTTCGAGTAAAACATCTCTTTACGTTTTTAATCCATCAGGCTGAGTTCTTGGGAGAAAACAATTCTAAATAAAATCACAGATGCAGGAGGTTCTTTTCAGCCCACTGTGCCTCTCGCAACAAACTTACAAACCAAATTAAACTTTTTTGCAGTGGTGACCACATACAAAAGATGAACAAAAGCTTTGCTCAGTGTTCATTGGCAAAATAATATAATCAGATTTTAGAAAATAAATAATGCTTGACCCCCAGGCTGAACCATTAATCTGGATTCCAAATCTTCTTCCAGCCTTTGAAAACTGTGATAACTCTTTCAACTGACTTTTAGGGATGAAGTAAAAGTAGGCAAGAGGAGTAATAAAAACCAAGTTAATCCCATGACCAGCTTTCTAACCTGAAGCATAGAACTAGGATACAAGTAGATACAGGAAATAACAGACATACCACCTCTTTAAAAAACCCCATACACATAGTTTCTGATGACATTTCCCTCAAGAGTAATTTTCTCAGTAATATCTTTAACACTGTAAATAAACTTGTTGGTACATTTTAAAGGGGAAATTTAGTCTTCAGTTTCTACATTTTTGTTTAAATATGTCCATTTCTGTCTTTGCCATGCTTCTTACAAAACTATTATGGGGAGCTTCACTACTACTCTGTTGCCAAATACATACTATGTATTATATATATGCTATACTAATAGTATATATAATATATACACTACATGCTATATATACTATACTAAAATGGACTGAAAAAGATGTCCTAGCATGGGAATGGTGAACAAAAATTCCTAGTTAGGGTTCTCTTAGCTTCTGTCCCTTACATGGTTATGGAGCTTTACTGAAAACACTGGGGAGACTCTCACACAAATGTAAAGGATCAGAGATATAGATTGAAAAGGAAAAAAAAAAATAAGGTTGATAGGAAGTGTAAACGATGCTTATTTGTTTTCAGCTTACTAAAAAGAATCCAAATGCAACTCTTCAGGATGAGGAGGAGGTTTGGAATACTGAGAAGTAACCAGTACTTCTACCTGCTTACTTTACAGAAGAGTAATTCTGGTAAGTCCTGCTATTCATGTCAAAGTCCAGTCAGCTTTTTGAAGGTCAAAAGGTCTTTTAAGAAAGGCTTGAAATTGCCTTATCAGTTTAGCTTGTTTATTCAGGAACTGGCAGATTGATGCTCTGAATATTCACATTCTTGGTTTCCCAGTTCCCAGAGACCAGAAGTTCTTTGAACTAAGAAATCTGTGATGTTGCCTGTGTAGTTTATTTAAAGCCCAACCTGCTCTTGGTAAGTGACCTTAGCTCAGCAACAAATGTTTGATTAATAAATCTGATTACATTGTTTCTCATTTCTTGCTTGATTCTACTGTTTTTCTTCAGCCAAAGCTCCCACTGAAGTTAAATGGAATTATGCTCTGGAAAAAATGGTTACTCTTAATTTAGCATCTGTTCCTTTGTGGATTAGTGGGGGTTTTGTGGCATCTTATTTGCCTATTCTGATATGATTAGGGACCAATCATTGTCTTAAGCTTCAGGGCAATAAACCACTTGATTTATAAGAAAACTCCCCATTGATTTCAGTAGGAAGACCTACATTTTTAAGAGAAAAAAAATAATAATAAAAAAATCAATGTCATATTAAGGCCCTGTGAAGATAAACAGGACAGTAGAAATAATTTGAAGATGTTTCAGGCATTACAAAGGGATTTTGCTTCAAAACATGAGGAAATAAGACTACTGCATTGTCTGAACTTTCTTGTTGATTTCCAGGGACAAACAATGTATAAAGAACAAATACACAATGTTCATTTCTGTCTGAGGAAAAGAGAATAAAGTCTGCTAAAGGTTTGGTGCTAACTGTGTCCAGTGCACAACTATAACTACAGCTGTATGATGGTGAGCTTTGCAAGGGCAGAGGGTTACAGTAGTTTTCACCTGATCAGATATTTCACAGCTGGACTTGGACAGAGAAAATAGCTTTCTTCTAACGCATAATTACTGGGATTTTAAAGTTTGTTGGGACTTTGGGTTTAGTTTTTTTTGTTTGTTCATTTGGGCTTTTTTTGGTCTTTTAAAATATAAATAAATTTATATTAGTGCACAACATTTAGGTCTAAAATACATTATTTTAGCAGAATCAGAAAAGAAATCTTAGTAAATGTAGAGAAAACCTTCTGCTTGTATTACTGTAAGATTTTTCCAAAGGAAAAAGAAAAAAATACAAAACAAACAAAACCAAAAACAAACAAACAAAAAAGGCAAACAAAATAATTCTAATACACTGAAAAACTCTCTTATGCTCTTCCTACAATTTCTTCTCTTGTTGATTGTATGAGGACATTGTAATGAGGAGCTACAACACTCCAGAAGAGACTTGCTCTCATATCCAACAGCATCTCTGAACCTCTCCCGATGTCCAACAAAACTTTAGGGTGCATTAGCTTTTCGAATAAAATCTGTAATATGTGTTCTTCCATTCCTGTTTATGCGGTGTTTATCTGTGCTGCAATATAACTGTCCTCATCAGGTTGTTCTTCACATTAGTGCACATAATTTATTGTGATCACTAGCATTGTAAAACTCATCAGAGACAAATGTATGATAGCTCTCAATCCCACCAAGGAACAGTAGACTCATATCTAACCAAGCATGGAGAACAAGGAGAGGCAGCTCAAGTCCACCTGCAGCTACCCATGTGTGTTTTATCAAATAGCAATTAGACTCATTCGTAAGTCCCTTCTTCCTCCATTTGCTGCTATTCCCACTGTAACAAAGACTCATATAGGGGATGGACTTTAGCACTACTTAAGTCCTTTTTTGCATAGTCTGCACCCTGAATGAGCACGTTTAGTGCCTTGTGTACAAACAGATGCCAAGGCTTTCAAACTGCAGCTATATCTCTAAAACTGGAAATTTCAGTTGCTGCTGTCTGAAATAAAGACCCAAGGTATCTAGATGCGACTGTAATAGAGACACTCTCTGTATATTGACATAGATAGGTCTGTAACAGCAGTAGGTTACATGTTAGTTCTGACTATGACAAACAATCTTATGCTTTCCACTTCCTTTTCTTTATTTGTGCTTGGATAGAAGATTCACATTCAAAGTACAGCAAGACAGGAGAGGCATACTCCTTTTATGTTCTCATGTGGTAGTAGCAGTCAGAACTTGGAAGGAAAGGATTCCTGTCCCTGAAGAGTTTTCTAAGGACCTCACATCTTTGCACCCCTTCACTTCACCCCTGCAATCAACTGCAAAAACAATTAAATGGAGTTAATTTCACACAGGAAATAAAATAATTTATTAGAAATGTGGTATTAATTTCTTTTGTTTGTTTGCTTGTTTTTTTTTCTTTTAGTCTGTGGCGGGTTTGCTATATCAACACTTTTTTTTTAACCCAAAAGTGCAGGGCAACAAGAAATTAATCTGAATGAACAACCAATTGCTCAAAGTCAAAGGTCCATGCAACCAACTCCATCCTATGAAAATACTGCAGCACCCCTGTGATGATTTCTCTCCCTGTCCCAAAGAAGAAATTAATGCATTCAAAATGGCACTTTCTGCCCCTTCTGACCAGCTGCTATGACTCTCCTAGCTGACCAGCAAGGGCATCCTCTCCACACACACACACACATTTCCATGAGACAGCTTCACTAAGAAAACATGTAAACCTCCAAAATGGGAGAGAGAGTAAAATTTTCTAACACACTGGTGATTAAGCTACCTTTGCAGACCTTTCTTCAAATGCTATTTGCTGACTATTCAAGGAGAAAAAGAAAAATGATTGAGATGTTATTTTGTCTCAAAGTGAGGCTGAAAATGCAGTAACATCTTCAATAAAACCCCCAAGGGGATTTTCAGCTTGCAGTCCTAGCACACATTCGTGATCGATGAATAATCCATGGATTCCAAGGTCTGTACAAATTCGTGCACATGCTGCCCCAGGTCTGCTCAAAAAAAAATAAAGAAGCTTTCACAATCTGTTCACTTACAGATGAGCTTTTGAATGAGCTTTTAATGACAGATATATAGAACAGATTATAATAGTTTCAAAAATTAATATTAGTCAGATAAGTAAAAAAAAAAAAATCACACAATACACATTCTAAGACTCTCATATGAGTTTCGCATTTACCTGAGAGAGTCAATTGCTCCTACAGAGCAGTTATTCCAATCCAGAAAGATGGTACATTTCAGACACATCCTGCTCAAAGAAAAAATACATGTAAATATTCAGAACATTCCACACATCACAAGAACCCAGTTCAGAATTCACACTGAACCTATGTCCCAAATGCATTGCACCTGGAGATTGGTGTTTCCTGTGGCTCTGAGTCCAGCTGAAAGTACATTGTGTGATCCTACGGAAAGAGGATCCTTCTTTTTTGTTATGCAAAACATAGTTCCTCTGGAACTGTGGCTGTAAAGTGACCACTTGAATTTCCTTACATTTCAAATGCAGCTCCTTCCTTGAATAGTAGTATTTAGTATTTAATAACAGGGAGAAAAGGTGATTCCACTTTCAAAAATACTCCTGGTATAGGTGGTGAATTTCAAAGCACTCCATTTGTTTTTACTGTTATCTCAAAGTGTGAGTGTCACAGAATAATTCTGCTGTTATTTTTCCATGCTATTTCTTGAGTTAAAAGACATGACTTCTCTACATTCAAAGGCTGCTGATTTCCCCTGCAATTCTTCTGCTTTCAAGTTTTTACATACTTCATACTGCTTTGTCTGCCACTTTCATACCCAGCTGTCATCTTCTTAAATACTCAAGGAATATGAGCAACTTTTAGGCATGTTTTATACTTAATATCACATGGCACACAAAGTCTTTGTGTTGTTAAAGGACAACAAATCACAGACCAGCTCTTTTTTTTTAAATTATTCTTTCAGTTCTGTTTTGCTCTAAGCTAAATTACCCTGACGTATACTCTACTGCATTGTTTGCATTTGAAAATCACAGAGAAGCATTGTCAAGTGTCTCTGTAATCATACAAGATGATCTAACTGAAAGATCATGTAATCCATTGTCAGAAGAAAATGACAGGTTAGTGAAATACAATAAATTAAAGAGGCAGCAAATTAATCAGAAGAATTACCCTATTGAGCAGTGCCTGACATTGAACTAAGGTTACACTCAAAACTGTCTTCAAATAACCCACCTAGGTGATATAATTGATTCTTCGGTTCAAAAAGATACTGCTCTTTGGGGACTAGATATAAATGCTGGTGTTCA
Organism: Apus apus; assembly: GCF_020740795.1. NCBI lineage: Eukaryota > Metazoa > Chordata > Aves > Apodiformes > Apodidae > Apus > Apus apus. The sequence continues at coordinate 84,786,174 of NC_067282.1, read as the reverse complement.
AAGCATCAAAACTGTCTGTTTCAGAAAGGAGCACTCAGGTGCTCCACAATTTTGAGACCGTCTCAAAAGACTTTTTGGCCCTTTGAAGAGATGGATGGTATTTGCGGTGCAGCTGCAATGGGATTTGCGATGGGATTTGCAAAGGAAGGTCACTTGGGGTGGAAACAGTGGGAGCTTTTGACTTGTGCTAGCCATGGCCATGGGCCTGGTACACAAATGCAGGGGAAAAAAAAGGAAGCTTTGGAGTGGAGGAGGTTACTTGGCACTGACAACAGATAAAGCCACAAAGAGGTGCTTGGAACAAGGAGACTACATACTTGGCACTGATGAGGCTACACCTCGAGTACTGTGTTCATTTCTGGGTTCCTCACTATAAGAAGGACCTTGAGATACTGGAGCATGTCCAGAGGAGAGCTACCAAGCTGGTGAAGGGTCTAGAGAACAAGTCATATGAGGAACAGCTGAGGGAACTAGGGTTGTTTAGTTTGGAGGAGGCTGAGGGGAGACCCCATTGCCCTCTGCCTGAAAGGAGGTTGTAGGAAAATGGGTGTTGGCCTCTTCTCCCAAGTGAGTAATTACAGGACCAGAGGAAATGGTTTGTAGTTGCAGCAGGGAAGGTTTTGGTTAGACATTAGGAAGAACTTCTATATTGAAAGAGTGATCAGGCACTGGAACAGGCTGCCCAGGAAGGTGGTGGAGTCACCATCCTTGGATGTATTCAAGAAATGTGTAGATGCAGAACTTCAGGGCATGCTGTAGTGGCTAAGGTTGTAGGTTGGGTGTTTGGGGGGGGGTGGGGAGGGGTTTGTTGTTTGCTTGTTTGTTTGTTTGTTTTGGGTTTGGGTGTTTTTTTTGTTTGTTTGTTTGTCTTGTTGTTGTTCTTGTTTTGGTTTTGTTTGGGGTTTGGTTTGGTTGGTTTTTTTCGGGTTTTGTTTCTTTTATTTAGTTTGGTTTTTTTATGATAGGACTCTGTGATCTCGGAGGTCCTTTCCAACCGTGACCATTCTGTAATTCTGTGGTATTTTATGCCTGCTTACCTGTTAATTAGGAAAAAGCACAATCACGTTTTGTAAATTTGTGAAGAACTGAGCCCTAACTAAACAAAATTTCTATAGTCAAAGTCTAAAAAAGGCAGCACTTCAACAGTTTAAACATCAGTATATATCATAACTTGTAAAAGACGTAAAAAGCTGACTTTCCATAAGACACTGCTATGGTATGAATCAAATTAACATTTAATAGTTCCATTCCCCTTCCCTGGGTTCACCAGTGTGTAACCATTACTCTGCACATATGCTGTAATGGAAATGTAGATGAGTGATACAAACAAGATGTTATTTAAGATATGAAGGGCATGTATTTTTATTCTGCTGTGGTGTTGAGACAGAATAAACATCTCATAGACAAATAAAATCTATTTTTATGACAACAGGTAGAAGGGGAAGAAAAAATTAACTATTTTTCTCCAGAAGGAAAAATTTTTACCTGGGACACCCATGTTTCCTGACACAAAAGAACACTTTCAATTTCAAAATATCATTCAGACTTTATTATAGCATAGCTTCATCTTCTAATAGGAATGGATAGTGCTCTTAGTCTGCAAAGCTGCTCATGAAATTAGCCTCTTTTAAAACAACTTTTAAAACAAGTTTTAAAAGAAGTGAAGAAAGTTGCACATTTTCAGGTGTTAACTATGTCTTAAAATAGAAGCTGTATAGAAGTCTACCTTTGGGTAGAGTTGCTGTGGTAAGGCTAATTTCTTTCATTTTTACAGTATCATGCAAACCCCTGAGGATACCAATTCTATTATATTTTATTGTTTCTGAGTTCAGTAAAATTCTGTAAAGAGACCATTTTGTCAACCAAGCTAACAGTAATTCTGAAAATGTTGTGGTAATCTGTATTCTTTATCAAGCATACATTTGCTAACTAAACAAGTTACTCTCATTGATTTCCATAAAATAATAGCTCTGATGCTCTATTTGTCTGTAACTCCATTGCATGACTTGCTGTCACAAAGAAATAAGAGTTTCGGCAATGAACAAGATCCAACTGCAGAACAAAACCTTAATTTCATAGAAGCCACCATATCATACCCAACAAATGGTTATATTCTGCTGTTCTTTATTAATAACACTGAACATTTAAGTCTATTAAGATGCATTTCATCACCTCTGCTGGATGCAAATGACTTTCAAGATTTATCGTATAGTTTATAGAATGATTGAGCCTTCTTTTTTTATATAAACAGGATTTGTTTTCATTAGTATTTTCACAGCAGTTTAGTAGCTATAATTCAGTGGGCTTGATGCACTCTTGTAAATATTTGTGAAGGAATTTGAGTAACAGTCCTGGTGCATCATCTTCTTTGATTTGGTGAGAAATACTTGCAGGACTGTTGCCACGAATCACAATGTAGTAAACTTTGTTAACTAGTGGTGTAATTATACAGCTAAAACACCATACAGTGCAGACAGTAACTCAGTCTGTATCTCCTGTTACAAATAAGGATGTTGTTTTACTATAGCACATGGTGAGAGTTAGGGAGAAAGGTCATTTTTATGAGCGCGTTTTCAACCTCACTCTTTAATGATTATACATCACAGAAAGTACGTTATAAAATTGATAAACGTGGTGTAAACATTATAATGTCCTTTCATATATCCAGATCAGAGAGGAAGCTGAAGTTCCAATCCAAGTAAAGAATGCATGTGATTTTTTTTTAGGATTTTAGTCTTGGAGGTTTGTTTCTTGACTTGAGTAGAAAGTAGTCTGTGCTATTAAGGCATCAAAACATCATAGAACCATAGAAAGCCAAGTTGGAAGGCACCTCAAGGATCATCTGGTCCAACTTTTCCAGGTAGGAACCTGATTTGGATGGGACAGCCCAGCACCCTGTCCAGCCAAATCTTACAAGTGTCCAGTGCTGGGGAATCCACTGCTTCCCTGGGAGGTTATTCCAATGGCTGATTGGTTTAATTGTGAAAAATTTTCTTCCAGCGTCCAATTGGGATTTCCCCAGGAGTCCCTTACACCCATTACCTGATGTCTTTTCCATGTGACTCCTTACAAAAAAGGGAGTCTCCATCTTCTTGGTATCCACCCTTTAGTACTGGAATGTGGTGATAAGGTCTCCCCTAACCTTGCTTTTTTTCCAGACTGAACAAACCCCATTCTTTCAGAGTCTTCTCATACAGTAGGCTTCCCAGTACTCTTAACATATTTGTGGCCCTTCTCTGGACAATGTCCAGGCTGTCTACATCTTTCTTGCTTAGTGGAGACCAGAGCTGAACCCAGTGTTCCAGGTGTGGCCTGACAAGTGCTGAGTAGAGTGGAATAATGACTTCTTTATCTCTGCTGGTGATGGCCATGTTGTTGTACTCACGCATCCTGTTGTTTTGATTTGCTTTTGCAGTACACTGTTCATTCATATTGAGCTTGTTGTCCACCAGGACCCCCAGCTCCCTTTCCATAGAGCTGTTCCCCAGCTGCATAGATCCCTATCTGTGCTGCATTCCTGGGTTATGTCTTCGCAGGTGTAAGATCTTACACTTGTCCCTGTTGAACATCATAAGATTCTTCCAGCCTATCCAGGTCATCCTGGAGGGTGGCTTTCCCTTCTGAAGTGTTCACTTCCCTACTTAGTTTTCTGTCATCAGCTAACTGCATCAGGGTGCACTTGATCCCATCACCCAGATCACTTATGAAGGTATTAAACAGCCTTGGGCCCAACATCAATCTCTGGGGGACCCTGCTTGTAACCAGTTGCAGCCTGAAAAACAACTATTTACCACCACTCACTGGGTGTTGCCTGTAATCCAGCTGCCCACCCACCAGACAGCCCACTTGTCTAGAAGCATCAGCTTCTCTAGGAGGAGGCTATAGGGGACAATACTAAAAACCTTGGAGGAATCCAGGTAGACAATGTCCACTCCTTACCTCACATCAAGCGAGCACATTTCTTTGTCATCGAAAGCAATCAAGTTTGTAAAGCACAATTTGCCCCTGGTGAGTCTGTTCTAGCTTTTCAGTATCACATGCTTCATTTGACTTGTGACAGTCCCCAGAAGGATTCATTCCATAACTTTCACAGGAACTGAAGTAAGGCTGATGGGTCTATAATTACCTGGGTCCTCCTTTAAGTCCTTTATGTAGATGGGAGCAACATTAACTACCTTCTGGGATGTTTCCCAATCTTCATGACTTCTTGAAGATTATGGAGAGTGGCCTCACAACAACGTCAGCCAGCTCTCTTAACACCCTCACACTCTAACTTTCCTGCCGGGCTCAACTCCTACCCTTTCACTCCATTGATTTTACACTCCTCCTCGGAGTGTGCCTTTAATAAGACCATAGTACCTAGGAATCCCTTTTCTAATATACACCTAGACAACCTCTCCTGAACCTTGTTCCCTTAATTAGTGTTGACCCTTAATAAACGGATTAATTCGTAAACTAAACATTGGTCTCAGTAGCAATTTGTGAGCGTGGTGAGAGGGTATTCTAATCTACCCTCTAAGATACGGTCCCGCAGTGGCCGTTCCTCTGTGAGAGGCGAACGCTACGTGTGACCCTCGGGCTTATTCACAAACCTCTCCACGTTGGGGGGGGAAGTCGCGGAAACATCCTGACAGCCGGTAGCCCCCCAATACCGGCCCGCGACACCTCTCCTGTTTAACAGTAGGCCAATATTTTCCTTCTGTTTCTGCTTGTTTTTGGACCTGAAGAACCCTTTCTTGTATTATTTTACATCTCTGGCCAATTTCAATTCAAGCTGAGCTGTTGCATGTCTGTGTGCCCTGGCAATGCACTTGTAGTTCTCAACAGGTATTCATTTGCTTTTCCATCTCTGCTACACTTCCCTTTTGGTTTTGAACTGACTCAGAAGCTTGCAGTTAAGCCTAGAGGATCTCTTGCTCTGCCTACCTCCCTTGCCCTTAAAGGGGATGAACTGTTTATGTGCTTCAAAAAGAGCATTCTTGAAAAATTCCCAGCATTCACTGGCTCCTTTATCCATCACAGAAGCTTCCCATTAAATTCCTCCCAGTTGAGCTCTGAGCAAGCTGAAGTTTGCTTTTCTAAAATGTAAAACCTTTGTCTTAATACTAACCTTCAGTGTGCTCAGCAGGATGCCAAACTCCACAGTACTGTGGTCACTGCAGCCAAGGCTTTCACTAACTGAGATATTACAAAGAAGGGGTTTTGGTTTGTGAATAACAAGTCCAGCCATCCTTCATTCCTGGGTGGCACATCTGACATCTGTATGAAGAAGCACTTCTCTACGCATTCCAGGAAAAGAACAAGTGATGTGAATTGCTGTATTGTTCTTCCAACAAATGTCTGTGTAGTTGAAGTCACCCATAAGAACCAGATTCTGCTGACTCAAAGCTTGCTTAAATGACCAAAAAAATTGCTTTGTTGTCCTTATTGTCTTGGTTTGGTGGTCAGTAGCAGATGTTTACTCTTAGATCCTGCTTGGAGACAACCCTCTAATCTTGACCCAGAGGCATTTGATAGGGCTTCCACAATCATCATAGCTGACTTTTATATATTCAAAGTTCTCCATAGACTCCTTCTCCTTTTCTTTCATGCCTGTCTTTAGGAAACAGCTGATAGCCATTCATCATGATCCTCCAGTCATCTGAGTTGTCCCACCATGTTTCAATTATTCCTGTGGTCTCATAAAATTTCTGACTGGATGTGGAGATCCAGTTTCTTTTGATTTTTGCCCAAGCTGTGTGCATTGGTATTCATACCCTTGAGATGGTTTGTCATCTGGTTCTTATCCTGGGAGGCAGCTAAGGAGCATCTGCTTCTCTTGTTGGCCTGTCTTATTCCCCAGTTGGATGTAGTGGCACGAGCATTTCCACTTTGAACCCCACCCCCCATGTCCTTCAGTTTAAAGCCTGACCAGCCAAAGATTCTCTTGTCTATTCTAGACAGGTGGATCCCAACCCTCCCTAGCAGACTATAGTCATCAAAGAATGTTCCTTTGTCATAAACGCCAAAATCCTCATGATGGCACCATCCAAAAGCCAGAAGTTGATTTGTATTATTAATCTATTTCTGGCTGCACTCTTTCCTTTAACTGGTAACATGGAAGAAAAAAGAATGGGCACCAATACTTTTTGCTTGCACCCCCAGGGCTTTGTAGTCTTCCTTGATTCTGTCCAGACTCCAGCTCATGGTGCCATTCATGCCCACATGAAAGAGTAGCAATGAATAGTGGTTTTGGTCTGTGCTCTGAAATAAGTGAGAGCAACACCTCAGACCTTCACTCCTGGAAGGCAGCAGACTTCTTGTGACTCCCAGAGAGGCTGGCAGATGGAAGCCTCAGTGCTCCTTAACAGAGAGTCACCCATTATGAGCACCGATTTCTTTTTGTGATATCCACTGTGTCCTGCTGGTACAATTTCTCCTTGCAGACCTTGTTTGTGGGTGTCTACAGCTGTTAAAGCTTTGTATCTTAAATGACAGCAAATAACAGAATACTGCAATCACTTCTTCCATTCATAACCTTCTGTTCCTTGTACCCACCATCACCCTGATATGATGGCAAGCACAATGCTACAGTCACTGCTTCGTCCATCCATCAATCTGTTCCTTGTGCTCCACCTCATTATGACAGATTAAGAACAGCTCTAGTAAGTAAAGCTGATAAAGAAAGCACCTATGGAGTAGATCCACCCCACAAGACTAGTAATTATTATATAGAGGTAGGATAGCTACTGGTGAAGCACTGATGAAGATGTTCCCCAGTTATTGGCAGGGCTGCAGAGTAGCAAACTAATCTACAGTAATAAAACAATACTTTAAAAAAGATTATGACACTGATCTCATTAGTTCAGTGTTTATTTTTGCCACTTAGAGGTGCCCAAAATTATCCCAAGTCTTTAGTAACAGTTCTTCTTTTGAAAATAAAAATATTGCCCAGAATTGGAGTGCTTGGTTACATCATTTCTAAATTACACATTTTTTGTCAGCCTCAAATCTGAATTTAAATAAAGATTCCACAAACAGGCTGGCTTTTAAATCAAGTAAGGTCATGACTGTATCAGAAAAGAATCCTTTTGACTCGAAAATCTCTCTTTGATTTGAAACAATAAGCTAACATCAGTAGATCCCTGGAGGTATTTCTGCTCTTCAAGAGACTAAAGTTGCTAGTCCATTTGTTTTCCCTGCATGCTACAAGAAATACTTTGCAAGCCAATAGGATGGGCTGTGTAATGCCAGCCCTATAACTCTGAAACTCTGCTCTAAGGATCAAACATGGGAATTATTTGAAGATAATTGGAAGAAGGAAAGATACATTGGGTCATAAAATGAAGTTCAGAGCATTATATGAACACCAGGAAGACTGCAGTTACTCAGCACTGCTTTGAGAAAGATCTCTGCCTTCATTTTCAAATACCAACTTTCTAGAATTGTTGTGGCAAAATCACCCCTGAAAAGAAATCTGATTACTCACTTAAAATATATTTCCATTTTAGGAAGGCGGTAGACTTGAAAGGCATAAAATTTTAACACTTAAGTGTTAGATATATTAACAGTCATAAATAATTTCCCTAAATAACTCCCCCAGCCTCAGACTAGTTTCTCCAAGGAAAGACCTTTAGATAATCCTTTTCACAGTAATGAGGCCTCTGGGAGAAAATCTTATTGCTTGGTTCAGGATGCGAATGGCAGAGTAGACCTGTCCAGTATTCAAGAGGATCCACGAGTGCCACAGTATCAAAAATGAGCCTGGCTTCTCTCTGCTTAAAGTAAGGGCAAGGCTTACTCCTCTTTCAGAGCCTTCACCTTCACTCACAGATTCTTCACCCTTGGCAGTTTTCTGGAAAGTCTGGCAGTTACATGGGCCCTGAGCAGCATTAAACTGGACACAGAAGGACCTCACAGACGAGCTCTGGAGCCTTCCTTGAGGTCTGCCTTTGTGCTGCAGATAAAGCCATCAGTTATCAGTGGATATTGTGAGTCTGCAAGAGCTCACTGAAAAGAAACAAATTCTCTGTCCACTAATGGAATGATCTCATGTGCTCCAATAATCTGAGTTCTAGAGAGGTTAAGTCTGTATTGGTGTGACTGCTTCTCCAGTAGCCAGTTGTCCTGCCACTTTGAAAAACATTCACTAAAGCTTTCTGCGAACCCCACAGCCACATCTGCCAGTATGATTTGAAGCAGAGACTTCAAGACATGCTTCTGATAAGCTCAAGATAGAACATGTTCTAACGTTCCGTAAGTCCATATTGTTCCTTTGACTTTTTAAATGAATTCTGAAAATACATGGATAGTGTTACTCCATTCTCTTACATAACCAGACAGATTGATTTTTTAAAAGTACAGTAATTGTCAGGACAGAATCAATACGGGGTATGTAGTTATATGTTGTAATATATGGTAACTTTGCTTAGCAAAATTTTGATTTTCGAAGGGACAGAAAACTGTTAACTCCTTCTTTGGAGAGGCTGTGAAAAGCACAATGCTTTTTTTACTTGTATTTAGAACATTTTATCCCAAACACCTTCATAATTTTTAGAAGTAAAACCCACATAACTCGCTGTCTCTGTGAAGCACTGAGACCAGAATGCAATAATTACCAGGTGTCCTACATCTAGGAACAATTAGAGAAATAAAAATTTTGGCTAAACCTACTAAGCAAAATGCCTACTATAGGGAACTCCACATGAGAGCTTTAATTGCATGTCCAACCACCTTTCTTCATGGTCTAGCTTTAAGCTGAAAGTAAGATTCTTTGGTGGAGTTAATATCTTTATTTTTTTGCTGATAGCTGAAGCATCTTTCCTTGTTGAGCTCATTTTCCGTGTTTGATATGTAAAGCATATTTTAAATAGCAGATTGAACAAGAAAATAAGAAATACAAATTTTTACAATATGATGTCCAAAACTTTGGCCAATCCTTCCTTTTATGTTGTAGGATTCAAGGACAAAATCAATTTGAGTGGAAGAAATTTTGAACACTTAATTTTGCTGAATATAGAAACTTTACATGCAATTTGAAAGTAGACACAGATACATATAATGGATTTTTCATCTGGTGTTATTTGAGGGTTGACTATTTTGGCTATTCAAACTACTATTTTGGATTTGTCACCCTAACTGCCCATAATCTATAAATGTGTCCACTGTTTATAATAGTGGTCTATGACCAGTTAATATATGAGCACTATTCCAAGTGGAAGTCTGTATGCACTAGACATCACCAAAAAAGAGGAAGAAAGAAAATTACAAGTTCAATGTAACTTCACAAGGTTTCCCATAACATATGACATCAGAGAACATTGAGCTAAAGCTACAGTAGCTTTTATTAATTCTGTCATAGGAACACTCGACGCAAGTGGATCCTCTACCCTGCAATCCCTTTCTACATGTATGTTATTCAAATTCAATAACTAATTTTGCTAGAATACTACAGAAGCTTTCAGATAACTGCTTAAAGTCATTACACTTTTGCAGAGTAGACATTATGCTATTATTATTTTAAAAATAAAAATCATGGCTGTTATCAACAGGAATGATTTATAATATTCCTCCAAGGCAGCTTTAAGAGTTGACTCCAGATTGATGTAATTCCCCGATAATGTACCAACCTTTATAAAAAATCACATTTAAGTCCAAGTTCAGCAAAGACCTTCAATTTCTACCTCACATACAATCTGAATGCAAAAAGTACATAAGTGAAACAATATTTTACATTGTATGATCTTCAGAATCTCCATATGATATTTAAAATGTACTGGTTAACCATAGCTATAGCTTTTAAATTGTCAGCAATGGAACTGGCCAGTAGGTATCAATGCATACTGCCAGATGGAGATTTTTTGCATAAAAGCACTGGAAAGATGTGAACTTGTCCATGCTGTTCCACATCCTAACTCCAGCATGAAGTTTTACTGAGGTGAATGCAAGAGGTTATGAACATGAGGTGCTTGAATTCCTTAAAGGAAGCCTAAGTTATTTTGGAGCCCTGTAATATGCCAGAGGTATAAAGTTTCACTCTCAGAAAAATGGGGCATAAATCCTTACTTTCTTGAACATTATGAGGACATTTAGCTGGATTATGAACAGAGTATATGAGTTGAAGTGCTACATGCTGACAAAAGTCTTAAGAATCCAAGGAAAGGTTTTGCAGCTTGAAAATTTGTACGTCTTCTTTAGTATGTTAAATATCTCTTTTCATACTTAGCACTGGTCCTAGGTCTCTGACAGTTATATATATGCTGTGATCTCCTTCTTCCTACATTCAGTAATATCAAATTACCAAAATACAAACAAGTGACATACAGTATTTCATGTATTTCATGTATTTCATGACAGATACATGGAGTAGAATCATCTTTAAGTTACCATCTTAATTCTCCTGGCACAGTAAACTCAGAAATAGAGCTATGCAAACCTATAAAATTGGCTCCTATTCAAAACCACACAAATTAGATACTGTCTTCTCAATCCAGTGGGCATATCTTGCTACCCATTTAAACGGTCCTCAACTGTGAATTTGGAGTAGCAAACCAAGGTTGTATCCTTTAAATTAGATACCTATATTTAATCTTGGAAAACGTGTAAGAATATAATGGGTACCTCAGTAGGTACACTTTTGTGTGACGTGAGGTAGACATCAATTTGACTTAATCTGTTTTGCCCTTGACTAGATTAAAGCCCCCTACAGAATTAAATAATGTTAATGAGCCTTGGATTATAATCAGAAATCTAGACCCTGGAAAAAAGGGATCTTCAGTTCTGCTGAATACCTCATTAAGAGCATAATAAAGTACAAGTTGTGAGTGTGTTTGGGGGAAGAGAGAGGTAGCTCATGAGTCTCTTCAGAACCAACAGGCTTGACACAACATTACATTTTAGGGACCTTGTCAGGGACTAGATTGACCAGGAACCAGAGGAGAAGGGGAAAAGGGGAAGAAGGGAAGTGAAGAGCCATTTCCTAATAAAGCATTCAAAAGAGAGACATTGCTATTGTGTACCTGCCTTAAATACAGGAAATACAGCTTTCAGTTTGCAGATACTAAATTTAGTTCACTGCCATTTCACTGTCATAAGAGAAAATAGTTAAAATGAGTTCCTGAAAATAATTATGCTGAACTTGTCATGGTTCATGGTTTTGTGGGCTTTGTAGCAGCAATCCAGTCTGATGAGCATTATGAAACAATAAATGAAACTCCTACCTTTTCTAACTCACTTCTATCCCAGTCAATTGGATACATTAACTCAAAAACACTAAAGGAAGCAAAGATCCAAACAGCCACGATCCAAATAATATTTATTTTGTATTCAAAGATTTTATATTAGGTTACCATACAAGATGTGTACAAACTGTGTAATCTGCTGTACAAAAAAATTAGGAAGAAAAATAGGGTAACAGTATCATGCAGCAACCCATGGAAATTTTTTATTCTTCTTAAGGCAAAGGTTGTTATACTTTTTTTCTCATGCCCTGTTCTGTTTTACTGGAGAGCTGCTGTCACAACCCACATATTTCTCCCAGGTGTGTGGTGTTTGAGGTCTGCCAGACCTGGCCATGCCAGGCAAAGATGGCATGATGATGGGACATCATCAGCTTCTGGAGTTTAGTGTTCCCTGTTTTGTCCTTCTGTCTTCAGACAGATAGTCGGGCTCTGACCATGTCAATGCTGCAATTACTGCCACACTGTAGCAAGATCCTGAAAGGTAAAGCCATGAGCTCCCTCTGCTTCTGCTGTGGATGACTCAACATGGATGACTTACTTGCCACCAAAGCTCTACCAGCTCTACTTCATCATCTAACCCTGGTAAAATCCATATCAACAAATCCCTAATCAACAGATGCTCAGCAAACCAAAGAGAAAGGATGCACTTCCTTCTGTCATTTAAAAGTCACTAACCTAAAATTTAATTTAGGAATGCATGTTACCTGAAGCTGCTTTAAGAAGGATTCAGCAGTATTGAGTGATCCTGATCCAGGCCCATTTCTGATTTGCCTGGATTTCATAGTTATGTGAAAGAAATATTTTTTTTCTCCCCAGAGAAGGATTATTTTGTCAAAGGAGTAGAAATTAAGCCTTGCTACCTTCTCCAACAGGCAGGTTCAAGCCTAAAACCATAGTCTTAGGCAGCACATAGATTCTAACTTCTCAGTGGGTTCCTGGGCTGAAATTGCTTGTGCTTTCCTCAACTTGCCAATCTTCCCTCACCACTGCTCTTCATACAGCTCAGCCTCATTCTGCGCTCCAGAAGAGCCTGCAGCCTCCACAGCTACCTGAGCTGTAGTATTCATAGCAGCTGCTTTTGTGGTGGGAGCCTTGTGAAAGCTGAGGGACATGACCCTCCCCTTCGTGGGCTGGTACTGCCAGAGTTTAGTGAAATTCATTTTCCAGTGAAGCTATTCGAGATCAGTGGTGGAGCTAACAAGCCTGCTCATCTCAGCCTCCCACAGGAGAGGTAAAGACTGCTTTTCTGTCCCTCTCTTACCCTGAAGAATGCTAGGCTAGGCTGCTTTTATAAGGAAGATACCCTCTCCCCACCATCCCTGCCCAAGTGCTTTTAAAATTACAATAATAATACATGAAGGCTAGGATAGTTTAAAAAGAGGCTTATCAGTACCTGTTCCTTTTATTGATATCCAGAACAAAGCTTCCACCAATGAGAATGTGCTCGCTTTTCCTTTTTCATTAAAAATTATGGAATAATAAGATTTATCTACTTTATTCCTCAGACATTCTTTCAAGTTCGGCTGTCTAGCTTGTGGCCAAAAAGGAGTTTAGCATATGGTGATTTTTATCCCAAAGATTCCTTCCCCGCTGTTTGAGGATTCTTTTTTCCTTCCTCCGAAAAAACAACATTTGATAGCTGTCTAATTCCTGACTGCACATAGTTACCTCACACCATACAGTGTGTGACCCAGATACATAGCTTACTGCTTTGCAAAGCACATTCTCCTGCACTGACATATAAATCAGTTTCTTTTGGCTGCTTAGAAACATCAGCTATAGCTGTTGGAAAAATTCTTCGCAAGTGCAGCCAAAACCTGAAATTATGATAGTAATCCACCACCCTCTCAACAAGCCAAAGGAGCGCCTGATGCGCATGTTATCACCAGCCCCCACATGCAACCCCACCAGCACAGCCACAAAGCTGGAAAATCTTCGAGGTACGGCAAAGGCTGTCAGCAGCACTAACATGATTAGCTAAAAAGATTTACTTGTTTTTCTCACATAGATGTGTGACGTGCTAGTATCATTTCAACTTGGGCACTCCTCTTAACTGGGTCATCTCTACTGCAGGCCCTAAGTAGACATAAAAGCCTTCTATCCATGCTAATGCTGTCAAAGCTAGCCTGATAATCTTGTCACTTTTCCTCAGATGTCAGCATAATTGGGCCTGGTCAAGAGGTAACTCAGCTACTTGTGTCTATGTCACAGCTTTTGGCTGGGAGTGCTTGTTGCATTTCACTTTTATGTCATGTTCCATTACAGACAAGTCCCTGAAGTCAGCCTGAATACATAAAAAAGGCCTGCCCAAATGATTCCCCCACCAACAACAAGACCAAAATGAGTGGTAAATAAGTGAGAAGGAAGGAGTGTCTTTTTACCTAATCTAACTTAATACAGTATGTCTTCTCATATATTCCCCAAAACCTTTTGTGATGGGAAGTTCTAAAATATGATATAAACAACATTATAAAAGAACTAATGGTGAATAGAGGTGGCTTCAGAAACTGGTGCAGTAAAAGTACCTCAGTGACAATTATTTGCCTAGTTAATATACTGTATCTGTGCTATCTGTAAAATCAGTATCACTTGGGTTATTTTATTCAGGAAACTAGGGAAGTCTTTTTTTTAAAAAAAAAAAACCAACAAAACATCAAAAAAACCCCAACAAAAACGGAAGGTGGTGATGGTAACTGACTAATTCTTGCTACATATGTTTCCATCTGATGTGAAAAAAATATGTATACAAAAACACATCTTCAGAAAGGTGAAGTCATCCCCTGCAGTATTTAGGTCAGTAAGGTCTATGAGAAGGTAAGCCATTCTTGGTAAGCGTGTAATCTCTCAGGATGTAAGTACGAGGAAGAAGATTCCCCTGAAAATATTATATTAAACTCTGACTATCTATCCATTTGATTTGATGGGGATGTGTTCTAAATTCCAGTGTATTTTCCTTGCAGCCAGTCATATCTTGCATAGTCAATGCCAGCTAGTCAAGGTGAGCAAAAGGCAGCAAGAAGAAAACAAAAACTCCTTTGACAATTTAAGTTTTGTGGCACATGCAGATGCAGACAGGAGGTCAAGTTCTGATCAGAATAATCTATTCTGACCTTAAAACCCTTTTGAACAATGTGAAAATACTTGTAAGTGTCTATTTTCTCCACACTGCATACTGTTCAGAATGAAAATTTTAAAATGTTTCTCCAAACATTTTAAGCAAGATTATGTTTTTTACCACTGCCTATCCCAGTCATTTTAAAATAAAAAATTAATTAAAATTGAATTAAAATAAATAAGTAAAACTCCTTTTATTTCATGCAACATCAAATGTAAATATTCTTTCAGTTACAGCATACTGGATTATATGACAAATTACAAAAGAAATTATTTCTGTTGTTGCTTTTTATTGAAGACACATTGTCTTTCTAATTGCTTTGTATCTTCACACACTGCATAATGCTATCCCCACTTTACTCTTACCAGGGAAATCAGTCAGCAGAACTAACTTCCCATGGGTACTAATTCTAGTGGGTTGTCGTCCAAATCAACAGGAAATAAAACAGCTCTCGTTTGGAAGCCACAGTGGTGTGGAGTTCAACCCAAATTGAAATGCAGTATTTCTCATCCATCTTATGGCAGGGTCATCCCTTAATTCATGCACTTATGAAGCTTCCAGATCCCAACTGATCAACTCCCAAGTGTGGGCTGAACAGATGCATGACTGCCTCTGTCACAGGAATAATAACTCACTGAAAATGATGCTCAGGTTATACACAGGCTGCATATTTGTAGCCTACTTGTGAGTCAGTTCTGCTCACTGGGAACTGCATCTTGAGATGGCTTCAGAAATACTCCTTTTGGCAGCTCCGTCTTAAAATTCTCTCCCCCTTCTATCTCCCTATATCATTCATGCTCCAGTAGTGCCTCCCATGTCGGTAATTGGTATGGTTTGTGGGAGCTGTGCAGTAAGATTCCAATTACACTGACACTACTATTGTAATAGTGGTGCAAAGGTGGTCTTGAGGTATCCAAGCAATAAACCAGAAAGGAGGAAGAGTAATTGCTGAAATTAATTGCAGTTAAAAAATCAGGAAGCGGTTGGATAAAAGTTGTACTGCAAATACACTATTAGCAGCTAACTTTAACCCCTTTCAGAGCTGCCTCTGAACTCAATAAAAGCAGGTGCAGACCTCTGGAATGTAGGCTAATCACTTCCATGATCAGGATCATAATTTTCTGACCTCTGGAATGTAGGCTAATCACTTCCATGATGAGGATTGTCATTTCCTGTATCGTTACCAGGACAATTAATGGGAACACCATAGTTGCTGGCATCTTTCACTTCATTTGTGGCAGCACCCACGGTACAGTGCTGTTTAAGCTAGTTCCTCAACTAGATCAATGCAGGATAGTTATCTGCTCTCAATTGACAGATTTACCTTTCACTTGCCACTGTAACTTATCACCAGACATCAAGCCAACTGTAGATTGTCTATCCTTCAAACGCAAACCAAACAAAAATGCTGACCATTTCATTGAAGATTGCTCCCATATAAGATCATTAAGCTACAGGAATGTCTTTTGCGTCTTATAGTGTTTCTGCTGGTTTTGATGAACTGCCAGAAGTTACAGGCAGGAAGTAGAATGGGTAATAAATAGCAGTAATTTACAGTTCTGTAAGTACCTTAGACTCAACGTTTATGAACTTACAAAATAGTAATAAAGAAAAACCTCGGCTTTTTACTAAATTATATCAAGAACCCCTTCAATAAAATGGTCTGTCACTATTGACTTCAAATCAACATCTAGCTTTTAGATAGGTACCTCTCAAACAGATAAAAAAAACAGGCCCTTCTCAAGCAGATAGAACAGCAGGCCCTCCTCAATCAGATGACAACGATGACCTTGTCCAGCCTTTCTCTATGACGGAACTACGCCTCATGAGAAAGGACTTCACCTGCACTGATGGTGAAGGAATTCTTCTTTGGTTGCTCCAGTGCTTTGATAGTGGTGCTGAAACCTACAATGTGGATGAGAGAGAAGCCAAGCAGTTGGGATCCCTGGCCCAACTGGTATTGATAGAACACTTAGTAGTAAGATGGGAACTACCAACCTGTGGGACCGACTTCTTTCAGCTGTGAGAGGGAGATACCCCCACAAAGGTGACACCAAATGGTGCCGAAGCAGAACACCCACTCTTGAGAAAGCCATCACGTATTTGATAGAAACAGCTGTGCGAGAGGTGATCTATGACAAAGATGGACTTACAAATCTTGATGATGTTCTGTGTGACACACAAGTGTTCTGGAGGTTTGCTCAGGCTGTACCAGCAGCACATGCCCATATATTCTCCTTCATGGGATGCTTTGAGGATGACACAAGACCAGCTGTGCATGAAGTGGCTTTCAAAGCACGACAGTATGGAGACATAATCTCTGATTCCCATCAGTTCCACACCTCAGCCATTGAACAAATGACTGACAGAAAGAATAAGATGCCAAACAGATGGGGAGGTAAACCCCAGAATCTCCTTAGAGACTACTGGTCATGTGTTGCAGCCATTAAGAAGAGACATCCTGCTATGAGACAGCAGTGAGAGAGACAGGACCCACCGCAACGCCACCTGTGGTCTCTCTTGAAAAATTATTATAAAGAGGACATGAGAGTCTGGGACAATAAACCCACTGATATTCTCTAGATACGCGTGCAAGAGCTACTAAACAGAACAAAGGCAGGAGATGGTTCTTCCAAGAAGAAAGCTGCACCAGTCTCCACCCAGGATGGTGCTTCAACGTCTAATGCTCCCCCAAGCCAGGGGGAGGAGAGGGACTGGACTGTGTGAATTCAGTGGCCTGGCACATTAGAACACGTGCCTCAGAGTCGAGCCACTGAGGAACATCGACACAACCAATGAGCAGATGAGGCTGCTCAAATGTTCCAAATAGACTTAGACTGGGAACATAAGGGTGAGCTCTTTCTGGCTTTATGGGCCCATGACACTTCAGGTCATCAGGGCAGAGATGCAATATATAAATGGGCTCGTGACAGAGGGATGGACTTAACCATTGACACTATTGCACAGGTGATCTCACAACTGTGAGACGTGCGCTGCAATTAAGCAGGTGAAACAGTTGTGGTATGAGGGGAGGTGGTCAAAGTACAGGATGGAGAGGCCTGGCAAATTGACTGTATCACACTGCCTCAGAGCTGCCAGGGTAAGCGCTGTGTGCTTACAATGGTGGAAACAAGTACAGGATGGTTGGAAACATATCTTGTGCCTCATGCCACAGCCAGGAATACTATCCTGGGCCTTGAGAAGCAAATCTTGTGGAGACATGGTACTCCAGAAAGAATTGAGTCAGACAATGGGACTCATTTCAAAAACAGTCTTGTGACTGACTGGGCTAAAGAGCATGGTATCAAGTGGATCTACCATATCCCGTACTATGCACAAGCCTCAGGGAAAGTTGAAAGGTCTGTTAAAAGCTACCCTGAAGGCAATGGGTGGTGGAACTTTCAAAAACTGGGACAAAAATTTGGCAAAGGCCACCTGGTTAGTTAATACCAGGGGATCCATTAATCAGGCTGGTCATGCTCAGTCAGACTTTCTACATACTGCAGATGGGGATAAAGTCCCTGTGGTATGTGAAAGAAACCTGCTGGGTAAAAGTGTTTGAGTCTATCCTGCTTCAGGCAAAGGTAAAGCTGTCAAGGGTGTTGCTTTTGCTCAGTGACCTGGACATAACTGGTGAGGGATGATGAAGGATGGTGAAGTACAATGTGTACCTCAAAGTAATCTGACTCTAGGGGAGAATCCTTAATTTGACAGCTGGTAAAATATAGAGCCTATATGTAATATATGGTATGGAATAAGGGGTGGAATGTCCTGGTTTGAGCCAGGATTAAGCCAATTTTCCTTTTGCTGATTTTTTTTTTCCCTTCACTAAGCTTTCTTTTAACTAGCACCAGAGCGTTCCAACTAAGACTGATAAGAATGGAATGTTTTCTTAACTGCTGGGTCTTCAAGGTCACACCTTTACTCTGCCAGCTCAGACATTACAGGGAGATCTATGACCCCACCATAGGAGACTGAGTTAGACAGACAGCAAAATTGGCCACAGATATTCCATTCCATATATCTACGTAAGCTCAGAGGAAGGTCAGAGATCACAAAAGACAACTTCCTTCCTTCTTCTTCTTCCCTTCTCTTCCGTCCATGGCCAGCATCTGGGGAGGACTCCGTCCATCCAGCACCGTCGACCCTTAAGCTCGAGCTCTCCGGACCCTCATCACTCTCCGCTTTCTCCAGCAGCAGCTCTGAGATTCTTTGGGACTGCTCCAGCTGAGGGGACTGCTGTGGGAGTTGCTGGGGGTGGGGGGAGGTGAGAGGCTTTTGCAGATATCTGAGCATATTTGTATATTATTGTATATATTTTCTTATATCATTAGTGTTTAATTAAAGCTGTGTAGTTTAGTTTTCAATCCAGCCAAGTCTCTCTCTTTTTCTCTCTCTCCTTCCCTACCTGGGTGGGAGGGGGAGGGGATAGAGAACGTTGTTGTCGGACCTGAGTCAAACGGTGACAACATGCTTAATTGATAAGAATTACCTGTATTCCTCTAAAACAGAGTATTTGTTTAATGAAGCCGCACAGTATATTTTTGGAACCAATAAGTATTTGTATTATCCTTAAGATGAAAAAACAAGGCACAGGGTTTCTGTAACTCACTGACTTGTCCTTCATTAACCCACTGCATGGTTACAGGAACCCGCATTGCTGTCATGCTCATATCAATAATCTTCAAAGCTTTCTATTCTACTAACCATTTTCATGCAAATTTAGAGCACTTCAGTGAAGACAGAGAAGACAGCATTGCAAAAAAACCCTCACCACAGGCACTTGATGCATCACACTGCCTTGATGCTCTCTAATGATGCAGAAAGTTGTCAGAATTTTAGAAAGGCAAAAAACTCTTGCACTTAAATAGGAAATACTTACATTTATATTATTCTAGAAGAAAGGGAAAATAATTAATTAACAAATTAATTGAATGTTGTGCTGCTTGGCACTGTTAGATGGTTTATATAGGAATTTTTTTATAGGTATGTAAAAAATTCCCCAATCTTAAAACTTGTGACAAATTAATTTTATCTCAGGGTTTCATATTTAGTAGGAAACCTACTGTATCAGTCAGTTTAAAACAGAACTCCTTAAGCAGTGATCATACTTTTTATTTTTCTGCAACTGTGGAAATGGACATTAACTGCATAACTCGGTTATTACTGTAAAATTTTAATCTTGTTCTTCTGGTTGTTTTCCAACTCTAAACTTGCCTCCAGCAAAGCAGATCTCAACTTACTAGCAGATATTTTAATAATTTCTCCCTCCTTTTTCTCTCTCTCTCTTATTTTTTAAAGTTATCTGTTTTCAAGTGCTTTCTTTTTTCATTAGACATTTAAGTTGATGCAATACATATAAACCTGCATTGTATCAACTGGCGATTAGTACATTTAACTTACAGATTTTTTCCTTTACTAGTCATGTGTTCTTCCCCAGTCACGCTCCAAGGCTTATTGTAATATATCTGGCTAAATCTTGGTTTATTTTTCAGTAAAAATATGGTTACTTGCCAACAGCAAAATTTTATTGCAGAGGTATTGTAAAGTAATATCTGTTCACTATAACAAACTCCCCTGAATTCATGCTACCATCCAGAAACCTGGGCCATTTGTTTTGCCTTTTTTTCCCCTCCTCTCTCTCTCTCTCTCTCTCTCTCTCTTAAGCAAGTATAATTGGAGCAGGAGCAAAAAGGCAGCCTTGAAGGACAGATCACAAATGGTCAGCCTTCAAAAGTGTTAAGCAGTATACACTGCCTGTTTGGATGCTATCAGTCAGTGCAGCTCAACTCCCTCTTATATGAGAAGACTGCCTGTCTCACATTTCAACTGCATTTTGACAGCTGGAGCTTTCTTTCAGTTCTGAAATAAGAATATTTCCTGATCCAATACACCTGTTCCCAGTAATAAAAAAACAACCATGTGAGCAAGGATTTCTTCTTTACCAAGACAACTTGAGCTCAGAAAAAATGGGCTCCATATTTTGAATAGGGCTGAAGTAAGTCAGGGACATACACTGGTCCAAATTCTTATTTATCTGCAGCAGGTTTTATGAGAGAGAGTGCAGAGTACACCAACCCACTGACTCTAATACAATTATGGTGATACTTATAAGAACAAAGATAGCAGCAGAGATGTTTAATTTAAATACATTACTAGAACAGGGCAATTTTTGTCATAAGCAATACTTTTGCCAGAGCTGCCTAACTTCCCATAACACAAGATAAATTTGCCTTAAGATCCTCTGAGGAGACAGTCTTTGCCCTTAATTACACCTTGTATTTGATACAGGTTTTTTAGAACAACGATAGATATAAATAGAAAAAGTCACTTAAAACAAAACAAAACAAAACAAAACAACAAACATAAAATTTTGCACTTTACAATTCCTGATTCATATTAAGAAGACAGAAATTTCCATCACTGACAGGGATGGAAAGCAAACAAAATTTAAACAAATAGACAAAAAATGAACATTGCCAGTATCAAGGCTACACACATGTTGCTTTGAATCACTCTGAGCTCTCCTTCCTATGTTTCCATTTTTAGTTTATTCATAATAATTTTTTCTATGAACAGTTTTTACATGTGAGAGAGTCATAGCATCTGTACTTCTACTAAAATACAAGATGCCTGTGAACATGTACAGAAGGGTCAGGGAGAAATCTAAGAAGGTTTAACATATTTTTTTAGACCTTTGAATTATTCTCATTGGTAATATTTTAAGGCTCCAAGATAAATTTGCTTCTGTGTATACTGTTCCTCCTAGAATTTCTCTGCCCCATTGTCATGGCTGATAGTTGAATTTCAATGATATTTCAATGTCTTGAATTTTTCCTACAGTCTTATTTTTGTCACATTGAACCATTTTTATTTCTCTTGTATCTTTTAAATGCATGAGAATACCATAATGGACAATAGCTGATCCTTAGTCACAACAGACAGTTTGTCAGCAAATCGACAGGTTACAATCCTACCCACTCAAAGTGGAAGACAGTGTTATTGACTGTAGTCAAAGCTGAATATGTCTCTCTATAGCATGTCAAACGATCAAAAATCATTAAGAAGCATTACTGGGCAGAAAGTTTCCTGCTTGTCATTCCCTGTTCCTAAGCAGTGGTGAAGTGATTCCTGTACTCTGTTCCTTCATGTAACAAAGACATAATGTACTGCTTAAAACGTTAGCCAGAATGAAACTCATCCTTTCCTTTTCACACTCTTCCAGGAAAGGGAGCAGTTGAGGTGATGCCTGCACTCCAGTGGACAAATCAGTCACTAGGCAATTGGCAGGGGTCAGCAGACTCAGAGAGTCACAGTCACAGTCATTAGGGTTGGAAGGGACCTCTGGAGAATATCTAATCCAACCCTCCCTGCTAAAGCAGGGAGGTCTCATATTAGCCTGCCCTTTAATCCTTACCCACAATCACTTAACTCACTCTTCAACCACTCCCAGGGAGAGTTTGATGCATTCCAGTCGCTCTCTCATATAGAGAGCAACTCCACCACCTTGCCTTTCTGGCCTTTCTTTCCTATAAAGCACAGACATCCATGACAGCATTCCAGTCATGTGAGCTATCCCACCATGTCTCAGTAATTGCAATGAGATCATGGCCCTGTGACGGAAATCAGATCTCCAGTTATCTTCCTGTTTATTCCCCATGCTGTATGCATTAGTATATAAGCATTTCAGAGAGGGAGAAATTCTAGCATGCTGCCCCATGAGCGCTGAGCTACTACACCCAGGCATCTCTCTAGCAAGCCCAGCTACATCCCCATCTCCTTTTGAAAGTAGTTTAAAGCTCACTCAGTGAGCCTCCCTAACTCTTGCCCTAGAACCCTTTTCCCTCTGTGAGATAAATTTTTCCCATCCATTGCCAGCAAGTCAGGTTTCTTGTAAATCAAGCTGTGGTTAAAGAAGCCAAAGTCCTGCTGGAAGCACCAGGCTTGGAGCCAGTCATTGATCTGTTGGGCCTTTCTGTTTACCACCTCGTAATTCCCCACAACTGGAGGGATAGAGGAAAACACAACTTATGCTCTCAATCCCAGTTGTCCCAAGGCTCTAAAATCTTTCTTTATTGCTCTTGGACTGCTTCTCACTACTTCATTGCTGCCTACCTGGAAGATCAAAATGGGATAATAAACTGAGGCCTCAGATCTTCATGGCCCGCAGACACCTGACCTTGGCAGGCATACTGAAGCAGATCCAGAAATCTATTTAAGCATTTACTTCCTAACAATTATTATAAAATGGGATAATTCAAAAGTATTGTTTAGTTCATAGGTTGATCAGAAATGGCTAAAATCTTCTTGCACTATCCAACAACTACTGTATCCAAACTTGTAATTTTCTAGGCCTTCTGTCACCATCCAAATACAAATAACAACACCTGACAGACCATGCTGCAGGAGTTGGATGTGATTGCTACAGCTGTAGTGTTTCTGAATCTCCATGTTCATCAGCACTGGACCTCAGCCTTCTCTTTCTTGAGTCCATCTCTCTTTGCTTTAAGTCTCATCTTGGTCTTCTGAGTTAGTTGCTTTCAAGCCACTAAATCTTTTATCCAGGAGAGGTTTAGGAACACATAAAACAAGATAGTCCAGCAGTAGGGGGCTTCTCAGATATTTTGGTGAGAGGTGATTTATTAAAATTCAGAAATTCCACATATTCTGCAAATACCCAAATAGTTTTCTGGAGTTAAATCCAGCCGGCAGCCAGTCAAAAGTGGTGCTCCTCAGGGCTCAGTTTTGGAGCCAGTTCCATTTAATATCTTTATCAGTGATCTGGATGAGGGGATCGAGTGCACCTGCCGGCAGCGAGGGAAGCAAGCAGTCCAGAATCAATGTGATTGATAAAGCAAGCTTCGATTTATTGAATACACAGTGTTACTTTTATACCCTTTTCCAAACCTACTTGTAGTGAATTTATTGGATAGTAACTACTTGTAGTGATTTCATTGGATGGTAACTACTTGCAGTGATTTTACTGGATAGTAACATACACACCGAGTTCCAGGGTTCTTCCTTGTTTTCTATTATTCTACTTCTCTACCTTGTCCTTGCGTTAGTTTAAGCTAACAGAGAGATTGTTTATACTTGTGTTAGGCTAAAAAAAGAGATTGCTTGTACAGCTGCTATTTGTGTTACACTCTCAAGGCCTCTCAAGGAGATAGCAGGGGCCCATGGCCCTGCTGCTCAAGCCATTCTGCAACACATATCTTCACCTAAAGGGTTGTCAGGCACTGGAACATGCTGCCCATGGAAGTGGTTTAATCACCAACTCAGAAGGTATTTAAAAGACATGAAGATGTGGTGCTTAGGGACATGGTTTAGTGGTGGACTTGGCAATCAGTGTTTGGTTAACAGTCAGACTTCATGATATTAATGTGTTGGGTTTTTTTCCAGCCAAAGCGATTCTATTATTCTATGATTCTTAAAAGCAACTATACTCCAGATGGGAAGATTCATTGTCAAGTTTTGCTGGGACTATTTTTCAAATGCATTATGTATGCACCAAATTGTGATCACATTTCAGTGAGACAAAGGTTTAAGAATCACAGAATGGTTTGAGTTGGAAGGAACCTCAACAATCATCTGGTTCCAACCCCCCTGCATAAGCAGAGACATGTCCCACTAGATTAGATTTCTCAGAGCCCCATCCAACCTGTCCTTGAACACCTCCAAGGATAGGGTTTCCACAACTTCCCTGTTCCACTGTCTCACCACCCTCACACTTAAGAATTTCTTCCTGATATCTAATATGAATCTACCTTCTTTCAGCTTGAAACTGTTCCCTCTCATCCTACCATTCCATGCCCTTATAAAAAGTCCCTCCCCAGCTTTCCTGTTGGCCCCCTTCAGGTACTGGAGGGCTGCTATAAGGTCTCCCCGGAGCCTTCCCTTCTCCAGGCTGAACAGCCCCAACACTCTCAGCCTGTCTTTGTAGCAGAGGTGTTCCAGCCCTCTGATCAGCTTTGTGGCATTCCTCCGGACTTTCTCCAGGAGCTCCATGTCCTTCTTAAGTTGTGGGCTCCAGAACTGGACACAGTACTCCAGGTGGGGTCTTTCAAGAGTGAAGTAGAGGGGCAGAATCACCTCCCTTGACCTCCTGGCCGTGCTTCTTTTGATGCAGCGCAGGATACAGTTGGCTTTCTGGGCTGCTAATGTACATTGCCAGCTCACGTTGAGTTTCTCATCCACCATCACTCCCAAGTTCTTCTCCTCCAGACTGTTTTAAATCCATTCTCTACCCAGCCTGTATTTGTGCTTGGAATTGTCCTGACCCATGTACAGAACCTTGCATTTGGTCTTGCTGAACTTCATGCAGTTTGCATGAGCCCACTTCTTAAGCTTTTCAAGGTCCCTCTGGATGGCCTCCCTTACCTCCAGTGTGTCAACTTCACCACACACTTTGATGTTGTTGGCAAACTTGCTGAGGGTGCACTCAATGCCACTGTCCATGTTGCCCACAACTATGTTAAATAGCACCAATCCAAGTACTGACCACTGGGGAACACCATCTGTCAAAGTCTGGACATTGAGCTGTTGATCTCCACTCTTGGAGTGTGACTATCCTGCCAGTTCCTTACCCAATGAGTGGTTCATCCATTTAATCCATATAGTTCCAGTTTCGGTACCAGGATGTATGCAGGACAGTGTTAAAAGCTTTGCACAGGTCCAGGTAGATTACATCAGCTGCTCTTCCTTTGTCCACTGATGCCATGACCCCATTGTAGAAGGCCACCAAATTAGTCAGGCAGGGTTTGCCATTGGTGAAGCCATATTAGCTGTCACAAAACCCCCCTTTGTTTTCCACATTCCTTAGCAGAGCCTTCAGGAGGATCTGCTCCATGATCTTGCTGTGCACAGAGGTGAGACTAACTGGTCTATAGTTCCCCCAGTCTTCCTTTTTCCCTTTTTGAACGTGGGGGTTATATTTCCCTTTTTTGAGTCAGTGGGAACATTGCCAAATTGCCAAGATGTTTCAAATATGATAGACAGCGTCTTTGCAACTTCATCAGCCAGTTCCTTCAGGAGCTGTGGATCCTGTCAGGTCCCATGGACTTGTGCACCTTGAGGTCCTTCAGATGGTCATGAACCTGCTCTTATCCTACAGTGAGGAGATCTTTCTTCTCACAGTCCATGCCTCTGCATTCTCTAACTTGGATGGTGTGACCAGAGCCTTTGCCAGTGAAGACTGAGGCAAAGTAGTCACTGATTACCTCAGCCTTCTCTATGTCCTATATGTCTAGGTCTCCAGTTTCTTTCTGAAGTGGGTCCAGATTTCCCCTTGTCTTCCTCTTATTGCTGACATACCTGTAGAAACCTTTCTCATAGTTCTTAACATCACTGGCCAGGTGATATGAAATATTAGTGAAAGCAAGATAAAGTTTTGATCTAAGGAATAAACAGTGCAACAAGAAAAAATGGCTCAGTTCGTATTTGAAGCTAAAAGGCAATTCACCAACTATTAACATGAAACTTTTTATATATTGAAAAGTCAAGTTATTTTATTGTAACATATAAAGATTAAATTATTCACACATCACCCTGAGATAAGCATGTCATTATTATTAATTATACCTGAGAATACAGGTCATTTCCATATTAGAGGTCTAAAAATCTAGAGAAATGTCACCTGACATCATCATCACCATTTATACAATTATCCTTAGGAATTTCAGAATTAACTTATAATTCAACTTGCAATACCTAAAATGTCAAAATTTGGTTTAATATATATTTGAGTCTATGCAAATCTGGGTAGTAAATGTACTATATAATAAGTATCAGAGCAGTCAAACTAAGACCTGCTGTAAGACAACCAACACAGGAGATTATGTTGACCCTTTTCATTCATGCTTCTCAATGGGTCTTGGTCTTGAATGATTCGGGTTGGAAGGGACCTTAAAGATCATCTACTTCCAACCCCCCTGCATGGGCAGGGACCCTCCCGCTAGATCAAGTTGCTCAAGGCCCCAACCAACCTGGTCTTGAAGACCTCTAGGGAGGGGGCATCCACAACATCCCTGGGCAACCTGTTCCAGCATCTCACCACCCTCACACGAAAGAACTTTTTCATAATGTCCAACCTGAATCTCCCCTCTTTAAGCTTCAGACCATTGTCCCTTTTCCTCTCACTATACACCTGTGTAAAAAGCCCTACCCCAGCTTTCTTGTAGGCGCACTTCAGATTTTGGAAAGTTGCTATAAGATCACCATGAAGCTTCCTCTTCTCTAGCCTGAACAACCCCAACTTCCTCAGCCTGTCTTCATGAGGGAGGTGGTCCAGCCCTCTGATCATCTTCGTGGCTCTCCTCTGGACATGCTCAAGGAGTTCTATGTCCTTCTTATGTTGGGGACTCCGGAACTGGACACAGTACTCCAGGTGGGGTCTTGCAAGAATGAAGTAGAGGGGCAGAATCACCTCCCTTGACCTCCTGGCTACGCTTCTTTTGATGCAGCCCAGGATATAGTTGGCTTTCTGGTCTGCAAGTGCACAGTGATGGCTCATGTTAAATTTCTGGTCCACCACTACCCCCAAGTCCTTCTCCTCTGGGCTGTCTACAATCCTTACTCCTCCTAACCTGTATTCATGCATGGGATTGCCTCAACCTAGGTGCAAGACCTTGCACTTGGCCTTGTTGAACTTCATGCAGTTTGCATGAGCCCACTTTTCAAGCCTGTCAAGGTCCCTCTGGATGACATCCCTTCCCTCCAACGTGTTGACTTCACCACACAGTTTGGTGTCATCAGCAAACTTGCTGAGGGGGCACTCAATTCCACTGCTCTCGAATCAAAGCGGACAGTACAGTTGATCATCAGTTTTGCCAGATTTAGGGTGCTGGCCATAAAGCAGCACCATATTCAGGGGATCTACCCTAACCCAAGATCTGCTTATTAAAAGTCTATATTTTTTACATTGTATACATCTGATTTAAAACTTACCAGATAAGTCTAGAATGGATCTGACATTCTACTATAGTATACCTTGAGCAGCCACTCACTCTAATGTGGAATGAACTTGTGGCATTGGAAGCAGAGATCCTATTGATTGTTCTCAATCTAACTGTAAGAGAAAAGAAAATTTCCAAAACATCCCTACAAATACAGTTGGAAAAATCAGGCTGATAAATCTGTTCTGCAAGGATGCTAGCTGGTACCAAGAGGACAGGGCGCAATGAATTCTTTGAAACTGAATCCTTAGTGTTGTTGACTAAATATGGAGTCCAAAATGGAGTGTAAAAGGTGGTAATTTATCTCTAAGTCAGTTAAGAGATTCTGAGTTTCACATATCAAAATAAAACTGTCTGAGAGTTCCTTGCTGATACTGCACTTATTCCAGATTATGTCAAAAAAAGCCTCACCCTTATCTACCAGAGTTATTAAATCGAACATTGATCTATGCTCAGATGTTTAAGGTCTTTTCATTCATCTTCAGAAAGTCTATGAAAACATTTGCATTTCTATGTCTCTTAGCACAGACAAAGAATTCCACCACCCCCAAACACCAGCTATCTGCAAAAAGGGTCTATGAATTAATTCAAACCTTATGAAAAAAAAAGAAAACTATATTTGTTTCTTTAGAACAGAATGTCTGTAAAGAATGCAACAGAGACTCTGACAGCTGTGGTATCATTGTAGGAAAAATGTCAGGCAAAAAAGATTCTCCACACTGCTGCGTAGAGTGCCACTCCAGTTCTAAAGGCAGTATCTGTATTGTCTAAGGGTCCAGGCTCTCCTATTCCTTCATCATCTCATACCTTTAATTACAAGTCTATTTAAAAGTCTTAGTGGAGGTTGTGAAAGTGGAGCAGGAAAACATTAAAATGCATTCTAAAATACTAAGATGTGCTTCATGGGGAGAAAAATGCACATGAAAAATAATTCACAACCTGTCTGCTCTCAGCATTATATTTCTCACTTTTCTCTAAAACACAATAGCAACAATAGACTGGCTCTAGAGGATTAAAAAGAGAAAAGAAAGCAAGCTGGTATGACTTTAATGTCATAGCTGTTTGAAACATTCACTTTTCATAGATGGCAAGGAATTGCTGGTAATAATTTTATGACATTATTAATACCTTACATTAAATTTGACCTAAATTACTAAATCCATGCTCTTTAAAAAATCTGGGTAATGCCTTGATCTAGTACCATATGAAGTCACACGCCTAATTTCACAGCAGTGAGTCATCCCCTCTTATTCAGTGAGGCTATGTCATAAAAGACCACTGCAGCAGTACATTAGACACCCAAGTTCATTCCAAGCGGAGGATACAGCTATGCAGAGCTCTTGGATTTAAAAAGCATTGCAGCTGTGTTAGGAGGGTATCACACTTCACTAAACTGATTCTGGTTCTAAAAACAGAATATTGAAGATATCCCCTATTGCAGGGATCTGGTGCAGTTTGCTGGGCTATATGCTAGGGCACCTAAAGAAAAATCTGATGTTCACAAGCTCATTGAAAGGCCTTGACTGCAATGGAAAACTACTTTGTGCTATAATATGGCTTGAGGAATACTAGGAATTAGGAAACTTTTAAATGCACCATATCAAGAATGATTGCTAAATTTAGCAGTATGTCAGATGGTCATGGTTAATTCAAGGTTTAGTTTTTGCTAACAATGAAACATTGAGCATAATCTATTTGAAGAGATTGCTTTTTTCAAAATAAATTCTCTTACTGTCTTAACAAGTAGCAAATAACCCAAAATATATTTCTAGCAAAGACAAATGAGGACTTCTACAACCCTGGGACACTAGGTCAAGACACATTGTGGTCTTCACTGTAATGTTTACCTCAACCTAATACTAAATGCCAGCCTTTATTAAGATTTCTCTTGTGTTATTTACTACATTATGTAATGCCTATAAAAGTTTTTTTCTTTTCTACAGTGAGTTTGCTTTGTGTATGCAGTCACATCCAATACTGCCTTCATTACTTGACCCAAGAGGGTGCTCCAGCATAATGTGATTTTTACCAGCAGGTCAGGACTGGGCAGGTCACACACACTCTGCTGGCACCTGCAGCTCCCTGATGAATGCAGGAAGAGAAGCCTCTGCAAAGGCAAGTAATTATAAAGCTGCATAAAGCTCTATAAAGGGCTGTACACTCCTTACTATCCATAACTCACAGAAGCTAACAAAAATAATTATTCCAATGAAGAAGGAATAGACCAAGCTAACAAACAAAATAATCCTTTCAAGTTTTAGCCCCATTTAATCATTCTCTATGTAGATCTCTACTCTCTGTAGAGTATCTGTAATGTCAGCTTTAGGGGCATTTTCAGTTCAGTCTTCTAGAGTATGACAGTGTGCAGTGATTTACGTGTAGATTCCATAGCAGAGAAAATCAGGACAAGAGCTACTATTCAGACCTTTGACAGAAGCCAGCCAAATGTAATTATAAATGGAATTAGGAAGAGTCATCTACATCTACCCATCTATTCTGAGATTTTACGGGGAAAAAAGTGGTAAGGAAGATAACAAGCACGCTGAGAATTTCTGTTAGGCATTTCTACACATCTTTTACTCTGCACTCTTTTTTTTTTTCTTTTTTCTTCTTTAAAGGTTTTCTTTCAATACTGCCTGCCTGAAAGAAAAAATCTTTTCTATCTCTCTTTAAAAAACAACAGTGTATAGTTAGGTCCTAAAGGGGTAGCAAAGCCAAAGAATAAATGATAGAGAAATAAACTGTTTACTACAAAGTAGTAATTAGAAGGCTGAGGTTTCTCCTTGTTGCCACTCTGTGCACACATGATGATCCCAAATGAACAGCTTATATTTTCAAACACTATACAAAGTAAATTTCCAGCAGGGCTACAAAAAGATTGGGAAAAATCACCTTGCAAGTCAGTTCACTTTATTTTTAAAAGCTCACCAAGGTCAGAAGCCCAAGGAAAGCTTAATTAAAGTCGATGGAAGATGCAGAAGTGAAGCGGAAAGAATAAGATGGCAAGAGAAATCATTTTTTAAAACATATTAGATTATGTGATGCTAGAGATGCTTGACACCATCGATTTCAGAAATGGGTTAAAGATAAGGAACCAAGAATTGCAGGAATTACAATGAGGCAAAGTGGGATGGAAATATCTGCTATACACATCAATTTTCTAATTCCAAGATATACAATGAAGGCTAAGACTTAAGGGTACCTAACCCAAGAGGCTTTCATCAGAAGCTACATACTTAACTCCTAGAGTCCTGGTGTAAAAAACAACAACAGACCAGTCATGTTACTGTGCAAATATTTTAGTCTTTCTTCTTGTTAACTGCTAGTAAACAATCACAATCCTTTTTCCCTTGTAGACAATGTTACCTTACTGTTTTACATACCCCACTCTATCCCCCACCATTAGTTCTGGAAAAGATGTAATCCCAATTATTTCCTGTCTAAGAATGCAAACATAACTTTGAGCTAGTTGAGAAGCTGCCTCAGGAAAGAATAGAAAATGAAACAACGAACAAGCTGAACCAGCACTTATTATGCATAAAAACATTGGTAAAATATTACAGTTTCATTATGCTTATCCTCCTCCTCATTTTTCAGTAACCAAAAAAAACAACCCTTCACAGGTAGTATGGAGTTATGTTTCAAGCAGTCTTTTACACAACTGCATCTTAAACTGACTTGGATGACAAAAGGTCAATGCTCAAAGGTGTGATCCCCATCAACAGCACAATTTTCATTATCTAGGTGAAGATTTTGCATCTTAACCTCTAAGACACTTGAAACCTCTCAGCACTCATTGTCTGCTAGTGCATTCTGCTGCAGTTAGCAACATGGCAGACAGTCAAAAGCAATGTTCAAAATAAAGAATGGAAACACCCCATTTGCTGTTTGCCAGCTAGAATTAGCAAGGTCAATTACAAACTTCATCAAGGAAAGCTTTCTAAGGGTTTGTGCACCGCTGGACTTAGGTGCAGTTGTAGAATGAAGATTGAGAAAGGTCCTCACCCAAGGAACTGCCCAACACTTCCCGAGAAGTTTTCAGTTGAAATATTAATAGGATTATTCCCTTGCTTTTTAAATAGCACAACACTGATTGCTTTTTTTGGTGTGTTGTTGTTGTTGTTGTTGTTGTTTTTTCCAGGGGTTGTGTTTTTTGTTTGGGTTTTTTTTTTTGGGCAAAGCATTTGAAAATGCAGTTCAGTATTTTATAACACAGAGCTGGATATACTGGAGGAAGCAGAACACCTGTCTGGTTCTAGCAGACTGCTTTTAGCTTGAGGCTGTGCTGTCTAAAGGAATATTATATTTGCAATCAATTTTACTAGACCTGCTTTGGTTTTCCAGATGTGCATATTGAATATTAGTTTCAAATAGCCATACTTAATCTGAATAAACTATAGGTAGTTAAGACAGGAATTTCATAGAATCATAGGGCTTGGAAGGGACCTCTGAAGATCATCGAGTCCAACCCCCAGAAGTGGATGAGTGGATGAGTTAAAGGTCTGCATGTATACAAAAATACCACATCTTTTCTTACAATGTTGCTTCCCTTCAAGAGAACACAGTGCTTGTTAGACAGCCAGATGAAATAAGAGAATGAAGAAATTACAACCACATGAAAATACTGGAGGACTGTGAAGTGACCTGATTGCTCTTAGAATTATCTGTCTGAATATTAGCCAAGTAAAGAAGTCAGCCAAATACCAATATTATAATAGGTTCTATACTACTGTATTTATGAAACCTGTTCTCACCGTTGATTTGTCCACACTGTCTTCTCATGATTATCACCAGTCAAGCTATTCTCATTATTACTGAAAGAGACCATTCACACATGAACTATATACATTTGCTACTGCTCGTTGTCCCATATACAGGCTATATACAGCAAAAAACTATGTAAATTAATTGTCCACAAACATACTTTTATTTTTGTGAATGCGACTGCAGCCTATAATTATTTGGAGATCTTATGTCAGCAACATTAGGCTTATGCCATGCTTGAAAATTGTGTTCAGAGAATTAATATTGCTGTTTGTAGCAGGTCACCTTGGGATATATTTCCACTCTTCCCTTTCTTGATGATACACTTCATTATATTTAAGCACATTCACAGAGGACAAAGACTGAAGCAAAGGTGATTAAGGGAAGGTTAATGGATTAAAAAGTTTAAGGGGTTTGAATTTTTCTTTCTAAGATATTAAAAAACTGTCTTTCTGGGCCCTTTGAAATACCTCTGGCCAGATGTTTTGGATTATTCAATGAAAGTTAGCTGCAGTCCTTAATGTTTAGACTTGCACTGCAAGGCTATGTGGCTGTGCCACTTAAGTCCCACCTCCTTCAAAGGCTTCTGCTTCAGATGATGCGGAGCTGTGCAATGGGGCTCCTGGTCCACCCAGACCTACCTTTCAGTATGATACAGTGATGCCTTTGGCAACTCTTGGTCCAGCCTCACATTCCTGGCCCCATCATGACTCTCAGCAGTGTAAATAAAATTTTAATAGAAGTAGCTGTTGAGATGAGATCTAACACCCTGTCCAAGGGGAGCCTATGCTTGCTCACTGCTGTGGCTCAGCGAGCTGCTTGACCCAGGAGAAAGCCTGAGGGCAAAATCCCCCTCCTCACAGACTCCTCTGTCAGCATGGTGCAGTGTGCATGAATATTTTGGTCTTCAGAGTCCTGTTGTTCACCACTGTTCACTAGCACTAGCTGGCTAGTGTGCCCAGTCCTCCCTGAGAAACTAAAGGGAAGTAGTACCCATAGGAATTACAAGACTAATATCTTCTTGCTGAACTTCTGGAAGAGTTTCTCAGGGAGGACTGAAGATTTGCTTGGTTCAAAGACTCTGTCTCTTGGTATATCTTCTTTAATTCATTGGCAGATATCACCTGCGTGCAAGTGACAGAAAACAGCAAAGGCAGGAGGATGTGCAGGAAGAGAGAGAAAATTTCTTTAAACTAGTCCTCCTAGGTCTTGTATAGATTTTCAAGGACAAGCTTCAAATTGTTATCAATACCATGTCCTTCGCAGCCCATCAAGATAGTTCTGATTGAGAAGTGTATAATGGATAGACAGAAAGAAATAGAGATAGTGTAGAAAAAACACAATCAAAATAGATCAGTCATCCTCAGAAAGGAGATAAAGTAAATTTTACAACAGGACTGTTAAATATCAGATCTAGACAGAGTTTTCTATAATTACTCTAAAAAGCAAAATACTACAGATGTGTCACTGTTGGAGATATTTAACTGCTATATGGAGTACTGGATTTCTATATGAAAGTATGTAACAGTGGTAGTTGGGACAGCAAGAAACTGGCTTTCATAGAATTATTTAGGTTGGAAAAGACTTAAGATAATGAAGTTAACCAAACACTGACTGCCAAGTCCACCACTAAACCATGTCCCTAAACACCACAGCTTCATGGCTAGCTTCTCCAGGAGGATGCTGTGGGAGAGTGTGTCAAAGGCCTTGCTGAAGTCGAGGTAGACCACATCCACAGCCTTCTCCTTATCCACTAGGCAGGCCACCCAGTCATAGGAGGAGATGAGATTGGT
Source organism: Apus apus (assembly GCF_020740795.1). Lineage (NCBI taxonomy): Eukaryota > Metazoa > Chordata > Aves > Apodiformes > Apodidae > Apus > Apus apus. The sequence goes on along the minus strand of NC_067282.1, from coordinate 84,752,330 downwards.
CAGACAGGATCTTCCTTTCCGAAACCCATTAATGACTTAATATGGCCCATTCCTACTCTGAGTTCCACCTAGGGAAGAGAGAGGGAGCAGGGAAGAGAGAGTAAAGTGTCTTCTGACAAATTTAATTGGAAAACCAAAAATCTGTTACTTTCATTTTTCACATTCACTGAAATGGATTTGGTGTACAGTGAAACAGATTTCTGCTTCCAACCTAAAATTCTATTTCTCATAACCTTTTGTACAAATAAAATTTCACTCTCACTAATACAAATATTTTTTAAGAGATGGACTTATAAAGCAAGAAGACAGCCAACTTTTTCACTTCCAAATCATCCTGAATATTTGTGATTTAATTTTTCCTTTTATTTACCCGCTTTAAGTTGAACTTATAGCCTAACCACAGTCATTAGAGGAAAACACAAAGGATTTCCATTCCTGATAGGCTACTGTAATGCTCTGTCTACTTCACAAAGAAGTTTTTACCATTTAGTTTGTTGAGCAGCATAATCCCTTACTAGACTCCAAATACTGCACTTTCATTAAAAGACATAACATTTTAAAGACAGCTTAATATGTCTTTTGGGTATTAAGCTGAAACAGTGGATGCACAACTTTGTTTCTTCAAAGGACATTTTATTTAACATCTCCTATGTCAGGCTCAGACAGTTCTCACAGTACTCCATAACATGAAAATCTGCCACTGGGCACTGTCCTTATATCTGCAGCTCTTAACAGTGATGGTTAAATGAGAGAGAAAAGCCAGTTCTACTTTTAGTTTTGATTAGGGTAATGGATTCAGTGTAATCTTCCTGAAAACCAGAGATGCAAAGCATGGTTTGATCCTGAAATTCATTTCAGTGCTGGAAATTGATGACTTTTGGAAAAATGCCCAATGAACTGCAACTTTCACAAAGTCAAGAGGCTGTCCTATTAAATCTAAAAGGTTGGTTTGGCTGGTATACAGTAGATATTAAGCTTCAAGTACAAAAGTCAGATTGACTTATTGAGACATTTATCTACTGGAATGATAATCCACTTTCCACTCTGCTCTACTGAACTACCACACTCCTAATCATATCTTTATGACTATGAAGGTATCTAAGTAACACAAGACAAGTGTCAACCCTGGAGATCCTAAGGTGCATGATAGTTATTATCACTTATTTTTCCCCATTGGGGAACTAAAAGTGCATATAGTGTTTAAACAGGAATATTCTTTTCTTTCCATGATTGACTTTTATGCTGTGAGACCCATTTTTCTCCCCAGTATGAAGTTTTCTGCTCTATTATCCATGGTGAATTATGAGGAAGAAGGCAGAAGATGATCTAAATTCCACAAAAATCCAAGATAAACTTACACAAACAGGAAAAAAGCAGTTGCTATGAAACAAGTTACCTGTTTTTTAGCATTTGTGCAGGACTTGACCTGTTAGCAGAAACCCCATCAAGGATGCTGTTTCATTGTGTTCTCATGGCTAACTCTAAAGGGACTTCTGTGGCCCCAAATAGAAGCATGCAGTCCACAACATCCAGATCCTCCTCTGAGGAAAGAAACCAGATATACAGCAACCCCTTTCTCTCCTTAGCCCTCCTGTTTCTACAGAAAAGATATCTTGCAAATCATACAAGAGCCATGTAGCAGCTGAGCTGGTGACAGCAAGGTCAGGTTGCACTGCGGAATGCACTCAAAGGTCATACTGGACAAAAACTGTTAGATTTGGTCTTCTCTCCACCAGACATGAAGACAGATAATTCCTCCTAGGCTACCATCTCACAGAAATAATTGTTTCAGAGACAGGTACTGCCCTGACTTGGTATTCAGCAGAGAATACTAAAGTCACCTGATTTCACAGATATTGGAGGGACCACATGGCTATTTCCACCTTGCTTTCCTTCAGCCCCAGATTAAAAACAAGAATTAAACTGAAAGAGGAAGTTAGCCATTAGCTCACAAGTAGGAACATATGAGTGGGATGTGTCTCAGCAGTGCAAACATCTTATTTCTATTCTTCCTTCAAAGCAGTCAAGAAAAGGAGTGTCAGATTCCTAAACCTTGTTCTCAGTTTTAATGAGCAAGAGAGAATAACATTGAAAGGACTTGTACATTTCAAGTTGCAATACATCAGACTGTCAAAAACATCGAAATGCTACATACCCTCATCTTTTTTTACTTACCATAACACAGTCGGTACAATCATCTTGTTGCAGTAAACTGGGGGGACAAAAAAAAAAAAAAAAAGAGTAAATTAGTGTATAAAAGCTATAAAATCTGCATTGTAGGTTGTCCCATTTTCTATTAAAATTAAATAATGGAACACTATGGAAGAATTAAATAAGGATGTGATTTTTTTACAAGCCTATTTCTCCTTTCCACAGCATTGCACTTCCAGTGCACAATCATGGCATAATTTCTAATACTGCTGGTGTCAAGGAAAAAAAAAATAAAAAAAATGGAGGAGACCTGTAATTTTAGGACCAATACATAACAGCTAAAAATCTGATGGAAAATGCCATGAATAGTGGTTGTTTGCTTGCAAAAAATATACAGAAGTCAAGAAAAACACTTGATAAAACTAAAAAGATGACAACACATACTGAGAGGAAATAAAAACATTGCTATTCATGCAGATATTCTCAGTTAGCATACGGTTTTCTTTCCATCTTTAAAGTGCTACGTGTACTCTTTAAAGTCCCTTCCAACTCAAACCATTCTATGATATATGATGCTGTACACTAAAAAAATAAATAAATTATAAATCTTTTGAAACACCTTACCTCTTTCTAGCTCCGCGGTGTTTATGACACTTTTCAAAGTGTTTAGCCTGCCAGGCTGGATTCATCTACTTCTCCCTGCTCAAAAAAGCTCAGGATCCATATGCAGTGCTTGGACACTCCATCATCTCTATCATACTAGAGGTAGAAACCTAAAGAGACATAGAAAAACACATAAAGAAATTACTACGGCCATATTTGTTCTTGTCATTATTGTTAAGAGGGTGAAAGTGAGAAGAAAATTTTAGAAAAGCAGGCTGAGATTACATATTTGCACTTTTTCTAATATTAGTCAATTGCAAAAATATAGGCGAGCTTTTGTCAATGATGGAACAGGATTATTAGCAGCCCAGAAGGCCAACTGTATCCTAGGCTGCATCAAAAGAAACGTGGTCAGGAGGTCAAGGGAGGTGATTCTGCCCCTCTACTTCATTCTTGCAAGACCCCACCTGGAGTACTGTGTCCAGTTCCGGAGTCCCCAACATAAGAAGGACAAAGAACTCCTTGAGCATGTCCAGAGGAAGGCCACAAAGATGATCAGAGGGCTGGAGCACCTCTGCTACAAAGACAGGCTGAGAGTGTTGGGGCTGTTCAGCCTGGAGAAGAGAAGGCTCTGGGGAGACCTTATAGCAGCCCTCCAGTACCTGAAGGGGGCCAACAGGAAAGCTGGGGAGGGACTTTTTCATAAGGGCATGGAATGGTAGGATGAGAGGGAACAGTTTCGAGCTGAAGAAGGTAGAGTCATGTTAGATATCAGGAAGAAATTCTTTAGTGTGAGGGTGGTGAGACAGTGGAAAAGGTCACCCAGAGGAGTTGTGGATGCCCCATTTCTGGAAGGGTTGTAAGGCCAAGTTGGATGTGGCTTTGAGAAACCTGGTCGAGTGGAAGGTGTCCCTGCCCATGCAGGGGGGTTGGAACTAGATGATCTTTAAGATTTCTTCCAACTCAAACCATTCTGTGATTCTATGATTATTTTGGAAGCTGTGAGGTGTGTGTTCATGTTCTAAAGTTCACAGTTTCACAACTGGACTCTTAGGAGTTGTTGGATAAAATACACACTTAGTTCCATCAAGGCGACCAAAGGAATTATCCCTAAATTCAGTTGCCTGGAGTTTGTATCTCAGATAAGTTTTAGATTTTTTTTTTCATTTTACTCCTGAAGGACCTTGCAGTGAGCACTGAATGATGATCTGCTAATAATTCTCCATGACTGAAGTCTCTTGTGGCTCTGGGGCATGTGAAACCTCTGCTGTGATTCAGTTAATACTTCCTAAACATATTATTGTTTTAACTACTAGTTTGGTTTGGAATCTGGTTCTACATTTATTCAGTACAATAGACTGCCAGTGAATCCACATCAACCAATTTCATTGTAAGAACTTACCTTCTGATAGTGTTTTTCCAGCTATAGTGATTTAAGGATGCAAGCAAAATGAAGGTTTTAGGACTGATGTGAACTTTTATTGAACCAATATTAATCGATATACCATTATTTCCACCATTACCATTTATCCGTAGAGAAACCAGTGCTTGATTAGGATTAACAGTTTGGTGCTTCTCCTTCATAGTGTAAAATTGGGGGATTTTCCTCTGGGAAAAAATCACATAATTTTTTTTTCCTAGATTTTGTACAGAAGTACCATAGGCTACCACTTAGAAATACCAATTTTAGCTGAATGCAACATACATGTGCTTCTTCCTGCCTTAAACTGCGAGGCAGCTGTATGCTGTGGTACAGTTCATATTCCCAGTGTCCTCCACCCTCCAGCCACTGCCCTGGCAGGGGATCCCCTGGCTGGAGATCTCCCGCTGCCCACCAGTGCCATAACCTCACCTGGCTTCATCACCACAAAAACACATGGGGTGTGGGAAGCCTCATGCCAAATTCTCACTCTTAGATAGGCTTGTGTTTGGCTGAGACGTAACTCAGGAACACAGGATTTCTTGATGCCACCTTGTAGATAAATCTACAGTTTCCTTGTATATCAGTTTCCAGACTGAGTTGAATAAGTACTGTTTCCCAGTTGGGTAAACAATTGTTTATGTGGGTGAATTATGCACAGAGAGGCATTTATGGCTTTCATTAACATAGTGCATAAAAGATCCAAAACCAGCTGCTTCTGTAATTAAATCATCCATCTCAGGGGAATCAAGAAATAAAACTGCAAAGGGACACTTTTGAAAAAAAAACAAAAACCAACACATTAAATTAAGCAGTTAATAAGTTTTTAAAAACAAAGCCTGAAAACTTTCTTCTTAAAAAAAAAAAAAAAGCAAAAAAAAAAAAGCTGAGTTTATTCACTTAATATTTACTTGGTCTATTCTGGCTGGCTTCGATTATGAAGGGGTTTTAAATTATTGTTGATCAGTTGTCTTCCATTGTATGAAAGCCCACAAACAGATGAATGATAATTAGTAATTTTGTATTTGGACTGATTGGTGCATTACTCACACATGTATAAAATTTAACAAGCCTTTGCTGATGTTCTTGTCTTTTTAAGGAGTCTAAAATGGCTTTTGTTAGTTCACTCCAGCACTCTGCTAGTTGAAAATCTTCTCCGGTTAGATAAGGCTTCTTTGTTTCTATGCAATCATACCACTGTGCAGATTAGGGAAGGCATTTGATTATATTGGTGAACCCCACATGAGGGTCTGCCTTCATCATCAGCACTTAATCAATTTTATAGACACAATGAAGCCCTTGCAAAGCAAATTCACACTGAAGTGGCTAAGCCTTTTCTGTAGATCCCTCTCACTCTAGCATTCAATTTCAACTAAGAACGATCATATTCTTCACGAAGTATTTTTCTCCTCTCTTTTTTGGTGATTAGCTATAGAATGCAGTAAAGTGCCTCATGTAACATATTAAGAAGGATGCTAAGCGGTTTACAAGTCTCAGTAATTAATGCCTATTTTTATCACAGAGAATATAGAGTACTTCCTTATATTTATCTGAAACTCAATATAAGCCTCTATAAGCCTCCAGGATGCATAATTGGTGCAATAGAGCTGAAAATGAGATGGAGGATATAATATGGCTCAACTAATCTTGCCTTTAGCTGAAATAGAACAGTGGAGGCTCTGAGCATCCAGAAATGTTGTTTCCACTAAGATTTAAAGCTAGCCAGGTGTTGGCTGCTGCAGTGAAATTTCTAGTGTTATTTACTTTTAGCATACTTCACATATTTAAAGTAACACAACCATATTTGTGGGCATTTTTTTTACTCTATCAAGTTATGCCATGTATAGTTTCACATTTTTTGCTTTAAGGGGAAAAATGGGTGTATATTCTTCATTACAGTTTCAATTCAACTACTCTGGAAATTACCTCAGGTTACAACACCCTGGAAGTGAAGAAATTGGTTTTACCTCCTCTTTGTAGGATCTGTAAGAATTTTTTTTTAATTTCTATTTTAAATCATAATGGGTTTATAACGGGTTTAGAGAACAGCAGGGAACATTGAAAAGGTTTATGCAGTGGTGACATTTTAAGATTGAAAGAGAGTGCTTGTTATACAGAGACCTGATGAAATCTGTCAGGTTGGGATTTACTGTTTAGCACATTTACTCCAGATGTGAAAAAAAAAAAAAAAAGTTAAAAAAAAAACAAACAAAATAAAAAAACCACATCAACTTCACCTTCTCTTTTCTTTAAAGTTTGTGTTGCAGACAAGATTGGAACAGACTGATGATCCGACAAAAATAATTAGTCTACTTTCTTATATTTCTTTATGTTGCTTATTTAGTAAATGGTACATATAGTATATTGCATATTCTTTCTCTTGGAGAGCACTGGAAACAATCCCATTGCAGTGCTCTGGCTGAAATACAGACAATCAGATTAGTTTTCTGTGATTTCTTCCCCCCGCCCCCAGGCAAATCTTGGTTATTTTAAAATTACAAGAGATGAAGTTCAGTCTATAACCTCTGCTTTTGGATAATGATTACCTTTTTTTTTAATTGCATGCAAGGAGCTTAGCAGAGTAGAGCCCTGGGGCACCACTGTAAAACAATCATTAAATAACATTAAGCTTATGGCAGGGGAGAAGGAATCAGTATAATCATGCTACATCTTTCCTCCCAGATCCACTGTCAGCCTACAGGCTAGTTCTTGGCCTGCTGGAAATGCCATCTTTTGATTACAACAAAAAAAAATCCTGGTAATGTTTCTGCCATTGCCACAGTCCTACTGCTTTTATCCTGACAGATACACTATCACGTTCTGCTTCATCATCTGCAACACTGAAATAAGAATACCGATTTTCAGTCTCACGTTGTGTGCTCTCATTAATGATAGTCATGCATTTTGATACTGCTGGACAGAAAAAGATGTGGAACTGTGGAACATTGTTATTACTGTTTAACAATGTTGAATACTACTTATGAGTTTCTTTAGCTTCCTGACTCCTGCTGAGAAAGTACAACCACCTGTCCGAACAGAGGACCAGTAGGCAATCACTAGACAGTGTGCTTCATCCAAATGGGTTATGTAAAAGCCTCTAACAACACTCTGGTCACAGTGGCCTTCTTTGTTTCTAAGGAACTTCTTTCAGGCTACAACTCATCCTTCCTGTTGACTCACGCTTCAAACTTTTGTCCCGGGACAACACCATTGCTCTGTGACCAGAGACTGCTGGAGGGAGAAGCTGAACAGCTGGTGGTACCTGGCCACTCATTGTCACCTCCAAGACCCAGACTCAACTCATAAAGAAATGGGTTTAAGGTAACTAAGATCTTGAGAAGAAAACAACTTACTATACAAGAACTTCTCTCACTGGTTTTAACCAAATCATGGACATGTTAATAAAAACACACGAAACCCAGACACCCTGAATGTCTGTATTCTGCTGATTTTGGCCTAGGCGAATCATCACTCAGACTGGTGAGAATTTAGTTTCAAAACTGCAAAGATGGTGAGATACCCTGACCTTTGTGGATGGACAGAATTGTCTTCCCTTGGTATCTGAACATACTTCCTCTCATGGTACAGCATGGATTTCAAAACGAAACCTATGACCTGTATTCAACTCTCTGACTAGAGCATTTTTATGTAATATTTTGCCTTTATGGATTAAACTGTCACAGAATTCCTAGGTGTTATGCAAAGAGATAATTTTGAAACTTATTATAAAAACTGGTTTATCACACTTAAATTAAGTCAGAGAAATGCTTCTCCTTTCCGTGTTACATTTTTAGTTTATCCAGCATCAGATTTGAACTGCTTTGCCCAACTTGTTTCTCCAAATCCCAGGTGAACTAGGAGTGGGGAGAACTTTGTTAAGTTAGAGATTGTGTGAACTTCACATTATTTTATTTTGTTCACAAGACCCATTTGACCAGATGAAACATTTCTTCCAGGAATTTAAGACCCCTCTTTCTGAGAATGAACTCTACTTGTAGGAGACAGGCTTTTGAGCTACAGAAAGTTTTGATTATGTTTCTGGATCTATATGTGAACAAGGGAACAGTGGTTTGGTTGAAAAGAACACAGTATTGCCACAGAAAACCTCCAATTAAAAAAAAAAAAAAAAAAAAAAGTGAGGAAGCAAGACTGAACATTCACTGTGTAATAGAAAAAGTGATAGAACAGTCCTTATCAGGACCATGTTCTCCTTTCCTGTCTTGAAGTAACTCATAAAAAAAATTAATTATTAAAACCTCCTCTGGTTGGCTCTACAGGTCTTTATATGTTTCGAATCTGCATATTTGAATACTCTCCTTATCTTTCTACTGCCATCTCTTTCTTCAGGCTTCTCAAAACTATTGCCTTCTTGGTATCACACAACTTATTTTTCTGTTTGCTACTCAATATTTTTCCTTTGTTTCCTCACTGTATTGACCTATTTTTAAGAAGAGATTGTCTTATTCTCAGAATATTAATCCAGCAGAATACACATTAGAATTAAGTTTTCAAGGTCAATCCACAGGGAAACAGACACAAAAGCCTTTAACACTGTCATACTACTCTCCCTTCCCTGCAAAACAAAAGTTCAAGATGATAATATTGCTTTCTGGATAAAAATACACAGAGCTGCTAGCTTTTAACATGTCCTACATCTTTACATGCAATGCTGGATGACATCCAGAGAGATTGGTCATTACAAGCAAAGTTTAACAGACTTTTGTTGCAGGAAAAAAGTTCTGTTAAAAACAAAGTTTACTTTATAGAATGAAGTTTTGCAGGCAAATGCAGTTCCTAGACCTCAATAATAAGGAACCGTGCACATGGCTATCCATTTCTTAATTTTATGGAAATATTAATGTTGGAAATTAGACCACCTGCCCACAAAACACACTATACCTGCAATTTTCAAAGCAGACTTCTTGCAGGCTTGCATCACCACCATGTTTATTTGACACATCAGGGTGGAGCTAGGGAGAAGAAAAAACAAACAAACAAACAAAAAACCACAAAAAAATTTTAAAAAACCCACAAAAATCTGTAATCATGAAATGATAGTGGGAGAATAGTTATAATGTGTTATATAATACATTACTGAAACCATATAATTGGTATCGGATGGTTGGATTGTATGCAATCAAAACTGCACAAGGGTGGTAGTCCAGGCAGCATGTGAATAATCTGACTAGGTCAGTGTGGGAAGCTGATCCAAGAGGCTCAAAAGGTCGGAATCTCATGGGAAAATGATGAATTTGTTTTCCCATAAGATTATCAGCCCAGGTTTGGTGCATTCAGTCTCTTGGAATCCCATATATTTCCTGTCATACTGAAGGACAACAAAGTCTCACACTGCATGCAGAAGCCTAGGAGAAACATTCACATCTCAAGTAGTTCAGCCTTGATATGTCTGTAGTATAAAACCTGACCTGCAGCTGTCTAGGTCTCTCTTCACAAACTGATCATCTCCCCTTCCCACGTATGCTGTTCTGCAACAGCAAAGGCAAGGGACAGACAGCTCTGCTACCCACTGCCCCCCAGCGCCCCGGGAATCAGCAGTGTCTCAAATAGCAGAGGTGACACAGAAACCAGTGGGGAACTAATGCACACTCCTCAGAAAGAAGGAAACTTCTTTTATTTCAGCAAGGCTGCAGCCTTGAAGGTCAAGGGAAGGAAAAACACTGAGATGTTTCTCCTGGTTTCCATGTGGAAGGAATTTACATATTTTTGCCAGGCTAGCACTACGCATATGTCTATATGCATAAACAAAGAAGCATGGGGCATCTGTGTGGGGCAGTTGCACAGGAGAACAGGTGTAAGCATTGCCAGGTGCAGAAGAGCTGGGGACCAGCTCTGCCCCAACAGCACTCCACAGTGCTGGAAAGGCCTTGTAAACTCAGGTGCCATCATGGTACTCTAATGACAACACAATGCCTGGGACATATCTACAGACTACCATCGTGCTCTGGAAGGATGTGCTGTGAGACCCAGGCTCAGCTCTGACACACTTGGGTGCATGGCACTGCAGCAGTACCCTGTATTTACCCTTGTAAATTCAGGCATTGAGATATTCTATTTATTTTTGCATTTTTGCTCAAGAAGAGCACTTTTGTATACCTTGAATGGGAAGCAGGAACTTTTACTTTGGCATCTGGAACTTCAAATGGAAGGGAATGAGCTTTGATCAGGGAGAGGGAAGAATCAGGATGCAAGTTACCGAGTAATCCTCTCACCAAAGAAAAAGGGCACCAACCTCTCCTCTTCCAGCTGGTGCCTTAAGGAGGCTGGTTGCACTGAATATGGCTGCTGAGCAACAGACCTGGTTGCCATCTGCATGCTGGCAGGAAAAAAAGTAAGCCAAAAAAGTAAACAGCCAGTATTTATTTGTGTAATTAAAGGAGACTAAAACGTGATATAAATATCTAATGTCCACAAGAAATCCCGTAACCAATTTCCAACATGATTAAACTTGCATTGTTACAAAATGAAACAATCTAATCAACAGCCTGTGTTCTAATTATGTCTACCTGATCTCAAAATATTTCTGAGCTTTTTTATATCCCCAGGCCTTTTTATCTTGACATATTGTAAAATCATTTCTAAAACGAATCAAGTAATGTGTTTCTTTTTCCGTGGCAGGTGCATTGTGAGCAGAGGGAGGTTCAGAGACTGCTGCTATGAAATGATGATTGAAAATCTCAGGCAAGTGGGGGGAGCAATGGAGAGGGAAATGAAAGTGCTCAAGGGGAAGAAACATACCTAGTGCTGGAAATGGAGGGGAAATACTCTGTATACAAATGAGGGTATAGCAGACTAGCAGGGTGAGAAGAAACTGCACAGTGCAGGAAAAGAAGAGGACAGAGGTGAAGGCAGGGCAATCAGTGGCACCTAGAAGTAGGATGGAGGTAGTGGAGAGAATTCAATACTCTCTTAAAACTACCATCAATTAAGCTTCAGAAATTCGCATTTCTCTCTCTTTCTCACACTGTGCTATTTTATTCATTTAAGCAGTTCCTGAAAGCTGATATTTGCTCTCATAACCATAGGAGTTCAAACAGTTAATGACGGGTGATTGAAGGGGAGATGGATGACAAGCGATATATGAACATAGCTTAATAGTTAATATTGTAGAGCATATATTAAGTTACCTCCAAAAGATAGCAAAGGACAGGGACTTTGGAGAGTAGAAAAAATGTGTTTTTCTGTTTCTCTGTACAGCAAACTGCATTACACGGTTTTGATCATGATACTAGCTTCTGAATGCTGCTGCAACATACAGAATTAACAAGCATGCCGTGGCAGTGGAAAAGACAACATGTTTTAACTTTGAAAGTCTAGAGTTTGGAGCCTTCACACTTTTAAAAACAGACTAACCACACAAATGATGAAAAGGGAAAACAAAATGCAAACTTTCAAGGTTTTATTTTCCATTAGAAATTCTTACAAAACCCAAAGTACTTAAAAAAAAAAATATTTTCCCATGCACATACACATTTAAGTTCCAAGGTTATGATTTGAATAAAGCTTGCTTTCTGTAGTGCTGAAAATCAAGAGAACCTCTAGCAAATAGGCAGAATCCCAATTAGAAAAGCTCCAGACAAAACATGGCACGCTGTTACCTCACATTTCTCTAATAATAGGGACTTCCCTCAGGTAAGAAAATGGTTATTTGCTTTTAATCAATATGACAATAGCAAGACCATTTGGACAGGGGAAAAGGCAAAACAGATACCTTTTAACTGATGAATAAGCAATTTTCTGCACTTCTAGAGAAGGCAAAGATTGCTACATTTTTTCTTAACATTCATAAACACTTCAGAGCTTTATCGTGAAACCCTAGCTCCCCTGGTTCTTGTTTTTTGCTGGTACCCAGAAAAAGACACTTGCAGGACAAGGTACAAGAATTCCTTATTTAACATAAGTGGAATAACAATTCACTGCATTAAAGCTTTTTACTCCTCATCTTTTTAGTTTTAGATTCCCAAGATTTAATTCCTTTCCCATTTTTAGTCACTATTAATGATAGCAACTCTTTATTACTGAGATCAGTATCTGAGACCATGGTCTGTCAACTGAGAAGCAGCAGCATTCTGAAATTTTGGCAGGCCTCCCCTGAAGCACATCTAGTAGCCCTTCAATGCAAATAGGTATTCAAAGAGGCAGCAGCTGGAAAATTGAAGAGAGGAGAAAATATTATTTTGATTATGACCTACATATCAGGATTAAAACAAAAACAAAAGGAAAAAAGAAAAAGAAAGAAAACCAAAACCAGCTCAGTCACCAGGAAATGCCGTGGATGCAGCTAGAAGAGAAGAAAAGCCTGTCTCAGACTTCCACGTTTACTGGCTTAAGCCAGAAGCATGCAGTAAGATTAAAACAACTTCTTGCATGGACTAATTTGCTTCGTTGAGAACCCACTGTGTGACACACGTCTCACAGGAGACTTTCCAAAATTCTAAAGGGCCTTGGTGCCTGGTCCAAGAGCAAAGGCAGGAAGGGTCTTGGAAAACAATTTGTTATGGGGGAATGCCAGGAGGAACCAGACTAAAAAGTCTCTTAATAGTTAAGAGACAAGGAAAATGAAAGCTAAAAAAAGAAAAAAGAAGAGGGGGTTAAAATATAAACAAACCATGGTTTTAGATCAAGGCTAGCAATTCTCAGAAGTACCTACACAACCTAGATGGGTTTTGTTCAAGTATACCATTGCCTATTATATAACACAAAGACACTCAGACTACCCTTATACTAGGCAGGCCTGATAATAACCTAACTGTGGCTGCACAGAGCTCAGCATCTAATCACTTATCTTTTTCCCCTCACCTCTTCTTCTGTGACTGCAATGTATACATTACTTGAAGGGCTCAAATTTAATTTCTTTGTGTACTTCAATTTTAAGGTTTCTGAGTTTATGAGACTTTGCTGTTTCTCCAAACACAGAGAGTCAAAGACACAGACTGATTATAAACTTCCAATTATGCAAAAAAAGTTGGTGTAGTTGCTGATGATTTATATGTTATTTGATCTCTTATAGGTCATCTTAGAAGTTAACATTTAAATTATTTCAGAAATTCTGACTCTTAAATTGGCTGTTTCAATAACATTATTGCTGCTGACTCCCTCGAGTGCTTGTGCTCTTATTTCCTGATTTTAATTATTAATCCACCACCACATGTTGCGTTTCTCTGTAGCAACGGAAAGGTTAATATTCATAACCGTTTTTTTAGGTTATTTTTAAAGGTAGGTGAGGAACAGTGCAGGGTAAGACAGAGGAGGGAATCAAGTTTTAATTACTTGGTAGTATTGCTGTATAGGTTGTGGAGCTGATTGCAGCTCTGCTCCTTCCCAGGCTGTTCAAGCACACATTCAGAAGTGCAATTCCACTGGAAGCTGAACACCGCTCCCTGCCTCTCCAAAATTACCTCTGTGCCAGCTGCTTTCAGGAACCTGTGACCAGCAGCTTCTGCAATACTGCTCTGCTGCAGTAATAAATGAAGCAAGATATTAGAGAACCCTTCATTAAAAAAAAGCCTGTACACATAGGTAATCTCATATAATCTTATGCTTCATAACAATACAAATAAAGCAAACCAGCTCCTTTCTTCAGTTAGAAAGGGCCAAATACAACTGCCACTCTCAGAAAGCCACAGAGCTTGCTGGAAACCCAAGCTTCTCTTTGCTTTATTCCTTAGAGTCTCTCAGACTGATTTTTTTCCTGAGGGAAATCTAGACTTAAACAACTGCCACAATTTCTTCCCTGCTGCCTATTTCTGATTGTCCAGAAAGTGTCAAAGATTTATTTTTTTTTTTCTAGAGCCACACTGAGAAATCTTTCTTTATCTCACCTAGGATTTCCATTGCAGACTCTACTATACATTTATTATCAGGATGCAGTCCTTTCTCAGTAACAAACATACTGAAGTCCATCCTTTCTAGTTAATTTGAAGTGAGAAAAAAAGAGGAAATGAAGAAAAACCTTTCACTAGCAACCTTTCCTCCATTTTTTTCTTCAGGAAAATCTAAAAGCAGTTAACATAGTCAGTCACATCTATAACTTGAATCAAAGCTCAGAGTTGCCTGTGACATATCTCTATATTGTCCCTGCACCACCTCTGTCTGTTCAAATGGGGAGGCTCCTGCTGGGACTTCACTTCCATTCTACGCTGAAAATAAAGATGCAAATGGACCAAACTCATACCTTCCTGTCTTTTAAACATACAAAGGAAATTCAGAGACACACATATATGTGATATTTTGAATCCTCTGTCCATTCAGAACAAGACCAGAGGCCACCTGCTTCTACTGCCCATTCTTTCTCTCTCTCTTGCCCTCAGAAATGCACCAACAGGAGTTATGGGGTATAAAGTCAAATTCTGCCAAGGAAATTGAGATAAGAAAACTGCACACTAAAAGGCATTCCAGCAGATAATTATGGAAGACAGAAGAGGACACATTATAATAGTACTTTTCCTCATCATCACCCACAGTTCAGGATTATCTTTGTACTAAAAAAGCCCTGGATCACAATCATTACTCAATTCAAATTACAAAAGGTAATGTATGCTTGGCACTTCTGCTGTATTCAGTCACAAAAAATGCCTTCTAAAGCTCACTCACCAAAGTTTTAAAATGATATTACTACAGCTCTGCCGCATAAACAAAATGACCATTGCAATCCTGACAAGAACAACATGTTTAATTGATGTAAAAGCAAACTAAGGATTGTAGATCTTTTTAATGGAGTAAAAAAGGGTGGATGGAATAAGACGTTTTTTAGTGTCTTGTGGGATTGTTACAGAATTCCTTTCTACATAATACATAACTTCATTAACACTATTACTGCTACTCCATTTAATTTAACTTTTTTCTCTTTTCAAGCAGAAGTTTCTTTGTTTTCAAAATTATAAATCTTTGTTTCATCTGTTAAGATAAAAGCAGGCCCTGGAAATAAAAATCATTACTGTGTACTCAGTTCCTCATGTTTTAGACAGTTTCAATCATCTGCATTCACAAGAGGACATTTACCTGTGGCCCTGATTCATTTATTTTTCTTTAACCATGATACAAATATTTATTATGCAGCACCATTTGAAATGTCTTTTTTATGTTCTACATCAAAAAGATGAAGTGAATGAAAACTTAAAGTCTTGCAATATACATGCAAGGTAAAAATTCAAATTATTATTTTTTTTAATCAGAAAAATGATGAAACTAACTTTAATTTATTCCCTGTCACCAATCAGAACATGTACATGTGCCCACAGTTTCATACAGAAAGTTGAGTTTTAACCTGGGTTAATATAAAATACTTACAGAGATACCATTGTGATGCTTCTCTGAAGACTTTGAAGTGCCATTTCTACTCTGTCAAAGACCTCTAGATGGCATACTTTAGTAATCTTTTATGATTGCACACATTTTGGCCTCTGCGCAGTTTACAGTGTTTTCACTAATGTTTTTTAATGACTCTACGGTAATGACTGTCAGTTTAATGAGTTATTAGAAGATATTAATGCTTTTGTAGTGTAAAATGTAGCAAAAAATAGAATAAATAACATTTAATTTATTACAAAGGTTCCTAGAATAAAATATATTTCTCTATCTGAACAGCATTGCAAGCTCAAGGGAAAATAAAAGCAACAGTATTTTCAAGCAGTAACAGGACACGTGCCTGCAAAAAAATTATAGTAACCTGTCTTCCTCCTGAAGTCAGTAAGGTCTTTGTAAATAAGAACTTCACTAGGTTTGAACAGTCTATCCTGTAGGGAACTCTGAACTATTTTACCAGCAGAACATCTAGTGAACAAAATTAAAACTTGCTTCTAGGATCCCTGCTTACCATTACATCAGAATACTCCATTAATTTGTAGTAGACCTCCAAATGTCACTATAATTAGATCAGCAAATACAGATGTCTGTATAACACAGGCTCTCTGTTACTGCTGCATGCAGCCAAATAACTTGCATTTGGCTATATCTTTCAATGCTGTGCAATTTACAGAAGTAGATCCTAGCAGTAAAGCAATCTGTCTGGAAAAGGGCAAATCAAAGAGATGCCGACTGTCACTGCCAACAAACAAGGTGATAATATCTAACCATATACATACGTATATGCAAACGAACTGAGACTTTTCTGTGCCAATTCAGCACACGAGAACTTGACCCAAACAATGTGATTACTGCATGGTTCATCTAGCTTTTAGTCAAGATCATGGCTATCTGAGTCACAAAAGATCAATGCTAATATAGACTCTCTAGGACATGGAGTCATCTTATGCCCACTCAGCTTTCCTACTGAGCAGTGCAAGGTTGTGGCTGGTCCTCTCATGCTTGCCCTGCTCCCAAGCCCTCAGCTGTGCAGGTGGACTGAGGGCTGCATGCAACCATGTGCTGACTTTTCCCACATAATCACTACGTGCTGACTTTTCCCACATCATCACTACATGACTTGTCTTCTCTGCATACACATGCTGCTTTCTCACCTCTACTTGACTTAAAGTGCCTCCTCAGTCACCCCTTGTGCTCCCAGCTCTCAGCTCTGGGCTCCTCCCTTCCTCCCAAGTCCTAAATGCTTAGAAAAAGACAACAGAGAAAGCCTTTCCACCTCCCTCCCAGGCATCTCTGAGATATTTAGCTAGATTATAGATCCTGACCCACACAAAGCTGCCTAATAATAATTGCATCTGCAACTCTATGTGCTTTCTTTAGGAATGCAGACCAAATATGAGTAGATTTTAAAACCTATCCCAAAAGACTGAATCACTGGTTTGATTCAGTAAGTACATAAGTGTTTTGTTTAGCTTTTTAACTGCCCAATTAAGCCACATATACCCTCTGTTTTTATTCTAGCAGGTGGATACTTCTGCATGCTTTATTCAGAATAGCATAGGAAAAGGGAAATGGACAAATGTTATATAAAACAAGAAGAAGCCAAAAAATTCCCTGGGGTTATTTGCAAACTCCAGCAGATTTTTGCAGGTGTTCTGGGTTTCAACAGCACAGTGAGACATTTTCATTCATGTTCTGCCTGCTTCCTGGAAAAACAGCACTGATGTGAATATCCAAGCTAAAGAAAACAAGCCCCAATATATATTTCAAAAAGAGAACTGGCTTTATATCCCATAGATTATTATATAGCTGAGTCACAAACTGTGCCTAGGCATCTCAGGCATGTTAAACTATTCAAGCATAAATAGAGCCAAGATTATTTATAGATCCTTTGTGTCACATTGGATGAGGCTATGTTGCAATCGGACAAATAATAGGGCCCAAGGTGACACATACTATAATATTAATAGAGGGGCAGAGGGGTAAATTACCAAACTGAAGTGCCTGGAAATCTACAACCTATAGCAAGAACAACCAATGTCATAAGAAAGTCACTTCTCTCTAACACCACATGGATTCAGGTTCCTTTTAATCATTTTGTCTACTTGTGTACACTGTTTTATGATGGTTTAATTGTAGCTGTACTTCAAATGAGGTGCACTGATAGGGGACAGCAGGGGAGCATTAGGCATAAAATTTAACTGCTAAGCTCAGTGCAATCCTAATTATGGCGCTGCTATGATACCTCCATAATTACTCATTCTTATCTACTGGCTATACTACAATAATTCACAAGACAAAAAGCAAGCTGAGAATGCCAGCATTGTCACTGCAATCCAAACCTAGACAGGACTAAAACATGCTGATGGTTGGCTTTTTGACACCTACATCCCTCCACAGAATTTACAGAAGCTTTATTTTAAGCACTCAGTTTCCATATAATTCAAAGGTCATCTAAACTAGCTAGAAGGAAATGTGGAAGAGAGAAGTGCCTAAAATCTCCTCCTTCTCAGGCATGTCTGTGATCTGTGTTGGTTGTCTTTATGAAGTCAGGATCCACAGTCCTTGCAGGACTTGGAAACCTTTTGATCACATGCAGGCAACTTACACTTTTCCTCTTAAAAACAGCTAGACATAGAACTTGTGCCACTATTTTTCTTTTCTTTTTATAACAGCCTAGAAGCAGTGCCTTCTCTTCATGGACAAAATAAATAAGCATCACCATCCCTTCGTCCCTCTCTAGATCAGGGTTTTGGTGACAGGGCTGGCATTCTCAGCTTGCTTCCTGTCTTGCAAAACAGTAAGCAGAGACAGTGGATAGGAAGAATAATGATAAATGTGTCATAGCAGTGCAGTAATTAGGATTGCAACTGGGCTTTGCACTTGATTTGGGAAGCAGGAATCAATCTTCAGTCCTCCCTTTCCTCGAGAATGCCCTTATCAGAGGACTGCAGAGACAATCATTCACTCTTTTTAAAGACTGGCAAGTCTAGCTCCAGCTTTACAATTCTGATACTGTCACAGAATCACACAGAATCTTAGGAGTTGGAAGGGATCTTGAAAGATCATCTAGTCCAATCCCCTGCCAGAGCAGGATCACCTAGAGCACATCACACAGGAACGTGTCCAGGCAGGTTTTGAATGTCTCCAGCGAAGGAGACGCCACGACCACTCTGGGCAGCCTGTTCCAGTGCTCTGTCGCTCTCACAGTAAAGAATGTTTTTCTGATATTTACATGGAACCTCCTGTGTTCCAATTTGCACCCATTGCCCCTTGTCCTATCACTGGATATCACTGAAAAAAGCCTGGCTTTGTCCTCCTGACACTCGCCCTTAACACATTTGTAAACATTGATGAGGTCACCCCACCCCTCAGTCTCCTCTTCTCCAAGCTAAAGAGACCCAGCTCCCTCAGCCTTTCCTCATAAGGGAGATGTTCCACTCCCTTCATCATCTCTGTGGCTCTGTGCTGGACTCTCTCAAGCAGTTCCCTGTCCTTCCTGAACTGAGGGGCCCAGAACTGGACACAATATTCCAGATGTGGCCTCACCAAGGCAGAACAGAGAGGCAGGAGACCCCTCTTGACCTACTAACCACACCCTTTCTAATGCACCCCAGGATGCCATTGGCCTTCTTGGCTACAAGGGCACATTGCTGGCTCATGGTCATCCTCCTGTCCACCAGGACCCCCAGGTCCCTTTCTCCTACACTGCTCTCCAGCAGGTCAGCCCCCAACTTGTACTGGTACATGGGGCTGTTCTTCCCCAGATGCAAGACTCTACACTTGCCCTTGTTGAATTTCATCAGATTTTTCCCCACCCAACTCTCTAGCCTGTCTGTGTCTTGCTGAATGGCAGCACAGCCTTCTGGTGTCATCAGCAAACTTCATGGGAAAGGACAGGCAAGGTTCTGCACTCCTCAGGCAGAGGTTCAGTTAAAACTTTGACCTTCCCATCATAATGCAAGGGGTATTTACCAGGTCTGGGGAGCCGTCTCAGTGCTTCTTTCTCTTCCTCCAGCCACATTTCTCATGCAAGGGAAGATGAATCAAGCCTAGACGACTAAATACCATTGTATGAAGATACAGTCTTAGGCCACACTCATAAAAAAAACTAACCCTCTAGCTACCTTAAATAGTCCACATGGATTCAGAGGCCTTTAATTTCTAAGACAGCTATTCTGTGCATTGCAATCTTGTACATGTGACGCACTTTACATGCTTCTGTGTTTTATAGTTCATGTCTCCAAGTTTCGTCAGAGCTGGAGGAGGTACAGAACTCCTGACAACCTGTAACACACATTTTGGGGTATGCAAAATAGCAGCAACTTCTTCTGTCACAATAAGGTTAAAGAACATCTTTTTTGACTATGCAGTAAATGTTGAGGACAAATGCCCAGACTTCCATTGCTGCATTTCAGTCTCTCTCTCCTCTAATTTCAGACCATTTCTTAGACTGTGAAGAAAGGGATCTTTAAATCTGGGGAGGATCACAACAGAGATCCAGATTTCCTCTAGTTCTTATAACTCTGAGTCATACAAAAATTCAAGAGCTTGGTTTGAAATAATAAGCTTAAAAAACAGTTTGGAAGCAGGGGGGGAAAAATATATTTTTAAGTTTTACCATTTTAAATGCAAAGACTATAGAGTTAAATAATAATAATAAAAAAAAAACACCCCCACAAAAATACCCCACCCAAACAAATGTAAAAACAGATTCTTCAATACCAAAGTACAACTGTGAAGCTGGGGTAAGAGACCACATACTGCAAGAATTTCCAATAAATACTAAGTTTGCAACACTATCCCTGCTCAGCTCATTCATTTCCAGAGTGCAAGGTTGGCTGATAGGTACTGTCAGCAAAGGATAGATCAACTTCCCAATCTGCTGTTGGATGCTTAAAGGATTAGTACCAAGGGACTTAATACTATTGAAAGTATATTATTCTCTCTGCTACATCTAGGTTATTATGAAGAGCTTCTTCCTTCTGCCAACACGTAGGCAAAATATCTAATCAAAGGTAAAATCGGGTACACTTATTTAATTTTCTGATTCTTTCATGGCTGATTTCTGAAACTTAAGACCCATTTCACTTAATCAAAATTGTGAACTAGTCTGGACTCATGAAGTGCAACTCATGATCAATATATTGGAGGCTGAGGTCGACTAAAACATTAGAATATGCATTTTGACTCTAAACATGGTTACTGTGAAACAAATGCACGGTCATTTTTGAAGTAATTAAAAAAATATATTCCTAAAATCAAATTTTTAAAAAACAATCTGGGCCCAAATTTCTATCATATATACATACACACATATAGATTGATATACATGCATGCATATATACACCATTAGTGTCCCCTGAAGTGTTTTCTAAACGTGAGTTAAAATTAATAGATTACTTTTTCTGCACACTGACAAAGTGAAGGAGGTTTCAGCATTTCACTTCCCTGAAGTCAGATTAAGAGTCAACTGACTGCCTGCAGACATTGATAATGTAGATGGATATGTGAGAGCTAGTCAACTAGACCTTCATTATAGTCAGCACAGAAATGTAGGTTTATTCAGAGTATGATTGATTTCAGTTGAGGGTAGAGATCTAGATGAGACTAGATGTCTAAATCTCTCCTAAGAGAAATACCTCTCTAATCCATTTGTAGATCCATTTCACAATATGAAAAATGCCAGCAGATTTGCCTTAATTAACAAAGAAAACAAGTAAAAAACAATCATCTTCAGAACTTAAACCTACAAAATGTACTAGGTTCACATCTTTCTTGCCTTTTCTTAAGATCTAAAAGTCAAATCCTACATCATCCATTAAATGGCACATTGACGGCTCTCCTGATTCAGAATATATGAAGATATCCAAAGTTGACTAAATTTTCTTTACTCTCAGAAATATAATTTCTGATCTGAAGCCAACCATGGAACACAGAAGCTGTGGACAATTCAGGTAAGAATGGTTAATGAAAGACAGCCCTACATACAGTCATACTGTATCAGCGCAATATGAATATTTCAAAAGTAAAGATGTCACTGAAAAAGCTTTTTTTTAATATAAAATATATATATATATATAATGGAATAATTCCTGAAGAAGCACATCATCTATAATTTATTCATATTCTTTTCCCTGCAAGGTCTGGAGAATATCCACTTAGTGCCTGTTACCTCTTCATAAGCATAGCAAGGAAGAACTAGATGACTTAACACACCTGTAGCAAACAGGATCACAAAGAAAAGGTTCCAGATTCATGTAGGCACCTTCAGAAAAATACAGAACAAACAAAAAAGAAAGAAAAAAATTAGGAAATTTTCTCTGCAAAATGAATTACATCCATGGTTCACATAAAGTGTTCTATTCATTATTTGTTGTTCACAGGTAAAAGGTAAAATGCAAATAAGAAAACTCTTAAACCTGAATTGTTTTGGTAGTACAGAGCAGAAATACATCTAAATCTCCATATGTCATTTATTAAGTGGATAAAAGCTACCTACTGTATAAGTGTTCATATGTACATAGGGGGAAAATGGATAATTATGCTGCTATTTATCAAAGAAGAAAAATTAGATGCATAATATACAAGTAAATTTTGTCCGTTCTGTAGAAACTAAAAATCCTACTTAACCTTTAATAATCCATAATGACTTTTTTGCCATCAGCTCACTCAAACAGCTGAGAGGATTTTGCCAATTAACTACAAGTTACAAGCTGTAAAATTCAGCTATCAGTTTGTTTCTTCTTCTTCTAAAATAATAATAATAATAATAATAAAAATCAGAACTCTCAAATGATCCTGTTGGCTTTATCTGGTATTTCCTAAGAGATATTTAAGCACCAGAATTAATACTGATAGTACTAACTAGTAAAAACTAATGGATGATCCAAGCCTCATGATGCTGAAATTGAATGCCAAAATGCTCCAGCAAACTAGGCCATCGCATTTTCTACCCACTCTGCTGCCAATAAGACAAAAACAATTATTTTGTTTATATAAATAACTGCTGTTATTCACAAATAATGGAAGCTTAAGCTACTCTGTGTGCCCCAGGCCGCTTAGAGAAACAAAACAAAAATAAAGCACATTACAGATGACTAAAACAACTGTGCAGTTACTGTCTAGGTTTATACAAAAAGTGTCCATGATATCTGGGTACTAGAGCGAGCACATGGGTGACCAGATAACCACATGGACAAACAAATGTTAATAATATAATTTGGACATTGGAAAACTGGCCCACAGACAAAGCCTGCACAACCTTGAGCATAAATAGGCTTTTTTCTTTCTTTTTTCTTTTTAATGCCTGCATGTACCAGATAAAGTCATATTACTCACAGCCAGTGACTAGAACAAATGAAGTGGTTCAAAGGGCTGCCGTGAGGTGTTTTCTCACTATATGTTTAAGTATATTATTTTCCTTCACATGCTCAGTGCTATCTCTAATCCAAGGCAATTGCTCTTAGATGCCAGACATACACAGCATGACAGCCAGCAACAAGAAGTAACATTAATGCCTGCTTCATCACAACACTCAGTGTTGTTGGACAGAAAACTCATGCCATATTCTGCCTGTGTCCAACCATTCCAGAAGTCTATCTCAGATGTTGCTCCTCAAATAACCACAGTAATTTTGTGATGAATGTGGCACCAAGGACAGAAAGTAATGCAGATTCCATAATGTTTGAGAAATCATGGAGTTTGGAGAAAGTCCCAGGTGACTGGAAGAAGGCTAATGTCACCCCCATCTACAAAAAAAAGGGTTCAAAGAAGGACTCAAGTAATTATAGACCCATTAGCCTTACTTCAGTTCCTGGGAAAGTTATAGAATGAATCCTTCTGGGGACTTTCACAAATCAAATGAAGCACGTGATTAGGAGAAACCAGCACACATTCACCAGGAGCAAAGTGTGCTTGAAAAACCCGACTGCCTTCTGTCACAAATTAACCTGCTCTGTTGATGCAGGGCAAACACAGTGGACATTGTCTACCTGGATTCCAGGCTTTCAGTACAGTCCCCCACAGCCTCCTCCAAAGGAAGCTGATGCTTCTAGATACATGGGATGTGTGGTGGGTGGACAGCTGGCTGACAGGCTGCACCCAGAGGGTGGTGGTAAGCAGTTCTTTTTCAAACTGGCAACTGGTCACAAGCAGGGTCCCCTAGGGATTGATGTTGGGCCCTACACTGTTTAATACCTTCATTAGTGATCTGGAGTTTGGGATCACATGCACCCTGATGCAGCAAACAAAGAGGGGAAGTGGACACTTCAGAAGGGAAAGCCATCCTTCAGGATGACCTGGATAGGCTGGAAGAATCTTAGGAAGTTCAACAGGGACAAGTGTAAGGTCTTGCACCTGGGAAAACATAACCCAGGAGTGCAGCATAGGCTGGGATCCACCTGGCTGAGCAGTAGCTCTGTGGAAAGGGACCTGGGGGTCCTGGTGGACAACAAGCTCAATATGAGTGAACAGTGTGCTGCAGAGGCAAAGAAAGTCAACTGGATGCTGGGCTGCATCAACAAGGGCATCACCAGCAGAGATAAACTCATCATCCTGCTCTACTCAATGTTTGTCAGATCACATCCAGAACATTGTGTTCAGCTCTGGTCCCCACTAAAAAAGGTGCAGACAAGCTGGAGAGGGTCCAGAGAAGGGCCACAAAGATGATCAAAGGACTGGGAAGCCTGCAGTACAAGGAAGGCTGAAAGAATTTGGTTCAGCCTGAAGAAAAGCAGGCTCAGGAGAGACCTTATCACCATGTTCCAGTATTTAAAGTGTGGCTACCCATAACACGTAGACTCCTTTTTTTCAAAGAGTCACATAGAATACATATGGGGTAATGGTGCAAGTTACTCCCAGGGAGATCCCAAGTGGACACCAGAAAAAAAAAATTCACTATGAAAAGAGCTGGACATTGGAATAAATCTGCCAGGGAAGTGATGAATTCCCCAACTCTTTAAACTTTTAAGACTCAGATTGACAAGGTACTGGACTGTCTCATCTAAACTGTGTTCTCACCTTGAAAGTTTCACCCAGGTGATCCCTGAGGTCCCTTTCAACCTGACATTCTGAGATTCTGTGATTCATTCAATAAAGAATATAATGTAACAGTAACACAAGGAGGTTTAATTACAAGCAGGATGCTTTAGTTTTAGACAGTTCACAAAATTAAATTTTGTCCTGCAGTAGCAGCAAAGATGTTTTAGCTGATGACCAAGGAGATTTTGAACCACCACAGCTTACAGAGCAGAACTGCAGTGTAAATGGAACTAGGTGCTAATTCACAAGTTCTTTACACTCCGCAGCTGAGAGCAGTAACTTTCTCAGCCATCTTATGCAAACTACTCATGCTTATGTAAAAACCCAGGAGACAGAGTGAAAAGAAATATGTGGAGAGATTACCAATATTTATTTTCTCTTTAATTAGTTGTTTACCAGAAGATGGTGGACTCCGTATGTCATGCTCTAAAGTGACCAAAATAATAGAAAAAAACAGTGAATGGACAGGATGCTGGGCTTTGAGGCTGCATGCCAAAGGTCTCTGTAGCCTCTCTAGTACTCCTCTGAGGTTAGAGAAATAAAATATTGAAAAACATGTAAACAAAATCAAGGCACAAAATATTTTGGAGGAAAAATGTCTCTGACTACCTTTAATGAGCAGGTACTCTGGTCTTCTAAAGACACATCTGTCTCAAAGAACTTTGCTGTTGGTTTTTTCTTTGGCTGTGCCTGGGAGAGTGATAACCAAGTGGTACAGCAAACAAAATTACCATTAGGAAGCTTGTGAAGAAAAATTAGCATCTAGGATTATTAGTACTCACATAATTTAGGGCTTAGAAGGACAAAAGTGAAACATGAAATTATCACATGAACTGTTCAGTATTACTGAGGAAATACCATCTCACCAGGAGGAGCTACCACGCAGGCAGAGTGACCTGTTTTCCACCTCCTGAAGCATAATGGTTTTCTCCCAACAGTAATGGCATTAAGATAACTTCGATTAATCTAACTAGAGAGACAGTTTCATATAAAAAAGGACTGTCCACCTCCAGGCTGAGGAGCAGATGAACAGAGTGAGGCTTTGCAGCTGCTGTTTATTGGAGGGGTCAGGAGCACCTGGGCACAGAGGAATGCCATCAGCAGAGTGACTAGCCTGAGCTCCTACCCAAAGGCAGGAAAACCTCTCTCATCCAATTAACAGCTTCGTGGTCTAAGTCTCAGCTGGTGGAAAAATTAGTACAGCTTCACTGATCATACCAAAGGTATCTCAGTAAAGGTGTTCTTCCCAAATCTTGTACTTTGAAATAGCAAAGGTTGCAACTAGCTATGCTACCACGCTGGTTAAAGTCATGAGAAATGGATTGGCTTACATGTGCTTGACACGGGAAGTATAGAGACATGCCAGTAGTCAGCATCAGCGGATGAGAGAGATGAAAGCACAGGTGCCTTTTTCTTCAAAAAAGGGCCTGATTTTAGTCATCTATTTGCAGCATTGACATCAGCCGTGACCTTGGAAACACACTTCTTTACTTTGCTCCTTTGCTTTCCCACCCATAACACATCTTGAGCTGCTGCTTATGTACTAGTGCTGAAACCTCCAAATTATTGTAACCTGCTATCTTTCATAATTAATCTGATTGATGCAATTTTGATTTAAAACTCTATCTTGCCTTTCACTTATCTCTATAGAAACATAGCTCTTATTTTTAAATAAACACTTGAGTTCTTTGTTGTTAATCATACAAAACATATCTGTTCCCCAGTAATATCTCTGTGATGTAGAATTTAATTTACTTTCCACTATTTTACTTTTAATTATTGCAGGACTCCTGAGAAATAAACTGAAGCAACATATTGATGGGACATGCCTTTTAAATTACGAGATGTAATAATTATTAATTACAACTTAAAAGTCCCTAGCAGGACTTATTTGCCATAAATATTGGCTGACTTCAAAAGCTGGAAAAGACTAGTATTGTGCAACAGTCAATTAATTAGACACATACTGCAGATACCTTTGTTAATTAATTCAATTATGAATAGAATAACTCTCCGATTGAAATACTGAAATGTGTTAGCATCCACATATCTTTTTTCAGGGATAAATATATTAGCATGTTCAGGCCACCTAATTATATAATTATATTGCAAATTACTATTTTCTCAGCTATAGTGTAAAGTGTATATGGAGTTCATATTTTTACACTTTTACAGACAGTGCTAGGTGTCAAAAATATAAATATAAATAATTCATTAAGGAAAACAATCTTTTGAAGTTCTTTTTCTCACTTTTCTGTTATTTCCTGTGGAACATAATGGGATTTTATTGTTAGCTTGAACAGGAAAAAAAGATGGTAAAATACCGTGCCTGTCACAAGTGAATCAACAGAATACTCCTCTTAAAACATATTATGAAAATGCTTAATCCCAAGCACATTCAGGAAACAGTAAGTCTTTTTCAGAAGGAATGTCTCCACAAGTAGGGAAGTTT
This sequence comes from Apus apus, assembly GCF_020740795.1. Taxonomy (NCBI): domain Eukaryota; kingdom Metazoa; phylum Chordata; class Aves; order Apodiformes; family Apodidae; genus Apus; species Apus apus. The sequence goes on along the minus strand of NC_067282.1, from coordinate 84,725,340 downwards.
TTCAGTCAGTTTTGTGAAAGAGCTTTTAATTACCTGCATTTAATTGAGTCTTGCACATACACGTTGGGAAACAACTTGTGAGATTTACTGAGTCTACAGCATAGCTCACAATAAATTGTTCCTTTCTCTATTTACTTGCCCTATCTAATGTCTCTGAGCCATGGTTTGTTGGGTGTTTTTATTGAATTTTCAATAAAAATGAAAAGTACAGAGTTACAGTCTTCTGGTTCCAGAGAAAGCAGCATGAGCGAGGGTTTAGAGCATGTGGGCAGAACAGGATAGCTGGATTTTCTTCTCAGCTGTACCAGTTAAACAGTAGGAGACCAGACAAGCCATGCCACCCTCTGTCTGGCATTTGCATTATGTGGAAACAAGTACTTCCACATTTCTGTTACAGTTTTCTGAGAAGTGGAAAACCAAAAGCTGTCATATAGGAATAAAACAGCAGGTGAATGTTTTGAAGAAGACAAAGACCAACTCATGCTAAGATAAAATTAAGCATGCATTTTCTAGTTTGCTTCTATTTGCAGATAAGTTTAACTACAGTAAAATCCATGGATTTCCAACCGTGGTCACAACTTCCTGCAAAGAGAATGGGAAAGGAATACAGATGACTAGATGCTTGAGAAAAAATGCAAATATTTGAATTGCAGCAGCACCCAGAGGTCCCAGGAAAGATCAGCAGAAAACTGTCTCTGTTCTGATATGATGCTCCCAGTAGACAGGATAGGAGGGGGGGAAAGGAGTATCTCTCATATTATTTAGCTGATTAGTATCTTAGTTGGGTCTTTGTTTTATACAAGACAAAAAAGGTTTTGTTGTTTTTTTTTTTCTTGACAAGTGTTGTGGTTTTGGGCCCAATATGACAACAAAGGAACAGCCACACGGCCACTCACTCAACTCCCCCCCTCACCCACACACACTCTGGGTTGAGGAGGACAAAGCTCATGGGTCAAAACAAAGGACAAAGAGGGTTCTTCACCAATTAAGGTCCTAGGCAAAATAGACTCAACTTGCGGAAAAAATAATTAATTTCACACTGATCAAACACACACAGGACACAGACAACACAAAGAGCAGGGCTTGCATATGTTACCCCACCCCTCCCTCCTTCCCGGGCTCAAATCCCTTTGTTCCTGTTTTCTCTCCTTCCTTCCCCCCAGCGGCACAGGGGGACAGGGGTTCAGGATTAGAGTCAATTCACAGCCTGGTGGTTCCTGCTGCTCCTTCCTCCTCAGGAAGAAAGATTCCTTACAATTCTTCCCTGCTTCCCCACGGGGTCCCTCCCACAGGAGAGAGTCCTCCATGAACCTCTCCTTCATGAGTCCTTCCCACGAGGCCTGGAGCTGCTCCAGCCTGGGCTTCCCACAGAGTCAAGGGCTGCTTTGGGAACAGCCACCTCCCCTGGCGCCAGGGTCTTCCAAAGCTGTGCAATCAGAGTCTACTGGCAGCAAATCCACTGGCCACAAAATCCAAGTCCACTGGCCAAGTTCACCCCTCCTGGCGCCTTCAGGGAATGCTCCACCACATTCCTCCATGAGTGCAGGGGGACAGCTGCCATCTTGCATGGTTAAAAAAGGAACTGCTGGGCAAACTCAAGTGGAAAAGGAAAATCTATAGATCATGGAAGGAGGGGCTGGTCACTTGGGAGGAATATAGGACTGTTGTCAGAGAATGTAGGGAGGCAACTAGGAAAGCTAAGGCCTCCTTGGAACTTAACCTTGCAAGTTGGGTTAAGGATAATAGAAAGGGCTTTTTCAAATACATAGCCAACAAAACTAATACCAGAGGCAATATAGGCCCACTGCTGAATGAGGTGGGTGCCCTGGTGACAGAGGATTTAAAGAAGGCAGAAGTGCTGAATGCCTTCTTTGCCTCTGTCTTTACTCCTGCAGGCTTTCCCCATGAGGCCCACTTTCAAATAGCCCCAGAAGAAGTCAGGATAAAGGAGGAGTTTGCCAAGGTAGATGAGGATTGGGTTAGGGATCAGTTGAGTAGTCTGGACATCCATAAATCGATGGGTCCGGATGAAATGCATCCAAGGGTGCTGAGGGAGCTGGCGGAGGTCATTGCTAGGCCACTCTCCATCATCTTCGGTAAGTCATGGGTAACAGGAGAGGTGCCTGAGGACTGGAGGATAGCAAATGTCACTCCAGTCTACAAGAAGGGCAAGAAGGAGGACCCAGGTAACTATAGACCGGTCAGCCTCACCTCCATCCCTGGAAAGGTGATGGAACAACTTGTCCTTGGCACTATCTCTAGACATATCAAGGAGATGGGGGTCATCAAGAGCAGTCAACATGGTTTTACCAAGGGTAAGTCATGTTTGACTAAACTTATAGCCTTCTATGAGGAAATTACTAGGTGGATAGATGATGGTAGAGCGGTAGATGTGGTCTATCTTGATTTCAGTAAAGCATTTGACACTGTCTCCCACAGCATCCTTGTAGATAAGTTGATCAAGTATGGGTTTGATGATCAGGCAGTGAGGTGGATCAAGAACTGGTTGAAAGGAAGGAGTCAGTAGTGGAGTCCCTCAGGGGTCAGTACTGGGACCAGTGTTGTTCAACCTCTTCATCAACAACCTGGATGAGGGTACAGAATGTACCCTCAGCAAGTTTGCTGATGACACCAAGCTGGGAGGAGTGGCTGACACCAGAAGGCTGTGCTGCCATTCAGAGAGACCTAGACAGGCTGGAGACTTGGGCGGGGAAAAACCTGATGCAGTTTAACAAGGGCAAGTGTAGAGTTTTGCATTTGGGGAAGAAAAACACCATGTACCAGTACAGGCTGGGGGCTGACCTGCTTGAGAGCAGTGTAGGAGAAAGGGACCTGGGGGTCCTGGTAGACAGGAGGATGACCATGAGCCAGCAATGTGCCCTTGTGGCTAAGAAGGCCAATGGCATCCTGGGGTGGATTAGAAATGGGGTGGTTAGTCGGTCAAGAGAGGTTCTCCTCCCCCTCTATTCTGCCCTGGTGAGGCCGCATCTGGAGTATTGTGTCCAGTTCTGGGCCCCTCAGTTCAAGAAGGACAGGGAACTGCTTGAAAGAGTCCAGCGCAGAGCCACAAAGATGATGAAGGGAGTGGAACATCTCCCTTATGAGGAAAGGCTGAGGGAGCTGGGTCTCTTTAGCTTGGAGAAGAGGAGACTGAGGGGTGGGGTGACCTCATCAATGTTTACAAATGTGTTAAGGGCGAGTGTCAGGAGGACAAAGCCAGGCTTTTTTCAGTGATATCCAGTGATAGGACAAGGAGTAATGGATACAAATTGGAGCATAGGAGGTTTAAGGTGAATATCAGAATTTTTTTTTTTACTGTTAGAGTGACACTGGAACAGGCTGCCCAGAGAGGTTGTGGAGTCTTCTTCACTGGAGACATTCAAAAGCCGCCTGGACGCCTTCCTGTGTGATGTACTCTAGGTGACCCTGCTCTGGCAGGGGGGTTGGACTAGATGATCTTTCGAGGTCCCTTCCAACCCCTAGGATTCTATGATTCTGTGATCTTGCAATGGGTTGCAGGGAAACTTCTGCTTGGGCACCTTCTCGCCCTTCTTCCTCACCAACCACTAGCCCTGCTCTCCTCCCCAGTCCTTCTCTGCTCAGGTCTTGTATCAATTCTTTCGTATGTTAATCACAGAGGCACATCTATTGTGCCTCTAATGGATCCTTGGCTGGCTTTGGAGCAGGGGAAACTTCTCAGGTTCTTACCGGAGCAACTCCTGGTACCAAAAACCCCCATGAAACCATAAGAGGTCAGACCACAGATTATCCTAAGAGTAAAATGTTAAACATACTAAGGACCTGACGGTACCAGCTGCTACTGTGGTATCCAATATATTTATGTCTGAGAAGGGCGACACTGCAGTGAGGAAGATTTCTGCTGCATTGTTACCTCACATAGTGTTTACCAGGACAAATACATGTAATGTTAGCTGCAAAATGAACCGGGGATGTCTATTTCTGCAAGCAAAGCCATGGAAAACATTGACCATACACCCTTGACAGATTGTCCCTCCTTATTTTTAGCTCTTGAACCTGTGAAATTCTGATAGAAAGGAAGATTACAGCAAACATATATAACAAATGAGAAGAAAATAACCCAAAAATCTGGCACAAGAGTGTGATATTAACTGTACCAATATACCAGTCTACTGAGGATTTGTATTTTAAAAGCGGCTTTAATCCCTTATGGCAACCTCAAGGCAGTCTCCTTGGGGAAAAAACAAACAAACAACCCATAATAAAACTATTGAGAGAGACAAAGAGAATCCTAATAATATTTCTTTTCAGTTCTTCTCCCTATCCCTAATTAGTAGGGGATATTTGCATTGAAACCATCTCTTTTTCTCCTTCATTCATTTGATCAGCTGCTTATCCCTCACCTGGAGCTGTAATCTCTTGTCTGAAGTTTCATAATCTTCTGCACTAGTAAAAGGATTAGGTATCCAGGTGAAGCATAAACAACAGGAACAGATGATCACACAGGAAACAAATACTATTCTGACTTTCCAGATGCCACTTTCCCCAGTGGTAATTAAGTAAAAAGAAACCCTAACCACCACTACCTCTTAGAAAGCAAAGATGAAACCCTGCAAACATATAGAAGAAAAACAACACCAAACCTTAAAACATAGCTTATATAATTCTCCCTAGAATTAAAACTGCATGAAAGTACAAAATGAATAGTAGAAAAAGAGAATAAGAAGATTAAAAAGAAAAAAAAGAGACAGAGAGATTATCCTAACACTTTAACAAAATTGCTGCAATCTTTACAATGCAACTATTTTCCATTCTGAAAATGGATGTCTTTTTCTCTAGGCTTTCTAAAAGAAAGGCCAAACTGAACTGAGGGTGGGAAGGTTACCTGTTCAGTCTTTAGTTTTCAGTGGGCAAGATCAAGTCTACCTCTTGAGTCCATGCTCACTTCTTTTATAACTTACAGGGAATTTCTTGCATACAACATTTTTTTTAAGCCAGTACACCTATTTAAGTAAAGCATGGTGTTCATAACCTTGCACTGTGATTGAAAATCATTCTGATTTCTTGTGCTCATTAAAAATGTATGAGAGAAACATTTGAAAAATTCAATATGCTTTTCATCTAGATCTAAATCTAGCCAATTCATACCCTTTTGACACACCCTTTTCATCTGGTATTTGACTATTTTATTTTATTTACAATTCCACTATTTTCACTCAGCTAGACTTCTGACATTAAGCTCAAATACCATCCCTGCTAGCATACTGTACAAACAGAAAATTCTCTGAAATTGCTTTGCTTGCCTAAAAGAAAAAAAAATCTTTTGAAATGCATTATACTCTATTATTAAGCCTGGATATATAATACACTTTACAAAAGCAAAATGATGGCAGATGAATATGACTTGTTGATTATTCAGTTGTACTTATATATGGGAACTGGGCAGTCTCTCTGTGAAGCAGACAGCATCACCTGGAAAATGAAGCCATTGGAGAAGAAAAAAAGAAAGTCATGCTATTCCAAAACACATACATCTTTGTGATACCTCCCTTCTTCCCTTCATGCTACAACTCACTTCAAATTATTTCTCTACCAATACTGTCTGAAGCTTAACTAAGTGTTGATTCCTTCCCTATCAGTTCAATCGGCAATAGAACTGCTTCTCTCCATCACTAGCCTATGGAGATTTACAGTAAGTAGAGCAAGCAAGCTAAAACCTATTTCCAAGGAGTTTACCATCCATTTCATCAATTAGAATAGATTTCACTGAGTGGACATAATAGATAGCATAACACTGTAAAGGTTTTAAGGGTCTGCCAAAACTTCAGTAAAGTATAGATTGAGTTAACACAGTTTTACTGATCTAAACAGTCCCCTCAGCACTCCTGCCGACAATATACTGGCAGTGTCTAGAGAGCTGTCAAAAGACACTAGCTGAGCAGACAAAAATGAACATCTGAGCCAAGGGAGCTGATATTTGCCTACAACTACATTTCTTCTGAACAGTTCTTTAAAATCTTACAATTTATGGGAAGATAACAGCCAAACAGATTCAAACTTTATCTGGCAGTCCTCTCTACTGCACTGTTAAAGATTACTTAAAGTACTCATTTTTAGGCATAGCTACACCAGGGCATGAAATTGGAAGCAAAAATACAACAACGTAGCAATGGCTCAGGCAAGACGGAAGATGATCACAGAATTACCAAGATTGGAAAAGACCTTTAAGATCATCGAGTCCAGCCTTTTACCAGCACCACCACATTGGCTAGACCATGGCACTAAGTGCCACATCCAGCCCTTCCTTGAACACATCCAGGGTCGGTGCCTCCACCACTTCCCTGGGAAGTCCATTCCAATGTCTGATCACCCTGTCTGTGATGAAGTACTTCCTAATATCCAACCTAAACCTCCCCTGGAACAGCTTCAGGACGTGCCCTCTTGTCTTGTTGCTAGTTGCCTGGAAAACGAGCTCAGCCCTCACCTGACTACAACTTCCCTTCAGGTAGTTGAAGAGAGTGACAAGGTCCCTCCTGAGTCTCCTCTTCTCCACGCTAAACAACCCCAGCTCCCTCAGCCTATCCCTACAAGACTTTCCCTCTAGTCCCCTCACCAGCCTCATTGCTCTTCTCTAGGACCTGCTCCAGCACCTCAATATCCTTCTTGAAGTGAGGGGCCCAGAACTGGACACAGTACTCAAGGTGAGGCCTCACCAGTGCTGTGTACAGGGGGAGAATTACATCCCTACTCCTGCTGCTCACACTATTCCTGATACAAGCCAGGATGCCATTGGCCTTCTGAGCCACCTGGGCACACTGTTGGCTCATGTTCAACTGGTTGTCAACCAGTACTCCCATGTCTCTCTCTGCCAGACTGCTCTCCAGCCACTCTTCCCCCAGTTTGTAGCACTGCCTGGGGTTATTGTGGCCAAAGTGCAGGCCCCTGCACTTGGTCTTGTTGAATTTCATGCCATTGGCCTTGGCCCATTGATCCAGCCTGTCCAGGTCCTCCTGCAGCTTCTTCCTACCCTCCAGAAGATTGACACTCCCCCCTAGTTTGGTGCCATCTGCAAACTTACTGAGGGTGGACTCAATCCCCACATCCAGGTCATGAATAAAGATGTTGAATAGGACTGGGCCCAGTACTGATCCCTGGGGCAAGGACCACTTCTGCTGGTGTTATACACAATTGGTACTTCAATCTAAGGTTGAGCCAATTTCAACAGAAAAAAAAGCCCTTGCAAAACAATACATTGAATTATTAAAATAATGCAGAAGGACACTCCACTGTGGTATTTTTTATTTTTCTTTTCCCTGTGAAAATGACACCAGCCTTCCAGGAGATGCAATTACTGCCTGGAGGCTTACAGGGAAAGTTACCCTGCCAAAGCTGTTTGTTGTGATCTATGAAACCCCTCAACTCCAGCTGTGGCCAAAGGCATGGGAACCTTCTGAACAGGGGGATAGCTGTGAGCAGGGTTTGCCACATGGGCAGGCACAGTGCTGGGCTCATTCCCTACATTCCCCAGAGCAGCCTCAGACCACTGACCTTCCAAAGTAAGCTGCAAAGCTCATCTCTTCCTCTGGGTCGTGAAAATGGCAAATTACTTAAAAGGCAAGAGCTGAGACTAAAAAAGCTATGATAGGGAACAGGCTGGTTTTTTTCTCTGTTGCATTTATATTCATTACTTGAATCACAGAGTATACCAGAAAAGCCTGGAATCTAGGACAGGTGCTTTAAATGCCATGCATAACTCCAACCAACTAAATATCTCAGAAAATTGGAACATCCTCAGTAATTGCTCAGGAACTAATTAACTAGGAAGGATAAAAATGACTGAAAGTGTGCTATTGGGCCAAGAATTGACTAAAACCCAAGGTGAGGAAAAGAGAGTGTGTGTGTGTTAATGGACCAGTCAACCTTTGAAGGCGTTAAGCATCTAGGAAGGAGATAAAGTTTTACTTTCTCAGACTGCCTTGAACAAAAAGTTACACAAATTCAGAGATCGTTCTTAAACAAAAATCCAGTTTGTTTTTGTGTAGCAGAACTTTAAAATATTTATGTTTAAACACCAAGAATTTAGGCACCAGATTATAGAAAAGAAGAACTTAAAGTAAGCTGGATTTTATATTAAATAATAATTGTTCAAAATTAATTTGACATTCATGCTATTAAACCAATAAAATGTTAAAAGTGGATATGCCATATATGTGACCTGAAAAGTCCTTTTGCCCAACCACTTCCAAGCTGCTGAACATAAGGATCTTTTCAAGGGTACAGCTTGGACACATATTTTTCTGAGTACACAATTACCTTAACAGTATTGTACAACATTTAACAGCCATGTAAACTTCCAGAATAAAGACTAGGTAATACATTATTTCATCAGGCAGTCCTTAACAAAAGTTTAATAACTCATTAATTAGAACGCATCAGAGAAAAAGAACTAAAATACACCAGAGAAAACAATAAAATAATAGCACAACAGCTTGACTTTGACATTCAACACTTGCACAAGATAAATTTATTAAAACCTGTCAGATTTATGTTGCTAGAGAGTGGACATTCAGTATTCTTGAACATCAAGTAATCTTTCTTAGTAAAGAAGAAAGAAACAGCGTTCTTATTGAATCTCAATTGATCTGTGCTACGTTGCAGCCAACACAGACAAACACAACAGATTAGTAAAGAGGAAAGTGCTTTTTTATATATCTCAGGATTAAATGTGACCTGTCATCCATGCAAGCACAATTTCTGTGTCTCAGCTAGAGCTGCTTCTTGCAACCATCTGGTCTTGACTATCACCTGGTCAGTCTCGGCAGTTTTGGTGCCTTGGTGGATACTCTTGACACCTATTAGTGCTGTTTGGCCATTATCTCCTTTTGTTTTGGTGCAAAATCAAGGAAGTTTGGGCTCAGACATAGGTGGAAACAGAGAAACCTGCATGCAGAAGAAGGGAACAGGATAGAGGAAAATAACAGACAAAAGAACAGGACAGGCAGTGAGACAAGTAGCAGGAAGTTCTCCAGGGCATGGAGTTACAATCTTTCCCTCTTTCAGTAATAACAACTGATATGCCAAAGTCTATCTAACTCTCCTCCCTGGTCTCAACATTTATTTTTTTTTTTAAATGTTGACAAACAATATGAGAGGAGTTTTTTATAATTAATTTCTGACTTAACACCTTGGTCAACCAATTCAGAAAATATCCCCCTCTCAGTCTTAAGTGCAGTCCACAGTTTGATAAAAAATATTCCCAGCTCAAGTGTTTAAGATCTTTTTTTTAGTTAAAAAATACTAAATTATGTAATCCATCAATCCAAACAACTCAGAGTTGTTACTGAAGCTAGAGAATCTTAGAAGACAAGGGGGAAAAAAAAATAAAAACAAATTAATGTGGGAAGATGAGATAAATCAAGTAGCGAAGTCAAGAGTAATTATCAAAAGATCTTTTATAAAAAATGAGTAATTTTTTCTACTTCAAGAGAAATGCATTAATTTTATCCCACCCCACCCTATTCCTTAGCATGCCTGTAGTTCAAGCAGCATAAGACAAAAATAGGCTTATTAAGATCTAGAATGTTTCACTCTTAAGTACTGAAGTCCTTCAAAATTTAATTTAAAAATATAAATCAGGAGATCCTGAAAGGGTCTGCACTTGATAATAATGAAGGAGAAAAATTTAGTTGTAATTGACAAACTGTAAGCAAAATGGAGCCAGAAAATAAATGGTGTGGGTTGGATTTTGCAATCAGTGACAGTACCGACTGCTTTCATTGACCTTAAGTGAGATTTGGGGCGACTCCTACAGATTAATTCTAGTTTCTTAAAAAATACAGGGTGTATGAGGTCCAGTTAATTTAAGTCAGGAAGAGTGATTTATTTAATTTCTGTACTTCAGTTCTATATGATACTGAACTTTCTAGTCCTGATTAAAAAGGAAAACAGCAAAAAGCATAAAACATATACTCAACTTTAAGGCTTTTATCTCTTTGGCATCCCTCGGTTAAGCAAATGCTTTAATTGCTTTCTAGACTGGCCAAAGTGAAGTCATGAGGCATGGCAGCACCTCATTGTCATGCAGTGTATAAAATGTGATTAATTTTGCAGTGGCTTACACTGCATATAGACTTCTTAATTTTGCTTATTCACTTCAGCACGATGCTCTGCATCTCTCTCCTCTTCCCTCTCTTGAAGTAATTACCAAATGAGATAGCAAGGAAAAGCTCCTTAAGCAAAGGCTGCATTGTGCTAAAAGGAATGTCCCAGGCCTGGAAGCACATATCTTGAGTGCACAGAGATCTCACAGCCAAAACACAGCACAACACAGACTCAAGGAAGTTAGCTGTAGAGGTTATCAAACATTACAAGGTAACAGGCACAACACTTCCAGTGACTTCTGTGCAGAGAGCTTGTTGAGAGAGCTTGCAATAAAATAACTAGCTAAAAAAAACAACACAGGAGATTGGTGATACAACAAAATACTAAGAAAGCAGTAATAAAAAAAGATGTATTAATTTGCTAATCATTATCAGCTCTTATTAGATTATCATTATTTTACTGATATATTTATCAGGATCTGTAGGAACCCAAATTGTTTAATAATGTATGTGCAGTTTGATGAGGTAGGCAGGATTTTAGCATTATTTTACAACGTTAAAACACTTTATACAGTATACGGAGTCTGCCTTCTACTTCATGTAATTCTGCTCCTAAGGCATCAGAGCTATGGTAATTATAACTCTGTATTACAAAGAGAGAACCACAGGCTGAAGGAGGAAATACAGTAATCCCAGTTACCTAGAATTTGTGATCCCAGAACTTTCCTGATGGACTACATTCATTTACTTAAAGGAAGCTAGTTCAATGAAAGATTCAAAAGAAAGTACTGAACAAGCAAACAGCTTTGAAACTACTTGAGCTAGAGCATTCAAGATTACACAGACTCAAAGCCTGCTTTAGGAAGTTGTCATGACAACAATTTCACTTAATATTTAAATAAATATACTTAATGTGAAAGATACAACCATGTGGTACTTTCCTGTCTGTGTATTCTTCTTAATCAGTTGCAGGGTCTATATAAAAGGCTCATTAGTAGAATTCCCCAACAGAAAAATAAGCTTTTTCATTCTGATTCTGAAAAAAAATCTTTGTAAATAAACTGATTGTTCACGTTATTAAAATTTTAATTCTTTATTTTGCAGAAATCCCTAGGAGTTTCATAAGTAAATCAGAACATCTTTGTGTTAGGTCTGTTCTTGCTAAATAGCTTGGAAGGAATTTAATAAATATTTATCAGTCTTCTTGAACTCAAATAGAATTAGAGATATATATTTGTGTTCATGTACATACACAATACATACACTTAGAAACATACACTTTCTTGTGGAGAACACCTTGCCTAGGGGAAAAAAAAAAAAAAAGGCAAGGATTATGGCACCATTTTACTGCTCAGCCAAACTAATACCACAGAAAGATTGCATGCACCACACCAGGCACCCCTTCGAGACAGCATGGTCGTGCAGGTGAGCTACAGGACTGGGGATGCAAACAAAGCAGGGCAGGTACCACAGATCACAGGACAAAGCTGCTGCTTTAGTATCACTTGTACTTTGGGTCATTGCTGAGTCACAGATGTGAACTAGCTATCTGTCCTGGTTTGAACCAGGGTGAAGCCAATTTTCCTTTTTACTGATGTTGCTAGTTAAAAGAAAGCTTACCAAAGGAAAAAAAAACCACAACAACAAACACAAACAAACAGTAAAAAGGAAAATTGGCTTCATCCAGGCTCAAACCAGGACACTAACTACACATGCAAGCCAAGCCGTGTCACCTGGAAGCCAAATGGGTGGCTGAGACCATCAGAGAGCAAGGAGCCCAGCTTCCATCTGGCTTCGCATCTGAGGTAACATCTTGGCTGCTCACCTCTCCAATTAGTGCCCTGGACCACAGAAGGAGAGATGTCCCAAGTGCACTGGCTGCCCTGTTGCTTTAAGTGCTGCTTTGTTGGCACATGTGACCAACAATTTTGGGGGGACTAGAAATCTCACCCCAGATATCTCACCTCCCCCACGGGTGTACTGATTACTAGGGCATAGAATCACAATGTCGTTCTGAATCAAGAAGCAATTGGGTATTTCACACCAACCTCAGCACTGCTCTGTAAGAGGGTCCATATCCCATTAACACCAAAACTTCTAAAAACCACAACTGGATCCTTGGAAAAACTAGTCCATCAGTTCTATTATGTTCTTCAGCTGTTTCAAAATTAATATTATTATTTTAGGTCAGAGTGTTTCAAGTATGACAAAACATAGTGCTTTATTTTGGAAACAAAAAACTGCTAATATGAACCTTAAATATCTGTACATTATCAGCGTGTGGAATAATCCAATACAGTTCTTCACCAAGAGAAGAGGCTCTGAGCTCTACTTAGATAAATCCATTTTAGTTATTGCTGTTTTTTAATGAAAACTGAAGGATGACTTCTCCTGGAGGACTGGAATAACAGCTTTAATACTTTTACTTAGCCCTCTCAAAATCTTTTCAAGATAAAATTTTTCAAGCTTTAATGGAAGTGAAACTGTATTTATAAATAATTTTTGCTTTTTGTGGTATCAACTGCATACATGAACAGGGATTAGTCTATAAGCAACAAATATATTTGAAGTCAGTATTTCCTAACTACTATGTTGCAATCTATACTTGGCAAATCTTTGAAACTGACACTGTGCTTCAGAAGTTTCTGAGATTCCTTACAACAACCATACACAGGAATTACTGAACTTCTGTTGTTCAGCCGATGTGCCTCCATAAACATCAGATTCATGGAACCACTGTCACAGTACTGACCTCTGTGTGAAGTTTTCAGAGGAAAAATAATACTAACTTTTCCACCCACAGGCCCTTCCATAATCATGATTCTAGTGCCTGGCACAGGGCTACAACCATTTACACAGGCTTTGGATTAAGACATTTGGATAACCTTGATGGTTTAATTTATTTATTATATTTATATAAGTTAAGTGATATTTCGACATGAAGGTATATTTGGTTTCAAAACAATGCATAGATATCCACAGTAGGCATATTTAGCCTATTTACATAGAAGCATACATAGCAACTTCCCTGCAGTTACCGAAGGTCACATGTGCTGGCCATGTAGCAGACCAACCTGTTGCCCCTGCATCAGTTTAAGCTGTGCCAAGGCAAGGCAAGGGAGGAGAAGGCAGAAATGTTGCAGTGCCTTGGAAATATCCTGGGCTGTCTCTTGCCATCACCCACCTGTGCTGCATTCACCTGCGACAGGCTGGGGCAACAGTGCCTAGTGCAGCCTTGACGACCTCCTTGTGCCAGGACTGTATTCTTTTCCCAGGCACTTAAAACTGGCAAAATATTGCAATACAAGAAAATATACCCTCATTTTTTTCCTCTCCCCTGCCAGTTGCCAGCAAGGGCGAGGGAGAATGTTAATTTTTCCCATGACTCCACAATGGGTCTCCCATGTGGCTTCTGGGATAATCCTCACTCCAAAGTCACCTGGCACCTGGGCAATGTATGCTTCCAGTGACCAGGTACGTGGAGCACTAGAAGGTCTCATTTACCTACTCCAGAAATACAGTTTTGCCCATGTCTGGATCTAGGAGTAGCTGTGCACTGATGGCCAGGCAAGAACAGACTGTCTCTGAAGTTCCAACTGGGGAGGTGCTGCAGAGTTGCAAAGAGGGCTGACGTGATGGACAACACAGGATGACCCCTCTTATACATTTGATGTACCTGAAGGTATGATATATGTCTGACACCCCCCCCTCCACTTGCTAGAGCATGCAAAATTACAGTGTGATTATAAATACACCAGGAAATAATGAAAATAAAATACACGAAGGGCGTCAAGGGTGGTATTCAACCCATCTAACTCACAGGTGGGCTCTTCCTAGCTGCTATTAAACAAGGCAGAATTTAGTAAGAGAAACACATGGCAAGATCTGGAAGCAGTGAATTGTTGTATCAGCAAAGTACTGTAACATATATCCTGAAATATATTCTCTATGTGACAGATTCTGTCAGGGACACAAATCATCCTATATGTGAACATAACGTTTGTGGCACAAGGAAACACCAAATTTGACAAAGTCTGAGAACCAAGTCCTGATTTTGAACTTACGGTTTTACCACAGTGAATGGCAGCTCTCAGGGAGAGCAGATGGGAAATGAAAAGGAGTCTTTAGTGAGGGGGTCAGGTAACTGTTGCTTCACTAGGTGCTGCTAAATAAATTTTAAAAAAAACAAACACCACACACAAAAAAACCCAACATAAAACTTGTTAACTTTTAAATATCTTCTGGCACATGAAGACAAATTAGTTTCAGCTTAAAAAACCTCCCAAACCAAACTACAACTGCGATCCAAATATCATGTTGGTAATGATTTTGTGCACTGAGATGTTACATATACTACTTCAATTTCTAACTGCACTTCAGATGAAAAAGTGGAAAATTAATATCCAATTTGCTAAACTTTAAGATTTTGCTACTGACTGCAGTTTCTGTTATATTAGACAAGCACATTATTTGCCTTAATAGGCAGAAGAACAATGACTAAAGGCTGTTATTATGCCACAACAGCTACATTAACATAACTGCAAAAATAACTGTAGATTCACAACATCAGTTCTGTGTAAACCTTTTCAGAAATATTTCTGTATCTTTAGTTTGGTTTGCAGTGTTACATAAAGAAAAGGGCTTAAGCCAAGCAACATAGATTGACAATCATAAAGTCTTGCGAATTTGGAAATAATAATACTGGCACATTACACTGTGTCTATGTTAGGAAATATTTTAGGAATAGATCAACGTGGCTACTGCTGAGCTCCTCACGCTGCTATTTCATGTGGTTTAGGCATTATACTGTGGATTAAATGCAGTCTTACCTTCTATGCTGAAGTGTCTAACCTCAACATCTAATTTGCAGCTTTCCAATAGGGAGATCTATTAGATGCGGTGGCAAGTCCTTGCAGTGAGTGGAGACCATGCATGGAAAAAATTGGGTCTAAACAAATTATACACCAAGGAATATTTGGAGTGCTTTTGGAGGAGACACTGTTGTTCAGTTCCACCTCTAAAGAATCTACTTTTCTGTCCCAAAACCACTTTGGGAACTAATTTAGCACATGGTAAATGGAGACCATCAGGGGACTCGCTTGAAAACCACCTATTACTTCCCTGATATGAGTAATTGTAGATGCAGACTTGCAGAGATACCAAACCATTTGCAGCATACTTTTTCTGAACTCTACTATTGCTTTTTTGCTATCGCTTCTTCGAAGTTCAGGTCTTTTACGTAACACTTCTAGAAAAATGTCATGTATGTTGTTACACATCACTTGGATAATTAAGCAGTATAATTTGCATAAATATTGTGCTGCAGTAGGTAGCTGTCACTAAGGATGCAACTTAAGAGATGCAGAAAAGAAATAAAATATTGAACAATGTGTGCTTAAAAAATAAAGCCCAGTTACCCAAGTTTCTGTGACCGAGAGATACATCAACAGAAGATTTAAAAGCAAGAAACAGCTTCACTGTAGATACCTACCAGATTTATCTGGATACCTATTTTGTCCCTGCTCCACGCAGATTGCTCAATCACGTGCAGTCCATCCCCAAATAAACCTGCCTTCCCCATAAGCAGGTTTATCAGATAAATACCTGCTGCTGGCTGCTTGCATTTTCTGCCAGCAGTGGTCACTGTGAAAGGCAGGATGAGCACCTGATCAATTCCAGAAAGAACTGTGTGTTTGTATATGTTAGGTCTTTAAGGTTTCATACCCTTGCTTACCTTAGTCATTCTATTAGTTTGTGAAATGGAATTGTAATCCCTGAAGCACATGCAGTACCTGCACACTGGTATGGATATGACTTCCCCGAAAGAGATGGGAAGAGGGTAGATTTGATTATACCAATCCAGCAGGTTGCTGGGCACCAAAACAACCTCAGCAGGTGATGTGTCTTCACAAGCCCTTCGTATCTTCATACTTTGTTTCACTTCCCGCAGTGCAGAAACCCATACCTAGTGTGTTGTGGAGTGATTCTCTCAAATCCTGGCAAGTCATGTGCCACATTTCAGCTTTTCAGAGTAGAGGTATGTGGGGCACAAAAGAAACAGACTTTGCAATATGTGCAAGGACATGAACAGACTTACAATTTTTCCTCATAGGGAAAATTCACAAACAGTAACATGCAAGCATTGCTCAGCAGATGACATGAAGGGATAAATTTAAGAAGCTGAAGATGGTTCATTTGCACATCTCTGATTGCAACTTGAATCTGCACTGTTCTAGTAATTGCTGTGAAAGAACAGCTGAAACATTGCTACCAATCCCTTCAGGCCAAAGACAGTCTTGAAAAGAAGCTACCAAATCAGAGTGACAGAATCTGTAAAATCTGTGGAAGTTAGGGGTCAGAAGTTGGATGACCTTTAAGGATAAAATAAAACACGGGCCAACATACTTATTTGTGCTTAGGTCACCTCTGTCTCCGAGCATCTGAGAGATTTGGCCCTAACAGATCTTTTGAAAGGCCAAACCCCTTGCAAACACCTGCATCAACATACCCACCTTGCTGGGTGGTGGGAGACAGAGAAATAGGAAGGGATAAGAACACAAGGGCTGCTCAGAAGGTCTGTATGGTTTGATGCAATAGACAGAAAATAGCTAGTCATGCAGGGCTAAGCATGGAACAGTCCTGTGAGGTGGCAGGACTCTGTAGGGAGTTCAAGCACACTAGATACCTGTCTATATTGTCCAAAAAACCCAGGAAGATTCACATCTTCTCTTCAGAGAAAAGCACAAAAGGACAAGACAGGCTGAAAGCTATGCCTAGCATCAAAGCTTATCATGGCTTGAAACCCATCAAGGCTGCTAACATTAAAGGTCAGTGTATTTAATTAGTCATAGGAATGTCTATCTAGGAGATACTGCCAATTAAACATAAGCAATTATCGTTCATGTTTAAACAATCTTGCACAGTGTTTTACATAACAAGGTGTGTATCACCACTCAAGTTTAAATGGGACTATTACAATCAACCACTATAATACGTACGCACTGCAAGGCAAGAATTTCCTGACAAGAGCTTCTATAGCAGCAGCAGATGCATATCTCTGAGATATTTGCTCCTTTCATGTTTTGTACCAGAACTAACATGAAGATTTCTGAGAAAGAGTAGGACTAGCCTCCCTTCAATCCATCAGTACTTAAACCCTACTGAGAACTGAATAATTAGATTAATTTTTTTTGTATGTGCAGATATGAGAATAGCTGTCTCTGGTTGATTTCGAGCTATATGTCACTATAATTTTATGTTGCTTTTAATGTGTGTGCACGCACCTGATGATAGCATTTCTAGGGATGCATTAACCACCAGTGATACCTTGTGCTTACTGCATCCACAGGAAAAGGCCGGGCGAGGGGCAAAAAAAAGAAAAAAATAGCTAAAATTGAATTACACATACCCAATTTTTTCATTACCGGATACTCCCCACCAGCTATCCCCAGTTAGGCAAACCATGTTCAACTTGTTTTAAAATACTTAATTACATTACTGAATGATTCCATGGGGATTTTTATAAAACAGGTCATTGTCATGAAGGGCATGTAACCATTGTGTTAATCCAAGTGTTTGATGTATTGCATTACACTTGTCCAAGCTTGCGGAACAGGGCCTGGTAGATCCAAGATGTTACTGAAAACTAGAAGGAAGAGCTAGTTCTGTGTAATAGCAGGCTGTTACTCAGCACAACTAGAAAAAACACAGAGGTGTTGGATGCAGCATTGTCACCCACACTGACAAGCTGCAGAAAAAGAAAGGTGCCTATCAATTGTAAAGAGCCCATCTGACAGCTCAGGTTACAAATTTTGGCGGCCTCAAGCCATTAAGTTATGCCAGGAGTTATATTCCTGCCAAATCAGTTTTCCAGTCCAGTTCATCATGTGGCATTGCCACCATTTGTGCAAGGACTACCACAGGGACAGCTTGACCCATCTGGGAAAGAAAAGGCTGGGGCCAGCAGCCTGGCCAAATCACCGCCTGCCAACCCTCCCCAAAAAGTGCCAGGCAGAAGTTACGCAGCTGATTTGAATTTCAGAAGCCAAAGGAGACCTATGGAAAACTGTTTCACTTTACATGCTCACTAAAAAAGTTTCTTATTTTCAGAAGAATGGTACAGGGATTCAGTTACACAACAAATGTAATGAGAGCCCCCTCTACGTAGCTGCTTACAATGCTAAGAGCTGTTAGTGTATACACTTTGCATGTAATGCAAGCATTAGTCTTACTTCTACAAAACTGTTCTGGATGGGTTTTTGACAAATATATTTTTATAAAAATGCTCACTTGTCATAATCCAGTATTTTTAATGGAAAAAAAATCCCATATTTGAAATTGCTGAATATTTTTTGCTTTGAGAAGAATAGCTTGCTGCATAAAAAAACCCCTATTCTCTATATGCTATACAGACCTTCTGCTCAGTTTCACAAAGCAATCAACACTAGTTCCTTCAGATAAACAATCCTGGATAGAAATGTACATTTCATTTTTTTGGGCATGATGTGTTTACATAATTAGCTTTCTCTAGTCTAAAGACATGCTTTTTTTGCTGCCAGACAAGGTTTGCTCTTGTCTGACAAAAAAATGCTGCAAAGATTTAAAATAATTAATGGAATCTCAAAGGCAGGAGTGTAAGTGAAATATAGCAAAACCACCAAGCATCTAAATCTTTCTCTCTTATCCCTACCCTGGAAACCCCCAAACTAAAGCTAACATCAGCTTATTATTGGAGACTGAAAACTGTCTTAAACATTTATAACTAGTATTCACACAGGTTACAGAAAGACTCAAAGGAAGTGTTGCATTTAGTCTAAAACCACTGCAATGAACAAAGAAAAAAAAATCTCAGCAGAACTGTCGATCAACACGATAGGAGCTTTGTACAAAAGTTAAAATTTCATACATTCTAAAGATCAAGTTTTCATTTATTTTTCCATATCTTTATTGTACCAGAGGGTAGTCTTTTGACAGATTTCCCCCCCCAATAGTGAATAATTTTTTATGAAGGAATTAACATTAAAAATTACTTATATTTTGAAGTAGAGAAGTATTTTTACACTTTTCTACAGGGATAATCATGTTCTACTATTGCAAAAGAGCAGGTCCAAGAATTTTTATTATGAAATAGACTGAATACATAGACTTTGATCATTCACACAGGTGACACTTTTAACAGCAGGATAACTCATTCACTTTACAACCCAAGTAAACACAAGATATACTCAGTATTTTGTGATAAACAACTAAGCAAGGTTGGGACTTACACCCTACTTTTCCTTCAAATGACTTCATGACTTCACCTACTTTCATCTTGCTAGCCAATTTCATTCTGAGGTGGCCAGCTCACTGTTTTTGGTGGAGGTCATGTGTTGATCCCAGCAAACAGCAAAGCACCCTCACAAGCTGCTCGCTCAGTCCCCTCTCCTCTGAGATGGGGAGGAAATAGAAGAAAGGTGAGAAGACTTGAGGATTGAGTTAATACTTTAACAGGGAAAACAAAAGCTGCATGTGCAAGCAAAGCAGAAATAGGAACCTATCCGTGACTTCTCAGCAGCAGGCAGATGTCCAGACACTTCCTAGCAGCAAGTGGGGGGCAGAGTAGGAAACAAGAAGACTTCACACTGTGCAAGTACTATTCAGAAATAGCCAAAACATTGATATTTTATCAACACCATTTTAGGCACAAGCTCACAACACAGTGCCATAGGGTTGCTATGAAGAACATTAACACCATCCCACCTAGTGCCAATACAGCAGGATAGCTTCCTTCTCACAACCTCTCCCTCCAGTGAAGAGAACAGAAAAGAGACCAGAGTTGGCTCCTTTGCTACAAAAGAGTCAAGCATAAGAGGAAAAAAAAAATTACTGTGGGGAAAACACTACAGTATGACTGCATTTGCAGCTTAGTTTATTCAGTGTTTGCAGACATACCTTTATTCCTAAAAGCCCTGTATCCGTTTTGTCATAAACCTCATAACCTGAGTGAAGACTGAATATTCAGTGTATTAAATTTACATCACCCTATGAGAGGCTGTCCATGTTCTATACTTTTAAATTGTGATTTGTGAGGCACAGTCAGAAGAAACAACCAAGTTTAGAGGGAGTTTCCTCCTAGCTTTTAACAATGCTGAAGATTATCTTGGAGTCGAATGGCATGGGTGATTAAAGCTGAATCAATTTTAATCCTCTCCTAATATTCTGAGAAACTATTGTCTTCATCTTAACTTTGGAAAATAGTTTTCAGAACTAGTTCAATTAAACACTTATGTCTTTTTTCAGGGTTGACAGTAGCTTTGTATATATGCAAAACTATCAACAAAGCAGAGACCTATTTCTTCAATGCCCACAAGTTATAATATTTTCTCCCAATTAATTTTAGACTTTAATTTACCATGAATATCCAAGAGTTAATTATATTTACAGGGTACATATTGTACTCACAGGCATGAAAAATATAATTTGTCTCCTCTAATAAGTCATCATTAGCTTTTGTTTTTACCTTTCCATAAGCAGAATACTTTTAATATATTCAACAGGAGTTATTTTTAGTCAACGATTTATATAGCTCTTATTAATAACACCAGTCATATGTCAGTCTATCACTATTACTACAACTTATTTTCAGAGAAAACAAAAATGAAAAAGCCCACATAAAGCAATCACTGCTTGAACAAAAAGTATCTCTCTATAAATAAAGGCAAACAAGAAAACTTCTGTATTTTCTGGTTTTTTTTTTTCTTTCTTTTTAAATGCTCATTAAGCTTTCAGATGCCATTTCTCTCTTCAATAATTTGAATACAACTCTAAATAATATGGAAAGATGATTTATAAAGATCTAATGAGAGTTAAAACATGTTTGGCACAAGAGACAGCTCTCCATTACAGCAAATAACCCACACCCACAAGCCCTTCAAAACACTTGCACCAAATACTATGAGGTGAGAAAACACACATAATGTGCAGAGTCTTCCTTGGAAAAAAATACTAATAATAAAAAAATTAAAACCCCGTTAAATCTCTTAAATACTGACTTTTAAAACTTCTCAGTTAAATTACAGAGCAGAAGGATGGATCATAGACCTCAAAATATTCAGAACATCTATTTATGTCAAAGGAAACAATTTATACTGTTCATGTAGTTAACCCTCACCCTTCACTACTTAACTAGTTATTTTTGAGCTCTGAGAAATGAAACTTTTAAATAAACAGGAAGTTCTTCCTGTAACCATTAATTGGCCGTTAAGAGCCTGGAGTCATGGAAAAAATGGGGAACTAAATCTTCAAGCTGCTTAAAACATAATTTGGAAACAGAATTGTGACTGACAGATGAATATGGAAAATTACCACCTTGCATTATGTCTGAGTACCATACAATTGCTTACCTAGTCTGGTATCTTACTGTTCATACAGCTGGTCTTCCTTTGTCAGAGGATTAGCTACACCACACTCATGTCTTTCAGAGCACATGGCTAACAACCTCTTTACTACAGTGAATATAACAAGCAAGACAAATTTCATAGGCCAAAATAAAAAAAAAATAATGAATCAGAGATCAGTTTTTCTGTTAAAGTCTGTTTTCCTGAAGTACTCAAGCTGAAATAACCACTTAATTCTTTATCTTCAAAATAAACCACAGTAAGGCTTGAATTGTGGGAGGAAGAAAAAATAGCAAGGAAATAAAAACTTACCGCCCACAGAATATGCGAGTCTAGTGGATGCCTGCCTTTTATTGTAAGAATAACCTGGTCAGGAGAAGAACTTGAATTATTGAGTACAATGTAACATTCAGCACACCCAATGCAAGATGGAAGGAAGGTCAGCCTGAATCATCAGATAAACCAGCATGTAAGGATGACCTTGAGTTCTCACTGACTGTTAGAAACACCATGGAGCAACAATTTCTGGGCTACCAAGAATTACCAACACTCTTTCAGGTCACAGGGAAATATATATAAGTGTAAAAATATCAATCTTCATCAGTCCTTCACATTTAGAAAGTTTATCTTTAAAGAGAGTTCTTCCATGGTGTTTAAGTCTCTGTGGAGAGCTTTGTGTTCAGGTATACATCACTATGGACCACTTAGTTTACTTCTGTGACAGGTAAATTATCATATTTGACTGAACAGCACTGATTTGATATGCACACATGAAAAAAAAGCTCTGGAGATCATAAACTTCTTGGAATGTGTCTGAGGCTTCAACAAGTCACTCTGTAATGGTAAGGAGGGACTTTAGTTGAAGTCTTGCAATTTGTGCGTGACACTAGACAGAAGGTAAACCAGCAGTAGCTGAATTCTTCATAATCCATCAGAATACAAAGTGCAGGAGGAAGAAATTGTCTTTCCATAGGTATTGTAATGGAAAATTTTCCAGCCTTGCAATACAGACAAGCACACTCATCGTCAAAATGTAGAGATGGACTCAAAAAAAAAAAAAGCCTCCTATATTTCCATGTTAATCTTGCAAATCTGGTAGCCTGCTTTTATTAATCTATTACTACATAAAAGAAAAAAATAAATCACAGAATAATAGAATGTCTTGGGTTGGAAGGGACCTCTAAAGGTCATCTAGTCCAACCCCCCTACAATAAAAGCAGGGACATTTCCAACTAGAACAGATTGCTCAGAGCCTCATCAGCCTGACCTTGAATATCTCTAGGGATGGGGCCCCCACCACCTCTCTAGGCAACCTGTTCCAGTGATCCACCACCCTCATATTGAAGAACCTGAAGAAGAAATGTGCGCAGGACAAATATTCTACCAATCTCATTAGACTGTTTCTGACCAAGACAAGTTCCTGATTTCAAGACACAGCAAAATCCCTCCTCCAGTGTTAAGACTACTACACAATCCTTTTACACTACAAGCAATGAAACCATATATGCATTTGTTTTATCCTCCTCAGAGTTTATTTTGCATGTAATTTTACATAGTTTATACTTCACATCATACATTTATTCCTCCTCTTGAAAAAAAGTTTTGACACAGACACTTGCCTTGCATTATTACATTTTGAAACCTGGAACTGGTGCCAGTAAAAAAACGAACCACCCTATAAAACATATTAGATCAATACAATGTAAATGTAACATGTATTAGAAGTTGCTCGTTATTTCACTACAAGGAAAACAATCTGGGAAAAAAAAAAAAAAGAAGATAATGAGTTCCAGTTGCTAAAACAGTTCAGTGTATTTTCTTTAAAGTCTTAGTGTAATGGGAATGCTTTTATTAGCCCACTACCAAACAATGATCAAACCCGGTGTAGAGGAAAATGAAGCATGATCCTAAACAGTATTATGATACTCAACTGCCATATAAAATTCTGTCACACAGAACATAGCAGACTGGGGATCTTCATAAAAGTCCTTTCAGCGTGAACTCTGCTAAAGACTGTTTTCCGTCATGCTGCATTATTCCATCATATCCCTTATTTTGCTTAAGAAGTAAGCACAAGCAAGCATTCCAAGAACCGTGAATAGATTTTCAGTGTTGGCACAACTCTTCAGTAATTTACACAATGGTTCACGAAGATACTGGGTAAAATTATGACTTGGAAATGGTCACGGACATCTTCCTCTTTGGCTACTTTAAAAGTTAGAAAATCAGATTTGTACAAAAGACATTCATTTCAGAACCAATTCAAATATGTTTTTAAATAAATGGAACAAAATAAAGCATGTCTCGTTAATTTTGGTATTATTTTTCCAGAACACTCTGCAATACATTTTCAAATATACAAAATCTTACTCTTTACAAAAAGGTTGTAGCTCATGAAAGAACTCACTTGAATAATCTTAGCAGCACTCCAATAATTAACTACCTTGATTTTATGGAAAAAAAACCACCTTAGTTTGATCACTGTATTTTGAGACTGCTTCTTCATGAGAAGCAATGTTTCAAAAGTTACAAAAGTGCAAGAACATTATCATGTTCCAAGCTGAAAGGCAGCTCCTGGAAATAGAGGAATCAGTACTGCAAGGTCCTGACATTTGTGAAATAAATGCAGTGGAAAGAATTACATTTTAAGAACATCTTCTAGTGTGGTATCATTGCAGTAAGAACAAAAAACACTTCTCACTGAACATTTTAGTCAGTTAAATAAAATAGTTGTGTCCTTTGTTGCAGCTGTAGCAAGTGAGATGCACAGACTAAGCAATTTGAGCGGGAGCAAATAAGCAACACACAATAGCATCAGCAGATCACCAGTCAATTGGCCTGCTGATTTTGCTTTTCAGCATTTTTGTGCAATTTTAATTAAATAAGAATTGGCAACATACAATAGTCTCAGAGGACCTTCTCATACATTTCGATATCTATTTTTAATTCTGTGTTGGACTTCACTGAAGAAGAGGAGCCTCAAATCAGGTCCCACAAACCGTTAAGGCTGCCTTTTAGCCAAAAACTTCTGTTTTATCTAAGCAAACTACTTACTTTTAGTAAGAAGCATTAATATATCGTGAACATTTGAATTCACTATCAAAGAGAGGATTATAAGAAATTACAAACTTTGGAGCAGAATCACTCTTGTTATTCATGATAGAATTCTGTAAACAACAATTTAATTGAGAATACCTGCTGCTTTGCAATATCTTAAGTGTAATTTTGTACTACTAGAACTACAAAACCAACATTTTCCTTTCTGCCTCTTTTGTAAAGTTTCCTCAAAAGAGGCTCTAGCAAGTCAAGAGCTCTGCAATTATATGTGAATATAATCTTAAGTTTTAAAGACCTAATATTACTATACTCAGTTTCAGAAAGCTTCCTTAGAGCAAGTTTTGTTATACTTAGTACTAGTACAGCGTATCAGCACTTCTTCTATGACTTGCTTCTTCAGCGACAGTTACAGACAACTTCATTTTGGGATATCCATATTCTGAAGCACAAGAGCCACTCTGCTCGGAATGTACACCTGGTAAAAATATGACAAAAGCAAGAATAGCTGAAAAAACCATCAACCTCACAGTATACAATTTCTAAATACAACTTTAAAAGACAGCTTCATTGTCATCTCTCCTTTCTCTTTTAAAAAAAAATCTTAACTTGATCCATTTTAAAATGGCTACCAGTAGAGGGCCTCATATGACTTAAAATTACCAGTTTTAAAAACCCGAGGACATCTAGGTTAATAGACTATACAACAATAAATGCAAGCCTCTTGTGCTGTGAATTAAAGTTGCCCCAGGGTCTATAATTTAATTTCATACAGGTAAATATCAGCAATATGACACAGCCATGTATTCTTCTCACTCTTTGCATCTATGGAGTTTCAGCATCTGAGCAATAAACCCCCCCCAAAAAAACCTCAACAAGACAGATTCAAAATTAGCCATTAAATGACTGTAATTTTTCTTACCCTTTTTCCTGATTACAATGAAAAAACCCCACCATATATAATCAAGACTCCTCATAGATCACAAAAGAACTTGTGGCAATATATTTTACACGACATTCCTTCCAAGCAGAGTAGAGTCACAATCTGAAAACAAGACCGATATGTACTACCTACCAATTACCTTGATGTATGATACTCCATCAATTGTCAAGTGTATGAATGTGTTTGCTGAACAAGTCAATAAAAATGCAATTATAAAAGGTAACACAAGACTGAAGATTATCAGCTCCATTCTGACAACATCCTCTTTCAGACTACCCTTCATCCCTGTAGAATGTCTAATATTCTGCAATTTCACCTACATTACCTGCTAACTAGAGCCTGATGGCATGAAAGACTTTCATAGTTTTCAAAATGGAATAAAGGCAAAAAGCTTTAGGAAAAAGAGAAAAAGGAAAAGAAGAGCTGATCTTCATTAAGCCAGATGGAGCTATGTTCCATGCTTCTTGAAAGCCAGCGAACAATCATTTCCCCTAAGGTTTTGGTGATAAATAGCTTATACAAGTCTGTGCAGGAATGGAAATACTTAATGAAGTCAGCTAGTTCAGAACATATAGATGCAGGAGAGATTTAAAGCTGTGTATTGAGAAAATCAGTGCTCTGGGCTTGTATGATGAAACAAGAAGGGAGAAGGAACAAACAAAACATTTTTTCTAAGAAGGAATGTTCAAAAAGTTACTTCAGGTAAGAAAACAAAAATTAACATTAATACAGGACACAGGAATTCTCAATTATATTCTGGTCAATAATATGTCAGATCCTAGGAGGAGTAAATTAGTTCAGTTCCTTTAAAGTCAATTTACATTACCTGAAAGTCTGAGAACAGTGTGGAAGCATCTTCTCCTATTACTTCATTGCCATTCAGAATTTTAAAACCAGTTTTAAGCACAATTTCGGAACTTGTGCAAATTACTGTATTTAGACTGATGACAGGTTTTCTGTTGGAATGCATTACTGACAGGATAAGTTGAAATGCAAGCATCTTATCGTATGTTTGAGTCTAGACACTTTCAAATGTATAAAAATAAGGATAATCCTTAGTTAATTAGTAATATTAGACATATTTTAATTGATAGCTCTATCTGATTTAGATTAAGAACTCTGTTTTCATGCAATAATAATCCATTGCATTTTGATAGGCATCATAACATACATACAGTACTTAATATTCTAGAAATAAATGTGCAATCGCATACACTAAAAGGCTTTCATCCTCAAACACTGAAGCAGCCATGGTATTACTCTGTTGTCTTCCATAATGCTGAAAAAAGTGGGAACCATAGTTCTTTTGTATTTCCTAGATAAAGTACCATGGATGTTTGTGAGGTTTTTTTCCCCCTTATCCTTTTGCTATCTCTAAGTTATTTAGGTCCAAACTGTAACAAAGAGTTTTAAAGAGAATTTCAACACACTGAAAGGCATTAATGAAGATATCTATTCTGACACATTATGATACACCTGCCTGTGACAAAATTCCTTCCATTCAATTTAGTATCCAGCATAATCCCAGTCCTTTTCAGTCAGCCTGCTACTCAGCAAGCTAGTTTTTAATCTTTACTGATGTATGAGATTCCTCTGCAGAACTTTTCTTCATTAATTTTTATGAAGTTTCTGTTGGCTAAATGCTCAAATTTATCAAGATGTATCTGGATTGGACCTCTAACATTCAATTTATCAACCATTCACTCTAATTCAGTGTCATCTACAAACCTGCTGAGGGTATGCTGTCTCATAATTCCACTCACTGCTGAAGACTCCAAACATCAGCCCTAGCAGCAATTCCTAGGACACCTTCCTCAATACTGGTCGACAGCTGGACACTGAGCCTCTGTTTACTAAAACTGCAGCAGCCCACCCAGTTTTTAACCCACATATCCAGCCTGTAATTCCTCAGCCTAGAATGCAGCAGGAGACAAAGCTAAAAGCGTCACTGCATTGATTGTAGCAACTTCATGCACAAACAGTAATTTCCTCACAGAAAGCAATCAGGCTGATCATGCATGTTTCACCTTTGCTAAAACCACGTTGGCTTTCTCATCATATACCCTACTTGTTTGGATATGGATTCCAAGAGACGGTGGATCTTGACTTCTGAAGGGAACAGCTGACTGATCTACAGATCCTCAGCCTTCCTTTTCATTTCTACTAAAGCCTTTGTTTAGTTACCAGAAATTTTCCCTGACCACTATGATTTTTCACAGACAATAGTCAGCAGCCTTGCAATCATATCACTGAAAATTTCCAAACCCCTGGGTTTATTCCATTTATTTACAGCATCTTTGAGATGTCCCTAACCTACTGCTCTGCTGCTTTCTTTTCAAAAGTGTACTAGCACATAAAGGGTGTGAAAGCAGGCTTTGCCCTTGGAGTCTGAGGTAAAAAAAAGGCACTGAATACTCCCATACTGTCCATAGTGTCCATCACAGGTTTGACTCCACCCTTCATTAAGGGACTTGCATTTCTTCTTAGGCTGCATTTCCTATTAGTATACTCACAGAATCACCTTCTTGCCACTATTCATTCCCTAGTTTTTATACTTGCAGTACATGGCCTGAGTTATATATCTCTCAGCAGATAGGTAAGTATAGTAAAAGTATAGAGAGGTGTTCTGATTAAGACCGTCATAGAAAACCTAGGTATTCATTAGTAAAAGAAATTAGGAATATGTTTTTCAGTACCCTAGGAGCGTCGCAGAAGTTTATTCTTGTCTTCTCTTTTCTATTTCATATACTGTTGCTGAATTATTTACTTCCAATTACCAGCTTCAGTTCTGTTCATCTTCGTTTTTCTAACCTGCTTCTTTCTGGTCGCAAGTTTTATTTCACCTCATTCATGTCTCCTTCACCATTTCACAAGGCTCACTTGAAGAACATAGAAGTGAAAACCCAAAGGACAGAATACTACAGAGAATACATTTGCAGCTAATCAACATATTGACTACCATTCAGTCAAATCATTCTCTGAATCTCTCCTCTGTTTCAAGCATGTTCATCTTAAATGCCCCTTCCAGCTTCTTCCTCCCCACCAGGCTCATCCATTTTGGAAAGGGCCTCATAGGGGGGCCAAAATCCCTGCTGAAAGCAGGGTCAGCCCTGAGGTCAGACCAGGTTACTCAGGGCTTTAGAGATCTCAATGAATTTGCCCTCTGTTTTCTACACCAATTACTTACTTATTACCTCAGGTCCTCTAAGGTGTCACAAAACCACCACTATTTTGGGGAACCAAGAAGACATCTAAAACCACATAAAGGAAGGCTCATGGGGCCTCTTCTGACAGAGGAGTGGAATATGGGGAGGGGAGAACATCAGATCTGTTTTGGAACAGAGTTAGGATGACTCAGCTGGTTTTGACAAAGCTAACACTGAAGCGTTTAGTCATCAAACTACCATTGAGAGTCTTTTTATTCTCAATGCAGTATTCAGAAGGAATGAAATGGAATAATTGCAGTTGACCTCACAGGCAGATGTGCTAACAGAGAGAATGATGGAGGACAGGAATGTTGTTTATAAGTTAACCTTTTTTTTTGTTATCACCCCTGACCTTTTTATACTGCATGTTCGTTTAAACTATGAGACAGATACACTTTCTGAAACTAGGCTAATCCCATTACAAATCAAGGCTTCTGGCACTAAAAGAGTATAGCCACACTACCACAGAGAAAAAAAACCCACTGATAACAATCAACCTGTTTTCTACCAATATAGATGGTGTTCTCTCAAGATCATAGTTAATTCATGTACAGTATCTCAGAAACAGGGAAAAAAAACAACAACTGGTACTCTACTGCTTGCAAGGAACACAAGACCCTTCTCAGCCACACAAATACTTACTCCTTGCACTTCTTTTCTGTAAATATCAAGATAATTTCAAAAAGTGAGATATTAGAAAGCCTAAGAAGAATACAGGAACACCAAATACAGGAAGCACTTGTGAACAACATTAGCTGTAAGTATAAATCTCACCTTACATACTTTGGGAGAGGCCTACAATACACAGCAATCTCCAAACATATCTAAAAACCCACAAGCAAGACATTCTGCAAAAGACAACTGCTACTTTTAGATCTGACAGACTAGATTCAGTACCAGGTGCAAGCATGACTGAAATTGCCTGGAACTGCAAAGAACTACTCTTCATCCCACACTCAGGGATGGGAAACACTGAGCCCTAAAAATTATTTCCAGGTCATTTTGCAACAGATGGGAGAGTTATTAGAATGCTGAGCTAGATCAGGCACTGCAGACAAGTATTTGATAATGTATATTGCAGCTGGTAGATGCAGAAGGCAATGTCACAAGAGCCTGAGCCAAGACTGTCCCAAACTTTCAAATAAATGAGGGCTTTGGATGATCTTATGTCACTGTATCACTACTGATGGTCAGACACTGACACTATTCTGAGAATGTAATTAACCATCAATGAGTAAAATACATCATAGCTTTTGCTTTCTGACTATAATTTGTTATAAGAAACATCAGACATTTCGGTTTTCATTTTGCTAGATAGCACATTTGACAAGGAAAGTATGTTTTAAAACACTGTGAAGTTCTGCCTCTGTCACAGACAGGAGTAAAAGGTCTTAAGGCTGCTTAGAGACTCAGACAGCCTCCCAGTTTGTTTTTCAATTTACAGCCATACAGCATGAATAACCAGAAAAAAATTTCTCAGATCATTTTGCTTAATTTATACTAAAAGTAGTATTGCACACATTGTATCTCAGAATTTCTCCTCTGCTAATTTCTGCGCTCTTCAAGTTAAGAAAGCACAGTTTAAAAAGACAGTGAAAACCCTTGGGAAACAAATGACTAAAAAATAAGAAAACAAAAATAAATTAAAAAAATAAAGAAAATTAGTAACAGAATAACTTTGGAATCATTACACTTGCTTGCAATGAACATGAGCAAATGAATTTATATCTTAGTTGTGAAAAGGTAAAAATAAAAAAATACCTTACTAGTATTGAAGTCTTCCTGATTTCCCTAATTAAAGCAGTTAATTTTCTAACTACAAATGTTCTTTCATATAATATACGTATCTCTGCATGTCAGGGGAGAAAACAGTTAAAGACTACATCAGGCACTTAAAATTCAATACATAAATCCTTATAATGAAAGCTATTCAAATGAGTATATTCAAAGCTAAAGTCACTAAAAGCTTTTACATCATTTCAGTCTATTTGAGTATTTTGATTTGTCAATAGACTCAAAGAAGCAGGAAGTTGCATTCTGTCATTGAATAGTATACATTAAGGTCAAGGTTAAAAACCTAAGCCAGCAATAAGGATATTCTTAAAATAAACAATATAATTTCTGTTTCATTTAATGTGAAATTATTGTATCACTGGATACAAAACCAGAGAATTAGAAAAAAGCAGTATTGGGGTCAGGGGGAACGGAATACTTTGACTTCATTTTTTTTAACTGACTGGCAAGTACTACAGGAAAAAAAAAAAGCTAAAATACGTTGAACAACTATTTTTCTCAATAAACTGCATGCAGCTTTTCCAATGACACAACATACTCTGCAATATTCCATTTAGCCTGCTTATTAATCAGTTCTGTTAGTGCATGAAGTACCAAAATACAAACCCCACTTTTTTCATATAAATCCCAATTTTTGGTGTGGTACAAAAAAAAATTAAAATTACTAGGACACATAGTGGTATCTAGTTTCATTTTACAGTAAAATTCAATCAAGTCAAATGCTTAGAAAAGGCTGAAAAAAACATTTTAAATAATGAGTGTTATTAAAAGTAATTATTTTTCTTCCTCTCCCGCTCCAAATCTAAGTTTTACATACAATTTCAACAACCAAGTATGGTATCGACAAATGACTTCATACATAAAGGGGCACTAGGATGTGAAAGGAGTTGAGATGCGTGCAACACTTAATTTACATCTTGTAAAGAGCTGAGAAGCCATAAACGAAAGTTTACAGAAGCACTGGAAAAATGCCCACAATTTTTATAAAACATTCCTGAAAAAAAAGTGTTAGGCGAATGCTACAGTGGAGATGTAAACAGAAATAAAACAGTGCTAACAGCTTGCTATTAGAAATTTGGGTAAGTGAGAAGTTATATAAGTTTCATGTATTTGTTAACAATACAGAACACAACATGCAGTGAAATGGAAAATTTAGATTATAATAATTATTTAAATCAGTGTTCTAAATTGGGTGGGTTTTTTGGTAGTGGGGGAAGGGCCCCAGGAGTGGGGAAGAAGTGAGAAGTTGCCCCTGCTCCAAACCCAGCCAAGGAGCCATTAGAGGGACAAAAGATGCGCCTCTGCGATGAACATACGAAAGAACCGATAAAACACCTGAGCAGAGAAGGAGCGAGGGAAGAGCTGTGCTGCAGGGGAAGAGCACTGAAGGAGATCAGTGCAGGTGGGTGTTCAATTAGTGTGAAATTAATTTTTTTTTTTCCCCAAGTTGAGTCTGTTTTGCTGGAGACCTTAATCAGTGAAGAACCCTCCTTGTCCTTTGTCTCAACCCATCAGCTTTGTCCTCCTCAACCCAGAGTGTGTGTTTGGGGGGGTGGGGAGCAGCCATGGGGCTATTCCTTTGTTGTCGTGTTGGGCCCAAAACCACAACCATCAGTCATATTAGAGACACCATTTTTGTGCATTTCTCTATGGAGTTTTAAAGGTGTGTCTTACGATTCTGAAATCTGGCCCTCTACAGCACTACTTATCAAACCTGTATCTGTTAATGAATCTGTTAATCAACAACACTTCACAATGAAATGCCTAGCAGTGCTTACAAAGCTTCCTCTTCCACTGTTCTTTACTCTAGGAATTTCTTATCTCCCTCATTTTGCAATGTCACTTTGAATATTTCTTTTATTAGGAGATGTTTCTAGAATGAATCATGTCATATCTAATCTTCTATTTTTGTAACACATTTATGTGCTATTTAAGCTTGACTTGAGCAGCAGAATTATTGCATGAGATTTCATTTTGTCATAGCCCTCTGGGTAAGTCTTGCTGACGATGTTTACTTACAAAACTTAAGGAAGGTGCTTCTGTCATTAAATATTTATTTGAAATTTCTGTAACTAAAGGAGGAGAAGTAACTAAAATTTTTGAAACAAGAAATTTAAGTCTCATGCATTACCTAATGAAAATAAGATAATTGTTAAAGAGCAGGAAAAATCCTTTATGAGTTTATTGATGTGGCATCATACCTTTTTTGAAAAGAAATTTTAAGGGAAGACTTCTATTTGGATTTTAGAAACTGCAGCTAAGACTGAAGTGACTCCCAATGATGACTGACTACCCAAAAACTAGGATGTAAACTGCTATTTAAAATAAAACATTGCTGTTTTATTGTAAAATAGCAGCTGGAGGTGTTTACTGTAGCTTTTGCTCTTTTCATTTTGAGTTCTATCTTGCTGAATTTAGTCAGGTTTTCAGATTTTTTTCTCCAAGTACTTTTACACGGTGCCCTTTTACTACCGTTTTACTTCTATGTGGTGCTTGTGGCATCTTCTGGGGTGTTGGCTGAAGGTGGTCTGTGAATTGGGTTGCTGAAGGACATAGAAGAAAGATAATGTGACCCACGCTGCTGGGTTTCTTTCTGACCCAGAAGTGCCACTGCCATGCCACAGAATATACTGCAAAAGTGCATCTGCTGCTTTGCTTGTTACATGCCTTATCTTCCACATGCTTCTAGCAAATTGCATCTTCACAGAATCACAGAATTTTTGGAGTTGGAAGGGACCTTAAAGCCTCCATCGAGTTCCAACTCCCCTGCACCTTCCACTAGAACAGGCTGCTCAGAGCCCCATCCAACCTGCCCTTGAACACCGCCAGGGACAGAGCCCCCACAACATCTCCAAGAAGCATGTTCCAGTGTTTCACCACCCTTTCACAATTTTTCACATTTTTTTCCGACTCAAATGACTTCCACTCACTGTCTTGAGAGCCTAAATGTGAAACATACATTGCAAATTACAGTTACTTGGCTTGAAAAAGTTAAGTGTAGATAATTAAGATGCCCTCTAATCACCTAAGCAAGGTATTTGAACTGGAGACACAAAGGAATCATTCTTGAGGCTCTGATTTACTACTTTCAGGAAGGAAATCTTTGTGCCTTAGTTTCTTCACGTGCAAATGAGCATAGGTACATAGACATACTTTAAAAAAAAACAAAACTAAAACAAGAAGGCAAGTTCCCAAGACCCTTTATACAAGGAACAATGAAAGTACAAGAATTCTTTCATTTAATGAAACTATTTTAAAACAAGCAAATGAGTAAAATTACAACACCCTGAATACAATTAAACAGGTAGGTGAGAGTGGGAGAGAGATTAAGTTACAGCAATCCCCAGGAGTTTAGATCCTATGAGAGATGTGAACATGCGGCACTAGAAATTGATGTCTCAGTTCTGACACAGAAGAGGAAAGGCCCACATAAATCAGTGCAGATACTCCATTTCTCTAACCTTTTAAGATTACAAGTGTCACTTATTTACAGGTTTTTGTGTGTATAAATATACCTGTGCATATGTTTTAGATATGAAAATTTAGTCAGCAATATAAGCATTCTCAGAATTTTTTCAGCAAACTCCACCTTAATTCATGGCCTTTTTGAATCTTATTATTTTGTGCTTGTGAACATATACCCACATATACATTCGTGACGACATACATAAAGAATGAGAAATGTGTATATGCATTCATCTACACATATAAATAATGGGAAGAATTACATTTTAAGAGTAATTAAGAAATGTAGAGCTTTTATTAGACAGCATCCCAGCTAACAGAAATTGTACACAAAGATATGCCTCCCATTTCTGTTCCATTTTGCAAAGTTTTTCTGTAAATTGAGGAGGTCAAAGCCATTTGGCAAACACATTATTTGCTCTTAGTCAGCTTGTGGATTTAACCAAATGATCTCCAGAAAGCAACATAAGAATCCATTTCTACAGAGCTTTACATTACAAAGCAAGCATGAAGACGGAGTTTCTAAGACATGAAAATAAAGCAAATAATAATAAAAAATGACAATTCAAAAACACATTAGAAGGTTTTCATGCATGTTGGCAAGGAAAATTGTGTGCCAGACCCTACAAGAGTGCATGCAAATTTAAATGTAATGTCAAAATAGAAAAAATTCAAAATAGAAAAAATCAGTTAACATTACAGGTTGTAAACAAATCATAACATTGTCATCTCTACTGTATTCACATAAAGGTTATTTTGAGAAACTAAATTAAAAAAAAAAAAACAACAACAAACACCAATCCCCAAAATAATCCTAGAATAGACTTAATATTTGTCCAAATAACTTCAGATCAAATAATTTTCAGATGAAACTAGAATGAAAAAAAAATATATATATTACTTACCATAAGTGAATAAGGTCGATAATTGTGGGGATATTCTTCAGAGAAGTACTCCGTGCCGTGGTCCAGCCTTTGATGACCTCCATATTCTGCAGCATCAGACTCAAGAAGGATTTTATACTTAAAATTTACTGTTAAGGAACTATGCCAAATTGTCAAATGGGAAATAAACCAAAGCAATAAAATTGTAAGAACTACTGAAACATAAATAATTCAAATATACTCAATATAACAAAAATAATAAAAATAAAGAGAACTTAAAGAGGGAAACACATAGAGAACATCCAGATGTTGTATGACATTTTGTCTTGAAAATTTCATCTTAGCATAGTGACTAGAAGGAAGGGAGGTCATCCAGACCTTGACAGGCTTAAGAGGTGAGCCCATGCCAATCTGAAGAAGTTCAATAAGGCCAAGTGCAAGATCCTGCAACTGGGTCAGGGCAATCCCAAGCACAAATACAGGTTGGGTGGAGAATGGATTGAGAACAGCCCTGAGGAAAAGGACTTGGGGTATTATAGTTGATGAGAAACTCAACATGAGCCAGCACATGCACTTGCAGCCCAGAAATACAACCACGTCCTGAGCTGCATCAAAAGGAGTGTAGTCAGCAGGTCAATGGAGGCGATTCTTCCCTTCTGCTCTGCTCTTGTGAGACCCCACCTAGAATACTGTGTCTAGTTCTGGAGCCCCCAACATAAGGATGACATGGAGCTGTTGGAGTGAGTCCAGAGGATGGCCACAAAGATGATCAAAGGGCCAAAGAACCTCTCCTACAAAGACAGGCTGATAAAGTTGGCATTGTTTAACCTACAGAAGTCTCTAGGGAGACCTTACAGTAGCCCTTCCAGTACCTGAAGGGGGCCTACAGGAATGCTGGGGAGGGACTTTTTACAATTTTGTAGTGACAGGACAAGGGGTAACAGCTTAAAAGTAGAAGAGGGGAGATTTACATTAGATCTTAGGAAAAAAAAAACAAAACTGTGCAGGTGGTGAGACACTGGAACCAGCCATCCAGGGAAGTTGTGGATGCCTGATCTCTGGAAGTGTTCAAGGAGAGAATGGATTGGACCTTAAGCAAGCTGGTCTATTGGGAGATGTCCCTGCCCATGGCAGGGGGGTTGGAACTAGATGATCTTTAGGGTCCCTTCTAATCCAAACTCCTACATGATTCTGTCTGCATTTGTTGAAATGGATTGAGTTATTGAAGGAAGTTTAATAGTAAATTGGAATTCCTGAACAGATACTTTAAAGGATTTAAACAGATTTAGAAAATAGTAATAAGAAAAAAGTTGAAAGAAGAAAATCAGACAATGTAAGTAAATAAATGGTGAAATAAATAGCTAAAACATATTTGAATGTAAATTTCTTCTTACTTGGGACAACAACAAATATAGTGTTTTAATTTTATTATTATTTCAGTACCTTTTAATTTCTTGTTTGGACATAATTAAAACATCTCCACTCTCCACTGCCAAAAACATACACAGAGGGAAATAACAGTGCTCTATAACCCACAGTCTGCTGTCTTAATTTTAAACCATGAAAGAATCTGACTTTGCTAGAGCTTGCATTTAATAGGATTAGGGAAGGGTGAAGCAACACTCTTCCAAGTCTGTTGTCCTTAAACTGCTTTTGGTCTTCCTTTTGAAAATAGGCCTGCTCAAAAATCTAAGGATTTCGATATCAACAGAGCTTTTTTTAAGTCTTCTTACACGACTTTTTATCAGATGAGTTAGGAAATTTCCCAAACACCACTCTTACTGATTTAAATCAACAAGAAAGACTGAAGTATGACATAACACAAAAAGTAGCCTAAATTAAAGGTGACAGGAAATTTACTCCAAGATATTTCAGTTTAGAAGATTGTACAGCTTTCGCTGACTTGAGGCAAAGAGAAAGAAAAACAGATGCACATGAGGAATGTAACAAAGCTGTCAATTAACTACTAAATCACTGATGTTACGTAAACTCTTCCCCTCAAGAATTTTGCAGCAAAATTAAAGAAAAGTCCAGAATTGTCAAGTTAGTGATTTCTAGAGGGCAGGTGCCCAAAGGGACAAACAGCAGATCACCACACTCTCTGGCAAAATTGTTTGTTACCTTTTCTTAAAAAAAACCCCACCAGAACAACAAACCAAGTTAGGAAAATTATACTTTGACAGCTTTAGTCCTCAATGCCTTATATGTACAATCCATGCACACTTCACCCCCATCTGTATTTTATGAACACGTTCAAATTACCATTCGTTATCATGTATAACATGCAAAATTATGAACTACAACTTCTAGTTAACTCTCTCCCATGCCCTTTCAAACCCAGCATCAGCAATGGCTGCGATTCCCCTGTATATTTAAATGGCAGGGGAATGTCTCCCTCAAACATTTAACTGTTTGCTCATGATCTACACTATACATTACATTTAATATTTTATCAATGTTGCTGAAAGACCTGCCATTATTTACAACAAATACAATTGTTATGGCTGTGCTAATTTTAAAACAATTTATCCCATTTCCTTAATCCAGGCTTTAAAAGCATGCCTAGCAGCATTCTTTAGAAATACAAAGTTAATATCACTGCCTCTCCACGCCTCACAACATAGCATATTTATAGTAAACACTGTTAACTAGAAACTGAATAACAAGGTCAAAAAATATTTTAATATCTTCACAAATTTGATACTTCTCAGTGAGAAAAACCCCCTAGTTTAGTAAACATGCCCATTTGCCTTCCAACTTCAACCTCACAGAAAAGCTGCTTTCACATGTGAGAATTTTACAAGCATCTAGGTTTTTGAAGACTATTTTCACAAGGACATTAAATAACAGTTGTGCATTTTAATTAAACACATAACAGAATTATTCTCTTTTGCAGTGGGGTCTCTTTTGTTTCAGCGACAGAGCACTGGAAATACTGACATGCACTCTGACTGAAAAGGAGGAGAGTAGCAAAAGCAATTAACTCTTGTATAGATAGAGCTGGAAATGGAAAGGCTGTCATTATCTACCACATAATTACTGAATCACTATGCTTTTATGATGTTTTGAAATATGTATTTGAACACTTTTTAAAATTTATTTAATTTTATGCATGTTTAACAACACAAACCACCACTAAGTAAATGCAAATCATACAACTGGATAATTTGTATTCTTGTTCCTCAACTATTACTATTGATAAAAGAATCCAAGCGCTACTTGTGGGGGTGATGGCCCAGCAAAATTAAAAGCTTTGCAGAAGAGCAGACAAGAAAGAACTCTACTGACCAGCTGTAAAATGGTGTAAGGCTTACTGAGTATTTATAAAGAAACTACTCTTTTTTTTTTTATGAGCTGGTCCAACTCACATAAACATCTATGAGAAATCAAATACATTCGAGTAACATTAAGTATATTGGGTCCTCTGCATTATTTTTGACAGACCTATTTCAGCCTATCCCTGTGATAGGCTACCCATCAATTTAGAAAGCCTGGACACAACAGAGCAAGGCTGGATGAGTAGAAAAGGTAATGAAACAAAACCATTACAGTTGATCCTGATGGTTTTATCTCCATGCTTTCATAATCTGCTTTGTAGGATTTTACAGCTTTGAACAAAATGTTTAAGCATCCGTATTTCTGGTTCTCTGGTGCTTTCTAGGCATGCAATTAGAACACGGGTGTTCATGTAAATATTTAGTTTCTTTTTAACTCATATGTAAATCAGCTCTCATTTTCTCACTGCACTTCTCAATATACAGAAGAATACCTAATAATGATTTCATTTTTATGCCTTGCTACAGTTTCTGGCTAAAAGCAAGAGGATATGGTTCTGGCAATACAGATGGGACAAAGATAAAAGTACAAACCAAAAAAAGATCAACAAGTGTGCTGAAACAATTTCTGTCTTTATATAGTAAACTTTCAGAAAGTGAATTTAAGCTAGGAATAAAGAAGTGTATGGACAACAAAAGACATGGGAACACTTTTGAAAAACTTTGGGACCTTTAAGCAGTCTTGGGATCAGCAGCTGTCCTGAATCAGTTCTAGTTGAAATGATAGTAACACTGCCCTGATGGCATACCTAAGTCATTATAAACATATGACAAAATTAAATGTATTCATTCTCATTACACCTACATGGATTAAATTTAGTCACAAAAGCAATGGCTACAGGTAACCCTGGATGCTTTGTTTAGGGTGTGCAGAAAAAGCTTTGGGTGTTTTTTGTCATGGAGTTTAGAAGAAAAAGAGGTTCCAGAATTCCTGGAACAACAGTAATTTTTCATCCTCCACCAGAGATCTTAGACTACAAGTTATGGAAGAAGTGAGCTTCTTAAACACGTAGAAATGGAGAAAGGAAATAAAATTTCTCAGAGGAGAAGTTTAAAAGTAGTCATACCAATTTTGACCCAGCACTCTATTCTATAAAACAGGTATTACAGGAAGGCTTTATTCTTTCATATACGAGTTATAAAATAGTAGACCAAAATATATTTTTTCAATCATCAGCACTGCTGTGCAACACCGAAGTGCTGAAAATTTCAATCATTACTGAAACAAGACACTGAATTAAAACAGTTCAAGCATGAATTGAAAAATAAACACCCAAAAGCAGAAAAAATTCCACATAGAAATGAACTAAAAAATTTTTAAACCCACACATGTCCTAGATTCTTTTTTCCCCAGCATAACAAAAACATTCCAGCATCATCAGTCTTAGCTTACTGAAGTAAAAAAAAAAAAAAAAAAAAAAAAAAATATCAGGAAAAGCGGCTTCATCCTGGCTCAAACCAGGACATTATGTCTGCCTAGCTATTCAATATATCTTCCTCTAGAAGTTAAAAAAAAATAAATATCTATCTATCTATCTATATATATCCTAGTGAAAGCAGCAAGTTTTCAGATTTTACCCCTTGCCAAAACATTATGCAGCAGTGGTGACAGTAGAATGTACAAATAAAATGGTGGGGCAACCAATAACATTTTTTATGTTAAAGTATTGGCCAAACCAAGGCTGACTCCATCTGATGCCAAGTGTTGAACAGCTTCTTAGCATTGTTACTTTATTAGCTACATAGAAAGCTATGGCATGAGATAAGAACTTCTACATAAAGTCTTTGATGTGTTTGGATGTATTTTGACAAATCCAGCTCTCAAACTCTTGGATAATATTTTTTGCACAACTCAGATGAAAAGCAAAGGCCTGCTTTGAAATAGCATACTAGCATTTCTCCTTAGCCTCGTTTTAGCCACTAGCATCCAAGCAGCCAACATCAGAGTGATCTTCAGTATTATAATAAATGGATTCTTAGAGGTCAGGTTGAATAAACTGGCAAATCGACACAGAGTAACTCACACCAGCATTCTGTAATTCAAAAAAGTCATTTTAAGTCAACAAAGTAGAAAACTATAGATTACTAAGGATCAACCCTTATGAAGTGTGGATGAGAAACCTACCATTAACGCACAAAGATTTCCTTGTACTATTCTGAATTAGAAAATTAAATACAACTTCTCCTGTTTGTGTTTTTTTTCCAGCACTTCAACAATTCCAAATTAGAAACTACATAAGGCAAAATATGAAGTTTATAGATGTAGCTTTCATATTTTAATGGAAGCTTTCACAGTTATCAAACCACTATCAGAAATGCAAGTGTCCTTAAATAGACCAGTGGAACAAATGTTATCAAAAATAACATTTTTTTCTTTACTTAGGCACATTTTTCTCTTTTTTTAGGTACAACAAGAGATTCAGATAAAATATCATGCTAATTTTCTATAGGTTAATCTGTTTCAGGAGACGAAAGTAAATCCTCAAAGGGAGACCAAGGAAATCTTACTATATTTCCTAGGTAGGGCTCTATAGAAATCGATCTATATGCAGCTCTCTGTTTGCTTTGAAAATGCAACAGAGCATTATTCTAAGAAAAAAAATGACATCTAATTAATTAAAATCAGGGTAGTTCATAGTATGAGTTAATTCACCATCTCTTTTTTGAAAATTGAAACTGCACACCGAATTAAGAGATGCAACGTATGAAAAAGTCAAGTGCAATGTTTTAAATGTGCCATTTTCTTGACCATACGTGACTTACCTCTTGCATAATTAGATATACATATTGAACTGGGAGTGGACAGTCAGAGTCATGGAATTGATGCTTACCCACAGTGATGCAGCTGCCAGACAGAAAGAAAGCACATAATGAACCTCCCTGTACTGCACGTGTTCGCTGGATTCTCATGTACAATGGGAGAACTAGAAGAATCAAAAGGTGTATCTCCCTTAATATTTAAGATGAGCTTGGGAGTACATTTTTGGAGTAAATCTCATCAATGCTTACCATACTTTGGTTCATGGTTCAGAGATAGTTTTTTGTGCGTGTGGAGGGGGTTTTTTGGGGGGGAGATGTGGGGATGTTGTGGGTTTGGGTGGTTTTTTTTGGTTGGTTTGTTTGTTTGTTTCGCTTTAACATTTACTTATCCTTAAGAACTTTTCTAATAGAAATAACATAAAAAGCTGTGAAAAACTGCTATTTAGGAAAGCCACTGCTCAAAGTTACAAGTTAATGAGAGAAGAGAGCTCACCTAGGCAACAAAGGTGACCTTCACTTACCACAGGAGTTTACCCACAGCGGGGTATGGCACAGTATCATAAGCAAGTCTGAAGGAGAAAAGACAAGGATCACAAGTCATAGGGTGGGATCACAGGGATGAGAGCACCAATGAGTTAGGCTAGAAAGGGACCTCTGGAAGTCAGCTACAGGGTCAGACCACAAAGCTTAGGTTTTTATCCAGTAAGCTCCTGAAAACATCCAAAGATTAAGCCTGCACAACCTCTCTGGGGTAACACCTGCTTAACATCAGCACTGTGGACAAGTTTCTCTTCGGAAGGGCAAGATACCTGCTATTAGACCTGCAGCTAGGAAAGCAGTACCAAGATTGCAATAATCTCTATCTCAATTTTACTGGATGCTCCAAATTTTAGACTGGGTTTTCTGGCACTGTTATCTACATTTTTCCAACAGCAAAAGATACCTGATAGTCAATGCTATTCATCGCCTGTTTTTCAAAATGAATGAGCCAGGGTCATTGGAATATATTTAGAAAGCAAGAACAGATAAGTTGTCCTGGTAGCAAATTTCATTGCCAAAATAAGACTTGTAAAATTAGAGATCCAGGCAACAAGTGCCGACAAGAAACAAAACAAGAAGAAAAGCCAGACACACCAACAGCTGTAGAACTGACAACTGTTGCATCCAATCGTTATTCTCAAGATGGATGGAGCAAATGGGAAGACTGAAAGGAAGACCAGCAATTTCTAGGATAAATCAATTTCGAAAAAAAAACAAGGTATGGGCACAAGCATAAGTTATTAATTATTAATATGCACACAGAATAAGAATACAGCCATGGATCAATAATTCTAATTAATGAACTTTTAATTCACCTCATACCCTAGAAAGAAACCTAAAGGAAGTGGAAACTAGATTTTCAAGACAGGCATAGAAGAATATAAAGACAGTAATTCAGAAGCTGAAGGGACAAAATGTTATTAAGAAACATTAAGGAAAACAAGAAATCAGTCTATCTCCATCATAAACACAGAAGGTGTAGAAAATAACAGCTGCAATGAGGAATACAAAGAGCCTGAAGCAGTTAGGCACTTTAGTATTTAATAATTTTTGAATTTCATTGAAAAAAAATAGCACAATTAATTTAAAGATGAAGAGTACCTCTGTTCTTCCTCTCCACACATTCCTAATTTTGGACAAGACTAAAGGGTTAATCTACAATTCAGAAAAAGCAAGATACAATTTGGATAAATTTCTGAATTTCCGGCCACCTTGGCTTGACCAGGTTCATCTCAGGAAATTCAGAAAATAGTTGAAAGCATTTAGCACTCAACTCATGGCACAGTAGTGGGGGGAGCACTATACCTCTGCTTCAACCAAGTATGGATGTTTTTGCCTAAACTAAATGTAAATTTAAAGCTGATTAAAGCTGATTTACTTTTGTGCCAAGATAACAAGCCATATTAAAAAAAAAAAAAAGAAAAAGGGAGGTATAAAATATATACATATAGATTAATTTTAATGCTACTTCCAACACTGCAGAAATATCATTTAACAAAAATCAGTGTGGGATCTTATGGAAGGGAAAGGAGTTATTTCTCCTATCTTTAAGCTCCTTTCCTGTTCTTTCTCCCTTCTTTCAACCATATTCCTTTTGAAAACAGGAAAGAAGATTTTTGCATTGCATTTTTACTGCAGACAGGACTCAGAATCAACCACTACCCCATAGAAAGAGTAAATTGGAAACTTATGAATGGTTTTCCTGTTAATACTCAGAATTTCATCTACAACCAGAGAACTTGAGACAGCTGTCCTACATGTTTATTATTGAAGCAAATTAAGCAGAAATAATTTCTTAGCTCGAGCTGCCTGTTTCTCATGAAAAGGTTTCTGAAATACCGTAATTTATGAAGTAAAATTCCAGCATGAGCATAGAAATGTTTTCCTTTTTCTGTCACATATTGAAACAGAAATTGGGCAATAGCACTTGCAGCTCTAGAAGTTACTCAGACTCAGAGCTGGAAACCTCCATCTTTTCCTATGCAGATCAAAGATGCATTCCCACATTGGTATGCTGTATTTCTCATTCACACCTATTAACCTTAACAAATAAACTACCTTGATAGAGTTTGGCATTTGGCTGATCCCAAATTAAGTCCTTTGTCTCTGCATGCTGGACACCCCCTGAATTCTAACAGGCAGGGACAGTTAGATAACTGCACTTAAAAGCCACCTGCAAAGCAGTGCCTTTGCCTTCAGGAAACACATGTCAGTGACACATTCAAGTGACCTTATTTCCTCATTAATAGCTCTAGGTGAATGTTGCAAATGTCAGAGAGCCTGATTTATTTTTTTTAATTTATTTTTTTTAAGTATACTTTTTGCAGCATTTTGATGACAAGATTTGGGGTTCCTCAGGTCTCATCTAGCTATTTGCTTATGGACAGACAACTCTGACTTCAAATGTCTTTATGCACCCTAAATTCAGGTAAAAAAAATAAGTGTACTACTCTGGTATTCATTCACTCTAGCATTACAATGCTTTGATATTTATGTAGAAGTGGCAGTATTTGCAATGAAGTAACCATTTTTTCCCATGACATTTTTTTTCTCCTTGCACTTTAACAGCATATGACAACATGAAATATCCAAGATTCAAGCAGAGATAAGCTAGAAGTTATTCATATTGTTCAACAACATTTACGGACTTCCATGCTGACTATACAAAATGAAGGTCTCCATCTTTGAATGCCTCACGCTAGGGTACCCCATTGAAGTGGAACAAGATGTAGAATGGAGCATCCCAGCCCCAAGAAAAATAAGTCAAGAGAAAAGACTGTAGTATAAAAGGGGATGAAAAAGCTGATTCCAAGCCAGCTCTCACTCTTCAGATAGTTATTGAGTGGCTGATTGTTCAGATAAAAGACTTTCCAAACCAACTGGGATCATAAGTACTGTAACATCTAGGATGAGAGGAAATGGCCT
This sequence comes from Apus apus, assembly GCF_020740795.1. Classification (NCBI taxonomy): domain Eukaryota; kingdom Metazoa; phylum Chordata; class Aves; order Apodiformes; family Apodidae; genus Apus; species Apus apus. Next base: position 84,680,977 of record NC_067282.1, on the reverse strand, counting down.
CAAGTTGTGCCAGGGGAGGTTTAGATGGGATATTAGGAAAAATTTCTTTACTGTAAAAGTGGTCAAGCATTGGAACAGGCTGCCCAGGGAAGTGGTGGAGTCACCATCCCCAGAGGACTACAAATCTCACGTAGATGTGGTACTTAGGGCCATGGTTTTGTGGGTATAGTGGTGCTGGGTTGAGGGTTGGACCTGATGATCTTAGAGGTCTTTTCCAACCTTAATGATTCTATCATTCTATGATCTACAGACTACTACGTCTTATAAAAGTACAGTAAGCTGTGCTGTGCCAACAGCCTACAAATAAAGAAGAGCTGAAAGAAGAATGACACTTTCAATGATAGCAGAACAGAGGACTGCCTACAAAAACATAGGCCAGAGAGGAAGGAAGCTCTGTATCTTTTAACATACTTTGTAACATTTCTGAGAAGCTATATATGACAACACCATAGTGATATATACTACTACAAAAAGCTGATATGCCAAATTCATCCTCTGAATAAAAGCAAATTTAATGACAAGTGTTACATGCACTAATTTGACTAATTCAACGTACTAACAAACTTAAATATAGGCAGTGAAAGGATCATGACACACTGCTGACAATTCCCAATATAATTCAGATAAACTTTTTCATAAAAAGGAATTTAACCAGTGATTATAGCAATTTGCTCTTCAGGCTTATTCAGTAGCTGCCTCAGAGGGTCAAACTAAAAGCCCACGAATATAAAAATTCCAACAGAGGAATAAAAACCTCTTATTTTTAAGTACCTCTACTTCATGTTTAATTTCCCAAAGGATTGTAGGGAATAATTTTTTTTAAGTGGAGAAGCTGTTCTGAAGATTTAAGGTCACACGCAACCATATTACCTAGTTATAGGACACTTTAAAAAAAAAAACAACCAACAAAACACAACCAACCACAACTCAGGTTATAAGGTTCCATTACAAAGTTATACCTAAAATTAATGGCTCTAATAGCAGAACATGTGTTAGAAAGAAAGCCAGTCAACATTAATACACGACAACGTATTTAAAGAAAATAGATACTAACATGCAGCCTGCTGGATATTGACAGGGAAGAAGAAAGGATGCTGAAAGCAAGGAGGGCAATAGTGGTTGTTAACTTTGGAATAATGTTCCATTTAAAAACTGGTAATTTCAGTTCTAAAAGTAAATCCAAATACTGCTTGAAGCACCAAAACAAGCCTTAGTCTCCATGCTCTGGAAATTATGCTATCCTTTTCTTTTGCACAGTCTCACTTTTACCAATCTCAGAAATATTACAGGAATAGTGTGTAAATTAGCCCCTGTTTACTGCTAACGGCTTATGTAGTTACTAATGGCACAGAAAATAAGTAGATCCAAATCTGACAGCACTGTCATCCACATGCTCACTTTTGCCTTTTGCCCTTGCAACCAGAAGAGATACGAATAGAATACAGAATTTTTAGGGTGTGCTGCTACAAACAGGATCACAAATATTACACATCAAGTCCTCACCTGTGAGAAGTGAGGCAATTTTAGTTAATCTTACAGCACATGCTGCAATACCTCAAATGTGCTGTCACCTAAGACCATGCATTCAGTTCACTACCAGTACTCAGGTAAGTAAAAGATTGCCTAAGAACCTGCTGTAACATGATTCTGCTTTTAAGCTTGGTTTCAAAGATGTGTTACAGTGACTGTCTGCATCTTCTCCATTCTAATGTCAAAGTATTAGGCATGTCTAGTTTAATTAGGAGAAAGGCAAAAAAAAATGCTTATGAACCAAATCAAAAGGTTTTGAAGATAATTAATGCTAACTTGCTGGAGGAATTTGGTTTGCTCAAGTTAAGTTTGTTTCAAGTCCTTTGACAAATACTGCCTAGTGAATCTTGCTGCATCACTTAAAAGTACTGCAGTCTCAGTTCTGGCCTACTCTCTTTTTGTTTATCAGCAATTTGAGGAAACTACTGCTATATTTTAGTTGTGTGTAGTTCAGTGTATTACTGTAACTCCTGTGCACTGCTGAACTGACCTACAGGATCTTAGGAATTTAGCAGGATTCTGGTTAAGAAACATCAAGTTAAACCCCCCAACTTCAGTGCTTCCTTTTGGAATCTCTGTGCTGCTACTGGAACTCCTTGCAAAGGTAGAACAGGACAATAAATTGTAGTAGAAATCCGGTGTGAGGCAGTCTTCATCTGCCTCAGTGCTGAGAATTTGGACACAAATACAAAACCGGCCAATTGCTAAAGAGTAATCATTTAACGTAATCTGAGAGCACATCCTCAGTGCACTCAACTATAAACCAGGAATTCTACAACCTTCCTGATGAAGGTTTAAGCTAAAGCATTTTTCTGTGCACTGATGACTTACTGTGGTCACTTTCTTTAGTTTATTTAGGAAGTTGGAGTTGCTTTTTCACACCTCAGCTAATTCCAAGTAACAAGGCATCACAAGGAAACTAACATCTAGTCTTTTAACTATGATATTTACTTTTGGTTTCTATGAAATTATTTCCTGTGAAGGCAGTTTTTTTAATTATCTTTTTCTGTACACTAAGAATTAGAGGAAGATTAAACTGATGACAAATAAGTGTTTTCTTACCTTTTAACTACAGTTTGCATTCATATTAAAAACAGAAATAAAATTATTTTCAACTTCTAAAGCTTTTCTGTACAAGCAAAACAGTCAAAAAAAGGATATTTTCCTGGAGTTTCAATACCCACTCTGTAGTCCACGTAACTTTGATACGGATGGAAGTTGAAAATAAAAACAAGACCTGCTCTCTCAAATGCTATGACCTTATTTGATTCATGCTTTTCACTCACATAGGCCTAGAAAAGAAAAAAATAAATATCCAGTACTAGAAAATATTTCACTTCTAGCTGAATTAACAAAAAAACCCAACACCTCCCTGCTTCTATACTTCATTTAAATCAAAACAGTAAAAGATTCAAGGAAAACAGATAAGGATATTAACATGCAAACTGAAATTGTTTACCTATGCAGTGTGATATAACATTTTTGATTACTAAACTGTATCTTACTTTTTAGAAGGCAATGTAAAATTAAAGAGAACTGTGAGAGATATTTGATTAGTATCTTTGATAAGCCACATTAAGCATAGCATCTTTGTTCTACTTACTAAAGCCACTAACAAATAACTAGATGTCAATTGAAAACAATTCCTTAAAGTGGATTACGACTAGTATGAAATAATTAAACACTGAGAAATTATAAGTGAGTTGCTTTGATAAAAAGCGCAGTGCAATATTTGGGTAAAAAAGGCAAATACAAATGACAGGTAGCAGATCAGGAGACTAACTTACACTACACTTTACTGGAACTGCCTTCCCAGTATCAGAGTAATTACTTATATAAATAGTCAGAACATTTTACACTTTCCCAAAGCAATCCACGGATTGGATTACAGAAAGTTTAATAGGCTGCTTTATCCAATCTGCAGTTACTAAATAAAAATAGCAAAAATGATATGAAAAGAGCTTGTTATGAAGCTAAAAGGAGACTGTTTCAGATTTCCATTATCTGTGGAAGATATTTCAGTGACATGTTTTGACAACTTGAAATACATGGTGGGGCATTACGCAGTACATAATAAAGTGCTGCTTAAAATTCCTGCATGCAAATTTGGTACTGTTGTTATTCTGAATATGTACCCAACTGGTGACTAAAACGTGTCATTTAGTATGTACAGCTTACCGGGGGAGATGCAAGCCAGCCAAATCTTTCTTCCAATTTATTCATATCTCTATCAAATGAATTTAGGAATCTATAGCGAAGAAGATGATCTTCAGTAAGATTAAACTGTCTTCTGGCATAGTGGTAGCTCTCGTTATTCCCTATTCTGGGGAAGTCGAGCCATTCTGGATGTCCAAATTCATTACCTGTATTTAAAAATATTAAAGTATCCGTGAAATCACAAGCTAAAAATACAATAAAACTGCAGAAGCAAAATACATTGAAATATATTTCTTTTCTACAAGTTTTAAATTCTTAAGAATAATTCTTCATACGTAAATTGGTCATTTTACTATAAAAATGCTGCTGAGAACTTTTGTACTTGTTATCAGGTTTGTTTGGCCAATAAAGTCACTGGAGCAAATTATTCATGGACCTCTATGCTATCATGCCATGCTTTTTTTTTTTAATTCCCATCCCTTACTAAGGGCAACAGAAATTCAGTAAATCAGGATACAAATTTTAGAATCACCATTAAACCTAAAATCATTAGTTTAACAAAGAAATCCATTGTTTTAGAGCACTTTACAGAAATCTGCACAACCATCCACATAACAGCAGAGACAGAAGTCTCCCTTTTTATCAATAAAGCTTCAAACAACCAAAAGACCAGACTTAAGGGGTGTGACAACTCGGGGATCTAACAGTCTGTGTTGATTCAGCAACCTTGCAAACAAGAGTTCCTTTTCCAATCATAACAAGCAATGTCATGAGTACCAAAGGACACATTTCAGGCTGCAATAAAGCATGTTTGAGCACTGGGTTCTGCTGTGTGCCCACTGGTTCATGTCCTTTTGCACATGTGTAAATGCCATTGTATTTCAATTTGTTTTTTTTCAGCAGTAAAGCACCACAAGTTAGGCGGTCTCACCCTCACTGTCTAGCCTACACAAATACTTAATGGCCTTCCCTTTAACATAAGGAATAGGTTTATTAGAGCACACTCCATTAAAAGAGGAAAAAAGTTGTAATTTAATAAAGAAAAAACTTCGATTCTCCTATGTGGCATCTCCAAAGGAAATCTCAACTGTCAAAGCTAAAGATTTCCAACAACACCTCATTTGGGACTCAGTATTTTTAATTACTTTCATGTATGCAAAATTATTTTGGTTTATATACTGTCATTATTACAATTTGAGACAAATGCAAACAGACTTAATGGTTCTAGTGTGCGCTATAACCCACTGCCTAACAAACACTGCCATTTTGGACTACTCATTTTACACAGGATTAAAAAGGGTTAAGTACCTTGAAAGTTAAACACACATTTCCATGTCTATGATAGCTGATTCATCACAAACATTTCAGATATTGCAGGTAACACCTACTTGCCATGAAACAGAGACAACAAATGGTGTACCTGGAAATTAGTATGGGAAGTAATATGGTCAAATTTAAAATAAAAAAAACAACAAAAACAAACAACAACAATGAAAAAAATAAAATAAGCAAAAAACCAAAACAATAAAAAACCCCACCCACAACCAAAAAACCTCCTAACATTTCTACAAGAAGTTCCTCAAGTTTTGTCAATAAACTGGAAGTTTTTTGGACAGACGAAGAGCAGGGATGCTTAGAGAAGACAAGTGTTTATTCCTGGATGGATACCCTGCATGTGCAGCCACCATCTGCTCTCTAGCACAGCCTGCACTGCGCCTGGAAGGCCTAAAGGATTCGGTCAGCAGTGACAGCTATGAATTTAGATTTTCAGTTATTTTTGTGTACTTCCACTCTTCATGGGAACAAAGAAATGAACAGACAACAAAAGAGAAAGGCTGCATATATGTATTTAGGAGAATCCTTCACAGTGATGTCTGTTTTGTAAACGATTTGACAATTCGCAAATTACATTTCCCATTCAAAAGCAAAACCATTAGATTTCATATTCAGCTCAAAACCAAAGACAAATATAAAAGAATTGGAATCACAGCAGGACTTTGAAAATGACCTTGGAATAAAGCTGGACTGAGCTCTTAAACTGTGCTAACAATATGGTATCGAAAATGAAGAAAGATATTGCTACAAAGCAGACACTATATCTAACCAAATTCAATATCTCCTCAAGAGCTGGACAAGGTATTACCTTCTTTTGTGATCTGCCTGCTATTGAAAAGAAGACTACATGAGATAGCTCAGTTAAAGATAGCAAAAAACCACCAGAAAGTCAGAGATTATATATCTTGAAAAGATAGCCAAGGAAATAGTACCTATTTGTTCAAGAAAAACATAAAAACAAGGGAAATAAGCAATAGAAGACAGCAAGTAAGTTAGACCAAACTAGCCCATCATTTAAAGAGTATTTCACTCTAAGTAGAGCATGTCTCCTTTATGTTTACACATATATCAACTCCTCTGCCTTTACTTGCTTTGCCTGTTTCCCCACCAGTTTTTTGAAAACTCCATTTTGTTGTTGTTCTTACCTTAAAAAAGCCCAAAACAATATAACAATAGAAGTTCAGCAAAATACAAAAGCAATGTTATTGTTCTAGCCATTATTAATGGTCATTAGGAATGAAAGAAATTTAACATAGTGTTGCAACTTGATAGAAGATTAAATTACTTGCTGATGTCTGAAAAGCATGTTGAGGGTCTAAATAGTGCTCATACTTTAAACATGCTTTTATAGGCACTGTCAGGACAACACACCCATGAGCCTTTTCTATACGCTGCTTTACTTTAAGAGGCTCCCTTGATCTATCTTTTAAGAAAAAAATATAAGTTCATAAGTAATTACAGAATAAATTCAAGTAGGCATTTTTATTTATGTTTTTAAGATGTGGTACAGGGGAAAAGGAACTAGGGTGCATGTAGGCCCTCCAATAAACTCCAGAGTGTGCTTTTGCACTTGAGATACACTAAGGCTATGCATATAAAACAAAAGTATACATCTCACTAGCTTTTTTTTCCTTTAATTGCTATTTTTTTCCTATTTTGGTTTTAAATAAAAACAAGGGGAGGTTCTAGAAAATGGAAGGTAAAGGTAACTCACTGACACAAACTTCCTGGGATAACTAATGGTACCTGTAAAAGCATACCCCCTTCCCTGTGTTCCACTTCTTATTTCTGACAAGAATCAGCAACATTCACTTCTTGATAATTATGAAAGCCTCTAAGCATAGAAGTACTATGGAGATTTATTTTTCTACAATTAATTTGCAGTTTGATATAAAGGTCCAAGCTACAGACTGACAAGAAGGCAGATGCTAGAAGTGATGCAAATCAAGGCAATGGAATTACTGTGGGGAAGCTGGAGAACAATGGTGAAATTAACTGATTTTTTTAATTAGAGAAACAAAACAAATTATTGAAGTGTAATGCACAGTTATTTTACCTGTGAATTAATTGAAGTTTGTTACTTCCTACATATTGTGCATATTGGACAATTTTACTGTGTACAAGGTTTCAAGACCACAATTCCAACAAATAAACTAACCTTCCACTACTATAATGGAAATTTACATCATACTTGTTTATTAGGCTAGAAATGCATTTATATCAGAAAGTAGTTATCCTGCTGATGACTGCTTTGAAGCTCCACCCTATAGGTCATGAAAGTTTTCTTGATCTCTCTTCTTTAGACATCTTTATTAGCAAGTCTCTCTCAAAGAATCACACTAAGCAGAACTGAAGGCTTATTTGCAGCAGGCAGTGTCAAAAGATGCCCGTTATTTTGGCTTGTTTCTATTTTGAATTACATATGAAATAAAATAATTTAAAAGCAGCTAAAGCAAGTAGTTTATTTGATACAAAGGTAAGAAGTTTAATTAGGTGTATAAGATTGTACATGTTTTTAAACAATATAAAATACAATAAAAAGATCCTATTTAAAGTTGATGAGCTGGGGACAAGACACACTGGGACAGAATTTCAACAGGTCAACCTTAAGGTATTTCTATCAAAGTAAGTGAAGTCACGCCAATTTACACGATCCAGATGACCAGCTCATTTAGCAGTTGTAACTGACTTGCATTTAATGGCACTGCCTTTGTGAACAATGAATACAATGTGTCAATTTGCAAATTGTAAGCAGAAACAATGTAAATCAGATCTAGATATTTTACAATATTCATCATTATTTCAAAAAAACCCAACATTTCCAACAAATTCTCATTTGCCCTTGTTGTGAAGCCCTGGGATATTAAGCAGTTCTGATGCTTTGTATTGAATCTTCTTCATCCCCTTAAGTAATGAAACTTAGTATTCATACTATCAAAAGCAAATGAGAAAATCCATAATGCCTTCAAATCATGAATGAGCTTGATTACAAGCATTCATTTAATCTTGTCATCCATGCAACGATATAATAAAGTGAAGTTCTAAATAGAGTCCTGTTGAAACACTTGGGTTAGGTGACTTGAATACCTTAATATTTTTTAAATCTCTGTAGCACTAACATTTAGTAATGGACAAACAATCATAATTTAATTCCTGCATAAAACAGTGGCTAGAGAAAATGTCGCATATGATAAAAAAATGGTAAAAAGAGAGGTGTTGAAAAAATAATTTGTGAGAAAAGTATTTTTCTCCCATTTTCTGAAAATACCAGATATTTTCTGTTTCCAGTCTATAATAAGTCAAAAATCAGGTTAAACGTTGTTTTTGTTTTGCAACTCAGATCTTCCACACCTCCTAGGGGAAAAGGAAGGAAAGGGGATCCTTAACCTTGCCTTTATTAAAGGTTCAAAGAATGCATCTCCTCTGCTGTGATACAGCAATGAAAAAAACAAGCATGTCTCTAATGTGTCAAAGGCATAGCAAAGTACTGAGTCCTTAAAATGGTTACTCTAGGCCACACCAGGGATACAGTACTCTATCCACAGAAGCTGCCTAGAAAAATTAGGCCAGCTACAGAATGGAATTCTGAGGAATTCCCTGTGATGTCAGACTTGTTGCTCTGTCACAGTTTGACTGTAAAAATCAGTAAAAGTGGCTTCACCCTTGCTCAAACCAGGACATGCTCCAAGAAGAAATCTTTCAGTTTATCTAGAAATGAAGTTTCTTGTTTTTCCACCAGAATAACATTGTTTTAATTATAGTACTAAATGTAGGCTTTTGATACAATGACTTTTTCTTCTTTTACAGCCTCTCTTCTTTAATATTTCTCAATCTCAACTGTTACGATAGCAAACTGTTTGGAAGTACAGCTTTAACACTATTCAGGTATGACATTCCAGTCCTGTTTCTTAATATACCAGTAAACCCTATTGAATCAGCCTTAAAAATGTGCATTTAGTTGCCTGTTTCAAAGAGTGGCCAAAAGCAGGTGCCTAGAAAAGGACCGAAGAAGGGATGCTGCACCTGCAACTTTGAGTCTAACTGGCTGCACTGAAGCATGATCAAGTCATCTGCAGAAACTGGGAAACTGACCTTGCCTCAATGCAGCATGTTGCACTGAAGTACGTTTTACGTCCTAAGAGCTTACACTGTAACTTTCGCTTTGTATTCTTACCTTTTTAGTCTTTTTTTTCTCTGCACCTTGACAAAATGAATGAGAACCATAAAAATGCACTGGGGACTTTGGCAGATGCATATAATAGAAATGTTAAGTTACTTAAAAATTTAAAGATAATAAATTTTGATAAAATTTAAGCACCACTTTCTCTTCAAAAAATGTTCCAAATTAAATATAATGTCCTGGGTTGTGGTATAGCAACAAATTACTTGCTTCTCTTTAATTTCCCTTTCCTATCTCAGTTAGCCTGTCTTCCCTCATCTCCTACTGATTTTAAAATATTGCAGCTATTGCAATGCATTATAGTGTTGATAAAACAGTTCCAGGTTCTTCAAGGAGGTAATTTTCCAGTTATTCCAACAAAAGTTCCAAATGTAGTAAACAGCACTGTTTAGTTCTCACATTTCAAAGCTATACCTCCCTCTTGTCAGATCATTTACAGAAAAAAAACAAACAACAACAACAAAACAAGTAACAAGAAAATGAACAATTCTACTCAGAAGCACCAATTCTGTATACCTGTATTAGGAAAGGCAGGATGGCTGAGGAGCTTGCTTGGAAAAATGGGAAGCAGCAAAAGATAAAGCAGAGCACCAGAATTAGAAAATTTAAATTAAATGGTCTTGTCTGGGATGGGGGAAAGAACTGGAAGTAGCAAAGTATGCTTGCATCAGGGATAAGTCATATAAAAAAATATACTTAGTAGTTTTAATTGTAAGGTTATTGTTTTCACATATGCACAGATATCCATCTTATCCCTACTAACCTGACTGCAGATGGCCTAGTCACGCAATCCTCAGAAAGGCAAAACATCAGCTCTCTTGTCTTCAGAAAACTCAAATGCACACACAGTCCACCTGCAACTGACTTATCATCTGTTCTGGGAAAATGGCTTCTTTCTTTTCATTTACATGAAAATACATAATATATATTCTATAGGCAGAACTCATGCAACAAGAAAACAAAAATGCAGGTGAGGCACTGATTGGGAACTCGCTCCACCGTCCACAAATCAGTCTGGTCATTCTTATTTCAATGAAGAAAAAAATACTGTGTCTTGCTTTGTTGAAACAGTACAAACTAGCTATCAGAGAATATTTCTCATTGCAGCTCTAAACCTCTGCTTACCTAATGTCCTCAAAGTAGTAGTACATTCCTGAGATTCCTCCTAGAATCATATAACACTGCTTTAAGTCTATCTGTCAACTGCCTCCTTCCCTCCACCTAAGTTTGGCTCAGCCTTGTCAGGATGAGGATGTTATTTATAAGCTTCCTAAAAAACATTTATTTTAAAAACCATCTCCTCAAGACCTTCACAATTTTAAACAACTCTCATTTGCCAATGTTTTCAGTGGACCTGAGCACTAAGGCATTTTCAAAACCAGAATTATGTGGTTACTGTAAAAGCTTTTGAAAAGGTACAGCATCATACTGCTAGCTACACCACCTTTTCCTCAAAAAGATGGAAAACCCCAAAAGGCCAGTACAGCAGCTGAAGCTAATAGTACCTCAGCATTGTGTAAAGAATCAAGAGGCTTAACTCTGCTGTGCTCAGTCTCAAGGCTGTGGCTGCCAATGTTAAAACTCCTCTGATGTAAAAAAAAAAAATCAAAAGTATTTCCAAGCTCACATACTGGAGACATTTCAGTGTAATTAAGTAAGTTGTGTTATTTGTATTCTGCATGTTACAGAGACTGTAAATTTTGAAGGTAAAGGCAATATTCTGTTTACAGAACTTTACGTTGTTTCAAAGCAACATATTACAATAATGTCTTATCACTGAGAGCTTACATACATACACATGAGCATAATATATATTAAAAATATAATATACATTTACCAAAAAAATGTAATCTAATAGTTTATTTCTTTCTAAGCAATTCTACACAACAGCTGAAATCTTTGGTGTAACTGATATCTAACTCAAGCCATAGTTTATATATGCAAGGTTATTTGCCTAAGAATTAGTCAGAACAAACAGAAAAACAGTAAAATCAACAGCTACAGAGCTACGTGTATTGCATGTGAGATAATCCTATTCTGAAACATCTCCAGTTAGTAACATTCTCCCTGTGGATAACTCCACTGCAACAGTGACCATGCTATCCATGTGTCTTTCAGCAGTGCACTCACCATTCTGGATGTGCTGTCAGTCTACTTGTTCTTCAACTTCCGTAAAAATACATAAAATATAGTAGTTCACATTGGTAGATTATCATTGCTGTTTTCAAATATATGTTTTCTAGATTTATACGAGGGTAACCAAGTGGAAAACACAGCTTGCACTTCAAACACAACAGTGTTGTGACATCCCTTATTCAAGGAGCTTATTTTGCATTCTCTGCATTCCATCGATATGTAATTCCTACAAAGATCTGCTTCACTTATGAAATTACCTGGAGTCAGGTAAGCCTGTTTGTGAGCACAGGCCTTAGCAGGTCTTTTAGACATGTGTTACATGACATGTCAGAGCACTACATTTTGCTCTGAGACAAAGAACAAATGTGAAAGTTGTGTCAAGCTCCTGAGTAACGAACAAGGGATAAATCTCATGTACTTCTGATAGATGCCAGCAGATGTCATGGTGGCATGCTGACTGGTTTATGAAGTTTATATACTTAAATATCCCAGATTTTACAATCCAACTCAGATTTGTAGAATGAATAATTAACTGATCTGCTGAGAGTGAATGCAATTGCTGTATAATTTGGTCTGGACATAGTTTAGTCTCTGAGATAAACTGTAATGCTCAAAGACCTTCTATGAGTCCTTGGACAACAACAAAAGAATTAAAAATACATGCAAAAAAAGCACAGAAAATAAAAGTCAATATTCTAATCTGAAAAGAAATTATACTGATACTGAAAAAGTGGCTATCCTCTTTGCTTTAGGGCTACTGCTGAGGGATTAATATTAGCCATCTGTAAAATTTAAACTTTCTGAGGAAAGAAAAATAAAAACCCCATGTTTTGAGAATCATATACTGTTCTAATAGTTTAAAACAATCCTGAGCTAGGATGTATCATTTAACCAATCTGCTTTTCCATAACGTTATTGAAGTAAATGGGACACAGGAGATAAGATGATTCATGAAAATAATTGTACATGTAGATGAAGGACTGCAAGTGTGGGCAACAAGTCAAACTGAACACCTCCTGCTGCCACTTTTAAAAAGCTCATACTAAACCATTTTCAGAAAGAAATACACTGTGCTTGTTCTAAGAGGTACAGGGCCCAAAATATATCCCATCTACATATGCTTGTGTATACTAGTTGATGGCTAGTTTGCGTGACTGAAGTTATTTAACCCAACAGCAGAGTTTGAAGAAAGGAAAAAAATCTTTATAAAAAAGCCAAGATGCTGCATGAGGAGGCTCTTGCTGAGTTTAGGGCTAGCTGAAATTGTACTACCCTACTGGTCACAGGGACTGAAAGGTGAAAATGGAGTTGAAGCTCTAAGTCAGTAGCCACTACTTCCTACAGTTTAGGACACTGCTTATTAACTGCCCCATGCTGCTTCATAGGGAAGTAAGGAACTCCTCAAGGACCCAGCCTAACCCACTTGAACTATCTGAAGCAATCAGCAGAAACTGCTGTGAGTCCTCCAAGCATAGCTGTTGATCCACAAAACTGCAACAAGCCACAGAAAAGAGTGATGTTGCTTTCATTTGTAGGCCATAGTCCCACTTCAAGCAGAGCAACTCTCTGTAAGACATCTTGGGAAAGGGTGACAAGATTTATGTCTAGTTGCTAAGAGAGGTGTTGGTTCAGTATTTTTTAGCTCTGTTTAAAGACAGAGCAAAAGCACCAATTCCAAATCAGAACACATCATAGTATTACGCATAACTTTTCTGGCATTTCCACTGAAACCAACACAGTCTTTCACTATTACTTGCTGGAGGTTTAGAAATATTTTTTATCTAATAACTGAAGGTTAAAGATGTTGCTGTTCAAAAAAAACCAAAAACATCTAGCAGTAGTTCAGACAGGGATTTTCATTAATCAGAAAACATATGTAAGTGGTTAAAGAAGAATAACACTAACCAAAGTCAAAACACACTATTTAAGCTAGGAAAATACAAGCCTGTCATAACCTTCTTGTGGAATTCTATTTTGAGCAACCTGAGGAGAAAAGGGGAAGCATCAAGAGTATAAGGTTCTCATTTGCACCATGCCAAATTAAACAGTACATTTACATTTTGATTTGTTTTTCTTCTGTTTATTAGTAAATAAATAGATAAATACTATAAACAGTTTAAATTCTATCAAGTGGAAATAATTTCCCAATCTTTCATCTCACAAAAATTTGACTTTTCATCTTAATTTGGAAAGAAAACTAGATTTGAAATATACTAATACATCAAAGAAAGAAACTGCTGCTTTGCAGGGTATGTTTCACAAGCAGTATCCTCAGTGGTTCATAAATATTGACGTTGGTATAAACCTAATTAGAGTGTATAACAGAAGAATGTTCCCCATCAATTCACCTACTTTGTGTGTTCATTGTTTCAGTGTTGTTTCTCCCCTTTCAACATATTCATTGTTACCTTTAGAGTTGTGGTTTTTGTTTTGATTTGTGGTGGACTTTTGGTTTTGTTCTTGGGTTTGTTTGGTTTTTTTAAGAAATAGAAGACTGTGACTGGTTTATCTATGACTCTAACCAGACACTTGAAAGGAATTTTAGTTTTAGCATATCTCCAAAGCACTAGCATAATAATCGTATGGTTACTGTATAATATGTTGAAAGATCTCTGCTCATTAGAGTCAATCATAACCAGGAGGCATAAGACAAGATTATTTGTACTGCACTTTTTTGTTTGTTTGTTCTGGGTTTTTTTTGTAATTTGGTTTTGTGTTGTTTTTTTTTTTTCTATGTGGAAATGACTATTGAAGCTTGCACATCTGGGTTATTTTTCAGAAAGAACAGTTAGAGCTCAATTATCAGAGTTTCTCGTACATTGCCATGACACAAAAGGGGCATGTACAAGTGCAACTTGTACGAGTGGAGATCAGTGATGAGTGGGCTTCCTCAGGGGTTGGTACTGAGACTCGTGTTGTTTAATGTTTAATATTTTGGCAGGGTTAGGGACAGTGGAATTTAGTGCACCAAGTCTGCTGATGAATCCAAGCTGTACAGTGCGGTCAACAGGCTGGAGAGGTGGCCATGCAGAGAGACACTGACAGGCTTGAGAGGTGGGCCCATACCAACCTCATGAAGTTCAACAAGGCCAAGGGCAAGGTCCTGCATCTGGGTCCTATCACAGGGCTCAAGCGAAAAGAAGATGTCCCTGCCTTCTCGGCGCCCAGCCCTCATGTATTTATAGACAATTAATTAGATCCCCCCTCAGAACTAGGTGGTCTTTGAGGTCCCTTCCAACCCAAAGCATTCTACGATTCTAATTTAAAGATACTCTTGATTCACCTGTACATTAAACCAGTGTGAAAACTACTTAAAAATGGGTGAAGAAAAAAAAAAAACAAAAACAGGAAGAGAGAAAACAGAGGTAAGAAAAGCCATTTAGCAGGTTTAGACAAAAGCCCAACAGGCAATAGCTTTGGCAGCTGAAGGAAAACATCACTCCTTAGATTAAAAGACGACTTAGAAAATTGGTCCTGATAGCACCTTTGCTAAAAGCAGCAAGTGATTTATAAAATCACCTCCAAAATCTGTACAATTAGAAAACAATTGTCCAGTGAGGCCTTCATAGCATTTTTTGTTTGCATGTGGGGAGACGGGGAAAAATAAGAAAATCTTGCAATATTGGGAGAACAGGCTTAAAACAAGATGTTTGCTGAACTTTAATAACAAGGAAACAAAATACTGTAACTGAATTTTACAACATTCTTTGCAAAATCTGTCATAGCAGAAATGTTTAGCTAATCTTTCATATTCTCCTCCCCTTGTACTTCTGAATAAGGCATGCCTTAAAGGACCAGCTTTAAGAGACATCAGAAGATCCACAAGATGCACCGGCTTAACTGACATTATTACATTCCCCTTCCTTCAGGTAATCACTCTCACTACAGGCAGAAAGACTAGAGAAGAGATTTTGCCAATTTTCTCCCCAGTAACGTCTTTTGATAAAGAGCTTTTAAGAGGTATTCAGTGTCATCAGGCAGAGCTTCTGCCAATTTTGTGTATCACCTGCCGATTTTCAGTTTTTAGTACCAAAAGTTGTTCAGATAACTAGGAAATCCAAGCCTCACTGCTTCACTCCCAACACTTCCTGATGACCAACATATCACATAAGTCCAGATACATATCAACCCATACATGTATGAGGTATATATACCTAAGCTGAGCATGGGTTCACAAACAGAAGCAGAGTACACCTACTAGACTTCAAACTACTGGTGGATGGTTCGTGGTTTTTTATTTAGAAAAAGCCTCAGAAGAGCCTAAAAAAAGTCTAAGAACTTTCTATAACTTGTTGAATTCACCACACTGTTTCACATCACCAGCTTTTATGAAGGAAGACACAGCTCCCACAATTGAGAATGTTATTCCTCATCCAAACCCAACAGGAACACAGCAGATATGTATTCTAGTATCTCTAGCTGCATTATTAGAACAGGCTGCCTAGGGAGGTGGTGGAGGCACCATCCGTGGAGGTGTCCAAAAAACGGGTGGACGTGGTGTTGCAGGAGATGATTTAGTGGTTAGGGGTTGTAGGGCAGACAGTTGGACTTGATGATCTTGAAAGTTTTTTCCAACCTTAATTCTATGACTGATGATACTGATGGGAAGATAATCTCAGAGTATATAGTTAGGTTAGCAGTTGAGACACCAAGAGTGAGAAAAAGTGACCTGCCTGAAATGACTGGCATGTGCTTGATGTAACAGAAAAGTAAGCATTGATTTTTTTTTTTTACACCACCAGTTAACTTCCAGATTTTGAGAAAAAAAATCAAATAGAGTATTTTATAATATTAAAAAGAAGTCTAACCAAATCCTCTGGGGGGCTTTGCTAGAAACCAACCTAGTGCTTGCTCTTATTGGCCTGATTGTGCAGGTGGAAGCATAGTTGCATTTTGGACAGTGCATGCTTATGGAAACTGGAAGGGATCCATCAGCAAGTGTATTCATGGACTGGACTGCTAACTTTTGTCTAAAGTCATCTCCGTAAGAAAGGAAGGTATGATAATGCAAGACGGGTTATCTACCTAAATATTTGTGGTTTTTCAAAGGAAGTTAGGAAACAAGTAAATAGTTGTAAATTGTCCTGGTTTAAGCCAGGATGAAGCCAATTTTCCTTTCACTGACTGTTTTTTTTTCCTTCAGTAAGCTCTCTTTTAACTAGCAGCAAGTGTTCCAGCTACTGGACTGGTAATACTGGAAAGTTTATGTAGCTGCCAGGACTCCAAGGTCACATTTTTGCTCTGCCGTCTCAGACTCTACTGGGAGATCAATGACACCCCCACAGAAGGCTGAATTAGATGGACATCAAAATTGGCCAGAGAGATTCCATTCCGTAATATCTACGTAAGCTCAAAAGAAGGTCAGAGATCACAGAAGACAACTTCCTTTCTGCTTCTTCTTCCCTCCTCTTCCATCCATGGCTGGCATCCAGGGAGGATTCTGTCCATCCATCACCATCGACCCTTAGGCTCGAGCTCTCCTGACCCTCATCACTCTGTGCTCTCTCCAGCAGCAGTCTGGGACTTTTTGGGACTGTTGACAGCTAAGGAGTTGGAGTGGAGGTTGCTGGGGGTATGGGGAAGCAAGAGGCTTTTGCACGTTCCCCGAACACATTTGTATATAATTGTATACATTTTCTTTTGTCATTAGTGTTTAATTAAAGCTGTGTAGTTTAGTTTTCAATCCAGAGAGTCTCTCCCCTTATTCTCTCTCTCCTTCCCTACAGCGGTGGGAGGGGGAGGGGATTGAGAGCATTGTTGTCTCTGCTTTAATTGCTGATCCTGAGTCAAACCGTGACAAAATGAATGGTCTAGCTCTGTGAACATGAGATTTAATTTCCAAGAAATATAGACTGATTGTGAGCTATACCCTCTCTTGATTCCATTATATTGTCCCTCATTTGCAGACTACAGTAACCCCTTCTGGTTCTGAAATTCAACAACTTGCTGTATACACAGATGCAAATATGACTCATCTTATACTTGAAACACATTTAAATTAACCCTAAGACCTGAATCAGCTGAAGGAATAAGATGGGAGACTTTCAACTACCTAACTAACAATTTTAGTATGTTCTTTGTGACACCAAGAGATACAAAACAAATTTAGACTAATAAAAATCGGAGCAGAAATTATTTCTAGATTACATTACACCTCCTTAAAACGTGATAAAATTTTATCAGGTTTTGAAACAAATACTTCTGAACTAGCTGTATAAAATAAGCAATCGCATTTAAGTAGGCACCTCCAACTTCTTTTCCTTGAGCAATTTTTTAGTAAAAGAACATTTTAACATGTACTGCTCCTTTCCCTACCCCATAGTTTCATGCAATTGCTAGAATTTATTTTATATGCATGTATTATTTTAAAAACATTCTTTCAAAAAATAGCACTCCATTTCACTGAAATATGCAGGCATTCAAAGTACTATAGTTCAAAGCAAGCAACAATCTTCCATGTACAAAGTGAATAATTAAAAATACAGTCACAGAATCTTAGGGATTGGAAGGGACCTTGAAAGATCATCTAGTCCAACCTCCCTGCCAGAGCAGGGTCACCTAGAGTACATCACACAGGAACGCGTCCAGGCGGGTTTTGAATGTCTCCACTGAAGGAGACTCCACAGCCTCTCTAGGCAGCCTGTTCCAGTGCTCTGTCACTCTCACAGTAAAGAAGGTTTTTCTGATGTTTACATGGAACCTCCTGTGTTCCAGTTTGCACCCATTGCCCCTTGTCCTATCACTAGACATCACTGAAAAAAGCCTGGCTTTGTCCTCCTGACACTCGCCCTTGACATATTTGTAAACACTGATGAGGTCACCCTGCCCCTCAGTCTCCTCTTCTCCAAGCTAAAGAGACCCAGCTCTCTCAACCTTTCCGCATAAGGGAGATGTTCCACTCCCTTAATCATCTCCGTGGCTCTGCGCTTGACTCTCTCAAGCAGTTCCCTGTCCTTCTTTAACTGAGGGGCCCAGAACTGGCCACAATATTCCAGATGTGGCCTCAACAATGCAGAATAGAGGGGGAGGAGAACTTCTCTTGACCTACTAACCACACCCTTTCTAATAAACCCTAGGATGCCATTGGCCTTCTTGGTTACCAGGGCACATTGCTGGCTCATGGTCATCCTCCTGTCCACCAGGACCCCCAGGTCCCTTTCTCCTACACTGCTCTCCAGCAGGTCAGCCCCCAACCGGTGGTACATGGGGCTGTTCTTCCCCAGATGCAAGACTTTTTGATGCTTGCCCTTTTTGAATTTCATCAAGTTTCTCCCTGCTTAACTCTGTCCTTCTGGTCTACTGGTATAAATGCAACTAGTAAATACAAACAGGGAATTTAATAATTTTTATGAAAACTTCAGGTAAGTCTAGGTTTATTTGCAGAAAAATGAAGCCTATTTTCAACTAAGAGACTAATTGAGACACTCCCTTCCTATAAAGTAGAAAGGCAGAATATAAATAAACAGCTTACTGTATTTCTAAGACCAGTCACAGCCAGCACCCTAAAAAGACATTATTGATTTTCTTTTTTCTTTCCCCCTCCCCACCCCCATCCAATCAGAACAACAAATTTCTCATACTGGAGAAGCCTTCACAAATAAGCCAAGATTTTTTTACATCTACTGAAATTAATACATCAATATTGTGGCTTATTTAATCAACTTACAGGCTTTGAATAATCCTTACATTTGATATGAAAATGCACAGCACAGCTTTAGCATAGATTCTAAACCTCAGGATTGAAGTGGAGGGTGAGGAGGGTAGCAACTCTCATGACAAAGCCAAAAATGAAATGGAACTTAAACCAACAACACACACTTCAGCTGAAGCGATTGATCTGGCTAAGATTCCGATTTCTCATTTAAAAGCAGCTGCAGGCAGAACTGCAGGCAGTCTTACCCCAACTAACACCTCCATTACATTGCTCTAGATCATCTTTATTTCTCTGAACAGTGTAAATCAGTGTTTTAGAACCAAGATGCTTGTAAGGATGACGTATCGAAGTAAGAGAGTGCATGGAAGGCTAACATTGGGATAAAATTTAGAAGTACAGTAACCTAGTATTTCAAACATTCTATTGTCATGTAGAAGAGTTTCAGTAGTACTTGCTAAGTTGTATTTTTTTCCTAAAAAAAAAAAAAAAAAATCAGGAAAGGGATGACAAGCGAAATGAGATTTAAAATTACATATTTAAAAAATAGAGGGCTTTAAAGAATAAACTATTCACAATAAAAAACGGTCTGTCTAAACGCTGCCTAAGTACAGCTAAATAGAACACAAAGAGGGGAAAAAAGCACAAGAGAATACTTATTGAAAATAAAATATACATTTATACAGTATTTTCATATCTATAAATAGCTATCACTTACTATGGTAATGTAGATGAAAGAAAAAATTCAAGTTACGTAAGTCTACCCATGTTTAGACATGTGAACATCTCTCTTCAAGCAATATTACATACAATTCTTGCTTTTTAAGATGGTGGCAGACATTATGAACTAAAATAAAAAACCAATCACAAAAATAAACAAACATAAGAAAAAAAGCTCAGAGTGAATCAAGATTTTTGTTTTTAGAAGGTCATATACACATACTTCCCCAGTCCTAAAGTGAATACATGCACAAAAGACACCTATACAGAAGTCTACAGCAAGAGGGGAAGAAAAGGGTGGGTTTACTTCAGATTTCATCAATTAGTAAGACATACAATCCCAAAGTTCGTACTTTTCACAAATTTAGGGAACACAAGATAAATGGTGGAAAGTGTGCTGCTGATCTAACAGATTAACATTTTCTTTCAGATCTCTTTTGTTTGCATTAATGTTTTGAAATAAGATCCTCTTCCCAAGCTCCCTTTCTAATTTACTCCACTGTAAAGTCCTCCTCTGCTTTCCCGAGAACTTACTAAAATCAGCTCTATATTCATACACAAGATTACTCTTATAGCACTTAACTATGAAGTAAAACTAAAGTACCTCGTTTTCACTGCATTTTTATCAATTTCTGTGAGCTCACAGAAATAATTTACCCCAAATTATGCATGGGAATGCATCTTTTTAGCAGGAAAGACAGTCGTTGTCCTTGGTTAATGAAGCCTACAGCTCCATTCCAATGCCAACCTGATTGTGTATCTTCTTCACGTTCTCCTGGTCTGCTTTCTACGTGGCAAGCGCATCCATCCTCCAACATCAACACCTAGCTAACCCTCTATGACTGCTACCATATAAAAGCATTTTTCCATTAAATATCTTGACATATGGAAGCACACCAAATGGGTTGTGTGCTTTCAGATTTTCTTTTTGTAAACCTCAATAAGGTTTGAATTAATTACAACAGAAACATATTCTAAATAAAAGCATGTAAGCCTATGCTTGCAGTGACTGACATTTGAAGCCTGCATAGTTTTAATTTCAAACTGAAGATATCAAAAGGCCTCTAAGAAAGGTCAACACTTATGAAGGATGCTTTAATATGCTTTACTTTGCAGACTTTACCACTTCTTATGACAATGTGTATTCAAAATACCTTGCCTCTTGAAGACCAATGCAAATTCAACTACAGTGTTGTTTAAATTAATATTCTAGTATATGTCTGAGTGAGTGCTGCATTGATGGCCTCAGAAAATTAAGACAATAAGCAGATTTTAAACTAATAAATAGGGCTTATGAAAATAAGTTCTTGAACTCATGAAGACTTTTTTTTTTTATTCCAGTGTCATCACAAAGTGTTATCTCAGTTTAAACTACATTGATTTGGGGGATTAATGACACTACTGAGATGAATTCATTTCAAATTACCACAACTGCACACATTAAAATCCAAATTGAAAAGTACGCCTAAGGATCTATTATTCAGACTTTACTAATACAAAATGTCACCTGCTCAGTCATCTCTCAAAATAATTCCTTATTGAATAACATGTGAGGTTTAATACTATTTGGCTCTGCATTGCCTGAAACCAGTCTGAGAAAGAACAACGCATTGCCAAACATAGGGCTGGTTACCAGATTCTTATGCGTCTTAAACCAGATCACTACAGCTTCGTGCTGCTGAATTACTTGGTTTGGATGTAAAGGAAAATGGGTCAGTTTGTGTCACCTCTCTCTCTCTCTCTCTTTTAAAGTCAGCCTACAAAGTATAATCAGGAAGAAATTTTTGGACTTTTCGATATGTTTTTGGACAAGAAAGAACTATTTTTCTCTCAGCCATGCAATTGCTAAGCCCTTTCCAGATTAGTGAGTACAGACAGACTGCCAAAAGTAGAAGTAAACCACAGCCAAGTGTCATAACAGGCTGCTGTAGCTTCTTTTCAGCATTGGGCATTTCAGAAATAAGTACCTTCAAAGCAGTACTGATAAATTATCAGCATGAAAACTGTATGAAGTACAGTGAACACTAGGGAGAGAAAAGACAAAGGCTTTAACATAAACAACATACTTAGACCTGTTTGTATGAGGCATGCTTACCCTTTTCCCCTGCTCTTACACAAAGTTCTTTTACAGATTTATTTTTATCAGGTGAACCGTTTCTCTAGACATCAGGCATGCAGGAAATTAGTGGCTTTTTATTTTTTTGTGATGTTGCTGTATTACAAATTAAACATTACTCCTGGTAATGGCAGGTGCCCCTGCTCATAAGGAGGGAGGTTGGAACCTGATGATCTTTAAGGTCCCTTCCAACCTTAACCATTCTATGATTCTATTAATACATGTAGTCATGGACCAAATATTGATGTGACCCTAAGAAAAACACAACTGTCCAAAAGTGCTCTCTACTCAGAAGAGAGAACAAGCTAGGTTAGTTTCTTCTTTGAAAAAGTGTTATGAACAAAATCACACAAAGGCATTTCTACATAATTTACATCACCAAGGCTCTTCCGAAAGCTGTAATGGTTAACAACAAGCTCATAGGATGAACCAAGCTTTATACATCTCTTAGAATAACTACAATATGTAACACTTTAAAGCACTTCAAGACTACATAAATATAAAACATCCATTGTATTTTGAGTCCAAGTTAAACACAGCATAAAAAGTGTATGATGACTACACTTAACTGCTTTCTCAAGGAATCAATGAGCAAATAAACCTTCATATATATGTATGCATACATATATATATATAAACAATTTTTCAATATATCTTAAAATTTACAAAAAATATCACACTTCTATACTATCACCCAACACTGGACACACTTTTAAGACTCAGCTTGACAAGGTGCTGGGCCATCTCATCTAAACCATATTTCTACCTAGAAAGGTTGGACCAGATGACCTTTGAGGTCCCTTCCACCCCAGTATTCAATGATTCTATACTAACAGGCAAGAATATTTAATCTTCTACAAATATCTTAATTTTGGACAACATCTGAAGACTAATCCAAACACTTTGTTATGTACAAATATGTGTATTTATGTGTACAACTCCCAATAAATTTGAGATATATTTTTAAGGCAGAGCCTCTAATACAATGCTTACATTTGATTCTAAACAGCAAAGCATTCTGAAAGTGAAGTAAACCTATTGATTTTAATTTTATTTGAATTCAAGGAGAAGAAACTGAAAACAAAATATAATTTAGTCAGAGTATAATAGTCTTTAGATTTATCTTTAACTATTGAGTGGTGTTTTTTACTAAAAGAAAGCTAAGTAAAACTAAGCAATGCCACCTAGATATAGCTCAATTACAGTTTCCTGAAAGAGTTTCTGAACTATGTAGCTATGGATGAAAAAAAACAAAACAATTATAAAAGGACAGAAAAATAGCCATGCCTTGAAGAGTCGTAAATCCAGATAATGTGAAAAAAGGTTCTCGTAACACTACAATTGTAGTAATTTCTGTAATAAATTCTTATTTTGAATGTTTGAAAAGAGGAAATCCTCCAAACTGTGCTAAAAGTATTAATTATAATGCATAGTCTCCAGTTACAATAAAGGCATTAGTATGATTGTTCTTCAAAACAACAACAAAGCAAAAGTGAAGGCTGTCATACAAACAGAAATCAGACTCTTTGTTCTAATATAGCTTCAACATATTTTACAACTTCATATATTGTTCTTTAGCAAGTCCTCACATCACAAACTATTGTATCAATAGACCAGTCTGTACGCACTCTTACATGGCAACAGAGTTACAAGACTGAACTGTGAGTGTACAAATCATATAAACAAGATAGAAGGTAACAGATGGAGTATTAAGAACAAAGATTGTGATGTTAGCAGAAGTCTAAATAACTGTGTCACCATGGTTAAATGATGCTACTAAGCACAATAAAAAAATAAATCTGAGTTTCCAAAATAACTAAGGCTTAAAAATCCAGTCTCTTTATACCAGTAACAGAGAAAAACAACTAGAAAACTACGTAACCTTTAAAAAAAACAACACCCAAACAACTTTTAACTGAAATAAAATGTCAATATGGCTTAATATACTACAAATCCACTGTTAATATTGGAACAACTGATACCCTGCCGATTCAAGACTAAGGAACAAACTAGGGAAACATCAGCATTACTCTGAGAGAAAAAAGGAGCACCGTGTACAATTATCCCTTTTTAGACAATTCTCTCATCCTGGAAAATTCTACCTGGGTTTCAATTCATGAACACAGCTGGAGCAGCTGATTATTCTTGAGCAGTCCTAAGGATGCTGTCAACTGTGAAAGGCCTCTGTTTCAAGGTTCCTGACATGAGAAGCTGTAGTGTGCACACTCATGCAACATCACATATATAGACTGCTCCTAGTAACTATTTTATTTATATATTTAAATTATATACACGTCTGTATAGCACTTTCTTCCCTGTCCTCTCAGGAAGGAAGTATTATCAACTCCCATAACAGTTTTCTAGTATTTGGATATACTTAATTTGTGAAGGGAAGGTGGGATGGAGGGAAAATTAGACAGGTTTACGTGTTTATGGCTTCTTTTACATTATGAAATTGTATTTCTCATTAATTGCTTTTCCCTCAGTCGCTCTAATGTGTTTTGAGTGTAGAAATTAAGTTTGTTTCAATTGACTCTGCAGGAACAACAAATACTAACAGTTTGCACCTCTAGATCTTCCATAGACTCTCAAAGCAGTTCATGAAGCCTAATCTATATATTTGGATTCTTCCCCCTGTCACTGTCACCTGAAGTTGTGACTGGGGGCATATGGAGTACTATGCAATGAAATGGTAGTTGGTCTGTCATTACAGGGCAAGAAGTCTACTACAAACTGTAGGCAAGATTTCAGATTACACCCTTCTTGTTTTAGACTTAAAATAAAGAAAATTGTTTCTGTCAAACTGCATGAAATTAAAGCATCTGGCAGAACTGGCAGCACAGAAAGCACATTTGCCAGGTATAACAGGTAAGCATATTACAAAGGATTACTTCAAAGTACGTATCCTAATCTTTAGCCTTTACCAACTGAGCACTTCAAGGCTGTTTATCAGAAAGAGTAGACTGAAGTGAGCTAGTTTAAAGAGTACTTGCTCTTGCAAAGGCAATTTTTTTATGTCATGGTCTACAGTGCCCAGGACTAATAATCATAGGAAAGTGCACTGAAAAAAAAAAGTGTAAAAGTTCAGTTATTTGTATGCAACATGTCTAAGAAAACAAAACACCTTTAAGTTTAAGCTGAATATCCTTGTTCTTGACAATTTCTTTTTTATCTAGATAGGTAGCAATAAAAGTAGTATTTCAGATTCTGTTTTGAGTAACATTCGAATTTTATTGCAAGCTATATTACACCATTTTTATGTCAAATTTCTAATCTTCCTTAAGTAAACAGTACGCACATTTCCCACCCTGATATTGGTGCTACCAATTCAGTTTTTGCAGCATTCCTTTTCTAGCTTGTCAAGAATTTTCAAAATGTTCAAAAGCCTCATGCTACAAAATCTCTTAGTTGAAAAATAAATAAATAAGAAGAAAAAATAAAACTAAATTTCTTCCTCCAAAAGACTCAAAGGAATAGATTGTGCATAGCATCTTATTTTATTTTTTAAGGCCAAACAGAGAACAAGGTCTCATCACACCACACCATTAGAAAAGAAACTGATAAAGTGCATCCAAAAAAACCCTAAGCATAGAGAAAGTACATAAACTGTGGTGTAAATGAGCTAACAAGTGGGAAACAGAAGCTTTACAGCTAAATCTTATATTAGTGGAAAAAAGGTAGATGTCAACCCAAACAGTAACACCATCAGTCTATGCTCATGATTGTAAAAAGTGTCCTAGTTACTGCAAATTATTTTCTCGCTTCTCTCTATTTCTATTTTTAAAAAAAGCTGTTTTGCAGGGAGAATCTTTGTCTCTGGAATCCTAATTAAGAGTTTTTTCAGTAAAGAAAACTCATGAAAAATAGTCCAAGAGGTTAATGTAGGAACTAATCTGCCTTTACATCCATAGATTTGAGTTTAAGCCAATTTTAAATCAAGAAGGAAGCACAAAAAAGATTGCTAGGAAGCTGAAAAGCAAGATCCTACCATGTCATAAACCAGTAAATATTTGTGCTATGAAGGACCTCAAGGACTTAAAATGCTATTTAAGGCACCTTGGGCTGGATTTTACATCTACTCTAGGCAAAAAAAAGCAGCTGTCTTTACTTGGCTAAATACAGACAGACAAACAGATGCAACTCTCAAGGTAAGGACAGAACACAGAGCCAAGTTCACTGAAGAATTGGCACAGATCTTTCACATGCCCTGTAGGGTTTCCCTAAGTGCAGGGCACAGATGATGAGCAAGAGAAGAGAAAAAGAAAATTTAAAGGAAAGGAACAATTACAGTTGTCTACAGCTTTTCTCCGGGGACAGGATGGAAAATGAAGCCAAAGGAAAATGAAGACAGAACAGTGGTGTACTTCTAAGTCCAACATTGTCTAGGGGGTAACCACAGTGGTTGCATTATTTTCAAGGTGAGAACAGAAGATTCTAGTATTTTGTAAGTCTTACAACAACTTCTGCTACTGCTTGTTTAGCAGTTGAGGAAGCAGACTAAATCTTAATATTTTTTCTTATTTTGTAGGGGTTTAAATAGACAATAAAGAATTTCAGTCAGATACAGGGCTTTTATTTTTAATTAGTTTTCAAATCCTCATATTAGAGAGGGCAAAGATCTATGTCTCAAAATATTTTCCAAAAAATTTTCTGGTTTTAATTAAGTTAGTAACAAATGCACTTTTTATTTCAATATCACTATAAAAATGTTTGAGTATTAATAGAGCGTTTTTTTTCGTATATTTTCAGATAATATAATTACTTTGATTATTTAATATAGACACACTGTGAATGCTTGGGAATTTCTCTTTAATTATTAAGTTTCAAAAATCGAATGTTTATTATCTATGTCAACATGTTCCTGGAAGCTTAGCTGGGGAGAAGGAAACCCTTAAAGCAGCATCACCTGTGCACCCTAAATTTTGGTGATTTTCTGAAGTTATATGGCATCTTCTGATCAGTATTGGACAGTCTCAGTATTAAAATATCTGTCTAAACCAGAAGTTGAGTTGAACAAACTACAGCTACGTTAGGATTGTTGCTGCCTACCTGCTTTGAAAAGAGAGCATTTAGATGCAGGGTAAGTTTCAAAACAATTGCTTTTTTTTACTGTTATTGTTAAACAAACTGGTCTTCCAGAGTGTTTGTTCTTTCACTAAAGCAGGATGTTTATCATTGTCATGCTCATTCTCAGCCAAGCATATGGAGTTTCTATCTTTCTAGGTTAAGTCTTCCATGCCAGATGGGCACATGAAACCCCCGAGATTACTTGCAAAGCTGCAGAGAAAACTGAAGTACAGACCAGAAGAAACAATGCTCCCAACAGTTTGTGCTACAAGGTAGCCAATTTACTGAAATGACAACATTCCTAGTCACATTTAAATTTGCATGCCCCATTGATTGTACTGGGGTACAGGAGTTTGGAAGGAAAATAAGTCTTCAGGCAAAATTAAAAATCCAGAAACATGAAAAATAAGCACAACAACTTCCAGGATTTTTGCAGTAGTGTCTTATACAGATACCTGCAAGTAGGACAGAGAATCTTCAGTGTGAAAAGTGAGAAATATGAGAATGCTACATGGGCAAATTTGGTTGTTCAATGGGCATACACTTCTTGCAAGAAGAATCAGTTTGCATGTATGGAGTACAAACGATACTCCAACACGTGTAATTAAATGTTCCAGATCTTCAAAGGTAAATTTTAGGATAAATTATAGAATACAGATTTCCACTCCTGATACAACACTTTCTAGAAGTGGTTTGGTTTTCCTTAAGGCAAGCAAAGCATTGAGAAAGCTGCATGTTGCTTTGGTGTCTTTGTTTTCAGAAAAAGAATGTGTAAGACACTTATGGAAGGACCTAGGGAAGCAGAGAGGCACCTGGAATGCCTTCTCCAGGTGTTGTTAAAGGAGATTTCCACTCCTCTCCCCACCCCACAGGAGGCTCCTCTTCCTCACTCTTGACATCAAGCATAAATAGCTCCAGCATTTTGTATAAATCTAAGAACAACATTCAACTTTAAAGACAACTACACAGAAGTGTAACTTGCTAATTAAATGAAATTAACTACTGGATGTTTTTTGTAGCCATAGTGCTTAGAAATCAATGCAACAGCTGTAGCAGGATGTGCATCCTATCTCTATGCTGTGTCCTTGCTTAACTTATTAAGCTCTCTTCCCTAAGCGGCAATGAAATATAAATCAACCGATTCCAGATTATGTCCTAACAATTGATAGCTGAAATAAGTACAGAGCTATCTTTAGTAAATTCACTGTTACCTAAAAAGTTTAGGAGAGAAGAACAGAGCCAAAAGACAACCAAGTCCTGCAAGACAAGGCTCACCACCTGACAAACTTGCATAACAATAATTAATACACTAGTCTGAATTTTACATCAGAATAACCTGAATAAAAAGCTTACCACATTTTTAAAAGTTACTTCTATTACAATTGGGAGCCATATTGACTTTATTTACTTGTCTTATACCTTACAGATAGCAAAATAATTAATATTACCTTTTGTACTAAATCTTTATGAAAACATTTATGCCCCTAACTTCAGCACTGTGATACATACTGTGCATGTAAGACTATGTCAGATAATTTAATTTCCCTGCCACGCATTCTACAGATGAGAAAACGAAATACTTTTTCCTAAGACCACTTACCCATGAAATTCAGATAACTCTCTCCTCCAAGTGCATGAGTAATGAGACGAATCATTTTATGAAGCTGTATTCCACGATCAATAACTGGAGTAAGAGGCGAGAGCACACTCATGTTTGTATACATCTCTGCATCCATCAGTCGAAACGCCAGTGTCTTATCACCAACAAGTGCCTACAATAGTTTAAAAAAAAATAAAGTGAAGAAAACCCTTGGGTTTATTAGAAGTGTTTCTAACCTACTTTTTTAAAGCAGGCACTTTATATCATAAGAGGAGGACTTGGAAGATTGGTGAGGAGTCAAGGACATGGCTCACTGTGTACAAATTAGTCCCGGTATACAAAGAAAACATCCTGCCACTGCCAATGATCTTCAGGTCCCAGTGATTCTCACTTCTCATTACTGCAACTTTGTACTGTGTGATGTGTAATCACATGGGTACAATATGTAAAAAATTTGCTGCCAAAAAGAGAATATATGTAAATTGAGACAGGGGTTTATCTGAGCTGAGGCTTGACTAGGTGCCTGACCAAGCTGTCCCCTTTCCCCTTGCAACCCTCCACATGGATACTGGGGATCCCTGAACCAATTGACATGAGTAATATTGTGGAGTATTATTGATCATATGATCAATAAACTAACAGCTGCCTAACCCATATTGTGGTCCTACTTTGCAGCTGATGGGACTGAACTGTACTATTACTTCTGAGAACACTTTTGCCTATAGATATCAAATACGAAATGTTAGTATCAAATCAATAAACACAAATGACCCACCATTTCGGAATTTTTACAGAAAATCCAGAAAATAAGAAAGCAAACATCTAAAGTAAAGTTCTTGGAATGTACAAATAATGAGCTATTAACACTCTTGATTTAGATATGGAAAATCAATATAAAACTTTCCATTTATATATGAACAAGAATGTGATTAGTTTTCTGTGATTTCACATGAGAAAAACTTGAATTCTGTCTAAAAACAGTGACTGAATTACTAACCTGCTAATGTTTACTGTTACTTGAGAAAGGCCACACAAATGCTATGTAACAAGAACTATTCTGATATATTAGTACACAATGCTGAAAACATTTTGGAACATTTATACGTATATTGCTAATTTTTGTTGAATTAGCCCAATTCTCATTTTATACCATGAAAACTCACTACATTCCAGAGCGACAGATGAGCTGATCGTTCAGGTCTAGCTGAAAAGTACCACCATCGTTTAGTTTCTAACAAACAATGTAACAGCATATCTAGATGATTGTCTCAAGTAAACAAAATAACCTTTAAAAAAAATAACTTCCTATGGAACAATGGCAACACTGAAGAAAGCAACGAACAACTGAAAGGAACAACTCTTCTGTGGACTCAGAATGTGGCATTTATATGTGTCATTTAACATCCCCTAATATTTCATTAGAAAAGAAGGTGTTTCCTAGTTATGTTTTCTATGCTAGACATGATTTTTTTAAACCTTCAGTGATCTCTTTTATACCCTCAAGAGTTCTAGTCTATTTAGTTTCCTTCTTATTAAAAAAAAATCCACATCTGCCATTATTCTTCCCAATGCTCTCAGAACATTTTTCCCAGTTATGCTATATATCCTTTGAGATACAGGACCAAATCTGCCTCCAAAGTTTAAGATGCACAAAAACCATGAAAGACAACAGTGGCATATTGGTTTTGCTCTTCACTCTCCATTCCATTTATAATAATTCCGGTACTATATCTGCTTTTTTTGACAGCTATAAGCATTGAGTTGCTATTTTCACACATTTAATATAACCATAAAGGCTCTGTATTCTGATGGGCAATAGCCCATTATAGCATATAAGAAACTAGAATTGTTTCACACTCCCTTGTACATCACTTCAAGTAACTCCAGACTGAATTTTATCTACACTCCCATTTGTTTTTTCTCTATCCTACTTTTCACATATCACTCTGATGTATATCTGCAATACTTTCTTTAAAAATCAAAATAAATAGATCTTCTTCCCAAGCATGAGATTCTAAAACAAAAATACACAGTGATATGGAAAATAACTCAATTGATAAAATCCAGCATGAAATAAAAGAACAACAACAGTAATGTCACTTGTCACACCTTAGCATGAAGAAACAGCTTTTATAAAAGCAAATAATCACAGAATAATATGCAGTTCCAAGTAATACCTGAACTTCTTTACCATGACTAGGACTCTTCTTTCATGCCTTAAATGAATACTGTGTAACAGTCTCTGAGATAAGAATGTAAATTGGTACACAAAATTAAGTTGATAACCTCAAGATTCTCTTTTTAAAATAAAATATAGGTCTTGTTTTGGATACTTCTGTTTAATTTTATTATAGAAGGATAAGAAATAAAATATCATCCTCTATTATGTAGAGGCAAGAGTTGAAGGCAGGATACTTAAACCTTTTAGAAAATTTGTAAGTTCTTAATTTTAGAATTCTCAAACTAACATATTTTCCGATTCTTCACAAACAACCATTACAAAGATTGTGGGAGATAGGTGTTACACAAATTCATTAGTAATTTTTAATTTTTCCAAATACAGAATCATTACAATTGCTGTGTTTTGAATGAAGCTGTTAAAGAGTATTTCATTTAGATCTCCAAAAGAGGACGTCTGCAAAACTTGCAGAGACGAAACATTTTCTTGAAAAGAATACAACAGTCACAAACACCGATTCAGTGAACACAAGCTAAATTGTGATATTGTTTATGCTTATCATAAATAGTGCTCCAACTTACTTCATGGAAACCAAATTTTCAAAAATATGGATTATATTCCTTCTTATGTCACACACACACAGAATCACAAAGAATCTTAGGGCTTGGAAGGGACCTTGAAAGATCATCTAGTCCAATCCCCTGCCAGAGCAGAATCACCTAGAGCACATCACACAGGAACGTGTCCAGGCAGGTTTTGAATGTCTCCAGTGAAGGAGACACCACAACCTCTCTGGGCAGCCTGTTCCAGTGCTCTGTCACTCTCACAGTAAAGAAGGTTTTTCTGATGTTTACATGGAACCTCCTAAGTTCCAGTTTGTACCCACTGCCCTTGCCCTATCACTAGACATCACTGAAAAAAGTCTTGGCTCTGTTCTCCTGACACTCACCCTTAACGTATTTATAAACATTGATGACATCACCCCCCAGTCTCCTTTTCTCCAAACTAAAGAGAGCCAGCTCCCTCAGCCTTTCCTCATAAGGGAGATGTTCCACTCCATCATCTTTGTGGCTCCACGCTGGACTCTCTCAAGCAGTTCCCTGTCCTTCTTGAACTGAGGGGCCCAGAACTGGACACAATACTCCAGATGCAACCTCACCAAGGCAGAATAGAGGGAGAGGAGAACCTCTCTTGACCTACTAACCACACCGTTTCTAATACACCCCAGGCTGCCATTAGCCTTCTCAGCTACAAGAGCACATGTCCTATGACAGGCAGGCAAAACAAGAAGCTATGATTAATTTATTAAATACAAATAAAAAAATTGGAAATAACACCACCCACCCACTCCAAGCAGGATTCCGTTATTAAAAAAGAAAGGATGAAATAAAAAAACTCCCACATGAAAACCCAAGTAAAAAACCATGCAGTACTCCACAGATCTATCTATCTCTCACTTAAGAAACAAAACCCACCAAATCTCTAAACCTCTTATTTTACTTGCTTATGCATAAACAAACAAACAAACAGATAAAATACCTGGTCATGACTCTCTGCATATGCAATGTATTTTTCTTCATACCGTCTATTTGTTAGTGTATGGACAATGTTGCCCATATTCCAGTCTTCATCTTTCAGCTCCTTAATTATCTGAAGAAATACAGGAAACATCATCAAGAAGTTATTGCTGTTTGAACTAAAAGCACACTGCCACCTTTCTTCATTCACAGAAATTTTCAGTGGGTTATGAACAGTATTGCTTTAACTTTTCCTATTCCCAAGTTTTGAAGCAATGAGCTTTCTCTAATAATACAAAGTTATTTTTTCTTTTTACTTCCACTGCATAAATAAAATAGACTATTTTTTCTCTCTTGTACTTTTCAAGTATTGATAACAGGACTTGCCATTTATCATGAAACCTCTGATACAGTAGGCAATGTGCACTACGCAATTGCCATGAAGTACACAATAACATGAAAAGGTGCTTAGAGCAGGGACTTGCACATTCCCCTGATTTGTGAATTCCTGGTCAGTTCCAAACCACAGTTTCAATGCCAAAGCTTTGTTATATAAAACAAGCTCAACATTTTTTGCCATTCTAGCTCCTGATTTTTAGCAATTTAAATTAAACCCGATCAACATGACTTTTCTGCCTCATATGACTATTTCCTCCTCCTTCTAAATCTAGTCCAGTTACAGTGTCAGTCCTTTCTTTTTTCTGAAGTACTTTCTAGATCTCCATTAATCACTACAACTTAAATACACACACGTAAATATATAGACCTAAAAATAAATGTGATAAAAAGGCAGTAATACCAAGATGGCCAATAGAAAGCCATAAAATTCAACGTTCTGATCATTAACTGTCCATGTCCTCCTAAGTAGCTTTTTTCTTTTTTTTCACTTTATAAATTCTGGCTCTGAACATGTTCAGGTCCCTGTGCAGCATCATATTGCGTACTACATTTACCTTTAATCTGAACTAGTACAGCTAGTGCTACAGCAAACAGTCTGCTTTACTTACCTTTACAGATCCCTCAGAATTGGCTCATAGAACCCTGGAGATCCTTCAGGTTTCTAAGTGATTTTAGGAAATTGCCTAGAAAACTTGTTATCTATAGGTACTTACTTAAAAGCTGGAGAGAAATGAAAGCAAGCATTCTAGCATACTTTGGTAACAGTTGATAGACTTCGTTTCTAAGCCTTTCTCTTCCAATAATTTCAGATTTACTTTTCCCTCAGGAAATGTGTCAACAAACTATGTGCATCACCTCTTTCTCTAATGTAGAGTCTTCTGTTCCAGTTGTTTATTTGCAGTTTTCTTAGCTAGAAGCTTCCTGCCTGCATCACCCTACGCTCTACAATCCTAAATAACTGGAATCTGCTTCTAAGCAACCTAGATTCTCACAGCTCAATTTATGCCCAACAACCCATCAGCATGCTAAGCATCCACCTGCTGCTCAATGTTAAGTATACTCTTAGGCTGCAAGATGATTTTTTTTGTCCAGTTAAAGAATAAAAATACCACAGAATAGGTGAGTTTCCTCTCAAGAGTATCGCAAATTAAAATATGCAGACCTTACCAGAGATTGCCAAATTAGATTATACATCTTCTGACCTTGTAAAATTTTACAGTCTTTTTTTTCTTTGTAATATGAACTTTGCCAGGCACATTTTGCCTATTGAGGAAATTCCTCATCTTTGCCTGTCCTAAAGTGTGGTAAGGAAGTTGAATGCACAATGAAAAAAAATAATAATAAAAAAAGCCATCACAACAAGGTGCTTCTTGTTATTACAAAAATATAAGTCCTCACTACATTCCAGGATCTAAATTACACACTCTAAAATTTAATGATGCTGTCCCTGGTGGAAAAGCTGACAGGTTTGTCTTCCATATGAAGAGGTTTGAAAACTGTTTTTCAATCAGTCCTTCACCTTCTAGTTACAAACATGAAAGATGCTAAAAGTGAGTTAATTTGCTTTTTATTTTAAGCTACTCAAGATATTTATTGAAGCATTAATGCTCATATAAAACATATACTGTTTTTAGATCATTCTGACAGCCTGAGGGATTTGAATGTAATCTTCTAACTGAAAAACATTCTCTAAAACATCGGTAGAAGCCTTTCAAGATTATTCAGCATTTTATTCCTTTTCTTGCTACTCTTTGTATTAAGGAAAAGGTGATTTAAATCCTTATCATAGCCAGTGTTTATTAGGACATTACAGTTCTTGAAGAGCATATGAAGACTTCCATTATTCATCTAGTAACACCACTGCACAGATTGCTGGTGTTAACATAAAGCACTTCCATTTACTTTGGTTAAACTTTCAACATTATGTTCAATGTCTATTACTATGTCAAATTCCAGGATAATTTGTTCTATGTTTTGGGTTTTTTTTTAGATTTATATGATTATGGTTAACTTACTATCTGCCTGCTTACATTCAATATAGATTATATGTTCTACAACTGTTGCAAGATACAGGCTCTTTAAAATCAAATTAGACTTATGTATAGTATGAAGAAAACAAGTATCAGATAGAAAGCAAAGAATAGCCCCTAAACTTACTCATCTTCTGAAACCTACATCCCTGACAGCTCTCATTACAGCCACAAATATTTGTGCTCAAGCCTGTCAGAATTTATTTTGATAGGACATTAACTGAAGAGAGATTAAAATCTGTCAGTAGGATTCAGAAGCATTTTTGTGTTTGTACAGATAAACATCCCACTTTGAAGAGCAAAAAAATATTTTTTTAAAAAGTTCTCACCTGTATCCACTTATCGGGAATAGCCATTGCTAGTCGATAATCAAAACCTCCTCCTCCCTCTTCAACAGGACGACAAAGAGCTGGCATTCCAGAAACATCCTTAAATTAAAAACAAACAAACAACCCACAATATAATTTACAAAGCATTGCAATTATTAGTTCAGACTTTCTACCATACAGTATTACTTCCATAGAAATGCTCTGTAAACTATAAAACAGCTTCACTGATTGACCTGGGAGAAAAAAAATCATTCATACAGTGAGATTTGTTGTTTGAATGCAAGAGTTACAAGGAGAGCATTATGACTTTTTTAATTAAATACTCAACTACAGAATACTTCGCCAAAGTAGGTATTTGAGGGAGAAGAGACCTCAGTAGATGCAGAATTTGAAATAATTAGCTCTGTTGAGTTCCAAGTAATCAACAGAAAGTAGTCAATGAAAGACAAATTAAACCTTCATTTTTTAACTGGTATTTTGCATAAAGAACAGCATAAAAATAAAAAGCTGAATATAACATACAGAAAGGAAGAAAAAATGTAATCTCTACTCTTTTCCTAAATGCACAAACACGAAACTATTGAATCCACTAGCCCTGGAAAATTACATGTCCTTACTGTGCAATTTTCCAGTTTCATATTGAAGGGGGCTGAGAGTCCATAATTTTTTAATTAAAAGTTTTAAAAATAAATATTTATTTTTCCATTTTATTAGGTAGTTATGTCACATAATATTATTTTTTTAAGCTATCTTATCTGCACAGAAAAATGTAAATCTCCAAAAACTGCAAAATATCTATCAGTGCTAGAATTTGATTAGCTTATGTCAGTGATAAGCCATTTTGCCACAATGGCTATGGATTAACACACACCTCTTCTGTCTACACAAAATAATTTATGGAATTAAATTCTGACTAGAACCAGGGCTTAATGAAGAAGCTCATTCTGATCTTCCAGATTCAATCCAGCTTTCAATCCAATTGCTGCATTTGAATAGTGAAAAAAACATATTCTCACTTGAAGTTATACACCTCCACACTTCCTCTCATACTGACATAAAAGAAGACAGTTCACACCATCAAGGTTCACAGATGGCATCTTGGGGGATGGAAGGCAGGGCTGCCATCCACAGGGCCCCTGACCAGCAGAACAAAAATCAAACAACAGCAAGGTCAAGAAATTCAGCAAGGGCAGTTGTCAAGTCCTGCCCCTGGGATGTAGTGACCCACACATCCACACAGGCTGGGAAATGCCAGGCTAGGGAAGAGCTCTGATGGAAAGGCCCTGGGGCTCTGAGCCAGCAGCAAGCTGAACACGAGCCAGCAGCCTGGCCCAGGCAGCAGAGATGGCCAGCAGCATCCTGGGCTGTATGAACAGCAAAGCCCCCAGATCAATGGAGGGGATTTTCCCCTTTTACTCAGCAGTCATTAGACCACACTGAAAAATGCATCCACATTCCACATGCTGTAAATACAAAACAACGAAGCAGAAATTCTTTCCAATCTTTTGGATGTTATAAAAGGAAGTCCAATAGCTCTCAAATCGGCCAGAAAGGATAAAAACAAACAAAAGTCTTTCTCTGTGATGCTATGATGCCGACCTAAACAAGGTCTGAGTCTGAGATTTAAGTAGCTCCTATCTACTTTGGTGACAAATTTGAAAGCCACATTTTTGAGAAGTAGAATTCTAAATGTAATACTACTTATATCCATATCTACAGATTTTACCAGAACACTCAAAAATATAAAATAAAGTGTTAGGTTGTTCAGTACATTTTGCACCAAATGAAAAATGCCAATGCCTACTTTTTTTCAGACCTACCTGTTAAAAAAAATAAATAAGAAAATCACATGAATAGGGATTTTTTGCTTATTTGTTTTTATAATTCTTCAGGCACAATGCAATTTGACCTAATATTTTTTCTTCTCATTATACAAAACTTCAATCACAGATTTAGAAAAACAAAATGAAAAGTAAGCCTACAGTCAGTTACACCTAAAAACTTAGACGTTACTAAGACAATGAATATAAAGAATATTAAAAAGCTGTGAAATGTATCAGTTATATAATTAAGGAATATATTATAATTAGTTATGGCTAGACAAAAACAATTTTCTCATGTGGCACTCATTCCTATCATTATATGCAAGCAGACATTCTTCAATGCTTTTTGTAATTTTCAATTATGCCAATAGTTTCTCCTTCTGGAATTCTTTAACCATGCAGCACATTGATCAATTCTGTATTTCGTGTGGCAACTCCCCTCGGTAGAAAAATGGAAGTATTGCAACAGAAGCAGATTTCAACTCAAGGAAGAGAAACTGAAGACAAATTAATAAAAAAATAACTCTTAGGACAGGTAATACAAGCAGACTGAACTCAGAATTTCATTGGTAGGAATGCTAATTATTCTAAGACTACCTAGAACACAAAAAAATTTCATTTCAAATAAGTCTACAACTCAATGAAGCCATCTCAAGTTTACTAGTAATTGCTCAGCAGATGCTGTTTTCGATAGCTTGTAATTAAGATTTTAGCAGTAGTTGTCTAGAACATAAAACTTTATCATAAGTAAGATATTAGGGTAAGCAGTATTTTGTTTTCTGGAGATAATTAGGGAACTCTTAAGCAATACAAGAAGTTTTATTAGTACAGTTCCTAACAATATGAAATAGATGAAGCAATTTGTTTTAAATGAAAAAAATATTTAAACATAATAACTGAAAAGCCCTCAAGGTTTACAGGATATTTCTTTTTAGCTAAAGAAGAAATATCAGTGAAAACTTACCCACTCCCAGAACTTTAATGCTCTGGGTGTTTCATAATATCAAAAACTCCACGTGACAACAACATCTTTCATTCAAAAAGTTAATTGATCTCAATAAACTCAAGTAATATTGTCTATTTACTCCCTCAGAAACCCAGAGAAACTCAATACTAAATTTAAATTGGCATACACATTATAACATTTATAAATTTATTGTATTTATTTTGAAGGGAAATTGTCAATTATGCCAATATAATTCAAAATATGCAAAACCACTCTAGAACTGTTAATCTGCAGTACTATGAATCACTACTGACAAATGGCAATCATGTAAAACCAATAAGTTAATAAAACCAAATCTCATTACAAGTTCAAGAAGAAGGAAAAAAAAGCCCACATTAATTAACAACACATTAATGCAGAAAAAATTCCCAAAGTGTACATTCCAGTTGTTTTTCCCCCACAAGGCAGCCAGTCCACTAATGAATATTTTCAGCTCCTGTCACTCCTCAAGTAGCAGAAGTGTGACTTGATAATTAACAGGAAATTCACAACCCAAAGCAAACTAATTAATATTAATGTCATTAAGGATGGAAAATTCTGATCTTACTTCTGCTATGGTTATGCATTCCGGATGCAAGGAATTAATCATGTGGTTGGCCAGCATTAAGTAACACAAAGCATCCTCATCCACATGTAGACCAAAATATTCATGGTAACCTCCACTGAATCCTGTGCCTAAAAAGACAGGTAAGTAAAAAGATCATGGTTGCTATTTTAATAAAACAAAACCTCAGAGACTTCTCAATTTGCTATTTCATAAGCACAAAATGTATTCATAATTTCAGATCTATGTAGCAATACAACAAAATATCAGCAAATCTGGAATTTTTTGAGTATTCAGTGAATTTTTATAACACTATTTCCACAACAACAGAGCTGCTCAGATTAGAGTTGATTAAATTACTTACCAATCCCATGATGGTGATACAGCATAGATGTAACACCATCAAATCGGAAGCCATCAAAGCCATAGTCTTCAATCCACATTCTCAAATTAGACAAAAGGAATCTCAAAACTTCCCAGCTGAAATAACATTAATATATTTTGCAAGTTTTAGAAACCTTCAGATCAGCTAGAGGTCCTTATACCACATTCTCTGCTTGCATACATGACACTTGCACTTGATGTTTTATAATTTCTCCTCATTTTTCATTAGTCTTGTTCTAAAAAGTTTGTCTTACCTTAATCTTTTTCTCTTAACTGCACATAACTTTAAGATTGCTGACAGGAGTTTAGGAAAAATTGCCATCTAAATAGTTGTGTGCTTAAACACATACATTTTCATACCCATACTGGCCACCGTACATTTCCTTTGCATGTCTAAAGATTGTAACACTCTCTAGGAAAAGGTCTTACAGAAATTAAAATAAAGTTATAATAGATAAGATTTCATCCCCAAGATTTCACAGATTTACAACAATTTCTAGGCATAATAAAAGTCAAAAAGCTGTTGTCCCTTATGTCTCACCCTTCATGCCCCTCCCAATTATGTGCAAATCACATATCACCAGTAGATTACAAATCACCTACTGGGTTGCAAATTTCCACATTTAAAGAGTAAATAAACTTATGGAAGTTGAGGATACAGTTCTTTTAATTTGAAAACAATGGGAATGGGGTATAACAAACATACAAAGCACAGACACAAAATCAAAAATATAGAAGAGGTTCCAAAGTAAGCAAGCACATGGAGGCATTTCCAAACAAAATTTGTACAAAAGAACAAAATAGTTTCCAAAACCATTTTCTTACTATTCATCACCTCTTCTGCCAGGACATTGGTCTCAGTAGCTTCAAAGACCCTCAAATCTTGTTTCTACTGTTCATTCTCTGTACCACTATCCTCTCTGCCATCCTCAGCACAGGTTGCCTCAGCTGCATCTCTTGCAAGCTATGGCTCCAAAGAACTCACCCATCTCAATCAGACAACTACACAAACTAGTGAAACTTTTTTTGCCCATGTCTTCAACACTTGCCATTGCTAGATTTCCCTCTAATCCATTTCCCAACATAGCACAACTACAACCCCGCTTACTACTGAGTTTCTGTTCAGAGAAGAGTGCAAGCTACTCAGCAGCATGCAGGGTCTCACCCACCACCCTCTGATGGGTGAGAAAGACAAGGTACACCTAGCAAAAAGCACACCAGTCAGTATCACTGTCACAGTTAACCTAAGCCCATAGTTGGCATAGGGCAATGAAGGAGACCTTTCCTAGATTTCACTTCACTTAACTGATGTCAGAGGCGAGACTCATGAGGCAATTATGGCACAAGGAGTAAATTCCATTTTAACAAAACACATCCCCGCTTTTCTTCCTCCAAAATACTTCCTCACATGAAGGGTGGTATTACATGAAAAGATGGGGAGATATGGACATACTATAAAGCTGGTAAAATCCTGACCTCACCAAATAGCCAATTCTTATCTACGCCTATAGGATCACAATACTTCTCATACTTTGCATGTACTAGGCATGCAAATACACACCTGTGCATATGAAGACTAATATTACCAAATCAAAGCCTCCAAATTTAGCAAATGCAAACCAGTGTATTGCCTCAGTTCAATACATTTTTGGGCATGCATTACAAGGCAAGAGTTTTTGTTCCTTCCCTATGTGCCCCCTTCCCCACCCCAAATCATGCAGTTGACAAGATAACACACAAGGAAGATCCTCAGCAGCTTCCCTACTGAACCTTTTATATATCTATTATTTTTCAGGTGAGATTATTTGCAATGAATGAATGACAGAAAGAATGCTCTGATACTGCAATCAATAGAAAGGTATCAAAAGTCCTTTGAAGTGGCAAGCTGCTCACATAAAAATACAACTGTGCAAATGCTCACTGTATCTTTTTCTCACACAGCATCAAATTTGCA
This sequence comes from Apus apus, assembly GCF_020740795.1. NCBI lineage: Eukaryota > Metazoa > Chordata > Aves > Apodiformes > Apodidae > Apus > Apus apus. The sequence continues at coordinate 84,640,320 of NC_067282.1, read as the reverse complement.
GAAAACTATTTGCTGTAAGATAAGCATTGAGAGTAAAGTCAAAGAAGTAACTGTAATGCAATAAAAATATTATCTTACACAGAATTAAGATAATGCATGTACAAAGAGTAGATTAATTGCTACAAGCACCAGCCAGACTTAAGTTATCTCCACTCATTACAGACTGCTTGACTTCATAACCTTAAAATTCTTAAGATGGTAAAAACTATTTGAACATCTGTAAAACATACACAGATATCTCAAAACAGATAATAAATGTGGTTTTTTTCCACCATGGTTGGCACTGAATCTCGATCTTTAGAAAAAGATGGAGAAACAATATGAAAATAACTTGCAATGACTTGTACATGAAAATGTGACTATAAATAAGAACAAACAAAGATGAATTTGTCAAAAAGTTTCGTTAGCAAATTGCTGAGATTCAAAACCTGAGTAGGAGCAGCAGATGTTTCCCAATCATCTGATTGCATATGGGAGAGAAGACTGTAAATAAATAAAAAACCAATCATACTAGCTCTGCTTCTAGTCTAAACTTGGAAAAATTCCTTTTTTGGTTAATTTCTAAGAAAGATGTCAAATACTAGCAGCCATATTGACTACACAGCTCCCAAACACAAGCCAGAACAACAGTTTTTTTGAAATATGCAATCACACAAAACATAGAGGTTCATGACTTCATCCAAGTCTATTTGTTTATGGGAGCAGCAGAATTAGAAGTTGACAGAACTACCAAATAACTTTGCAGAATGCCTGTAGAGGTCAAAATCATAGCATAATTGAAATACATCCACCACACAAGCAATAACTCAGGAACGTTTCTAAAATAAGTAGATTCTCATAATTTTACAGGGTAGCATTCATTAAGAAACAGGATAGCATTCATTAAGAATGTAATTTCTTTTGGGCAGAAGCCGTATCTTAAATTATATCCTAGCAGTCTCTCACAGTTTTGCATACCATAAAATGGAAGGTTCTTTCATTGCATGCATGATCTAAAGAGATGAAAATATATCATTAAGGAACAGAATGATTTATACTTCAAGAAATTTAAATAATTCAAGAATTCACTCAGACATCATTCAAAACAAAGAAGGTCTTTGCAGAGAGGTCTTGCTGGGTTTTTTTTCCCCTTTGGGGCCAATAGCTCTAACATTAAAAACATTTCTCAGTTGAAGTAGTAAAATTAGCATATCTAGCTAGATGACCCGGTTTCACAAGGTGATGAGAAATTTAACAACTTTCCTATTCTAGGTCAGCAGAAAACCTACTTGCAAGTCACAGTCATTATTTACATTTTTTCCACCTGTACTAATAAAAAAGAAAAATAATGATTCATCATAAGAATGCTACATTGCAATCCATGACAAACATGAAATATTAGATGCAAGCTAGTAATGCATTTAAACCAGTTAATTTTGACACTATGGACAAGAAAATAACAATGGCTGTATCTAACAGTTTGAAGCTGCAATTCTTGGAACTACATTAATGTTGACATTCAGAAACTGCATTTATTATTATGTATTATAGAAAATGTGCGAAACTGCTGACCTTATAAGAATTTAGACTTTCATGATTATTTACCTATTTTCAGTTCTCAGTGTTTAACTAACTTAACACATGGTAGCACTAAATCGCTAAAATTCTACTTTCCCCCAAACATTTCAACAGCTATTTGGCTTAAAATTCCATCAACGGACTGCTAAACATGGTAACAGAATCACAGAATGGTTTGAGTTGGAAGGGACCTTAAAGATCATCTAGTTCCAACCCCCCTGCATAGGCAGGGACACCTCACATCAGACCACATTGCTCAAAGCCCCGTCCAATCTCTCCTTGAACACTTGTGGATGAGGGGGCATCCACAGCTCCTCTCAGTGACCACGTTTAACAGTCAGTTTCTTCCTAATGTCTAACCTAAATCCGCCCTCTTACAGCTTAAGGCCATTATCCCTTGTCTTATTGCTACAAGCCCTTATAAGAAGTCCCTCCCCAGCTTTCCTGTAGACCCCCTTCAGGTACTGGAAGACTGCTAGAAGGTCTCCCTTCTTCAGGTTGAGCAATCCCAACTCTCTCTGCCTGTATTCACAGGACAGGGATACTAATAATATAAATAATAATAAGAAACTGGTACTCAGTCTGATAATGCTAACTTTCAGTGAACCTTACAGTTATTTTATGAACTAAGCACATAGAGTACATCGAAGTTTGAAACAGAGATGTTCTTTTTCCCCACACACTTTTACCAGCATACATCAGTTTGCCTATTACTTAGAGGTACTCCAGAGTGATATAAAAGGTTAACCACTCTTATCCTATTTGGGAAACAACACATAGAATAAACTCTCTGTATTTCAACCTTCTTAATTTACATGCAGAAGTTATTCCTTGCTGTCTGTTAATTAATATTGTTGCCAAGACTCCAAGTCTTCTCTAGCCACAAGGGATTGAGAAGTTAAAGCAGTGCAGCAGGTGCCCACTTTTTAGCCAAGGCACAATCCTGATTCAGGGAGCCACACTGCTTTTGATACCTTGACTCCAAGTTATACTAACCACCATTCTACGGGAGCATACACATCCCTATCATTCAACAGAAAGTGATCCAGTTGTTAACAGAGCAAAAGAACTTTCACTTGCTGATTCAAGAAGCATTATGCCTCTGAAAAACTGTGGAAACAACAAATATGAGAGATAACCTCCTCAGGTATATAAATAAATCTGTGAGCAGGAGTAAGCAGCAACGTATCATTTTGTTTTTATCCATCCCAAGAAGAGACAGAGAAGTCTAAACCATCGCCCAAAACACTATGTCCACCCATTGTTTTAACATGTCCAGGAACGGTGCCTCTACCACCTCCCTGGGCAGCCTGTTCCAATGCCTCAACAATCCTTCTGTGAAGAAATTTTTCCTAATACCCAATCTGAACCTCCCCTGGAACAACTTGACCCCATTTCCTCTTGTCCTACTGCTAGTCAGCACGGAGGAGAGGCCAACACCCACCTCCATACAACCTCCATTCAGGGAGTTGCAGAGAGCAATGAGGTCTCCCCTCAGCCTCCTCTTCTTCAGGCTGAACAGCTCCAGCTCCCTCAGCCTCTCCTCATAAGGCCAGTTCTCCAGAGCCTTAATCAGCCTAGTTGCCCTTCTCTGCACTCTCTCCAGCACCTTGATGTCCTTCTTATACTGTGAGACTCAAAACTGCACACAGTACTCGAGATGCAGCCTCACCAAGGCCAAGTAGAGGGGAAAGATCATTTATTTGGTCCAGCTGGTCACACTATTTCTGATGCAAGCCAGGATGGTGTCGACCTTCTTGGCCACCTGGGCACACTGCTGGCTCATGTTCAGCTGGCTGTCAGTCAGCACGCCCAGGTCCCTCTCTGCTGGCCAGCTCTCCAGCCACACCTCCCCATGCCTGTAGTACTGCTGGGGGTTGTGGCCAAACTGCAGGACCTGACATTTGGCCTTATTGAAAAATCATACAATTGGCCTTGGCCCATTGATCAAGCCTGTCCAGATCCCTCTACAAACCTTCCTACCCTCAAGCAGATTGTCACTCCCACCCAACTTAGTGTCATCTGCAGACTTACTGAGGGTGCACTCTATCCCCTCACCCAAATAATTAATAAAGATGTTAAACAGGAGCAGCACCAGCACTGAGTCCTGGGGAACACCACTCATGACCGGTCACCAACTGGATTTAACTCTACTGAACACAATTGGACCCGGCCATCTAACCAATTTTTTATCCAGCAAAACGTGTGCACATCCAAGCCACGAACAGCCAGCTTCTCCAGGAGAATGCTGTGGGAAAACTTGTCAAAGACCTTGCTGAAGTTAACACCCACAGGCCTTCCCTCATCTGATAAGCAGGTCACCCTGTCATAGGAGATAAGGTTAGTTAAACAGGACTTGCATTTCATGAACCCATGCTGACTGGGCCTGATCACCTGGTTATTCTGCATGTACTGCATAATGGCACTGAGGATGATCTGCTCCATGAGCTTCCCTGGTACTGAAATCACTAGCAGGCCTGTAATTTCCCAGATCATCCTTCCATCCTTTCTTATATATGGGGGTTACACTGACCGATTTCCAATTTGCTGGTACCTGGAAAGTGGCTTGTTGAGCACCCCTGCCAGCTCTTTCTCTTGGCTGCATTCCATCGGTCCCATAGATTTGTGTACATCTGTGTGGTGCAGCAGGTAACTCCTGGATTGCGGGGGGATCGTTCTGCTCCTGGTCTCTATCCCCTAGCTTAGGGAGTTCGATTCCCTTAACATGACTGGCCCTGTTACTAAACACTAAGGAAAATAAGTCATTAGGCACCTCAGCCTTTTCCTCATCATTCGTCACCATGTTTCCTCCTGCATCTAATAGGGGATGGAGCGTCTCCCTGGTCTTTCTTTTGTTGTTAATATATTTAGAGAAGCTTTTCTTGTTGTCCTTTACCATGGAGGCCAGATTAATTTCTAGCTCTGGACCTTCCAATTCCCTCCCTGCATATCCTCATAGAACTTTTGTAATCGTCAGTGGCCTGCCTATTCCTCCAAAAGGCCGTAGATTCTCTTTTTCTCCCTGAGCACCAGGAAAAGCTCCCTGTTCAGCCAGGCTGGTCTTCTATACCACTGACTCACTTTATAGCACATGGGGATGGTCTGCTACTGTGCCTTCACGACCTCCTTCTTGAAGAACCTGCCTGGACTCCTATACCCTTCAGAACACATTCCCAAGGGATTCAGACAATCAGGCTACTGAAAAAAGTTAGTTTGCCCTTCAGAAGTCCAGGGTGGCAGTTTTGCTCCACCCCCCCTCCTGGCATCTCTAAGAATAGAGAACTCTTAACAATTCATGGTTGCTGTGCCCATGACAGCCTCCAGCCAACACATCTACCAGCCCTTCCCTGTTCACAAAGAGCAGGTCTAGCAGGGCACTTTGCCTGGTTGGTTCATTCACCAGCTGTGTCAAGAAGTTATCTTCGACACACTCCAGGAACATCTGGGACTGTTCCCTTTCTGCTGTGTTGTAGTTCCAGCAGACATCATGGAAGCTGAAGTCCCCTACAAGAACAAGGGCAAACAATTGTGAGATCTGACCCAGGTACATATAGAACAGTTCATCCACCTCACTGCTCTGGCTGGGAGGTCTATACCAGACTCCCACAGCAACATCAGCCTTGTTAGCCTTGCCCTTAATCATGATCCAAACACATTCAATCTTGTCATCATTATAGTCTAATTCTAGTCACTCAAACAATTCCTAATATACAGGGCCATCCCACTGCCTCTTCTTCCTTGTCTGTCTCTCCTGAAGAGCTGGTAGCCATCAACTGTGGCACTGCAGTCATGTGAGGTATCCCACCACGTTTCTGTATAGCCACTATGTCATAGTTTTCCTGCTGCATAATGGCTTCCAGCTCCCCTTGATTGTTGCCCATGCTGCATGTTGGTACAGACGCACTTCAGATGGGTTAATGATATCAACACTTTTTTTTTTTTTGTTAGAAATTACAGGAGACTAAAGCTTCCAGTTTAATACACCTTGAACTTTTAACATTATTTTGAAATAAACAAAAGACAACTGACAAAAATTCTGAGGACAGCTGGCTTCCAGCTGCAGGAGAACTTAGCTGGTAGAAGTTTTCAGAATGACTCAAATATTCTCATAATATTATTGAATTATTCCTCACAGTGCCACAGTATTTTTTCTTATAAAAAAAAAAATTAGTATGATGACAGACTTTTTTAACATCCCCACCATAAGCAATCAACTAAAAGAAAATCAATGTGGTCACGATCCCTTTGATTAAGCAGCTCAAGCCACTGTACTGTGAAGGTGATCTGGGGGCCAAGAGAGAATCTACAAGTTAGACTGATATGTTGGAAGGTGTCTACTTCTTGTCCATCATAATCTTGTACATAGATGAGGCATGAAATTAACACTTTCAATAGCAGATTTTTACTCATGCAAAGCTTGTAAAGATGTTACTCATACTGCATGGATTATAAATGCACTTTCTTGGGCAAGCAACTGAGGATGGTTCCCAATTCTTTTTAAGTCTCCCACTGCTACTGGCCCAAGATTCCCTGCAGAGGTGTCCTAGTTTTGGCTGGAATATAGTTAATTTTATTACCAGTAGCTGGCATAGTGCTGTGTTTTGGACTTAGTATGAGAACAAAGTTCATAATACTGTTTTAGCTGTTGCTAAGTAGTGCTTACACTAGTTAAGGTCTTCTCAGCTTCTTGTGCCCTGCCAGCGAGATGCTGGGAGGGAGCACAGCTGGGACAGCTGACCCACACTAGACAAAGGGTACCATTCCATACCTTATATAATATATACCATATATAAATTGGGGTGCAGTTAGCTGGGGGGCCCCATGGCTCAAGAACTAACTGGACACTGGTCAGCAGGTGGCTAGCAATTGTGCCTGTTTTGTATATTTTTTTTTCATTATTATTATTATTGTTCATTTCTCTTTCTTTTCTGTCCTATTAAATTGTCTTTATCTCAGCCCATGAATTTTACTTTTTTCTTCTTCCCAGTCTCTCCCCCATACCATTGCAGGAAGGGAGTGAACAAATGGCTGTGTGGTCGTTTTAGCTGCCTGTCAGCTTAAATCACAACAACAGAGTTCAGATCATTAAAGAAGATTTATCTGTATCTCTTTCAGCCATATCAATGATGAAGAGAGCCACTTTTTTTCACCCTGAAGCCTCTGAATTTAAAATAAATACTAGCTTTAAATCAAGCTCCCCAAACTTTTTTATTACATTTATCAAATATCTTAATTACTACCCCACTGTCTTTTCCTTCCCCACTTACTGCTTACAGTCAATTGTTTATCTCTTTGCCTCTGTTCTCTGCATTGTAAGCTTTTATTCATTTTAAGAAATGGATCCATAACATCACCTTTCTGTTTCACTTGATTAGATTATGCTTGCTTTACTACATGGATAGAATTCATAATACCCAAAGCAGAAAATTTATATACCGAGGTGCAGCAAAGGTATTGACAGTGCCAAATGAAAGACTTGTAACCTTTGATCTTTGCTCTACAAAACAGCTTTATCTTTTAAATGACATTTCAAATAAAGAGCATTAAGTAACTAGTAATGTTATGTCTGCATTACAGATCTTAGTTTTATCTTTCCTCAAGGTCCAATACGACACTGAAAATATTAAACAAGTTTCAACTGCCAATTAGCTAGCTTAGTCAAAAAATTTCATGGCCAACCCTCCACAGTCCTCACTTAGGCAATCTTGATTGACATTGAAAGCTCTTGGAACCTAAGCATGGAACAAAAAGGACTAAGAACTGAGGAAGAATGCACATAGGTCACTGCAAGCAGATGAAAGGTTTAGACATTTAACATTATTTGCCGACTCAGGTTCATGCATAAGTAAACAGTACTCTGACATCACTAAGGGAAGAAAGATTTATACGAAGGACACATGAAAAAATCTGCACTATAAAGAAGTAAAGGAATTAAGAAGAATGCTGCACATCTAAAATCAGAAAAGAAAAGCTGAGTGGTAAAAGGCAGGTATTTGAAATATACAAGATCTTAACCTCAGGAGGTACAGAGACAACATACCTCTCTGAAGCAGTGCTAGCTTACCTGACTTGCCAAACATTAACCCATTTGTGTCAGTCCTCAATAATAACCCTCCTACTGAAAAGCAGAGCTCAAAGAAGAGCAGAGATCTGCACCTTAACACAGCAAGTGTTTTAAACCGGTTTAAAGTATACAGTCTATCCTGAGGCCAGAAGGGGATGCAGTCCTTATTAGGAAAGTCCGAAACATTAGACGAGTATTTAGAATGGGGTTTCAGTATGAATGTGAAAAACTTCAGTATAGAATTTTCCTGTACTGACAGCCAATACGCTAGCCCTCAGGAACATTGCTACCCAAAGAGACAATGAAAAAAGCTAACCAGACCTCATGGAATTAAAGCAAAGACCTACAGGAAGACATGCCGTTCCTAATTTATCTTGTCACAGTGAGGTGACAAAATGTCACATAAAGTGGATTTGACCTGTTAACAATCCCTCTGTCTGTTTCTGGTCACTTAAAGTAACAATCTCAAAATTAAGTCTACCAGCTGTGCAAAGAGCTGTGGTGGCAGAAAAATTCAGAATTTGTTCAGATCACTGTCTATGAAACCTTTAGACATGTAGTGAGTGATTGGCATCACTAAGCCAGACAGCAGTTTCTACTGGGAAATACAGATCCCTCTGCACAGCAAGGCAAAAGGTCAGGGCTTTTTGTTTTGCCTTTGTTTTCAACAAAAAGGGTGCTTAAAGCCAGTAATGGTCACTGATACCAGTTCTCCCAGTAGGAGCTGAACTTCTGATGAACTGCTTGAGCAGCTTTCCTGACTACAGCAGTTGCCACTAAACTCATTCCCAGAATCCCAGATTCCCAGAATCCCAGATTCCCAGAATCCCAGATTCCCAGAATCCCAGATTCCCAGAATCCCAGATTCCCAGAAAAGTGCATTTTCCAGAAGTCTTGAGATTAGGGTAAAAAATCTCACAGCTTTCTAAGAAATAGAAAAAGGCAGGAGAAGGTAGATGCAAACATTATAAGATGTGGGTAAACCAATCATGTATTTAAGAAAGTCAAGATTCTATCTTCCCGTATTCCAGGATGGTACTTGGCCATCTTGAGCACAAGAGTTTTCAAGTATGTACTTTTAACAACTTCCAAATGCCTCTCACTCATAGGAAGAATCATACCAAATTAAAATCAGATGCATGACTGTGGGTATAAAAGACCTTTCATCACAACCACTTGCTCTCAGCTGTTTAGAGTATTTTTGCAAAAGGATACAGGTGTTTGAAAAGGGCTGATAGGAAAACAATGCTTTTTATATTTTTACAGGACACTTTTCCATTAAGATGGACTTTTTAAGCGGTAAAAACGCCAAACCAAAACCCAACAGATGACTAGTGCCTCACCACCATAAGCCGTAAGAAATAAGAGATGGTTGAGACCATCCATTTAGAAATCTGGAGAAACACTGGAATGTTGCATTTATAAGATTAAATTAACAGCAAACACAACCTGAGCACATCCGGATCCAGTAAAAAGGTTTTATTCTCAGCCACAAAAACTGAGGATTTATTTATGCCATCATACTTAGAAAGCCAATGCTTATACATTATTACAAGACTATGTCAAGTCACTGGAAGACTAAATGTTTCTTGTAACAGTTAAAAATAACGGATACTTTTATCAGTACTTGCCGCAGAAGACATCTTTGCTTAACCATTAACATCCCATTCCCTTAATTAAAATGGGAAAGTATTTCAGAATTTCAACACCAGTCTTCAGGAAAGCAGTCCTTAATTATTTAAGTAGAATTATGAAAAAGTCATGAGAAGTTGAAGTGAAAGAAGAATTATTTTCAAATTTGGAAGCATTTGTTCAGTGAAGGCCTGAAGTCCATTTACAAACTAAATCATTTAAGTTTCTATCAGGCAACATAAAAGTGAATACTGGTAAATTAATTGCATATGGGATTGCATAATTATTCCTATCCTGCCCTTTTCATGGGAAAAAACATCCATTCTATAGAAGCCACTTACAAATATGTATATATATTTATACTTATCTAGTTAAAGACTCTAATAAGCAGAACATTTATACTTATCTAGTTAAAGATTCTAATAAGCAGGAACACTGACTATACAATGTATTTTTGACATCCAATAAACAAGCTGTAACTTGATATTCTGAGAATAAAAAGTGAATAAATATAAAATACTGAATTATTTAATACTAGGAAATAAAAATTTAAAAATAGTTCTGCTTTAATTATATTTTAAAATATTTAACTACAGTTCTTTATTTTTTCTTTTAAGAATGAACAGCAGTTTTCAAGATGCTAAGGATTTTCCATTTTAGTTAAAATTGGAATTCTATAGTGCCACATCAGACAATAACCCTTCTGGAAGCCTTAATTCTGATCCACATAAGTCCAGTGTTATGCAGGGAGAAAGCACTTTAATTTCCTATGCTGTAAACAGAACAGCAACATGCATTTCTTAGACTTGACTCATATTCAGAAATTACTTAGGGAAAATGATCTTAGAAATAGGCACATCCTGTATTCAAACGCCAGCTGTAGTTCTGAAGCCCTAAAATATTTTTTTCCCCTCAAAATTCTTCTTCATCTGTTGGCACAAAGCAGCACTATACCATAAGGTCCTTCAAGAGCTACCAGCACAGGTAATACAATACACAGTCAAATTAGGGGAACCGGAACATATGCTAGGTAAAGAGTGATGGTTAGTACATCTGAACACTGATCATCTGTCCATCTAATTCCAGAGCAGAAAAGCTGTACCTGCTGTACACGCAGACACACGCACACACCAAGAATAACTTACTGCTCTCTGAAAACTACTAGGAAGCTCTGCACCCCAAAAGGCAAGTTTTCTTTGGTGACAGATCAGGACTCAAGCCAGCAAAAGCAGGATTCTGATGCAAGGGTTAGGAAGTAATTTTTTTTCTCTGAATTTCCTAATTTTCAAGTGCTTAGAAGTTTGATTAATGTTGTGGAAAGATCTATCATTTTAATTTAGCAAGCTGATTCCTCATTAATTCTCTCTATTGTATTTTCCCAATGAATTAAACATGTTTATGAATAAATTCACATGAGTTTACTGAAATTCCATTTCCACAAAAAGACAAATTTTCTCCTCAAAGGAATGATGGAGTATATATACATATAAGCAGTATAGTGGCCTAGAGTTAATTTTTTCAGGCTAGTCCTAGCTATACCTGGTAAGAGTAAACTAAATAGTATCAAATAAAGCATTCAGTTATTTGCCATAAAAATTGAAGCAATAACTCAAGTATTACTCAGTAAAGGTTATATCCTGTAAAATGTGAATATAAAAACAGCCTTGGAGGCAATGCAGATATATACTTATTGTAATGAAACTTCATATTCTTGACGCTTTTTGTTCAGGGGGTTTCCTTAAGTAAATAGAAGACAAAAAAGTACTAAAGACAATTACTTGCAGTTTTAACACAGCCTCCAGGGCACACATTTAAAAACAAAGAATGTCTCAAAAATAAAATTACAAAACCCTTTGAAGTGATGATAAAGCCTACATGGATTTAAGCTATGATTTGGACAACATTAGCACTTGTACCACTCTTGTTCTACCCAATTCTACACTAACAAAATAAAAGTCTTTGAGAAAATTTCAAATTTTCTTTTAGAATGAATTTCTTAGAAAATATTAAAATTGTTAGTAATTTAATCAATCCTGCAAACTAATAAAATTTGTTGTTCTGCAACATGCTACTAAATTGCAACTTTTTTTTTAAATGTACCTCAGAATTTTGCATATAATTTAATACAATTCTCAACTTCCGTAACTGAACTGAGATCTCAAACATTTAATTGTAGTTTACTGTTCAACACTGGGTCCACTTTCAAATTAAGTGGACCCAGTAGCATAGAAAAAGCCAACAAACTATTACACAACAGGTGACTCCTTAAAAGGTCTATTATCCTGAACTTTACCAGAGGAGACTGGTAAAGAATCAAACTAATTTATATTTAATTCCATTGTTGAGGTGTTTTTTCTCCCTTAAAATAGCATGCTATTACACATGTGTATAAGAATAGAAAACAATTATCCTCTCTATCAATTCATTTTACCACTAGTGACAAAATATTAGCTACCTGGCAAACTGTTAGAAACTTTAATCTCTACTTTCTCAAAACCATCTTATTAAAAGCCTGAAGCACTATTTTCTATAAACCTAATGTAATTTATTACTTCAAAATACTGAGTCCCAAACTGCGACTCAAGCAAGCAACTTCAGTGTCCCTTTCAAGAAGTGTCTGGTTCACTGCCTTTACCTTGGTATTCCCTACCTGAACAGCTGCTCTCAGCCTTATGTCTGAAGAACCGAACAGAAACCTGGTTGTCTACTGCAACCATGCAGTTTAGCCACAGGTAGGAAGTACTGCTGTGACCTCCACCCAAGTCAAAGTACCCTTTTGAACACAATCCCTCTCTCAGAGAAACCAAAGCTATAGCTGACAAAGCACTAGCCTGTTGCTTTGCTTGTGATAAACACAAAGTATAAGAATGCCAGCTTAAAAACAAGCACGCGCACACACACGCACAAAATACTTAAAGCATTAGCATCATACCTGTACACTCCAGATGAAAATGCAGACTATTTTCAATTGGAGTCAGGTGGAAGATTTGGGTTTTGTAATGCTAATAAATAGCAAAAGGAATTTAAGAAGCAAAGAAACAAAGTTCTTCATGAAAAAGAGTATTTTGAAAAATCCCAAGGAAAAGCATTGAAGATGCTCAAGCAAGAAAGGCAGAGCTCCTCTACACTTGAGAAAATTCCAGTATTAACATAAATGTATCATCAAATATTGGGTTTTCTGAAAGTTAAGCACACTGGTAAGTCTTTTCTGTGTGCAGATGACAGTGGACCATAGTAGCTACAGCAGTAACAGAAAGTCTCAAGTTCATATATACCAGGAACACTAGTAAAACCTTATCTACCGTTTAGCATCCATATGCTATTACAGGTTACCTTTCTGAAAAATAGCTACCTTTAAAAACTAAAATCAAAACACTAATCCTGAAGCAATGAATAGTGTCAGATTTTTCAAGTGTTATTTTTAACATAGCAAAACCAACCTCTAAGGAATAATTATTAACACATATAGAAGTGTGAAAAGGGGGTAAATCCAGTATTTTATCATCCTAGGACTTCTACTTAGAAGACAGTATTATCTAGAAACTCTTTTACTTTAGTCTCTCAAGAGACTAGCATACTGGACTCCGTAAGTCTCAGTTGCCTGTCTGTGTTTTATTGACCAGAAGTCTATCCTTCCATTCCTCCCAACTAGACATTTGGTAATAATGCCAAAGCTATAAAAGGAGAAAAAAATTTTAAGATGGGTAGCAGCGTTAATTATGAGTCATCATCCAGCACAGGTATTACAGGAAGTTTCTGAGGTATTGACTCCATGTCCCAAATGTTAATTTACTCATTTCTTCCCCTGGGGAAGCAAAGGGTAAGGAAAGTTGACTCTTTATACTAATATTAGGTAACACAAAGCTTAGATTAACTCTTCTCACACTTCCAGATTGTTATCATCAGCACAAACAATTGCTCTGGATACAGTTCAAAGTGTTCTTTTCAGCACCATGGGACAAGACTGTTTAGTTATCTGACAGACTTCGGCATGAAAGGCAGAAAAGTTTGTACAGTGAGTCATTACCTTCACAAAAAAGGAGATTTCTAGTGGAAGGCTTAGAAAGCTGTAAGATTGCATATCATCCCTAGTATGAGAGTCAGAAAATTGCTCCAGAGGTACACAGCCATCTGGCAAAACTGATTCATGCATGCATCAGTCCCTATTATCTTACAGCAAGCATAAATCGCAAAGCTGATGCACTTGCACAGAACAGCACAGATCAGAAATACAGTATTAATAGTAAATAAAAATCCATTCTTAAAGAACAGTGTATAACTTCTCAATTTGCTGCACTTTTTAAAGTTACATTCTTCAGGAATGTAATTAAAGAAAGATATTAGCTCATCATATGCTGTGCTGATAGAGTTGAGAACTTGCAAAGGTACTGTTTCCTGTATGCTTCATAAATACTTTCTCATGTAAGAAACAGAAAAACAGTTTTATATTCAAAGACACTTAGTTTTTATCTCAATTTCTTACTGGATACTATCATTTCAGCTATATAATGTGTACTTCATGAAGATTAATAGAACAGTAAGCACATTCATAACAGATTGTTACAGTAACTTTGTTTAGTATACAATATGCAGCAAGATTATTATTTGAACTGCCTCTGGCAAAATTAGCTACGATGGAATTTCTGTATTGATCCAAAATACTTTGTGTTATCTATGATTCTATTTTTTAAGAATTAGGCACCTAATTGAAAAACTTTCATGATTCAAAATTAAGTTTTAATGTATCTTTCTATAGCTACAAAACCTTCAAGTTCCACCAGAGATGTGGGAAAGACTGTGCCAAAAATGTATTCAGTTGTACTTCTACTTATCCACTGATATTCAACTATGACAATGGAAACCTCAGATAGTATCTTGAAAATATTCAAAGTTAGAATAATCACTGTCTTATATATAAATTTCAAAAAGCATTTATTACTGTCTACACCATGTTTGGAAATTCGCTTAAACACGACACATTCCTCTTCATCCCAAAAAGCTTCAAGTACTGTATATATGTGTTCAAGTCAACACAGCAAGACAACAGCATATTTTGGTAGTTTTAAAGTCAACTTAGTATTGCTGAAAGATGTCTCACTAGTACACCAGAACTTATGCATTAATCACAAAATGGTATAGGCTGGAAGGCACCTGAAAGATCATCCAGGTCCAAATCCCCTGCCATGGACAGGAACACCTCCCAATAGACAAGGTTGCTCAAGGCCCCATTGAACCTACCTTTGAACTCTTCCAGAGAGGGGGCCATCCACAGCTTCCCTGGACAACCTGTTCCAGTGTCTCAGCATTGTCATCATAAGTTTCTTTCTTATGCTGAATCTAAATCTACTCTTTTTCAGTTAAAAACTGTTGCCCCTTGTCCTGTCACCACCGGCCTTGCTAAAAAGTCTTCCCCATCTTTCTTATCAGCCCCGTTTAAGTATTTAAAGGTCACAACAAGGTTTCCCCAGAACATTCTCCAGGTAGAACAATCCCAGCTCTCTCAGCCTTTACTCATAGATTTGCTCCAGCCCTCTGATTATTTTTGTGGCCCTCCTGGGGACACACTCCAACAAGTCAATGTCTGTCTTGTGCTATGGAGCCCAGAACTGGACACAGTATTCCAGGTGAACTCTCACCAGAGAGAAGTAGATGGAGGTAAGCACGTCCCTCGACCTGCTAGCCATATTTCTTTTTATGCAGCTCAGGATATGGTTGGCTTTCTGGGCTACAAGTGCACATTGCCAGTTCACGTCTAATTTCTCATCCAGTGTCCCCAAGTCCTTCTTGGCAGTGCTGCTCTAAATCCATTCATCCTTCAGCCTCTATTGATACTGACACCACCCCAACCCAGGTGCAGGACCTTGCACTTGACTTTGTTGAACTCCATGAGTCCAGACAGCACCACTCCCAACAGCCTGCCAAGGTCCCTCTAGATGGCATCCCTTCCTCCTAACAAATCAACTGCACCAGTCAGTCTGGCATCATCCACAAACTTGTGGAGGGTGCACTCAATCCCACTGTGTATGTCATTAATAAAGACATTAAATGATACTGGTCCCAATACAAGGCCCTCAGTGACACTTCTTACTGATTTCCATCTGGACATATT
Source organism: Apus apus (assembly GCF_020740795.1). NCBI lineage: Eukaryota > Metazoa > Chordata > Aves > Apodiformes > Apodidae > Apus > Apus apus. Next base: position 84,624,958 of record NC_067282.1, on the reverse strand, counting down.
AATCTACTAGTATACTAAAATACTGGAAACGAGCATATATTTTTAACAACGTGAGTTTTCCACTGCATTGTTTTCAGTGCAACTACTACTGATCCTGACTTAAGAGGTAGCAGAATAATAGCACCTTTTGCTTAAAATATAAGTCTGAAATGGAATTCATAACCTTGTGGTGAAAAAAATTTGTTCTAGGCCAGGATAAAATAAAAAGAAGACTAAAGCTAAGGTTCTCTGAAATATTTAAAACAAGTTTGCCCTTGCCTACACTGACAGGTCAACGTAACAAGCAAGCAAGCTGCTCATACCTTCTTTCTAATAAAATCTTTTGTTTTTCCCAATTTGCATTGTAACAGTGCTGTGCTAAGAGCAACTGTAGATACAACCTGCAAAATATTCATTCTTTTCATTACAACATTAGTTATTTGTTAAGAATGCTATTTCATACTAATTTCTTTAAGTCGCTAGCTTCGTTCACCAGAGTTGGATAAGCATTAGAAAGAACACCCAGATTAAAGTTATTTCCATTTATCCATTTCCAGTTTCTTCCCCACTTAACTCAGTGACAAAGTAATTACCTTGGACTTTCTTTTAACATAGTCAAAGTAGATTTTCATCTTTTCCAATGCCCTTATCCAAGAAGGTGGTGGTGAAGGAAGCCTGATAACACTGGCAATGTAAAATTTTAGAGTTCTGTAGTTGTCTTTTTTTTTTCTTCTCCAAAAAGGATTCACTTTATCAATAACCTTTGGGGTTTAAGCATCAATCTCAGAATGGTCATAAGCCCCCAGGTACTACTTAGGCTTTGGTTTAAATTTAAATTTGGTTTTCGTTTCCATTTTGTAAAACCAACCAACACAACAACAAAATCCCACAGAATTTCGTATTACAAGGTTGTGACAAAAGCCTAAAAAACTGCAGTAATAAACACTAAACACTCAAACAAGAAAAAGCAGTGGAAGTCTTTTGGGATTTTTTTTCTTTTTCTCTAGTCTTCAGCTGACTGTTCGATTACTCAGTTTCACCAGTTCTTTGAACACAAAGTATCTAGGGAATCTAATGCCAAGAGCTAAATTTCAACAACAAAAAGGAAATTTCACTTATCCTTCTTGTCCATAAGACCAACTGTATGTTTAGCAATTTGAAAACTTATGCTATGTTTCCTTAATTTAAAAATCAACTTTAAATACTTGTTTCTGAATGTTCAATCTTCAACTATTGCAAACTAAATATATCTAAAAAGAAAAACAAATTCTAAGTTACATAATAAAAAGTGTTTAGTCTCAGCTATGAGCCAAATTTGAAGGACTGCAAAAGGTCATTCTTTTAGACAACCTTGGGACACATGTAAAAGTGTTCGAGTGAACAGGTCTATTTATTATTATTTACAATTCTAATTATTTACCATTCTGACTAATGTGGTGTCATAATAAATAAAACAAAATTATTTTTTCCTTTTTTATTTTTTCTTTAAGGAAGAAGAGGAAAAGGAGGAAGAGAAAGGAAGGCAAGGGGGAACTCAGCACTGCCTCCACCTGCTTGCAAAAGGTCAGAGTATGGAAATATAACACTGACCAAACCAAATACGTCAACTGAACAGTCCTCATAGGAATAACTACTTCCAATTGTGGTTTATTACTGAATGGATTATTTCCTTGAAATGCACCAATTTCTCTTTTACTTACTGTATTAGAAAACTGTTCTATAAAACACAGGCATAGAAATAATAATAAACCCATGATAAAATGTGTTCTAAAATCTCATGCCCTAATCAAATATGTGCTACAGTGTTAACAATAACATAATGTATAAAAAACAGTGAAAGGAAAAAGTCAAACAATGTAAAGCACTGAACAGTATATGATATTGCCAGTTTCTGAAGCTTTGTGGGTTAAAAATACAGGCCCCTTGGGTCTAGCTGTGCTGGATGCTTATTTTGACAGTGTGAAAGAAATATGGCTTCATTCCATGTCATGAAGTGACAAATTCTACAGTGTTTACATAAATCCCTGCACCCAAGAAAAGGTGATCTAATATGCTTATTTTATCAGGAAAATTACAAAAGTCATTACTTTCTCCACATATCTTAAAGAAAAATGAAGACAGAATAAGAGCAAAGACAGCAAGGAACACTGTCCTCTTCATAGTGAAGCCCTCTGGTATATACATCCACTTAAATAATCTAAATGCAATGACTAAAGAGACATAAAAGCCCCTATATTTTTATATTTTCCAGAGAACTTAGTTTTTAGTTCTTCAATAGATTGAGACATCTCCTACTAGAAGAAAATTACTAGACCATATAGAAACGACTTACATGAATGTGCCTTTTCATTCCTGTGTTTATTTATTCATATACAATAATTAGATGGAGGAAATCAAGTGGAGTGTCCTGGTTTGAGCAAGGATGAAGCTAATTTTCCTTTTACTGTGGTTTTTTTTTCCTTCAGTAAGCTTTCTTTTAACTAGTAGCAAATTTTCCCAGCTTGGGCTGGTAACAGCTGGAATGTTTTTCTAACTGCTGGGGCTTCAAGGTCACACCTTTACTCTGCCAGCTCAGACATTACAGGGAGATCTATGACCCCCTTGCAGGAGGCTGAATTAGACAGACAGCAAAACTGGCCAGAGCGATTCCATTCCGTATATCTACGTAAGCTCAGAGGAAGGTCAGAGATCACAGAAGACAACTTCCTTCCTGCTTCTTCTTCCCTTCTCTTCCGTCCATTGCCAGCATCCAGGTAGGACTCCATCCATCCAGCACTGTTGACCCCCAGGCTCAAGCTCTCCTGACCCTCATCACTCTGTGCTCTCTCTGGCAGCTCTGGGACTTTTCAGGACTGTTGGCAGCTAAGAAGAGTGCTGTGTGAGTTGCTGGGGGTGGGGGGAGGCAACAGGGGTTCTGTACATTTCCTGAACACATTTGTATATAATTGTATATATTTTCTTTTATCAGTGGTGTTTAATTAAAGCTGTGTAGTTAGTTTAGTTTTCAATCCAGAGCATCTCTCTCTTCATTCTCTCTCTCCTTCCCTACCTGGGTGGGAGGGGATCGAGAGCACTGTTGTCAAACTGAGTTAAAGAGTGACAAGGAGTAAGGTCTACATAGTATTCCTTATATACTTACATCTTGTATACTTACATCCCTCGCCTGTTAATTGTAGTAAAATAACTTACAAAAACTTCTGTGTCAGCTATCTAAACTAATAATGGTCATCTCCATAGCGATTAATTAGTTTCTAAATAACTTTATACCCATTTTCAAGAGATTAAAAAGGATTGTAACATACTTATATATAAAAATACTGAGTGAAGAGTTAGCAGCAGGCTGGCCAGCTCAGTTGGATGCATTGACCTCCACCTTCAGTTTCAATCAACTTTTAGGGACAGTAACTTAAGTCTTCATGCTAGTCCATGAAATGGCATTCCTCAAGAAAATAAGGCATCTCTTTAAAAACTGAAACTAATATAATAGATTTACATGATTATTTGCAGATAATTTCTTATCTGTTGGCCGTAAATACACTACTGACTTCTGGAAATGTGTACAGAATTTTGATAGCTTATTGTTTTCTACTTTGTAGATCTAGTTGTTCATTGTTTTGTCCCCATTATCAATTTTCTTTGTCTCACCATTGAGCTTTCCAAAAAAGGATTTCAAGTGGATCTGTATGATATACAACATATACACAATAGAATAAAAAAAATTACAGCCCATCGTCTTTCCCTGCCATGAGCAGTATCATGCCCAATATTCCCCCAACCCAGAACTTCTTTGAATGAAACCATATTATAACAAAGCAAACACCTCCCTTTTTGTTTGAAGTCTTTCTTTGAAACATCTCCTTTACCTTAAATTTATACAACCCCATCACCCTTCTCCCTAGCACAATCTTCTATTCTCAACAGATACTCTTCATATCACCTGCTGCAGTAAACACGTAAGAATGCTGTAGAAGTTGTCAACTGAAGTATGGATTACTAAACACAAGATCATTACAGCATTTAGACTGACAAGGAATGATTCTCTGCAGTGTGCTGAATCTCATCTAATTTTAGATCTTTATTGAAATACCATGATCAGCTTCAGGTAACAGTGACTGAGTCTATTTGAGAACTGACTGAATTTAATTGCCTGTAAGTGGTGATATGTGTATTTCGAAATATGCAACCTGACAAAATTTAGAACAATTGGCTGCAATTTTTCAGTACATCTTTTCTTCACGTATATTACTATACCACTTTTTGTGCAGCTACATTTTAGGAACTTCAGACAAAGCTGTCAATGTTATGCTGGAGGTTCATACGGGAAACTGGACACTTCAAAGAAAGTTACACATATTCTTACATGAAGCTCTGAGTTTCAGAGCATCTGTAGATTTACAGCCTCCTAGTCTGTTATATCAATCTAAGCACAGTGCAGTGAAACAATTAACCTTCTAGATGAATGTTTAATTAAAAAATATAGCCATTGTACTGCAGGTCTAGAATCCATATTCTCTAACTCATATTCTCATGGCTGGAACTTTTTTCTTTGGTGCTATTTTTTTAATCATTCCAATTATACTGGACAAAGTTCCAACGTACCATCCCTTCCACCAATGCTTCCAGTACTCATTCCGTTCAAGAAAGGCAATCTATTAACTGTTATGTCCCCATACTTGAAATTGCTTACTTACTAACATTCACAATGGTTTCTAAATGGCAGAGAAAACAAAAAGAAATAAGGATTTTCAAAGGCATTAAAGGTTCTAAACTTCAGGCTTTAAGTTTTACAAAATATTTTTGTAGCTTTACAGTCACCCTCAAATTCCAGTCTATTAGAAGCAGACTGCTACGGACACATGCAGGCAGGGTTTTTTAAGTCAATCTGTGACCAAAATAATTACATTTATGAGCTCCAGGGGAAAAAAAAAAATAAAAAACCCCTCACTATTACATTATGAGCAGTGCTTTCTTAAAACAGTCATTAAAAAACAATCTTTGCTAGCCAAATCTAATTCCTATGCATATTATGGGGATCTCTAAGTACTGAGCTTTCCTGAACTAATTGAGTGAAGTAAGACTGGCAGGAAACAAATTACAATCAGCATAACTGAAGGTTTTTCATCATGAAACATAGCTTATATCCCTGTTCCTACTATAATTACCCTACAACCAATAATTACCAAAAAAAAACCATCAAATGACTGACAATCTAGCTCATTGACAACTATCACTGCATTACCTTTAATCTGACTGGAAGTATGGCTGAGATATCTCCCCAGTGAATAAATTTTTATGACAAACATGACTTGCCACTGCATGCCATTACTACTGCATAAATGCAGCTGGAAGAATGTCACTTATACCTGAATAAATCCCCAGAAGCTGCAGAACACTTCAGTGACTACACCTGCATTCTGAAAAATCAACTCTTTCATATACAAGTATTTAATTCTTCAGTAACTTTCCCCTCCTGCCTTCCCCTCTCTCCTCCCTTCTGACAGAGGGGTCCAACTGTGTCTCAAAAACCTGTACAGCTTATACTTCTAAGAATATTGTTTAGTTCAAAGAAAGCTGTGAAAAGGTCTTTAGATTAGAACTACACAAGGTAAGACACACAATGGTACAGACAAAGACATGCTTGTTTGTAGCTCAAAGATTCAAAAGGAAGAACATGGAAAGCTTTAAAACTGTAGAAGAAAAATACATGGAAGAGTATTTGTCTGAAGAGGATAACCCAGCATCATCAAGGGCCTGTTAAAGTTAGTGGCAGCCTCCTTTCTCCCATCGGACTGAGGCCTGCTTCAGCAGGCAGCAGATACACTTCAGGTGTCTTATTTGAAGTTATGAGTGTATTAGCAGATTTTAAATCCTATTTATCCTTTGTGCATGTTAACTAATAAGCAATAGTCAATTAACAGTAAATCTCTTTGCACTTCGTAAAATGTGTGAATCAAGCAACCATGAGATGGACAGTGAGAACTGTCCGTCTGCATTTTCTAAATGATCCTGATATGCCAACTTTTCCTAAGTGCATTAGGCAAGGAACCATCATATTTAATACCATAGTACTGTATAAAGCATCAGCTTACATAAATTTAAAATGCTAAATGTGAAAGTGTTAAGAGCGCAGCAGTACATTCATCTCTCCCTGTAAACTGTCACAAACCTTGGTGATGCTTGCACATAAGGCAACAAGTTTTCACTTTCAAAGATATTTAGAGCTCAAAATTGAATTGTAGGCTATTTAAGTGTGAAAAATTTATCTGGACAGCTATGTTACAAAAATTATGAGCCCAGACAGGAATCCCCCAATAACCACTGGGAAATATATTTCCCAATTAATCCCACATACTAATATTATTACAACAGACAGCAGGAGCAGCTAAAGATAGGAAAAGTTGGCAAGCAGAAAAAAAAAAAAAGGAAAAAATTCAGGTAAAGAACATGTATTTAAGGAAAAAAAATACCAATCTTAACAGAAGCTGCTGAAGATGTTAGGTGATGAACATGCCTTTGAGGAGTTGCATCCTAAAGTGAAGTAAATTACTACCCATTGACATCAGTGAACCTTCTTTATGCATAAAATACAGCAAGAAGTCTATGCAGAATTTAAACACTGGGTGGCAGAAAAGGCCATCACCTTCAGCAGCCAAACATAGGTGTACTGTGCCATTTTCAATGCAAGACAGCACTCGAGATAGCCACAATGAAGTTGGACCACAGAAGAGGGGAGAGAAGCTTCAGATGACCCACACCAGTCTGGAGGGGCAGCTGGAGAACAGGTCATCTAAACCAGAACTAAACCACATGCTCTGGCACCTAACAGCTGCCCTATCTCTGCCACACTGACAGCAGGGATAAAAGAGGTTTCTGAACTACAGTAGTTTATAAATCACTAAGAAAAACTAAAAAAAAGGGTAGCACACTGAGCTATGGTCAGCTGCTCCACCAACAGTTCAGAAGACTGAGCTGGCGAGAACATCTGGTTAGGCAACAGGGGACGAGCATGTCATCTGTTGCCCTGATGTAAACTGTGGCTTGTGGGACACAGCCTTTATACTTTGAACCCTACCATTTCAACGCACATTTGGCATGGATGTCACTTGAGACTTCTTAAAATTGAAGGAGGAAGAAAAGATTAAAGAAGAGATTTCTCCCATTACATGGCTTGTTTAAGCAAACTTCCTCTATAGCACTTGCAGGCCTTAATTCCCAAAACAGAGTAGCATCAAAAAAACAAACAAGACAAAATCTGTAGGTGGACAGGCCAAAGGATACCCACTAGTTATGATTTAGTGCCTTCGCAGAAGAACCAAAGCATGGACACAAGTCTAACAAAAAAAAACAAACAAAAAACCAACAACAACAAAAACAAGCATTGAAAACAGGCCCCTAAAATAAAAAGCCTCAAAAGACATGCCAGTGATGTCTACTAGCCACAGAACCTTGTAACTAATATCCCTTCTTCCTGATCATACTGCTATATTCAAGAAAGCAGTACTCAATAACTAAAATCAGAATGTAGTTCAATCTCTGACTTCTGTGCCAAGTTCTTCACCTAGATTGAGCAAGTATTTAAAATTTTAACAAAAATGCCTAGATGAAAAGGGTCACAGTATCAAAACAAAAACAAGACAAACCAAACACAAAACTTATGGCATTACACAATTTCTGTTCAGTTTGACTTCTACCATTATTCCCAAGGGCTCAGAGAAATGTATCAGTATACCTACTGTCCCTTAGAATTGGATTAAGAGCATACTCTTAAAGCCTAATGAGAGAAGAGGAAGGAATACAGAGCCTTAAAAATCAAAACAATGCTCACAGAACTTAATAAGCCTTGAAAGGCAGCAGCATTCACAAATTTTAATTATGCAGTGCTTAAAAACCCTGACAACATATCTTTGCTAGGTAATATCATGTTCTCAATTCTTTTAAAATTGTTTTGCCTGATTAGTATTTTAGACACATATGAAGAAATGAATTTAAATCAAAATACAATCAACCACTCCAGTTGTGATCCCACTTGGTCTCGAGTCTAAAGCATCACTTCTAATGAACTTGGCAGCTGAATAATCTTCAAATGTGATTTCAGGAAGGAAAAACTGATACACTTGGCTTTTGCTAAAATAATTGCAAGCAAAATCCTTACTTAAGATTGGAGGGTGTTTTTATGTATTTCGAGGCAGGTATCTTAAACAGGTTCACAGTAGACACAAGGAACTTAAGTTGCCACAAAATTAAATAGACAGTGGCAGCTAGGCTACAGATCCAGAGCTTGTGGCATCTTTTTTACGTTTCAGCATCTCTCATTCATTAATTCAGGGATACAAAAGCCACATTTTCAGTAAGAACTCAAACAAAGGATGTAAAAGTTTGATTGTGAGAACAACTGTTAAAATAAACTACAATCTTCACTCAGACTTAGTGGTTCTTTTGGGGTTTGCAGATGAGGGGGGGGAGGGGAAGACACACAGATATGGGGATGACCATGAAGGTATGGAGATGGAAATTCACCAGATTAATACTTTTAAAGAAGAAACTGCCCAGGTTAGAAAACCTACGAAAATATGCCAAAATTCTGAAAGTGGAAGTTTATTTCTTGAAACAGATTTTTTTTTTTTTTAAAGCAATATTTATATATTTTTTTGAAATAAAAATAAAATATGAATTTACTTATCCCATTATTTCATCTCCAAATTCTCATTTTACTGAAATGGAGATTTATTTTTTCATGTGACAACATCTTAAACAGCAAAATTTTTAAGATGCTGTTTACGATTATCAGAAAGTTCACTGTTTGTATAACACTTGTATTAACATGGATTAAAAAAAATACAATTTTGCTGCTCAGTAAGTGTAATCTCAAAGTCCACAATGCAACACATGTTTTTATCTACTTAAGTTGCACTACGGTGCTAGAGATGCAACAGCGAGGTTGTCCTTTGAAAAGTTTTACTACTACTTTCCTTGGAGCTCTACATAAATATCACTAAAAAAAATAGTATTTAAAATACATCATGGATATAGTCCTTTTTTTTTTTTTGCATGTCTATAAATCTTTTGCCACCTTCTGTTATAGCAAGTATTCACAGTTCCATTCCCAGATAACTGAATAACCTTGCAAATGCTGAGAGACAAATTTACTTCTGTTTCGGCTTACAAAGAAAATGTAGAGAGACTAAACTGATAAAGCAACTGTTTCTTAATCTCTTTCATGGCAGAGCATTAGTTTCTCTCAATTCCAAAGTAAAGATTTCAAAGTAAATAGAGCATTCTTCGTATTTGATGTTTACGTACTTGTAGATTAAACAGTTTTTCCCATTATAGAAAAGGGATTTAGTACAAGCACTGTACAGGAGGGAAAGATGTACTAGCTGAAGAGACTTGTCTCAAAGTAACTTTTTCTGTTCATCTGTCAATAGATTGTGCTTGGTGTCATTTATTTTCAGCATACTTTGACCATCTGCAAGCAACTGGAGTCCCTCTCATGGATTTTTATAATTTCCTCTTTCAGACTACAGCTGCTCATTTACTGGTATGGAAATTAGCAGGCATGTCAAAAAAGTCTCAATGGAAAAAAATAACATTTTTATAAGATGTCAGTTCTGACACTTTCCCAGTTTTATACATATACAAAGAGAGAGGAAAAAAACCCAAACCATTTTTTATTCAGTTCTAAGCAACTTGAAACAAACATGACTGTTATATCTTTTAAGCCTTAAAATTTGACTATAAATATACTTACAGTATTTAATGTTTCAGGTGTTAGGACTAAAGAAGCTCTTAATGACTAAAACAGTTCACTGCAGAGCTTGCTGTTCTTGAAGGGAAAGGAGATAATTCCCTAAAAGTTTTTAAAAGGCTATCTGTATTTGTTGTTGCACTTCACTAGAGGGCAGAAGATGGGGAATGACACAGGAGGGACCCTCAGTAATCCAGGGTATTACTTTTACTCACTGGTGGAGCACAGATTCAATTTCTCTGGTCTCTGTTATTTTCTAATTTCTTCTCCCCACCTCAAAGCTCTTTTACCTCCCCCTTCCTGGCATATATTCCAATTACACAGGAAAAGTAACTATGCAGGCAGTGTCCCTCCCCAGCAACTACAGCACGTATCACTGACCGAAGAGACTTGTTTAGGAAGTTCTTCAGATATGAATAAATGCTTAACATTATAACAAGTGCTACCTAGAAAGCAGCCTGCTGTTTCGTTAATTTACAAATACTCCAAAACACTCTGCACCACTTTATTTCCCAATAGGAAGAACCTGCCTTTGTGGAACAGAGAAAGATCCATAATCGCATTAAATTTACTTTTTCACTAGAGAAGTTGGTATCATACACTTGTTGACTACACATAAGCATAAAATGTGAAACAAGATGTGAAATATCATTGTATTGATACTAAAGCTTTATCTGAAACATAATGTATTTTAATATTAATTTAAGGATTGTTAAGAAGCAACTCAAACAGGAAATTATTATGATTGTACATAGTAAAATGTATCTGTTTTAATAATTAAAACAATAATTCAAAAAGGACCACTGAATTAATCACTTAAGCTGTCCCAAATAAAAAGTAAATAAAGAACAGCTCATCCTATTAAGTAATATAGTGTGTAAGTCACTTGCTACGCTGGTAAATTGGTTTAATTGAAATTGTGAGTTACAGTGTAAGAGCTTCCATTAAACAGTTGACCTACGCTATGTAACATTTCTGTAATAGTGACCTTTTTAAACAGTTACAACCTTCATTAGCTATGAAATTGTCAGCCTCAAGAGTGTAGAGCACAAACAGAAGAAGAAAAATCTTTTTTGGCAAGTAACTGAACATACGTAATTCTGATCTGAGGTTTAAGGACATCTGCAATATACCATTTACAGTTAACGACAACTTAATACAAGTGTGGGGAAAAAAAACCACATTAAATTGAACTTGAAGTACATAAATCCTAACAACTAATAGATTAACAAGAGACCAGAACTCCCCAGTCACTGAGTGATGAGCCACTGAAGTAAACACTCAAGTGTAACCTTGAAAAGTTTAAATCAGAACTTTATAATTCATAAAAAGGACTAACAAGATGCATCTCAAGGGTGAAAAAAACAAGTTTATCATTGTATATGAGGTGAGTGACATTTGGAGAAGAATCAAAGACAAGAAAAAGGAGAAATTAAGGTGGTTCAGGGATCAACAAACATGGAAAAAATGCAAGAAAGAGACTACACATGTATTTTTCTCCATTTCAGTCACTGAAATATTCTGCATACATGATAAATTCCCCCACCCCATACGTTGGAAAATACGAAGTAAACAATATTAAACACAAACTATGTGTTAATGCCAGGTGATGATTTGACACCCACTATTTTTACTAGTTAATTAAGTGTGCTCAAACTGGGTCCCTAAAACTGCTTACTGAAAATGACCCCTGCTCTGTATTAAAACTCTGAAAGCTCTTCGGAATGGCAGTCAGCTGTCCCGGGGCAAAACCTTTGCTACATTTCAACAATCTGGCAGTTTGACAAGAAATTTCCAAAGCTTGCAAGTTTTTCTTCAGCTTTTCTTATTTATTTATATAAAGAAATATTTCCTATATAGAATATAAAAATATACGGTATATTATGAAATATAACTACTCAACTATATGTAATACATATTCATAAAATATTTAAATAGGTGTTATATATTAAAATATTTGAATCTATTTTAAAATAAAAATAAATCTAACACCTAAGTACATAATGTAATTACATAATACATACAATGCACATAGCATATATGTGCATATGCATAGATGACAGAAAAATAAATCCTAAATACTATTATTTAGTCTTAGATCTTAAGTGTTAAGTAAAGGAATTTAACTCAGCATATCATAACTCTTGAACAACTCAAATGACTTTTCCAGTTTGATAAACAACTTAGTTTATTAAAACGGAAAGGAAATACACCACAAATACACTTGAAGTGACATTTTACACTTACTTTGCATAGTCAAAGAGCCTGCTGTCCCAAAGCTGATGAGTTCCTTTAGGACCAGAATGGAAGAAACAAGAATCTGTACCGTCAAAGTTGTTGAGACCATCTTCACAGTTTTTTGATGCATGGCTGTGCACAACATCCAGCAGAACAGTGATCCCCATTGAGTGAGCAACGTCAATCATTTCTTTCAGGTCATCTGGAGTTCCATAGCGGCTATCAGCATGAAAACGTAATGTGTTATGGGTGGTACAATCTGAACTTAAGCTGACAATACTGAATAATACGCATAAAAAATACACCAATGTCAGTAGTACTTCAGCATCCAGTTTCCAGTTGTACACAGGTTACTTCTTCAGCCTCCTAAGTAGCAGCCATTGGTAACAAACTGGCAGTTATTAAAATCACAACATGTGCGTATGCAACATTTTGCAGAAATAGTTTCAAAGTTATATTCTTCCCTTTTAATCTGTTAATACATCAAATTCAGTTCAAAAGTTAACTGACACAACTTAAAGCTTCTATTTAACATTGAATGCTTCCTTACTTTGTAAGAAAGGAGAATACATTTATATTGCTGATGTGAAGTAATCCATAATGATTACAAAATTAAATGTACATTCATGAAAGTCCACTAAACACAACATCTTCTGCTGTCCTGCTTAGTTATGTGTTTTAAGTACTACACTACTTCCCAAGTTGTTTTTAAAGAAAGATTTTTGTCTCCTGTGTTTGACATATTTCTTTCAACTAATTAAGCCAGTTAAAATTCCCTATATATCTAAATTTAGCCTGGTTGTCCCTTGAGCTTCACCAAGTCAGAAACAAAAATACAACATTCAGGTTTATAATAATTTTCTTAATAATTACCCAAGTACATTTCCCATTGATTTTTGCCCTAGACCGCCAATCTAAGTACAGTCAGTTACAATTATAGGAAAAAGTTCCCACAACAAAGAGAGCCACGATTTTAATCAAGTTTCTTATGAACAAGTAATGTATAGTTCTGTTTATCATAAAAGAATAACACAGTCTTTGTTACTGCCAAGAATTCCACAACACAAAACCCATGCATAAAGACTGCTAAGGCTGTGAATTGGGGAAATAAGGGACTCCTACTTTCCTTATCTAAGATATGCAGTACATTCTGACCTGTTGTCTGCTAAAAGTATTAACCCTTATTTCCCCAATTCAGCTGGATTAGCTGAAATATGCTATGACAGCTGAAGTCACTTAAAACCTTGTTTGTATCCTGTAAAAAATGTTTTGCAGAAGAGCTGATCACTAAGTCCAATTGACTTCAGATTTAAGAGGAAGTTAGAGCAAATAACTAAGCCATTACTTTATCCTTCCATTGAACACTTCCTTATGAACATACAGTTACAGGCACGCTGTTTTCAATGCATGGGGTGTAAGGTAAACAAACAGAGAAAATGCTTAAGTATTTAAACCTACCTTGACGCTGCAAAGAAACTTGTGACCTGATAACCAAAACTGGCATAGTATGCATGTTCCATAATAGCCATCAGCTGGACACAGTTATATCCTACAAAAACAGAAGAAATAAAACAAACAAACCCCTTCCTTAAGGATAGTTAAAAGAGAATTCAATTCCTTAACATACTCATTCCAGTATTCTGTCATTATAGCTGCATCTAACTCTGTAACACTTAATAACTAACTGTAATAATCAATAACTAAAGATGCAGACTCTTTCAATAAGTGATTCTATCTAATAGTTTATATTTACATAGTCTTCCATTAAAAATGGAAGTTGATTTGTCAAGCAATCTACATACAACTAGGTGTACTGAATCTCTCAGATTTAGAAAGCAGTAAGTGATATCTGGGCTGCATCAAAAGAAGCATGGCCAGCAGTTCAAAGGAGCTGATTTTCCCCCTCCACTCATGTGAGACCCCACCATTTGGTATTGTGTCCAGTTCTAGAGTCCCCAACACAGGAAGCGCATGGAGCTGTTGGAGCGAGTCCAGAGGAGGGACACAAAGATGATCAGAGGGCTGAAGCACCTCTGGTATGAAGACAGGCTGAGAGACTTGGGGTTGTTCAGACTGGAGAAGAGAAGGCTCAAGGATAACCTTATTGCACCCTTTCAATACTTAAAGGGAGCATATAAGATGGGGACAGACTTTTTATCAGGGCCTGTAGCTACAGGACAAGGGATAATGGTTTTAAACTAAAAGACAGTACATTTAGACAAGGAAGAAGTTTTTTACAGTGAGGGTGGTGAGACACTGGAACAGGTTGCCTAGAGAGGTGGTAGATGCCCCATCCCTGGAAACATTCAAGGTCAGGTTTGCTTACTGCAAAGGGGTTGGACTACATGACCTTTAAAGGTCACTTACAACCCAAATCATTCTATGACTCTATGCATCCGTGTGCAAATATAATCTTGATTTACCTTCAGAATATTAACTAGGTCAATCTGCATGCCCTGAACTTCGCACCACTTTTGACACTTGCAGTCAGGGTGTGTGCACTAGTTACTGGCTACAGGTACTACATCCTATGCCCTACTGAATCTTTTTTTATTACTCCAAAAACCACTTTTTTCCAACTTTAATTATTACATTCACCCTCAACATGAGTCTTTCAAAGCAACAGAAAACACAAAAATAATGTGTTTTTTTCTGAGAGAGTTCAGTGCAATATTAAGGGAAACCTGGATAGAAAACAACATACTAATGGTGAAGACACAATACTTGCCACACATCTTAACTAAAACTATCCTTAGCATCAGTGAGTAAGTGGCAACAGATAGCTAGCAAGTGAGGACTATAAGCAAAATCCAACTTTCAGCTTTATTCTACAGTCTCTTAAGACTCCCACCACCTATACCATTTCACTTCACTAGTTTAACCAAAATATTAAATTAATTCCTTAGTTTAGACAAGATATTGGTTTCTTTTTTTTTTAGATTTCACAGCTGTAAGAGCTAGTAAAAGATAGTTGTCAGATTCATTGATGTTATGTAACTCAGATGCATTGCACTTACTCTTCCTTATAGAATTTTTATCAATAAATAGGAACATAACATCAAATTAATCTCATTCTCTTTGCTTACTATTTATTTTGCTAGTTGTCATGCATGTATTTCTACAAACTATTAACATCTTCAATTCTTAAATACATCTTTAATTTTATCCTAATAAGACATGTCAAAACTAAATCTAATACCCCCATTTTTAAATATTTAATTCCCTGTGCTTATGTAAACAAGAACAGACACGATACATCATTTCTGTATATCCTACTTAATATTGTCTTTATTTTATGGTATATCAGCCCTTTTATTACATTTCTCCTCCTCAAAGAAAAACCTGTAGGTAAAACTGAAAGCTTTGATAATTTTGGTAAATATATTAACCTCCTGGAACAATGGAAATTCTTGGAAAGTAAGTAAAGCATCAGAGATAAGCAATGTGGAATCCAATTTTACTTTTTGTTGAGGGCCTCCAGATGTGCAAAATCCCTTATCTCACCTGCAAGCTCAACTTTATGAAAGGCAAAAGCCACATTCTGTGAAACACTGACTCAACAAGTAAACCTATAAGAAAAACATATGGGCTTCTTCAGGCACACTGGTAAGAAATAATAATAATAAAAAAAATACTAAAATCAAACAACATGTAAGCACAGCCACCATCCACTGAGGTCTCAGCCATAGATGTCATGAACATTTTTCAGTTGACTGTAACAAAGCATATTTCATTAGAGGGCAGTAAAAGCCAACAAGTTCTACTACTGTCCATTATAGACAAAGTGCAAAGACATCACAGGGAAAAAAATAATCATAAAATAGAAATTGAGGTGAACAGTTTTACTATACTTCCTCACAGACAATCCTGCCAGTTGTTTCATACATCCCCTTCAAAAGGTTTTTCCCCCCAGCTCCAACATTTTTTTTTTTCTAAAAGAGAATTTCTCACATTCATAGTTGCCATGTTCAGATGACTCTTAGCAGGCGTTCTCAGATAAAAAACACAGTATACTTATTCTGGTAAACAGAAAGGACAATCCTTTCTATCCAGGTATTGCTTTGTCTTTCCTTAGAATCAAGATTGACATTAATAGAACCAATAAAGAACTACCTCACAAAAATGGGTCCTTTTTGAAGTTAAAAGCAAACCATGCGAAAACCAAACTGTCTTGAAGTATTTATGTAGGCTTTTGCAATCATATTTTACTTAAAAACCTGTGCGATGGATTTTGATTCACATATCTTATTTCAGTCTTTGTTTCTTCTCCACACTTTTGACTTGTTTGCAATTCTTGCTACCCTAAGAATCTGTTTTTATTGTACATGTAATCTGAAAATGTAAGAAAAAATTATAGACCCTTGATAATTATACTTTCTTACATGAGCACCAAATTAAAAATTTATCTCTGGAAGTATCTCTGTTACTACTTACCAAGATCCTTTATTCTAGGTAGTACATTGTATGTGAAGTTTTTATAAGAAGCTACTTTTCCTTCTGGGGAAGCAATTCCCACGTGAGATTCATAGATTCTTAGGCTTTTTAATCTCTTGGGGGAAGGATGCTTATGCTAGAAGGAAAAAAACAGTTGTCATTAGTGTACTACAGCTTGGATGTGTTGTCACCATCTCATAATTTGCGCAAGATGAAAAACAATTTAAGGTTTGCTTCGGTTTTCCTCTAAAAGCATGAACATCTCAGAAGTAATTAACTGTTAAAGCAAATTCTACATGAACAAGAACCTGGACATCCACGATTCAACACTTTGCTTATACCCTTTTAAATTACACTGAAGCGTACAAACTTGTAGCAGCCATTATACCATAAAGTTCTTCGTAACTACTATGAAACTTGCTTGAAAATAAAAGGTAATAACAGAAAGAAGGGGATTTTTTAAGCATACCTGCTTTTTCTGCAGGTATTTGAAGTTGCTCTGCCTTCTCTAAACAAAAATGTATAAATATTTTAGCCCTGAGGAACAGTTCCACAGCACAGATTCATCTATATTCCAAATTACTAGGGATTTTTTTTTTTTTAATCCTAAATTTGTAGGTGAGTACACAGTATTTCTAGACAGTTGAAAATATTTTAAGTAGTGACAGCTGAAGTCCAACACAAAACCTCCTTCTTACACTTAAAGAGCTTATACTTGATTGGGATTTTAATTTTTTAAAACAGAAGTCTTGTTTCAAAAAACTTTGGAAAACTACCACTTAAGCTTATTCTTCCCCTCCAATTTTTTTCTTTTTCTCCCTCTCCCAATTGAAAAATATTTACAAGATTTTATATTCTATTTTTTAGTTCAATATTAAAGTGAAGTTTTCAAAAGTTTGAACAAAACCAGTAAAAACACACACATATGTGAACAGTGAACTGAAATTAAAGGGAGACCATAAGGATTAAGAAGTTCTTTTTTTTGAGTTTTGCTCTCTGTATTTTAAATCCTTCAGACACCTCTCCTATTCATAAAAGGAACCAATTTTTTTTTATTTTTTTTTTCACTTAACAAAGGCAAGTAATGCCTTGTCTGCATCCTAAATGTTCCCACTTCCTTTTCACTCTAGGTCATACAGATCACTGCATTTTCAACATCCCCAGTCATTTTCCTATAAGGAATCTAGATGTCACACGGTATATAGATACAACATAGGTCAATAAATTAATACAAAAATGATACACCTAAGTAAGAAAGTTACTGTAGATTCTGTAATATTTTTTAAAGAGATTTTCTATTTGAGTTACCCTTTCTCTGCCAAGCAGATGCTTCATAATTTTAGGTGGGTGCCAAAATTTAACCCAAAAACAGAGGATGCAGCACCTCTAATACAGAATACTACATATCATTTTTTAGTGAAAACAGAAGTATAAGAATATGAAGTAATACTGGACAGTCTGAAATTTCTGAATTATTTCCTAAGATATTTTTCATATATCATGTGAAGAGTTCCTCCCATACAGCAGTGCATCAGAAGATAGCTTTAAGTAAAAATGGATTTTCCGGATACAAAGAAATTAGGATTTGACTGGAGTGTGAGCATCTTACTTTTGAAAGTTTTTTCTGACTTCAAAGGGTATTGACTTACTACTGGAGTACTGGTGCACTTGTATGTGCAGCTAACAAATTCTTAAAATTAATTGATAATCCTCTACCCTCCTCTGTCCTAAGCAGGACTACTTAGCCCTGCAGTAGTTATAGAGCTTGCTTTGCATGTGGGAAACCAAGTTTAAAATACCACTTTAAAAGGTTTTCTATTTTTTGTATACTCTACAGGAGGTGGAAAAATAGCCCCAAACCATCCATCATTAAAGTCACTTGCTTCTGTCAAAGCCATGAATAAAAACCTTTCACTTCTCAGATAAGTACTTAAACTAGTCTGCTACCCTTTTTTTTTTTTTTTTTTTTTTTTGGAACTCTTCTTCCCCCCCGCCTTCCAAGCAAGGATTCAAAAACAGTGCATGGTTTTGTACACTTTTTGAGCATAATATTTAAGCCTTACTATATATGACTGTGGTGGACTCCAGTGGACCCAATCATAATTCACTTTGTCTTCATCACGGACTACATATCTGGCCCAAGGTGAAATACGATAGAGGAGATCGCTATTTTGAGCACGAATCACCACCTATAAAATAACCACAACATATGCATGCAGTCATATGTAATTCAGAGACCACCTCCTCTGTAAACCATAGCAAAGAATGAAATAGTAAGCTACACAGGAATTTAATTTAAAGCACACACAAACACACAATGCAAGCAAGTCAAGACAAGGAAAAATGACCCTGTTCAATGATTTGCAAAGTGATATTAAAATAGGGATGTGAGACACAGGAGGGATGTTCATGAGCAGGAGCTGGAAGGCAAGGATATATTTGTAAGAGTCATAAAAGTAATAAGAGAAGGAGCCTTACCAAATGGAATTCTGTTAGGTTTCATAAAAATCTAAAGAGACATGCAGCATAATACCATCAATGAGAACTGTTGTTTACTTGGCAAACAAATCTAATAAGACCATTTTAGGATCTTAATTCCCTCTCTTTTTTATGCTCTGTGAGTCCTGACTGATACCATATAGACCAGAATCACTGATCAATAGAATAAACACAGGACAGTTTTCAGGCCAAGAAGAGCAAAAAGAGTAAAATTTAAATTGCTGGGTTTGTCCTCCTGTGTTCTAAAAAAAAGATACAGTTATTCAACAAAAGAACTCAAAATTTAACCATGCAAATATCAGAAAAATCTCTTAAACAGCAGAGAGGGCACTTATTTCAAACAAGTATTCAGAAATTTGTTGCCTTCTTCACAGTATAGGCCTTCTTAAAACACAGAATATTTTTTCAAATATATCCAGCCATGATTGTATCTGGTTGAACCTCACCATAATAACAGAAGCCTCAATTTTCCCCATGTGTTGTCATTTTTTTTTTTTATCATGAGCTGTGAACAGAGTAAGCATAGTCCAGAGGAACACAGTTAACCCAGAAAAGGAATCATTACATCACTAAAGCTGGTGAAGTTGAATCCCTTTCTTCACTGGTTTCTAAGAGCATAATCAACATAGTTTCCTTAGACATCAATTAAGTGATCCCTAACAATTTCAATTCTCATTTCCTATGCTTGCTTAACCTTTTTCTTAATTTTATGTGAACCCTATTTACCTGAATCTTTCCTTTCCCTAATTAATGAGCTCTATACTCAATGAACTTCTTATTCCTCTCTCCTGCTATTATAGAAAGTTGATTAGTAAGTTACAAGTAGAAAGACTTCAAATAACATTTTATAAAGTTTCTTGAGACAGAACTCCCACACCACCATGTTTAGCTGAGCCATGAGCAAAATAAATTGAAAAACAGTAGAATGGTACCCCAAAACAAACAGTAATTCATCCCAAGACACAAAAATAACTAGTGGATAAAGTCCAACAGCTTTCATTCCCATATTTGCTTTGGCATTTCTTGAAACAATTGATGACAAAGCAAAAAGTTATAATAAAGAGTAATAAAAAACATTTAAAACACAGTTAAATAAATCTTGCTCCACTCATCCCAAATTATTACTTGTGGTCTCTTCTCTGAAGTGTTCAGATACAAGAAGTAGCTGCCATGTATACTCTGCACCTGCTGCTACAGGTTATATATGCATAAAGAATACTGAATATAGTAATTACACAGGCCTTTTGACAAAGAACCTCTAAGTCTATTTAGCAGGTACTGTACTTTTACTCTAAATTAGCTTTTGTGTTTTACTAATTTCAAACTAATTCTTAAAGCTTACGATGCATAACCGAAGCTAGGTATCACTTAATTCATCAACATTTTATATTTGCATTTACATTTTTCAATTAACTCAACAATCTTGATAAAAAAATATATAAAATTATTATGTTAATTAAATGGTCTTCTTCAAACTGGCTTTGCATTTACCACTTCATTTGTAAGAGCTATGTCCCTGGTTCTGTATTAGGTATATAAGGAAGCACATAATACAATTTGATTTAAAGACTACAGGCCTCCATTAAATAAAGCTTTAAAAACACATGTTGCTATAGCAAGAAAAGCATTTGACAAGTGGATTAAGCAAACTGGCAGAAGTTTAGCCTCTAATCCTAACTAACTTGTTTGGTTTACACTTATTTAAGCAAATCCTAAGTAAAAAGTCACTGTACTTCTGATTCTGTTATCAGGTTTTTTCACTTTTGCTGGCTTTTAAGACATAGAACATACATCTTGCTGGCTTTTTAACAGTGTAATAGAGACTCCAGATCAAATTGCTAAAAAAATCATAGTCAAATTTAGTTGTCAAATGTAATAAAATATCAGGCATGGTACACAGAAGCTCTGAGGTAGGCATTTAATATACAATACATACCAATCAGCCCTTTGTCATTAATGTTTTCATCTCACAGTTATGTGACCTCATCACAGCTTACCCTTGGCCTTCTTCAGCTTTGTAATTTAAGTTACCTTTTAGATGCTTACCAATACAAGCTATGTAAAATTGCCACAGAGGAGAAGCAATGCTTGTCATGAAAGACAACCCTTCAGTAAGAAGACCAGTGCTGGGACAGGGGGAAGGAAATAAAAGTTTCCTAGGCAAAATAATGTATCTTCTTCAGTGTTTGTGTTTAAAATGTTAAGAAATAGCTAAAGCTAAATTAAGAGGAAAGAAATCTACACATCAAGAGTTACATTTATGCTGCCTACATTTAGAAGGAAAGACGCACAAAAAGAAAAATCAGATTAAGACTACTTTGCCACCATCTACACTAAACATCTGTCTGAAACATAACACAGAATAGTATTTTACTATCACACTGTGTCATACATGAGCAACATGACCATTTGGGTTTTTTAAATGTAGAGGGGGAAGTCTTTTACAATAGCTAACCTGTTTAGAACTCTGTACTAAAACAATCTTCTTTGCCTACTTCCCCATGGTTTCCAAGTTGGCTTACCCATCAGAAATTTGTAACACAAGATTCTGAAAAATTCCAAGCTATTCACGCATAATTTGCCTGCATCAGTACTAGATATAGTTTACCTGAACAGTTCTGGGTAAAGACATTCACATGATAATACATAAACTCTCAAAATCCTTGATGACCTTTCATGACAAATGTGTAAGCCTTCCAAGCAAAACATTAGTATAAATGTAAATAAATGCTCTCACACATATATACAACTGTCAGAGAAAGACAGAATGAAAACATCCTTCAAAATTTGGCATTAACAAGTTAGTTTACTCTAAAACGGACATGGCACAAATACACAATTCATGTAAGTGCAATTATAAAATAATAAAAAGTGAAGAGCTTAACCTGCTTATCTTTTCTATCTAAAGGTTAAAAATGTCTATTTTGTTTGCATTTCCATCATAGGGATGTCAGATGTACTTTCAGCATTTGTCTGAAATGTTCAGCATACTTGTTTAGCATCCAAGACCACTGTTATTAGTGCAGTGGATTACACAGATGAGTACACACAGGTGTCCCGATAACCCAAGATTTAAGGTATGAATCTTGCTGAAGTAATTAATTTTGAAGAACTTTCCAATATTAATAAAAAACACAAGAAAAACTGACATGTACACCTGTAATAAGAGCAAACAGAGCCAACAATGGCTAGCTTTGAAGGTATGTATAAGCTGGTGTGCAAAGGTTCATTCCTATTTTCAAGAAGCTGGACTGCTGGAAGACAATGCAGGACCTAAATCTCACAAAAACATTAGTATTACAGTGTGTTCAGTATCTGTCCTAATAGAGTATGAGGGATTTGTGACATGGGGAGTAATCTGCAGGATAAAACGAAGAGTAGTGTTTACAGGTCTGTTCCGATGATGTTTAAACCTCTCAAAATCAGTTTATTACAGCCAAGGAGAAACCATCACTCTGAGGGCAGTCTAGTGTCATATGGAAAAAGCAGTAACGCATTACAGAAATTCAGAAGCTGAAACAGGTTTCATTTAATGTAATGGTGCTTCCAATGCAGGATAAGCAAGATTCAGGGCCTCAGTTTTCTGAGACACTGACAATTTTTGAGACTCTTGGGTATCCCACTATTCTGTCTTTCAGAAATTTCCTGGATCTTCCATATCACCTACAACACATCTGCCAACCTGTTTGGGATGTCTCAAGGCATTTAAAGGAAAACTCAGCAGTTACATGCAGACAACTTTCAACTTACTGTGACTCAGTGAAGTTTGCTGGCTTTTTATGGACAGAAGCCACATATTTTTTTCTTAAATTACCTATAAGGATACAAACTCTGTAGGTTTTGCAAGTCTAACAACTTTAAAAGTTTAGTCACAAACACAAATTTAGTTAAAATGTAAACCCATGAGTTAAATGTAGTTCTATGTGGTTGTGCTATTTTTATGACAGATGAAACTGTGCAGTAACAAACCACAAAACACCACATTTAAAATTTGTATGTTTATGAATATTCCCTTTCTTTGTGGATTTGCCTACCTTCATCTTCTCTTCACATCAGCTTCATTTGGCTACCTCATCTTCCAGCATACACACACACAGATCTTCAGAACAGTGTGGAAGAATAATTCAAGTGACAGTTACATACAAGATCAGAAAATTTCTTTGCCCAGCATCCACTCCTTCAGCTTTCAGTTCCTGCATTTAAAGCAGACTTTCATTCCATGCATGAGCATTGCATTCAACTATTGTGTTCCCATAAGTCATCTGCCTGTTTCCACTGATGATGGCAGAGTCAAACATTAGAAATAAAAATAAGTCATGCTGTCTTGATAATTCCTTATTTTTTTTATATTAATTTACATTTAAAACTAGCACCTGTTGAACTTTTTGTTTTAAAGAACAAAGAATTAATACTGATATATGCAGTTCAGGAAATTTCTTTTACAGTGGCTTTTAATTTATACTCGAGTTGAGGAACAGAAAACGAGCAGGCGATAACTAGATAACTGACAAATATATGCAAGCCAATAAACTGCTCTGAAACACTGTATTATTATTTTGTTACTTTAATAGCTTGAAAGCACTTGCAATGATTGTTGGTATATGCAGCTTTTAATACAACAATGAAATTAAATTGACCAAACCAAAAATAGCTAACATGAGAGAATGGACTAGCTTTATTATAAGTATGGAAATGTCAGTGACTTGATTTTTATATAAGGGCAGTAAGCTATTATTTCAATATTTTACAACTTACAGCATTTCTATTAGCTTCATATTTATTCATTTCTGGGACAAGATTACCCAAATGTAAAAGCTACCAGAACACAGATGAAAAAGCCATCTCAATAACATGTGCCTAATTTGAAAGTAAGTTCAACCTAAAACCTAAAAGCATGACAGGATCAGGTCTATAAATACTCTCTAGGAAGTTTGGTAACTCCTGGAATAACATCAGAGTTTGTCTTTGTTTTTGTTTTTTCTCTACATAAATTTTATTAGAAATTAAACATCAAGGTATTTCGCCCACTCAGTTGTTCCAAGAGTGCATGGGGAAGGATAAAAACTACTTTATTTAGTAGACAAAGTTCTCATTTTTACTTTTGCAAAAACAGAGTACACTGAGAGAAAGCACTACAAGTTTACACAAATAGAAAAGAATCTGAACCTATCAAAATTAACCTCTCCAAAAGTTTATACTTACGATATATTGCTGCTGTAAGAAAACCTGGTCTTATATTTTATTTCATAAATGCAGTTCAGTTTCAAAGACAGTTCCGACATTCATATCACAGATACAATCCTACTATAAGATTGTATTTCTCTGAATTTTTTTTGTTCACCCTTCCTCAACCCTTTCAAGTTGCTACAGAAATAGAAAAGTGAGGTCTTCCTACCTGTTGAAAAGATCCACACACATTAGCTATACACTTGTTTTCCCCACAAATCACATCCAATCCTGAGGTTAGTACCCAAGAGAGAATACATGGTTCTCATGCTGTTTCACCAGTCAATTATATAAATTGAGCCCACTTACAAAGTATATGAAATCACATCACCACCCCTTTCCTCCACACACAGAGGAAACCATGGGGCAACTATTACAATTCCCTTTCTACAGATCATACCAATTTGTGAGTGAAGCACTAAAGTACAGAGCCAATGTTTTTGTATGTTTAATACATGGGACCAGAGCAGAACACTTTCCTGTAAGGTAATGCAACCTGCTGCAGAGCCCAGGATCAGAATTCAAGAGCTCCTTGCCTCACAGTTTGCTTCAAAGATTTAAATAAAAATAAAAAAGCTTGACAAACATTTGAGATAGAACACAGTTAAGAGCTTTATTCTGGACTTGCCTCATTCAACTTGACAGATTTTAGGTACCAGATAGAACATTTCCCTCTTTAATAGCCTCAGAAAAAGAAGGCAAGGAATGAAGAAGCAAACACAGCTTCTTCACTAGTGTCTTACTCTTTTTGCTATTGCATACCCCTGTCCAACAAAGCTCAGGAGAGGCAGTAAGGACGAAAATGGATCAGAAGCTGTTCAACAATTCAGCTTCCCCTAGACAGGAGTACCTTCCCAAAAGGACCCTCCAAACAAATTGGTGAGAAAGAAAGCATGGAAAACAGCATATGTTTCCCGAACTCACCTTCCACTGAAACACTTAGTCTATTCCTGTCTCTTCAAATAACCAAGAAATCATGTGTATCTGTAGCCACTGAAGTTACCTCCTAACAAGCAAATGGAGTTTAAACTTTGAAAAAAAGTTCTAGAAAGAATGGACAGTATATTGCTTCTGCCAGCCCATTTTCCTCCCTAAAATGCAGATGGTTACACAGGAAATAAAAGTAATAGAACACTAGACCACATCTCCCTTTCTCCAACTTTTTTTGCCTCATTGATTTAAGACTACTGTCGGTAAATTCAGTCACCTGAGACAAAACTGTCTGCTTTGTTGTTTGTTTGTTTTCTTCCAAGTAATTTTCTGGCAAATAAATCTGCTAAGGGGTTAAGCATTAAAATCAAATATTGAAAAAAAAAAAACAACACTCCGCTATCCAACACACAGTAACAATTCTCAGGTGGTTTATACGGTTAATCAAGTTCTACAGAGGAGTCTGTGTGGTTCAGAAGCCATTGGGAGAGGGGTCTATCTGCTGTGCAGATTATTTTTCTGTAAATATATAATCACATCAGCTATTAGAATCTAAATGTATTAAAGATATTGAATATTTGTTCACAATTCTCCCTTCTTTCCCCTTCCCTTTTCCCTGGGGAAACACAATAAATTAAAAAGGGAAAATCAAGATATGTGCAAGAAGCAAAAACCAAACCTCAAAGTCATGCCTTGATTTTCCAAAAGAGGGAGACATAGCTCCATTTGTGAATTAAGCACTTCAATTGTAGTGAAGAACCTAAGAACATGTTTAACTAGTTTACTAGAACAGATTAAAACCAAAAGCTCTCTCTCTTTTTCATTTCCATGCTTCTCTTAGGTAATTAAGAGAAATTAGTAAATACTAACAAAAAATACAGAAAAAAATATATTCTCTATTTGAATATAAAAAATTTAAAAATAAAAAGACATGAGAATACTCATGCAGACAGGTAAAAGTAACTGTTAAACTCTAGGAAACCACAGGAGAGTTGCTAACAAAAGCAGTATCATGTGGAAACATTCTCAATAGATATCAACAGGCACAAGTGTAGATAAGATCCTTCACTTAATCATTATGAACTATCCTAAAAGTACATGGCTTCCTACAGGGAGAAACAATAGGCTTAACTGCTTGCTACACAAAAGTGGCATTATTGATGGACAACCAGTTGTTTGTTTTTAAAAGGAAAACACCACTTGTATCTATGCTGCAGGACAGTATTCAAGCTTTTCTTGCAGTCTAGAACGCCAGATTTTCAAAACCTCTATCATAACCCAATTAACAAAAGTCAAAGAGAACTAGAATATCTAAAATACACTGTTTAAAAAATAATTTATCCCCACATTATGACAAACAGAATCAAGTTACTATAACATGTGATGTAGCTCAAAAACTATAAAGAATTGTATGCAAAATATAAATGCATTCATATATGTATTATGTAACCAAGAAGTAAGGAAAGCACATTTTTTAAAAGCAGCCATAATAAAGCACATTACACACAATAAGTGTAACTTATTAGAGTTGTTTCAAGCCATGTCAAGTAGAAAAGAAGCTGCTGAAGTATGTAATAAGGGCACTCAAGCATTAAGTAGTATTTATCCTCAACTATAAGGCATTTATATAAAGGACAACTGCTGCATAATGCATGGTGCGGGTAGGTCGTTGTGGCATAGCATGCTTACTTTTTGATGCTCCCTTTCATGGTTGTTCAAAACTTACAGCAAAACATCTTTTGAAGATGAGGTAGGTCATGTTCAAACACTCGCATAGTCTACATCCCTACATGGTCCTTCCACTTTCCTCCCCCTTCTGTTGTCTCCCTGACCAAAAACTCCAGAGAACCTAATACCTTCGGTCACACTATCTCTGGTGGATAACCAAAAAGTGCAAAAGTGTTCCCTCTGTTCTGAGGTTATCCAACATGAATGAGACTATCCTACCCTCTCCACACATTGTTAGGTGCATTAACTTAAACGCTTTCTGATATTCTGAAGTAGCATACCTTGAATACTTTATCCTAATGCCTCAGAGAAGCCCTCCTCAAAGAGCTCTGGTGTTTGCTGTGTTGCCAGTACAGATTCCAACTGGCAAGACTCAGGCATCCAAGGTATGAAGTAAGTCTATTAAAATACCAAAGTTCAGCTTCCACTTTCTCCTTGACCTTTACTCCTCTCTTAACATTATAGACAAATACAGCTGAACATCAGAAGTACATACCCGTAAGTCACACTAAAAAGCAACCTTATCTTCAAAACAAAAAAAATCCTCCCCAAAATACAGCCATGTTTATATATACTTAATATGGATTCTCAGACTTGAAGTTCCATTTCAAGACCCCTTCTTTAAAATCTCTCTCCCTCTTCCTCCAAAAAAATGCAACACGTTTTGCTTTAACATGCACCTAATACCAGTTGAAACAGTCTTTCGTGTGGATAAACTAAAAGGAAAGCATTTTTAAATAGCAAAACCTGCTACCAAAGAATTGTACAATCTTCAAGTAGCAGAACTAAACTTGCCAAAATAACTGCACAAGAATATTCTGAAGTGCTGAGCTCAATCTGCAAGAAAGGCTCCAAAGAGCAACAGTCCACTGCATTAAAATGCTTCACTGCTGCTGCTCTCCTTTGAGTCCACAAGTAGTTGCACAGTGTTTACCACATCCAAACAGGAAAAGTCAAGAGACCATTTACTTCTCAGTGAGGTAACAACTCTTCCTGCTAGTAAACCTAATCTGTAACCCAGAGATCTCTATGATAACTTGCTGAAAGGGCATGGCTCACAATCAAACAATGAAAAATGAAGGGTACTGCCACAGATTTAACTAATGCTTTACTTCCCATTCAGCACTGATGTCTAGAAATGTATATGCTAGATGACTTAAGTCCTATTCTCTGAAGTTCAAAATATCAGGAATACCATGTCAGCTCCTTCTTGCACATAGGTTATATACCATGATGCTGCAGAACACTTGTTTTATTTACCATTAAACTTTACAGATCTGGTGATTTTTATTTTATTCCAACCCACACACTATATATGACACAAAATTTAAGTGACATGGAACTTAACAGACTATGAGCAAGGATATTCCCCACCCCCAGCTGAGGTGAAAATGAGATACCAGACATGTTTATGTTTGTATATGTGAACAGCAGGAGAAAGCAGGGACTGGGAGAACAAAGCACTGTAGGAGAAGAACAGGTTAGTGACCATCTAAAGAACCTGAAGGTTCACACGTCTGTAAGATTTGATGGGGTCTATCCACAGGTCCTGAGGGAGCTGGTGGATGCAGTTGTCCATCTGAGTTGTCCATATCTGAGAGGTCATGGTGGCCTGGCGAGGTTTCCACCAAGTGGAAAAAAAGGAACATAGCCCCTGTTTTAAAAAAGGGGGAAAAGGAAGACCCAGAGAACTACAGGCCAGTCAGACTCATCTCTGTGCCTGGCAAGATCATGGAACAAAACCTCCTGAAAAATCTGCTAAGGCACATGGAAAATAAGGAGGTGATAAGCCTCAGCCAACATGGCTTTGCTAATGGCAAATCATGCCTGACCAATTTGCTGACCTTCTACAACAAGGCTACAGAGATGGTAGATAATGGCAGAGCAACTGACATCATCTACCTGGATTTATTAAAGGCATCTGACAGTGTCCCACATGACATCCTGGTCTGCAAACTGACAAGACATGGTTTTGAGGGATGAACCACTCAGTGGATAAGTAAACAGCTGGCTGGCTGCACTCAGAAAGTTGTGGACAATGGTTCAGTATCCAAGTGGAGGCAAGTGATGAGTGGTGTTCCTCAGGGGTCAGTATTGGGACCAGTGCTGTTCAACATCTTTGTTGAAGACATGGACAGTGGGATTGAGCGTATCCCCAGCAAGTTTGCTGGCGATACCAAGCTGTGTGGAGTAGCTGACACCCTCAAGGGAAGGGATGTCATCCAGAGGGACCTTGATAGGCTTCAGAAGTGGGTCAATGCCAACCTCATGAAGTTCAACAAGGCAAAGTGAAAGGTCCTGCATCTGGGTTGGCACAACCTCAGGCACAAATATAGGCTAGAAAGCAGTCCCAAGGAAAAGGACTTGGGGGTGGTACTAGATGAGAAGCTTGACATGAGCTGCCAATATGCACTCGCAGCCCAGAGAGCCAACCACATATTGGGCTGCATCAAAAGTGTGGCCAGCAGGGCCAGAGAGGTGATTTTCCCTTCTCTGCTCTGGTGAGGCCACACCTGGAATACTGCATACAGCTCTGGAGCCCTCAGCACAGGAAGGACATGGAGCTGTTGGAGAGCATGCAGAGAAGGGCCACCAAGATGATCAAAGTGCTGGAGCACCTCTGGTGTGAAGACAGGCTGAGAGAGTTGGGGCTATTCAGCCTAGAAAAGGGAAGGCTCCGGGAAGACCTTATAGCGGCCTTCCAGCACCTGAAGTGACCTACAGAAAAGCTGGGGAGGAGTTTTTCACCAGAGAGGGTAGTGATAGGACAATGGCTTTAAGCTGAAAAAAGACAGATTTAGTTTAGACATCAGGAAGAAATTCTCCACCATGAAAGTAGCAAAGCACTGGAACAGATTGCTCAGGGAGGTCATGGAAGCCCTCTCCCTGGAGGTGTTCAAGGCCAGGCTGGATGAGGCCTTGTGCAGTCTGGTCTAGTGTGAGGTGTCCCTGCTCATAGCAGGATGGAACCTGATGATCTTTAAGGTCCCTTTCAAACTTAACCATTCTATGTAAGAAAGCAGTGAACACTTACTCAGGAAACTCCCAATTGAAATCTAGTTTCATACCTCTGGTAGGGGTATTAAGGGCTCCTTTTGTAAAAGCTGTTGGATGGCACATAACCTATTTACATTTCATGTTACAGAAAACCCACCAATCTTTAAAATTTTTATTCCTAGAATCCTAACCACCAGCCTGTTATCTCATTATTAAAAAGTTTCCTGGGTTTTCACATTCTCATTAAAAATGCCTTCACATTTTGGCTGCAGACTGCTTGAAGTGCTTGAGACCTGAACTCACAGCCAGTCTGATGCTATGCTGCTGGACTTCCTGATCAGTAAGGGTCAGCTGCAATACCACCTACTTCATCAGTGACAGTAATTACACTTGATGAATTTTACTAACAGTGGTCCCCTGACACTGATTAACCTACCTGCTCACCATATTTGATTCCCTATCAAGGTTTACAAGTTAAACACAGAACATGCAGGTCTACTACAAAATGTGGGACACAATGGTAAAAAACTTTAAGGAGGAAGTTATAATAATATTCTTTACAACTAACTCTCCTGTCCCCAGAACCTCATGAATACAAATGTACTTTTAGGTACTTACAACCACAACCAATCTGTTACTATTCTGATACAGAGTACTTCCTCCTCTGCACCCTTTAATATTAAAAAGGGTTATATATTTGAACTGGAAAGCTACTCAAAACCAATAGCAGTGAACTTCTAAAATACTTTGTTAAAACTGATTAAAAAATTACCTGCCATTTGTGTGTTGCAGTTGCAAAGAAAGCCGCAGGATGCTGGGTTGCAACAAAGGCATCCATCACCAGCAGAGATACAGAAGTCATTACTCCACTCTACTCAGTACTTGTCAGGCCACACCTGGAACACTGTGTTCAGCTCTGGTCTCCACCATACAAAAGAGATGCAGACAGGCTGGAGAGGGCCCAGAGAAAGGCCATAAAATTGATCAAAGGACTGAGAAGACTGTTATGCAGAAAACCTGAGAGAACAGGATTTGTTCAGCCTGGAGAAAAGCAAGCTTAGTAGAGACATTACTACCACGTTCCAGTATCCAGTGGGTGGCTACCAAAAAGATGGAGACTCCCTTTTTACAAGGAGTCACATGGAAAAGTCATGGGGTAATAGGTCTAAGGAACTCCTGGGGAGATCCCACGTTGACACCAGAAGGTAGTAAAAACGGTCAGATATTAGAATTATCTTCTCAGGGAAGTGGTGGACTCCCCAACACTGGACAGCTTGAAAAGGTGCTGGGCCATCTCATCTAAACCATGCTCCTACCTAGAAAGGTCAGACCACATGATCCTTGAGGTCCCTTCCAACCTGAATTTTATGATTCTATTATTCTTCGTGTCAGCCTAATTTTGTATTGAACTTGGCACCTATGACCACTGTTCAGCAATCACTGAAACCAATCAAACATGCAAGAGTCCAGAATGTCAACAGGAGAATATTGTGTTAATGAGTGCACAAGATACATAGTCACCTGTAGCATCCTGAAATGCAAAATACACGTGCATGAAACCAACACTGCGTCTGCACAAAGTGGGCTCAGCCTCACCCAGGAAAGGCATGGTCAGGTGTCATAAAAGAGGTAGACTAAAGATGTTTGGCAGACATGCCTACCATCCAAGGATCACAACCTCAAACCAAGACTGTCACTGGATCCAATGTTGGTGATGTTTTCTATGCCCTATTTCATCATCTCTCTCTCTCTCTCTGTTTCTAACCTTATTCTTGGCACATAAGGGTAACACCACGTACAATTTTGCCAAGTTTTGCTAGGTGTAACCCCGTTGCTCTTAGAGCAACATTGTTGTATAGTTTTTTTGACAAGCTTTATGATCATACTCAACTTTAAGTAATGTTTTGTATAAACCTACTGGGCAGTGGTTGCTACCCTTAGTATACTGAACAGAAAATTATAGAGATTAATCGCACCAACTGGGTTGTTAAGAGATTAAGAAAAAGGTTAACCTTGACCCAGGGACAGAAAAGGTTAACTTTACCCGACAGGTGGAACCAGTCCAAACCTCACCCTAACCTGACTGAGTTGGATGGGACATCACCTCATTATAAAACAAGACTCTCCCTCAAAAAACTATGAAGTTTTCCATTTAAATACATATACACACATATCTACATATCTAAATGTGTGAAGGAATAAAGGCTGTAGATTTAGCAAGTAATGGAATACAGATTTTTTTTTTTAAGTTTCTATCGTTTTCTCAGGTGACCTTTCCAGGTGTCCTGGTTTGAGCGTTACTTGTTCCCTGAGCTGTATAGAATTAGTTCTGTCAGCATACAGAGAAATTGTGAAAGCTGCTGTGATGCCAAGAAATGACCTGTTAAAACCCAATTAAAATTAACTATAAAACAGGGTTTCTTTATTTTTCTGGTTTGTTTATTTCAGTTTTTTACTTTTATCTATCCTCCCTCAATTACAAAATGCTACCCATGTGCAGTTAACTCTTATTGCTTAAAAAATGTAGTAACAAGCAAATTTGATCACTGATATTTACAGACAACTTTCTAACCTTTACCTTGACCTTGGTAAAAGTTGCATTACAGTGGAATGTCAGCTATCCTGATTCTTATCTTCATAACTTGAGAGAAATAAGCCAGAATCACTTGTGTTAAACTAGTTTTCATAAACATGCAAGTGATATTTAGGTGCATAGTGGCTTAATTTCATGCATATCCCACATGGTCAGATAACGTACTTCAACTGCTAGTGTTCTGGAAGCACTGATCTTACCATCTTTTCTTATTTAACTTTGTAAAAATACTTTAGAACTT
This sequence comes from Apus apus, assembly GCF_020740795.1. Classification (NCBI taxonomy): domain Eukaryota; kingdom Metazoa; phylum Chordata; class Aves; order Apodiformes; family Apodidae; genus Apus; species Apus apus. Next base: position 84,592,348 of record NC_067282.1, on the reverse strand, counting down.
GATCACTAGCTATGGATTTGGCCTCTGTTTTTCAATTGTTCTGTGTCTTCTGTGGTGTTCCTTGGCATTCCTATAAAGAATATTAAACAAGTTTTCCACTGCAGATACTAAGATCTCAATTTTTACCAACACAGACCTCACTGCTAAACTCCACTGACATTATTTCAAAATTAGAATCTTACAGACTACAGTAAAAACTTAATTTACAGGTATTTTTAAGCAGCTGTAAAACTTACTTACAAACAAACAATAAAAGAAAAAAGTGGAACAAAAAAAAACCACACACACAGACACAACATTAACTATATTTGTTCACTTAACACACTCTAAGCTCCTCACTGATGCATGGGAGAAAGAAAAAAGTGCCTTTTGCATGCAAGCAGTTATCTTTATTTTTTAGATGGATGTCATAAGCCACAAGGGATTCACTCAGTTGTTCTAAGTATCCATTCCTTCACACAGAAATGTATCAGAAAAAAATACAGCAGGTTTTTTAATCATTTACCTTCTTCAATGTTTATATTTACGGGAAGACTGCCTGACGTTCTACAGTAGACACCCTACTACTATTAAAAGCAGACAAATGTTTGACCTCTGCTCCTCACATTTATTTTCCTACAAAAATATTTTGTGAACTGATCTAAATTAGTTTCACAAGCTACACTCCATCCATTTCCTATTATGGTTTAGAAATTACTTATATAAAGGGAATGACCTTGTCACCACTTCAGGACTTGGCACTCGCCTGTGTAGAACTAAAGATGAAAACAGCATAGACAGAAACAAGAGATAAGGACCTTCTGGAGGAGACTTTTCCTCCCTAGCAGATTAATCAATTCACTCCATAAATGTCTAAAATGGACTATTTTAATTTAAATATTTAAGAATAATATTGGTAAAAAAAAATCTTTAGAACCTGTAATACCCTTAAGCTTCTTTACTAAAGAGGAAATACCTTCATTACTAAAAAGAAATAGATGTTACTGTCTAGTCTAGTGCACAGTGTCTATTTAAAAATGAGCTCTGCAATCTGCATAGTCATTTCCATCTACAGACTAGCCAGTATTCTCAGCTTTTACATGAACAAAGAACTGCAAAACTATGCTCTACCACACAAATCCTCACATTCCCAAAAATACACACATTTATGAACAACCATAATCTAACAGAACCACATAGTTTCAAGAAAATTTTCAGAATACCAGCAGTTTTCTGAATTAACAAGAAAGGATAAAAACATCAGCCATAGGCAAGAATTGATAACACTCAAAAGCAAATGTGTCTCACCGGCAGAAAGAACAGCCCCGGTTCACATGCCTATGTGGCAACCATATTTTGAGTGTCAGTGACAAATGTTTATGTATTTGTTTAGAACTGACCATGTAAAAGCACTATTAAGTGCTATGCTAAAAACATAAATCAAAAAGAAGAAAGCAAACTCACACTCTGCTTTGCCAACAAGAGTGTCATAGTTTTTCAGAAGATTAAGAGCAACTACAGAAATACAGCAAATAATCTTACTAGTACACCAGTACCAAGAGTAATCAGTAGTAAAAAAATTCTGCATACTAAATAAATTATGCACAGCACAATCTCTGCTTCATAGAGTTTATATTTCCAAGAAAATGGTGAATGGAAAGAGATAAAGTGCTATAAAGACCTATACTTCAAAAACAGAAGAAGTGACAGTGATTATACAGGTAAACGGATTTTAAAAAATCTTAAGGTTTTCTAAACATGTTTAAGAATATAGCCTGTTTGCTATTAAGTTAATAATTATCAACACTCCTCATCATTCACACCTCTTATCCCTAGACTGAGCATAAAATACTCTACAGTAGGTGAGCTCAGTAGTTTTGTAGATACAAAAGATAAACTTAACAACAATTTTTAAAATCTACCCTACTTACACCTCAAAATCATGGCAATTATTAATTAGCAATTCTGCAGTCTCATACATTACTGCATAATCATCATATCTGAGCTACAGATAAATGGTTTATTTCCTGTTCTGTAAAACAAAAACAGCTTTCTCATCCTTAAATGATTATTCTAAAATATTAATTTATCCATATTTATTACTGGGACAATTTCATACACCATAACAAAAAGCACAGAGATAAGTATGTGTACTGAGTAAGCATTTCCAGAGCATCTTCATGCCTTTCTCTATTTCAGCAGATTACTTGTTTACATAAAAGATTCACTGTGCTTAGAAAAAACCTCTAAGATCACCTAGTCCAACTGACCATCCCTGGGGGAAAAACACAACCCACCAAAACAAACAAAACCAAAACCTACAACCACACACACCCCACACAAAAAAAACACCAAGCCCACTAAAGCATGTCCTGAAGTGCAACATCTACATAGCTGTTGAATACCTCAGGGGACAGTGACTCCACTAGCTTCCTGAGCAGCCTGTTGCAGTGTCTAACTACTCCTTCAGCCAAATAAATTCTTCCTCATATCTCGTCTAAACCTTCTCTGGTGCATTTCCTCTAATCCTACCATTATTTGCTTAAGAGAAAAGGCCAACACCTGCCTCACTACAACCTCCTGTTAGGTAGTTGTAGAGAACAATGAGGTCTCCCCTCAGCCTCCTCCAAATTAAACAACCTCAGTTTCCTCAGCCTCTCATCGCAGGACTTATTCTCTAGACCCTTCTCCAGCTTGGTTGCTCTTCTCTGGACATGCTCCCACAACCCAATGTCTTTCTTGTAGTTTACCTAAGCTGATTTTCAGCAGAAAAATGAGGATTTTTTCAGTGTGTTAATTTTGTTGATGGGAGTCCTGAAAATATAGCAGTATTATACAAATGCTTCTAGTTTCCTAATTTCCCTAGTCTATTGAGTATTTCAGTACATTTCTTAACTACTCATTACTGTCCCCTGTTAGCATCCAATATTTCTGGAACTCAAACTCTGAACAGCAACAACTCAAATTCTTAGAAGTCCAGCTCTGACTGAAAACAATATTCACCTAGAAATAATCCACTCTACTGATAGTTAGCTGTCATTATGTGTAGCTGCACTAAGCATAACAACTGTGGCATTTGACAGCTCAAAAGAAACTTCCCATTAATTTCTGGAAGAAAGGATTTTTTACTCATGAATACTCATGAAATAAAACTGATAAAATACAAAAAAGTTTTCTGTGTCTGTATTTAGTTTAATTTAACCTAAGCCTATTATTCAATGCCCTTAATTCCTGAATGACAAGCAGTAGTTTTACAAGACCACGTACCATTTAAGCAACACAAAAAGATCACCTGAAAAACCTTGGTTAAAAGGATCACAAACTACCAAAGTAGCGAGACACGAAGAGGATCTTAACTCAAGCTGTTGCATCAAATACAGAAAGACCATCTATACATTACTTCTTATTTTTCAAGTTATTTATGTAAACATCATTTTCATCTTGTAACATGATACAATACCCCATATCCACATGTCAGCCGCATATGTCTGTTCCTAAGTATCACAAGGAGTTAGATGCTAATGTTTCACTCACTGAGGCCATTCTATACAAGCAGATAAACTGATTTTCCTTCTTAAAACAACTAAAAGAAGATAAATTTATTTTAAAAAGAACAATGACAATTGAGTAAGAATTACAAGAAGTGGACAGAGGAAGTCTAGAACCAACACCTTTAGCTTTGATCCATGGGGCACAGGAGGACAACCATCTTGTCCTGGTGGAATGAACAACTCCCACTTCCCATACTCCAACTTCTTATATGGATGAGAAAACGGATTCCAGTCATCTGAAATATAACAAACAATACCAAGCATATTTATCTTAAAATATGACCAATTACAATTCAAAATGACTAACAAATGTTCCACATTTTACAGAATAATATTCAGTGACAGCAGACACAAATACTATTATACATGTTCAAAACAGGTTTAAAAACATGCATAAGATTTGCACTAAGAAACCATACTCCAATTCTAATTTGACAATGATTATATTTATTTTTAATTTACCTTCTCTTGATAAACAACAAAATCACCTCCATCTCCTCCCAAAAAACAATACCAATTTTAATATCACAAAATCATGGTGGTATGAAAATTAATGGCTGAAAAGTAATGCTTAATGTAGATTTAAAACCAAAAATCTCACATTCTAAACAAGCCAGTAGAAATATTTGTTACAAGACTATGGGGAAAACACTAAGCAGCTGTTGATAGCTTAAGGGAAGTGGACCAAACGCAACCAAAACCAACTTCCATAAATTGAATGCTTAAACCAGGTTTGGACACAGATGCTGCTCACTGTCTCTATTTTGAGAAGCTGATGTCCCGTTAATAAAACCAAGCATATAAAATAGCAAAAATAAAGGGGAAACTGTAGACAAACTTCTTAGCAAGGGCTAATAAACCACAGAATACCAGACAATGACACCAGAGCCAGGAAATCTGGCCTGAAATGCCACAGTTTTAGTTAACTAAGTCTTCAAGAATATTCCTTTTTCATTTAAAAACATATGCTGAACCAAGCTTAGATTCCATATTTTAACAGTATTTGTCCTCTCTTGATTCACTGAACACTGAAGACATGGAATGTTGGTCATTATATCCCATTATTATCTGCTGCTGCTGTTTCACATGGGCACCAGCGATATAGCCAGGAGCAATCTGAAGACAATCAAGAAGTATTACAGAGGCCTGCAAAGGGCACTGAAGGGCTTAGGAGCACAGGTAATCTCTTAATCAATCTTCCCGCTAAAAGGGATGTGTCTAGAGACCACGAATTGAATTGGGAAAAAAAAATATCAATAAATGGTTACGGAAGTGGTGCCACAATTCAGCTGCTTAGACCATGGGACTCACTTCAGGAAACCCTGCCTCCTGGGGACCAACTGGGGTCTACCTCAGAGAAAGGGGAGAAAAACTTCAGCCATAGGTTTAGTTTCATATGAATGAGACTGAATGATCTGGATGAGGGGACAGAGTGCACTCTCAGTAAGTTTGCAAATGACAACAAGGGTGGGAGTGTTGATCTGCCTCAGGGTCTGAAGGCTCTACAAGGAGATCTGGACAGGCTGGGTCAATGGGCTGAAGCCAATTGTATGAGGTTCAATAATGCCAAGTACCAGGTCCTGCACTTGGGTCACAACAACCCCATGAAAAGCTACAAGCTTGGGGAAGAGTGGCTGGAAAGCTGCCTAGCTGAAAAGGGCCTGGGGATATTGGTCTACAGTCAGCTGAATTTGAGCCAGCAGTGTGCCCAGGTAGCCAGGAAAGCCAACTGCATCCTAGCATGTATCAGAATCAGCATGACCAGCAGGACCAGGGAAGCGATCGCGCCACCAGGGCTCAGCACTGGTAAAGACACACTTCAAATACCATGTTCAGTTCTGGGCCCCTCACTACAACAAGGACATTGAGGTGCTAGAGAGTATCCAAAGAAGAACAAAGCAACTGGTGAAGAGTTTGGAGCAGAAGTCCTACAAGGAGTACCTGGGGAACTTGGGGTTGTTCAGCCTGAGGAAAAGGAGGATGAGGGGAGACCTTATCGTGCTCTACAAATACACAAAGGGAGGTTGCAGTGAGGTGGGGGTTGGTCTCTTCTCACTAATAACAAGTGATAGAATAAGAGGAAACGGCCCCAAGTTGTGCCAGGGGAGGTTTAGATGGGACATTAGGGAAAATATCTTTACCAAAATGGTTGTCAAACACTGGCACAGGCTGCCCAGGGAAGTAGTTGAGTCACCATCCCCGGAGGTATTTAAAAGATAAGGTACTTTAAAGACATGGTTTAGGGACGTGGTAGTGTTAGAGTACACAGTTGCAGTTGGACTTGATGATCTTAGAGGTCTTTTCCAACCCAAATGTTTCTATGATTCTGTAAACTATCCACTGTGATAATTTGAGTCTACAGACAATGATTACTTTAAAAACAAAATACTGGTTTTAATGCAGAAGAGAATCAGAAAAGCTAGCGCAACACTACTTTGATATAGCTTAACTAGTGAAAGATAGGGTAGCTTTCCTTGAAATACTCATGTTTTTTAGTGGAACAGATATCGATAAAACATCAGTGCAGTACTTGAATTTTAATATGGAATGAGATATGTCCCTCTGATTCAAAACTGAATAATAAATCACAAGTATAGTTCACACCTATTGCTAGATAGCAGTAATGCTGAGTTCAAGACATCTAGATATGGATATTTTAATAGCTCATCTTTATATGTATAAATAGAAAATGTTCCTCTCACCCCACCCATTTCTCAAAGTTTTAATGTGATATATCTAACAGTCTTTAAGTTACTCAACACAGCTGAAGTATGTATTTTAATAAAAGGCCATTTTTAAAACAGACTCCTAATGAAATTAATAACTCATTAGTTTAAAGAGGATAGAAATTGTAAATTGGCTGGACAGGACAGAGGCGGAAGTACACATATACCAGAGTACTGTAGCTAAAAACAGGAATGGTCTTCTAAACTCTGCTTCATTTGAAGCATTTTATGTAATAATCATACTAAGCAGAAATTTAGGACTAATGTATTAGAATCATAGAATCATAGAATCCTAGGGGTTGGAAGGGACCTCGAAAGATCATCTAGTCCAACCCCCCTGCCAGAGCAGGGTCACCTAGAGTACATCACACAGGAAGGCATCCAGGCGGGTTTTGAATGTCTCCAGCGAAGGAGACTCCACAACCTCTCTGGGCAGCCTGTTCCAGTGCTCTGTCACTCTTACAGTAAAAAAATTTTTCCTGATATTCATCTTAAACCTCCTATGCTCCAACTTGTATCCATTACCCCTTGTCCTATCACTGGTCTTCACTGAAAAAAGCTTAACTCCATCGTCTTGACACTCACCCTTTACATATTTGTAAACATTGATGAGGTCACCCCTCAGTCTCCTTTTCTCCAAACTAAAGAGACCCAGCTCCCTCAGCCTTTCCTCATAAGGGAGATGTTCCACTCCCTTAATCATCCTTGTGGCTCTGCGCTGGACTCTTTCAAGCACTTCCCTGTCCTTCTTGAACTGAGGGGCCCAGAACTGGACACAATATTCCAGATGTGGCCTCACCAATGCAGAATAGAGGGGGAGGAGAACCTCTCTTGACCTACTAACCACACCCTTTCTAATACACCCCAGGATGCCATTGGCCTTCTTAGCCACAAGGGCACACTGCTGGCTCATGGTCATCCTCCTGTCTACCATGACCCCCAGGTCCCTTTCACCTACACTGCTCTCCAGCAGGTCAGCCCCCAACCTGTACTGGTGCATGGCGTTTTTCTTCCCCAAATGCAAAACTCTACACTTGCTCTTGTTAAACTTCATCAGGTTTTTCCCCGCCCAAGTCTCCAGCCTGTCTAAGTCTCTCTGAATGGCAGCACAGCCTTCTGGTGTGTCAGCCACTCCTCCCAGCTTGGTGTCATCAGCAAACTTGCTGAGGGTACATTCTGTGCCCTCATCCAGGTCGTTGATGAAGATATTGAACAACACCGGTCCCAGTACCGACCCCTGAGGGACTCCACTAGTCACAGGCCTCCAACTAGATTCTGCCCCATTGACTACAACTCTCTGACTTCTTCCTTTCAACCAGTTCTTGATCCACCTCACTGCCTGATCATCAAACCCATACTTGATCAACTTATCTACAAGGATGCTGTGGGAGACGGTGTCAAATGCTTTACTGAAATCAAGATAGACCACATCTACCGCTCTACCATCATCTATCCACCTAGTAATTTCCTCATAGAAGGCTATGAGGTTAGTCAAACATGACTTACCCTTGGTAAAACCATGTTGACTGCTCTTGATGACCCCCATCTCCTTGATATGTCTAGAGATAGTGCCAAGGACAAGTTGTTCCATTACCTTTCCAGGGATGGAGGTGAGGCTGACCGGTCTATAGTTACCCGGGTCCTCCTTCTTGCCCTTCTTGTAGACTGGAGTGACATTTGCTATCCTCCAGTCCTCAGGCACCTCTCCAGTTACCCATGACTTACCGAAGATGATGGAGAGTGGACTAGCAATGACCTCCGCCAGCTCCCTCAGCACCCTTGGATGCATTTCATCCGGACCCATCGATTTATGGATGTCCAGATTATGCAACTGATCCCTAACCCAATCCTCATCTACTATGCCCTCACCTATCTTGACTACTTCTGGGGTTATATGAATCTGGGGCTCATGGGAAAAGCCTGCAGGAGTAAAGACAGAGGCAAAGAAGGCATTCAGCACCTCTGCCTTCTTCATATCCTCTGTCACCAGGGCACCCACCTCATTCAGCAGTGGGCCTATATTGCCTCTGGTATTAGCTTTGTTGGCTATGTATTTGAAAAAGCCCTTTCTACTGTCCTTAACCCGACTTGCAAGGTTAAGTTCCAAGGAGGCCTTAGCTTTCCTAGTTGCCTCCCTACATTCCCTGACAACATTCCTATATTCCTCCCAAGTGACCAGTCCCTCCTTCCATGATCTATAGATTTTCCTCTTCCACTTGAGTTTCCCCAGCAGTTCCTTTTTTAACCACGCTGGTCTCCTAGCTCCCTTACTAGATTTTCTACCCATTGGGACACACTGATGCTGTGCTTGCAAGAAGTGGTCCTTGAATATTGTCCAGCTATCTTGAGCCCCTTTACCTTCTAGCACTCTGTCCCATGGGACTTCCCTTAACAATTGGTTGAGGAGGCCGAAGTTTGCTCTGTAGAAGTCCAGGGTTCTGGTCCTGCTGGAAATTCTGTTCCTCCCACACAGGATCCTGAACTCCACCATCTCATGGTCGCTGCAGCCAAGGTTGCCATTGACCACCACTGCTTCAATAAGGCCCTCCTTGTTGGTGAGCACAAGATCCAGCAGTGCTCCTCTTCTAGTCGGCTCATCCACCATTTGCATTAAGAAGTTGTCATCAATGCATTGGAGGAACCTCCTAGACTGTGAAAGGCTGGCTGTATAAGTCTTCCAGCAGATATCGGGATAGTTAAAATCTCCCATGAGGACCAAGGACTGCAGTTGTGAGGCTGCTTTCAGCTGCCTGTAGAAAGCTTCATCAACTTCCTCATCTTGATCAGGAGGTCTGTAGTAGACCCCCACAACTGTGTCACCCATACTACCCTGTCCTTTAATTCTTACCCACAGAATTTCAACTCGCCCCTCATCAGCCCCTGTACAAAACTCAATACATTCTAGTTGCTCTCTCACATAAAGAGCAACTCCACCACCTCGCTTCACCGACCGATCTTTCCTAAAAAGCACATAGCCATCCATGGCCACATTCCAGTCGTGTGAGCTGTCCCACCATGTCTCTGTTATTGCTACCAGATCATAACCCTTAGACCGCACACAGACCTCTAACTCTTCCTGTTTATTCCCCATGCTGCGTGCATTGGTGTACAGGCATTTCAGGAAGCAAGTAGAGCACATCGGTGGGACTAAATCCTCCTTAGCCCATCCTCCTACAGGCCCTGGTATGTTCCTCTTGGGCTTGTCCCTAACAGACCCAGTTTTCTCCCCTTCCCCCTTCACATCTAGTTTAAAGCTCTCTCAATGAGCCCTGCTAAGTCCTGCCCCAAAAGCCTTTTCCCCCTCTGGGACAGGTGCATCCCACCCGCCACCATCAGGCCAGGTGTCTCATAGAGCAGCCCATGATCAAAAAAGCCAAAGCCCTGCCTTTGGCACCAGTCTCTTAGCCATTCGTTCATCATTAAACTCTTCCTGCTTATCTCTCCACCCATTCTTGCAGGAGGTATGGAGGCAAACACGACTTGTGCTCCAGACCCCCTAACTAGCCGTCCCAGGGCCCTGAAGTCTCTCTTCATTGCCCTTACATTTCTTGTAGTAATTTCGTCACTGCCAACCTGAAAAATCAGCAGTGGGTAGTAATCAGATGGATTTACCATACTAGAGAGTTTCCTTTTAACATCTCTAATGCGAGCCCCAGGGAGGCAGCAGACCTCCCTGTGGGATGGGTCAGGTCTACAGATGGGCCCCTCTGTTCCCCTCAGAAGGGAGTCACCCACCACAACTACCCTCCTTTCCTTCTTAGTTGAAGAAGTCCTAAGTCGTGGAGCTGAGCGACAAGTCATAGGCGGTTCACTAGACAAATCTGTCACTCCAGCTTCATTTTCCTTTCCCTGAAGTTCCAAGACCTCGTACCTATTCTTCAAGGGCAATTCGGAGGATGGACGGAGTTGGGAGGGTTTTTTCTTGCCTCTCCGAGGACGGACCTCCCTCCATTCCTCCATGTTCCTAAAGTTCTCTCCTTCTGTCTGAGAACAGGAGGGGAGGGGATCCATCACTTGTTCTAGCATCTCTTCCTCCTGCCCTTGCCTCAGGGTTTGACTCCACCAATCTATTTCATTCTCACATTCTCTGATAATTCTCAGTCTTTCAACCTCCTCTGTCAGTCTAACCACCTGCCTGAGGAGATCATCGATTTGCTCGCACCGCACACACGCGGTGCCACTAGCTCCCTCTGGCACCAGTGCCAGGCTCAGGCACTCGCTGCAGCCAGAGACCTGCACGGCTGCGTGCCTGCTCAGAACCTCCGTCTGAGTTCCCATATCCTTCTTCAATACAGTTTTAGGGCGTGTTGCCACCATGCTAGAGAAATTTACTGGTGTTCTCTGCTTCCTGCCTCCACTCACGCCGCTCTCCCCCTGCCCTCGCGCTCCCTGCCCTCGCGCTACTTCACTTCCTGTGATGGCCGCTGCCGCTCTGCGCTCTCACCGCTGCCGCGTGCTCTGAGGGAGCTGCCGAGATGGCCGCTTTTAAACCTTGCCGCGGTTCTCAGCCACACCCCCTGCCACGTCAGCCTTCCTGCTCCTCTCAGGATTCCCGCTCAGACTCGGGTCTCCTCGCTCTGCTCCGGCTTCGCCGTCTCCGGGAAGCCCGGTCTCTTCTCTAATCCTCAGTAATTAAAGGAGCAGCTCTCACCGCTGCCGCTCTGCGCTCTCACCGCTGCCGCGTGCTCTGAGGGAGCTGCCGAGATGGCCGCTTTTAAACCTTGCCGCGGTTCTCAGCCACACCCCCTGCCACGTCAGCCTTCCTGCTCCTCTCAGGATTCCCGCTCAGACTCGGGTCTCCTCGCTCTGCTCCGGCTTCGCCGTCTCCGGGAAGCCCGGTCTCTTCTCTAATCCTCAGTAATTAAAGGAGCAGCTCTCACCGCTGCCGCTCTGCGCTCTCACCGCTGCCGCGTGCTCTGAGGGAGCTGCCGAGATGGCCGCTTTTAAACCTTGCCGCGGTTCTCAGCCACACCCCCTGCCACGTCAGCCTTCCTGCTCCTCTCAGGATTCCCGCTCAGACTCGGGTCTCCTCGCTCTGCTCCGGCTTCGCCGTCTCCGGGAAGCCCGGTCTCTTCTCTAATCCTCAGTAATTAAAGGAGCAGCTCTCACCGCTGCCGCTCTGCGCTCTCACCGCTGCCGCGTGCTCTGAGGGAGCTGCCGAGATGGCCGCTTTTAAACCTTGCCGCGGTTCTCAGCCACACCCCCTGCCACGTCAGCCTTCCTGCTCCTCTCAGGATTCCCGCTCAGACTCGGGTCTCCTCGCTCTGCTCCGGCTTCGCCGTCTCCGGGAAGCCCGGTCTCTTCTCTAATCCTCAGTAATTAAAGGAGCAGCTCTCACCGCTGCCGCTCTGCGCTCTCACCGCTGCCGCGTGCTATTAGAGTAGTTGTATCTAGATCCTAATGAGATGTGGCAGTAAGAAGGCAAAAAACTGAAAAGAAATTCACTTTAATATGGAAAAACCACGTTTGTACTTTGTATCATATTCATCAGCCATAATAAAGTATTCATTCCCAATGGAGAAGATAATGTACTTGGAAAGCTGAGAGGAATGAAAGACTGTCATTCAATTCAGATGAGATTTAATAACATTCTGATAGGAAATTGGGCTGCAAAACCTTAATATTTAGATTGTTTGCTACAGATACGTTTAAACCTGAATCCCTTTAACCTTTTTTTAAGTTTTCAAGCAGGTTGAAGTCTCAAACTAAATTTATTATTATACTGTATTTAAATTGGACAGAATTTTTAAATCAGGATGTTTTTATAAAAACTCAGCTTTTTATCAAGAGAAGTGTAACTGAACCACTTGGGGAAGTTGGAAGACCAAAAATGGAACATAAATTACAGCAGCCCTTTAGGTTTTAAACTGAAATATAATGACATAAAATGAGTCAATCCATTATTTTTTAGTTCTGTTGTTGGAGATGGATAGCACTGTTTTCCCATAGTGTTTTACTTAATATGGTATTGTCTGCAAGTGCATACTGTGTTACAGAGAACCTAAACTTCTTTCAGAACTTGTAACTAAGATGATATGAACTGTGCTTAAGATACTTTATTTCTGTAATGATATATATATGTGAAGCATCAGTCCTGCAAAGTTTTTTGTAAATGACCTTTATGTGTTATATCACACAATAAAAACTTTTATATTAAGGTGTTTGGGCACAAATTACGGTATTTGTATACTTCATTCTGAGACACCTCCAATGAATGGCTTAGCTGCTATTTATAGAATAAGTCTTCATATCACTGTGCATTCTGGAAAAAACTAGAATCTACTAACAGCACACAAATCTGTAATTCTGTATTTGGATTAGAGAATGAAAAAAAATTCAAGAAAATCCAAATTATTTTGCATTCTTTTTGTCTCTTCTTTGAAAATCTAATTGGAGAGGAAAATATCATGATCTCTTGGCATTCAAGTGTGATGCATTACTCTATCTGAAAACTATTCAATGAACATCCAAAGACTAAGATTTCTCAAATAGTATATTTAGCATCACAGTAAATCATGTGTATGAGGCATTCAGTTATCTGAATTTGTGATACTAGAGGCAGTATCAACATTACAGCCACCTTAAAACCTCCTGGTGATAACACCGAAATATTTGCATGCTGTATTGGTGAGGAACTTGGTGACTACTGGCAATTTATTGCTACTTTACAATCAACTGCTTCAAAAAAGTCACTGAGCTGCAAGTTCTCAGAGTAATGCACAGAATTTGTTTGGGAATTAGAACACTCAGAATTGTATTTGGCCATGCAGACTCAAGTGTGTTGTCTGTAAACAATATTTTAATTTAAAAAGTTAGGAAAACTGAAAGGCTAAGACTGTATATGCTAATATGGAAGTCAGTTTTTTATATAATACATTGTCATATTAGTGATTTCTGTTCTTTGGTTCCTTTCTCTGCTTTCCCCTCCCTCCTTCCCAGCTAACATTTGATCTAAAATGTTGATCACACTGGAATGTGATTGTTTTGGCTTCTCCTTTTATCTTGCACTAGAGGGGAAGGCTTCTGCTGGGGTTGGAGGGTGCAGGAAGAGTGGGCTGATTGGTTTTGGGGGGAAGTTTTGTTATTTACACTCTAACAGGCTTCCTTCATAGTGAAGAAAGGGGAACTTCAGCCACAGCCTTCATACTTTAGATACCTGAAAACAGATTGGAAACTTCTCATATCTTAGGATGATTTTTTTTTTCCCCAGAGCTGACTCTGCTTTTATGTAAATCAAGTCTAGGTACTACTACAATATTGAACTTCTTGCTACTTTCTTCAAAAGTTTTTATAGAAAAATGCCTAGATTTCATGAGTGAAGTCAAATAGTGCTATGATTCTGTGGCTGTAGACAACTGAAGGCAGTACACTAAAGTATAAGCTGCTATTAGTATCCAGGGAGATATCCTACCTGAGAAGTACTAACATCTGGTTTTATGTCAGTCTTTGTTGTTAAGCAGATTATTTTCATGAACCTGCTTCTGAGCTACTGGGTATCAGGCAAAGTAGGAGGAAGACCTAATTGACCACTACGTAGAACAGTACTGTCCTTATATAGTATCTCCATTTATTTTCTGATTCCATATTCTTGGCCACCTGGGCACACTGCTGGCTTATATTCAGCTGGCTGTTGACCCATATCCCCAGGTCCTTTTCTGCCAGACAGCTTTCCAGCCACTCTTCCCCAAGCCTGTAGCTTTGCACGGGGTTGTTGTGACCCAAGTGCAGGACCTGGCACTTGGCCTTTTTGAACCTCATACAATTTGCCTCAACCCATTGATCTAGCCTCTCCAGGTCCCTCTGTAGAGCCTTCCTACCCTAGGCAGATCAACACTCCGGTCCAACTTATTGTAATTTGCAAACTTACTGAGGGTGCACTCAATCCCCTCATCCAGATCACTGATAAAGATAAATAAGAGAACTGGGCACAAGACTGAGCCCTGACAAACACCACTTGTAAGATGTTGCCAAATGAATTTAACTCTATTCACCACAACTCTTCAGGCCGGACCATCCAGACATTTCTTTACCCAGCAAAGCATAGACCCATCCAAGGTATGAGCAGACAGCTTCTGCAGGACAATGCTGTGGGAAATGCTGTCAAGGGCTTTGCTAAAGTCTAGGTAGAAATCCACAGCCTTTTCCTCATCCACTAAGCAGGTCACTTTATCAGAGAAGATGATCAGGTTGCAAGTGTATTGATCTTGAGACTACAGGAAAACAATACTAAAACATTGCTATGAAGCATTGAATAAAATCTTAATAATGGAGCTGAAAAACATCGCCAGGGTAATTAATTTCTTAATTGCTGCACATACTTTTACAGAACCTACATAACAGTACTTCAGAAAGCACCACCAGATTCTACAGCTAATAGCATATGTGATGAGTCTTGTAATTTTTAAGTTATATAAACACATACGATTTCAAGTTCAGGACTTCTTTCCTCAAATACAGTTTGCCCCTTCAATATTTTCCTCAAACAGGGGTAAGGAAGAAGGAAAACTCAACATTTAACTGAGTTTAAGCAGAGGCAGTCAACTTCCTCAAATTGGCAATTCAGAGAATGAAGCTGGATGAATAACACAGCATACTTCTGAAATGCAGTTAAATGAATAAAATCATTTCACAGATCTAGTATCCTGAAGGACTAATACCTAACCTGGAAGAAGGGATAAAGAGGTGAAAGGGAAAACTAGAGCAGAAATCCCCAAAACCCATAACAAAAAGGGTGGAATTATTATTATAGGATTAAAGAGTAAAAAAGCATTCAACTTCCATTTAAGAGTTTTCAGAACATTATTTCAGTGTAGCTAGCCTTCCAAATGAGAAGCAAATTTATATTTTTAAGTGACAACTTCCCAGTTCTCACAGTAAGCAACGCAACTCCTCCATGTAATTATGCCACTTTCTTGTGCTAATATCCTTCTCCTCCCCTTGAAACAGAACACCACCCACTCTTTTTTAAGTAGGGCACTTTGATTTTAGGTTACCATTTTCCAACGTTATTTTTAAAGGGAATTTTAAAAGGCCTTGATCCTTGGACAAAACTGCTATTAGATCAAAGATAAAGGAAATTCTCTCTCCTCTGCATACAGTTTTATAGAAGTCTAACTGCAGCTATTTTGGAAGAATTCAAGTAGTTTAGATACACTGCAGCATTAGGCTAAATGTAATCAGGCTAGATCCTTTAGACAAATCATTACCTTATGGATATTGTAAAAATTACATTGATACACACCTAATACTGATCATACAATAAAAACACCCACGTTCTTAGGCTACTGCAATATGGAGTAAAAGATTAGTTCAAGTTACAAAATGCCACTATACCAGCAAGCCATGACACACATTTTTACTATCAGAATGTTGTCATTGCTACAAAATTGCCTTTAAGTGAGGAGGTTATCAATACAGGAGGGAAGTAATATTCCTAAAAATACTTACTGAAGTCACCTGTGAGAAACACTGCTTCTGCTCCCGGTGCCCACTCTCTGCAATATATTCCACCATCCAACAACTGGTTAACTCCAAAGGTTTTGTAACTTTTTGAAAATTTATCAAGGCCTCCTTCATTTTCCTCAATGTTCTTCAAGTGGTTATAAAACAGAGAATACCTTTCAATGAAAATAAAAAAAAGTTTTTTTAGAAAGTTTAATACGTGCCTCTCTTACATCAATAAGTGTAAGAACATCAAAAAAACAGACACACTAGCTAAGATTACATCAGATTCACTGTTCTATATAGAAATAGAAAACATATCAAATACAAACCATACAGTTTTTCAACAGTTGTTGCACAGTGCAAAGTTGCAATCTTTGAATTTGTCTGCATTTTCTCTACTTTATGGGAAGAGTTTGCACTTCAAATCTAAGACAACTCCTGATTGGCTGTCAAGAAATCATAGTATTACTACACAACAGGAGAGCTTGACACTCTGAACAGCCTATATTTTTTATTCCATCTTATTAATATCTGACACAGGCCTCCTAGGGAGAATTGCATAGGTCTCCTAGAGGTCTCACAGCCAGTTTCAATTGACTATCTCAGGATACTGAAAATCTTGCAGTACAGCATATAGCAAGTATGGAGAAACTAGTCTGGCACCTGAAGAAAGCAGCTCCTTAGGCAATGTCTCTGAAGAGAGCATCAGTAAGACTCTGCAGTCCCCTGACACTGCAGTGATTTGGGAAACAAAATTACCACTTCATTAATTATTTGGACCATACCTTACTTACCCAGCAGAGACCTGAAATGCCCTAAGCCTCGAAGGTAGAAAATTTGCTAGTAACAACTGGGAGGTGTTTGACATTTTCTACATTTTCTCCAAGATAAAATTAAAAAAATAAAATAAAATAATCACATCACGTGCACAATTTAAACAAGAGGGTCAACTTTGATTTCTAAAATGTAAGATATTATGTGAAGAAGCTTCAGTTTGAGGAAAAAAAAAAGAAAAGAAAAGGCAACCTGTCTGCAAAGACACAGATCCAATTTGTTTTAAAGTTTTGGTTTAGAATTGGCCCTTAATTCAAAGGACAGGATTAAAAAAAATATTAATTTAATTCAATACACAAGTAGTGTTATCTTGAGTACTACGACTACTTTCCAAGTGACTCTCCTAGCGAGTTTTTATTATGAAGACATACATCCACCTTAAAGACAGCAGCACTTGGGAAATGCCTCAGGATACACTACAGCAAATACAACTTTCTGCTCATCCATCAGCATCGCTCTTAAAATTTGGTCATGGGTATAATTCTCTTGAGTGCATGACTAACTACTACTGCTCTGATAATAAATTTCATTTATAGAGCTTGAAGGAGATCGTTTTGTCAGATTTTCAAGCAGAAGTGGATTGCACATATATACAAAGATAGTTGACTGACTTAAGTTTTAACCAACTACAATCACAGAAATATTCATATAAAAAAGTTTTAATACAGAAAAAGAGCAATTTACAAACAGCCTCAAAAGTTCAACATACAACATCTGGTAAAGGCAAAATTACGCCATTGCTGAATGATTCCCCTTGAAAAAAGGTACATTGATTCGTACAGCTTTACTTAAAATTGTAAACCTTCCTTTAAAATTGTCAGTTATATTCACAAGAACATAGTTTTGCAAATTCCAATTCCTCAGCCATATACAAGTTGTTTTAAAATTGCTGCTTGTCATATGTATCATTTTTAACTAGCCCCACCGCAGCTGAAGCAGGAACCTTTTTCTATATGCTATAGGTAACAGTCTATTGAAAAGATCTAACCGCAGCAATGAATCTGACATATGTAACATGAAAATGGTGTTTCAGAATAGATTTCTGCTTAAAATTAACTTCCCTCCTGTACTTGGTACAAACACATTTCCCCAGCTTAAGGAACACCTTTGGCGGAATGTATTATTTTCCCTGACATTCAAGAAGCAGTACACTTAATCTTAAAACACAAACCAGCCATACACATCTTTGTAAGCCAGTGAGAAAGAAGATGATACATTTATTAGCAGAGAACAACAGCAGGTCACAGAGAAGGATCTTAATCTCTGTGCAGGAAAAAAACAAGGCTGATAAACTCCACATAACGCAGCGGCACCCATGTCGAACACCTACTGCTCTTCCTCAAATAGTCCTCCCTAGCAGAGAAGAATCAAACCCATTCATCTCATTCTTCAAAAATAAGCAGCAAAAAATCAGAATCTGAGAGCAGGTTTATGGAGTGGAAGGGATGAAAATGGACTTTCAGAAAGCAGTTACATGATTTATGTGTTTCAGAAAATTCAGATAGTAATGCACGTGGTGTAAGCTCTGGATTCTTGTACAGAAGCACTAAGAGTCTACCCAAGGTTTCACTTTTTATCTTTTCGTAAATTCAAAGTTTAGGCAAAGAGACCACAACAATACCCAAAATGATTGTGAGTATTACTATAACAAAAGACCAATCTTTGCTCACTTCGCAATGGTGAGCAAGATCACACGCTGAACAATTTATTTTGGAGAATGGCGATCAAAGAAGGAAGCACTTTAGAAAACCAGTCAATCAGCGAACAAGACATTATTATTACAATAGTAGCTTTTCATACAGGACAAATATTTAACAAGGAATACATCATCATATACATTGAGTAACAACGCTCCTTCAATTTGTACACAAGTAGTCTGCTTGCAATAAAGCAAGCTAATTCAGATATTACTTTTGCACCATCATTGCAGAAGTCATGATTATTGAAATAACTAGTGCTCTCCATAATGTATATTAGATTATATTCCAGAAAGGAATTCAGTTTAAACCACCTTCTGAAATTATCAAACATAGGACTATGGTTTGCCCCAAGTTAATGAAAAACCCACCAGTTTCTGAAATGGAACAATTGCTTGTGCTGTGAATTATTCTAAAAACTCAATTCATGCAATGAAACACAACTGGACACACAAGGTTACCTGTCAACTGGTCTTTTAAAACAGCATAAGTATAGTTCTGTATCCTGTTGCTGCTTTAAAGGAAAGTATTCTGTTAAGTGCATGCTCATGATCCAGATTTAGGCAACTACTGTTTTGCCTTCACAGAAAATTTTTTCTTTCATTTATATATTACTGAAGCTTGTTAAACATTTTTATCTTCCAAACTAAAATCCCCGGATTAGATACAGAAAGTCACAGGAAAAGGTTTTTGTTCAACCAATTCCAAAGATGTATACTGTTCACTAAGAGCATGCAAGTGCTAAGAGTTAGGCATTAGATTGACGAGACTGCATTTCACCATCTCCTCTTTACAGTGAAAAGTTATGTCATATTTAGTTACGCCTATATACTCCTGTAACATATATGTCAGACAGACAGTGGACACATTGGACGTTTCAAAGGTGAGACAACCTTGTCAAATTCTGGACATGTGAAGAGAGCCAACAACAGCATTCAGAGCTACAAGTCTGGACAACAGGCAAACTTACGCCTTCATACTTTTAAGGTCTTCACAACTTACGGAGCAACTGTAAAGTCTTAGTTTTTCTACTTCCCTGCATGAAAGCTAACACTGAAGAAATATTACAAGATAAAAACTGTACCCAGGAAAGCCCTGAAAAGTACACCTGTTACCTTAAGGACAAAAAACTACATAGAGCAAAAATAGGATCCATAGAAGTTAAAGAGTACAGAGGGGTCTGAAGTGACTGGAAAAAAGTTGTACATCATATTCCTTACCACAGAGCTAGATAAGACAAAACACACATTACAAGTGCAGACAGCAGAAGGGTGTATTTCTTGCTTTTGGGACTTCTTATGAAAAAGAAAGCTTTTCAATACATTTCCTATATCTGTTCATTTCGTATCTGTTATGACCAATGTGTTTTAAAACTAAAATACTTCAGACTTACTGGAAAAAGAGACTTCACAATCTTGGCATTACCCCCCACACACATATGTCCAGCTTGAAGCAAGACATTTGGTAATAGAACAGTACTTTCACATTAGCATGTTTCTCACCTCCTCTCCCACTATTTCACTGTGAAATACTGATAACAGTAAACATCATTTGAAACAGGGTCACAACAGTCTTCTCTTATTGTTACATTCATATTTTGTAACACAGTATTGCTTCAAATCCCACACTTTATATGCAGCTTTGTCTAAACCCTTATAATAGAAGTGTAGGAATTGCCTGACTTTCCATACAAGCAGAATTAAAACATCAAACATGAATTAGTACAATAGCTACTCAGAAAATAAGAATCTTGCCAATAAAATGAGCTTCACAGTGAAGGAGTAAAGACAACATTAACTCAGTAGCCACTCCAAGGTTTTACATTTCAGGTAAGCACTTATTCCTCATACTTCATCACTAAAGCACCCTAAAATGTTTTGCCTTACAGATACCTAAAGACCTAACACACAGTAAAAGTACACAGTTGCCAGAGAAAAAGTTGACCTGAAATCTTTCAGTTCAGTGATAAGTTAATACAGTTCTTACCCAAAGAAATAACATACCTTTTTGTAACCATGACGTACAAAACTCTCCTGATGCTGTAGTTCCTATTACCAGTTATTGATGCCATTATAAGTCTCATGCACAAGTTACAGTTAGTAGCTTCAATACAGAGCATAAGAATAAAAAAGTTTAGCCTCCCTTTCATTCCCAAAGTCAACTGCCATAGTGAAATAAGACTTCAGGCACACTATTGAAGAAATCTGATGGCAAGCCAGAATGCCAAATTAGGGCTTCACATAGAACTGTCAGATCTTTTTCTTCCAAGCAACCTGAGGTACTGACTCATTTCTGGCCACCTTGTAAAATAACAAAAGTATTATTCAGATGTAATAAAGTTAACTCTTATTCTGATAATTTGTGAATACAGTTATGCCAATAAAGAACTTAAACAGCTTAAACAGTTAAACCATTTCTGTTACAATTCCTACCAAAAAAAAAAGTGCTTTATTACTAGGTACTAAAAAGACTACCCAACAGAGGACTCATAACAAACAGAAAGCAAGAAAGGCAAAAATGTCAAAAGCAGCTTTTTTCTGCTCTGCAGATAATGAGTGACAATATACAATTTTTCATTTCTTCCATTCCAACAGACAGGACAGCTCTGCTCTTTGCTTTTCTGGTCTACCCAAGATATTTCTTTAAAATCTACCCAAATGAAATGAGGGAGGGCAAGACATTCAGTATTATCTGTTATTGCTGAATCCCAGGAACATAAATGGCTTTTTCAACAGCTACATGAAAAAGCTCCTTCAAGTAAATGCATTAATTGGAGTGTCCTTAAAACTTGTCTCCAACTAGACTATATCTGCAACATCGGAAGCTACACTGGAGATGGAAGCAGATGCAGCCTGGAAAAAACAAAACAAAACAACCACACAATAGCATCCATCATGCCTTACTTTACTACTCAATTAATATTTCTGGGCACTTTCCACGGTGAGCAAACAGATGTAAACTCCTAACCCGCTTTGGATGTTCCATGATTTCAACATGGAAATGTAATGCAGCTTTGTCTCAAACTAAGGGCAGTATTTTAAGAAGTAAAATATATTTGCTTGGTGATAATTAATGTGTAATCACTTGCTCTATTGAAAGTTGCTTATACAGGACAAGTAACTAATTCAGCATGAACTTTTTTCAAAATAAAAGTGCAGTGACACACAAGCTGTTAAGAACAAATTATAGTACATAGAAGCATGACAAAATGTAACAAATGGCAGAAAGCAAAGGGATACTATAGTTTTTCTTTTCAACCTATTAGCAGTTGCTAACAGACATACAAGCTATGAAATCTAATAAAGGTAAATATGTTTAGTAACATTTTAGAAAGAAGATTATTTGCTGACTTAAGTTCTGGCACTGTGCATTCTGCACAATACAGAGGAATACATGAAAGCCTCTTCCCTGCTTTAAACATTAGGATAACTTAGTGGCTTCACCAGCATTTGACAGCTGTAATGTTTTTGCCATCAGCTTCAGAACTAACATACACAGTGGTCAATTTGGAATCAAATGCAGGAGTCATTAAAAGATATATCAAATGCAAACTTAACACTATAATTTAGTAATAATAGCTCCACTTACTTACCTAAACCAGTCTGACTTCTAAGAACACCATTCCTCACAATATTTAAAGGCTCTCTTACCTACATCCACTTATGTTTGTTCATCTATCGTCCACTTCAATTTATTAGAAACACACAGATACAGCTCACAGGGTAAGTGTAACGAAGTACTAGTTTTCAGAAGAAGCAAGAGGCAATTTCTTTCCATCAGAAGTCTAGCAAACTACTTCAGATACATCAATTCAAGGAAGTGAGGAGATGAAAAAGAAGCGTGTATACGTAAGTACTAACATTAGCAATAATAAAATGGCTTGAGATAAAAGGCATATAGTCCCACTTTTAAAAAAACAAACAAAAAACCAAAAACAAAAAAAAAAAAACAGTCACCCCTAAAAACCTTATAATACCAAGCTGCATTACAACTTTCCAGAACAGCTCAACTAGATATATTCTGTACCTGCCAAAGCACTCAAGATAGCTTTCTGGTCATGAAGGAACAGTCTAAATATGACAGACATTACCAAATAATGCAGGTTTTGGCTTTGTTGTTTGTGTGGGGTTTTTTGTTGTTTTTGTTTGTTTGTTTTGTTTGTTTGGGTTTTTTGGTTTTTTGTTGGGTTTTTGTTTTTGTTGTTTGTTTTTTTTTATAAGGCAACAAATTTACCAGTAGCATACTTCATTTGTTTTGTTTTGCACTTCTGAACATTTATCAGATAATCACTTTACATACGAGATTTCTTCATTTAATATCCCTTGTCTCACTATTCCTCTTCTAACTAGTCCTAATGACATTTGAATCGTACATTAAAACTCTCTTTTAGCTAGAATAAATTTCTTCTCTGATGTGATGCTATCTAAAGCAACGTGATGGAGTTCTTTTTAAATTAACATAAATACAGAGAAAATCCATCACATTTAAGCAGAAATCTGCAGAAGTGTAGAAACAGATTTCTCCCTCAAAATCAGCAGACTGTTAGCTCATGTTTCATATTACACAAGAGAAAATAAACTGAAAGGTCAGTTGAACAGTTACAGCACTGCCCTTTTCCAAGGTAATCAGCAGAGCATGTAGCAAAGACATGAACACAAGCGTGACTGGAAAGACAGTGGCTGATGAAGAGGCTTTTGCTGCCAAAAGCATGTGGGACAAAATACTTCTCTCTCTCTCTCAATGCCCATCAAGGACTGTGGCATGCTGCAGGCCTTACTTCAGTAACTCTGATTTATTATTTTAATTTGAAATTGACTTATTGTGAAATATTCAGGTTTTCACATTGCCAAAACACACTAGAATATATAATACTGAACCCCAATTACATTCCCAGGTAAGTTACAGGAAAATAATTTTTAATTTGTTTGTAATAGGGACAAAATACAGTAAAAAATTAATTCATCTGGTTTACTAATACATTTTTACTTTAAGTACACAAATTCTTATTCAGTACTATTTAACTGGAAAATACGGTAGATTGTCCTTCCCATATTAAAAGAAGTTTACTTTCCCTCTTATGATAATGCATTTATTAGTAGAACCTTCCAAGACAGTTTCTATTCATCACATTAACATATGCTTGAAAACACCTTAAACTGGAAACTTACTCAAATGTTTTATTTATCAGAATTATTCTTAACAAAGCTGCAAATAACAGCATATCATTTCCCATTTGATTCCACTGCTAACTTTTTCTAACAAATTATCTTCATATTAATAGATATTAAAGTCTAGTTGGGGGAAAGAGTCAGTGATTTCCCACAGCACTAGTACTAAGATGGAATCAAAACACAAAAGTAGTAGCTACAAAAGAGACTGAGGGGAAAAAACAGAGTTTAAGGATTTATAGCACAGCTTTTAGTGGGCAAGTTTTATTACCCCTTGGAGGTCTTCAACAACCTCAAGTGTCAGTCCGTACCATTTCTAAAGCAATTCTTTCTGTGGTGAGCACCAGTCCAGACACCTCTTATAAGTTGTCAAAGTTCTGCACATAGTGACAAGGTAGTCTGGACTTCAGTAACTATTTAATTTTATTTGTTTAAATAAAGTTATTTTAAACGTTCTGGGGTTGTTTTGTTTGTTTGTTTGTTTGGTTTGTTGTTTTTGGGTTTTTTTGTGTATGTGTGTGTTTGGTTTTTTTTTTTACTAACTTGCCAGAGCAGTAAACATCAACAGCCACCTGTTTCCTTCCAAATTTGGATTTTAAGTCTGCTGCATCAGTTTAGCTTCCACATTCTTAGCAATGCTGCAAGTAACATTAACCGGCACAAATGAATCGCAACACAATGCTAGGAAATACTTAGGTTTCTAAACAAACACCCAGTAAGTTAAGAATCAGAAGTTTTAGTTGTCTACCAAACAGGAAAAAGTTTAAGTCAGAAGTCACTTGTATTCAAAATAAAACACCAGATATTCCTCAATAGCCTAGCCACCAAACCCACTTTAGTAGGCACATTATGTAGCAAGAATTATTTGTATTTCCTAACAGAAGACAGCACAGCTCTCTATCTACAACTTTGTTAATCATTTCCATAAGTCTTACTTCACCTCATTTTAAAATAAGTTCCAGAAATTAAAAAAATGAAGTCTTGGTTTGATGGATCAGATGAATGGTTTACATACTCAAACACTTCAGTATTTGAAAGTCATGTTAGGAAGCTGAATGAAAACCTTATCCCCTGAAAACTAATCAAGAATCCCCCCTTATTGAAGTACTGTTTCCTTGTCAAACTTTAAGCATATACTAACAAATATCTGTCAAAAAGACAGCTAGAGAAAAGGCACCCCACATCAGCACCTGGCTTCTCAACCTCTGCATCAAACCTTGCTCTCTGTTACAGTTTTCTTCTTATCTAGCGTGACTATAAGCCTACAGTATCCCACCTAACTAAATAACTCTTTAAATCCTGTTAATTTAATTTCAGTTTTAGGATGTGCATGTATTCATACACCACTTAAAAAAGATGCTTTGTTTCCCTTTCTCATGCACATAAATACACCCTCAATGTAGGTTTCTTCCTGGTCTTTAAATATCTGTCAGCCACTTTTAGATTACCTCTCTGTATTTCATTGTGACAAAGAAAACTTAACAGAACTCTAGGAAGGAAAAAAAAAAAAGGAAGATTTTTTACATATAAACAGTAGATAGATAAGTATTAAACATTAAATGGGAAGGAAGGCATACTTTTGCTTTTGTTGCTGACCACTGTGCCAGTTTTGATCAGTCTTCATCAGTTTGATCAATAAGTTATTTCTACTTAGGCTCAGTAGCTGTACAAGGCTATTCATATAGACCACACATGCAACTCACCAAGCCCCAACTAGTCTGCTAGCTGGTTTGCCTGTAACGCCAATGAAGAAAAGTAGCCCTTTTAGAAGACAGTTTTAAGGAAGAAAAAGTTACCTTCAGTGAGTGGAAAATATTATCTGAAGGGATTTAGGGGTGGAGAGAGGAACACCGCTGAGCTAGTTTACCTTCTACACTACCACATCAGCTTCAGGCACCTTAACAGAAGCACTGCATTGGCCTCACTGCACAAGCTTATCTAAATTCAATTCTTAACTGCTTTCACTGCAGATGGGACCAACAAGAGAAGCCAAGCACTCTTAAACATACATACAGTACGCAACACAAAATCACAGAATCACAGATTAGAGATCAGAGTTGAAAAAAAGCCCAAACCAAAGCAAACCAAAACAAGAACATCACCAAAAAAAAAAAAAACCACACACAAAAAAAAACCCCACCACAAACACTCAACCTACATTCTCAGCCACTAGAGAATGCCCTGAAGTTCTGCATCTACATGTTTCTTGAATACGTCCAAGGATGGTGACTTAAGCACTGCCCTGGGCAGGCTGTTCCAGTGCCTGATCACTCTTTCAGTAAAGAAATTCTTCTGAATGTCCCATCTAAACCTCCCCTGCTGCAACTTCAGGCCATTTCCTCTGGTCCTGTCATTATTCACTAGGGAGAAGAGGCCAACACCCACCTCACTACAACCTCCTTTCATACAGAGAGCAATGAGATGTCCCCTCAGCCTCTTCTTCTCCAAGCTAAACAACCCTAGTTCCATCAGCCACTCCTCATATGACTTGTTCTCTAGACCCTTCACCAGCTTGGTGGCTCTTGTCTGGACACACTCCATCATCTCAAGGTGATTCTTGTAGTGAAGGGCCCAGAACTGAACACAGTAAGTGCTGAGGTACAAGGGCATGATCACCTCTCTACTTCTGGTCACGCTACTCCTGATGTATGCTGGGATGCTGTTGGCCTTCTTGGCCACCTGGGCACATTGCTGGCTTGTTTTAAGCAGTCTGTTCACCACAGCCCCCAGGTTCTTTTCTTCTGGGCAGCTCTCCAGCCACTGTTCCCCCCAGGTCTGTAGCATTGCCTGGGGTTGTTGTGACTGAAATGCGGGACCCAGCACTTGGCTTTACTGAAATGTTTATAATATAGTAGCAACATACTAAAAGTATAATTAGAACCTGTGTACTTAAGGAATGTATAACAACTAGTCCCAGGCAATCAAGTCCATTCCCACAGAAGATAAGCAAGCAAAAAGCACGTATTCTTGTTGACTGCTGCTGTAAATAGTTGTATACAGCAGCTTACTTAGTGTCCAAGCATTTTCAAGGTGCAGCCTAAAAGCTGCTCTTTTTCCAGACTTAAGTAAGAATGAGTACAGAGATAATATACCTGTCAACAACTAATTTGCGCCATCTTCTAAAAAAGATAGTGCCAATTCTGTAAATTATTATACTGAATATTCAAACACCTTTAGAAAGTAGAAGAGTTCAGATTTCATAGTTCTAAAACATTACTGTATATCTCCTTGACACAATCTTTAAACTGCTGCATGTCAAAATATTAAGCACTTAATTGCAGAAAAAGCATTGCTCAACAGTCGTTGGATTCATCCCAACCATACACCCATTTTCACATTATTGAAGTTCATACGCACACAGGACATAATTTCCAAGACACCTGCTTTCTCATGGTATTGTGGCTGTATTTTATTAGCAGGGACAGCCTAGTAACTATACAAGTTCTCAGTACTTTGCCCCTTCCAATAACATGTTAGTCTCCTGTCTACAATTCAACTTGTCACAATATTAGAGAGCTGGTGACTCAAATTTTGAAGTGATACAAAGTAAAGAAAATAGTAAACAAAAGAGAAGGGATAGTAATAACTAATACTTCACTACTGCTCATAAGCCAAATACCATATGACTCAGGACTTAGCAAGACAATGACATTAACATCAGAATTTAAAATACCTGAAGTGATGAGGTAACTTAGGACATAATGAAAGTCTCTTGCAACAATTCTTAGGGTGCAGATGAAGGAGGAAGCAAAAACCCACACACTTAGAAAGCCTGGTGTTGCCAGGGTTCTTCATCCTGATATGCTGAACAGTCAAGTACAACCACAGTCTTACTCTTTGAAAGTACTACCAGGAAAGCTTCAGAGATCATGGAATATTAACATTTATCTAATACTAGGAGTTAAGAAATACAAGATGTACAAGCTGTCAACCGGGTGGAGAAAACTATTTTTACAATTTCAGATTCATCTTGTCTGCTTAAGACTTATGTCTAAGCACCTTCTCAAACAAAAACTAAAGCTAGAAAAGTCATTCATATATATATATATGTATTTTTTAATGTAAGCTTTCTTTATATAGAACATTTTGTACAAAAAAGTTAATATCAATAAGTGTTGACTTAATTCAGATGAATAAACAGCAATATGTTAAGCAATATAGTAATGAACTATATGTTGGATGGGATTTCCCTTTTTTTGGTAAATTTCCATCCCTGCCACTATATTCCTATGACAATTTAAGTATTGTTTTCCCTCTTTATAGAGGAATTAAGACATTTTACACTGGCTAACCTGCTTGAAAAGTTGTATTTTAAACTTCCTATCTATCTTTAAAGTACAAAATAGTAAAAGCAGTGCACTATGCTCTTGGCTGAGAAAATATAAATATGTATATGGCAATCTACAAATCTGGGTATTTACATTAGGGGTATACACATACATCATCCCTTCATTGTCCCCTCTTTCACCTAAAACACATAACAGAACATACAAGTAGTATCTCTTCTATTGGAACTATGCCTAGAAAAACTCTACTAGCTCCAATTCTCAGCCTGGAGAGCTGCCAAAGTAAAGCCTACAAAATGAAGCCAAGCAGGACAACAGGTTAGTCCCAGAGCTTCAGCCAGCACAGACTTATTTGAGGTCAACTTGCTACGCAGCTGCACAAGGGAATAACAAAGGAGGAAAACCATGAGCCAACAACTTCAGTTATTCACAGTTTGTCAGGAAATTAACCTCTTCATTTATGAACTGTGCAACAAGAATAAAGCTGGTAAAGATTTGTGAGGCATCATGGAAGAAAAAAATACACAAAGAATTAACATGTATGCTTTCACCACATGTATTCAATACATTAGAGTAACTTGGGTATTTATTATTCCCTCAATATATCTATAAGCTGTAAATTGTATATAACTCCCCCAAAATTCCATACTTAAACCTTTTTTCTTCTGGAGAGGCTGAACTCACTTTCAGCTTCTACAAGGTTGCACATCCATTAGCATCTATAGGTGCTCTCCTATTCTTTCCTTCCTAACATGTACAGTTTGCACACTGCCAGTTAGAATGCTTTTTCAGTTGTCATCTGACTTGATACAAGATGAAAGATCTTAGTGTGAAACATGCAAGAAATTACAGAGTAAGTGCCAATTCAACCAGAGAAAGTAGTCTCCCTTAGGACTAGGGCCCCACAGAGAGTGCAGATGTCAATCCCTGTAGGATTGAGACGCAAGAGAAGCAAATCCCCGACAACCCAGTCCTGCCCTAGTTCTGAGTGGGATGCTGGAACACAGATGGCATTCAGGAGTCTCCTCCAACCAGGACTGTTCAATGAATATTTAGTACTTTACACTTCATGAAACAAGCCAGTTCTGTGTAAGAAAAACTAGGAACATGGCAAGATAAAAAAAAAAAACAACACAAAAAAACCAACAACCAACAATACAGATAATGACAGAAATACTGCAAGTGCTGCAAAAGTCAAAGCATTCTAACATATCGTAGATTACTGGCAAACACACCTTCCCTACACCTTGCATAATTTTCATTGTGCATGTATCTAAGCACACAGATAAAGGAAATGCTACAGTTCTAAAACAAAGTGAAAACTGGACAAAACAGCCCAACTGCTACCTTGAAACAACTTTTGCTATTATTGTGCTATCAACAATTTTTCCTCAAATACCTTATTAGCATATAAGTTTTTGCCAAATAATTTAAAACCAGCTTAAGTATTTATCAACATGTGCAGGTAAACTTTTACATTTATATTACCTGTAAAGTGTTAAAATTATAATCACATTCAGAAGAAACTGATATACCTAGCTATTTGTATTTCAATTCCTTTTATACAAGTTACATAATTCCATAGTACATACAATGCATAAATGTATTTATACACACACACAAAATTTACATATATATATAAGGTATTATTTCAAAGCATTCTGGTATTGTAAACCAATTTAATATTGACAAGATATTCCAGAGTTTTCAGCACTGAAGTACATAACACTTTGGGTGGGGGATTATGGATGCAAGATTTTTTTCATACTGGATATTATCCAATATCATAGATTTTTTTTTAATCTTCCTTCTTAACCTTTTAAACTAAGTATTACTCGTGCAATTCCTGAGCATTTCTTCCTGAATAACACATCGTCGTGGATAACTAATTAAAACAAGAGACAATCCACATCTTTGAGTATTGTGAAGCAGAGGGGACCAAGCTTCAGGAGAGGTAATGCTACCATGTCTTCTTCCTGAAGTGAAGCACAGAACTGTAGTTCAACAGGAGTATCTCTCTACAGGAAAGGGATCCCTTGTTTTCTATCTCACCAAAATCAGCAGGAACATGAAGCTACACATCTTTCCTTATGTACCTTCCAACTACTGACTGGCAACCCCCCTGAAACTACTACTGTCAGACTCTCACTTATGCCAGCAATAACGTTTTACAAGACTAGGACTTTTTTTTTTTTACTATGAGTTTTACAAAACCTTGGACCTTACCCTACATTTCAGTCAGCTTTTAGTAACTTTAAATCAACTGCATCAGCCCTAATTCTACAAAGTTGAACTTAAAAATCCTGACTAAATCAACAGGGGAGGGAAGCGGGGGAGGTCCTTTACAAAGATCAGTCTTCAGGATATAAAAGAACCTAAACCTAAATTTTCAAGACAATGACAATATTATTTGTGGCTTTTGAAGAAGAACCTGTTAGTATCTTGGGGAGTAGCATTTAATATGTCTGTTCTCCTTGGCAGGCCTCCCACTGCATCACAAGGGAGGGAATCAGCCTGACTCACTGCAGAGGAATGGCTAGAAGTAGCCTAATGCCCACACGTTAGTTTCTCACATACTTATAGCCCCTTGCTGTATATCTCCCTAATTTTAAAAGCACTTGACGGAAGCCTGGATTCTTATAGTCCCTCATTCATTTACTCCAGAGAAAAAAAACCTTAGTTATTGTCATGTTCTTCTAAGCTGAGTGTTTTAGTGCTTTTAAGGATGAACCACTGCCATTTCTTTTAAACATTAAGGCACAGACCATCAGTTGGTGCACCAGCAAAGCTTACTGATACCTTCGTTCAAAAAGCCCAGTGTGGCACCCCAATGAGTTTTGTTCTACAACACACTTGCATTCCATTATGACAAGAAACTTTCAGCAACAGACTGGGCAGATAAGAGAATCTGAAATACTCTTCCCTCTACCAGTTCTTCAGTACAGGTCAGACATGCAAACACAGGTTAGAACCACAGCCTCTTTTGCAAACCCAAAATACCACACAGCTGGTAAGTTAAGTTTCATGTTCCACATGGAGTTACGGAGCAAGAGAAGTACGCTCGAGGTTCGTAGAATGTGAGTTATAAGCACTGTATCATGTAAGTGTGAGAAAGAGAACAATATCATCATCTCTGGCCTAAACCAAACATACATTGGTTTTGCCCCTTATATGCATCATACAGCTGAATAAAACAAATTTTCAGCTTGCCAGGTGACTTCAAGAGAAACTTATGATTATCAATTACTCCTAACAAAGTATCAACTTTCAGATTGCTTACTGCAAAAAATGCACAATAAAATAAAAACTTCAAAGTTACATCAATATAATGAACCATATGAACAAAAACTGATTGTAATGATAGTAAAGAGCTCAAACCAGTAATTAGTCCCTCTTGTAGCATTAAAGCTTTCCTAGAACTGCATTGCACTTACATAACACTTGAATTTTGGGGGAGTCACATTTATACTCCAACACATCTAAGACAGATTTCAACTTCCTAATGTCATGACAAGTCCCCTTCCTGGGGCTTTCTACAGGAAAAGAGGTCTTAAGTATTATCACACCTCAAGCCAATCATATTGTTACCTTCCTTTAGGCAGCCTCTTATCCTAAAGTATGCAGTCTGCATTACAGACTGGTTGGTTTTGGAAATAACCTCTGGAGATCACCTAGTCCAACTCCCCTGCTAAAGCAGGTTCACAGGATCACATCCAAGCAGGCTTCTACTATCTACAGAGGATACTCCACAACCTTCTTTGGCCAGCCTATTCCAGTGCTTTGTCATCCTCAAAATAATTGAGTTCTTCCTCATGTTTAGATGGAGCTTACTGTGTTGAAGTTTGTGCTTGTTGCTCTTTGTTCTGTGAGTGGGCACCACTTAGAAGACTCTGGCCCCATTCTCCTGACACTCACCCTGTAGATATTTATAAGCATTAATAAGACCCCCTCAGTCTTCTCTTCTGCAGGTTAAACAGATCTCCCAACCTTTTCTCGTAATAGAGATGTTCCAGTCCCCTGACCATCTTTGTAACCCTTTGCTATACTCTCTCCAGTAGTTGGTCTTTCTTGACCTGGGGATAAACTCCCTCAACCTGCTGGCCACACTCTTTAATGAACCCAGGATGGCATTGACCTTCTTGACCATTAAGGGCACCATTGTTGGCTCGCGGTTAACTTGTCACCCACTAGGACTCCCAGGTCCTTCTCTGCAGAGCTGCTTTCCAGCAGGACCTAGTACTGACCCCTGAGGTATATGATGAGCTACAGGCCTCCAGCTGGACTCCATGCCACAGGTAACTCTGAGCTCTGCCATCCAGACAGTTCTTAATCCACCTCACTGTCCATTTATCTCACCCACACTTCCTAAGCTTCCTTATGAGAATGCCACAGGAGACTGTCAAAAGCCTTGCTGAAGTCAAGGTAAACATTTGCTGCTCTCTACTCAGGTACCCAGTTAGTCATGCCATCATAGAAGGCCATCAGATCAGTAAAGCATGATTTCCCATTGGTGAATTCATGCTGACTACTCTTGATAACCTTTTCCTCCACATGCTTACAGATGACATCCACAATCAGTTTTTCCACCACTTTACCTGACTGCCTTGTGTAGTTTCCTGGGTCCTCCTCACTTTTGAGAAGACTGAAGTGACACTGGCTTTCTTCCAGGCCTCAAGCACCTCTCCTGTTCTCCATGACCCTTCAAAGATACTCAAGAATGGCCTAGCAATAACATGTGCCAGCTTCCTCAGCACACGTTAAGTGCATGCCATTGGAGCCCATGGATTTGTAACCAGAGAGTAAGCAGTTCTCCCAGATTCTGCTTGTGCCCTCACAGAAATCAAGCTACAAAGATAATGCTGATCTTGAGAATAACAAAAAAGATTTTCTGTATATACAAGAGCAGAAAGCTGAATACTGAGGGTCAGTACACAAAGCATACTACTGGAACGTGCTGTTTCACAGGCACACAAAGCTGACCTGAAATTCTCCAACTGGACAACTTTTACTAAGAGTCCAGATAACTTATTTTTTCTTTTGAGGCACATGGTAAGGAAAAGGAAGATGAAACCACACCATTCTATTAAGAAACTTTAACAGCATACAGGACCTAGTCACAGGTGGCTTCTTCATCAGCCCTCTTGTTCAGCTCCCCTGCAGCACAGGCTCACACGTAGCCAAGATTAAAAAAAAAAAAAAAACAAACAAAAAAAACCCACACACAACACCACAAACCAACAACAACCCACACACACACACCATACCACAACATGAAAACTAATGAAAATAATTCTCTTAAAAGTTTAAGGTAGCATGAAGGGAAAAGCTATTCCTCAATCTGTTTATTGTTTACATATTAAGTTATCAGGCAAAACAGGTAAGCAGTTTCAAAATAAGCATTTCGGCAGAGGCAGATGCCATTAACACAAGTGGTACAGAACATGACATGGCAACTTTTTACTAAAACAAACAGCATGCAAAGCTTACACTTTAAAACCACATCTTATCTGTAGTTGGTCAACTATCACTTTCTAGATCACATTTCAGCATCCAGTGCCCTCCGAGTTTGCTTTAAAAATAAATTCTGAATTACAATTATTTGTCACAGTGCTTTCCATTTATTATGGGGGGAAGAGCCAAAAAAAGCAACAGAAACTATCCCAGCTTACATAGTCAATTATTGTATTTTCTTTTTTTGGTTATTCTCCCAGAAACCAAAATAAAGCTAGAAGCAAGTTTGACTTGCATCCAGGACAGCTCATTCTGAAGTCCATTCAGTGAACTTCAAAGTTTGCTGACTGCAAGGGTACAGAAAATCCTCACTGCTCAAACAGTTCAGAGGAAAAAAAAAAAGCCACACGAAACACATACAAATGGACAGTGGTCCCTTACCAAATCCATGAATAGCATATCTTGGAAGGAGCTGAATAGCTAATTCACTTCATTTACTAGCAACTCTGAAAACTGAAGAACAAACACTGCCCTATTACACAATCACTTGTAACTTCAGCTTTTGTTTGCAATCTCCATTTGTGAGCTGCCTGGTCCCATGCCACCAGCTTCATACATATTGACAACATGCTCTACTTCCTCATCTTGACAGCATTCATGAAAACTCTGAGTTTCAAAAGTATATAGCCATGTTTTGATTAATGTATTTTAGTTACACTGAAATATTAAGAGCTATAACAATTACACACAATCAACAATTGTGGTAAGTTTTGCTCCAGAAATACTTCTGTTCTGAAAGTGTACTTGAACATGTAAGCCAGATATATCAGACATTACAGGTTACAGGAACAATGTAGGTCTTTGATTATTAATTCTACCTTTCTAAAATGTTTCTTTACCATTAAAGCTTGGGAAGGAATTTCCTCCCAGTACCTTGGTGAGCTAACCAAGTGCTGCACTTCTTTGCAAAACAGATTTATTAGCAGCTTCAGAATCCTGAACTCCCTGAAGACTACGTGCTGGCTTGCACACTCACAATATATACCAAATTGCTCCCTGTGTAAAAAATACAAAAGCATGATGAAAAACTGTTCTGGTGGCAGAAGAAAGTATGAATGAGGTAAGTAATGTAAACAGCAAATAGAAGATGCAATGCAGAATAAATGCCAAGATCTGAAATAAAACAAAAAGATGGCATATTTTATTTCATAATATTTAGTTAATTCAGGATTCCTTTGCAATAATATAGAGGTTTTTTATTGTCAGAAACTTATCATGACATCTATCTGGTTTGGCTAGGTTTTTGAAAGGTATAAGCATTTCCCTTAATGCATGGTATTCAGTGGAGTACTGACATGATCATAACCAATACAAGTTGCATCATGAGTAGTGCAGAAACTATTCTCAGATCTGACAGTTACCTCTACTTCCAAGATTTTAACAAAAAGCAACTACATGATTCCACCTACTAATATAAAATTTCTTAGGGATATATAGCCAGGATACCAGAACAGTAAGAATTAGTAGAGTCATACTGCAATATGCCATTATTCTAACTTGAAGATTGATATTCATCTTACACATACATGATACAATGATGCAATTATATAAGCTCTCCGTATTTGACCAGCTCTCTCATCAACTATCACAGCAGAGCACAAAGGAATGAGCCAGCAGAAGCAATAATCCACTACAAAAGTTATTGACATTTTGTGTGATCTGCAATTACCATGTCACTGCAGTAGCCACCATGAAAAGTAACACCACAGGTTGCAATTACAACCTGTTTGTTCCAGTGATCTTATAACCACTTCACCCATTATTTAAAAAAAAACACTGCCCACAACAACAGCCACACTGGACACTCTCTGTTCATAGCTTGAAAACAGAACACAGCAGCAAATAGTCATCACCACTATGGTACTTAATTTATGAAACACCAAAGGCTAAAGCATATACTTGTTCCACTCAACAATATTTATGCATTGTGTTTGTATTAAATACTGTAATAGACACTATGGTACACACCATGTTGTCTATCATGCAGCAATATTGACAGAATGAATGCTGGAAAAGGTTTCAGAGTCTTGAAGTGTTCTAACCTCTGACAAATCCCTGGATTTCTTACAGTTCAGGCAGACAACCCACAGAGTCTGGAAAATGTGACCAAGAACCATAGAATCACCAAGGTTGGAAAGGACTTTCAAGGTCACCAAGTCCAACAGTCTGTCCTACAATCCCTAACCACTAAAGCATCTCCCAAACCACCATGTCCACCCATTGTTTTAACACCTCCAGAAATAGCGCCTCCACCACCTCCCTGGGCAGCCTGTTCCAATGCCTAAACACTCTTACTGTGAAGGAATTTTTCCCAATACCCAATCTGAACCTCCCCTGGCACAATTTGACTCCATGTCATCTCGTCCTATTGCTCGTCACTAGGGAGAAGAGGCCAACACCTACCTCACTACAACCTCATTTCTGGCAATTCTAGAGGTCCATGAGGTCTCCCCTCAGCCTCCTCTTCTCCAGGCCGAACAGCTCCAGCTCCCTTAGTCTCTCCTCCTAAGACTTGTTTTCCAGAGCCCTAATCAGCCTAGTTGCCTTTCTCTGCACCCTCTCCAGCACCTCAAGGTCCTTCCTATACTGCAGCGCCCAAAACTGCACACACTACTCAAGGTGTGGCCTCACCAAGGCCAAGTAGAGGGGCAGGATTACTTCTTTGGTCCAGCTGGTCACACTATTTCTGATGCAGGCCAGGATGGTGTTGACCTTCTTGGTCACCTGGGCACACTGCTGGCTCATGTTCAGCTGGCTGTCAATTGACACCCCCAGGTCCCTCTCTGCTAGGCAGCTCTCCAGCCACACCTCCCCAGGAAGTTAGAAAACAGAAGATAATCATGTAACAGACTTTCTCTAAACTTTATCAGCACATCTGTTTTGAACATTGGTTTGAACAAGGGCTGGATTAATTAAATTTGGTTCAGAAAATTTCAAAAAAGAATGCAGCAATCACTGAACTTTACTACTGTCCCATTGCTTTCCTTGGGATAGACTAAGTGCTGTTGCTTGTATTAGGCAAACCTCATTATTTAAAGAAAACCTATCTGTGCAGAAACCTCACCAGCATTTTTACACTTAAACAGCCAACCATGTAAGCTGCTGACAGAGTCAACAATGTCAAGAGCAGCCTTTGAAATTGATGACCTACAGCAACTAATAGAGTCAAATACCTTAATTTCAATCTGTTTCCTCTTAGTAAAGTCCACAAGTTGCACAAATGTGGTGTCAAAATCTGTACTTCAGTCAGCCCCAGTAACATCTAAAGGACTTACGCAGTGCACCTAGCAGCTGTCTCTGACCTTTCAGAATGTGAAGATTATTGTTGTAAATCCAGGTATATATTAGAAGTGCTAGTTACTGTGTTAGCAAATGTTACTGGTGAGCAATGTCCTTTTTGCTGCAAAATTCCTTAGGACAGATGACTTAGACCAAGCAATTCATCACTACAAGCTTCGTCTGAATTGGAGTCGGCAGCAGTAACAATCTGTATTATCAACAGCATGCTCTTGCACCTATAAACTGACTGCAAAACCACTTCTCCAATATTCTATGTGATACTGGCAATGTCTTTTTGTAAACCAGACCTACTTCAATACCTCCTTTTTCAGTTTCCCTGCCAAGTAAGACAATGATTAGCCAACCTACAACCCAGAACTGACTCAACATTTTTGAGAAAACTGATATATCATAGGATATTCATTAGTAAATTCAACAGAAATATAGCCTAATAAAAGTTTACTAAAATAATTAATTTGCTATACAAAGGGTTGCTTTTAAAACAATGCACTTTGTGAAACTGTCAGTCAACTATGCCAAGCATCCTGTAGGTTGTGATAACATCAAGTCTTCTAAGAACCTGTGGCACCTACAGACAACAGTTATGTGGACTCTGACCCACCTGGGCAATCTACCAGTGGGAGACTGGAGACAGGACCAGGATGAGAGACCAGGACAAAGACGACAAAGGACTAGAATCAACAAAGACTCCCACAGGAGACCCTCAAGAATGCATAATTACAAAGCCAATTCCAGGAAATAAAATGACTATGTAAAAGAATTCTGGGAACTCACTCACATGCAACTAAATATGCATGGTTTTGGTGTATATTAGTTGGGGTGTTTCACTAACTCAGAGCACTCATGGTGGAGATATCCCCAGTGCTGCCCAGCACTGCAATAAAGAATGCCTGCTCAATAACAGCTTGTTTGTTGTTATTGGGTCTTGATCTCAGAATCCTTACCCAGCCACACCTCAACTCCCACTTTGGTGAGGAGTGTTAGAAAGCAAGGAGATTTGGAAGCTCCAAAATTTTTGTTTCAAAACACTGTTAGAATTGATTATTAACCAAAAGGTACTGGCTTTGGAGTAAATGACACTGATCCCTGCTATGAAAGGGTGAACAAGCTGTTCAACAGAGTATCTGAAAAAGAAAAAAAAAATTAGATCTTGAGATGCTCGGCACTTCCTGCCTCTGTAGGACCTGGAAGATGTATCTGTCAGAAGTCATTATGGTCCCAGTCTTCAACAGTGACACTTAATGAACACAACTGCCATTACAGCTACCTTCATTTTGAGTAGTAAAGCACTCAAAGTCAATCATGACTTGCTGAAAGTTCAGTCTGATGCCTAACTTCAATGACAATACATTATTTATTATATTAGGGAAGGTGATGCCTTACTTCTTGTTCTGCAACTCAAAGGCCCACAGCTCTGGTATTAAAGAAAGCATGTTTTTGTTTATAAAATTGTTTATATTATTTAATGTTAAGCAAAAAAACAAATAGCTTGGTCAAATACATAATAGCTGATAGTCACACTCAAAGACATCACTCACCTTCTAATACTCAGTCCATAACTTCATGGTCTAAAAGAGATCCTATTCAGAAGGCAAAGATACCTTAATCCACTCATTGTTAGTGTGCAGTAACAACATTCCTGGTTTACTGGCTGTGCTAACATAGTTGACATTCAAGCACTATTTAGATCCAAATTCAGTAAATTTTAAAGTTAGAATAATTATTACGTCCATTTAGGCACTTAATATTTTAGTAAAGTCTCTCAAGTCACTCCCAGGATTCTCAAATTGTAACTGAAATGCATCTATCTCAATACACTAATTAACTGTGCTCATCTTTATTTTACCCATTGTGGAAGCTACAGACAGGTTCTACTAGTTAAAGGTATTAAGAACGAGGTTAACTTCTGTACTAAGAACACTACTTTTTCTTCCTGTTATCATTTAATGAAAAAAGTGGCAGATTGCTCTCCTCAGAAGAAAAGTATCTTTGAACAATCAAATCTGTAGGTTGAGTCTTCTGCTGTCATTAAGAACTTTACCAACATGACAGAATTTTTATTTTTATCATCCAATTGAAAAAAAAGTTAAGCAATATAAGTTTAAACAATACACGCATGGAAGCTCTTGAAAGTCTTGCAGGAGACATTGTATTTGAGGAGCTTGTGACACTGAACAGGACCCACTGGCTTTGTTGGGTCTCATACTTTGGCTTGAGAAGCCTGAACATTAGTTTGAGTAGTCAGCCACTGCCTGGTAACCAGCTGGAGTGCCCTGAACTGGTCTATGAGGACAAAGTGAATTTGAGATTAGCTTATGTGACATATTCAGCCTTACAACATCCTCACACTTGCCTCTGGGAAAAAATAAAATAAAATCTTAAAAGCAGAGAAAAGACAGCTCACACTATGAATCAGCATTCACTTCATAGCAAATTCTACGGATAGACAGGTGGTATTTACATACAAATGACAGTTACATTTTCCTATATAATGTCAGTACCTGGCACTATCACTCTATAGGTTGTCTGATAATTTACATCTCTAACCTCCCCCAGTCTTGCCCTCCTTCTGCAAACTTGAGTCTATCTTTGAAACTTGAAAAAATACACATTTCATACACCGTACTCTCATACACTGATATTATAAACCAATGCTTCTTTCTCAAAAGAGAAAAAAAAAAAATCAGCTTTGTATCACATCAGCTAACAGAAGCAGTACTTCAAACTTTTCAGAAGTTCTACATATACTTACCACCACAACTGTGGCATCTAAAACTGAAGGATGGGTAGGGAGTGAAGTTAAGGGAGGGGAGTCTTCAGTTTCTAGGTGGTTTTTTATTTACATTATTTACAATGGTCAAATGAAGTTACAAATAGATTTATGAATTCATACATTTCCTTATTTTAGGATAACAGGTAAAAAGTAACTAGAAAGAGATTTTCTGTCCTGAATTTTTGGATGATACAAAGAAAATCCAAAGAAGTTCAACAAATAAATCAAATGCTAACAAGCATTATTTACAATTTTTGTCTGGAAGAATTAATCACTGTAATCACATTCAAATTACACTGCAACAGCATTTCTATTAAAAAACAAATCTGTTTGCTGCTATTTAAAGGAGAATGTTTGGAGCCTGATTTTTTTTACTTAAATATCTTCCAATTGTTGTGAACAGAATTAAAATAAAACAGTAATATTTGGGGGGAAAAAAAAAAAACACAAAAAAAACCCTAGAAGATGTTTATAAAATTAAGCACTAAAGAACTCACTAGAAAACTCACAGATATGCCATAGATCAAGTCAGTAAATTTCCAATGAACCCCAATGGAGGCTAGATACATACATGTTAGCTGGAAATGCCTCCAAATGATCTGTGTGTATACACTTCTGCATTACGTATATAAAGTGCAATTGATAAAAATACTTTTATGTATTATGTATGTCCTAAAAAGCTACAAAGGAAGCTGTACAGCAAACAAAGGAAAAGCTAGCTTTCACACCCAAATAAAAAACTTAACACCACTGAAAGCTAAGATATAACTAACTACTAATGCCTTCCATTTTGTGCAGACTAAGAATATTGTCACCAGTACCAAACTGATACCTTAATCTCTTCCTTTTTTTTTAAAGCCTTTATCCCTTTAGGCTTTCTCCCTTACTGCCTGACACAACAGACAGTAATGCCTATTTTGATCTGCTTTCTTGAAGAGAGGGAAAAAAATGCTTAGACAATGGATACAGACCAAAATAGCCAACCTAAATGCTATGCTTTGTCGCAGTCTCTCTCCCATCCCTTTGGAGCTTGTCAGTGAGAAGATTATTTTTCTACTGGTGATATAAACTGAAATTAGTTCAGCATCACACAAGTGCCTGTTGTTCAAAACAACTCCTAGCCAATGGCAAGAAAGCAGCAAAGAGCTTAACAAAGACAGAAGCCTGGGGGCAAACAGGGCAGCATCCTAACTTAAAAAAACAGGGGCAAGTAGGGACCAACCATTTAGCCTCCTATAGACTGGACCAAAGGGAGAAGATAGTACAGCCACCGTATTACCTGCAAGATGAAAAAATTAAAATGATTGCTACACTGGCTGTTTTTTTAAGCTGTACTTTTCTAAATTACCCCCTAAGTGTGAATGAAAAATGTACAGAACACATCTGATTCCTATTGAAATAAAAGAGTAATTAAGAACCTTTTCCAGCAGACCATGCTTCCCCGAAAACCGTACATATATGTTCACAGAGCCCATGCCATTGGCTCTGTGACAGATACATACCATCTACTCTCAAAAACTGAAATGTTTTAGTGTAAACAACATCCACGTATTGAACTTGAAAGATATGATAATCCATGAGCTTTCCAAAGATTAAGTTAAAGCTTGGGAGTTCATCTCAACTGAGAGAGAGGATTTGTTTGTCCAGACAGTAGATTTGAGTCACCTGGCCCATTCAGCATGCAGAAGATTCACCTTGTTCTTCACTGCTTTAGCATTCTCATAGGAAAAAAACTGTAGTCTAAGAAGACGCTGAAGTTGTAAAGCATGCCTTTTTTTCCACCTTGTTCGCTCCTTTCTTACAAAGGAGGAATTTCCTCCCCTCCCATCCCCCATTTTTCCTGTATTTCTAAGGATGTTAAGGATCTGGGGGGAGACAAGGGCAATTGCAGCAGGTTGGGACAGAGAAGAGTTAGCATCAAATGACAAGTCCAATCAAAATACAAACTGAGGAAGGACCTGAGAACTGACAAAAAAGATTTATTTACCTCAAGTTCTTACCTTTATGTACAAAGTATACAGATTGTGATACTTTCAGTTCTCTGTAATTTCTTCTCACAAAAGGTGGATTTTAGCTCTAACCTCTGGCAGGAGAGGCCCTGCACCAGCTCCTGTCCCAAACCACCACATCTACCATTTCACAAGTGCTTCTATGTGGAGTCATTGCTACTGTTTGTGTAACAACACAAAGCTACTGTGCAAGTATTTAACACCGACATGCTGCCCAAATTTTCTCAAAAAAGCTGATACACCAAAGCAGTATGCAACACTTCGTATTTCTATTAACCTTTAACAATTTCCTAGAGGAGTGACATTTTGCAGGAAGAACTGTTATGCAGGGCAAAATAAATCTTGCAGAAAGCAATCAAATTTTCATAATTTCAGAATGAGCTACATAAGTCTTAGAATAGAAAGCATTCATTAACTTACAGTTTACCAACCCATCAAACTAGGAACATTTAAACTTTGGGTATCTACCCCAATAGCTATCAAACATTAATGTTAATAGCAATCATGTCAGTTATTACTTGAAATAAGTAATTATTATTTGGTTTTGTTTTGTTTGTTTTTTGGGAGGGTGGGTGCAAAAAAATCACATTTGAGAAAAAAAATGCATAAAAAAGAACAAAAGGGACATGCAGAATAAAAAAGAGAGCCTGCATGAGAGTGAAACAGTAAGAACTGGACAAAACTAAACTCCAATTACAGAAGACACATCCCAAGTAGTCAACAGCCCAGCACTGAAACTTTCCACAACTTCTCTGGGTTACAGCCTTGAACACTGGGTATAAAACACTAAGTAATTGTTTTTGTCATATTAATGTATCATTAATATATTAATTATATATTAGCATACTAAAATATCCACCCATAGGCTAGAGGGACCCCTACTAACAAGGTCCTTACTCTTTGAGCATGCACAGTGACATTTTTGAGCCTTGCCCCTTTAAATGGAAGCAAGGAATTAGTTAACCAATCACGTGCAAATCACAGAATCATGTTAGAGATAAAGGTCTTTTTTATGTTTTGGGGTATAAAAGTAGCACTTGCTTTCTAGGAAACTGAGCTTGCTTTGTGGAACACCACCCTGCTCCTTTTTCTGCATAGAATTGGATATAAAAGCAAAAAGCTCAACTCTGTGTGGACTGGCTTCTTGCACACCAGGTGACACACCCCGCTATTGGGATAATATTTAAGGCTTACTTACATAAACAGGGATGTCCAAGGTATCTGTTTAAGCCAGACACACACAGTTTTTATTAAATGTGTCTTTTTTTGCTGGAATGCCAGGTACAGTACCATCAGTATGGCTCCTAAAGCTGCTAAAATGAGCTGCTGACTCCTAAGCTTATGCAATGAACTCATTCTAGACGGGCACTTTCCAAACAGTTGTGGTAATGCAGCACGTTTTCATTAAAAGCATACAGTGACTCAGCATGATTTTAATAGGAGTCTTTCAGACAATACCCTCTGGCTCTCCTGCCTTTCCTTCAAAGCATCTTATCAAATGCTTATACATCCAAAAACTTAGATCTGACAATGACACCACATTCACATGTGACCATGGGGAATGCCTAGAGACATATCCTGCACTTGCATACAGCCTGCTTATCAGGGACAAGCTAGGAAAAAAGAGAATGCCCTCAAAACAGAAGTCTGCCCCACATACACATACAGCTGGCACAGCATTTAACAACCATCTAATGCATTGTTTTGTCAACAAAAATCCCCACACTAACTGTATTAAACTACCTACATCCATTTGTGATCAGCACTAAAAGTTTATTTCCCATTTGTGCCAACACAATGTCTCGTAAAGAGCCTTTTCCATCAGTTTCCTCACTTGAACATGTGTTCAAATGAAGATAAGACTCTAAACACTGCCCAGAAACAGAAAACTAAGTCTCTTTGAGATGCACATCTTTGCACTGATACTTAACAACTTCCAAGACCAATGAAGTCTGTGTATGTTAGCTTATCCACATTCCTATAAACCTTTCCTTGACCAAAAAGGTGAGGTTTTGTTTCCATTTTGAGTGGGAGGAATTGAAGAAATACCAACACTTGAAGTCCCTCCTAGAGTATCATTTCAGCAGGGTTTCTTCCCTTTTCTAGTCCTACCACAAAGGACATAATCCTTTAAAAGCCTCACTGGAAAGTGGGAAGATCCAAACCCCAACCTCTTTCTAAGGACTGCAGAACACACAAATGGAGACAAATTGCTCAATGAATGCAAGACTAGCTCAAGTAACAAGGGCTGAAACACACATTTCCTGTTCCGTGAACCACATAATTTCTTTTTCAGATCTAGGCTACATTTTTTTACCTCAGCATAACCTTCTATCACTGGTATTTCTCCTTTGGGGAGAGTAGGTCCACACTTCCTGGAACTTTATGCCTGAGCAAGGGCACAAAATAAAGGAGGGTGTCAAATAAAAAGGGTTAGAGCTACCACTACCTTCAAGTAAAATCAGTCAATAAAATTCAAGCTTTATGTTAAAAAAAACTGTCAGTAAGATGGGGGTTTAACCATAAAGAGG
This sequence comes from Apus apus, assembly GCF_020740795.1. Taxonomy (NCBI): domain Eukaryota; kingdom Metazoa; phylum Chordata; class Aves; order Apodiformes; family Apodidae; genus Apus; species Apus apus. The sequence continues at coordinate 84,548,539 of NC_067282.1, read as the reverse complement.
AGGTTAAAATAATTCTAGCATTAGAAGTGTCTAAATTAATGGAAGAGTTTCAAGTTGTTCATGTAATTGAACTAGTTGACCTGGGTCATTAGACAGGTCTTCCAAGTGTCTATTCTGAGGTATTGGATCAAGGTTCTACACTAGACTTTAAATGCAAATAACATCCAGATAACATTCATTATTAAGGTGCTTCCAACAGCAACATGAAGCAAAGCAGACTTTGTTGTTCTAAGCAGCTTGGAAGCCTATTCTTTGCAGCATGGCCAGGAATCAACACTAATAACTGGCCTCCAACTTGGTAACATGAGGTTACCAACTAAGCTGTCAGATACTTGAGGATGCAGCAGCCATATTATACCTAACAACTTTTTTTTTTTTTAGCAGAATTTCTTTATTTTTAGCAGAAGAAAACTTGCATTTTAAACATTTTAAATACAAAAACATGACCTTGTTGCACTTGACATGTTGCCTTAATACTTTTTCATTTTCAATACCCCAGTCAGTACCCGCCACTGTGCACTTCTTAAACAGAAAAAAATGACAGAACCATCACAAAGCAGCAGTAATCCGATATTAGATAGATATAAATAGGATAACAGCAAGTATTTCCCTTTAGTAAGGGTGCAGAAGACTAAGAAGATTACTAGAAACCTAGGAATGAGTTGACAGATATCTTGTTAAATGATCCAGCTACTAAAGCCACTGAGTAAGTGTTTCCATCTTCTCAACCAAAAACTCACCAGCACTTCAGAAATGGGACCTTCCTTCTCTCTCAACCCATACCTATGACCAAGCACTATGGCTCTGGTATTTTGTCTAGCTGAACAAATCAGTGTTCTGTTTGACACTTTCATCAATATAAAGACTGAAGTTGCGCAGTGGTACATTTTTACTTCTTCACTCAGTAAACTGAACCACTAAAAAAAGCTTTCATTGAGGAATATGTAGTCAGTAGATTACAGAGGCAGTTGCTGGGGCTGGTAAAATATACTAAGCCATGCATGTTGCTATAGCAGAAAATTCTAATGGGCAGCACTTTCTAACACCAGTTTGTAACTCCATAAAATGCAATTACACCACAGGCATTAATGGTTTTAATTGAACCAATTATGCTCTAAGAGGGAAAAGACCGAAAATACATACTAAATTATACAAAGTGTTTAGCCTAAATAACACTTGGGAGTTAACAAAATACTGTGAGAAAACATATCACAGATGGTCAAACAATGTAGCACAGTGATATCCTATGCAAATACTATCACTTTGGGGGTTATGTTTGGTTTTTAAGTAGATTCTTGTATCAAGCTCTGAACAGTGTGCATTTTGGTCAAGGCTGAATGGTTCATTGTATATACTGAAAGGACTGCCCCCCTTCCCAAAGAAAATACCCGACTCCCTAACTCAGGATCAAATTCAGGCAGAGAGAGGAAAAATTACAGATCAGATTTCTATTTTTCCCACAAGCAGCATTTGCAACAATATGCCCATGAATGACAAAGTATCGCAGAGGCAATGTTACCAGAAATTAATTTCTTCCTGCTACTCACTCATTTCACTATTACAGACCAGAGTCCATGCTTAGGACTTAACTAGGGCCTAGCATTACATTTTAGGCATTGCTTATTTAGAGAGACACTTTGTTCCCATCAAAGCATCCATTCGATGCTTTTCAAAGCTTTATTAAAAACAAAACAAACAAAAAAAACACCACACCATGAAAAAGTCAGCTGTCCAAAGCAGGAAGGTAAATTTCACAAGAGGAGACAATTCTTGAAACCAACAGGAAGATTTTCAGAACCCAAGACAAAATCATGTTTCATTTCATCACAAATCTGGAACCAGTATAATTATATTATACTGTAGAATCCAGGCTGACGTAACTAAAACCTGTCTATCCTTCAACACCACCAACCCCACCCCCAGAAAAAAAAGGGAAAAAAAGAAAAAAGAAAAAAAGAAGACTGTGCAAATATCTCAGTACTAGGCATGCTGCCATGCAGTCACTCTCCTGGCGGTGAAGGGGCACAGCACAGATCAGGCAAGGTGGATGTCAGCTCCAGCAGGACAGACATGCATCTGCTCAAAGCACAGGTGATGAAGCACAAGGTGAGGCCTCTGTAGAAAGCTGGCTTCTTGTTCCTGGTTTGCCTACTACTACCTATGGCACATGGGTACAGTCTGAAAGCACTGTGTTTCTTCAGACTAGATATGAAAAAGCTAATGTGGGTTGCTAATATCCACTTCCAGTCTTAAGCTGTCTAAAGGGACAGGTGAAGGGGGGGATGCATTGAGCAAAGAATGAGCCAGGCTCTCCTCCAAGGTACACAGGAAAAAAAAAAAAAATACAAGCCACAACAAAGGAATTGCAGTATTAAAACAGAAGTTTTTACAAGAAGGGTAGCCAAACACTGGGAATGGCTGCCTGAAGAGGCTGTGGAAACACATCTCCAAAGACTCAGCAAAACCTAACAAGGTCCTGTGTAACCTAACCCAACAGCAGAAATGGCCTTGCTTCGAGTGCGAGAATAACCCATCCTAAATCACATTAGCTGAACAACCTACAGCAGTTATAAAAGTTTCCACTAGCAATAATCTGACTACACTAATATAATGCTATGGATAAAACAGCCAGTAGACTCAAGCCCAAAGGATGAGTCAGCAACTTACTAATATCACTACCAAGAATAGACCCTAAATCTTTTATTTCCCTTCCCTTCTGAAGAATAGACTGTTACTAAGCAAGACAAAGGGAGGACTATTTTTTAATGTTTTTGCACAAGGCACAGTATAAAGAGCTCCACGGACAAATGTTTAAAAGCTTTGTTTCTCAAGTACCCTTAAAATTCGGGGCTTTTGACAGAAGAGTATTTCTCTAGGTAATACACAGTATGATTGTTATATGCTATGGAATTCCCATAATTAATTATTTTGTTTAATATTAAAGTCAACATCATTATACACTTTAAGAAATTTAGACTACTACAGTAGAAGTATCCATACATACTGTATCTGATCAAGTCTGTTTCACTTCTGTTCTTTTCCAAAGCTTCCTAATCCAAGCAAGTAAATAACTTTTGGTGCTACAGGGTACCAGACACAACACCCACCTTCATCAAGATGTCCCCTTCATCAGGAATAACTCAGCCTTCTGAACTGATAAACTACATGTATCTTTGTTGTTTAAACTCTTAATCTGGAAAAAAATGCCACTGGCTGGGAGTATGAGGAACAAAGGCAGATAAAGCCAGCCAGTATATGAGAAGGAATAATGAAGAGATTGTTATTTGTTCTACCCAGTTTTCCTATTCTTGTACAGTACAGAAACTGCTAATACCAAATATATATTAAGAATATATATTTAATTAAAACAACTCCCAGTTGCTTCATCACAGCCTTTTCTACACTATGTGTGGGATACATCTAATCCACTGGGTTATTTAATGAGAGGCTCCACAAATACATTATCAACATTTAAATCACCATCTAAAATAATTACCATGTCTCTAAAGTGTAACAATTTACCACCAGGAGGATTTAAGATTAATATATGCAACTGTACCTTGTATGTGTCCTTGGAACTTCAAAGTTAAATGCATTTAAATACATTTGTGCTTCTAGACAGCTCCCAAGGTTTATTTTGCTTTACTTTTACTTGAAGGATCAGTTATGCAAGTACTATATGATTAGTTAACTGTATTAACCCACACTGTATTCAACTCAAAGACTGTTTTCAGTTCTAACTCCCATCTCAAAAGGGGCCAAGACAGAAAAACAGCAAAGAATCACACATGTGGACCACATTCATAAAACAATCAGTTCAACCCATCAGGGTCCTTCAACCAGTAACAAAGGTTATATAGTTCCACACTGCCCAGGATTTCATGGACACAGTTGTGCAAGGTTGTTCACCTCTTCTTCCAGTACAAGAACTGAAGGAAAGCAAGTGAAACCAACATACCAGAGGTTCAAAACACCCTAAAGAACTGGTTCTTCACACAAGCAGCAATTCAGCTGCAAAATTCCTTTCTCCTGGGCACTCTTGATACCAGAATAAGCATTGAATGGAGATACCAACAGGCATTTCTCCTTGTTTAAACTCTTCCTCCTTGGCACTCGCTACCATCCACAGGATGAAAGACAGGACAGGCTTGCTGTTTGGGCTTGGAATAAGACATTCCGTTTATCACAAGCTGTCACAAAAGCTTCCCTTTATTATTTTAATCTAATTAACATACATGTTTCCACAATATTTATATGGTTAGTGACCATTTTGAGGTTCAGAAGCCAAGGGACAAGATAGAATCATCTGAAATTCTCTGTTCAAGATGGATGAACCTCAGAAGTACATGAAAGTTTTGCAAACTCACCACATTCAGCTCAGCCATACTGTCCTGAGAAAAACAAACACAGCCATCTCCAATGTGCCTATTTAGATGGCAGGCATATTTGGGAAGCCCAAATGTTTTAATGAATGGCTTTATTAAGAGCTAGACCCATCCACTCATTACTTCATACACCCTGGTACCCAATCAAAACTATTTGGTATTTTTCAAGCACTACCTACATTACTACAACCTTGCCAGCAACCTTTGTTTAGACACTCCATTATTTTATCATTAAGAGATTACAGTTTGAGAAAGTGGTCTGTGAATCAGCCTAGTAGTTTACTAAATCTTTAATCCTATTTTACAAGATCTAACCTTAGCACTATTCTCCACCAGAGCCAAACAGGACAACTGGTAATGTTAAGCACAAAGCACCATGTCTTAATACAGTAAAGGAAAAATGCCAAACAGTTTCAAAAAAACAAGTTCACTCTAACTTCCCACCCACGTACACAGACTTTTCCAGACTTCTGGGATACACGGCACTGGTCAGTACTACAGTTTTGATTATCAGAGGGCTGCTAGCGAAATGCAACATACAAAATTGCACCATAAAAGCTCCTAATTCCTGTTTTCACACAGCCGGTGAGGTTTCAGCAGTCTGCTAAACCTCAGCAGGATGGCTCTGCAGGATGCAGGTCACCCCAGCCTGAGCCGCTGCTGGCAGGCTCTCGCCCAGGCCTGCCGCCCGTCCCGGCCAGAGGTGCTGTCGCAGTTGCCGCCGAGTGACGAAAAAAAAAACAGGGATGCTCAGGCCGGCCACCTGAAACAAACCTAACACACACTCCGTTCCTGTAGAGACTAGGAGCTGAGCTGGGGATTCCAGGTGGCATGCAGAAAACAAACTTCACAACCTGGTAAGGTTATGAAGTAGGTATGTTTACCCAATTCACAGGGATGTCTCCAAAAACGCACTATAGTAAAGCTCTCGAGGGAGAGGAGACAGAGGAGCAGTTTATTTACAGGTTACCACAGCTGGACTAAAAAACGTCTTTATTAGCCACAGCTGCCCGGCGAACCGCTCTCACAAGCTGCCCAAGGCGCACCTGCCCGCGCTCCAAGGGCCAGTCTCGCCTCTGAACCACTCCCCCTCCCGCTCTCCACCCACCATAACTAAACGATGCCGCTTTTAGGCGGGCCCAAAGGGGACCACGAAGACGGCTAAAGCGCCGGAAAGGCCGCGGGCGACGGCGCAGAACAGGACGGATGGTCTGTCTGCCTGCAGCATTGGCCACGCCAGCGGAGAGGCCCACGGCGGAGGCCTCCCTGCAGCGGCCTGCCCGCTCGGCTCAGGAGGCCCCGCCGAGACCCGTCAGCGGCTCCGGCCGCGGTGGAGGCGCCTGCGTCGGGAGTGCCGGCACGAAACCCCCAGGCCTGGGCCCGTCCGTCCGTCCCCCCTTCCCCCGCCGCCGGGACTGGAAGCGGAGCCGCGGCGTTGGCTGAAGGACAGCCCCCGCCACGACGGGGAGGAGAGAGGAGGGAGGGGGAGGGGACACCGCCCGCCCCGGCGCCCCCAGAGGCGGGCGAACACCGCCTGCTCGCCAGCCGCCCCTCGCCTTGCCGAGGCGGCGCTCCCCTCCCCGCGCCGGAGGCCTAGGCCGCCAGCAAGCGGGCGGGGGCAGGGCGGTACCTGCGCTTGAAGTCCGTCTCGAAGGGGCTCAGGTAGGGGTCCCGCTTCAGCAGCTGCTGCAGCTTCGGCGGCTCTGGGGGTTGCGTGCTGGCGGCGGCCGCCATCTTGCCCACCGCGGGATCCGCGCCGCTCCGCGCCGCCGCTATATACACCCCGGGAGGGGGGCCGGGGCTGGCGGGCGAGGCGCCCCCTGCTTCTCACCGCCCGGCGCCGCCCACCGGCCGGGGCAGCCCGCCGGGGCCGGGAGGCGGCCGCCTCCGCCGCCCCTCCCCGCCCGCCGTGCCAGCCGCCTGGGCCGCGCAGCGCTTACCCTCCACACCCCAGCGGTGCGGCGGCGTCGAGGCTCTGGGTGCCTCGGGGGAGAGGGGAGGGTGTTGGAGAGGGGGACGGGACTATGTTCCTGCGTCCCCGTGGCTCAGACGAGCGAGGGGTTTGGTTTCGCAGCCCCGGGACGCCGCCCGCAGGGGCTGTTAGCGGGAAGCAGGAGAGGCACTGGGGTGGTGGATGTAAAAAGAGCCGTTCTCTTCAAAACGGGGCGGGGGGATCGGGGCGGGGTAAGAGCGGGTCGGGCTTGGGTCGCGGCGTTGGCGGAGCTACCCCTGAGGCGGGGAAGTGCTGCTGCCCTGGCTGCCCAGCTGCATCCCCGGCTGCCGCTGCTGGGCGTTGAGGAGAGAGGACTTCTTTACTGTGTCAGTAAAGAAGATTTAACAAGTGTACTGTCTGAGCCGACCTTCCCAGGCAGGGCCGGGCAGGGCAGAGCCGGCAGGAGGGGACTGTCTGCCGTCGCTCGGCGATTCCCAGTTTGTTTTCTTTGTGCCTCTTTGATGTCTTTTTCAGTGTGTCTGCTGCCGGGTGAACTCTGCTTTCCCACACACCAAAAAAACCGCACACAAACGCCCCCCCCTCACCCGCCTCTAACCAGATTTGGTGTCATCATGAGTGTTGGAATACATTTCTCGACTGTTTGATAGGGTGCTGGCGTGCTCACAGACAAGCTCAGCAAAACAAGACTCCGGGGGCATCCATGAGTTCTCATAAACACTGTGTCTATACAGCAAAATGTTGCTTTACTGGACACAAAGAATCATAATCAAAGTAAGATTAATTCAGCTGATCATAGTGTAGCTCTGAACACCAAATAGCACAGGTAGATTGCTGTGGAAGTTTGTGACCCAATATTAGCATGTCTCAGTTTGATGGGCCACCAAATATCCAAGGCAACTAATCACCAGCCCGACCATGCCTCTAGGCCAGCTTTTAGCAGTTTTATTTAAGGTCTGGCAATTTTGCTTTTTTTACACGTGCAGTGAGCATGTTGATTTAGAGGCCTCTTTTGAATGTTTTTCAGCCAGGCTTTATAAACTTTTCAGCTCCTAGATACCTTACCTTGTCTCCACAACCGTCTCTTAAATTGTTAGCCTCAGTTTGTAACTCATCTCCTTTGTCACGGTTTTCTCTGAATTTTAGTGCTGCTTCTCCTTCCTGTCTGCCAGATAAGTAACAGCACCCTGGTGTACTGAAGACTAGCGAGTTATATATTTTTACATAAAACTGACTACAATGGAAGTTTCCATAATGATTTGGTTCATCAACAGCATATGTTTAACTACATATTTTTCCTTCCTTGCAGCATTTTCTAATAACTCATGTAAAAATTCAAGTACTTTTGTCCTTTTTACAAGTATTCCCTGTTCTTAGAATGAATAGGGCAATACTACTGTTTGTTATAGCAGTGGCCCCAGCAGGAGACCCAAGCAGTTTTTGTTTGGTTATTGCTGTAGCAGAACTATGTATCACACCCAGGTCTGATAGGTGAGGATTTATTTTCTTCAGTGTCCACCATTTTTTCAGTGTCACTGAAGACTTAAAGACTTTTTAAAATTACTTATGCTTCTCAAAACTTTCTGAGTGGCAGTGATTCTAGACCCTGTGCTAAACCAAACTTACCATCTTACTCTTGCTTCTTCCATCATACTGTGTGCATCCTGTTCTTCTGCAAATATGTCATTCTCACAGTTAACTAGTTTGGCAAACTCAAAGGAGAGAAGTTCCAGTCCATAATCAAGAGCCGGGAAATTGTCTGGGGTTTTTTTACAATAGTTAAGTGTTACCTGTGCTGCTGCTTTGGCGCTTCCTGGAGAGATCACCTGAACAGGAGGTAATAGGGCAGTTCTGCAGCCTTTCAATTCATGATCATAGGAAACAAGAGCTTCACTCTTGAAACAGTCCCTTTGGTTTTCTTTATTGTCAGAAGCTCAAGCAATTCACAGCATTCATTAGCTGTTTGGAATAAATGAAAGGGAGAGATTTATAAATAAGCACTAGCAAATTGTGTAAACAGTAGGAATATAGCTGTGACTTTGGGCTCCCTGAAGACAGGCACCCCTTCTTAAGCTTCATTTGGAAAATTTTAAGTAGAAATGACACAATATCCAGCCTCACATCCAAGCAACCTTGAACTTCAAGGAGTTAAATTCTGCAAATAGCCTCTGTCCCTGTAATAGACAAAGCCCAAATGCTATATTTAACACTCTGGGCTGGGAAATTGATAACCATACCATTTGTATCTACTCATGTTGCAGTTTACAACTTGAGCGTAATTTTATCTGCCTGCTTTGTCGCAAATAACTTGAAGATACTAAGGCTTGTATTATTATTATGATTATTACACAGTAATCTAGCTGGGACTCAAAGGCTGAGGTTGGCCCTCAGGACACCTCCATTTAGTCCTCTACCTGGAGGCAAAAATAGCAGTTCAAACAATTAGTATTGTACCAACTGCTGAAAGCGTCCTTGTGCATTTGTCAGAGATTGGTACAAAGCTGGCAACTGTTGCTGCCAGTGGGAATGGGAAGAGGAGGACTGTTTGTAGTAACTGTTCTTTCTGGGGAGCAGCAATGCATCATATAGGAGTGGTGTCTAAGGGATGTTTCTGGCACCCAGTTACCACCAAGGCTGGAGTATTATCAATCCACATTAAACTAATCTTTCAAAGGCTGGTTATGCTTAAGTTATGTATACTTTAAAATATTGCATAGCAATGCTGAATAGTTAAGGTTATTATAACACCAATTTAGATTATTTTTTTTTAAATGTGCAAAGTTTGACTAGTAGTAAAAGTTTTGAATTAACATTCAAGATCTGGAAAGCATTGAAGAAAGAGGATAATGGCTACCCTTGTCATGCAGTACATTAATTTTGATTCACTAATACTTTGCACTTACTTTGCAGAAGATCACAGAGATGCTAAACTGTAGGAACTGAGTTAAGTAAAAATCTTTTTTCATTAAGGCAGTGGTTTGAATTCTCTATAATGAATAGTGTCTGTATCTTAACCAGAGCAGATCTGTGTGGTCTCTGACCTTGACTGGCTCTTGCATGTGCTTCTGAACTAGGTGGCTCAGAGCAAACATGATCCCTGGTCCTGACCTGGCTTTGTAAGGCACTTCCAGACCCGACAGAGTCATCTTTGGGCTGCAGGATTCTGCACTGTAGCTGTCATGCACTACTAATTTCTAGACTGCCCAATCCCATACGTTTGAGATAGGTAAGTAGGCAACTCATACATGAGTTACAGTGTGGTTCCTGCCATGTTGATTCTCACAGATTGCCAGAGCAGGATTATAGTAAGGGTTTCCTGGCTTTATCTTCTAGCCTGTAGGGAGAGAAAGAGGACAATAGCCAAGGATTATGTGTGCCCAGTTTTTTTCCAATATGTACGTAAATGAAACATTGCAGATATCCATATGAGGATGATACAATGTGATCCCAAATACTACAAAGTATTCATTAGCATGTTAGATCAGCTGTGCTCCATTTTAGCTGTGGGCAGTTTGTAGACTCATAGTTTAATCTGCTTGAGAAGAGATGGTAGGTACCAAAGACAGTAAGATATAGTTTAACTCTGCTGTTGATCAAATTTAAGAAGATTAAGTATCTTCAATACTTAAAGGCTATATCCCAAACTTTTCATGATTTCAGTCTGGGCAGAACTCTTAATTCCTTTTCCTGAAAGCCTTTTTACATCTAGACATGGTTGGCCCAGTTTGCATGCTTGCATTTGAGGAGATGTGTGTGTGTTTTTATTGCTATCTCACCTTTTTATGTCTTAAATATAAGTAGTCCGTGGCCAAGGACTGAGAAGCACAGCAGTACAGCAGCTCTCCCTCCCCTGGATCCCACAGTGGGGACTATCAAGAAAAAGTGTTTCTGTGGACAGAGGCAGCCATTCAAAAAGATTAACATTTCATTATTGCAGAAGAACAGATTCTTGAAGTATTCCTTGTGTCTGCTCTAGAGATGTCAGACATCTAAGCACATTAGAGCTTCCCCCATTAGAGTGGGTTTCTGTACATTCAGTACATAACACAAAATGGAATTCAAAATTTGAAAGCAAGCTAGCTTATTTTGCCGCGTTGGCCAGCCATACTTGCCCCTATTATTTTTTCAAGAATCCATAATAAATTAATGCACAATTGTCATCAAAATACAATACAAATTACCCCCTTAAAAATAATTTGTCTTAGTAGTCTTCTCAGACAGGTTAGATGTGGAAAATGGTGATTAAACTAGCTACTTATCACTATCTTTGAATTCTCCCAAGGTGAGGCTCATAGGAGAAAAATGGTCACTGTTACACAGCTGCTGTCAAAACAATACTTTAACAGCATGTCACAGATCCGTAATTAAAAGTGCACTTCTAGAAAGGATTCAACAGTTTGATCATACATGAAGAACAAAGCATGTTATCCATGAAAATTGCAACAAACATTCCAAGAATCTGTGTATCTGTTAATTGGTTTATAGGCTTGGGGATTTTGTTTTGTGTTTGAATTTTTTAAGAAATGTAGAGTTTTCATTTAGACAAATCTTTTAAGGTGTTACCTCTGCCATCAAAACAAATGTACAACCTGAAATACCAAAAAGCCAGTTTCAAAATTGTCTAATTCCAGTAAGCGTGGGCGATGGGAATGCCATTTGCACTTACCATGCAGAGCAAAATGAAAGCACATTCCAACAAGCTGACAGTCCTAGATAATGTCTGCTTCTTGCTTTCACAATATTGCAGTATTATTATGATTTGGTGTTCTTATTTTGTATAACAGAGTATTAGGAAATGTAAATATCTTTCATAGGTGTTTACACAGTAATCAAGACACTTCAAAGTATGATTCCAATTTTAAAATAGCAGCAGATGTAGAACAGTATTTGTTGTGAAAATGCCTATGAGTCTCACTAAAAATGAACTTAATTTAGCAGAAACTCTTTAGATTCAAGTAAGAATTTCTTAGCACTTCACAAATACAAAATGCAGGAAAACTTCAGTAATATTTTTGGACGTTGTATACATTCTGTTGTGTTTATGCCTTCTATAAGTATTTCTAAAAGTAATTACTGTCAATATTAACAACCTTCTACAAGTGCTAAAACTGCTATTTCCTAGTATTTGCATATGTATTTATTTGTTGGGGGAAGAATATAAAACATTTGTGACTCTCTCCTTAATGTGATATCCACAATACTTGGTAACTGTCACCTCTGTCTTACCAACGTGGGTTTATCTCTAACACTTAGGAAATAAGTAGCTTGAGTTCTCCAGGATAGTTGTTGCAGAGAAACATTCCTGCTGTTATTGCAGTGGGCTTCTGTAACAATATATTGCTATTAAACAAGCAATTTATTAACACTAGCAAATATTGTATTGTTTAAATCCAATACACTGAGAATTAAGAATGAAACACCACAGCTTCAGCAGCCATTTTGCTTTCTTGTTCATTGCCAGGTGTTTCCTCCTGAGAAATAATCTTACCTAGGAGGTCTCTTGAAGGCTGCTTGCATAGTCTGCCATTCCTTCCTGAAACACTACAGGGATTTAGGCTGTCTGGCCTTTTACTCAGAAAAGAAAGTGAGGTTGCCAGAGAGTAACACATCTAATCCTGAGGGAGATCAAGTGAGGTGAGAAGAAAGGAGGGGATTCATATTGCTAATGCCCTGACAGCTCTGTCAATATAAATTTAGTATGTGTAGAACTATTTTAGGTTTCAAAAAGCAGACTAATACCTAAGTTGCACTCATTAATTTAAGTGTGTACAGAGTTAACCACAGTAAAAGGAGATGAATCTGGTGCAGATTTTTGAGTGCAGAACTTTCGGAAGTCCAAAATGCTTTCTGCAGACAGTCTTAGATTTTGGTAGCAAGAGTTGAGTTTTAGTTTTTAATGGCAGTCAGTGGCAGTTGATCAAATCAATTCTCAGGTATGACCAATTGTGTTTTGGTTGAACAGAAAGATGGAACTGGGGCAAGTTCCTTCACGCTACACTCAGAATTTTTCTGTAGGCAGAAAAAAACACCATATTTGGGACTAAGATTTTACTGGTAGTTCAGTAAATGTTTTAACAGTATAATTGTCCAGATTATCTGATTATTATGGTAAAAACCCCACCCTCATTAGTAGTGCAGTTTAAATTGTTATACAGAAAACATTCCATCACCTATGTTTTTTTTCTCTTAATATTATCTCCCCCTTCCCAGCATGCCTCTAGGTCCTAAGGCTGACTGTTCAAGTCTTCATCAGGCAGATGGGGGCATATACACTGTTCATGGGAGGGGTGAGGGTCTCCCTCCTCAATTTTAAGGTTCCTAGCTGAATTTCGACAACTGCACAACAGCCTCTCCCAGATGCAGTTGATGTTAAGGATTCTGTTGGTCATGCGGGGACTGCCTGAGGCTGTCAGATCCTTTCCCCCAGTGGCACTCACAGACAGCAAGCTCAGAGTTTAGCAGTAGTCACTCAGGCAGTAAGCAATGGCAATGGCAAAATATCACATGCACCAGACTAAAGTTCCCCTTTTTGATAGATGGTCTGCTAAGCACAGGCTAATAGTTTAATGAGTCCGGCTGAGATGTTGCAAATTGTCCTATGACTTCAAGCTTCTTAACAGGACTGACTGATGGCTCTTGAAAACGATCACTTTTTCCTGTGGGATCTTGTGTGATGATAACACTTAAGGGTCTAAGGGTATAATGACGTGTAACCATTGTACAATCACCAAAGCTACTATAAATATAAGCTAGTATAAAAACTAAAATTACAACTGTAGGATATAAAGCTAAGTTCAGGTTTCTGCGCATGTCACAGACCCTAGTCTTACTTTTAAGGTAATGATGTAATTTGTATCTTTACATTGCTTGTGTGCCTGTCACTGAGCATTTTACACACAGTGATTTCTGGATGTATATGAACATAATTGAATCCTACATAGATAATGGCACAGTGACTGAAGCAATTTCATAATCACATCTCAAATTCTGATCTAAGCAACTGACAAACCTTTGTAAACTAATATCCTTATATACGTAATGCATGCATTGAGGTGTTTTTTTCTGGAATCTGTCTAAAAAGACTATGAAGAACATCTGTCATGTTCAATAATCCATCTTCATAAATGCACATCTTTCATCTCAGAAATGCTGTAGCTGTGGATCTCTAAAGTTACCTGATTAGCTCTAGTTGAATATTCATGCGAAGTTACATAATATAGACTTAAGTATAGGGACTCCTGATTTCCACCATTTTCTACATGTCTTAAAATATCACCACTACAATAAATGAAGGTGCAGTCTTCACAATCCCAATGATGCAAAGCTACACTTACAGGTATGCAATCTGTTGCCATAGCTGATTGTATTGTTTGCAATACAGTTTTCCATAGGAAATATTTTTATACCTCAGCAATTGACCTTTTCTTCTGAGAGCACTTAAAATTCTATATTTTATAAATATAGAAAGCTTCATCCAAGACAAACATATACACACATATTTTTGTTAGGAACATAAATATTCATGGATTAGTAAGAAGTGCATCTCTGTTCACTCAGAAATAGGTTTTTTCTTGCCTGGAGATGAATCCCTTAGGTTGAATCCTTTGTCTCATTACCTAGGTTTATATTTTGCTTTTGTTTATAAACTCAGCCATGGCAACTGAGTAAAAAGAAAAGTACTATGGCTTTAACTTTTCCTATATGCATGTATCATAATAAAAATACGCAGTGAAGAAAACTCAGCGGTATGCAGCTCACAGGGTTCATACATTTGGAAGGGACTTCTTATGCTATCTGTGGAAGATCAAATAAGAAAATATTATTATTAATAGTTATCCTAGTTATCCAGGCTAAAGCACCTCCCTCAATATGAGTTTCCTAGGATATCCAGGTTAATTAGCTGAATTTCTGTTTCCTGAATGCTTTGTAAAGAAGTACATAGTAATGAAACAACTATTTCATTACTACATAGTAAGAAAATTTGCTTCATATTATTAGATTAGTTTAGTAATTCTCCACCTATTTTTGTTTTGCTTTGGTTCTGTCTCTTCTTGGTAACAAACAGCTTGTCACCATTTGACTTGGGTTCAACAACAATGCTCTCCATCCCCTCCCCCTCCCAGGTAGGGAAGGAGGGAGAGAAAGAGAGATACTTGGCTACTTGGCTGGATTGAAAACTAAACTACACAGCTTTAATTAAACACTAATGATAAAAGAAAATATATGCAATTACATACAAATGTGTTCAGGAAATGTACAGAACCCCTATCGCCTCCCCCCACCCCCAGCAACTCGCACAGCACTCTTCTTAGCTGCAAACAGTCCCATAAAATTCAGACTGCTGCCAGAGAAAGTGTAGAGTGATGAGGGTCAGGAGGGTACATCCAGGCTCAAACCAGGACACGGCTAAATATTTGTATTTTAATTCAAATAGCAATCTTGACAATTATCCATAATTTTTCACCTTAATTTATTATTAATCATGTATTCTACAGATAACTCTTTGGTTTTCCAAGGTAATGTGATCCCAATTCCATTAGAATAGTTTAAGGGCTGATGGCTCTCAGTCAGCATTCCTGAGTTTCAAACTCCCTTCTTTGATAAATCTCTGAGCCTTATTTTTTTATCTCTCAAAATTCTCCCTGGATTTTAGATTCAGTCACATAATCTTACTCAAGGAATGGTTGATAGCACTGCCCAATCTGATTTTAGTTTAACCAGCTACTCAGTGCAGATATTTCTTACATTTTTGCAATCGGCTCCTGCAGAAAGACATAACACATGAGCAGTCACGCTTCTCACAGCAGTTCTGGCATCTCCTGCTTGAATATTCAGTTGCTTTGTTAGTTAGCACCACATCCTCTCCTTCTGCCTAATCAGAATAGCCTTCTAAATTGCATAGATCACAGCCTATGCCAGCTATTCAATCTTTTTTTCATTACATTATCTTCTCAGACAGCATCCAGGCTCTTCATTTCCCATTTGTCCTGTAGTTCCACCAGGCTGGGAGGCCATCCCCAATGATCAAGTTGTACTTTGGTGTCGCAGTAGTTTAGCCCCCCCACACAACTTCACAGAGGTGACTTGTTTTATGACAAGTCATCACCCCCTGAGGTCTTCAGGAGAACAATTTTCATGTTGGGGGGTTCTACTTCCTCAGTCTTGGGTACGTTTGGTTTTATTTTTCAACCTTTTTCTTACACCATCTGCTTCTCTCTCATTGATTTCCAGCTAGTTTGAGTATTGAACACAATCTTTACTCCAGGGCTCTCAGCAGATATCTGCCATCCTCTGTAATTTTATTCCTCTATTATACAAATGTTAACTCTACTAAAATCAGTAGTTTCAGCGATCTAAAGTTGCAGTTCTTTAGTGGAGAATCCAGGAGACAGGTCAGAAAGCAGTGGTTGGTTTTTCAAGTTCACAGTAGTTTTGATGAAATATATAGTCAGCAGAGCTGTATAGAACTGGAGGTCATTGCATCATTAAGTTCAAATTTGTCATTTAGCTACTGGAGTAAAGCACCTGTAAGTGGTGCTTTTATAACATCGCAGTATAAAGGCCTATTTTAGAGTCTGCCTGCAATTCAGTAGTTTGTAAATATATGATATAAATAACCTGACTCCAGTATCTCTTCCTATTTGTTCCGGTTTTGCAGAATTTGCCAAATTTAAGTTAAAATTCTTGAAGAGGTTTTGAAAGGCCTTATATCCATGACTATTGGGCCATGAGCAGATCAGCTGCCTGTGCACTACTCTCTTAAATTAACCAACTGTTTTTAGATAAATATACTGTAGAAATCCTTAAGTACTCAACATGTTCTATCCTGGTGAAAAATTACAAATATTTTTATGTCTTGTTTGATTCCAGCTCTTCCTTAAAGAACCTGAAAGATGAGTAATTGTGGCAGGAAAAATTACGTGTGGACCAGTGGGTATACTGAGTCTCTAGAACCCATCTGCCATTTATTTTGTGTCATCACTGACTCTCATAACACAGTGTTCTAGGCAAAATTATTGTTGTAGATACATATTTCTGTCTTAATATCAACCTTATATAGCTTTAACATTTTTTTTAATCAGTGATACAGTTCACTGTCTCTGGTCAATCAGGTCGGTAATAGTCAAATACCATTCATATTAGTACACTATAAAGCAGGAATCCTTTCAAAAGTCTTTCATTCTTAGCCCCATTAAAACCACACTAAGATACTCTACTGACATTTTTTTGTTGGTCATTATCTGGCTGGTTTACCTTTTGCAGTTAAGGCATTAAATTATGCAAATTAAGAGATTTCTTCATTCACAAGATCATTGTCCAAAATGTTAGAATTATGTTCTATTTCCTTCTTCCACTGTTTCAGCTGCATACAGTTAAATACTGAGTAGATCTTACAGTTCAGGAATGATCTGTTGCTTCTTAACCTATGCACTCCTTCAGCTGTCTCCTCAGTAACTTTATGTTGTCGTCTGTTTCATCACATGCACAAGAAAAGCTCACAAAGGTTTCCATCCTGGGAGCTGTCATTCTCTAAATCAGGACCATCATCCTTGTAATACAAAATCTTCCTCTGCACAACTTAAGGACAAGTATTACCTGTGTGATTCTACATTAGATGTTTTAGCTTTTCTTACTTTAAATTAATTGTGTGTCTAATTGAAAGCACATAATTGAGCAGTACCCACCATAATTTTCTTTGTATTCATATCATATGTGTTACATAATGCCAAAAACTTAGTTATCCTCAGTTCTGTGTTCTGTTTCCTTTATTTTTTAATCAGTTGTCGTTTCAAAATATACTCGTTATCTTCCCTGGTTTTTCCTGTACATACATCTAGTTTCTGTGAACTGTGACTACTTTCCTGTCATCCAGGAAACCTCCAGTGCTTAAGGACCGTAACCTCCTGTACAATAAAATTGTTTTTCCAATCATACCGTTAAAAGGTGCTTACAGTGACTATCCATCTGGTTTAAGTTATCCAATGTACCTAACATTTTAAAAGGTTTGACTGATGAGGGTATACATTAGGCTTCCTGGAAATGAGGAAGAAGCAAGACCAACTATTTATTTCTTCTCTTAGCACTATAAAATACCATGCACATTCTTTGTATTTTTAAATAATCAGGCTTTCTTCTTATCTTGTCTCTGTGCTTGTCAAAAATATATACTGTGGTAGATTGAAACCACTCTGGCACTGCTACAATATATTAACGCTATGATTTTTCCTCTTTGTGTCCAAATTGCTGGGTTAGTTGCAGCTCTGAAAAATATTTACCTGAAGACTTCTGAATAACTCTATATTTGAGTTGTATTACATTGCTTGAAATAAAATTTGTCAGCCAATTTCTCCTCTACAATTCTTTCATGTTTTAGGAATTTTCATGCTACCTCTGTTTTTATAAATACTGCCTTTACTATATCTGTACAAATATCCCAGATTAATACCCTGTTTTTTAGTATTTTTCCTTGCTTTATTTGCTTGCATATTTATCTTCTCCCTATCACTTGTTTAGCTTGTTTTGTTTAAATGTGTTTTTTTCCTTTTTTTTTTTTTACAGTCTGACATGTGGCATTGCTATCCTTAAGGAATTTAGTTACACAGAAGAAAATTGAGCCTGATGCCGATGGATGAGATAGGCTTTATAGCTTCTCCGTGCATGTTGGTAAAGGAACATAACTGTGGAATACAAGTGTCATCAAAATATTTCTCTGGTTTTGTAAGGAGTTGCAGAATAAGTCATTCCTTTTCTGTACAATGAAGCGTGGATATTCACAACTGTAAAAAAACCCAACACTGCGAGCAACAGAAAAATAACTGCCACATGTTGTTTTCCATTTTTCTAGTTTCCTTTCTGTAGAATGAAGCATGAACATCTCTATTAAATAAAAAAAAAAAAAAACAAGAAGAAAAACCTTCACCTTTTGTCTACAGTTTTTCTTAAATCTAAAAATGTTTTTCAAATGAACTTAAATCATTAGTTGGGTGTCTTGCCTCAATTTTTCATCTATAGAATAAACTGAAGTATTTCAGCTTTTAGCATCTGTAATACTTGTTCACATTATTTCATTTGTATGTTGGGGACTAATTTTTCATTAACATCAAGACCTCTCTGTACACTGACACACAATAGTGGGGAACTGAGGTGGGTTCTGTTGTATTTCTGTAGTAAATTACATTCATTTTATAACCTATTCAATACTCAGAAACATGAAGACAAGCCTTTTTATAAATTTGAATCAGGTGCCTTTCAGGTTAATGTATTTTACGTACTGCTTCAAGTGCAAGTTTTCAGTTTAACTGAATGAGGTTTGATTAGTTTTGTTCTTATTCTTTTCTTTTCAAAAGGTCTTTTACATTGTATATTAGCTCAATTAGTAAAAAGTATAAAGTCTTCTCTGATAACTTTCCATTATGTCAGAGAAGATTTAACAAAGCCCTTAATTTCTTTTGTCTTACGTTGTAAACCTAGTTAAGAAAAAAATCTTCCAAGAATGTGCTATCTGCATATAAATATAATAGTGTCATTTATAGTTAGAGATAATACACAGAACATGTAGCTGTGAGAGCTATTTAAAAATCAAAAGCAGCACAGTCAGAACATAGTAATGTTTGGAGGAGCAGGACATAAAAGTTAACCCTCAAGAACATATCCTTCTAAAGGGTAAACAAATATAATTATTTCATGTGGTGTTGTATAATTGACATGACTTGGAATTCCCCCTCCTATAACACTTTTGATCCAGCTGTTAAATTTGACAAGTTAAGGTTAAGTGTCCCTTTCCTGTCACAAATTAGAAAATACTTTCAGTCCTAAGAATAGTTAATTAAAGGTGAATGGAAAGTCTCCATTTCCAAGGTACTAATTACCATAACACTCAGTGAATTTATCTTTGCTGGCAGAATGACATAACTTGCTGCTATATCAGTAAAAACTGAGTTTCTTGTTGATTAACACTGTCACTTGCCTGGAGTAACTAGGTCTAGTGAAGTAAAAACAGGGAAAGTGAAGCAAGATTTTGTAAAAAACGTATGGTTCTGTTCTAAGCAAAACAGCACCTATTTCTTTATAGAGAGGATTTGAATTGAACACAGAACTTCTGAGTCAGTAAACTCCGATGATCTGATCCACTGTTGTTCTGGACCTCATATGACCCTCTGCTGAATTACTGGCTTTGCACCACTGCCACTGGTGGCAGAAAACACATTAGAAAACACTTGAACCTTAGAACTTGAGGTGAGCAGTGCCAGAGACATCTGCGGCCTGAAGGCAGAGAGGCAAAACACTCCTACAGTACACGTGGGAAGCTCTTGGTAAGGAAGAAGGGCTAGCAAGTATATACATCACCACATCTATGTTTTCTATTTCCATAGGAGGACCCTTACCCTTTCCCGTATCCTCTGCCTCAGCACAGAGAGAATCACAGCATAATCACAGGTTAAGATGTATGCTACAGTGCCTTCTGTTTGAGCTAAAATAATTCTTTTGACTCACTTCCCAGCGTGCAGCACACGGCAAGTAGAACACATCCCTAAGAAATTGGTAGTACATGCAGCATTACTTGACTTTTCTTTCAGCTGCTGAAATAAGATATTATTTTTTTTTTCTCAAATGTATGTAGATAGATGTCTAGAGTTTATGAACTGCTGAATGCATGACTTGGGGATAACTACTATAGTTGCAAGGCAAGCAAGAAGCTACCAAGCACTGGATAGTGGCAGTGCTTGTCTAAAATCCAGTTAAGCATTTCCTGTTCCTCGTAAAAAATGCAATCCATCTACAGAGTTTTCCCAATAGAAGGGGCATCTCCAGGTCATCATTGTCACAAAATTACACAATATAGAAGAACAATTTCAGTATACCTTCAAAGCACATAGTGCTAGTGGAAAAAATGGTAAATAAACTCAGTATAATTAGCAAGAAAAATATTAGCTAAGGAGCGTGTTACTCAAAGAAAGTGGCCACCACTGCTGTTGCAGCGGTGAAGAAGAGTTTAGAAAAAATAATCCATAATGTAGAGTGCTTTATTTTCATGCTTTTAATATAAATTTGCAATTATTTTACTGAAACTTGGCCAATTTTTCAACAAGAACCCGACAAAAAATAAGACTTTTTTAATATTTAACTGTGACCCATTGTGGTATTGATGGGAAATGCAAAGCACTCTTTTAGAAACTTTTTCTCCAGTTGTTTAAAATCTTTTCTATGAATTCAGAATCGTGTCTGTGCATTGTTTTTGGTCTGTAGGTAATCCACGGATAATCTGAGACTAGCATTCATATCTGGATATTTGGGTTCCATTGGCTTGTTTTGACTGAACTTGCATGATATGCCTGTTTGCTGTGGATACTTACCACACTGATGGTGCTAAATGATTTGGCATGACTAGTTCAAATACTGTTTCAAATTATTTGTTTCTCTGATCATCAAAACCCCAAAGTAACAATAAATTACTGAGCAAGTTCTTTAACTAATTTAATCAAGTATTCCCAGAAATATTTTTAAGTTTTCAATGAATGGCAGATAGTAGTGCCTTTATATCCAATTGTACTGTCTCCTGTGGGACAAGAACAGTTGCTGGACCTTGCCTCTTAATCTCTTCAATGCACAGTCTTACAAGTGACAGGGTTCTGATCGTGTATTACGGTAGGAGAACTCCCCCAAGATGCTCTCCTTTAAACCTGCTGAGCCTTGAGCATCCTGTATTCTTTATTCGTGCATTTAAATGTCCTTGGACATGAATGCCTTAAATGGCTGGATTTCAATACATTTGATTCTTTCTAGTTTTAATGTCCTACAACTACAACTTTTCATCTGAGCCACGAAGAGCCATCATCTTAAGTTTCTAACCTTATTAACAAAGTAAGACAAGGATTTTCCTCTGCATGACACTGCTGTCTAGGCAGTAGGCCAGCAGTGACTCACAACTTTTCCTAGAACTGTTTTGCAGCAAATGGCAATAAGCTTCTCCATCTGTGTCTTGCTGAAAAGTTTGTCCACTCCAATACATGAAGTAAGTTGACTTGCTGCTGGCATGCTAAGCAGCATTGCAAGCCTCATGGATCCCCCACTTGGCACTCTTCATTGTGTTTTTCACTGCTGCTCTGGAGATGCTAGCTACCCGTTTCCTTCATGGTGACTGGTTTTCCATGAGTTCTGGTTGTAAAACTTAAAATTGCAAAGCAGGGCTGTAACCTGAAGATAGGCAAACTAGGTCATTTCTCAGTTAACAATTCCACCATTTCTTTTTTCATAACTCTTGACATATTATCGGAAATATTGCTAATAAAAGTCTGGTTCCCTGCTTCCTTGATTTGATTAATTTCAAGCAAATTAATAATGAAAATATCAAGCAGTTAAACTGAGATACATGTGATATTCATGAAGCAGATATCCCCCCAAGTTCTAATAAAGTCAGAGGCACAGACTCACCCTGCCAATGGAAGGATCAAATTATGATCCTTTACTACAGTTGTTAGAGAAACCTAAGGCTGTTTATTTCAGTTACTGCATTAACTAAACACGATTGTTTTTAATGGGATAATTCTTGGTAGCACTACAGATCACAAAAAGGAAATTGGTTTGGAGGACATGATTATTTAGCCACCCAAAGTAGCCAATTTATGTTCCCCCTTCACAGAGAAACATCTGTGGGACAAGTGGTGCCAGGCTGAGGCCTCAAAAGAGGCACAACTCACAGATAAGCCATTTTACTGTAGTTCATTTCCTAATCTACTTCATGCCACTCTGCAGTATTATATTCGTCTTCCACCCTCAGGACTTCTCATGTTTTTAACCTACAATATCTAAAGGCAAGTTACAGACCTTACTTAATCTGGAAGAGCAAGGATGTTAACTGTGTTGAAAATGGTAATGATCTATCTGATTCTTTCTTATCTGCAGTGTTCTTGCTGCTCTCAGGACACCTGAGTGCACCCGCATCCCAAAACATTGACCCCTTATCAGTGGCTCATTACACAGTGAATTAAATGTGAACCCCATAATATGTCACCTCATTCTGTTTCTGAGTAAGAGCATGATTATGCTTGAGACTTTTTTTTATATTTACTGCCTCAGTTAAAGCAGAATTAGCGCCATGCAAAGGAAGGTGATTAACCACCTTCACTTCAGCTGAAACCTCTATCAGCTTAACATTTCAGGCTTCTGTTTGGTTCTTCAGCTGTTCCAATTACCAGTCAAGGAGAGTTTTAAGTCTGCAGTATAATGCTATTTCCGATTACTAGTAAATAGTATTTTACAGCATTAACTAGTCTGTCCTTACCACATCCTTTTCAGGCAGGCAAATAAGTGTTGTTATCGTCCTTTTACAAGCACATTGATTAAGTGACTTTGCCTAAAGGCCACACACATCAATTTCAATGTCAGTGCCAAGATTAGCACAGAAATTTCTGCATTGCGGTCACAGAAAAAACTGATCTGTGTTATCAAGTCCACAAGCTTCACCCACCCCACCCCCAAAACAAGCAATCACTTCTCTGATGTGTAGTCTAGGTAGCATTTACCCACTTCACACCCCCCATGCTTTGTCCACCTGTTAAGCTGTTCCTTGATGATGGCTCAAAATGGTTCCCAGTATGTCTCTAACATGGGAAGCTTTTCTATCTACCTCCTAGTTTCAATCCAAGGGCTGGAAAGCACTGCCTGGAGAACCTGTGAAACTCCCTCATCAGTGGCTGAGCTAGAGGCAGAGCACAAGGGAAGGAAAAGGAGCTAATGCTGCTCTCTGAAGGGCAGCATGAAGATGAGCAATGATTTTAGGAAGCAGTAGGGACAGGATTAGGGAGAGATTAGGAAGAACTTCCACCATTTTAAGAGGTGGGGGGTTTTGCCTGTCCAGCCCAGCAAATTTTCCATGTTTAGGCTGTGTACAACAGGTACAATTCTGTTTTCTATTGCTGCTGTAGGAAATTGGGATAGTTGCATTGGTAACATTGGAAGCTGAGTCTTCAGCTCTAACATGTAGCATCCCTAGTCCTCAATACGTTGAGCTGTTGGATAAATTGCCCCATTTTAAAGCTCCTGCTTTTAAATTTGGAAGGAATTTTGGTTTTTATCTCCATTGTCTGGTTTAGACAGACAGATTGTGTCTATATTCGTTCCCTTACTGACTGATGAGCAACACAGACCTTACTGCATGCATATAATATGTATGACAAATTAAAGTATAAGAACTAACATCGTAGCACACAAAAATCTTTTAAACAATATTTAGTTTCTAATGTTAAAAGCCTGCTCTGTTTACAGACAGTTATTACTATGGAATAACATGGTGGTGGCTGTATTTGTTTCCCCTCCAGAATAAGTCTTCTCTACCTTGAAAAAATAAAACAGAGAAACTCAGAACAGGATTTGTGATGTCTAATGAAGGCCGTCCACACTTAAGGGTGACAATCTTTTGTTCTGATTTGGGTACAGTTCACAAGATCTTTCTGACTCAACTTCTAAATGTGACAGAAAATCAAAATAATCATAAATCTTTTGAACCATAGTAGTATAGTTCATCAGCAGATTCACAAATCTGTCATTAAAGCCTACAGTGTCATCTGCCAAAATCTGAATTTGACCTAGTCATTGAAGCTGATACTGTGCCAATGTCTGAAAACAGATACATTGAAAAATTGTTCAGCATTTATGATAGATTAGAGTAGACTCCCAGGCGGTGAATTATTTTCTTAATAAGTATACATGACAAAGTTAAATTTAGAAATAGAATTAATAGAATTTGAAGTGGTTGCCAAGTTTTTAACTGAAGGTCATTTGTACCTGTTTTTGTTTTTTGGTTTTTTTAAAAGCCTTGCTCATGTAGACACATAGACATTTGCAGGAAATGTGTGGACTTACCTTCAAAATACCTGAAATATTAGCCATATGAATTATAGATTTGCGTTTGTTGTTGTTTGATGTGTTTTTTTCCTGGCTTGTAAAATATTATTTATTCCATAAAACTAAGCATTATTCAATGTATTGCTTCTGAGTCACCTGTAAATTGCAGTATCAGAATTATTCAATAGGTTTATGCCTGTCAGAATTTTATATTAGCTCCATTATTCATTAATAGCAAAAAAAAAATAAATAAGGCATCTTTCTAAATGAATGCTTAAGTGTGTGTGTTTTCTTGGCACTTCATTGGCTTGGCCTTCTGTGCAGTTCTAGTCCTTACTCTTTCACCTCATAATTATTAAAGTGTCATACACAAAAGTGGTAAGTTCAGCTGCATTAAACTGTGATAGAGGGTTAATCTCACCCAGTGAAAAAGCAAAACATGGCTAGATGGTCATAGATGTGATTATGTGTTCTGAAGCCTGATAAATATTGTATCACACCACAATTTAAGATGCTCAAGGGCTTCACAACCTTAATTATGTTTTAATGATGGAAATTCCATTCAATTATGTACTCTGGCTTCTTCAAAAAAAAGCACTTCAGTGTTTAAAACGGTATTGTGGTACCTCTCACCTCTCACCTGCAGGAGTGCTGCAATATTTGGGGTATGCCCTGTTGTCTTCAGTGGTAGTTTTTGGTGCTAATAAGTGCAATTTAAAGACATGCATTGGGAAAAAAAAAAAAAAACACAAACAACAACATAACTGAATATCTAATAAAGAATGAAAAAAGGGGAAGTAAAAAGAAAGACAATAAGATAATGGAAGAGAATGTTTCCATGAAAATAATGTGGTTTTCTTCTCTTTGACTTGCATGTGCTGCAGAGCAAGTGGTATCTAGTGTTTTGTGAGGTGCATTACACTGCACCGTGGAACCCTTATTTGTGGTTCATCCTTAGGTAATACCACAAACATGACTGTTGAAAAGTTTTCTTACAGTTCTTTCTGTTTTGTAATTTATTTTATTGAGCTTCTCATAAACTCTGTACTACCTCTATGCTAAAATAAATTAATTTGACCAGGCACTTGGATTCCAATCTGCTGAAGGACTTGGGCGTATGCTGAGTCCATCTTCTGAAACTTGTAACAGTCTCATTGCCTTGGATGAAACTTCTCACGTTTTTGAAATCACAAACATGTTTTAGTCTTTCACTGGATTAAGACTTTAGCCATTTTGCCTTTCTTTGCATTTATTTCTAAGACCTAGCTTCTTAAAACTGCACTGGGTCAATGATACTTTAGCATTTTACTGTTTTCTTGCTCAGTTTTCTTACTCAAATGTTCACTGATAACTCATCTCTTTCATTTACTTCCAGAATCCACTAATGATTTTAATAAATATCTCAAGTCAGAGTGTATAATTAAGTGAAATATTCAGCTGTGCTTTCAAATGAAGTTAAAATTGCCTGGAGAATATACAGTCTGGTGCATAAAGCCTTATTTTCCATTTCAGAAGCCCTTACAAACAGAAGTATTTGTGTTTTTCCAGCAACACAGTTTGTGCAGGAACTATGGGTGAAATTGTCTTAGCTTCTCATGTGCAGTAAGTCAGGCTAGCTGATGAAAACACTTCCTTGTGGCCTTAAAAATCTCTGATGTATTTTGAAGCTTATGATTGCAGCACCAGATCAATGATATGTTATCTTTGTTCAAAAAAAACAGTCCTCTGTGGTCATTACTGCTGCGTTAGCTGATTATTTTAAATTAACATAACACAAAACAATTACAAAAAATCAATTCATATTGTTATCTCAAGTTCCAATTTTAAATATGGAAAAAGTAGAGTCAGAAAATGGGCATTCATGGGAAGGTGTCTTATACTTCCCAACCAACCCCTCCATTATCTCGTGGTGCTTTTCAAATAAATTATTTCATGTCACTCAGAACTTCTAAAGGGATTTGAAGGTTATTGCCTTCCATTCATTTCCAAGTAGATTGGATACTAAAAATAAAAAGTAATGACTCGGAGCTTACCTTTCTTCACTCTGGAGCTGAAATGGTAAATATTTAATGAGGGAAACTCTTTCAGGAAGTTTTGTTCTTTTTCTTTCTTTATAATAGAAAGCAGAAAGAATTTCTAAGCACATAGCCGTCCTGGTTCCATGCTCATGGATAAGCATGTTTCCATAGTATAGATGCACAATGCCTATCCTGCAAAAACATGCCCAGATTTTTAATTATGGTAACAGACCTGATAAAGAGAGTGAGAATGTAACTGAAGAGCTACTGTTCACTGTTGAAAAAAATCACCTTGGTATAAAATCTTTCTCTTCTTGCAATGTGGTGGCTATGTAGACTGAAAATACATGTTTCTGTATAGTTTACTAAGTGTCTCAATATCACTGGAACATCTGCAAACAGGATGTATGTGTTATATAGATAACAATATAAATTTTAAGATATATATATGTACATGTATATAAATACCATTTATGTACTCTTGAGAATAGAGGGCAAAGTACAGCATTTGTACTTTAGTCGACTTTTCAAGCAAAGCAAAATATACAGGCGTAAGGCTGACAATCTTAATTCTTTCTTTGCAAGATCTCAATAGCTGAATGTAATTTGATTCTAATTCGGCTTGTTAAAAGACATTTACCTAGAAAAAAACCTGTTAGGTGGACATAGATGATGCTTTGTGCATCGCCAAGAGAACAAAAGATTCTCTTTACCAGGAATCATCATCCTAAGGCGACTCTGTAGCACCTTTGGAAAGTATCTCTCAGAACAGCACAATATGTTTGTCTAAAGGTAAGAGATGTGCCAGCAGGGCTGACATCAAAACTATACGAAAAAGTCTCCACAAATCTTTATTGATCCTAACAACTCCCTGCCAAAAGCAACTACACATATCATAGGCACTGGAAGTCCAAAGGAATCCTTATAATTACTTACATGTAGGAAATAACAAAGGTATTCTCTGGGCCTTACCCCTTCTCTAAGAGACAATGTGAGCTGGGTTTGGGGTAAACTCAATTCAGTGGCCTCTGGGGCCCTGCTTACCTACACTACTTCTTGCCTGGACTTCCCACAGCAACAGAACCACAGTGGAGCCTTGGCACGGAAAGTGCACTCGGATAGCTCAGTAAGTGCACGTAACTTAGAAGCCAGAAACTGCCCAACCTGTATTTATCCAGCTTGCAGTTCTCAACAAAATCAATCAAGTCAAAGCATACCCTTAAAATCTTCACTGTAAATTAAACTGATTTTTCTTTCTGCTCTACAACTACTGTAATAAGACATTATTATACACCTTTTGGTTTGCAAAGTACAAGAAAGTACTTCCTCCTATTAGCTTCAAAACAGAGATTTATGTTTTTAAAAAACAGCTAACAGAGTATGTCAGTAGCAAAAAGCACAGTGTTGTCCACAAATATGTATGTGGCCACCGTGTTGCACATGAAGGATAGCTCTAAGTTGCCTCAGGTGGCTTCTGCTGTCTGACTGGTAAAGGTTTTGTGAAGATGAGTGTGGTGCAGAACAGCTTGGCATCTGCTGTGATAACCAGAGCTAGCTAGTGTTGAGCTTCTGAAGCTAAATTGCCAGAGTTACCTACTTTAAAGCTATCTTAAGAACGTCTGCACTCACTTGCAGTTTGTGTATCTACGAGGTATGTTATGGATGATGCGACTGCTATTCTTCAGACATTTTCTTCCCCCCCAATGCCCACGTGTGGTAGAACTGGGACTGTAATTATCAGCTCTGGTTCACACTAGTTCTAAATAGGTAAAATTGCATGCAGGATTAGATTTTAGTTTAAATGCTGCCACAGATATAAAAAGGTGACCCACAAAGTTCACAGAGAGATCTGGATTTCCTTAAGGCTCACAGATTGTTCAATCTTTTGGCTTGAGACTCCTTCTAGCTCAAATCTAATCATACTTCCTAGAAAACTTTTGTACCTGAAAAATGCAATTTCTTGATAACTGGTGCTACAATTTTTTATTTTTTTTTTTTTACTTTTAGCTTTCCAAACTTTGTTAAGGTGAAACAGAGTTCAATAAACTCTTCATAAAGAGATAAAATGTAACTATTCCTTAAAAATACAGTGACACCACAAGACTCAGGATGCCTTGGGAAAGCTGAGTGAATGAAAACTCCTATGTTTAATTAGCTGGCGGTTTCTACTTAAGCATGGTAGGAAAAGAAGTTGTTTACATACTTGATTTTTCTGACATGTATTTCTCTGCACTTTAGAGAGGGCAAGATGAGGCTTAGAGTGGTAAAATAACCCAAGTGGAGTCTTACTGGAACAGTTTCAGCTTCATTTTATCCTCCACATGGTGGCAATCTAAGTTATTATCTGTTAGATCTGTATTCCTTGCCTTGGAATCTAACATTTAATTTCTTTAATCTCTCCCAAGGCAGAGTAACAATGTTTCCAAACCCTTCTAAACCTTGTGAACTACTCACAGCAATATTATTAGTGTTACTACTTTTACTCTTCCTTGCAAAAAATGGGTGATTTGGGAGTTCAGGCATGAAAGCTGAAGTGTCAGAGGTACTCAGAAATGTTGCTATTAGTTTCCTTCTGCAGGCTCAACCCGCTCTTCTTGAGTTGAATAGAAGACTGGCTCTTGTATTCCCTGACATGAAATTTTCAGTGGTGCTAATGAAATAGCAGGCAAGGCTCCAGGATACAGCAAGTCACATATCACTTAGTCACAGTCTGTGCTGTTCATTGCAATTTTTATTTTTTAGCTATCTGTTTGAAATTGCAATGCATATAAGATAAGTGCAATGGTTTTTAGAAGATCCTTCTGCACCACTAGTCAAACTTAGTACTTTATCTCTTCATCTTCAACTAAGTAATACCATGCCTCATTATGTCCATGTGCAAAATGAGAGAAAAAAGGTGAAATTACTTTTATGAAGTTGCACAGCAGAACAGTAGCAGATGAGGAAAGAATCCAGCACATGTCCCTTCCAGCAGCCTCCTGCTTGTCCTGTCTTCTGAACCAACTTGCAAACAAGTTTGGTCATGCATGCTGGCTGAAGTGCATTTGTTTGTATTGTCTTGTCAGGAATTTAATTTCACAATATCACATGCTACCAACACAAGCACATCATTGCAATTTAGCATGCATTTCGTTAGTGTGTTCTGTATCTCATTAGAGTCTCATCTCCTAAGCCAATACCATATGCTACTTGTCTGTAGGAAAGCTCTTAAATGTAATGAAAAACGTATAAGCACAAATGAGAAAACAACTGTCGCCCAGCAACCTGCAGGTATTCAAGTTCTACAACATCACTGAAAGAAACAATATTGCAAGAGCAATCCTTTTAAAACTCCTAGGATCATTGACTGACAGGAAAAACATGTTTGGCTTGGAGGTGCTTTTCAGTCACTCCTGAGCAGCTCAGTGCCATTACAGGATTCTCAGATCACCAGATAATACTATGTTAACACATATGGGATAGATAAATTTCTAGTTTCTTTTTTTTTTTCAGTGGAGAAGGAAGTTTCAAATTACTGATATGGTGCACTGAATAGTTTTTGTTTTCAAAAATACTAATTTTAAAGTTAAAATATTCTGAAAACATAATTATAAAACAAAAATAAAAGAGTGGTGATCAATAGTAAAAAAAAGGGATTAGTTAGGTTCTGTCTTCAGATATGTGAAGGTAATTATTACAAATCAATGTGAAATGCAGCTGGATTAGATAACAAACCAAGTTTAGAAACAGGAGCAGAGGGACAGGTTCTAGCTGCTCAGTGCTACTGCTGATACTACAATTCCTAAAGTTAGATGGAGACATCAGTCCTGAAAGGAGCTCTGTATACACACAACTTTGTGTCCAAGGTAGAAATGTCATTGATACCTAAAAACCTCTGTACAAGCATGTGGGGGTCCACTCCCAAGTAGCCAGTTACAGGACACAGAGCTCTGGCGTTCCAGGAGTGATGCAGAGAGAAACCGTGGCCAGGCAGTGCTCTGAGCTGGGGGCACCATGGCCAGAAAGTGTCAGAAACTGACAGTGATGGGGACTCTGGGAGCACCTGGTCCAGGAAAGAGAACAGCTGTGCCAGGACTTTGAGCAAGCAGGATGCTATTTGCCTGCAGTTTCATTCCCCACCTGAGAGAAATAAACCCAAGCACAGCATTTTTATAAGCAGCGTTGGCAGTGATAGATCCCCAGATCCTGTTTCTCATGCAGAAGCTACTGCCTGTCACCCTGCTGATAGGATCACTAATTCTCCTCCAGGTGCTGGTTTAAGAGCCCATGGTGGCCACAGCCAGCTAACCCAAAAGGCAAATTTTCATGGGTCACAATCAACTGGGAGAGCAAATAAAACAAAGGTAACTTTTACCCCTTCAATATTAACATCAGCTTACTGAAGACATGTATCTTGATTCCAATCCATCTCTAATTAAATTTAAATTAAATTTCACCAAGCAGAACTACCAGGGTCTAACTTTTAGACTCCGTGATAAATCCGACTTCCTGATGCTGACTAGCTATTCACTAGAGACAAACATCCACTGAGGAACAGATTATTTTGTCTTTTCTTATTATGTTAGCTCATGCCACAAGAACTAAGCTAGTAGGTTTCTTTGGATAGGCAGTATAATGCACGTTTATGTTTATGCACACCTGTTCTAATTGTATAGATAAATATCTTTGGAAGTATATCAGTGTTCTTGACATGAGAAAATAACTATATATTCAAAATCCGAACTTTCCTATGTTTCATTGGCAGGCAGCATCTTTAAAACCCTCTCTTTTCATAGATCTTCCCCTATCAAAGCTATATAATGCGCTAATGGTTGCTGTGCTAATGGTTGCTGTACTAATGGTTGCCTTGGTCTCACTGAAGTTTTTTTCTTTTTTCTGTGAGTATAACCTTTCTTATGCATGCTTTCCATCTGGAAATAAATTGCAGTGAACTAGATGGACCTTTTTAAAACTGCACAACTTAGTGTAAAGTTTTAATTAAGCAGTCCTTTTCATTCATTATTTCTTGTCCTAAGAGGCTCTAAATCTTCATCTGTTTCTGCCTGAATATACACAGATTACTGCCTTATTTTATCTTTATATTTATGTATTCACTTTGAACGAACTTAGATGAAGCTTAAAAAGTTTTCAACAATCACATATAAATTGATTTTCATATGCTCCTTTCCTTCCATCTGTAAACATGGAATGAAAAGTAATTTTGTGAATTAAGCCCTGTAATTTTCAGTAATTAAAGTTATTGACATTTCATTAATAATTCACAATAAATCTGTATTGTGAAAAAAAAAAAAGTGTCACGCATTCCTGTGTGATGTACTCCAGGTGATCCTGCTCTGGCAGGGGGGTTGGACTAGATGGTCTTTCGAGGTAATTTCTAACCTCTAAGATTTTGTGATTCTGTGTATTCTTATGAAAATACCACTTTCCCTATAAAATTTAGAAGATGAGTTATAATTTTATGTGCCTCAGTTTCTGAAAGGCCCAGAATACCAGATGGAAAACAAGGTTGTCTAGATGTAGTCAGTGGATCAGTCTAACCTGCGCAATGTGTGGTGTTGAGGTGTATGATGACACTAACTCCCTGCCACAATAAAAGGTCACTTTCCTGCCTTGCTTGTCCTTCTCAGTCTTCCTTACAGCCCGTCTAAAGCATCTGTCTGTGCTTTGTCCAGGCTGTCAAGTAGTCTGAAGTCCTCAAGTGATGTTGCCTATTAATCATTAGCAGTTATGCTGCATTTATTATTTAAAATTATTAAGAAATTTCTCTTCCAGATGTACACAAAGCTTCATGTGCTTCATAGATATACCCTGAACTAAGAAAGCTGTTTTCCATGAATGTTGATACCTGCAGGAAAGCAGCAAATTAATTCCACACATCTTTGATTGTTATTTATAAACTGATTCTTAAATAAAGATGCTTACATCTGCCTCTTTCTCCAGATGGTGCAATTTAGCTGTCAGTGTTACTCACGAGTTGTTTTTGATTTTAAACAAATACTTAATCCACCAATTGTCTTAACAAAAATGCTCCATTTCTCACAGCTGAAACCTAAACAGCATTGCTGTGTTAATTCTCAGACCAGGGAGTTTCTTATCTTGCAGGTCAAAAGTACATGGAAAACAGAAAAATATCTTTTTAATATTTCAGTGCAGCAGGCACAGTTGCAAAACTGCCTGACACTGTACCCTCTAGCTACTACCAATAATTCAGGCAGCAAATTTAATAAAAAATTCTTGACTGTACAGTGTACAAACAGTAGGACAGACGTGCAGCAACCTTTTTTTTTTCTTTTTTTTTTCTGCAAGATTACCTGATCATTGAGTTTACACTTAAGTTCCAGCCCCTAGAAATATCAGTTCCAGCTACAGCAAATCCTTCAACATATATAGCAATGCTATGTCATTGTCCTAAAAACTGCCCAGGAGGAGGCAGTGAGCGGGCTGCAGCTCTCTGCCAGGGCACACAGGTGCTGGATGCTGTTTTCCTAGTTGAGAACCATAGTGGGATGGTGCAGCTGCTCCTGGGGAAAATAAAAAAACGCATTTTGTATGGGACATCCTGTAGGAATTTAAAAAACACAGCATGTATACTTTGACAAGGTCCTAGAAAATTTATGGCCCAGATCCACCATTTGACTAAATTTTATAGAGATCTTTGGATGTGATTCACCCATCTGTGGGCATAAGAAATGGCTGAAATTACTCTCCGCTATGTTAAACTGTATCTCCAATTTTTGCCTTGAGGCTTTATTACCAAGAATGTATTTTGAAACAACATTAAATTCTAAAAACTTATTTCTCTTTGGTTTTGTAAAATCTTAGAAAACAAAACTCTCTTAATTATTTAAAAATGTACAATGTTCTTGAGGCTTTCACAAGAAAATAAATGTGCAGTTTGAGTGAACCCCTTCAGTTCTAGCTAGCTAGATTAAAACCAGAGTAAATCAATGTTTCACAAATTGTTATGTTAAAAAATTGTTGGAAAACTCTGGTTCAGGAAGTTTTGGGGGAAAAAAGTGGCTACTGCTTTTCACTATTTACATGAAAAACTTAAATCTACTTCACTGAGTTTTATTTGTGAAGGGATTTCTGAGTCATAAATAATTTGAAAGATTTGTTGAGGTTTGAGAGAGAGGCTGTTATTGTTTTTCTGAATGTTCCATTTGGTTTTGGTTTGTTTGTTTTTTGGTTTGATTTGGTTTTTTACTTTGTTTTTGTTTGTTTGTTTTGTTTGGGGATTTTTTGTTAGGTTTTGGTTTTGCTCGTTGGTGTTGTGGGGTTTTTTTTGTTTGTTTCAATTAAGAGAAGAAACAACATTCGGAATAGCTTAAACCTGATTTGTTTTACTGCTTCTGTATGTAAACTGGTATGTCCTTTCCTTATGGAAATTTCTTGAAAGATGACAAATCTATTCATTCTCCTGTGTCCAGGAAAAACAGCAAAGATGATAACCAGAGCCATCTAATCTTGCGGGTGTGTGCTGAGCATCCAGTGTGTTTTACCAGAGTGGACATCACTTGGATCTTGATCTGATTTTAACTAAGCTACTGACATAGTGGCTCCAAATAGGAGTAAGGCCAGGGGCAGAATTGATATCTGAACCTATGCAAATAAAAACCATGTCACCATAGGCAGTCAGTGAACAGGAGATTTGAAATCACATTTTAGACCTAGGTGATCAAAACTTAGGTCTGTTCCAAGTACTTTTCCAATAACTAAGCATCTAACCTGAACTACCAAAGTGCCTTCATGGAAATCTGGTAGTTCTTTGGGCTGGTAGACAGCCATGAAAAAGTACAAGATAAGGTATACTATAAGAAACACTTCCTCGTTACCTCTTGGTGATCAGTGTCTTCTTTCCTTCTTTTACAGTTGACTGGCTGTAGGAATCCACTTTCAGAAATGGACAACTAGCAGTCCTGTCTCTGGGCTCTAGTGTCAGCTGTGAAACAGCAGGGGAGAAGACCCCTTGTCACCTTGTCACCTTGCCCACAGTTAACTACATAAGAGCTCTTCTGCTCCTCTTTCTTGGAACAGGGGCTTGGGTCTTACTAAGGAGGAAGCCACAACTTGCAGTGGAGACTGAAGACGCTTGTCAAATTATTTGCTGTGGGTGTAATTTTAATTTACTGATACTGGCAGACACCTATGCCCACATGTCTGAGACAATAAACTCAGAATATCTAAGCCCGAGTCAAATAGTCTTTGCAAAATCAGCTTACATTAAATTTATACTCTCCCTGGGTTTTTTTTTTATAGCTAACAGAAAAAGAAATTGAGACTGAACTGCCTTCTGGAAGGATGTAAGGTATGAGCTGTGCCTCTCTTGCTGTATATGCTACAAATGCTCCCAAATACTGCTCTCAACTAGGCACCTAGACACAGGCTGAATGAGTTGTGGCCATGGCTCATGTTGAGTTCAGCTTTAGCAAATAACTGAAAAATATCCTTCAAGCATTCAAGAGTCCTTGACTAGTTAGCATCTTGTTATTAGTGAGACTTTCATTAATGCAATTTATCATGATGCGCAGTGTAGAATCAAAGGTGGGAAATTCCCACTCTTTTGTGAAATTGAGGAGTCACATCACCAAAACAGAATTACGTTCAGCAAAGCAGTGCTGCACTTGGTTCAGTATGTTCACACAACATGTTATCATCATTTGAGAGATACAGTTTTATAAATCTGCTAAGCTAGTTATAAGCCTCAAAGATCCACGTGTTTAAAACTGAAAATTATGGGGTTTTGACTCTGTTTTCCAACACACTTTAACAGTTGGTCCCCACCATTCTTTCATTTGATGCACTTAGGTTCTTTTACAGTGAAAGGATGATAGCTGAAGCTACAACACAGAACCAAAATCTTTCCAGATACAAATAGCCAATTATAAAAGGCAGCTCAGGGTTGAATAAATTATTTGCTGACCCCGTAGGTGATAAAGTGATGACCATAGGAGCAGGTTTCATTATCTGCATCATTATCAGAGCTCTTACGAGTCCCATGCTAATGCCAGCAATTAGTTAGCTCAGATTTTGTATGAGAAATTTTCTGTATGAACCTAGCAAACTACATCCTGATCACTTTGTTCCAGCTTTCTAAGATAGAGGCATAAACAGTGTGAATGACCATATATCTATTGATTACAAGCTTGGACAGACTTAACACCCCCACAATAATAAGACATGTCCAAATGAGCATTAGTATCCAAGACAGATCAAGCATGCAGCAATTGTACCTATCAGCCTCATTAGCTAACCCTGACCATCCTTCATGCTTCACAGAAGGGCTTTCTGCATTTTAAAATATTGCTAATGGGGAGAAAACGTGTTTAGGATCTCAAATTATTGCTTCTGTGTAGTGTTTTCTAATGTATTTCTATGAGCACTAAACCTAGCTGTTCATATTTCATTTGAGTTTTAAACCATCTGATCCACTCGTACATAGCACAGTGCTGTACCCAGTATGTCTTTTACAAAAAGAGAAGTAAAACAGAAAGAAATGCCTAGAGACAGCTATTTTGAGAAGTAGCAGTGTAACTTGCATTAGTTCTTTTCCCAAATCAGGGAGTTCCTTCCAATTATTCATGTTCCCATGAAATTCCCACTATTATAATCCCTTCCAATCTTCCATATATGAAAAAGAGAAATAGTTTCACATAGTCCATGTGCTTTGATAACTGAGTGGTCATCAGAAGCAGTTACCCTACATAGTTCACAAACCTATCTGGTAAAGCAAATGTATAATGATCCCTTATAACTGATAAAGACTCTCATAGTTTCAGCCAACAATCAGGTGACAGATGCTCTCTGTTATGTCTCCACTGTCCTCCCAGGAGAAGGTAAAAGGAAAATAAGGAAAAGACACTTAAAGGCTGGAAAAAAACCCCAACCCTAGAATAATTTTATTGATTGATAAGTAGTAATAATAATAATTATGGTGAATTACATGAAAAATACCAAAAAAAGTAAAGGTATTCAAAGATATATATTAATATGCAAATACAGAACCCATATTCCTTAGTTGGTAATTACTTCCCAAGCAGAAAAGTCCCAAACTGCACTAGGCAGCACACACAGGTACCTAAGTCCAGGATCCCAGCAACAGGCCACAAAAGCTTTGGAGCAGCCACACTGATCCTATTCAAGGAGGCAGGAAAAGGTGACCTGTCTCAGTGAACACATTCTTCTCTGGCAAGAAAACAGGATCCAGGAATACCAGTAGCAGAGGGAGAGATGACATTTGGACAAACCCCACCTCGTCTAGTGAGGTCTAAGGAGGGCTCTCTTGTTAGGGCTCTTGGGAGAGCCATTTATCCTGAGGCCCATGGGCAGGAGCACTGGGATGGGTCCATGTAGGTCACTTGGCCCACCCTCTCCTCCTCACAGGCACAGATGCTCCCCAGACTGTCACTGACACAGCCACAGCCTGGCAGAAGCTTTGGGGGAGGGGGACCAGGGGGTCTCAGATCAGTGTAGCTGTGGGCAACACTCAAGCTGAGACAGGACACTGAAACCACCTTTCTGAAATGTCAGTGTTTTAATATTTAGCATTTTATCACACTGAACTAAGAAATAAGCTTAAAAGGTCTCTTTGCAATAAGAAAATTATACAAAATATGGGGGGGGGAAGGTGGTGTATACAAATATTTCCTTTTTTGCTTTAGTAAATATTCAGTAAGGGAACAGAATCCTGCCATGTAGTTGTCAGGATACCATGTCCTAGGATGTACAAAAGTAGCATGCAAAGAGACAATTTTAGTTTTTTGTTGTTGTAATTTGTATTATATATATGTACATAGATCCACACACAACATACATATATGTATGTATACATATATGTATCCCTGGAAAGGTGATGGAACAACTTATTCTTGGCACTATCTCTAGGCATATCAAGGACACGGGGCTCATCAAGAGCAGTCAGCATGGTTTTATCAAGGGTAAATCATGTTTGACTAACCTCATAGCCTTCTATGAGGAAATTACTAGGTGGATAGATGATGGTAGAGCGGTAGATGTGGTTTATCTTGATTTCAGTAAGGCATTTGACACCGTCTCCCACAGCATCCTTGTAGATAAGTTGATCAGGTATGGGTTTGGTGATCAAGTAGTGAGGTGGATTAGGAACTGGTTGAAGGGAAGGAGTCAGAGAGTTGTAGTCAATGGGGCAGAATCTGGTTGGAGGTGTGTGACTAGTGGAGTCCCTCAGGGGTCGGTACTGGGACCGGTGTTGTTCAACATCTTCACCAACGACCTGGATGAGGGTATAGAATGTACCCTCAGCAAGTTTGCTGATGACACCAAGCTGGGAGGAGTGGCTGACACACCAGAAGGCTGTGCTGCCATTCAGAGAGACTTAGACAGGCTGGAGAGTTGGGCGGGGAGAAACATGATGAAATTCAACAAGGGCAAGTGTAGAGTTTTGCATTTGGGGAAGAACAACACGATGTCCCAGTATAGGTTGGGGGCTGACCTGCTGGAGAGTAGTGTAGGTGAAAGAGACCTGGGGGTCCTGGTAGACAGGAGGATGACCATGAGCCAGCAATGTGCCCTTGTGGCCAAGAAGGCCAATGGCATCCTGGGGTGCATTAGAAAGGGTGTGGTTAGTCGGTCAAGAGAGGTTCTCCTCCCCCTCTATTCTGCATTGGTGAGGCCGCATCTGGAGTATTGTGTCCAGTTCTGGGCCCCTCAGTTCAAGAAGGACAGGGAAGTGCTTGAAAGAGTCCAGCGCAGAACTACTAAGATGATTAAGGGAGTGGAACATCTCCCTTATGAGGAAAGGTTGAGGGAGCTGGGTCTCTTTAGCTTGGAGAAAAGGAGGCTGAGGGGTGACCTCATCAGTGTTTACAATATGTAAGGGGTGAGTGTCAGGGAGATGGAGTTAGGCTCTTCTCAGTGATGACCAGTGATAGGACAAGGGGTAATGGGTGTAAATTGGAGCATAGGAGGTTCAAGGTGAATATCCGAAAAAAATTTTTTACTCTAAGAGTGACAGAGCACTGGAACAGGCTGCCCAGGGAGGTTGTGGAGTCTCCTTCACTGGAGACATTCAAAACCCACCTGGATGCGTTCCTGTGTGATGTACTCTAGGTGACCCTGCTCTGGCAGGGGGGATTGGACTAGATGATCTTTCGAGGTCCCTTCCAACCCCTATGATTCTATGATTCTATGATATGTATCTGTGTATGTATCTATATATATATCTCCCCAGGAATATTTTTACCAGAGCAAGAACTTCTATGTATGTTCCTTCCAAATCTTAGGCCATGTCCTGGTTTGAGCCAGAATGAAGCCAGTTTTCCTTTTACTGATTTTTTTTCCTTCAGTAAACTTTCTTTTAACTCATAGCAGAGTGTTCCAGCTAGGAATGATAACAAACGGTGGAATATTTTTCTAACTGCTGGGTCTTCAAGGTCACATCTTTACCAGCTCAGACACTATGGGAGATCTATGACCTCCCCATAGGAGGCTGAGTTAGACAGACAGCAAAATTGGCCAGAGATATTCCGTTCCATACATCTACGTAAGCTCAGAAGAAAGTCAGAGAGCACAGAAGACAACTTCCTTCCTGCTTCTTCTTCTCTTCTCTTCCATTCATGGCTGACATCTGGGGAGGACTCAGTCCTTCCAGCACCGTCAACCCCCAGGCTCGAGCTCTCCTGACCCTCATCACTCTCTGCTTTCTCCAGCAGCTCCGGGATTTTTGGGACTGTTGGCAGCTCAAGAGATGCTGTGTGAGTTGCTGGGGCTGGGGGGAGGCAAGAGGCTTTTGCAGATATCTGGACATATCTGTATATAATTGTATATATTTTCTTATATCATTAGTGTTTAATTAAAGCTGTGTAGTTTAGTTTTCAACCCAGCCAAGTCTCTTTTTCTCTCTCTCCTTCCCTACCTGGGTGGGAGGGGGAGGGGATCAAGAGCATTGTTGTCAAACCTGAGTCAAATGATGACAGGCCAGTATTACAGTTGCCAGGCTACAGATCATTAGAGTTCTTAACTTTTTTCACTGCACCCATTTCAGGTCCTGCAAAACAATCTGCTGTAATGACATGAAGGGAAACATTTTTCAACAAAATTTCAGCTACCTTTAGTAGAATAGCTTCTATGTCTTTCTAGATATTGCCAAAGAGTAAGAGAACCTAAATACAATGGAAAGTAGTTTTCTGACTTTACAAGACTATAAATAGGACAGTGCAGCATGAAGAATTATGCCCCTAAACCAGAAGTCAGACTATTATTTTAGATATTATACATGAAAGTATCCCTTTTGGTCTATCTCTGTGTGTGAGAATGAACCATTCCAATGCCTCCTTTCAGTCTGTGATCCTGCCTTTTTTGTCAATTTGAAACAGTATAATTTGGCAAGCCCTTTAAACAAAGATCCTAACTGGCCGTGCTTTACGAGTGATCTGTTCAAGAGGCAATTCCAAAAGGAAGAGGAGAGAGGAGCCTGCCAGTAAAATAGAGTTATGGCTAAATCTGGGGTATTCTGTGATATAAGTTACTGAAAAATGAAAACAATCTTACAAAATATCATCCTGCACAGTAAATGAGACATGAGAGATTTGGTGGGCAGAATAAAAGGTAATACACCACTATAGTAACTCCAACAGCTTAAGGACAGCCTGTTAACTGAAAGTACAGAACAGCTTTAGTAAAAACAAGTTTGAATGTCAGGAAAGGTCTTACCTGCAGTCTTTTAAAACTAAAGGCATACTTCCTCTTTTATTAAAAGTTTGATCTGAAGCAGCTGATTTCAACTTTCAACATGGGACTGTTGCTGATGCTGAAAATTAAAAGCATTAGTTACTTTACAAAGCCCCCCAAATCTTCCTCTTTCATTGCTGCTTGCTGTCTTTGACTATCAAAAACATCAGGATGCCTTCTTCTGGGAAATGACTCACTGTTGACAAGTTATCTTTACTTACTGCCTACCACATGTACACAATAACAGAATTTAAATGTTCACTTAAAAAGAAACAACAGCATGTCCCCATCCACTCTGCTGTTCCTTCCATGATGAAAATGAGTACTGGCATATACTCTGAGGTCCATTTATTTTGTGAGTAAAGTGAGGGCAAGCACCATTTTATTTATTGTTTTTTAATTTTTAATTTTTTTGCACAGACAGATACTGCAGATTGCCTTTTCCCTCTCCTTTTCTCACTAACAAGCAGAAGCCACCCTGGCCAAATGTGCCATTTTTGAACATGTGTCATTGTAATGCATTCCCTAATGTATTAGGGGCTTTGGGGTATATGCACTGCAGATAGGTCAGATTTGGGTGGTTGGCAGAGGGCCCTGCAGAGCAGGCAGCATGGACACAGACAAGCACCTTGGCAAAGAGTGGGGACATGACAGCAGTCTTCCAGGGTGTTCAGCATCATTGTTGGTGTGGTGCTTCAAATGAAGGCTGGGATGCAGCAGTGCCAAAAAGTGAAAGTACCAAAA
Organism: Apus apus; assembly: GCF_020740795.1. Classification (NCBI taxonomy): domain Eukaryota; kingdom Metazoa; phylum Chordata; class Aves; order Apodiformes; family Apodidae; genus Apus; species Apus apus. The sequence goes on along the minus strand of NC_067282.1, from coordinate 84,507,890 downwards.
GTCACTGAAGTGATTTCAATTTTATTTCAGAAGTAGAAAAGGATAAAGGAAGACTCCACACCGTCTGAAAATGAGGGCATGGACTGCCAACTTTCCCCTCCAAGAAAGTTACATTAAGAAAATTACTTGCAAACACATACCTGTATGTTACTTACTGAACAGTGGCGTGGTGTTCCCAGTCTGCTCCACCTACTCCAAGCACTGACAAAAGTAAAAACAAAACAAAACACAACAAAAATATTTTCTGAAGCTCTGTTATAGATGAGGAGCTTTCAGATTGTTTAGAAGGGCTGGTTTGCAGGAACTCATCTCTCATAAAAGGCTTGTTGCTGCTCTAGGGAGGAGTAAAATAGTTACTGATGACATTTAAATCACGATCTGTCTTCTCAGCCATTAATTTTAAATATGATTCATACTCTATTATGCTCTGGAAACCAAAGAAATTATCCTTTATTGTGTCTAGCAATTTTTCATCACTATGTACTCATAATGACCAATTTTACTCTTCTCTTCTGATATGTGGTTGAAAATGTGCAGAAATTAACCCCGATATTTACATTTGCATTTATTTCCATTTCATAAGGATCTCCCAGTGTAAATACATATTTATGCAATATAACTGAATTATTAGCATTCAACATATATAAACAACATTAGCTTTTAAATTGCTTAAATATTAGTGTTTGTAAATTAGAAACAAGTCCAGGTCAGAATTCAGGGAACAAACACTACTGAACTTTGTCCTACTTAAACAAAAATTATATAAAAATATACATTTTAATGACTGTCTAAGCCTGTGTTAGGGCATTTTAATAACCATGGGATTGAAGTCCAAAAATGGATGGGTTTGTAATATCCATCCTCATTTGCAATACGAATGCTTTCATATTTTTAAAAGGGGGAAAAAAAGAAAAAAAAAAAAAAAAGAAAAAAAAAAGGGGAAGAAAAAAAAAAAGCCTTGCACAGAAAAAGGTTCTGGCTTAAGTTTTTAAAAAAACAGATGCAATTCCTTGTTTGGGCTATGTGACTTTGTGATTTTGGACAAATCAGTTACTCTCTGACTCAAAATCTCACCTGAAAAATGGAGATTTGCATTATGTTATGCTTTGCAAAGCTGAGGCACCACTTCCTTCACCTTTAAGAGACAGTGTTCATTCTCTTTCTTTCAGTGGTGTTGGCAGCTCTGAACCCCAAGTCACGTCAAAGTTCTTCTCCAGAAGCTTGTACTAGAGGTTGTATTACTCCGCTGTAATTCTGATTAAGCTTTATTTATGGGGTGTACAGCAGTGGAATATTATTTTAATGTGTCCCAAACCTGCCTCCCTCCCTGTCCAGTCCCACACCCACTGAGGAACTGCTGAAGGCAGTTGAGGCTGCCTGTACTGGGAGATGCCCTGGGGCACGCGGCAGGGAAGCGCAGCATAATGCTCAGTCACAAGAAATAATGAGATAAGACCACTTAGATAAGACTCCTAGCACACAGTTCATTTTGATAAATACCTGATGGATTAGGACAGAGAAATAAATAATATTTATTTTCACTAGCTGCTTATTAAATAATAATGAACAAAAGCACTAAGAAGAGCATGACATACAGCATCCTCAAAGACAATGTAATTTTCATCCCTGTCTGTCCAGCGTAAGAGTTCATGGGTATCAGAGTTTGAGTCATTTGTTGTTTGGTTTATTAAAAAAAACAAACCAAACCAAAACCAAAAAAGCACCACATCATTACTCTAACAATAATGATGAAGAGTGGTGGGCATAATAAGGCTTATAAATGTCTGGGTTGGTTTTTTTTACAGAGTAAGGACAATAAGGAGGTACCTCTACCAGTCAGAGATAACAAATAGTATTATGCAGCTCATACAGCTTGTCACACGGGAAGCAAATCCCACACATCCCACAAATACAAACTTCAGAGAGAATACTTCCAGCTTAATCCCTAAGGATCAATTTTAAATTAAGTTATTGATGGATTGTAAATAAATACTAGGGTTGAGATGGGGAAGTTAGCCCTGTTTTTTAATCCTTAAAAGTCCTGCAAGAAAATAGAGATAATTTGTAGAGGTATTGAGTGCTTGTGCCAAGCTGTTGGCAGCAGGAGGGCTTACAGGGGTGGCCTCTGTGAGAAGAGTTCAGGGGCATCTGTGTCCTGGACACTGCCAGCTGCAAAATGGGCCCACCACAGGACACAGCTAAACCCATCAGCCAGACTGGTGGCATCTCTGGGAAAACATAGTTAAGGATGGGAGAAAGTGCTGGACAGAGAGAAAAAGAAAAAAAAAAAAGTGTGAGAAACAACCCTGTGAACACTAATGTGAGAGAAAAAGGAGGGGTAAGAAGTGCTTCAGGTGCTGGAGCTGCCTGTGGGAAGGACCCACGCTGGAGGAGGGGAAAGGTGTGAGGATAGAGGAGTGGCCCAGAGAAGCTGTTATGGACTGACCACAACCCCCATTCCTTGTATGCCCTCTACTACTCCTCAGGTGGAGGTAAAGGAGCAGGAAACAAAGGAGTGAAGTTGAGCCTAGGAAGAAGGGGTGGTTTTGTTGCTGTCCTTATTTCTCACTATCCAGCTCCAGTTTTTCTGGAAAAAAAAAATAATTAATTTTTCCCCAAATTAAGTCTGTTTTGCCTGTGACTTATTGGCAAGTGATCCCTCTTTCAGTATCTTGACCCATGAGCTTTTCCATCCTATCTTCTGTCCTTGTCCTGTTGAACAGGAGTGAGAGAGTGGCTGGGTGAGTTTTTGGCCCTTAGCCAAGGTCAACTCACCCAAGCAGACAACTAAGTTTTAGAATTGATCCTGAGTAAAGTCCTGGAAGATCTATGTGAATTCTGAATGTGAAGATATTTACAGAAACATCATTAATCCAAAGACTGACTGACATCTGTAGGATCAGGTAAGGGAGCTCCTGAAAAAAAGAAAGAATTATTAGAATTATTGTTGTAAAGATAATTTACTTAATCTTCTATCCATTCAGATTTTTCAAAAGGTATTTGACAAGATCCTTCTTTAGCAATTAAATTATTCTAAGTCATGAATTAGTTTGAAGTTTGCATGCCAAAAGAAAGAGATGAAAATGCAAGACTAAAACTTCTCAACATATTGTCAAGAGAAAAGGATATTGGTGGAACACTGGAAAAGACAAAAGTTCTGACAAGATGACATTTGGCATAATTTATAAATTGACACTCTAAGTTCAAAATTACTCAATACAGAAAGCTGTCTCATGATTCAATTTAAATTTTTCATTACTTCGAAATTGATGAATTCCGTATTTTAGCACCATTTACTTTGAAAAACGGAAAACAAGCTACCAGAGTAATAATTTTGAAGCAAAACTGCATTGCAAGTTCATTCCAAGAGTGTTTCCATACTATTTAGATTTTTCTTATTATTTTTTCTTCTAGGTATACATTTGTTCCATCACAGATCTACTTAAATTCAATAAGCATGCTATACCCTTTTATTCAAGCTTAGGTAATTCCAGCTCTTATGACAGTATCTCTAAGAACAGAACGCTACCACAATGAGGCTTTTTTTTAGAACTTCGAAGTAAGGACCAAGGAATTAGTTTAGGATAGTCTGCAAATACAGAAGTCAACATACTAATAGCTGCAACTGCATTAACAGCTCTATGAAGCAATCAGAAATAAGGTGGAGAGCAGAAGCTGAGACAAGCAGTATAAAAGCGTCAGGAAAGAGGAAGGGGGAGGGAAAGAGGAAGGGAGAGGGAGGTGCTCTTGGACTAGGCAATTTGATGGAAAAGCCTGAGTTTTGCTCCTACTATGTTCAGCTTCCTTGGCATTTTTGTAGATGATACTAAATTATATTAGAAAACACCTGATCTGTGTTACATTTTTCATTTTTCTAACTGAAATAGGAAGGCATCAAATAACGGCTATCTGATTACGTAAAATAAATGTAAAAACATATCATTTTCTACAGTAATTTTTCTTGTGAGTAAAAAAATTTCATTCTGCTAGCCAGTCACAGTAATCACTTCCACTTTCACTTGTTGTTGACACGTCTCAGATTTTGTGTGGAAAAAAATGTGTTTGCAGTCTTTTAAGGAAAATATTGAAGTTGTTGCTGAATTTATCTGAATAAATAATCAGGATCCTCATTTAAAATTGTCTCTATTTTGTCCTCTGACTTGTCAGGCAATGCCTAATAAGCACACAAGCCATCTGTGTTGCCCAAGTAATTTGTTGTTATGTAAAGGTTCCCCATCCTTTCCTATACTGCTATGACATCTAGCTTGCTTAAAGCAAAAAATCCTGACACCTTGGACATTTTGTGCATTAAATCAGTTAAACCAGTATCAGAAAAATAAACAATAACCCGTAGAAATCAGTAAAGATTTCAATTGCTGAGTACAATTTCTGTTATGGAAAACAGTGTGAAGATTTTGTGTATACATCCTCGTAATTATTTCAAGAGGTAGAGACAAACTGGAAAGCAAGTATCTAGTGTGTTGTATAGCCACTTTTCCTTCACATTTTTTATCCTGTCTCAAATGAGTGATCAAATTAAAATGAACACTGAAGTAACACAGCATGAGCCAATCTATGAACCTGAATGTCCTAACAATGGAGCATGAGTACATTGAAGGAAAAAAAGTTTATCTATTTATAAAACTTAAAACCTTTAAGTTATTTATGTTGCAGGTATTTGCTGTGATTATTTATGAAGCTTCAACTATGTAATCTAAGAAAATATTTTTTTCTGGAAAATTGCTGAGATGACTGGTGATAAGAAATTAAAATTAATTACATAGAAGCAAATCTATGGTACCATTTGATGCAATTCAGCCATTGAAATTGCCCTAGTATTGTTAGCAGTTAAAAAATACCTTTCTCAAGTGATCACCACCTATTTCCAGAATTATTCTGGGTAATACACACAGTTAAAAATGATGCTGATGTTATTCCATGAAGCAGCTCAGAGTAAGATATTTGGATATTCATTTGTTAGGTGTTAGTGAGGATCCTGGCAGGTGAGAAAGCCACACACTGCAAAAAATTTACTATACATAGACTGATACAAACAGGGCTCTGATTCCTAAAAAATGGAACCAGAGTACCACTTTCTGCACTGGTATGCATTCAGTAGGAAGAGATGGGAGAAGCATAGGACAGAATCTTTATATGCAATACAATAAATATACCTATTGCAAGTTTCTTGTATTTCATTATTTCCTTTTTACTGCTCTTCAATACTGATGACTTTTGAAACAATATTCAATTCATGAAGTATACAACTCCATAAAAATTATGCAATTTCCATCAAATAACTTCAGGTCAAACTTGTGAACTAACCTTATTTCAACCTTGAAGTAGCCCTGCTCCAATTCATTTTATACTCTTCTTTGACTTAACCTTGTCTTGCTTCATATTTGTGAAAGTTCATACATGTCAATGAGGCAAAAGCAATGCTTTAGTTCTTTCATTGTACATAGCGTAACAGTAAAAAAAAACCAATGAAGTAAAAAACAGTTAAAATAAAGTTAAATTTTCTGTACCTATGCTATTTCTCCTGTTGTTAGTACCATTTACTAGAAAATAAGTCTTTGAAATTGCTAAGAAAACCCATTTTTTATTTTTCAGTCAAAATCTCATATAAAATCTTGGGAAAACCCCACATCAGTAGTATGGGAATTAAAAACAAAAAATATATATTTATTTAAATACTGCTGCGGTCAAAGTTATTTTTATTTGCAGTTTATCTCCTGAAAAACAGCTTAAGCTGACTTCAAAACATTTCTATACTTCTTATGCATGTCATGTAGAATCTTCTATAGTACTTCTGTAGTACTTCTATCAGAGCATTTTCATATGAGTTTTCATGCCATGCCTAGCTCTTGGGCTTCTGAAGAACCTTGGCTCTTCTATCTTGGGAAAAGAGAACAGCAACACTGTAGCACTCAATTTTTTCTAGGACATCAGGTGAGGGAGAGGAGGAATCCCAGATAAAGAGACCCCATAATTATACACTTTGCTGAGAAGTTTATTGAACAGCAGTTTTTTTCTCGGCTATTGCTAAGGTACCTTCACTTCATAGACTATAGGAGAGTCTTAGCATAATGGAATTTAAGATCCAGCCCTCTGGTTTTGATGAGTCTCCTACACACACTAAGAAAGAGCAGTCATTCCTGTTACATGTACTTAGTTTGTGTACCCTGGCATTTTCTAACCAAACTTCTGAGTTTCCAAAGAGATATCAGTTAAACAAAATTTTATTACTCATAAATGTGTATTTCAACTTGTACAAGGGAGCTATTAAAAGTTTTGCTACATTACAGTGTCTGCAGAATTGAATACATATCTGGTATTAGTATTAAGAAATACCTCTATTATTGTAAGCATGGTGTGGTGAATGTTGTAGTTCTGAGAGTGCCCCTTGTGCCATGTGGCTGGCACATTTGGCATGCTCCATGCCACAGGTCCTATGTATTAGCTATCAATCACACTTCTCATGCCAGTCTGATACTTTCTGCTGTAAATAACTGGCATATTCTCATCTTCTTAAATGCTAATGCAAGTCCTACTTGTTCATGCCTCTTATGCATATTAAATCCTGTGCATCGGAATGAGAATACCATAGAGATATACATATGCATACATATTTTTCACATATATACATGTAATCTCTAGAACAAACAGTAACGCAGATGCCTTTTATTCAGCTTTAAACAGAAATTCAGTAATGTAGTTGTAGATATACTGCATATCGCTCTTGGCAGTACTAAAAATAAGTCATTTGGATGAAACATTTTCAAGTAGAACATTTTATTACTTAAATAATATTATTTTTATTCAAGATCCCATTTGGTTTGATGCAATTTGTCTGAGAGCATGCACTAATTCTGTTCTCAGTATAGCCTTGGGAGGATAAAAACGTTAAATACAAACCTTTGTGGATTTTAAGATATTGTCTCGCCTTATTTAGAGTAGATTATCACTACCACTACCTGGTGAGGCTTATGTACTGATAGCATTCATGATTATAAGAAGAATACTGAAAGTATAATTTAACAAGCTTGCCTGTATTCTATATAAGTAGATCTTGAATTGTAGCCAGTATCATAAAATATTGGCAAGTTCTTTTTTCCTGACAGTTGGAGCCTTTTGGTCAAGCACACAGCTTTTCTTACATCTAACAAAATATATTGCAATAAATTGTTAAATTGAATGTTTAAGTTTTTAAATTGGAAAGCTCTGTTAATTGAAAGTGGAAAATACAGCATAGTCCAAAAGTATGAATGAGGACTACATTACAAATAAAAGGAATGACAAGAAAGGAGTCTAAATGGATAGTCTGATGTTTACAAATTGGGTCTTAAGATAGTACATACTTTTGCCTAGATTTTTCATCTTCATTGCCTTCATGTGAAAGTAGTGACTGGATTCTCACTGTTTTAAATGAAAGCCAAATATAGTATGCATGAATTATTTTTGTCAGATTTAAACAAAACATGCTGAAAAACAGTCTCAAATTTTTGCCTTCCCTTTATTTTTAACATTTATAGCTCTCTAGTGAAGCTTAACAACAGGAAAGGGTATCAATAATTCTTTCTGCCTATCAAAATCTTTAGCTTCCTCTGCAGAATGAAAATACCAGGTTTTTGCACAGTTTATAAATATACTAGACCAACTCCACCTGTTTTATGAGTTACCTGTTTGCTTCTGACTGGTAAAAAGCTAAAACAAACTGACTTTTAATTGTAACCTTGAAACATAGAAATGAAAAGTGTAAAAACAGGTGAAACCAATCATCTGTTGCAGAAAGCTGAGGGCAGTTCTAAAGTTCAAGAAGCTTTTCAAAAAGGTAAAATGAATGTAATCTTTTTGAGAAATGTCAATTTTATTTTGGGCAACTGCAGTCGAAACATGAGAGTTTTAGCTGGAAAAGTTAAGAACCATATGCTCAGAAAACTAAAAGAAGGAAATAATAATATGGGCAAAGGTTAACATCTTGACATTAAATTATAGGCTTTAATAAAAAATTATGATATGTTTTTATATGATCAGGTATAAGTGACTACTATGACAGGTAATGAAAGATAAATGAAAATACTAGTTTCATCTGTCAGTCTTTGCTTGCAGGAGAACTCTGCAAGAAACAAATTTGTGGGTCTTTTAACTGAGCTAAACTGCTGTTTGAACTAAACCATTTTTACTTTCAAAGTCAATATGCTACAGATAAAAGTATCATATTCATTCTGGTGTATTTTGTTCAATAGTGTAGAAAACTTTACTCCAAGTTGCAGAGACTAGCTCCTACCTTTTATGACCCCTTCTACAGGATTTTTAATAGCATATTTTAATTAGTTAAATTAATAAATTCATATATGATCGCATAATTACAATATGGCCCTTAAACCATATAAATCAATCTTTTATGAGCTGCAGTTTATATTACTACTACTATTTTGGAAAGATAATTTTCTAGAAAAAAATCCTGCATTAGTGTAGTCATTAACAGCAGTTTTATAGATATGTTTGTGAAGTCTTTAAAACAAATAATAATCACAAACTGTAAATAAGACTAATACTTCAGTGAGTGTCTAAGCAGCTAAATCTGCACAGAACAATTTTCTAGGTTTTGGGTATTGTGCTTTTTTTCCACAAAATGACTTTTTAGTTAAAGCCAATAGTATGTAAGTACCTAACTTGTTAAAAATCCTTGAAAATCTCAGCTGGTGTTCATCTGAATCATTAGATGCTTAAATTCCTTTGGAAATCTGAGTAACTCTTTCTTCAGACATCTGTACATGGCTGATTTGATGTATAGAAGTCTAAGTGCAGTTTCTGTATACAGTTATTCTTTTCATAAGCATGCTTGGGAACAGCTACGCCTTTCAAATCTCCTGTATTGTTCTTAGCTTTCTTCTTGCTGTGGAATTGTTATGAAGAAGCCTGTATTAGTAAAGTTTATTGCCACACTAACAGGGAAATAACTATACTGGTATTAGATGTATTAATAATGATACAACTTTACCCACAAATGGGATATCCACAACCTAGTGGTTTAAAAAACACATAACAATCTTCTGTACAAAACCTTTGAGGTTAAAACTCTTCATACGTTAGTGGTAAGCAGCATTAATTCCACCTGTGATTAACTAACTCTAATTTTGGGTTCACAGAGTTTCAGGTATGTAAATCAGAATTTCAGCTCTGAGATAAGGCTGAAAACTTGTCTTCAACTGACACATACTTTACATACTTTGGGTTTCACATGCTCAAAGAAATGGTTATATGAAGCCAGAGCTACACACAGAACCTTTAGATATTTTATAGTGCTGTTACTGTTACTGGATATGAGTGTGGCTATTAATGGTGACAGGCTTGCCCTCTACAAGAATAAATAGATAGAGCTTGAAGAGCTGTCTCTGAAGAATAGCCATGAGCTAAGGTTTAAAGAGCAAAACTCTAGGAAACACTAGGAAAGATGTAGAGGAAAGTAGAGCTAGAAGTCAGCTGAATCTTTTTTTTTCCCAGTGCATCCAGATATAGAAGGAGATGTGTGAAACATCTCCAGAAAAAATGTATCTTAATATCTATTTCAAAATATCAAGCAATGCATTCTGTACTTACCTGCAATGCTTTAAAATTCAAAAATTTAAGCATTGGTGACGATGACAAGTAGATCCTGTGAATAAGTTGCTCTCACAGTGTTCTGCCAAGATCCAAAAATGGCCAGATTGTGAAAGCTGTGGGCTGTCTGCTTTGTAGATGACAGGTATCCTGAAAATAACAAGTCAAACACTGCAGCACATGTAGGCCAGAGGTATGACATTGATGGGGATATTGTATGCATTTTGTGACTCTGACAACTGCAGTCATAACTGACTGGAGAACAGAAATTATAGATGTCTACATGCAGATGTTTCAGGGAAAATTGTATTCTCTAATACTTAATAAGGTGATAATTCAACTTACTGTAGAGGTCTCTTTTCTTCATTTTACAAATATCTAGTATTTGTGTATCCATATAATATTCCTTCCAATTACATAAATGCGGATTATTCATTTGCATATTGTTGTTCAGTAGATCAAAATAATTTGAGTTTTGCAGATTGAATGAATAACCCTCCAAAAGATACATATTACATTTCTTTATAGTAGTGTGTTAAAAAACTTAAGACAGAAGGTTTTTCCATCCAAAATACATTTTGAAAAAAATAATATGAGGAAGTTCTAGGACTACATAATCAAGATGCTCCAAGTTCTTTATGATCATATTGATCACACAGTGGTGACGATCAGCATCCAAGAATTAACAGAGGAAGACAGAGAGTAGCACAAGGTTTTTTTATGCCCTGCTACTGTTTGCATTACTTATTGACAGAATCAAGAAGAAGATAATAAAAAATGGCAACTAGATATTTCACTGGCAAGACCCATTTGAATGCCCTTCATTTTGCTGATAGTAAACTGCAACAGAAATACATGGTTTTATTAAAGAAAGCAAAATAAACATGCCTTTCAATATTCCACGAATCTTGTTAGAAACATCGTCTTTTTACTTATCTAGAGAGTGATAGGTGCTGTAATAGTGACATCAGGCATAACATGGCCTTTAACAACAAACATCCTTCAGAAACTTAAAGTATTTTTGACCACAGAAGCATAACCAGCTCTGACATCATAACAACAAAACCAATACCTCCTCTTCTTCTTCAGAGATATTGCTGGAACAGCACAATGAGGAACTTTTCTAGAATTCATTGTTCTTATCAGGATGATCCTTAAAATAAATTTGAAAGAATGTATGTACTCTATCTTCTGGAAGTTTAAGGAGTGCAAACAAACTGAACAGATCAGATGTGAAACATGAACACAATTAGATGGCAATTTCCACAACAGCATCAGCTTAAAAAGAAGATAACAGGGAGGCCTGCTGAAATCACAGGCAGGCTAGTAAGGAAAAAGCCTTCATCATCACCAGGAGGATCACAAGTTTAATTAATCCAAGCCCAGAATGCACAGTGACATGTGATGGATAATTTTGAGGGAGCAGAAGGTAAAGACAGACATCCTGAAGGCATTCTATGCATTTCTGATTTAAAGAGGATAAAAAGAGATCACTGTATTGTGGATTATATTTTTACTTCTGAATGTTGATCTCCCTTCATATTGTGAACAAGAACAGAGGTTAAAAATAACCCGACGTCTAACACCACAAATAAAGGATGATAGTTTTTTAATTACGGAACAGTATAAATGAATTCATGTAATGATAACTGCAGACTAAAATGGTTTATTTTGCAATCTGAAATTGTCAACAAGGCTTTGGAGGCTATTTACTCAAGTAATCAGTAACAAACCAAAAAGTTACCATAATTATCATATTACAGGTGCAGTACCTTGTATAACTTTTGAGTTAAATTGACTTTTTGAAAACACACCTGATTTAAAGGTGTCTTCACTACTTCGTCCTCTCTCAAAAAAACTTTAAAAGAAGTAGTAAAAATGTCAATTCTATTTTTTTTTTTTTTAATATATATACAGGTAAGGCAGACACCTTGCTAGGGTGTATTTCTGCAAATCTAAATTCTAATGATTACCTGATTATTTGGGTTGAAGAGTCAGAACTGAGCAAAACATGGCAATAGTCCCACAGTACTTTTTTCCAATGTTCAGAAAAACAGAAGTGTTCAAAAACTCAAAAAGTTTAGCCACCCTAATGTGTTACAAAACCTAAGCTCAGGATAGTCCTTTGGTACACTCTTCTCTTCTAAGGGATTTTAAAGGTACACAGACTGTTACTCACATGGCATCACTCAGACTGAAGGCCAGTCTGGGTCTTTTGAAGGTGGACCCATCTCCTCTTCAATATGAGTGGTTCCTTTGTGTCAAACACTGGAACACCACCATCCTTGTTACCAGATTTACAACCAGGAAAACATCTTTGATTGGGTCGCCTCCATCTCTCAGCCTACATGTAATAACATGGTTCATATTTTCATCTACGTCACTCCCTCCAAGCTGACTCTCTACAACCTACAGGTGGAGGCCAGGCAAAATACCTGTGGCATCTCGGTTGCCACTGAGTATTCAAGTTTTAACAACCAGTAATTTAGAAGAAATGACCAAGCATAATTTTGACCACTATCACTTAATTGTTCCTACTTCAATATCATCTTCCATAAGGGTTTCCTGACTTGGCTTCTTTCTTTCTGTGTCACAACTGTCCAGTGGATGTCACCTGCTAGAGCAGCATCAGGCTATGTGCATATATGCCACCTGCTTGATTCAAGTATCAGCTTCTAGTAAATAAGGGTAAGCTTCTCAGACAGGGATCATCCCAGTGTCATGTCTGTATACAAACTTAACTGCTGATGGACTTTGGTGCATGATGGACAACTTTCATTGCCTTATATATGATCTATAAGAGGAATGCACAACTTGAAAAAATTATAGGATAATATGCTGGTTAAAAGCCATTCATGAAGAATCAATAGATGCTTAATACTAGGGTTCTATCTGCATCCCATCTAAACCAGAAGAACTGTAATTGGCACCTAATGAAAAAGTTCTGAGAAGTATGAAAAGGTAAGAAAGCAAAAGAGGAAAACTATAATGGTAAACCCTCCAGTTTTAATAAGAGTCTTCAACATTCTGAAAACAGAATTGGGCTTTTGGTAGGGCAGTCAACAAGCCAAATTTAAATGTTAATTTTGATCTGTAGTGCAGAATGCATCAGGTAATAAGGGTTAGATACAATTTTTGTAGTATCCTGTCACATGGTGTGATTTATATCCGAAATAGTTTACAACCCTGCAGCCAGTCCATCTCATAAACAATTATCTGAGAGATTTTCTTAGCCTACCATTTGATGAGTGCAGAAAGTTCTATCTTTTCTTCCTCCTGTCCTCTTAATTTCTTCCCCCTCGTGTTAACAACTTAACAACAAAACCTAAAGGGTAAAAACATGCCAAGATCTTAAATAATATTAAAGAACACAGCTTACCAAATAGTAGCCTTTTTCTCCAAAACAAGTTAATGCTATTATTTCTCAGATTACATCATCTGTGGTTGATGAACATTATATAAGAACATTTTCTGCAGACATCAGTATAAAGTTTATAGTGCTAATAATGGAAAAAATGTTATTCAGTACTTTGAGTCTGAGAGACATGAAGAACAGCATTACATTATTTGAGCTAAATTAATCACTTCCACTGTCCATTGATATTTAAAAGTCACAGACACTACACTTTAAAGGTATTGTACTGTATGTGTTGTACAACACCTGTTTGACATTATTTTAAGAGGGAAACATTTCTGCAAACATGTATCAGGCTCTCAGAAGCAATTGCTTTATGTTGAAATGAGAAACAGAGATACAAGCAAATAAGTTTATCCACAGTAAAACAAATCTAATAGGCGTTTTACTCAGGATAAATTTGGCATTATGTCTTAAGATGAGAGCAAGAATTACTTAAACATGAAAATGCAGCTCTGGACAGAATATACCAAGTGAGAATAAGATGCTTTGTGATAACCTCTCTTTTGCCAAAGTAGATTCAAGAGAGAATAGGCTCTGCTAGTGGTACTCCAGCTCTGTATGCTGTAAGCCAAGAGTAAGTACAAAGCAGTCATAACCTTCCAGAATCAAAGTTATGATTCAATGTTTTGTTCAGAACTGATGGGGATCATTACAAATCAAGTACTTTGAAAACATGTTGTTCTGTTCAAGAGTAAAAATAAATTAGTAGAAGATAATTAAGAAAATAATGAAATGAGAATGTCTTTTAAAACTACAGATAATTATTCAAATCTATTTTGGGGCAGAGTTGAAAATAAAACTTGGCTATACTTAGTGATGTAATTTTGTAATACAGTTTCTTCTAGAAGGCTTTTTCTGATACATGCTGGTATTATTTGTGGTTTTATTTCATAAAATCCCATTAGCAACACACAACCAGCCTGTGATTAATGCATGTTCTTATTAGGGGCAAAATGTTTTGTGAGACAGGGTTGCCTACAAAACATGAATTCAAAGTTTAAACTAGTCCTCCTACACATTAGTTATTGCCAATAACTATACCAAAACATTTGTGATTATAATTGATTTTGAAATAAGAAGCAAACAGCATGTGGATTCTCTAATTAATGGACTGATTTGCTGTTGAGTTACTAATATTTACAGTGCAACTCATTGTGCAACTCTAAGTTGCAGAAAGCTCTTAAGAGAATAGTTCTCACATTTTTAAGAATAAACAGCAGAGTATGTGGATTTTGCGCATATAGATACACACACAGACAGGCAGTATTCAAAATTTTATTGGAAAACTTTAAGACTTTCTTTTAGTGACTCCTCTTTGAAAAAGATAAGTGAGCTAATAAAGCTAATATCCTGGCAGATGGGTACTTCCATTTTTCTTCATGCTAAAATATACTTTGGGATTCATTCATTCATTCCAAAAAACTCTTTTTACTCTTTGCAAAATGTTTTAACCTATAAATGGCCATTTCAATCACAACAATCCCTATAACATGATAAGTTGTAAGAACTGTCTAGGAATTCTGCAATCTGCAACATCAATAGCATCTGAATTCATAGAATCATAGAATCATAGAATCATAGAACCATAGAATCACAGAACCATAGAATGTCTTGGGTTGGAAGGGACCCCTAAGGGACATCTCCAAATAGAACTGATTGTTCAGAGCCCCATCAAGCCTGACCTTGAATGACTCCAGGGATGGGGCCCCCACCACCTCTCCAGGCAACCTGTTCCAGTGATCCACCACCCTCAAATTAAAGAACTTTTTCCTAATATCCAACCTAAATCTACCCTTTTGTAGCTTAAAACCCTAACTCTTTTACATTTCCCTCTTTCCTGCGTCTCTTGGTTACTCTGATCCTTCTTGCCGCCTTGATAGTGGCAAAACACCTACAGTCTGTGTACTTCAGGCATTGAAATATGCAAGTTAATGTGAGGCCAGTCCTTCCATTTCTTGACCTAGTTATGCAGTGATACAGGGATGGGAGGGATTAGTCCCAGACTGTCTGCTTTCGGGACCTTATCAGCTGGTGCAGTTTATAACAGTGGCTGTGACAAGGCCAAAGCTGGTGTGCAGTCAGCCAGATAATTAAGCAGCTCCCTGGGAAGCCCACATTCCCTTCTGTTGCTGTTCCCAGTGGAACATGGGTGTAGCAGAAAATGTAGGCTCACGTTTTCCACGCTGTTGAATATAATCATTGGCAACACTTAAAATCTGTAACTTTATCTAGCTAATCAGTAAAGCTTAAAAAAATTATATAGCCACCTCAGGAGAATACCTTTATTATACTGTCTCCTGAACCAAGCAGTTTCAGCTCATTGGGATTCAAGTAATTAAATGCTTGAGCAACCCCTGCAACTCTAGACAAGAAGGCATGGACACACAGTCAAGTACAAAGTGAGCAAGGCAAATACCATTTCCAGCTTCTGCTCTTTCCTATCTGATAGTCAGTTTGGTCACTCTTTATTGCCCACTTGAGATAGGTACTATTAGAGAAGGAACACTGATGAATCATCTTTACGTCTGGCAATACTGTTGAAATATATCAGACAGATAGGCATTTTTTTGCTTCAGCTAACTTAATCCTCAGTCCAGGAAAATACTGCTGAAGTTACACTGACATAAGACAAAGCTTTTGCATTCTGCAATGAGTTGGAATATGTGAATGATTTGGTGCAGAAAGATATATCTTGGCAGTATGATTTGATGTAAACTTTGAAATGCAACACTGAAAGTACACTTTCACAAAGTAGTCACACTTGTCCTTTAAAGGTGGAAATGTGTTTCTAAGTTAGAAAGAGAGAGGGGAAGAGGACATGGCAGCTTTAGTAGTGAGATTTTTCAGAAAAAGTAAACTTTCAATTTTCAGAATTTTCAAAATCTGACATTTTTCCAGTCAAAATCAAGCTAGATGCCAGCAGGAACAAATGTTGCTAGAAACTTTTTACAAAGGGTGTTGCATTTTTGAACAAGAATCTGAAATATAGGTGACTCAAGTTGGGTTCCCAAAGGGCACATTTAGGCACTTGTTTGCTTTGAAGATGGCTGAGCAACAAGACTCTCAACATGATTTCTTACAGGTGTCTGGCACCACAGCAAAGTAGACAGAAGTTCTGAGGTGGGCCAAAAAGATGATCAGTAGCTCAAGCACCTCTCCTATGAAGACAAGCTGAGAGAGTTGGGGTTGTTGAGTCTGCAGAAGAGAAGGCTCTGGGGCAGCCTTATAGTGACCTTTTAGTACCTGAAGGGGTCTACTGGAAAGATGGGGAGGGACTTTTTACAAGGACTTGTAGTGCTAGGACAAAGGGGTAATGGCTTTAAAATGGAAGAGGGTAGATTTAGATTAGAAATTCTTTAGTGTTAGAGTAGTGAGACCCTGGAAACTTATCCATCATGATAGGGACTGTAAAATGACAGATTAGGAAGAAGTGTTTAGACAAGATAATTTTAAATTGATCTGTGTGATCCCTATGCTGATACATTTATTCAGATCTGGAAGGCTATCACATAGAATTTTCTAAGACAATAGGTACATTTGGATGCCAAAGTTTAACACTTATCACACCTGTCCTTTTTGAACTCATTTGAGTGCAAACATCCACAGAAACATGTGACAACATTCACCACAATGGTGAAAAATATTTTCACTTGCTTTAATATTTTTTTTCCAATAATTTCAATCAATGTCCTCTATATCTTTTATAACAACTATGTATATTTACCTATACCCTTTTCTCCCCATCGATTAATGACTTTTTAAGCCATGCCTCCACTTCAGTCACTTTTTCCCATGATAAAGAATCCCAGTTTTTTAGTCTTTTTTTTCATGTGGAAGCCATATTAGCCTTACTGTTCTCCACATCCTCTTTTGAGCTCTAATGTTCCCTTCCTGAAATGAGTAATGCAATGCTACTCAGTATTCAGATTCTTGGTATGCTAGAAATGTGCGAGTCAGTGTAACTTGGGGCTTTTTGGCTTCTCAGAAAACTAGGAGTTTCATCAGAATCTAAGGTCGCTCTCTCCTGCATGATAGCTGATTTCAAGTTCATCAGTACTGCAAATGCAAATATGCATACACACAAAGAAACATGCAAGAGACTGGGAATATCTGCTGCTTAGCTCCTATTAATACTGTGTCCTGCCACTGTATTATTTAATTGCTCAGAATGGAATGCATCTTCACAGCCAGCTTGGTCTCTTCATTAACTTGACAATTTTTCCCTTTCTCCAAGTTCAAAATATGCACATTAAGTCCCAAACACAGGATCTGGGGCCTTATTGTTAATGACTTCCCATTATAATACCTAACCTCTTAATAATTTATCAGCCGACAAAGACATCTAATGATAATTTCCTGTTTTTCAGGAAGCCCTGTCTTTCAGGGCTTCTTTACATAATTAGGTAAATGACACTTACTGTATCACCTGTATCTGTCACATAGAGGGAGAAACGGCTTCCTCTTATAAAAAAACCTATTGACTTTCATTTGCTGCATCATATTTATTCATGGGTCTGCTAATTAAATCTCTTTATTTCATAGCTCCTACCAATTTTATTCTCATGGAAAACTGGTTTACTTATTTATACTAACCAGGATTTCTCTGGAGCTCTTTTTTAAAGCTTTTTTTTACTTGCTACTTTTCTTTCCTTGGGTACTGACGGTGATACAAGGAATATATTGCAAACCACATTTAGCAGTTCAACGGTTTCATATTCATAGGTGAATGACACCTGGCCCTGGCAATTTATTCCCATTCATTTTTTAAATTTGTTTTAAAACCTTTTTAGTGAGGTTTCATCTCAAGACAGTTTCTCGCCTGGTTCCCTGTAATGAGAGGTTCCTTCTGCTGTGGAGCTTCTGATCTGTGACACAAGCTGCCTTGATCTGTGACAAGTATATTTTCTATACATGAAGCAGAAGTTTCTAACTCAGCAGAAACTGGGAGCTCCTGTTTTCCTGAGGCCACTTGTTTGGCAAAATTCTGACTTTTTGCAGTGGATTGACCCTGGCTGGCAGCTCCAACCAGCCATTCATTCTCAGCCCATCTCTCCAGTGGCATGGGGAAAAGAATAAAAGAACAAATGCCAAAAACTCATAGGTTGAGATAAAGACAGTTTCATAAGTAAAACACCATACAGGATGCTATGGAGACAATTACCTCCATCCCAACCAGGCACAGTACACCTTTGTAGAAGATAGTACCTCCCAGGTGCCAGAAGAGATCAGGGGCTGCCATGTGCAGGACACAGCCAGTTCCACAATCAACCTACCAGAGGATGCATCTGAGCCCATCAGCCAAACTGGTAATCTCTCAAGTAAAGCATAGTTAAGGAAGGGCATAAAAAGATAGACAGAGGGAATAAAAAATGTGTGAAAAACAACTTTGTGAGCACTAACATCTCTCCTTGTGAGAGAAGGAAGGGAAGAAGGTTCTCCATGTGCTGGAGCAGAGCTTCTACTGCAGCCCGTGGAAAGACCATGCTGGAACAGATATTCACACTAACAGCCCTTGGAAGACCATGTGGTAGAGTGGTGAATATTTTCTGAAGAAGCTGTGGCCCATGGAGAATGTTTATCCTAAAGGACTGCAACTCATGGGAAGGACCCACACTGGACCAGGGGAAAAGTGTTATTAAGAGAAAGAAGCAGCAGAAGGGAGCTGTTATGGATTGGCCACAACCCCCCAGCCTCCTACACTACTTGGAAGGGGAAGGAGATACAGGAATAGGGAATGAAGGAGTGAAGTTGAGACTGGGAAGATGGGGTAGGATGGAGGGAAGATGTTTTAGCTTTTGACTTTGTTTCTCTAATTTAACTTGCAATAAATTATTTTCCCCCATTAACTAATATTCCCCTTTAATTAATTAATTAAAATCTATTTTGCCTGTGACAGTAATTGGTAAGGATCTCCTTGTCTTTATCTCAGCCCATGAGCTTTTTTTCCCCTCTATTTTCTCTCTGTGCTGTTGAGCAGGGGGAGAGAGAAGCTGGGTGGCTATCTGGCAGCCAGCCAAGGTCAACCCACCACAGTTTTACACCTTTATGAGATTATTTCAGCATAAAGGAGGCTCATACTTAAGTTCCACCCCAAAAAGCTAACACCAGGGATTTCTCTGCACCATACTTGACTCACAATTGTTTATTCACAGTCCTCCAAAATATTCCATCAAGTTTAGGTTAGCTTGGTTATCTCCCCCTTCTTTTAACCATCTTCATTACTACTCAGGCATGAAGTTGCACAACAGAGAGCCATGTGCTGTGATGCACGGATGAGCTGCAGACAGGCAGGGCAGAGCTGCTGGCGGGACTATAAAAGCCCAACCTCAGTCAGACGGAGAACTCCGCTGGGAATTATTGCTCACAAATCATGAGGAAGGAAAGCTTGGCTATAGTACAATTCAACACAAAACATCAAATAAGCACTCTCCTCATTGTCACTCTTGGTCACATGAGACTTGGAGGTCTGTCGATGAGACCTTGTCAGTCACAGCAAGCACAGCACTCAGGGATGACTGAGCTGAAACAAAGCCTTCTATTGATGGTTGCATGGAGCAGCCAGCCCCCAGACAAAAAAAAAAAAACAAACCAACAAACCTGTGACTACATCCTTTTCTCCTTCCCTTTTGTTTTTCTCACTGACTACGAAAGACCAGGAGGAAAAAAAATTATATAATCCTCTTCCTCTTAGCTTGTCAGACTTTAAAGTTGGGAAGCACCCAGGAGCATGGGTTCCTGCAGTTGCAGGCATATATGCTGAAACGGACCTGAGTGGTGAGCTGTGTGGGGTAGGAAGGAAGGCTTATAGAAAGGCCTCCAAGGGACTGGACATTGTGGCCACAAGGGGCTCCCATGAGTGGGGTGCTGAGGCTTGGACAAGGAAATAAATGATATTTCATTGGTAGCTTTACAAACTGGAGGCTCTACTTGGGCTTGCTCCCAAGGACAAAAGCAAGAACTCTGAGCCCCTACCTGGCCTAGAGGCAATACACATGCTTATTCTGGTGGGAACTCAGGCAGGGAAGGAGCTGGTGGTATTTCCAGAATCATGTCACTGCAAAGAGGAAAAGCATGTGATCCGCAGCTGGATACCAAATTCCTCCTCTTGTGTTCAGCAGCATGTTCTCACCCCACGTATCACTGGATTGGCAAGATCTAGCTTTTTATGCTGACTTTTTGGACATTTATCACCCCATCACAAAAACAAAAGCAGAATCCAAGCACTATTGTAGCAAATTTGATAAGAAATAGATTACATTTCTTGCACAGCTATTAGTAACCCTCTTCCCTTGTAGTAGGGAAAACCTCAGCCTTCAAAACTCTGATGCATGTGTGTTGCCAATATAATAATCTCCTAACATGGAGAGAAAATAAATAAATAAATAGGCCAGGAAATTGTTTAAAATGCTGTAAACTTCCCTGGGACAGGTTTTCTGCTCCTTGAAGTGCTCCCCATGCTCTTTCTGAAATACTAATTGCTTTGCACAAGTCCGGCTATATGATGGCAGCTGCTCTCTCCTTGTCCACTGACACTGTGACCCCATTGTAAAAGGCCACCAAGTTTGTCAGGTGCGATTTTCCCTTAGTGAAGCCATTCTGCTTGCCACCAACTACCTCCTTATTTTCCATGTGTCTTAGCAGAGCCTTCAGGAGGATCTGCTCCAAGGTAAGTGGCCTTTATTCAGGTTTACTTCAAGTAATCATGTACTCCATCCTGCACTGAATCATCTTGTAGTGTAAGGGGTGCCAAAGCTCATTGATGGGATGAACCCCTGAGCGCAGTAGAAGGCATGGAGTAAAAGAATAGTGTTTGGTAAATGGTGGCCCAGCATGAATTTGATACAGAAATTAGAGGTGAAGAGCACTGTTATACTTAGCCGGAAGAGCAAAAGTTGTGAGCTAACAGTACCAGATGTCTTGGTCACAAGTGTTTCAGTGGTACAGTAGCAAATCCAGGAACTAATCTAATCCATCCATTTCACAGACACTTCAAATACGTTACGATGAGAGGAATACAATCCATGTCTCTAACTCCAGGACTCCATGAACCAGCTACCAAGCAAGCACATTTAAATAATCTTGTCTTCCATATGCTTATCAAAATGAGGGAATGGATATTTACTTGTTCTCACCACTTCTCCATAGGTATGTTGTATCATTACTAATATTTTGACCATCTATGAAAAAAACACTGATCACTGATGTTCCATACAACACCAAGGATCTCACTTAGTATTTCAAATTATTCTCAAAGAGTAGAAATACAAAGAGTAAATAAAAGCTAAACAAACACTGATCTCCTCTCAAATGATGACAGCATATGCAAAAGAAACTGAAAAGGGTATGAAGAAAAATAACAGGCAGGCATAAACCAGTAAGTATTTTCTCATACCAAAAAAATCACCCAAAGCCTGGAAATTATTCACACTCTCTCCAACCCCAAAATGGACAGATTAATCCCAATAAAATTTTAATTAGTTACAACCCTCTCATTCCCACTGGAAATACATATACTAAATATTTTATCAATCTTAATATTTGATAAAATTATTTTTGCCCCAAATGAATAAATAAATTTGGAAATGCATTTAACATTTTTTTCCTGTTGTAACATAAAGTTAATTAAAAAAAAATTTAGAAGAAGCCAATATTACTGCTTTAAAAAAACCCGAACCCCTCAGAAGCAAAACCTGTAACAAATGAAAGAAAGAAAGAAAGAAAGAAAGAAAGAAAGAAAGAAAGAAAGAAAGAAAGAAAGAAAGAAAGAAAGAAAGAAAGAAAGAAAGAAAGAAAGAAAGAGAGAGAGAGAGAAAGAGAGAGAGAAAGAGAGAAAGAAAGAAAGAGAGAGAGAAAGAAAGAGAGAAGGGAGGAAGGGAGGGAGGGAGGGAGGGAGGAAGGGAGGGAGGGAGGGAGGGAGGGAGGAAGGAAGGAAGGAAGGAAGGAAGAAAGGAAGGAAGGAAGGAAGGAAGGAAGGAAGGAAGGAAGGAAGGAAGGAAGGAAGGAAGGAAGGAAGGAAGGAAGGAAGGAAGGAAGGAAGGAAGGAAGGAAGGAAGGAAGGAAGGAAGGAAGAAAGGAAGGAAGGAAGGAAGAAAGGAAGAAAAGAAGAAAGAAAGAAAGAAAGAGAGAGAGAAAGAGAGAAAGAGAGAAAGAGAGAAAGAGAGAAAGAGAGAAAGAAAGAAAGAAAGAAAGAAAGAAAGAAAGAAAGAAAGAAAGAAAGAAAGAAAGAAAGAAAGAAAGAAAGAAAGAAAGAAAGAAAGAAAGAAAGAAGGAAAGAAGGAAAGAAGGAAAGAAAGAAGGAAAGAAGGAAAGAAGGAAAGAAAGAAGGAAAGAAAGAAAGAAAGAAGGAAAGAAAGAAAGAAAGAAAGAAAGAAAGAAAGAAAGAAAGAAAGAAAGAAAGAAAGAAAGAAAGAAAGAAAGAAAGAGAGAAAGAGAGAAAGAAAGAAAGAAAGAAAGAAAGAGAGAGAGAAAGAGAGAGAGAAAGAGAGAGAGAAAGAAAGAGAGAAAGAAAGAAAGAGAGAAAGAAAGAAAGAGAGAAAGAGAGAAAGAGAGAAAGAGAGAAAGAAAGAAAGAAAGAAAGAAAGAAAGAAAGAAAGAAAGAAAGAAAGAAAGAAAGAAAGAAAGAAAGAAAGAAAGAAAGAAAGAAAGAAAGAAAGAAAGAAAGAAAGAAAGAAAGAAAGAAAGAAAGAAAGAAAGAAGGAAAGAAGGAAAGAAGGAAAGAAGGAAAGAAAGAAGGAAAGAAAGAAAGAAAGAAGGAAAGAAAGAAAGAAAGAAAGAAAGAAAGAAAGAAAGAAAGAAAGAAAGAAAGAAAGAAAGAAAGAAAGAAAGAAAGAAAGAAAGAAAGAAAGAAAGAAAGAAAGAAAGAAAGAAAGAAAGAAAGAAAGAAAGAAAGAAAGAAGAAAGAAAGAAAGGAAGAAAGAAAGGAAGAAAGAAAGGAAGAAAGAAAGGAAGAAAGGAAGAAAGGAAGAAAGGAAGAAAGAAAGGAAGAAAGGAAGAAAGGAAGAAAGAAAGAAAGAAAGGAAGAAAGGAAGAAAGGAAGAAAGGAAGAAAGGAAGAAAGAAAGAAAGAAAGAAAGAAAGAAAGAAAGAAAGAAAGAAAGAAAGAAAGAAAGAAAGAAAGAAAGAAAGAAAGAAAGAGAAAGAAAGAAAGAAAGAAAGAAAGAAAGAAAGAAAGAAAGAAAGAAAGAAAGAAAGAAAGAAAGAAAGAAAGAAAGAAAGAGAAAGAAAGAAAGAAAGAAAGAAAGAAAGAAAGAAAGAAAGAAAGAAAGAAAGAAAGAAAGAAAGAAAGAAAGAAAGAAAGAAAGAAAGAAAGAAAGAAAGAAAGAAAGAAAGAAAGAAAGAAAGAAAGAAAGAAAGAAAGAAAGAAAGAAAGAAAGAAAGATCTTTTTTATGTTAGGAAGAAAAAAGAACATTGGGTGAGGAAGCAGGCCATTACTAAGCATACAAAGAAAAATGAGAAGTAGTGGTAAATAAACATTCACCTGACAATTGTAATCATTTTTGCTACAAAGCAAGAGGAGGGTTACAGAAAGAACAGCAGGTTTAATACAGGAATGAAAATGAAAAAAAAAAAAGTCATTATTAACATTAACTATCCTTAACATAATGGGACAGTATGATGCAGTATCAGAATCTGTAACCCTTTTAAAATAATATGTTTTGACCAGACAGCAATGATGTTTTCAAGGAAATAGCTGAAGAGTTTATCCTCGCAAAGAGGGGACCTTGGCTTCAGCCAAAGACCTGAATCAATACAAGAAATTTTAAAAGGATTTTAAAAGACAAGATCAAGTTTTATATTAGAAAATAATTCCAATAAAGAGTTTACTGGTGTTACTAAACAAACAATGTCTTGATTCAAACCTCACACAAAAATAAAAATCAGTTCACTCAAGATTCTGTTGCATCAACAACAGAAGTTCAAGGTAAAAATATAATGATACCAGTAATGAGAAATGAATCTTATTGAATGATACAGTTCTTTTATCTCTCCTTGAGCACGATTATATGCCTGGTTTATATGGCAATTCCATTAATAGAATATACTGGTATTTCTTAAAAACATTTAACTTCTTTCTACTTTCACCTTGGCAAGACTTAAAAAAAAATAATTGTCAGGGCATAATTGATGTAATAAGAGTTGAATCACTGACAGATTTCTAAACATCACATTTGGTTATATGGCATAAAAGCATTATTAGCAAAGTCCAGTAAATTTATTGAGTCATTGCAGGGAGCAACTTGGACATGAGCTCTAGTGTCAATGATGCAGTTAAACGGATTAGTTGTTCCTTGGATATATAAAACAGGAATGTACATCATATGGAATTTCCTGGAAAACTGCAGCATGTATGTATAGCGTGGAAATTGTCTACTGCATGGCCAGTGGGGCCAGTACTTTTAGGAAAACTCAGTATACCACTATTTACAAGTGTGGCTTGTATCTTTGTAGTCTACACACAGAATTCAAATATTCTCAGAAAGCAATGGTGTTACTCTGCATTTTTTTCTTATCCACCATATGTGCATGCTGTGTATGCCTCAGATTTTTGAACATGTGGTAGCTGTTATGCCTTCCTGCATGTACCTTATGGCCTGTTTGCAGTATGGCTGAAACTCTCCATTCGGAATAGGGCTGACACATGCCTGGAAATCCTGGCCAAAGAACAAGTTCTCAAAATTTGCCAGGAGAGAATTTCCCTGTGGAAAAGAACATATAACTGGAGAAACAAAATAAAAATCAATACCTAGCCTCCTTGCACCAAACAAACTGTAGACCTAGAAGGCATAAGAAAATGAAGCAAAATTAAGGAAGTGTTTTTGCCTTTAAGGACAAGATATCTGCAGGTGGTAGAAAGGTACCATGTCCCACAATTTAGTGCCTGTGCTCCAAGGAGAAATTTTACTAGAGTTCTAAAAGGGTCCTCAAAATGACTGAGAAAGACATGCCAGAAATTCAATCTCTTTAGTTTACTATGGAGAAGAGTAAGGATAAACCTTCCCAGTGTATGCAGATTACCAGTACTTTGAAGTAACCTGAATATCTGCAGTATCAGAATTCACCCACAATCCATAAACTGAAATAACTAAACATTCAGTAAATTCAGCATTTAAATAAGGTGCAGTTTCCATGTATTATGAGCTAATAACAATTTAGCCTGGAAGGTGGCAGGCTAGATGTTGCTTGGGGTATTTAAAACAAGTTTCAATAGACTTTAATGTATCTTTTATAGATGACTGTGTAGTATACAAGGAAGCTCAGACTGGTGGCAACTTTATTGGATTAAATAATTCAACTAGCATGTAATGTGAACCATGCAGTATCACTGGGCCAAATTCAGACCTTTCCTGTTAAAAAGCTGTGCTATGAATAATAACTTCAGTGTTGCATCCTTAATATTTGAAGCATTCTGTGACAGAGAAGAACCTAAGCCAAACCTGAGCTTAGTAGTAAAGGCACTTTTCAATTATCCCAGTAGATCTGGCAACACCAAGGGCTGATAGCCATTCTCATTTTTATGACTATGATATTACAAATACCATGGGAAACAAATCAACCCCCCTCTTACCTGACAAGTAAAAAGAGTGACTGGTAATAAACCATGGCACTGCTCAAAACGATAAGCTGGTTCTTCCATTGTAATAAATCAACATTACTTCATTGGAAATTAAGTCTTTTGGATTTATACCAGGTAAGGGTCTGACCAGCATGCCGCATTTTGAAATCTGGATACACCATTTTTCTTGGCTGCAATACATCTCATTCATCATAAAAACTCAGTAAAACATTCAGAAAGGTTACTTAGTACACTGTCAAAGTAAATATGTCTCTCTAAATCAGAGTCAGCATGGCTATGTCTTGTGCGATACTAGTATTGTGAAGGAAACTACTAATTTCCGCCCTAGAGTAAACAGTTAGCTAAAGGTGACAGCTTATTACATTTTATGTGTTAGACTCTGGGGCAGAGCATGTATTTTACTTCCTTCTGTGATATTGACCCTAGTTCAGGTTGTGCGCCCCTTTATCTGCTTAAAATCAGAGGTCGCCTTTATCTCCTGCCAAAAAAAGCTATCAAGGTACAGCCAGCAAATCTGATTCCTCTGGTCTGTCACTTTCTCATATCCTTCGCTTTTTTTCTTTGAGTCAGATGATGAGGCAAACTTCTTGACTCACACACTGAAGCTTAGAAACAGCATCTCCAAAATACTTTGTAGCTGGTTTCTAACTAAAGACACACAGCTGCTATGCACTCAGTTTTCCCACTTAATTTGCATCTCAGATAAGGAAGCCCACTTGTCTTTTCCTTTTACACTTTTTGGAATCTTTGGTGGGCAGCTGTTAGTATCTTGTTGAAAACACAGCAGTACTTACATGCTTATTGGAACTCTAAAACCATGCTTTCAAGTGCAAAGTGTTTAGTGGCAACAGCAGCTTGAGCTGTCTTGTGGTGCACTTTACTTTCTACTGTGCCAGCACAATAATTTGCTAGCCTGTGCTACAGCTCTGATCAGGATTCTCTCTTTAAAATGAAAAAAGCCTTACTTGACCACCTTTTTTATTACTCTAAATCAATTCCTTGACTGATTGAAAGAATGGCCCTATAAACAGGCATCCTGGCAAAACTGAGGATGTTTGTGTGCGTGGCAAAAGGAAAATGGGAATGTAAGAGAAGGGCAAGGAAAATCAGTTTCAGTTTTGCTATACTCATGTTTAGGTATCCCAAAACCACAATACATATTTTTTAATTTTGCATTTATCATTTTATTCCTCACTGAAGAAGATGACAGACTATGGCTTTCATATTTAGTTCTTGCCTCAGTTTTGATTCCCTGGTCCTAATACGCCCGAAACGCATAGTCGGAATGCACTATTCTGATGTAGTTAATCTATAGCTAAATTAAAACGTACTCTTTGAATTTTACAGCATGACATTAGTTTACACCAGCAGAGAAACTAACTTAAGAAGATGCAACTTAGTATGGCAACCACCATCTGCACACCTGTCAGGATTATTGAAATAACTAATGAATAGTCATGGACCTGTAGCTCCTGCATGAAATTACTTTTGAATACAATCAGCTTATGTTATAGGAGGTTCAATCGCACTTGGAAGTGCAGTGCAAAGGGAAGAAAAAAGGGGAAAACCTACAGCCTAAGTTCATAATAAAAAAATCTACATATCATTTGCAAAAAAAAAACAACCTCCAAAAAACTTTACAAAATACCCATACATTTGCACACACTCTGACTAATAGAAAAGGCAAAAGGATATTTTTTGTTTTGTTTCCTTTTCCACTAGTATAGACAAAATAATATTCCAGGTACGGAAATAAAGTTATCTGACCTAAATTCTTGAACTGCATACCTATTTTAACATAGTTGCACAAAAGAGACTTAAGTATCTATACTATCATCACATCTATGCTGCTTATTCAGAGAACAGAACACAAGATTTGTACTAAAAGAAATGCATTGCCAGCTTGTTTTCCCCTGAAACAGATAATTAATTGCTGGCTCACACTGAAGATGGAATCCTATAAGCATTAAACTGCAAAGGTGCAAATGAGGGATTGAAAAACTTTCTAATGAGATTCAGAAAATGTTTAAGTTCTAGATGAGAAGATTATTGTTTTTGGGAGAGACTGACCCTCATTCCAATCCCACATGCAGCACCAGTGATTGAATGCAACATCTTTATATTTGTGAGAAAATATTCTGGACTGTCTCATGGAAAATGGCTGAGCAAACTGCCTTTAGTTTGTTCAAGAGCAGGTGAGGTCTGTGAATCAATTAAGGGTTCCAGAAAGCTCCCAGGAGGCACAAGGACAGTGAGTATTTATTTGCACAACCCCACTGCACTCTTGAGTCTTTTCTTGAATAATTGTTTTCTATTCCCGTTAAGACTTTGAAATCTAAACAAATAATAGAGATTATTTTTATTAAGCAGACAGATGCCCTTAGAAAACCAGACTGGAATTATCATTCCCATTGATGTAAATTTATGGAGCAGTTGTCAGATGGTAATGACTTTCAGTCATCACCATGTCTGAATCTGAGCTGTGAATTGTGTAATAATAGGCTCAGCATTGCATTACCAGTTTCCCGAGCCATGTAGTGCCCTGCATCCACTTTGGAAAGAATAGATCTTGATGTTCCTAGCAAAATGTTAGAAAATTAAGATTCTCCTTTCAACGTCTGTCTAATGTGTACAGACTGAACAATCAATTAAGTTTCCTGCAGTCACGATTGATTGTTAAAAGGAAACTTTGTACATAAATCCTCCTTCTTCAGTGATTTTTCTGATTATCACCGTTAAAACATCCCTTCTTAAGAAAAAACACCAAAAATTTAGAGCAACAATTCCCATCTATGCAAAGTTATTAGAATCAAGGCCAGACATGACAGGTTTATTTTTTTTTAAGTAATTTGTGAATTCCTCAGGCTTATGGCCATACTGCCAGCAAGAAAAGGGGCACAGATGTTTGCATTATGTGCTGAATTTTCTGGAAAATAAATGAGTTAAGAGTTATTATACAAAAAAGTTTTCTATTTCTTGAAAGAAAGAAACTTAAAAAGCAGATATTTAACTCTAACTTAATTTTATAGTGTAAATTAGTGTATGGACAGCCAAAAATTTTATGCAATATTGACCCTTAAAAGCAAGTATTTGAAAACGTTTGGTAATACTCCAGGACTGAAGATTTGGGAAATTTCTAGGACAGAAGTCATTCATGAAGTTGTGCACTTTTCAGCCAGTAAATGAGTTACCTAATGCTTCCTACACAAGTCCTTCAAAGGCCTAGATTCTATTTTGTCAGCAGGACATGAAGTAGGATGAGCTCCATTCTCAGTTATGCTGCAAATAAATCTAAGCTGTGTGTGGTGTGCTGCTTTGGTACAATGTGTCTTTCAAAGACTAAAACACTGCCTACGATGCTTTGTGGAGGACAGTAACTGTGGTGGCTCCTGGCTTACAGTCACACAAACAGGAAAGCCTAAGACCTCTTCTACATACCTATGAAGCAATAATCTTCTTCTTCGTGAGAAACTGTAGACTGGACCATTGAGCAGACCTTTTCTGACATTGTAAACTCGGGTCCGGGAATTCTGCAATCACCAATTTCTTCTTCACAATAGCATTAAATATGTGAGGTTGGAAAGGCTTTGGGAATCATCTGCATCCAACTCTCACATCCATGCAGTGAAAATGTAAATTTTGCTATCTCTGGAAATGGAGAATCCAAAGTTCTGCGGGCAACTTGGTGTTTAAGTGAAGATTTTTTTTCTTAGATCTAAGCACAATTTTCCTTGCTGCAGCCTCTGTTCATTTCTTGTTACCCTTTCCTGTGAACCTCTGACTAAAGTCTAGGTCCATCTTCTCTATAAATCCCTTTTAAGAAGTTGAAAGTGACATTTAGATTTCCCCCTAGCCTTATGTTCTTCAGTCTGCCACTGTAGAGCTCCATGACATTTCTGTTAGCCCATTTCTCTAGCTCACTGAAATCTCTCTGAATGACAGTTCCTCCTTCCAAAGTATTGATTGATCTCTGCATTGGTGTAATCTGAAAATCTGATGAGGATTTATCATCATTTCCACCACTCAGCTCATTAATAGAGACATTAATCACTGTTTGCCCCTTATCAGCTGCTGAGGAATGCCACTAGTAATCACC
The DNA here is from genome assembly GCF_020740795.1 of Apus apus. Lineage (NCBI taxonomy): Eukaryota > Metazoa > Chordata > Aves > Apodiformes > Apodidae > Apus > Apus apus. Next base: position 84,478,196 of record NC_067282.1, on the reverse strand, counting down.
TGCCAGTTGGACTTTACACCACTGATCATAATCTTTTGGCAGCCTAGAAAGTTTTCCAGCTGTCCAGCCGAATTTTACCACTTTGGCTGCTGAAATAATACTATGGGAAACCATGTTCAAGATTTTATTACAGTCAGAGTAAACAACATCCTCTGCTCTCGCCTCATCCACCAAGCCAGATGTCTCATCCTCAGAGGAAATCAGAGGTTGGTGAGACACAGTTTTCCCTTAGTGATGCAAAGCAGCTGTTACCAGTCAGCATAATTGTTGTGTCGCTATAAATGGCACAACGGCAGAATTTGCTCCATAACCTTCTTCAGGGCCAAACATGGACTGATTGTCTTATAGTTCTCTGGATCCTTCTTCTTGCCTTTAATGAATGTAATTAATTTGATATTTTCTAGTCATCAGGGACATTCTCAAATGGCCACGGCCTCTCAAAGATGACAGAAAGCAGCCTTGCAATGATGTCAGATCATTTCCTCAGTATTCTTGAACATATTCAGTCCCATAAGCTCATGCTTCTCCGGTTTGCTTAAGCAGTCCCTTGCCTGGTCTTCCTCTACCATTAGTAGTGTTCATTCCCAAGACTCTGACACTGGACATAGGATATATCAGAGGCTTAAAAGCCAACCTTGCCATAGTAACGGCTGAGCCAAAGAAGGCAGAGAGTCTTTTAGTATCCTTTGGCATTATGATGCCTACCCCAAACATCAGCTGGGAATGAAGCTGAATTGCCGTAGTAAACAAGCTTTAAGATTACTTAAACAGAAAATTCTCAAGTTAAAGAGATCTGTCCTGCCAACAAATCAACCAGTGGTAAAATATTAATTTCTTATTCAGGCAGAGAAGTAATTATTTCTGTACTGTGAAGCTGGGAATAACAACTTCATCCCAGGCATTAATCTTGTATCTCTTAGCCAAGAGAGGTTTTTTCAAAGACGTCTAGGGTGAGCTGTTATCATCAGAAAGGTATACTTACAAAATCAGCCTACACACAATTATGCAGAATGAAAACAAAATTCCCCTATTTAGAGAATATTAACTTTTCAAAATCAAGCTTTCAAAAAAATCCAGGAAAACACCATTTGCTTTTGTCCCTGAAAGTTTAGACATGCCACGCCTATTCTTACAGACTAGCTTTAATACTTTGATTTTCTTTTTCCCTACAATATGCGTGCCATTCACAGTACTCAACAGATACTTTACTCTTCATAACAACTAGTCAATACTTTCTTTGCTTCTCCTCAGGATATGTCCCTTTGTTCAGGCTTTATTTACTATGCACTCTCTAAATCTGCTCTGATTAACATCACACAAGGATTCTGAGAGAGAAGGAGAAAGTGCATTCTCCTTGGCACCATTCAATCACTTCAGAAAGTGAGTCCTGCAAATAGAAACCTTTTCAATATGTGTTCCAAATCGTCAACAAAAACGACACTGCAATAATATAATCCTCTTAATATATAAGCTTCTCTTCAAAAACTTATTCCCAGAAAAAAAAAAATCCACATTTAAATCTCTGAAAAAGGGAGGGCAAATGGTGAGACGCAAACAAGAACACAATTGTTCGTGCAAAAAAGAAAAGATGGAGGAGGGCAAAACAAATTGTCAAGTGACTCTTGAGCACAGTTATTTTGTTCACCTAAACACAGGTCTCCCATCATGCCATATTCAATGTTACCCGAAGTTCAACACAAAATCAACTACCTGTTCTTCTGCTTCTTCACCTGCTGTTGGTGTCCCCACCATTTCCTTTCCCTGATGTTGCCATCAGTTTTCCTGCCTATACATTTGTAGTTTCCCTAACACCCTCAAGGTCTGCCTTTCTCTCTAGTCTTTTTTCCGAAATCTCGGTCCTCCGTCCTTCAGCTGTTATACTTTATGGCGTTCAGACCAGCCAGCATTTCTCCCTGAAGCTGACGGTACTGTATAAAGATAAGGGAGGCATTTAGGGCACATGAAGGACAGTTTTCTTCCTTGTTTTGATGTCTTGCTGTGGTTGGACACCTAGGAACAGAAAAAAAGAGTAAAGCAGGGTAAAAGCTCTTCACCTAGCTATGGGATAAAATCTGGAAAGACAGATGCAAACTCTCACTGATTTTGCTGAATTTTGTTCATTGCAACTATTTGATGGATGGTTTTCCAGCCTTTTAGAAGTCAACCTGATTTTCCACAGAGTCAACAAACACCGCACATCAGGCATAAACCATCAAATTGTCCTCTATGGCTCCTTTTTCATGAATTTGTTTTTAAAATTATTTTTTATGGTTTATTATTATTATTAAGAAGGTATCGTTAAACTCATTACACCATGTTTGACAATATGACCTTTGTGAACGACAGGGTTTATTTTACATGTAAAATGGTAGATTGCAGAAATTAACATCAAATCTTTTTAGTCCTTATATAGATTTAAAAGTATATTAAAAGATCAACATAAGTTCAATAGCTATGCAAAATGTAATAGAATTATTGCTTTTAATAAAATGAAATGTTTCCAGGACTGCATTACTCTTTATAATTTTAATACTATTAAAGTCAAGATATTGATGGATGAGAAAGATAAAAACCTATCATATTTGGAGAACCAAATTGTTAGTGATAAATATTAGTAAATATTAGTTCCCTGAGTATTTTGAATAGGTTATCGATAATGGTAATTATATTTCCTCCCTCACAGTCAAGATACATTTGAGCTTCCAAAATTTAAAAATTCTCCTTTGTCATACCTGTGCTATATTCAGTAAATCCTACATTATGAAGTCACAGATGCTTTTCCTTCTTCACCATCTAAAGGAATGAACTGCAAGATATTTAAAATAGAAATATATTTAAAATATTTCTTAAAATATATTTAAGATAATGTAGACATTATCAGCGGGTGAACTGTTACTTAAATATAAGAATTGTGAACTCTTACTTAAATATAAGAATTATGAACCAAAATAGCTGGATACAGATGTGACATATATATTGGACATCCTTGAATGAATACCTAATAGAAACTTTTATGCAGTGTTACCTAAAGGAGCTAAAGGAATGGGAAGTACAGGCAACCTAGACGTTGCTGGAGAAGGGGGTAAAGATTGGATGAAATGTCACACTCAGAAATAAGGTCCACAAACTGATCAGAGGCTACAGACAGTCCTAATGGTGTTGTCCCAAAACTGGATTCTTTACCCAGTGTTCAAAGTCCAATCCACACACAGAGATGATATATCAAGTTTATTACAACCCTGCGCATGATCATGTGCTACCAGACTCATCCAAGAAACTAGCACCACAGTAACAACACAGAGAATATTTATACTCTTCAGGTTAAGATGAAGCTACATTGCCCAGGGGCTAAAATCGATAAGGGATTTTGGCTTAGAGGTTTGATTTGAAGATTTACTCAAGCACTAGCTTCTCTGACTTGGAGCTTGGCAGTTTCTGTTGTTATCTGCATGGTTAATGGTGTCTTGTCCTGGGGACAGCCTAACAGATCAGCAATTATCACCCTAAGCACAGCTATTCTGGGTCACAATGGGAATGTGTCCACTAATTATTTGTTATATTTAGATAAGGGATGATTTTTTTTGCTGGCATGACTTGAAGGTGGCTCTGTTTGAAGAAGGTCAATATACATGATGTTGAGTGCATCATGTTAAGAGATATTTTAACGTTCACAAATGAAGATCAAGAAATACAGAGATTATTCAAAAGAGGCACTCGAGTACAAGGGTGCTATACTGGTGTAACAATACTTAAAGTAAGCCTGAGTTATGAGTTATGCGAGGCATACACTGATCAAGTTCCGAAAATACTAGCATTACAGTTTGAGCTAAAACATTCGACAGTTAAAAAATTAATGGTAGGACTGATAAAAATAAAATCTAAGATGTTTCTGAGTTCCTATGAGACCTGAAATCTAGTATAAGAAGCAAAGGCTATTTTAATAGAGAATGCATAATCACTTAATGCTGCTCCTCCTTCTTGCAGCTCATATGGGATGGTTGACTGTTTTCTGACTTCATTAATAAAAAGTCATCTCTGATCTGAGGAAAAATATACAATGACACATTCATATCATTGATTGATTATATGATTATATGATTCTATGATATGCTTCAGTACAGCACACAAGTTTTTTTCCATAATCTGCATTTTACTTCACTGTTTCTAGGTTGAACTCCTGAGACCAGTTCTCTTTCGATTTCTTACCTGCTCACACTTAATCTGTGAATCATCACATCACCTCCTGTACATCATCCTTCATCCTTCTCTTCCTGGGTTGAAAGTCCCAAGAGTTACTTCCTTGATAGACCATTCACTCTTTCCCTGGGTGATGTTATTAATTACTTTCTCCCTTTCCATTTTGGTTTTCTGTAGCTGCCCTGCCAACCTATACTCTCTCCACAACTGCCTCCCAGGTTTCTCTCCTAAACTCCTGGTTTTCTGTCTTCACCTTCTCTTATGCCATGCTAATTCTGGTACCACTGCATACACATCATATTAAAACTACTAGCAGTAATATTTTACTCCACTATTATAAGGTTGTCTAGGTGTCAGAAGGGGAATGAAGCAGATTGCAGGTTCCAACTTTAAATGCAGTTATGAAGAAGAAACTGCATATCATCAACCTGTTGCACTAAGCACATGTTGTTCATTCCTGACAGTCAACCTGCACCCGGAGAGACAGAGAATCCCAATCAGAAAAGGTTACATGCATCCAGCTCCCTGACTGAATGATGCCTTCTCTTGTTACTCTACCTGCATCACCCTGTGCTGAGTATATAGTAAAAGAAAAAACCCTCTTACCCGTATCCTGTGCAATTCTGAGCATTGCCAATGCATGTCTGCTCCCAAACCCATGAACTTTCTGTCACCCCACTTACTCACTTATATACTTCAGCATATGCTGTTGTGAGGAACCTGCTCTCAGAAAGTGGTATCCAAACCTGGTTGTAACCCAAGTTCCATGTGTATCCCAAAAGGCCTGCCTGAGAGGATGGCAACAACGCTGATGGTCTGCTGATGGCCTGCAGCCTGCATGTACAGTGATTGAGATAAGGACAATGAGAGGGAGGAGGGTGCAGAGGGGGCAGAAGGCCACCCTGGCTGCTTAGTCTTGTGTCTCAATCATACTCATCCTTGCGAAACAAAGAAAGTAGGCCTATAAAACAGGGGGCTACAATGGTGGGCTTCAGGAACCTCAGTGATACCGACTGTCCCTTGCTGGCTGGATCAATGCTGGATATAAGGCTGGTTATTCCTACTATCTCTCAAACTTTTCTTCTCTTCTTTTCTCCTTCTCTTTTCCTTCCCAAAATCATCAAATAACACAAGGACTAGCCATGATTTTTTTCTCAGGTCATGCAGTTTTAACATGTATGTATTGTGACTTTTGCAAACTAAATACTCAGACTTTATGATAATGTAGCCTGAGATAATAATTGAAGTATCTGTATTCCTTTTATAGTTTTAATTAAACATAATATTCAAATACAGATGTTGAATGTGTTGTTTCATCTTCATCTGATCGGGTATTGGACCGTTGAGCATTTCCTTGGACCCTAAACTTTTAATTGCACTTTCTGTAAGGTCCAGGTCTGAGACTTAAGGCTGGATCCAGCCACACACGGGCTGTCACTCAGAGAAGGAGTTTGGTAGGCACAGAGTTCCAATCTGGATCTCCCTGGGTTGCCTTACGCAGGTCATGACAGCTGTCAAACTTGAAAAGCCAGTGGGTTTCTGCTTATCTTTCTTCCTCCATGTGCTTCTTCTTCCTTACCCATACAACCCTGTAAATCTAACAGAGTAATATGGCTCCACATAAGATTTTGGGAAACATCTTCCTTGATTTATAAGTCTTCTCATTATAAGGTACACAAAGATAGCAACAAAGCTCACAGAGGAAAAAGAAAGTAATTGTAATTCAAGACTTCTAATTCAAGCAAACTGCTTCAAATGCTAATAGATTTCCAACACAATACCAGCTAATCCTACACTGTCACTTTACATAGTGGGAGAATCACCTGCACTGACATGTTTAATGTGTTTTTTTGTAGCCAACCGCCTTGAGCCACGATCTCGTCAATTCTCATTAGGCAAATGAAGTGGAAGAGGGTCAGTCTGTGGACAGGAGACCTCTGGGGACAGCTGGATGCTGTAGCTCACTCCCACCAGAAAATATGTTCAGCCATTAAGGAAGTCGCACTGCAGCAGCCCCCGCCATCCCACACAGCCCTATGTCCTGCCACAGAAATCCCTGTGACAGGCAGCAAATCTGTGTGCGTCCCTCTTGAATCCAATTCTCCCTCCACTCAACAGGCAGCAGAGGTGGAAGCTGTGGCAACTCACTGCAGGAGGTGGCACTTCCTTATGGGTCCATATTAAACTAAAGTCGCAGCAAGTGGCAGGATGCACTCTGCTAATAGAGGTTTTGTCCTTGGAATGAGAATTAAAACAGTATCTGACTGGTGGTTACTAAAAATCCCACAGCACTTTTCACCAAACCAGGGATTAGTGCTGGTACCGAGGTCACATTCCAACGTGAGTAATTGCATTTCACCACCTGAAATTCCCCTGATGCACCAGCTGAATTCTCCAATTCACCTCTTGAGCTGAAATCAGTAGCACCAGCACTGCAAAGGTTGCTACTACACGCTACCCTGCCGATGGCTGTGTTTTAGCAAAGTAGTGCCTTGCTTCCTACGTACAGAGCATTTCAAATTCTTTGTAGAACACCTCAGTGCATGTGAATGGTGCTATTTATACAGATAAAATGATGACAGGAAAGGATCTAAAAATAAATTAGTCTACTCTCCCCACAAATCGTTAACATAAAAATATCAGACAGTGCAGCATATACAAATTAACGTATTGGTCAGGTGAAGAAGTAAACATTTATCTAATATAACTGAGAGCATAGGTATTGATTTCTGAGCAGATAAGGTACTGCAGCCTCCAGCAATCCTATGATTAAATCACTAGCTTTGACTCTGGCAGCAGTGTTTCCTTCAGTTAAAAAAAAAATAATCATAAAACCCCCCCCAGAAACAGAGGATATCTCCAGATGTCTCCTTAGGGCCATTCCTCTGAGTAAACTGGCAAAATGTAAATATTTCCCTAGGAGGGTTTAAACTAGTGCTAGATTATTTAACTAAAGTTGATCATTTCAGTGCTTCTTTAAACGGGATGTAGTTACTGTCTTTCGGACTTAAATTGCTAAATCTTTGAATGCAAATAAAATAAAAACTGCAATCAGCCTCTATGACAGGGGTTTCTGAGTACTCTGCAGGCAAACAAATTTGCTAGTCTTGCCGGTTCTGATCTGAGCCTCCAAAAAGTTAACACCACTCTTTCATTTGGTTTTACTGGACTCAAACTAAGGCTTCCCACTTGGAGGCAGCAGGCGCTATGAAATACAGTACTCCCACTGACAGAAGTGAGGGGTTTCATATAGATCAACAGCACCAGCTGTTGGAATGAAAAGACCTTTTAAACTCTATAACCTGTCATCAGAGAAATATGTGCCATGTAATATGCAAGCATGTTTTGAGATCTGATTAAAAAATCCACTGAAATCCATGGGCTGGGTTAGTTTAGAGGAAATCAAAACCTAGAGATGCCTTGGGACAGTAAAGGTTGTTTACTGTTGATCATTACACTTCTAATAGATTTAACTTTCAGTTAAAGAAATTTTATGATCTTACCTGTCTTGTCCACTTAACAACAGAGAACTTTTTTTTAAAATAAATTATTTTAGGCTGCCTTAAATGGCCCAGATATTCAGGACTTGACATGGTATACAAAGGGACACATTTCCATTTTAATTAAAACAATGAGAAACTAGAACTTTAAACCTATTGAATATTTTATAAATAAATTAATTGTGGAACTTAAATTACAAGGCTAAGAATGTAGCACTGTTGAAGCAACAGCCACAAGCAGAATGATCTGCTAAAGAGGATTAGAGAAATTACATAAATATTAATAAAAAGGAAAGTTACTGGAAATTATGCTTCTTAATTTAACACAATTTTTTCCTAATAAATGTTTTTTGTTTAAGGCCTCATATGCAACAAATATTGATAAAATCTTTATTAAAATAGTTTTATAGTGGCACAATAATTTTTGAATTCCTGAAATAATAGGGCAAAGAAGTCCTATACTGGCAGATTTGATTACAAGGAAATTAATAGTTCATAGGGAGTTGCCCCCAGACCGACAGACCCACCAAAGTAACTTCTACCTGATGGCCTACTTACTTCTGGCCAGTGGAGGATTGTGCCCTGGGGAGGCAGAAAGGGTCACAGGTGGTGCCACCTGAACACACTTTCCTGCCTGATTCCTGCCAAGACATCTTTGGTCACTCCAGGAAGCAAAAATCAATTATTAGTGCAAGTATTACAAACACTGTGCTATAGTAAACAGACTGTAGAATAAAAAATGTACACTATAGGGAGCTTGTGCTACATGATGACTCTTTCTCTGGCACTGATCTTTCATCAAGAAAATTTTGCTTGTACCACCTCTCACACATTATTTCACATAGGAAGTAGCTATAGTTTTCATATGTGTAAATGTGCTTTCATTTTACACATCTTTGTCTTTGTTCCTTCTACCTCCCCATCCTTCCTAGCATGGTTTTATACCTCTTTGTGACAGTGATACTGCTCCAAAAGAAATATTTTTTACTAGTGTTTCTTACTATTGCTATAAATACTTTCAGCCAATCGGCACACAATCTGTTGGATCAAGCACTGCCTGGACAGTCGGGCCCAAAGAGTGGTTGTCAGTGGAGTCAAATCCAGCTGCCGGCCGGTCACAAGTGGTGTTCCTTAGGGCTCAATGTTGGGACTGTTTCTGCTTAACATCTTTATTGATGATCTTGATAAGGACAAAGAGTGTATTATCAGTAAGTCTGCACATGACATCAAACTAGGTAGGAGTGTTGATCTGCGTGAGGATAGTGAGGCTCTACAGAGACACTTGGATAGATTGGATCGTTGGGCTAATGTTAATAGTGTGGGCTTCAACAAGGCCAAGTGCTGGGTCCTGCACTTGGGCCACAACAACCCCAGGCAACGCTCCAGGCTTGGGGAAGTGTGGCTGGAAAGCTGTCTGGCAGAAAAGGACCTGGGGGTTCTAATTGACAAGGGGCTGAGTATGAGCCAGCATTGTGCCCAGGTGGCCAAGAAGGCCAATGGCATCCTGGCTTGTATTAGAAATAGTGGGACCAGCAGAAGTAGAGAGGTGATTGTCCCCCTGTACTCAGCACTGGTGAGGTCACACCTGGAGTATTGCATCCAGTTTTGGGCACCTCAATTCAAGAGAGATCTTGAGGTGCTGGAGCGAGTACAGAGGAGGGCAATGAAGCTGGTCTCTTCTCACAGGTAATTAGCAATAGAACAAAAGAGAATGGCTTCAAGCTGCAACAGGGTAGCTTTACACTGGCTGTCAGGAACAATTTTTTCACGGAAAGAGTGGTCAGGCAGGAATAGGTTGCTTAGGGAGGTGGTTGAGTCACCATCCCTGGATGTGTTTAAGAGTCATTTGAATGTGGTGATGGGGGATATGGTTTAGGGGAGAACTTTGTAGAGTAAGGATGATGGTTGGACTCGGTGATCCCAAGGGTCTTTTCCAACCTGAGTAGTTCTATGATTCTATGGTTTGATATAAACGCCTTTTATTCAACTCAAGGGTAATTTTTTTAAAAAACAATGAAAGAATGTATCCAATTTTTATTATACATGTATTAAGCTAATATGATTTAGCAATCATCAGCAGGTATTGTCATTTTTCTGAGCTCTAATAATCTAAATTTTATTCTGTTTCAAAACTAATAGTCAGAATGTTTTGGTTAATCCTAAATGCAATCATAGCCAACTGACATCACAACAGGAATCTTAAATTTGAAATGTCCAGAAAACATTATGGTTTTTTATGAACAGAGAGACATAAGTGGAAGAACGTGGCTCCATATTTATTAGCTTTAGTATATTCTTGCCTTGCAAATTTTACAGTAAAATAATACACCAGATCTTAGCAAATGCTTAAATCACTTCTGCTATAGACCTTGTCCTGCTGTCATTCATCATAGGGAGATTTTCTTCTGAGGTACATATCATAAGCTTGTCTTCAGTTTTTCAGTAATACATTGAGAAGATGAAGGAAACAGGACAGCAAGAGCTTTTTATTATTTTTTTTCTTCTGGAATTTCCTGAACTCTGCTTTGCATTCAAAGTAATAAGCTTTCTGGGTATATTGTAGAAAACAGCAGAGAATTCATACTTATATCTTCAGAAACAGGTTTTCCCATTTTGTGTTAGTAATACAAATGTGATGCCTGCCTTTTATAATTACTCAGCAATACTCTTTATTCCAGCCCTCAGAGCCACATGATGAGCAGGATTATATAATTTGCACACAGGGGGCATAGATCCCTATCGCCTCGCTAGACATGGATAAGGGAGCATTTCTCTTCAGTCATTAGGTTGAGGAGTGTTTTATCTTATTTCGTTTGCATAGCTCCATGTGCCAGAGCATTTTGAGTAAAGAAGGCAAACCTCACCAACTCAACTCCCATTTCAGATTATTTCTCCTCAAGGTAAGAAGCAAAGAAGCTATTAACCGAATTAAGCTGTTTATAACTACTAGCAATAAAACTTTTCCTAACACCACCAAACTCTTTCTGAGAGCAGAAACTGTTCTTCTTCTGACTCAGTCTCCATACTGAAGGCAAGAAACATGTTTAGTTTTACAGTGTAGAATTTTAAATTTGAACAAACTATTTTTCAGTCCTTAGACTTCCATCTCCATGGAAACCAGGGACATTTGAGAAAATCTTGCAACTATGGAGTAGACATACACTTCATATATTATTAATGTAATATTTCCTAAAAGAAAGTCCAGATGACTGTGAATTCATTCTTTTCTCTATACCTATTTTGGTCTTATTTTCTACAGTTTTCTTGTTATTGCCCAACTGTTCTCCAACCTTAGCACTCCCTCTTTTAATTCCCTAAATATATTTCTGTTAGTCTAGTCTGAGATTCAGGACAACCCTAACCTTCCTCCAACTCAGTTACACAACTAGTAATCCTTTTTTAATTGTCTGTGCTATAATCCCACACAACATCACTGAGATCTTGAAGGTTCCTCAGGCACAAGATATTTAAGAAATTGAGCTGTCTGGAAGGAGAGGAGAAACAGGTTTTCATCCAAGTCTTCATTCTTCTGTGTCTCAACTACTGCACTTTCCAACCCTCTGGCCTAAATACCATATGCCTTCACTTCTATCTGTTCAATTTTTTCTGCCAGAATAGCTGTTCTGGCTCATACACTTCTGGCACCATCTCCCTAATTTATCTTTACAAGTTCCTTCCTGAGTATAAGACATTTTATGGGTTAGCCATTTTATACATGCTATTGCCAGCACTATTGGTGCTGAACGTTGAACACCAAAAAGTGACTATTTGAATAATACCAAGGAGAACAGCAACACCATTTTTTAATGCATACAATCATATTCAGAATTCCTGCTTCTGTTTCATTCAGAATCAAGATGCAGCTGCTGGTGAGGCAACAGTTCTCAGTTACTTTATTTCCTTCTCCCTCATCAGACCTATGAAAACCTCACAGGTCTAAGGCAGTTTATACGTTAGCACCATGGCCTAAAGTACTGTTTTCAGAATTTACCTCCCACCTCATTCTTCCTTACTTAATTTGACAAATCAGTTAACTTTCACAGTGTTTAGATTGGAAGCTCTGCAGGACAGAAATTTATTTATTTATGTACTTTGTATGATGGTTATACAGAATGGTGATACAGAACACAATGCAACTGTAGAGCCTGAATCCTTAGTTTCTACTACAAGATAAATAGCATATTTGCAGCACAATAAATTTGTGCTAGGAAACAGGGCAGTCAAACTAGTGTAGATAGCCACAGGTGGATCCTGCAAGAAAAAGTGTTTGATCATTTATTCTGTTGCTCCTTGGTGTTCCACTGATCACAGAAATGCTGATGGATTTTAACTGATGTTTTAATTGAGGTTCTTTTTTTTTCCCTCTGTACATCTTATTTCCTTGCTGAGGACAAGGAATCATGACTAGGAAGACATATCCTGCTTTTTAACCCATTCATAATATAACAGCTGGAAAAAATAACAAAAAAAACCCAAACACAAAAAATGCTTAGAGTGAAAGAAGATTAGAGAAGATTACATACATACTATTTTTCATAATGCATTAAATTTAAACTTACGCTGTAGTTCTGCAATACTGCTTTGGACTTCCAGTATTAAGTGGTGTTTTACGTGATTGCATTAGTTACCTTCTTTTTTTTTCCTTTTTTAAAGTTCAATATATTTTTGTTAGTGTGCTGTCAGGTAGCTAGTAAGGTATAAAAAAAGTCATTAGCTTAACCTCAGAAAAATATCTTAACTATTGAACTATAAAATTCTTAGATCTTTTAAGCATTACCTGGAGAACTGGGAGGCATCTTCCATCCCTTTAATACAAAAATCTGAAATTGAATATCCTGTTATACTTGAATAAGCAAATAATGAGCGCTGCTTATGCGGTTAGCTCACAGATGTGATCACTGCAAGAAAGGGTAAGAAAGAAGAAGCATATGTGACAAAAATTAAAATTATATTAAAGAGATTTCAAATGCAAAGAGAAAATCTGAAGTTGTCATGTGCTTAAAAAACACTGAAACCAAGGAATTGGGTTTTTTTGTTTCTCGTTTTTATCTAAGGTAGTCTAAAGATTACTGCATTTAAAGAACAGTGTAGTCTCATTTGACAATGAGCTATTTGATCTGCACAGCTGAACATATATATCCAAGGAGACTCTCAAGGAAGCCTATGGCAAGCCACATGTGCTGCAAGAAGAAAGTTATGTGTTGAATTAATTAATTTTTGTGTATATCTTGTACAACTTTATAATTAGCATTGTTTACATATCTGTATCTCTCTATATAGACACATACATAGAGGTAAAGGCTGATCATTTGCAATAGTATGTTGTTAAATATTGACAAATTAACAGCAAGCATAGATTTAACAGCAAACATGGAAGTACTGTTCATTGAATATGGCCTATTCTAAACAGAAGAAACTTCCTCGGAAAAAAACCCTGCGTAATCAAGACTCCATATTTTGCAGTTCAATTTAGACTCCCCATTTGGGTATGAACCACCGAGTGAAAAGCTACTGAACATACAGGGGTAGTGAGGGATATCCAGTGGCTGAACACAATACTGCAAGTTAACATACCTTTAAATAGAGCTGGCATTAAAATAAAAAGTAAAAATGTAATTTAAAAACTTTAAATAGAGATCTAGCAAATCAGAATTGCAAATCTATTAAAAGATATGGAATAAATTATTCCAGATGAGGATTAATATTTGCTTGAGTTTGAACCTGTGTTCTGTAATTCAAACCCTTCCTCATATTCCAACTCTACTACTTAAACCGATTCTTTCTTCATTACTAAGGAAAAGTTGTATCAGATATAGGGGAAAAAGAGATATACAGAATTTTTTCTTGCCTTTACTACAGCAAGCCTTTATCATATTTTACAGGCCTTATATTAAAAAAAAGACAAAAAAAAAAAAAGGCAGGCTTTTTTATTTATCTTCTTAAATACACAGTAGAAATAAGACCAGTTATTTTACTTCCTCTGTTCTTCAATACTCCACTGCTTTCTTGTCCATTTTACTTTTACATTTCAAATGAAATCTCAGCTTATTCTTCAGGCTCCTAAAGCATTTTTTGCCATTGCAGCCATCTCTGTGAATGCATTATATGTATAAGTAATACGTTTGGTGACTGAATTCTCATGAAAAGATTATAAAAAAACAACCAAACATGCTTCAGTAGGTGTGCCAGATTCTCCACAGCTACCTCACAACAAAGCAGAAATAATATCAATGTTGTACAACTGGCAGCATATTTTGATCTCACTTAAAACCAGGTGTTTTTGTCTTCCTTCTCTCCTTCTGTTTTCCTCAACAGAACTATCAGCAAGGAGAAAATAATATCGCTAGTTTCTATGCAAATATAAAAAAATAAACCAACAACATAATTCAATAAAGTAAGGTATTATTTCTTATGAATCTGTCCCTCTGTGAATGAATACAGTTAAACAAGTTATTCCTACTTCTGACTTTGGACATATTCATACATGCTATGCATTCATTTTTTTTTTCTGGTCATAGGCATAGATTTATTTACAAAGGTAAGATGTATTTTAAACCTGTTACTTAAAAGCACTAGGGTACATGCCAGAATGTGCGCAGACAGCATCAGTCCCACAGCTGTTGCCTTTTCTGCTCTTCATAGGTTTACATCAGTTGAAGAATACAGCTCGATAGCCTACATTTCAGTTTCTTAAAACACAAAATGGTAAGGACCATCTTTCTTATTTCTGGAAGTGGCACTTAGTATCTGAATAGCTTAAGATCAATGCATTTAGTGCTGACAGCTGTTTATCACAACCAGCTAAGAAAAAATTCAGCTGAAGAATACCTTCTGCTGTAATAAGAGCTATTACTTACCCTAATTGATACATAGAACTAAATACCTCTATTCTCTATAGTAGGGAGTAGCAGGTTGTCACATCAACAAGATGGAAAAGAAGAAATAAAAGTCTGCTGCTCATAAAAGACTGTGGGATTCCACTTTTCACTCTTTGACAGAAGTGTCCTGGAGTGCACTGGTTGTGCTTGGATGATGAGTACTTGGCCATACCATCTGTTTTAGAACAGAGTTTAGTTAAACTCAGACTTATGCAGGTGCTGAATATAAGCAACCTGATCCATCCAGCTACAGTGAGCTGAGCAGCAGACATCTGTTGGAGTCCCGCTAAAGACCTGGATATCTGCGCCTACCTTATGGCTTGTGATTTTTCCCCACAGGGGAGTCCTCACCTCTCTTGATCCATTAGCAGTCCAGGAAGCTGATGCCTTCTTTGCTGCAAGAGTGCATCATCAGATCATGGCCAACTCTGTGCCCACCAGAGACCGCAAGTCCTTTTCTGATCAGCTGCTTGCCAGCCAGTCAGCCCTCAGACTGTACAAGCGTATAAGGCTGTTTTTTCAGGTGCAGGACTTTGCATTTAATTTTGTTTGAATTTTTCCTCCAAGCTGCTTCACCTGCTGTAAACTACACAATTAATTGTTACCACAAAGACCTGTGTGCAAACGATGAACAGAGTCTAAGAAACAGTATTTCAACAGATTAGAGGGGACACAAACAAAAGGCAGTTAGAGGGGAGGAAAAAAAAAGAAAAAAGAAAAAAAAGATTGGAACAATCTTTCAGAATAATAGCAGGAATAAGACATTGCTACTGATACTCAAAAATAGTTACAACATATTCTTCATTCAACTTATAAACTTCTAGCAGAAAACTATGCATGTGCCAAAGGAATTGTAGAAAACATGCCTGAAATATTATTTTTTCTTTGGAAATTTCATCTTACAAGTATGCCCAAGTTTTACAAAACATCAAGTACTTCTAAAATGTTGACTTCACAACCTAAATTTTCATTCATGCATTACATATATTATAAGCAGAGCTGACAACAAGAGCTGTAAGTAGAGGTTACTATCTACTTTCCATGACAGGACTCTCTTTTCAGGTAATTACAATTACATCTCTTATTGTCACAGGGCTGAATATATATATATATATATATATATATATAATTTTTTTTTAGTCTATGATTTAACATATTTCTTCTTCTTCTTCCAAGAAATGGACTAATTTTGCTGAGGGATCATTGTGATATGAGAATGTTCAAATTATTCTCCAACTGAAAAACCTCCCATTGCACTAAGTTAAAGGTTCCCAAGAGTCTCAGTTCACACATATACAGTAGCAACTTGTTAGAATCTGAATAATCTCCAGCTTTAGATACCACTCAAAGATGTTTCCTGAAATTAATCCTCTTAGATATGATAAGTCCTTTGCTACAGAGTCTCAGAAGTGATAACAGAGATACTGGCAACACAGAAGAGGGAACAATACCATTTCCTAGTGCATAGCAAAGCAAAACAATACATTCAAACACTGTTCCCTCCTTTACATGATCTCTTAAAATAGCCATGCAAACTTAAATATTGTGCTTCCTGTCTTGGTGTCAGAAGTAAGTAGATACAAGCTATCTGTAGTCATTAAATAAGTATTTTTGCACATTGACTGCAGACATCCGTTTACATCTTTGGACATTTAAATGTATGCTGGGATAAATCAAAATTAATTTCACTTAAGACCTAGCTCTATGGAGTAAGGTCCATTACAGGAAGGGCAGAATCCCATGTTTACTTCAGGTACTAAAGTAGAATCACCACCAGTAGGTTGAAGGCGATTTATAACAAAATTACCCAGACATTCAATGCAGAAGCACCCAAAATTGCCAAGCCAACAGGCGATTCTACGTGGAAACACACAGAGGTTTAAAAACAAAAACAACAACAAAAAACCCAACCCAAACAAAAAAAATAAATCACCCAAGCATTTGCAAATTTTCTTCTGAATACCTACAAAACAGTTATCCCTAAGGATGTTTCAGTCCTAAGCACTTAGAGATTTTGGCTCATGCTGGGATCTATCTAGCACTGAATTTCTTAATAGACTAAAGCTACAAATGGATTCCAATTCAGCAGTCGATTCTACTGACAAGCTGTAAGGATGCAAAGAACCACAGCAACAGCAACATTTTCATCCTTAAAACATGTCTACTAATTTCTTTTGTGACGTGATTCGATAAAACAGGTGAGATAGAATTACAGTTGGATGCATATGAGTTTGCAGTTTTAGTACCACCTGGCTTAAAAATAAATAAATTAATTAAATAATTCCACAAGAACCATACCAAAATTTAATAAGCACAATTGAACAAAAAGGAAGTAGTAAACATGTATCCAAACCTATCCGTTAGGACAACTATCAGCAGGTGCATTCAAATTACAAGATTCTATCTAAAAAGTAGAACTCACCCTCTAAATCACTTCGAGTTCCACACAAGACACAGTGATATAGTCAATATATTTCAATATATTTCCTGGAGAGAATCTAAAAGAGGCTGCAGCATGTCGTTCAGGGGCCACAAGAAGAAAATAATAGACCTAAAGTGCTCCAAATGGTAGGCTGCCAAATCAACCAAAGCAAAACCCCAAGTTATTACGTATACAGTATCATACATTAGGGAAGAAACCATATGTTTAATTACTGGTGTTAACATTTTTAAAGAAACACAAATACAGCAATTAAAACCAATCAGAAGCAAGGAGTGAGTCAACTGATTTTTGCAATTAATTTTTCTGTTTTTTCCCCTCTTTAGTTTGGTATTCCTATCAATTTCTTTGCCAGTCAAACACAATGAATGTCTGGCACTGATTAGAAAATTGTTCTCCAAGAAGAAAGGGTGGTATTCTGTGGAACATACACAGGATTTCCAGGAATGTTTCCACTACAATCAGTGAAGTAATTCGTTATGTTTTCCTTTATTTTCTAAATTCATTGTCAGTCCAAGAATTTCCGGGGCAAAATTATCTTGAAGTTTAATGAATTAATGTGGAAAGAAGTTTCTTCCTAGAACATTTTCAAAGTACTACAGTTGTGGAGAACAAAAACCCATCTGAAATGGGACAAGATATGTAGCAGAAATTAGTTTCCAGCTGCACATTAAACTGAAATGTAAGTAATAATAATAATAATAAAAAGATTCCTTTTCACTTTAGTCTATATCAAGCTGCTGCCTCCATATAAATGTATACCTAGTGGGACTGAGGCAACTGGAAAAAAATTTTGCCTGAGAAGACATACTGAGTTTTTCTGGTAAGAATCTCTCAAATAATGGACAGCAACACCTTATCTTCATACAGTTCAAACAACGGAGAAATATTTGAGCAATGTTAAAGTCTAAATATTGACTTCTCTAGAGTCAATTTGTTGGGAACAAGTGAAGACAAGGATGTCTTCCTAGAAGAGACTGCTTCTCAAGGCCGTTGGAGTGCATCATGTTGTATAGCTGACCATCAGCATGACAGGGTAGGCAGAATGAGGCTAGGGACTAACTCCTTCTTGGTACCTGGAAGTGGAATCAAGTGCCTAAGGGGAACCAAGTATCACAGACCATGATATGGATATCAAAACAATTATGGATACCAAAACAAATATAGATACATTTAGGCACTCACTCCAGTGCCCTAATTATGTAGCAAAAAATTCTGATGCTCCAAAAAGCTTGTGGCCTATAGTAGTACAGGAAGTTAATATTTCCAAAATCTTAGGAATGGTCTAAAATTTCTAGGAAAAACCCACGTCTCCACAACTGACCTTTTGTCCTGGTTTGAGCCAGGATGAAGCCACTTTTCCTTTTACTGAGAGTATTGTTGTCACTGCTTTAATTGCTGATCCTGAGTTAAACCTTGACACCTCTGAGAATCTGTAAATCCTCAGATGACAGATGAGGGCAGAGGAAATATTTTAATAACTGAATTTCCTCAGACAGATAAAAATCTAACAGGTATGTGTATCATGAGTTCAAAGACACACCCACAAAACATATACTTACATTTTGCTGTTTTCAACAATACATTTATAATTCACAACAACATATTTATAAATTACAGTTTTTGCTATGTTAAAGCTACTATCACTGCTTAGTGAGATAGAAATTAAAAAAGATAAAATCCTCAGATTCCACTGAAATCAAGGAGAGCTTTACCTTTGGTTGATTCATGGCCAGAATTTCACTCAAAAGGTTTGTAAGGAGGAAAGTCCAGCACATAAGTCAGGTAGTAACATCTTCCCAGTCTCCTGCTTCTCTTATTTCTCACATTATCATTGGCATTTCCACTGAAAGTTTTCTTGAATCAAAATTTCCTCTAAAAACATGAACCCTCCTTCAGTGTGATACACATATAAATAAGACAACATATTTAGATGATAAGTAAATCCTTAATGCCAACACAAAAAGTGTCAGGGAAGGGAAAATGTTGGTTTTATATTTAAAAAGAGAGAAAAATACCTACTGATAAAATGGTCAAACAGAGTTTGATCGCTATTTATTTCTGACCTTTTAATGTCTTCTGTTCTCAATGATTTTCTGTCATTTCTGCCTACCTTGGACCTGAGACCTGTCCCAGAGGTGTTCAGATTTATGTTGATACTTAACTTTCAACCTCTGTTTTCAGGATTGAAAGATATGTAGCTAATTGTCACTGAGATATCCAAAGGTTTATCAGCTATTCAGATCTACCAAATTAGAAAAAGCTCTGCACTTGAAAATTCTTTGTACTAGTTCTGCATGGAAGTTAATTTTATATCATAACTTGGTTATGGCCTACTGCTGTCAGTGTCATTATCTAAGACCATGATGACCACTTGCTTGCTGTTCTGCATGGCAGCAGTTTCTTTAATTTTAAATTATCATTTCTGTCTTGAAATGAAACTGAAGAAACTCACTTAGAAATCCACTAAATATAAACAAACACACAACTCTATATTGTTACGTTTCTCTTTAAGTGTGACTGATTGTTATCCAAAGGAACATATTCTTTTTCTGCTTATATGCCCACCTAGAACACATGAAATGCTGGTAGTGTATGGAAAATTTCTCCACTGGTGTTTATGTTGCCATGTGTCTTATCTTGCATCACCTTGATTTTTATTTTTACATATAACATCTAAGTGGCTGACAGAGTACAGATGTTGTAGGAAGGTAAAAGAATAATTCAAAACACAATTCTGCTTTTTTGCTAAGCTTTGAGAATGGCATTTATGAGGAGATATTAAACACTTGAGAAAAATGGCTCTTTGAAAGACAGACACTAGGCCATGCAGGTACATATGAATGCAATGATTACACCAAGATATCATGAAAGGCTTAAACTTTGCTTATAGTTTAGAGAAAAAAAAAAAAAAAAGCCACACATCTGTCAAATGTGTTGTTTTTCCAAAGCACTTATTGCCCTTGAGTTACATTTCTAGACCTTATTGAAGAACAAGGGATACATTGTTAACGTTTAGATCAATAAACAATTATTGTTCTTTGTGAGATGCTGAAAGGGGATTTAGAGAGTTTACAGGTAAGAGGCATAATTTACCAGTGGCTGTCAAACAACTGTAGCACATTCTTTCTCTGCACCACTCCCCGCCCCCCCGCCCCCCCTCCTCCCCCCCCCCCGCCTGCCTCCCCTTTCTATTTGTGCAGACATCAGAGGAGACCACGTCTGACATTTGCCAGCTTGTTGCCCTGTGGTGCAACACAAGCTCACCTCGGGACCAGCAGGATCCCTCAGACCCTTTCAATGGCAAGCATGGCTCTGGCAGGGGTTTGAGCACTTCTTTGTCTGAAGCTCCTCAGTAGCTATTATTCACCTGCTTCATCAACTTGTAATCGTTTTAGCTTTTACATAAAGGAGATCAACTGACAATTTCACATCCTTGCAAACTAATGCTGCACAGTGAAGAGGTTTTTCTAAACTGAATAACAAAACAACTCCCCTACTTTCTTTAGGGGACAAGGAATTAATATAATAAGCCACAAGTATTCTGTACATAATCAATAGCCTGTAGTCCCAAGCACCATGTCCATTTCCCTTATGCATCCAACAATCTCCAGTTTTTACACTTGCCCACTTATAATGATGTTTGCACAAAAAACTCCTGAAGCAGGAAATTTTAGCCTTTTCTAATGCCATCGATCAGCCAGGTTTACTAACTCTGATACAGTGTCATCCTGTTTTTCTCCTCATTTTCATACTTGCTCAAATAATCTTTCTTCTAAAAAATGGTCCCCTCTTCTGCCTTGTTACTGCTTTCACAAGGCTTAGTTTGATCAATTGCATCAAGAATGAAGCTTAGATCTATCAGTGTGGTAGGATCTGTAAAACAACATAAATTGTTTCTGAAAGAGCTTAGTAATGATAGTTTGTTAAGACTTTGTATTACTAAATACTCTCTTCTTATTTTAAAACCACAAAAACAACTAAATCCCAGAATACCTTAATAACGTGTCGCCAACAGTAGTTATTGTAAGGCATGGAGAATAGGAGCTTAATTGCTGAACTCCACAGGTCACTGGTGTTATTTAAACAGTAGCTAGTGCCCTCAGACCAGAGTCTGCTTCCCCTTATTCTGATACATCTCTATGACTGTATTCCTGTGCCCCAGGGCCATCCCATGGGAATAAATCAGCACCTTGTCAACATGCAGCAATTTTCACTCAAAACACTAATCTCAAAGTGCTATGCAAGCATTAAAAGTGCAGTTAATGGTATCATGTTTTGTAGATAAAGAAAGAGAGTAGGAAGCTCATGTTTGGCTGTTGAAAAAGAATTTGCCAAAGCTCCGGATAAAACCCAAGAATCCTAACTAATCTGACTCCTACCTCTGAACGTGGAGTTGAGAACAGCTTCATACTTCAGTGAGCTAAGGGTTGCACCAGTCTGTTTTACATCTTGTACCCAGTCTTGTGACATTAAATACATTTTGTATGTGTTGCATATCAGTATGTAACCTTATACTTTTCTCTCAGTTTCTTTTATGGTCAGTGAAATGTGGAACTACCAGAAGATGTGTCATATCAATACTCATTACCTTCCAAAGAAATCTACATGAAACTCTAAAGAGCAGCACACTGTTTACTATAAACAATAAACTTGTGGTAGAAATTACTTCACCTTAATAAATAAATAAGGAACAGTACACTAACAGAATTTTGTATATGTATTTTTTAAATATCATAGGCTACTATAGACTTCCCCATCTCTTTAGCACTGTCCCACAACTATCTTATCTATTTTATCAGTTAGGTTGATAAGATTTAACAAAATCTCCAAAAAACAGATGAAAGAGTGAGGCAATTTTTCATTCATTTTTTTTTTACACTTCCTTGCATGATTTCAGAGTTATAAACAAGCAATGAGAATTCAAGCCATGTAATTTCTCAAATAGTCATTAAGGGCTTGTCATGTAGTCACTTGATGTGACATGTGAGGTTTTAAGAAAAAAAAGAAAATATTTATAGATTTTATAAGAAATCTCAAGTACTACTAATGCTACACCAGAGAGTTCTGGCTGAGCACACTATGGCCATTATCACATTACTGTGGATATGAAATAATATTGATGATGCATAGACTCCGAGAACTGCCTCAACCTTAGTCCTTTGGTAAGCCACACATCAGAGAGTGAAAAATATCTCTAGATAAATTTGAAGAAACAGCGCATTCTTCAGGGCCAGAGTGATGCACTGACTATGAGATGTTGCTTCTACTATCTGCTGGTCATTGCAGGGGAACAACTGCATTTCTCTCCTGTGTTCTTCGCTCCCCAAAGTGGATCCAGCAAAAAAAGAACAGGGGAACATCACCTACAGTATTTCTATTAACTTGGCAATATTAATTAAGCTGTAGGGAGAGTGGTCCTCCTTAGTAATGCTGCATGCTCCATGTTGCTTACTTTACATTTTAAAAAAATATATTAAAAATAAAAATAAATAAAATACATCATGTGCATCCTTACTGCTTGTACTCCCACCCTTCACTCCACCTTAGTTTCTCCTTTTCTGTCATAGAGCCTTTGTCCATGTGGATTTGGGGGCTGAAGGAGGATAGGGGTTGTCCCAGGTCTACTGGATGATTGCTAGCTATGTTCTTTATGAATTGGTACAACATTCAAATACCAAGAGCAAAGATAAAACTAAGCACCTTCTCTGTGAGGTCTTGAAAAGACGAAGAATCTCAGTAATGGAGTCACGACACAGAACTACTCAAATGAACTCAGGGCAGTACTATAGAATCAAGCAAATGAAAATTAAAAGTTTAAGGTAGAACACAGAGAATAATTACACATTCTTTAACGCAGTATGGTTGTATTTCATAATTGACCTATGAGTTTTAAGTTTTTTTAAAAATGGATTTTACAGTTCTGTAGAAAATTTGAAAATCTTTGCATTTTATCTCTCCTACTGAAATTTTTCCTCCTAATTGATCTGCAGTAATCACTTCAGATTAACTTAATGAGTTGATAAAATATCACCTAAACATTTGAGTATTATTATTTATTGAGTTCTGAAGTGCTTTTTTTACGCATTAAATTAGCACAAATCAACACATGGTCACTGAGAAGCAAACTCAGCTCCATAAGGTATCACATTAGATCTGTTTTTCAACAGTCACAGAGATATTGCTTCAAAACTACTTAAGTCTGAGGCTTACAACTTCTATAAGTATTTATATCAATAGGTCTCATAAAACCCTATGTTTTTCAACCATTTACATTTGTCCATACTATCAAAATAATTCAGAAAACAACCACATCAAAATACAGCATTTGGTCTGATGAAGATTAAATACTACCTTGTCAGATTTTGGTTTGTATTTCACGAATATTGTTTGTGTGTCTCAGAATAGATATGGAAGTGTATTTCTGCTTCTGCGAGGTAATCCTTTGAAACTTCAACAGTAACATTCACTGCTGTGACTGCTGTCAAGTATTCAGTTCTCTGTCAGCTAAGTAGAGCATCAAGTCATGTTTCCATGTTTCACAACAATCTGTGTCATTTTTACTCAGTTTAATTTCTTCTCTATTTCTCGATATCAGTGGGACAAGAGTGTGTGTCTGATTTTTTAGCAATGGATAATTCAGAGCATCTCAAACATTTTAGATGCATCCAGTATAACTTGACACACTGTGACATAGATCACTTAAAAAAAAAAAATCAGCAACTCCAAGATGTCTGACTGGTGTAAAAAATATCCAAGACCTCTAAATGGTAAACCTTGTATTTTGGAATGAATAATTTTTGGAAGCATATTCTTCATATGTATTTTTTTCCTTTTAAACAAGCTTAGGAAAGCATGACTGGTTTATTATACTTTCTTCACTGCAGGCATAGTTGAAGATAACTTTTCCTCCTGTCTAAACAGAATTCCTTTGATACTGACCTCCTATTTCCATTTTTAGAAAGAAAAATTATTTCAGAAGTCAGGCTTTGAATTTATGAATTTTTTTATTTGCTATACTGTGTCATTTAATATTAAATTCTTGAACTGTTTAAAAAGTAAACACAGAATGCTTTTTGCATGTTGCTTTAACTTGCAATGTTCACTGCAAGTGGTTTTTAATTAATTTCTTTCCTGACCTTGGGTTGTAACTCTTTTCAGGCTTCTTTTGTCTGGGATGTGCAACCAGTAGAGGACACTGGAGAGAGTGTAAAATGCCAGCTCTGTTGAAATCACTGCCAAAACTTTCAGCAGCTGTAACAAGGATTTAACATAACATCATCTCAAATTGCTGTCACAGGTACCCTACTCCCACTGACAGTCATGTGTAAGGGTATGAACTGTCCTGTAAAAAACCCTCAAACTGTTTCAAATGATAGTGGGTGTATAAGTTTCTACTGAATGATCCAATAAAATGTTTGGAGACATCTTTGGTTTGTTATTTGTCCTTTTCAATCTTTTTTCTCTGACTTGTTTCCTCATAACAAGACTCATTGTAACAAAACCCTGACATCATTACAGATGCTAAGAACTTTGTGACATTTCTTTGTCTCTTCTGGCCTGAGTTAGGAAAGCATCAAGGTTGTTTCCAAGATAAACCTGATCTTCCTCTCCTAGTCATTAACAGGGATGATAATATGTTGTGACAGTCGTAATCTGTTACAAAGTAAAATGCCCACTATGTCTTTCTTGAGAATACGACATCACAAATATATACCTTCAATGAAATATGTATGATTAAATTTATGTAATACTTAATACTACTGTCTATTGCAATCAATGCCACAAATTTAAACAATGCCAGTGGAGGCAAGTTTTCTTACAGAAATCATATTTGTAACACATATGATTTGATGAGAGGACAATTTTACCTGACTCTAAAAATTCTGTCTTTCTGTTTGTGGTTGTTTGTCTTGTAGGTGCATAATTGGGTATTCATCAGTACAATCATCGTACTGTTATTTCATGGTACAGTGGAGACATACTTCCCTGACCTTCAGGTTAAAGAAATGGTGCATTTTTCCTTGTGAACTAAGATTAGGCAAAAAGATAAGTGAAATGTATCAAAATGTCTATCAATGTAGTGAGCAAAATAAAATTGAGTTCCCAAGGTTTAGGCTGTTCTCATTGCACCTGAAACTGATTTAAGGCTTTAAAAGAAAGAAAAACTGTTGCTAGAAAAAGTATTCTTCTTTTTAAGAGAAATTCAGACAGATGCTTTGGCATTTTCTTACAAATTGATGGTAGCCTCCCAGACTGGGATATTTTTTGGGTTACACATTGGCTGAAGTTTTCTGAAAGGTGGAAATCTAAATCAAGTGACAATGTGTCCTATGATAACTAACATAACTGTAATGACAGCCTATGCTGTAAGTATCACACATAAAATCTTTTTCTACAAATGAATAAAAAGCTCACTTTTCCCAGCCTTCTGTATCTGTATTTGAGCTCCTCATCTGGAATGTCTTTAAAGGAAATTGCAAGAACGAAGGATGTGATTGACCTTGACTTAGGGTAGACATCCAAAATAAATCAGACTAATCACAGTCTGCTTCTCTCTAGCATCCAAATAGGCAATCAAGACAACTAGCTAACAGAATTAACTGATGTATTTCTAGCAACTTAAAAAGAAAGTAATTTCCATAAGCCTTTGGAGTATAGCCTTTTACACTCAGTAGTTGTATCAGTTGCATTTTGGGAAGACATTAATACATCTTCCTAAACTTGGTATGGCTGGACGCTCAAGCCTCTTCAGTACGATATTGCTGTACCACAAAAAAAAGTGAGATATCAAGATTAATATGACTGTGGTTTGAGTCCTTCCTATGAGAATGCAGGCAACCTGTGCTGAGTGATAAATTGAATCTCTGCTGCAAAACTCAGAATTGCTGTTTTTCACTGAAAAGTACACTTCTAATCCTAAATAAACATTGTTTTTCAACATCTGCAGACAACCACTAGGCAAAAGGGCCAGCAGCCGTAAAATGGCTCACAATATGCAAAGGCTAGGTATATGCTTCCTGACACATGATCACTTGTCTTCTACAGGGATGGCAGAGAGGCTGGAAAAGTAAACTCACAGGTGCTCAGCAGCTGGCTAAGGTTGAAACTGAATCTCATCAGACAAAGGTGATTTTTTGGCAGGTGGAGGGTAGACCTCTGAAAAGCTTTCAAGATGACACAGGCTGACATGATGAATGTTATGCCACAGTTACTCAGTTTATCCTACACTTCAGGAACAAATATCAATTTCTTACTGAAACCAAGTTCTCTGAATAGTAATATCTTTATTAGATGTTGGATGAGGCTTTGAGCAAGTTGGTCTAGTGGGAGGTGTCTCAGCCCATGGCAGGAAGTTTGGAACTAGATGATCTTTCAGGTGTCTTCCAACCCAAATTGTTCTGTTATTCCAGGATGCAAACCAATGGTTGACAGTCAGGTGCTGCTGAGTAAGCCAACCTGACCTATGCTTGAAAACAATTTTCTTAGGCACTGAAACAAGAACTCCTGTATGAAGAAAGTACTACTTTCCCCTTGAAGAACAGAGTACATTTTATGACCTTGCACACACTAACATAAATATGGAACTTGTGTAATTTAAAAAACCCTAAATCCTTATAAAAACATAACACTTCACTGTCCGTACTTCTTCCTCTGAAGAGACAACAGAAGAACAAACAGCATCTGACAGCTATTTAGTCACACTGCTTAATGTGTAAAGTCCAGCAATAAAGGCAAGGGTGGTGTAAAAAGAACCAGACAGATATTTCCAGCTTGTTCCCTGGAATGAAGACCCAGGGGAAGAAGTGAGAAGAGAGAAAGAAACTACTTGCAATGAAAAATGTTGTAAAATTACTTACTTACTAACAAACTAAAAAATAATAACGCATTTTTACTTGCAGCTAGTAATGAACAAATTATTAAATAGCTTTGAAATTTATATGTACTTCTTTAGAGGTCATTCTAAAGTGAAAAACATTGTGTAAAAGCAAAAGGAAAATACAAAATCTTAGCTGATGGGGCTGCTCATCAGTGTG